>NC_067197.1:44416746-45892304 GCF_000699445.3 Schistosoma haematobium | reverse complement strand
TCAAAACTAAAATCTCGTGGGTTCTTCGGAAGAATGAAGTTGCTATAGCGTTCATGTTCCATAGTACCAAGTTTTCTAAGAAGAATTCTGACTTTTGAAGCATCATCCAGTTTGCAAAGATCAATATAAAACAAATCTTCTTACTTCTTAAACCACGACTCGAAAGTTACACCTGCTACGCCATCAAAATTAAATTCATGGATGGCGTTAATGACTGAATCAGTATGTGATACTTGAGATTCACTAGAAGCAGGGTTTTTCTCGGACAGGCAGAATTTCTGCATCAGGGTTTCCATGATTCTAATATGGGACTCTTCAAACCTCTTTTCTTGACGCACCATATAAGCTTCTAATTGCTCCAAGGAAATATTCATTGAAGTTTTCATCCCCGTCGCCACTGATAAGTCGTGTAGGTTGAACGCTATATACGATTCCTAAGCTATTTCGGTAACCCGCAGTCTAGAACTACACAGCGACTTGAACTCCAGAGAGAAGACACAAGAATGAGAGAAAGCACTTTATTCCAAGGTTCATTTTTGTACAGAAAATCATGGGTATTTATAGATTTTGGCGTCTGTTAAATCAACATCATTTTACAGCCAATCCGATAACAACACATTATGCTACCGACCAATAGTAGCACGCCACGTTGGAATTCTAGAACGTTCCATCACACTCTGATTGGCCAGGACTCTTCGGCTCCTTGTGGGCCTCTGGAGGCTCCGTTGAAGTTCTCCGGAAGCCGACCCAACACATCTCAATAATTTGGACATTTTCTTCATGGAACTATTGACATTCTTGTGTTTCTTTACGTAATAACTGATTTAATCTTCCTAACAAAATTGCAAGCATGATTTTAATATTTTTGTAATTGTCTGACTTGTTTTACAAGAGTTTCGCAACATTTTATTTGCAAATTAGTAGTATGTATATACGTGATTTTGTCATAACTGCTGCTCGATTGAAATCCTAAATACAATGCATCAAAATTCTCTCATCTTTCACCCCTTGATTTTGTAATGGATCATATAGGACTAAGAGCCTGCTTATCAGTCCCTCAATGTGTTACTGGCCATTATTCCGAATCCCAGTATTTGTGCTGATCACACGCAAGCACATACAGCAGAGTTCACAATGAATAACAGAAAACTGCAAGTTATCAGCACACACGTGACAGATATCTTTGTGTATGAAACGATGCACAGTTCTTACCAATAACTGGTGTTCTGCAACTGTCCATTACCCTTCGAATTCAGTTATTCCGTGAAGGAGTTAATCTTATCATTCACAATCAACAGTGCTGGATCCTCATATCCCCAAGTTACAATTAACTTGAATTTATTCAAGACATATTTGTCGCACTGAAAGTGACTGAGTGGTGAGGCTGAATGACACTTGACATGAGGTGATCGAAGTTTGATTCTTCTGAAATAGTGTGACCAAATTTATGAGGAACATCACTAGTAGATAGCAGATAGTAGATATCTGTAGTTTCAGGCGCTGCAAAGCGTTAACAGAGAAGTTGATTTCGAACTTTCGAGTCGCTATCAGTTGGTGATAACTAGTAAATAATACCTCACAGCTTACAAAACTATCTAGTTCGAATAAACCAACGAGTTATTGTGAGGCTACTGCGAATTTATTCATTTTAAAGTACCGTTTCTGTAGATGTCGTCAGTATTACAATCTGACTAGCATAAATAATCCGATAGACGTAACAGTTTTCTATGCTTCTTGGGGGTGCGAATGCTTTCTGGTACAAGTTAGTGACTTAACAAAATGTATATATGGCATCCATGTGCTTATCAGTCCCTCAATGTGTTACTGGCCATTATTCCAAATCCCAGTATTTGTGCTCATCACACGCAAGCACATACAGCAGAGTTCACAAAGAATAACAGAAAACTGCAAGTTATCAGTACACACGTGACAGATATCTTTGTGTATGAAACGATGCACAGTTCTTACCAATAACTGGTGTTCTGCAACTGTCCATTACCCTTCAAATTCTGTTATTCCATGAAGGAGTTAATCTTATCATTCACAATCAATTACCACAATTATAATAACATACCTTTCGCTTTTAAACTCAGGCTCGATTACCGATGAATGCCACGAACAAATGTGAGTATGAGGAATAAGGATAAGGAAAATGACTACCAGCAAAGAAAAGTTAATTATGCAAAGTTTTGTTGGATTGGGTGTGAACAAACCTTTCGGGTGTAATGTGTCTCATCACGTATTGACGAATTCTAGTCCTTGCACGAAACATTTTCGAAGCTTTTTATAAATGAGAATTCAAATGAGCCGAAAGTAACCTGAAAATTATTTGGCTTCGGAAACTGTTATAACTTGTGACCGCCGATTAGAGGGCAGCGAATTATCGGTCAGACCAAGGACGCGTACAACACGTGAGAGCAGCCTAGAGTTTGTGATTGGTCCTGCTTTCCGCATAGCTCAGCTAGCTCAGTCCAGAACATCAGTCTCAGCCTCTGCAATATGAATCGTTATATTTCAAACATACTGAGTTTGTATACCAATCAAACAGATCACAACGTAGTATAAAATAGAAAATAACATTTGTACAAGGATTAGCCAAACGTGGCTGTGAATGAAGGAGGCAGTGATCAATAGACAGGGAATAATTCAAGACTTCATATCCGGAATTTAAGTTTTCCGGGTTCGTCCTCCTCCACGAAACAGTGCTGGATCCTCATATCCCCAAGTTACAATTAACTTGAATTTATTCAAGACATATTTGTCGCACTGAAAGTGACTGAGTGGTGAGGCTGAATGACACTTGACATGAGGTGATCGAAGTTTGATTCTTCTGAAATCGTGTGACCAAATTTATGAGGAACATCACTAGTAGATAGCGGATCACTATAATAACCACCGTCCAACAAAACTGCACCAGGTTCTTGATTATTATTTGATGCAAACATACATAAATATATACTTCTTTTAAAAAATGTATTCAACGCACTTGATCGGAAATATTTTTATTGAAACTGCCATTCACTACCGGATAAGACTGATTAAGATTAATTCTCATTGAGTAATTATAATGATGAGACTGAGTATATGGATTAAAATTGAACTGATTACTTACATATAGATATGAACCATTTTTAAAAATTTCTTGCCGAAAGTCCTTTAATTCAGGATTCTCACAGATATATTGACACTTGAAGAATTTGTGAAGCAATGCGATGGCCAAATAAAGTGGTACATATAGACTTGACGAAAACGTGTATCTAAAATGGTTCAGATGAACAAATCAATGTTATCTCATCGAATGGAATTTCAATTTTTATGATACACTCATTTAGTTCATGTGTTCAGCTAACACTCACCTCATCTCGTTTGATGTACTGAGTCAAATTTAACCGAAACTTGCAGGGATTATATACACGTTTTTTGAGTTTGGTTGTTTCTTTTTTATTCGTTGATTCAAGAAGACCAATTTTGTTAAAATCACATGCTCATTGTTAACGAATCACGGAGCGAGATGAACTAGTCGTTAGTGCATATTCTTATGGCTGTTGAGAACACAAGCTGATATGTATTCACCGATGGATAGAATTCTTCACCCCTATGGATGAAAACATTTTTGGATATGATCATCAATACTCTAAAATTAATGATTGGTTAACTTGTAGTTCAAAACGTGTGCTCATATGTACGCGAACGAACAGCTTGTTTCATGTAATATGCTGTCAATTAACTGTCACTGACTGATGCGTTGTTTTGATTTGATTGGATGAAATCAGAATAGCACAAACTGCTTTGACTCAGTGCCAAAATTTTCACTTTATCAAGTGAATGAAAAGTTTCTGTCAGACGATTTATTAATTGTTTAATATGAAACTGTAACTCCTGAACAAAGCCACGTCTATTCTATTTGATCAACATATTACACCACTCATTATAAATAGATGTCCAGATGAAAAGATATAATAATTTTTGTATTGGTCATGTAGAAATGGATCTGAATGTGCTCGATTATGCACATCAACGTCGCCAATGATTGTAGTAAGAGAAAAACGACGTACAACATTGAATCTGAACTGTTAAAAATTGAGAACGATTTCTTGAACCAGACACACATTCGCAATTACAACAGTGACTGTTGAAACTGAAAATCAATAAAAATGAGTATAAACCGCTGTGATAAGATAACGTAAAGTGTATGTTGTGTTAATGCTAAATATACAAGAATGATAAATAAGTAAAAGCCGAAGCGAAATACTTGAGAAATATTTGTGTATCAGTGTTATTTGCACAAATCTTATCTCATAAAGTGTCCCTTTTATACGTACTTGTGAATTTGACATATTGTTAATAGCAAATACGTTGTATTTGAGCAGTATAATTTACTTCATAAAGAGGTTACATGCTTTTGAGATTGGACGACATCAGCTGTTACGATTTATTAATTATTCCATATAATCTATTATTGTTTACAGTCGTCCATTATCCTTTCAAAGGCTTTTGAAAGAAAGACTTTTCTGGATTGCGAATAGTGCGGAAGGCACCTACCAATATGTGTGATGAATCTTTCAAGGCGATCATGAATATGATTGTGCGTAGACATCTGATGTCTGACAGTTGTAATCTTAATAGACACTAACCATCTATTTCATCCATATCTTTCTACTTGTATGCCTTCTGGTAGAACGAGACGTTGTTACATTAGAATCTGTGTCTGCAAGCCATAGCATGAAAGCTAAACAATACCTCATCTAGCAAATATGGTGTGACGAACAGGTTGTTTGAGTTTACTTGGCCATCAATTTGTATTCTTACACAATTTTATATACGCAAACGTTGTTCATTACCTCAGATTAACACCTCATTCAATTCCAAGTAGTTTATCTACTCAACCTACGGATGGAGTTATCAGTTCATTTCAATTTTTCTCTTGATGTGGAAGTGTGTTCCAGTGACATAGTCAGTAACTTGTATTATCATATATATTTTTAAATAAAAACTTTGAACAGATTGATTATATTTATGATAAAATTACGTATAGTTTTATTACTAATTTACAAATAAAATATTGTGAAACTCTTGTAAAACAAATCAGACAATGACGCAAATATTAAAATCATGCTTGCAATTTTGTTAAGAAGATTAAATAAGTTATTACGTAAAGAAACACAAGAATGCCAATAGTTCCATGAAGAAAATGTCCAAATTATTGAGATGAACAATTAAATTTGAATTTCTCTAAATCAGATATGAAATAAAGAGAACTTAGCGAGAATAATTAAAACAATTGTAAGACGTTTTCCAGGATCATTCATTACTTCCTCTCCTTCTGTGCAACCATATCCATATAATATAACCGATGCATACAACAAAGAAGAAGACAGTCAATGGTATGATAACGTATAAGTACCAGAGTAATTTATTCTGTTGATTCACTTTGATAATTTCGGTAGTTATATTCTGAAGAAGAGCGAAACAGTGGGATTCATTAGTAAATATCAAATACTTATGAAGTATTGTTCAGTTCGTTCGACTGTTACGTTGAGGTTTTCTCTTACCTGAACATCGGTGATCCCGAAAGTAGTTTCAATGTGTTCGAGAGGTGTTGTTGTGCTCGGATTGTTGTGTTCCGGACTCTTCTGAATAAACAACAACAGTAGAATTCATTACTAAACATCAAATATTATTCAATTAATTCAAAAATGATTATCTACTATTATCAGTAACGATGACAAGAGAGAATTCAATAAACAGTTACACAATTGGCATTTGTGTAATCATTTGAAACATGTAGTATTGATTTGACAATCGCTGTGATAAGTCCACACTATCTTACAACTAACCGATGACTCGTTTGTGTGACGAAATTTCTGTTCTGAATGTCATGTCTAATCACAATCTGAGTATAAATCACCGAACGTATATTTGACGGCTTTGAAGCGATCTGAAGAGGTGACATATATCTCAACACAGAATCACAAATTCATGTTCTGTACTTCAACAATGGTAGTTTACAACCTTCCACTAATAGTCAAAACGTGATACACAATTGTCAACTGGATGCTCTTCTTCACTCAAAATGGTTTCATCTGTTTTCGAGAACGTATGTAGATCTATGTTTTCCTGTTGTATTTCCGAAATGATTACAGATTTGGATAGAAAAACAATATATTTTCAAGCATTAATGTCAAGCTGCGCTTCAATTCATTGTTAACTGTTTCTGTGAAAAGAAAACACTGTACTCATATCTGATTTGAAACCGTCAACGTATATAAAGCTTTAATTTAATCAGTGAGTTTAGAATACAAGTCAGTTCTTATTGGTAGAGATTAATTGTTTATTCGAGTAAGTGTAATTACTCGGGATGTGGGATTTGATGATATTGTAAACATTCTTTGAAGATCATCAAATACTAACCTTAATACGGCAATCATTTTCTTTCAATTTATGAGTATCTTGGTCATTACTCGCAATGCATTTGTTAACTTTTGCACACCAAATACATGTTGTATTTGGTGTTGTTGCATTTTGGCATGTTTCAGGCGAATTGTATTTTGAACAATATGCTGTGAAAAGAATAAGGTGATTTCATTTCAATTTATCAAACAAAAGATAAGTGAATTACAAACACGTAATATTAATCCAATAGTGCGATGGTGATTTTGGAGTTAGGTGACTATTTCACTCATTGCGAAACTGTCACCACGCTTCATAATGCAATATTTAATGCACTTTCAGATTCCCTCACATTTCATGACTGCATGTTTGAATTGAATGAAACTGCTTTCAATGTCAAGTATGATGGATCAATTTTGACAGCTGAATTTGTTGGTTTTCAATAACTGTTTACATTCAGAAATGTACACACGATGCGGTCACTGGGTTCCTCAATGCTCACTGTATTGAATTTTCGACTGCTGTACAGTTTATTAATAATTGAAATCGGTAAAATAAAGTAATAGTGTTTATTGTTACAGACAATAAATATGCCATCAACATATCTGGTGTATTCCGTCGTTTCGCTAACCGCCTGTTTCAAGATACCCCATATAAATATCTGCCTAAATTGGACCTATTAGTCCTCCCATCGCTTCGCCATCTATTTGACGATATATGGTGTTATTAAACTGGAATTGAACGTCTCTTGTGCACATAGGTAGTATTTTTTCGAGTGTAGGAGATCATAATTATGAAAAATTACATTAATAGTTTCAACAGTGGTATCCTGATGAACAAGGATGTTGCATCAGAAGAAACCATGAAGTTATCGGCAACATTCGTAAGATTTAGTCTATCAGTAACCTGAAATGAATCTCTTCACGTATATGCTGCTATTCTCCGACAGACCAGCTCAAGTTTCTCTGCCAGCTGACTTGTAACTTTGTGATACATCGATTCGATCGTTGATAGTATAGGTCTAAGGAGAACGTCATGTTTCTGAACTTTAGGTAAGTCACATACATGAGGTAGATGTGAGCCAAGTGAGATTAGATCATTGTAAATAGAATTGATTTTAGAAGTTCTCTTAGCATGCCAGTGATTCGTTGGAACTCATTTGGATTTATCTACCTTGAAACTCAGCTGATCGTCTAGGATCGACCTCATCTTAATGGTATAATCGCCTGTAATCATTATGATGACAGGTGAACATTTGTCCGGTCGTAGGACCATCACGTCATTATTTTATTTGACGTTTCTTAGGGCTGTTGGATGGAATATTCGACTTTAGTGTCCATAACTTTGAAGGATTTCAAAAACTGTTAACATTCAAATATGTACACATGATTCTGTCACGAGGTTAAACAATGCATATTGCATTGAATTTTCGATAGTTGTTCAGTTTCTTTGCATGATATCAGTTTGGTGATTGAAATCAACGCATGAAAATGTGTTGTTGTTAAACACAAAATTCATTTTCAATTGTGTTATTTCAGTCGAACAACAAAGGCAGAGCGATGTTGTTTTCACAATCATCAACTTAATTTTTCTTGAAAAGATTTCAGTCGACCTGATATGATTGGAGGTGTCAAAGAATGTGGCCACATTCCGCTGGTGTGTTGTCAGTTTATGCATCAATCCAGATGGATCAATGAAAATTCATCGATAATAAAAGTAATATGTTATTCAACGAATATAGATGGCAATCTGATCATTAGATCATAGAATGATTCTCTCAGTAGTCGAATTATTATTTCAATAGTCTAACACGTGATAACCTGAAAAGTGTTTGTAAATAGTCAGTGCACACATTCGCGAGAAGGAACACATATTCTCATTGTGAAATTAACTCTGAAACTGTCTGTGATACATTGTAAGTTGCAGATGTTATTTGTCTACACCCTTAATTTATCGAATGTGCATGAGAAAACCCATATTTCGGAAGATAGGCAATCCTTTTCAATGTAATCGCAATTGAATAGTTTGTTCGCAATTTCAATGCCTCTTGAAAATTTGATATCACATATGTCAAAAGAATAAAACGGACGTTTCCTCGTCAATGCACAATCAACTAACGGACACTTAACTTTTTGGAAACTAATGTCAACTCGCCTACCGTTTTGTGACAATATATTGGACTAAATTTCACCAAAGCGAAGACTTTAATATTACGTCCAAATGGATAATTAATCGCTTTATACATTCAACACTGAATCGACTTTTAATTATTATTGGTGACTGAAACGTCATTTGAAACGGATGCCTAGATATCTTTATGTTGCCGAATTCAGTTACATACGGAAGTTTCTATTTGATGAAACAAAAGTGGCTTTTTAATTTGTGGAAACTGTTAATGCTCAATAAATAAAAGTTAACATACTCCCGATGGCTTCATACTCCACCAAGGTTCCGCTTTTGATTCATTCTGGAGGAACAGATATTATATGACGTATGTTTTCTTTCATGAAAAATATAACAGAAAGAGACACATAAAACTTAGATTACTTTTGAAATATAACAAGTTGTTTGCACTATATGAAGAGCGGTCAAATTGAGAAACAGAAATATTTCTCACAAACGATACGGTGGTGAACATACCACATCTTCAAATCCTACAGTTTTAATCCATCTGTGTTTTGAAAGAGATCGAAGTTCAACCAGTAATTAAAAAGTAATGTTGGTCAACTTCAGTCCTGAACATCAGTGTGATGTTCCACACAAATATTACAAAAATAACAATTGTCTTCACAGTTTAAAGACTCAATAATACACATCAACCGATCTATTTATACCATTTGACTGAACATCTAGTGCATTATCTCTTATTCAATCATAAGACTCTGTATCATACCAAATAATTTACAGTCAGCGCTCGTCTAGAAACTCAGCTTCATCTCCCAGCAACAAATGATGTTATCAGTGAAGCATGACAATTGAGCATGTCATAAAGGAAATATCAATTCCATGTACCACTGTTTTATTTCTGTTTCATACTAAACACATTTTATTTGCAGTGAGTGGTGATATGATTGCGTAGTGCAAGTCTGACTGTTGTACTGTTTGCGAGTTAGTACATAAATGAGTGTTTCTGTCGTCTGCTTAAAACTATCATACATATATCCTAATCTGGATGAGTCCATCCGTAACCAAAAGTGCCAGACGTCTGCAAATATCACTCCAAACATTTGCAATAAATACATTCATACACGTTAGTCGTTGTACTAGAAATATCTGCTTAAATGAGCGTCTGCTTATGTGGATCGTGAAATCCATTATCGATTGAATTTGGCAAAGAAAGCTGTAACAATAATATTACAATCTCATTTCAATCACTCAAATCATTTGTCTGACATTATCACGAATGATAGATGTTAATTTGAAGAAATAAATATTCGAATTTCAATTCGGTTTATTGGTGATCCTGTTTATAGAAGACTTAATCACAAATATCAAACACTTTCAGAATTAGTTGACATTGTCAGTCATAATCAGGTATGATGATGCAATTTTGCTTCAATAACTGTGAACATTTATTTGACATCAAATGACCAATATTCTGTAACATTCGGACAGTGACTTTACCAATAGTATCGCAACTTCATTTCGCACAATAATCAGCAAACTTTGATTGAGGTTTTTTCCAGCTGATATTACACACGAAACAAATGGTTAACGCATAATGTAAGGAAGCTATACTAGATCACTTTGATACAATCCAGGAATAATCTGTGCATCAAAATGTTAACAACATTCTTCGAAATGATCCTTACTATTTCCACAGCCGAACATTCTTTGGAAATGCGTTAGCCACCCACTTACTTCAATTTTCGTAGGAATCTGAAAAAACGTATTCGAATTTCAAGTCAAGATATGTCAACAAACCACTATCAGTATAGCAGTCAAATAATCTTTGAAGTAATGGATCATCTTTCAGACAACCAATCAAGCTTACATTATGCATGTCGATATTCTCAGTCTTGTTGTCTGTATGGGTAGAACTATAATGTGTTGACGACATTTGATGTCCTCAAATGATTTTTTAGCACTCACTTGATTCATGGACAAACGTGACGGGAGTGAAATATTCTTCTCAGTTGATTGCATTGGGACGTTCATCATATCGTTGAACTGATATTATTTCTTGCAACGTCATTATAATAGGTGACTGGTTATTTAATCACATAGGTTCATTTAAATCTCGGGATAATGATGACAACTTGCATACAATGGCAGACCGTGGTGAAAAGTGCACTTATCGAAAGAGGTAGATATTCATTTTGCTGATATTTTATCATCTATTTCATCATTTCAGATGACTCGGTCGCTATCAAATGGTCCGCTGAAGTAAAATATAATGGTACACGTTAGTCAACATCAAATGTTTGATTGTTCACATGTGAAATCTACACATTTATATATTTCACCAATTGTGATTACTCATAGTTTGTGCGAATTTTGCATATATACACCACTCCGACTGTCATATCTTAATGGTAAGC
This sequence comes from Schistosoma haematobium, assembly GCF_000699445.3. Classification (NCBI taxonomy): domain Eukaryota; kingdom Metazoa; phylum Platyhelminthes; class Trematoda; order Strigeidida; family Schistosomatidae; genus Schistosoma; species Schistosoma haematobium. The sequence continues at coordinate 45,881,373 of NC_067197.1, read as the reverse complement.
GTGGCGATTTATTCTTTTATTAATAGTACAATGGTAATACAGCTTTAGAAACTAGGCATCTGAGATTCATTTCGAAAGGTGCATGATCGTTTCATTCACACGACGTACATTACGAATTCAATTGCAGATAGCATATGAGATAACACAGTAAATATCCATTGAAATCTGATCACTTTGTGAGTAGGCGTACACAGTGTTACATCTAACAATAACCTGCTTATTATTTATTTTTCAAATCTTAAGTATCGATGGTCTTCTCCTTGTAGAGGATACAGCCAAAATAACTTGTCTGATACAACCGGTTGGGAAGATATCTATCTATTATGAGAACGTAAGTTTCACAATTGAATGAAAATATGACTTTCTTTCAAGTACTTCATATTATTCTACTAGTTCATGATTATGAGTACTATCGAATGTATAAAGTTACATTGAACACGATAAAAATAGATCAACATTTTGTATTGTGCAAGCAGAAAATTGGACACTAAAGATAATAATAATAATAATCTCTTAAAGGCACACTTTATTCAAGCACTTGTTAAAAATAATAATTTGAAGTGATGTGCTCTCAGAGGAAACAAGAATGTGTTCTTTTCGAATGTTAACGGACAGCGTATGTAAGATTATTGTGCAAAAAGAGTCATATTCTGTCATGTTTTACTTCGTCTTTTGAAGACCGGAACAGTCGCCACTGAACATTATAATCTGAACATCCTTGCAATTACTCACTATCACATTTCATTTCAACTGACGTAGATATTCACCCTGCATTTCATAACAGACAGAGATTTCTTCGACATTTACTGAAGTTGACAACGAGAGTTATTCAAAATATCTATGCAGACTATGCGGAATCTACATTGGCGTGACTTTAATTTACAACCGAATCAATCAGTGTTAGTATAACAGGTCTTAGATTTGAGCGTGGAATTCATTCATTTCCCTGGTGATATAGTGTTGGCATTATGGCTGATGTCAATTCATGATGAAAACGGATGAAATCTGATTCCTAACCATCAACCATAAATCATAAACCTTATTCTTCAAACTGCTTTATAACCCTCATTTAGCCATAGTAAGTAGGCAGATACTCTCAAGGTCACTTCGACGTCCCTCAAATGTCGTCCACACATTATAGTTTCACCCATACAGACAACAAAACTGAGAATATCAACATGCATGATGTAAGTGTGATTGATTGTCTGAAAGATGATCCATTACTTCAAAGATTATTTGACTGCTATACTGATAGTGGTTTGTTGACATATCTTGACTCGAAATCGGAATACGGATTTTTTTTCAGATTCCTACGGAAATTCAAGTAAGTTGGTGGCTAACGCAAACTGTGTAACTGTCAATTGAATTCTCTCTTGTCATCGTTACTGATAATATTAGATAATCATTTTTGAATTCATTGAATAATATTTGATGTTTAGTAATGAATTCTACTGTTGTTGTTTATTCAGAAGAGTCCGGAACACAACAATCCGAGCACAACAACACCTCTCGAACACATTGAAACTACTTTCGGGATCACCGATGTTCAGGTAAGAGAAAACCTCAACGTAACAGTCAAACGAACTGAACAATACTTCATAAGTATTTGATATTTACTAATGAATCCCACTGTTTCGCTCTTCTTCAGAATATAACTACCGAAATTACCAAAGTGAATCAACAGAATAAATTACTCTGGTACTTATACATCGTCATACCATTGACTGTCTTCTTCTTTGTTGTATGCATCGGTTATATTATTTGGATATGGTTGCACAGAAGGAGAGGAAGTAATGAATGATCCTGGAAAACGTCTTACAACGTTTTTGTAATTATTCTAAGTAATATCAGAAGCTGTGTCCAGCTGAAGACGGGCACGGTGTTTATTAATAATCAAGGTCACATACCTTCTTTGGTGGCAACTTCGTGCTCTGTTATGTGATACTAATATCTTGTTGGTTGGAGCACTATATCTGTATTTCTTTGAGTAAGATTTCACGGAACGTTTTTATAGTCTCTTCTCCTGCAGAAGTTTTCTTCATGCCCTTTCCGATGACATTTGCTGCAACTATGTTCTTTATATGGGCAAAAACTCTTATAGTGCCAACCTCCACATGCCCAGCATGGAGATGGTGGTTTGTCGCTGTTATTTTGGAAACTATGGGTACTGGAACCTTGAAAGACTTTTCTCTTAACTGCATTGACGTTACGGAAAGAGTTATCGTTTTCTACCATTGAGGTATCATGCTTTAAGTTTACTAACCTTTGGCACTCAGTAGTCACTTCTTGCAGGGTCATATTAAGGCAGTGTTCGAGTTTGCTTAGGAGTCTGGTTCGGATATCGGCATCTTCGGGTGAACGCAGGCTGCAGATAAACACTAAGCATTTAAACTGATCTTCAGACATGGACGACAATCTAAACCTCTCACATTCTCGGTTCACCGTTCCTGCATGCTTTACCCAATCATCTCCTGGTTCTTTTGTTAACTTTAAGCATTGGTAACGGATATTAAATAGAGATGACTGTTCTCCGAATATTTAGGGATAGGGTTTTGACTGTATCATCAAAACTAAAATCTCGTGGGTTCTTCGGAAGAATGAAGTTGCTATAGCGTTCATGTTCCATAGTACCAAGTTTTCTAAGAAGTATTCTGACTTTTGAAGCATCATCCAGTTTGCAAAGATCAATATAAAACAAATCTTCTTACTTCTTAAACCACGACTCGAAAGTTACACCTGCTACGCCATCAAAATTAAATTCATGGATGGCGTTAATGACTGAATCAGTATGTGATACTTGAGATTCACTAGAAGCAGGGTTTTTCTCGGACAGGCAGAATTTCTGCATCAGGATTTCCATGATTCTAATATGGGACTCTTCAAACCTCTTTTCTTGACGCACCATATAAGCTTCTAATTGCTCCAAGAAAATGTTCATTGAAGTTTTCATCCCCGTCGCCACTGATAAGTCGTGTAGGTTGAACGCTATATACGATTCCTAAGCTATTTCGGTAACCCGCAGTCTAGAACTACACAGCGACTTGAACTCCAGAGAGAAGACACAAGAATGAGAGAAAGCACTTTATTCCAAGGTTCATTTTTGTACAGAAAATCATGGGTATTTATAGATTTTGGCGTCTGTTAAATCAACATCATTTTACAGCCAATCCGATAACAACACATTATGCTACCGACCAATAGTAGCACGCCACGTTGGAATTCTAGAACGTTCCATCACACTCTGATTGGCCAGGACTCTTCGGCTCCTTGTGGGCCTCTGGAGGCTCCGTTGAAGTTCTCCGGAAGCCGACCCAACACATCTCAATAATTTGGACATTTTCTTCATGGGACTATTGACATTCTTGTGTTTCTTTACGTAATAACTGATTTAATCTTCCTAACAAAATTGCAAGCATGATTTTAATATTTTTGTAATTGTCTGACTTGTTTTACAAGAGTTTCGCAACATTTTATTTGTAAATTAGTAGTATGTATATACGTGATTTTGTCATAACTGCTGCTCGATTGAAATCCTAAATACAATGCATCAAAATTCTCTCATCTTTCACCCCTTGATTTTGTAATGGATCATATAGGACTAAGAGCCTGCTTATCAGTCCCTCAATGTGTTACTGGCCATTATTCCAAATCCCAGTATTTGTGCTGATCACACGCAAGCACATACAGCAGAGTTCACAATGAATAACAGAAAACTGCAAGTTATCAGCACACACGTGACAGATATCTTTGTGTATGAAACGATGCACAGTTCTTACCAATAACTGGTGTTCTGCAACTGTCCATTACCCTTCGAATTCAGTTATTCCGTGAAGGAGTTAATCTTATCATTCACAATCAACAGTGCTGGATCCTCATATCCCCAAGTTACAATTAACTTGAATTTATTCAAGACATATTTGTCGCACTGAAAGTGACTGAGTGGTGAGGCTGAATGACACTTGACATGAGGTGATCGAAGTTTGATTCTTCTGAAATAGTGTGACCAAATTTATGAGGAACATCACTAGTAGATAGCAGATAGTAGATATCTGTAGTTTCAGGCGCTGCAAAGCGTTAACAGAGAAGTTGATTTCGAACTTTCGAGTCGCTATCAGTTGGTGATAACTAGTAAATAATACCTCACAGCTTACAAAACTATCTAGTTCGAATAAACCAACGAGTTATTGTGAGGCTACTGCGAATTTATTCATTTTAAAGTACCGTTTCTGTAGATGTCGTCAGTATTACAATCTGACTAGCATAAATAATCCGATAGACGTAACAGTTTTCTATGCTTCTTGGGGGTGCGAATGCTTTCTGGTACAAGTTAGTGACTTAACAAAATGTATATATGGCATCCATGTGCTTATCAGTCCCTCAATGTGTTACTGGCCATTATTCCAAATCCCAGTATTTGTGCTCATCACACGCAAGCACATACAGCAGAGTTCACAAAGAATAACAGAAAACTGCAAGTTATCAGTACACACGTGACAGATATCTTTGTGTATGAAACGATGCACAGTTCTTACCAATAACTGGTGTTCTGCAACTGTCCATTACCCTTCAAATTCTGTTATTCCATGAAGGAGTTAATCTTATCATTCACAATCAATTACCACAATTATAATAACATACCTTTCGCTTTTAAACTCAGGCTCGATTACCGATGAATGCCACGAACAAATGTGAGTATGAGTAATAAGGATAAGGAAAATGACTACCAGCAAAGAAAAGTTAATTATGCAAAGTTTTGTTGGATTGGGTGTGAACAAATCTTTCGGGTGTAATGTGTCTCATCACGTATTGACGAATTCTAGTCCTTGCACGAAACATTTTCGAAGCTTTTTATAAATGAGAATTCAAATGAGCCGAAAGTAACCTGAAAATTATTTGGCTTCGGAAACTGTTATAACTTGTGACCACCGATTAGAGAGCAGCGAATTATCGGTCAGACCAAGGACGCGTACAACACGTGAGAGCAGCCTAGAGTTTGTGATTGGTCCTGCTTTCCGCATAGCTCAGCTAGCTCAGTCCAGAACATCAGTCTCAGCCTCTGCAATATGAATCGTTATATTTCAAACATACTGAGTTTGTATACCAATCAAACAGATCACAACGTAGTATAAAATAGAAAATAACATTTGTACAAGGATTAGCCAAACGTGGCTGTGAATGAAGGAGGCAGTGATCAATAGACAGGGAATAATTCAAGACTTCATATCCGGAATTTAAGTTTTCCGGGTTCGTCCTCCTCCACGAAACAGTGCTGGATCCTCATATCCCCAAGTTACAATTAACTTGAATTTATTCAAGACATATTTGTCGCACTGAAAGTGACTGAGTGGTGAGGCTGAATGACACTTGACATGAGGTGATCGAAGTTTGATTCTTCTGAAATCGTGTGACCAAATTTATGAGGAACATCACTAGTAGATAGCGGATCACTATAATAACCACCGTCCAACAAAACTGCACCAGGTTCTTGATTATTATTTGATGCAAACATACATAAATATATACTTCTTTTAAAAAATGTATTCAACGCACTTGATCGGAAATATTTTTATTGAAACTGCCATTCACTACCGGATAAGACTGATTAAGATTAATTCTCATTGAGTAATTATAATGATGAGACTGAGTATATGGATTAAAATTGAACTGATTACTTACATATAGATATGAACCATTTTTAAAAATTTCTTGCCGAAAGTCCTTTAATTCAGGATTCTCACAGATATATTGACACTTGAAGAATTTGTGAAGCAATGCGATGGCCAAATAAAGTGGTACATATAGACTTGACGAAAACGTGTATCTAAAATGGTTCAGATGAACAAATCAATGTTATCTCATCGAATGGAATTTCAATTTTTATGATACACTCATTTAGTTCATGTGTTCAGCTAACACTCACCTCATCTCGTTTGATGTACTGAGTCAAATTTAACTGAAACTTGCAGGGATTATATACACGTTTTTGAGTTTGGTTGTTTCTTTTTTATTCGTTGATTCAAGAAGACCAATTTTGTTAAAATCACATGCTCATTGTTAACGAATCACGGAGCGAGATGAACTAGTCGTTAGTGCATATTCTTATGGCTGTTGAGAACACAAGCTGATATGTATTCACCGATGGATAGAATTCTTCACCCCTATGGATGAAAACATTTTTGGATATGATCATCAATACTCTAAAATTAATGATTGGTTAACTTGTAGTTCAAAACGTGTGCTCATATGTACGCGAACGAACAGCTTGTTTCATGTAATATGCTGTCAATTAACTGTCACTGACTGATGCGTTGTTTTGATTTGATTGGATGAAATCAGAATAGCACAAACTGCTTTGACTCAGTGCCAAAATTTTCACTTTATCAAGTGAATGAAAAGTTTCTGTCAGACGATTTATTAATTGTTTAATATGAAACTGTAACTCCTGAACAAAGCCACGTCTATTCTATTTGATCAACATATTACACCACTCATTATAAATAGATGTCCAGATGAAAAGATATAATAATTTTTGTATTGGTCATGTAGAAATGGATCTGAATGTGCTCGATTATGCACATCAACGTCGCCAATGATTGTAGTAAGAGAAAAACGACATACAACATTGAATCTGAACTGTTAAAAATTGAGAACGATTTCTTGAACCAGACACACATTCGCAATTACAACAGTGACTGTTGAAACTGAAAATCAATAAAAATGAGTATAAACCGCTGTGATAAGATAACGTAAAGTGTATGTTGTGTTAATGCTAAATATACAAGAATGATAAATAAGTAAAAGCCGAAGCGAAATACTTGAGAAATATTTGTGTATCAGTGTTATTTGCACAAATCTTATCTCATAAAGTGTCCCTTTTATACGTACTTGTGAATTTGACATATTGTTAATAGCAAATACGTTGTATTTGAGCAGTATAATTTACTTCATAAAGAGGTTACATGCTTTTGAGATTGGACGACATCAGCTGTTACGATTTATTAATTATTCCATATAATCTATTATTGTTTACAGTCGTCCATTATCCTTTCAAAGGCTTTTGAAAGAAAGACTTTTCTGGATTGCGAATAGTGCGGAAGGCACCTACCAATATGTGTGATGAATCTTTCAAGGCGATCATGAATATGATTGTGCGTAGACATCTGATGTCTGACAGTTGTAATCGTAATAGACACTAACCATCTATTTCATCCATATCTTTCTACTTGTATGCCTTCTGGTAGAACGAGACGGTGTTACATTAGAATCTGTGTCTGCAAGCCATAGCATGAAAGCTAAACAATACCTCATCTAGCAAATATGGTGTGACGTACAGGTTGTTTGAGTTTACCTGGCCATCAATTTGTATTCTTACACAATTTTATATACGCAAACGTTGTTCATTACCTCAGATTAACACCTCATTCAATTCCAAGTAGTTTATCTACTCAACCTACGGATGGAGTTATCAGTTCATTTCAATTTTTCTCTTGATGTGGAAGTGTGTTCCAGTGACATAGTCAGTAACTTGTATTATCATATATATTTTTAAATAAAAACTTTGAACAGATTGATTATATTTATGATAAAATTACGTATAGTTTTATTACTAATTTACAAATAAAATATTGTGAAACTCTTGTAAAACAAATCAGACAATGACGCAAATATTAAAATCATGCTTGCAATTTTGTTAAGAAGATTAAATAAGTTATTACGTAAAGAAACACAAGAATGCCAATAGTTCCATGAAGAAAATGTCCAATTTATTGAGATGAACAATTAAATTTGAATTTCTCTAAATCAGATATGAAATAAAGAGAACTTAGCGAGAATAATTAAAACAATTGTAAGACGTTTTCCAGGATCATTCATTACTTCCTCTCCTTCTGTGCAACCATATCCAAATAATATAACCGATGCATACAACAAAGAAGAAGACAGTCAATGGTATGACGATGTATAAGTACCAGAGTAATTTATTCTGTTGATTCACTTTGGTAATTTCGGTAGTTATATTCTGAAGAAGAGCGAAACAGTGGGATTCATTAGTGAATATCAAATATCTAAGGAGTATTGTTCAGTTTCTTTGGCTGTTTTGTTGACGTCTCCTCTTACCTGAACATCGGTGATCCCGAAAGTAGTTTCAATGTGTTCGAGAGGTGTTGTTGTGCTCGGATTGTTAACATCTGGACTCTTCTGAATAAACAACAACAGTAGAATTCATTACTAAACATCAAATATTATTCAATTAATTCAAAAATGATTATCTAATATTATCAGTAACTATGACAAGAGAGAATTCAATTGACAGTTACACAGTTTGCATTTGTGTAATCATTTGGAACATGTAGTACCGATTTGACAATCAGTGTGATAAGTCCACACTATCCTACAACTAATTGACGGTACACTTATGTGACGAAATTTGTGTTCTGAATCTCATATCTAATCACAATCCGAATATATATCAATAAATTTCTGATATCCGGCTTTGAAGTGATCTGAAGAGTTGACATATATATCAACACAGAATCAGAAATACATGTTCTGTACTTCGACAATCGTAGTCTACAAACTACCACTAATTGTCAAAACGTGGTACACAATTATCAACTGGATGCTCTTCTTCACTCAAAATGGTTTCATTTGCTTTTTTAACGATTTATATAGATCTATGTTTTCATGTTGTATTTCTGAAATAATCACGTATTCAATGAGCTGGAAAAGTGTTATATTTTCAAGCATTGATGTCAAGCTACGCTTCAATCCATAATTACTGTTTCTGCGAAATGAAAACACTGTACTCATATCTGATTTGAAACCGTCAACGTATACAAAGCTTTAATTTAATCAGTGAGTTTAGAATACAAGTCAGTTCTTATTGGTAGAGATTAATTGTTTATTCGAGTAAATGTAATTACTCGGGATGTGTGATTTGATGATATTGTAAACATTCTTTGAAGATCATCAAATACTAACCTTAATACGGCAATCATTTTCTTTCAATTTATGAGTATCTTGGTCATTACTCGCAATGCATGTGTTAACTTTTGCACACCAAATACATGTTGTATTTGGTGTTGTTGCATTTTGGCATGTTTCAGGCGAATTGTATTTTGAACAATATGCTGTGAAAAGAATAAGGTGATTTCATTTCAAGTTATCAAACAAAAGATAAGTGAATTACAAACACGTAATATTAATCCAATAGTGCGATGGTGATTTTGGAGTTAGGTGACTATTTCACTCATTGCGAAACTGTCACCACGCTTCATAATGCAATATTTAATGCACTTTCAGATTCCCTCACATTTCATGACTGCATGTTTGAATTGAATGAAACTGCTTTCAATGTCAAGTATGATGGATCAATTTTGACAGGTGAATTTGTTGGTTTTCAATAACTGTTTACATTCAGAAATGTACACACGATGCGGTCACTGGGTTCATCAATGCGCACTGTATTCAATTTTCGACTGCTGTACAGTTCAGTAATAAATGAAATCGGTAAAATAAAGTAATAGTGTTTATTGTTACAGACAATAAATATGCCATCAACACATCTAATATATTCCGTCATTTCGCTAACCGCCTGTTTCAAGATACCCCATATAAATATCTGCCTAAATTGGACCTATTAGTCCTCCCATCGCTTCGCCATCTATTTGACGATATATGGTGTTATTAAACTGGAATTGAACGTCTCTTGTGCACATAGGTAGTATTTTTTCGAGTGTAGGAGATCATAATTATGAAAAATTACATTAATAGTTTCAACAGTGGTATCCTGATGAACAAGGATGTTGCATCAGAAGAAACCATGAAGTTATCGGCAACATTCGTAAGATTTAGTCTATCAGTAACCTGAAATGAATCTCTTCACGTATATGCTGCTATTCTCCGACAGACCAGCTCAAGTTTCTCTGCCAGCTGACTTGTAACTTTGTGATACATCGATTCGATCGTTGATAGTATAGGTCTAAGGAGAACGTCATGTTTCTGAACTTTAGGTAAGTCACATACATGAGGTAGATGTGAGCCAAGTGAGCTTAGATCATTGTAAATAGAATTGATTTTAGAAGTTCTCTTAGCATGCCAGTGATTCGTTGGAACTCATTTGAATCGACCTCATCTTAATGGTATAATCGCCTGTAATCATTATGATGACAGGTGAACATTTGTCCGGTCGTAGGACCATCACGTCATTATTTTATTTGACGTTTCTTAGGGCTGTTGGATGGAATATTCGACTTTAGTATCCATAACTTTGGAGGATTTCAAAAACTGTTAACATTCAAATATGTACACATGATTCTGTCACGAGGTTAAACAATGCATATTGCATTGAATTTTCGATAGTTGTTCAGTTTCTTTGCATGATATCAGTTTGGTGATTGAAATCAACGCATGAAAATGTGTTGTTGTTAAACACAAAATTCATTTTCAATTGTGTTATTTCAGTCGAACAACAAAGGCAGAGCGATGTTGTTTTCACAATCATCAACTTAATTTTTCTTGAAAAGATTTCAGTCGACCTGATATGATTGGAGGTGTCAAAGAATGTGGCCACATTCCGCTGGTGTGTTGTCAGTTTATGCATCAATCCAGATGGATCAATGAAAATTCATCGATAATAAAAGTAATATGTTATTCAACGAATATAGATGGCAATCTGATCATTAGATCATAGAATGATTCTCTCAGTAGTCGAATTATTATTTCAATAGTCTAACACGTGATAACCTGAAAAGTGTTTGTAAATAGTCAGTGCACACATTCGCGAGAAGGAACACATATTCTCATTGTGAAATTAACTCTGAAACTGTCTGTGATACATTGTAAGTTGCAGATGTTATTTGTCTACACCCTTAATTTATCGAATGTGCATGAGAAAACCCATATTTCGGAAGATAGGCAATCCTTTTCAATGTAATCGCAATTGAATAGTTTGTTCGCAATTTCAATGCCTCTTGAAAATTTGATATCACATATGTCAAAAGAATAAAACGGACGTTTCCTCGTCAATGCACAATCAACTAACGGACACTTAACTTTTTGGAAACTAATGTCAACTCGCCTACCGTTTTGTGACAATATATTGGACTAAATTTCACCAAAGCGAAGACTTTAATATTACGTCCAAATGGATAATTAATCGCTTTATACATTCAACACTGAATCGACTTTTAATTATTATTGGTGACTGAAACGTCATTTGAAACGGATGCCTAGATATCTTTATGTTGCCGAATTCAGTTACATACGGAAGTTTCTATTTGATGAAACAAAAGTGGCTTTTTAATTTGTGGAAACTGTTAATGCTCAATAAATAAAAGTTAACATACTCCCGATGGCTTCATACTCCACCAAGGTTCCGCTTTTGATTCATTCTGGAGGAACAGATATTATATGACGTATGTTTTCTTTCATGAAAAATATAACAGAAAGAGACACATAAAACTTAGATTACTTTTGAAATATAACAAGTTGTTTGCACTATATGAAGAGCGGTCAAATTAAGAAACAGAAATATTTCTCACAAACGATACGGTGGTGAACATACAACATCTTCAAATCTTACAGTTTTAATCCATCTGTGTTTTGAAAGTGATCGAAGTTCAACCAGTAATTGAAATGTTATATTGGTCAACTTCAGTCCTGAACATCAGTGTGATGTTCCACACAAGTATTACAAAAATAACAATTGTCTTCACAGTTTAAAGACTCAATAATACACATCAACCGATCTATTTATACCATTTGACTGAACATCTAGTGCATTATCTCTTATTCAATCATAAGACACTGTATCATACCAAATAATTTACAGTCAGCGCTCGTCTAGAAACTCAGCTTCATCTCCCAGCAACAAATGATGTTATCAGTGAAGCATGACAATTGAGCATGTCATTAAGGAAATATCAATTCCATGTACCAATGTTTTATTTCTGTTTCATACTAAAGACATTTTATTTGCAGTGAGTGGTGATATGATTGCGTAGTGCAAGTCTGACTGTTGTACTGTTTGCGAGTTAGTACATAAATGAGTGTTTCTGTCGTCTGCTTGAAACTATCATACATATATCCTAATCTGGATGAGTCCATCCGTAACCAAAAGCGCCAGACGTCTGCAAATATCACTTCAAACATTTGCAATAAATACATTCATACACGTTAGTCGTTGTACTAGAAATATCTGCTTAAATGAGCGTCTGCTTATGTGGATCGTGAAATCCATTATCGATTGAATTTGGCAAAGAAAGCTGTAACAATAATATTACAATCTCATTTCAATCACTCAAATCATTTGTCTGACATTATCACGAATGATAGATGTTAATTTGAAGAAATAAATATTCGAATTTCAATTCGGTTTATTAGTGATCCTGTTTATAGAAGACTTGATCACAAATATCAAACACTTTCAGAATTAGTTGACATTGTCAGTCATAATCAGGTATGATGATGCAATTTTGCTTCAATAACTGAACATTTATTTGACATTAAATGACCAATATTCAGTAACATTCGGACAGTGACTTTACCAATAATATCGCAACTTCATTTCGCACAATTATCAGCAAACGTTCATTGACTTTTCCTCCAGCTGATATTACACACGAAACAAATGGTTAACGCATACTGTAAGGAAGCTATACTAGATCACTTTGATAAAATCCAGGAATAATCTGTGCATCAAAATGTTAACAACATTCTTCGAAATGTTCCTTACCAATTCCACAGACGAACGTTCTTCGAAAATGCGTAAGCCACCCGCTTACTTCAATTTTCGTAGGAATCTGAAAAAAACGTATTCGAATTTCGAGTCAAGATCTGTCAATAAACCACTATCAGTATAGCAGTCAAATAATCTTTGAAGTAATGGATCATCTTTCAGACAATCAATCACACTTACATTATGCATGTTGATATTCTCAGTTTTGTTGTCTGTATGGGTGAAACTATAATGTGTGGACGACATTTGAGGGACGTCGAAGTGACCTTGAGAGTATCTGCCTACTTACTATGGCTAAATGAGGGTTATAAAGCAGTTTGAAGAATAAGGTTTATGATTTATGGTTGATGGTTAGGAATCAGATTTCATCCGTTTTCATCATGAATTGACATCAGCCATAATGCCAACACTATATCACCAGGGGAATGAATGAATTCCACGCTCAAATCTAAGACGTGTTATACTAACACTGATTGATTCGGTTGTAAATTAAAGTCACGCCAATGTAGATTCCTCATAGTCTGCATAGATATTTTGAATAACTCTCGTTGTCAACTTCAGTAAATGTCGAAGAAATCTCTATCTGTTATGAAATGCAGGGTGAATATCTACGTCAGTTGAAATGAAATGTGATAGTGAGTAATTGCAAGGATGTTCAGATTATAATGTTCAGTGGCGACTGTTCCGGTCTTCAAAAGACGAAGTAAAACATGACAGAATATGACTGTTTTTGCACAATAATCTTACATACGCTGTCCGTTAACATTCGAAAAGAACACATTCTTGTTTCCTCTGAGAGCACATCACTTCAAATTATTATTTTTAACAAGTGCTTGAATAAAGTGTGCCTTTAAGGGATTATTATTATTATTATCTTTAGTGTCCAATTTTCTGCTTGCACAATACAAAATGTTGATCTATTTTTATCGTGTTCAATGTAACTTTATACATTCGATAGTACTCATAATCATGAACTAGTAGAATAATATGAAGTACTTGAAAGAAAGTCATATTTTCATTCAATTGTGAAACTTACGTTCTCATAATAGATAGATATCTTCCCAATCGGTTGTATCAGACAAGTTATTTTGGCTGTATCCTCTACAAGGAGAAGACCATCGATACTTAAGATTTGAAAAATAAATAATAAGCAGGTTATTGTTAGATGTAACACTGTGTACGCCTACTCACAAAGTGATCAGATTTCAATGGATATTTACTGTGTTATCTCATATGCTATCTGCAATTGAATTCGTAATGTACGTCGTGTGAATGAAACGATCATGCACCTTTCGAAATGAATCTCAGATGCCTAGTTTCTAAAGCTGTATTACCATTGTACTATTAATAAAAGAATAAATCGCCACGTTTACCATTAAGATATGACAGTCGGAGTGGTGTATATATGCAAAATTCGCACAAACCATGAGTAATCACAATTGGTGAAATATATAAATGTGTAGATTTCACATGTGAACAATCAAACATTTGATGTTGACTCACGTGTACCATTATATTTTACTTCAGCGGACCATTTGATAGCGACCGAGTCATCTGAAATGATGAAATAGATGATAAAATATCAGCAAAATGAATATCTACCTCTTTCGATAAGTGCACTTTTCACCACGGTCTGCCATTGTATGCAAGTTGTCATCATTATCCCGAGATTTAAATGAACCTATGTGATTAAATAACCAGTCACCTATTATAATGACGTTGCAAGAAATAATATCAGTTCAACGATATGATGAACGTCCCAATGCAATCAACTGAGAAGAATATTTCACTCCCGTCACGTTTGTCCATGAATCAAGTGAGTGCTAAAAAAATCATTGGAGGACGACAAATATAATTCGATAGTTCATAGGTTTCAATAATCCAAACTGGCTTCTGTCACAACATTGCCTATTGCTGCACATGTGATTGGTTTGATCCATTTTGTCAGCCAAAAAGAATCGTGTCGGTAAGATATCTATCTCCTTTACTGAAATGTTGAGTGACTGGAAGGTGGGTATTTTTCACGTTGGCATTTGGATCATTTAGTTTGTAATTTCTACGCATTCAATTTTTGTTTATTTTGAGGAAACTATCTTCTTTATTTAACATATTCATATAACAGTATTCAATATGTGTTCAGGACACATCTTCTGATTCAAAAATAACACAAATCAAACAGTCTCTGTGTACTGGTCAACTTTCGTGTAATAATGAAGCTCAATAGTGAATCATTTGTGTGGAATAAAGGTGACAAAAATATATGTTGGATATATTTTACTGAATAATATAAAAACTCACTCTCATTCAGAATCTCATATTCCTGATTAAAACTGCCTGGTATCAAAATTCTTATTTCTCCACATATGGTGTATCCATACAACATGATCAGCGGACCATTTGACAGCGACCGAGTCATCTGAAATGATGAAATAGATGATAAAATATCAGCAAAATGAATATCTACCTCTTTCGATAAGTGCACTTTTCACCACGGTCTGCCATTGTATGCAAGTTGTCATCATTATCCCGTCTATCGACTACTTTGTCACTCTAACAACAACAGACCTCATGTAGGACAGAGATGTTCATATTTATTGATTAATGCACAATTATGGATGACGTGTTTGTCTAGTATACAAGTACTTATGATCATCGATATAACCAATTATCGTTCATTTTATGGTGAAAATGACATCTTGTGAAGGTTACAGATAGATATTTTCATGTAGCAGTTTTCACAGGTTTCATACAACACATTACTTAATCATACAAATTTAATGCAACAGAATAGTATGAAGTCACTATATTTCGCTTGTTTTTCGTCATCTGCTTACAGCTTGAAATTATGACAAGTGAGCGTGCTACTTAAAAAAGACAGCGGCATTTTTCCAAGGAGTTTCACTTGCACTACTTATGATTAAATAGTTATTAGAAATACGAAGTTAAGCGAAAGGATCTCTTTTCAACGAATTTATTGTCAAGCTGTACTAATTCCGTGAGGAAATGTGAACATGAATAACCAATATGACGTAATAGAAAGATTATAATACTAGATTACGTCATACGTATAATAAGAGCAGATTTAGATGTTTTTGTTACAATCACCAAATGTCATATAGGTATAAAAATAAATAAAGGGGAATGCAGTAATATTAATAATCAATAAGCCAAAGTAAGGATAACGATAAGACTTACTTCTTTTGTATACGTAGTTGTGGTTTAATCTCATGGATGGTAGGAGCTTCAGCCAATTTTAGAAGTTGGATACGAAAGAATCTAGGTATATATGCATGAGTCTTATAAACAAACTTAAAATCAAACTGTGGATCCACAGAATGAGAACAGTCGATTAGATGTTCATATATAGAACTCCTAACTGATTTTCTTTCACCCTTGTTGAACCAAACTGGTACATGTTCCCGTGTCCGGGTTGAAAGCAAGCGCTACTCTTCTATGTTTGCTCTTGTTGCTCAATTCAAACTCAAATATTCACTGAAATGTCAGTTGATTGATTGATTTTCGGATCAGTTTGTTTGTGGCCTGACATTGACTAATTCCGTTCAATAACAGGTGAGGTAATGTTAGATCATTCCACAAAGTCATCACTAATCGAATGATATTGAGTGAGGGATTGCTCCGACACATCAAATATGTGGACGTGTTTTGTAGTGATCTTGCAGTGCCACACACCTGTGTTCATAGACAACGGTATCAAATTGATGAATTGAATAAGAGACTGATTACTGGAAGGTGAAATCAACGATTAAAGGTTTCTAGCAAACAATATATAACTGATAATTGTCTTCACTGTTTAAACAGAAAATATTACACTCCAACAATTCAACATATACGAACTGACCAAATACTTTGTGCATTCTCTCACATTCAATCATAAAACACTATATCCTACCTATTGACACGCACTCAATTCTGGTCTTAAAACTTATCTTCATCTCCCAACAACACATACGTGCTTCAGTAAAACATGACGAATGAGCATTGTGCACAAGAATATCAGTTTCAAATGCAACAAGCATATTTCTGTTTCATGCAAAACACACTTTGTTTTGCATTGAGTGGTGATATGACTGTAGACTGCAAGTTTGACCGTCGTACTGTGGGTGAGTGAATAAATGTGTGGATATATTGTCTGCTTAGTACCGTCATTCATACATTCCTGTCATGTTTACTCAATTAGTAACCATAGGTGTGAGACGTCCCCAAATATTCACCCACACCTTGTTAACATTACTCTATATATCTGGTTAAGTGAGTGTCAGCAAATGTGGATCGTGAAGTGCATTGTCGATGGAATTTAGTACAGAAAACTGAAACAATTCGGTGAATGTTATGTTCCTGATACACAGAACACAAGTACAGTAGCTCATTTCAGCGTAATTTGACTTCACTGATTATTTTCACAAGTCATTATCACTAATCGAATGATACTGTCTGTAAACCAAGTCAATTGAAGAGCTTAACGAAGTGAAATTTATGCCGTAGGAGGTAGATGTCGGTTGCTTTCGTCTACACTGACATTTTCGTTGTTCACTTCTTTCTTCTCTGAGTTCACACATTCGTGCACATCGTTCCAACTGTGTGAATGAAATGATCGAAACAATACTGTGAAATTCAAACAAACACATGCAACCTGTTTTTTATCACACAATCAAAACACATACATAATATTTATTGAAGCCACTAATCACAACCATAATAATAAATCATTATCTTCATTTATCAATGTGATACCATGATGACACCGCGAGCGATTGTCATATTTAAAATATTTAACGCTACCTTTCGTGGATCCATTACAGTCCACATGATGTAATGGAGTTTTCACGATAATTCGTCAAAAAATCTTGCTCGTTAGATATCGTGTACTTCAGTGTTTTTTCTAATAATCCAGACAGAGATTATTGTATGTTAAATATGTCTTTCTTCTCCAGTATATTTTCAACGAAGACTATAAGTTCTTCCTACTTATCACCAATATGTGAATACTTCAATGTTGAACTACAAATAGACTGCCACAAGCATTATCCATACAACACTGTCCAACACGAACCTATCCAGTTAATTTCAGTTACTGTTAATACTTTTCTGTCTCGTTTCAGGATTCCGAATTAGTGAATATGTGTGATGCAGTTTGATGACTTCCGCAATATATTTCCCATTCCTCTTCACTGTCTTTTCCCAATTTTCTCATCAGTTGGAAGCTGGTTTGTTCTCATACAAGGTAGACTGTTGTTGATGATATCTGACCAACGAAAATTGAGTATCTTATGTCGACAATTATATAGAAATACTTTGACTGTTTTGATGACATTAATAGTGTTAAACATACTTGTTTTCACGATTATACTTCATTTTGACATCGTGTGCAACCCTTCCCCCAATTCCACCACTATTCATATCTGTCCCGTCTCGTTTTCAACTGACACATTCAGCTTTCTCGATTCACATTGATTTCTTAACACACAGTGTACACCACGACATTCATTATTTTTTCTCATTATTATACAGCAATTTCTGGTCAGTTAAGTTCATGACAAAGTAAGCTCACAGAAGACGGTTGAAATCGATGAACTAAAGCTAGTACAACGGCAAGTGACACAGGCATAACTTTGCACAAAGAAAACAGTTTGAATGTTCATCCCTCTGGATAATAAGACATGAAAACTGGATGTCACGTGTCACACACTAGACTGAGATTTTCGTTTATCTTCTCCTCGTTAGCTGATTTCATACATATGCATAGGTCGTTCGAACTATCAGAATGGATTTATCAAAGTAATACTTGTTTACATTTCACATAATTAACACACACAAACTTGACGAAGACTCAAACAGAATAATTTTGATTCATATGACATGACATTGGCATGATCCGACGTACTTTGAATTGGATCAGTTTATGATTCCTAGCTTTTTCCTCCGTACCATTCAAAGTAATAACCACCTCAGTATGGACATTGTAAGGAAGGTTTAAACGAAGAAAATAAACAGAGAATACTTAAGTTAATGTTCATTCTGAAGAAAATCGAACAAAGTCCAATGGTTCGTCGAAAAAGTAGAATGAATGGATTTCAATGAAGAACTTTTTTATGAAGATATCGACTTTTGCACGTGTACAGCCGTATCTATGGTTGAATTACCAAGCATACAGTAGTTTGTGATAAAATAGAGTAGTTGGGTACTCTCAGTAGATAGCGAAATTTATTTCGTTCTCTATCTTTTAAGTCCTGACGGATATGATCTAAGGACACGACTGTTGATAATCCGGCGGACACTTAACGAGAATGGCTTCTAACCCATATTCACTGAACGTAATTGGAAACTTCCTGTTTCCACTCAAATAACTCATTTATGCTACTGTCCATTTAACCCTTTCCAATTCACATAAACTGAGATCCGATTCAATATGTGTGATTATATCTGATAATTTGTCAAGTAAATCGCGTATGAATACGGTTGTACAACTTCGCAAATTGATGTCGTCAAGAAAAACGTTTTCTCACTAAAACAGATAGACAGCGATGCGTGATTTCAGTTCCACAATTGTAATTGTTGATTGTTTGCATTTTGTCTTCTCAGTTTCTTGGTCAACTGGACATTCATCTTTTACATCGTTAGTCATTTCGACACCTTAATGTGTTTGACAACTAGTGAGTATGGCTAAAGTGACTAGAAAGAGAGTATTTAGCAACAAGAACATGTTATTCTTGATGAGCGGTATTTGTCTCAATTGAGCACAACAATTTCTTCTTTCGTCATCTCAAAACTGTTTACACCGAAGACTACTATCATTCATACAATCATTATATCTATTTGAGTTCTTTTAATCTAAAATGCGTTTTGGCATAAGCAATATTTTTTTCTAAAACTGAAAAGAATGATAATAAAGGTGTACATTATCTGTGAGTGTCATCTATCCGATGACCTCAGTTGTTGTCGGTATAAATAATAATGATCGTAATTTCTTTTTGTTTATCACCACATTCTCTATTAATCATCAAATTAATTGACATTGTCTATTGTGTATTGAGCGTGATATGAACCATAAATATAATGAGGAATGACACTTTCTAATGATGTGTTCTTATGACTGACAATCATTCACCGCACACTATTTTTCACAGTATCTCGTCATCTGCTTACAACTTGAAATTACGACAAGTGAGCGCGCTACTTAAAACGGACAGTGGTATTTTTTCTATGAGTATATTTTATTGTATTTATCGTTCCATTAAACATATAGTCCTCTATTTTTGATTTAATTGAATTTATTTTAGTTGATGTGTTCTGTAAGTTTGGCGCTTATTCTTTTAAAGAAATCTATCATCTGTTCTGTCGCGTAGAGTTACATGAAAATGGTAATTCCATTTTTATTTTCTTTGTTGAGTTAGTGACTTAGTAGTGTTTGTATCCAAACTCGTTTGGGAATTTAGTAAGCACTGAAGTCGAAATTTGTTCATTGTTGTAAGTTGAAGTAATATATAAACCTCTGGTTTTACTTGTGTCGTTTAGTATGCTGTATAGAAAATCTCTTCAAGGTCGGCTTTTTCATGTACATATACGTTCTGATTTGTATCTGTTGTTATCACTCGTACTTCTGGCTTATTGCGGAATATACTTTCCTGTTCAGACTTCGACTTCTCTCTCTTGTTATCTGGGCTGTGACGCAATAGAATAGCTAGTTTATTGGTCTTTGGTCACATGTCTTTGTTCCGTTGGCAGAACAAGTGAACTGGTAACTGCTTCAAACCTAGCAATTTCATCGTGAGAAGTTGCGGAATTTCGTAAATATAAACCAATTAATCTAGACCTAAACAATCCTCCTCATTAATTAAGTTTATGACTGTAGGTATATCATAAACGAAAATGTATGGACCATCTCAAATGTTATAGAAGCACATGTTCGATTTTAAGCGAACCTACTTTCTGGAGTGTAAATGATTATGATTTACCATTCAAACAACTTCTGAAACCAAAATAACCCATTGTTCGTGGTACAGAAAATTTAAGGAACATTGGGGAAAATTTACAAAATGTTTATCATCTTTCAATGAAAGACAATGAAAAAGTTTCGAAAAGCAAAAGATATCTGTTTTATCATATTACACGGTAGTTCAGCATCACACTGACACTATGTATTTGACATTGATTGGAGTCAGTAACCTCATGAACACATGAAAATTTTCTTATCAACGTTCATCACCAAGTTTCAATTTTATCTGAAGGTTATTGGTGTAGTGATTAATATGGAATTTATCTGAATAATTTCTGTGTATATTTCAGTTCAGTGTTTTATCTAATCTCCGTGTTAGTACAAAATGTGATTGATGAATTAAACTTTTGTAACGGTAATTAAAATCTGAGCTGGCCTATTGAGTAAGTGAGTGTATCTCACTCTGATATGTTGCAAGAACCGGAGTCTGTGAAGAAAGTACCCATAAGACAGTTTTTATGAACTTTGAGAATATCATACAGTTCACGTTTCCTAATCCCTGTGATTTTCAGATTGAATAGATTGGGTTTTGTAAAGTGAGATCTTATAGCCTTATGGTTTCTTATGTATTACATATTAGGTGCTCAACTATATCTATCACGTACCAATACATTGATACTACCTTTAAAAGTTCTTCCACCACTTAGTACAATGCCCATTTGTTTCATCACAATTTCTCTTATCCACGAACATTATTTTTGGACATTTATTTGGCTTTTTAAACCAAGAAGTGACAAATGATATGTAATTGGATGAGATCTTTGCGTTTGAAACCAACGGTACTGGTTTGGAGTCCTGAAGTGAGTATCAGTTGTAAGGTGTAGGTATATTCAGCTGACGATCCTCAAATAAGATGAAACGCGCGCCCTAAATTTCACTGACAGTCGCCATCCATCATTGTTAAAAGACAAGTTCTTATGTTATTATACGAATAATTCATTATTCTTAGTAGTAAAATTAATTAAAAATTATTTAAATCTGTGGATGTTTTTGATATGATAGAACGGGTTTGAAGTCCAAGTGAATGTTTTTGGGTGTTGTTAAGTTCTCGGAACTGAACGACTTAATCCAAAAGAGTTCACTGTTGTTATGGACAATATAATCAGCTTCTACCTTGTGTAGAATTGAGTTATTCAGATATTATACAAACTTAAAATTGACAATTTTCTACGGTTTTGCTGTCAAAACGTTTTCTGTTACCTTCAACGATCTTCGCATTGTAGTCATTTATCTTTTCCGACTGATACAATGCTGTCCAATTTGATTATCAAACCTACGAAGTTGTGGGAATCTGCCCCGAAAAATTTATGAATACAGATAAACGTATATATTTCTTTGTACACACTGTTTACTAATTGAAACAACTATGAATTTTGGATATTCACACATTTGACCTCGTTTTGTGACTCAACTGTTCCAAATTCTTGAAAGAAGAAGATTTAGATTCCCATCGATCGACTAGAATTGATTTTATACGCAAAGTGTACAACTTGTTCGCCGTCAATGATCGATTGAGTTATTGATTGATATAGATATGTTGAACAAAATAACGAAGCTGAATAATGTTTACTGCACTGACAGTGACCTTATGACGGATCCCTGAAATAGAGCTTATTGAAAATATAACAATACTCAAGTTTATCAATAATATAGCAAAACGTGTTAACGTCAAAACCCTGGGTGTCTGATTGTGAGTGAAGTAAAACGTAACAAATTGCAGTTACAAAATAAAAGGTACATTAATCAACAAAATGATAACAGTTGTTACTAAGTGAATGTTACCTGTAAGTTGCTCTCTAAGATAACACCCATAAATGAGTTCACTTTATTAACGAAAAATTCTCTAAAAGTGATGGCACCAACGGCGTAGGGAAAAAGATTGAATCCATTGGTATTAATTACTTATTTCACTATTTACTTACTTACTTATATACTATTTTACTTACCTACTTAAACATATACTCAATTAATTACTAACTTACTTACTTACTTAATTACTTACTTACCTACTTACTTACTTACGTACTCACTTACATACTTACTTACTTACTTACTTACTTACTTACTTACTTACTTACTTACTTCACTTTATTTTCTCTTCAGAAAGGAGCAATCATTTGTCAGATGAAAATTTCATTCATTTTTATTCCTTGTGAGTAGTGATTTTAGTGATTTTTAGTCATATGAATACATCATTGGAAAGCCAGATTCCTTATTATAATTATGATTCATATCATGCTTAAGATGCAATAGAGAATGCCAAGTAATTTGATTATTCATATAGAATACGGTGATAAACAACGAGAAAGTATAATAATTGGCATGTCCACAAACAACAACTGAGGTCAGTAGACAGATCACACTCTCAGATAATGTATACTATTATTATTATTATCATCATCATTACTGTAACCTTGAGAAAAGTATATTTTATGTCAAAATACGTATTGATTATAAGTACTCAATTAGTAGATGTGATGATTAAATGTAATATTCAACTTAATCATTGCAGTCCTCAATATAAACAGTTTTGAGAGGATGAACATTGCACATGTCATATAATAACGGAATGAATTTCGTAAATACACTATCCAAATGTGACTCTATGTTGAGTATTCAACGTCATTTCCATGTTTATATTTCAAGTTGTTGAAGTTCAGAATCACACCATTTCAAGTCTCCTCCTCTGTAAATGATCAAGCACACAATGCGCGTTCATTTATAATCGAACGTATAATCAATTCAAAGGATGTAGATTGTGAATTTCTGGTGGACGGATTTTAACCCATGTTTATTCTTTATACGGACGCTGATCAGATGACTCAGAAATATTGCTGGTGTCTGCTGGGATAACCGGGTAAGTACTAGTGAGGTTAGACGCAGGGTATTGCGGAATGATGGTAAATCAGTTGATGAGGTTGTGAATCTTCATCGACTTAGATGGATGGGCCAAGTATTACTTATGCCTGAACACCGATTACCACGACGTGCATTGCTCACCAGTGTTGGAGACAGTTGGAGGGAAGTTAGGGGCGGCCAAACCAAAACGTAACATCAGTGCTTGAAGACACTAACTTCTCGTCTGAGCCATTTTGGGAGATGCCGACTACTTGGCTGGAGTACGCGTGACTGTCGTAACCAATGGTTGGTGACTCTTGGTGACATGGCTCAGAATTGGTCATAATGACGCAGGTGTATACACTTACTGTCTCCCCTAAAATAAGAGATTAAAATCACTTCATATCTTTCTTTCTACGAACTAATTATTTCTTCTGTTATATATATTTATATGTAATCTTTCTTTGATATATTACCACCACTGAATTAACCACTCCTATGAATCCGGTGTTCATGTTGTTGAGCTAATGAGTGATGTATGGAAAATTGGACCGATGCACATATGTGCCTGGTCATACGCTGTAGCTGACTGATGAGTCTATGCAAGATCAGATACACTAAATTATGTGACTCGTTGTTTTAGTGGTCACAAAGTAAGCAACTCAGAACTCATTGAGACTCAGTACTTCTCCACATGAGTTGAACATGAAGCTAGTTATATTTAGTTTACCAATTTATTAGCACAAATTATTTCATCTTTACTTGTGAACTATGGAGGCAGTAAATAAAATGTGTTTTTCTGGAGCAGTCATGTTATGATATTTTAGACATTTAGTCGGTTGAGACCGAACTCACTTTTCTGTGACAGCAACACTGTCCTATTTGAAACTGCTCAAGATAATAGTAGTCGTGTTTCAGTGCCTGCAATGAGTTGTCAAGATGTTACGAAAATTCCTGTGTTCGAATCCCGTGAAAGCACATCTGAGGATTCCCATTCTAGGATGAAACAACTGTACAATGCTTCTGAATTTTTATTGGTGATCTAAAATTCATCGATTTGTGATCTCAATCAAAATTTCAATAATCTCCACTACAATATGGTGATCATTGTTAAGCGCATACAATATGGGAAGAGGACAACTTTCACATTCTGGACAATGTCGTACATAAAATGTTAGCTCTCTTCTATTAACCCTCATATAAGTGAATCAATATTTCCATGTTTGAATTATAGTAACTCGAATAGATAAAAATAAATAGTCTTGATGAAATTCTCTGAAGTTTTCTACAGTTATATTATCTAGCTAATTCATCCGAAATCTGGACAGACGTAAGGCAACACACATTGTTGAAAAATGATAACAATGTGACTTGTGATAGTTACACACATTGAATGACATTGTCCGGTTATAGATCAGCGACCAATATGGATTAAATAGAATGAGAGGCAGTAATGTAATTACAAATGAGAAGTTATGTTATATGTTAAATAATAAAATGAACGAAGAACATATTGGTGAATACGGGATGAATGATGATTTAATTTTCCCAATACGTTTCATACTTTTTCAATGGTAATTATGATGATAAGGTTTATGAATGAGTTAAAGCTATGAAAATGTAAAGAAGAGGGTTGTATGAATATAAATCGAACTATGTCACCATATCATACACAATGACCATCAAATGATCAACAAATTGATCAAGGTAAATGAGCAGAACATATTTCTTGTGGATGCAGATCTCCCGCATTTCGATCTAAACAGTTCTTGTTTCAGCCGTCTACGAGATTCCTAATCTCACGGATATATTTAGATTTCTTTAAACAAGATACATTACTGTAAATTCAACACTACATCGTAGTTATTACAATATTAAATTGTTTATTTTATTTTCTATTACAAACACTCCTCAATTCACACACTGTCTATTTTAAACGATGCATTTTACCTTAAATCTGACCAATTCACGGATGATGTATTTGGATAATACGATTATAGAATCTGAAGAGAATTTATTGAAAAGCATATTGTTCATTCATATCAATTGGGAATTTCTTGTTTAACACAAAATCCCACCTTGGTTTAATCAAATGGGATAAACACAATGGGGTGAAGGAGAACACAGGTGAGGACAACCGAATTAAATTCAACGCAACATTACAGAGTTAATTGGTAAAATAGGAAAACCGTACTATAATACTTAATTTGCAAAATGTTCAATCATTGTCTCGGACTTCATTGTTCTTGTATTTCTATACTAACTGCTTTCTATTCTCGTTCTTCCTTTCTTGATTTTCCCAATCTTTTGTTGCCAGATATTACATTCCTGACTCGCGTTATATACTACTTATGTCAATGTAAGTAGCATGCACCACGATACATCCAATATATCATTTTCATATCTTCTTTATATCGTTTATTGCAAGCTTCATTCTTCCTTCATTCCTGATGTTGTCTTCTATACTTTTGTTCATTAGGATTCTGGAGGTATGGATTTGAGTTCACTGACTGATCACTGAGCAGAAATCAACTGTATAGAGCAAGAACAAACATTGATGCAGAATAGTATAAATTCATATTATTTCGAGGTTTCTCGTCAGCTGCTTACAAACGAAAATTGTGATAGAATTTTGATTTGTAAGCAGCTGACGAGAAACCTCGAAATAATATGAATTCATACTATTCTGCATCAATGTTTGTTCTTGCTCTATTTAAATTCATAAAGGGAACCAATTGCATGAAATCAACTCTATGTTTGTCTGATCGTCAGTGTTGATTGGATTCTACCATCTTAGCAATAATAGACCGAATTAAATAACTTCCTGAAAGGGATATCGTGATTTGGTTGAATTAGGAAGCATAGAATGAATTTCCATTTGATCATAAGTAAACAATTGAATGTTCGAATGGCTGAGTGAAAACACGTTTATCTGTGTTAGTGACAGAACCTCTTTCTAACCTTGACAAGTTTTCGAACCACGTGTAGGAAGTGTATCCACTTTATTCCCTTGGTTTTGTATAACATATTTTTACTCTATACTGACTGTTTGATGATTGGCTAATATTTCTCAAAGTCACTTAAGATTCGTTCAAAGGTCATCCATATATTAGAGTCGCGCCCAAAATAGTTTTGCAACCTTTGCTAAATTAGAATACTAAAAATGCAAACAGTCTAGGTGACTCGACACTGCGGACACTATGTAATGAGATTAGATGGTGGTTGGAGGTAGATGCAAACAGTAAAACCTCAAACAGTGAATTTATATGCAGAAACATGAACTTGGAAAATGCCATCACGACTATTGATTCTCAAAACAATCATAATTTATTCACCGAAGGCTGACTGACCTTAGCAACCCATGAATGGAAATTGTAAATTATGTTTACATTGTGCTACATCATACCAAATTAGAGCATTCAATGTTATTGTGAGAAAATTATATCATGAAATCTAGATAACGAATAATGAGGGACTAATGTTTGCTGAACAGGATATTTAATCTAAATAACAGATGATCATTCATATTATATGAAGCCGTTAAAAGATATCTACTATTCGTCTAAAACATTTCCTGAAATGTAAACAATCCTAATCAGTGTTCTTCGAAAATTCCATGGATAAACCGACAAGTTGACTGAAAATCGGTTTTACAAATGTGATATCTGGTACATATGAAGAATAAACCTTAAAAATGAAGACGAAAAGTGTAAAATATGAATGAGGTTTCACTCTCAAATTTTAGTTCCTGTGTAGTAATCATGATCTAATTGATCCATCTTGGTTTACTGTAAGTTTCTGGAAACGTGCAAATCATGGTGATGACATCAGTATCCATTCAGAGTGTGACAGATTATCCATCGTTTTTCTTGAACTCTTTGGAAAATCAGTGTTGAAGACCGATTGAATGAAGTGTGTTTCTTCCAGCTTTCAAAGAATTTAAGAAGGCAAACAACAATCGTTGAAGCACCAAAATAGCTAAGAATAGTAGCATTATGTAAAGGAGTCTATCGAAATTCCATATTAAATTCATAAACACACATTCTGTTACGTCGGAGAACAATAGATTACCTTGTAGGGTTGTATTGTGTCTGGTATGATCGAACCTTAATGACAAGAAACCAGTTGTATGATCTCAGTCCTCCTCTAGTTTTATCATATACTAGTTCATCTATATTGCAATAAGGACTACAAAATTTCTTTTTCTCTGTTGATCTCAATGAAAGACAATTAAGGCCTTAAGTTTTGTTTTTAACACAGTGAACAATAAAGTGAAAAGAGATCAGATCTCTGCTGTACTCAGTTCAATCATGAATTGGAACTCACAACAGAATGAACTTGAAGTATCAGATCACATAGAAATACAGCCAAGGAATTACAATGTACACACAGCTCAGTCGCATGAAGCGCAAGAACGGAGTAATTAAAAAATAGTTAACTAATGATAAATCAGGAATAATAATAATTCTGATGGAAACAATTTATTGACAAAACTAAAGCTTAGAAATATGAAAATACAAATTGTATCACAATCCGCTAGTCTACTAATAATCTTTTGTTTGATAAACACATTGTTAAATCTATCGAAGTGTCTGGGTCATCCGATTGAGATAGGCCCGAAACCGAAGTTTCCAAAACAACGATTTGTGTACAATACTTACTTACTTACTTACTTACGTCTGTTACTCCTCGTGAAGGAGCATAGGCCGCTCACCAGCGTTCTCCATACAACCCTGTCCTGGGCAATCCTTTCTAGCTCCGTCCAGTTGTAATTCATCGTTTTCATATCTGCTTCTATTATCCGACGCAATGTGTTCTTTGGCCTTCCTCTTTTTCGCTTCCCCTCAGGATTCCAAGTTAGGGCTTGCCTCGTGATGCAGTTTGACGATTTGCGTAATGTATGTCCTATCCATTTCCATCGTCTTTTCCTAATTTCCTCTTCAGCTGGAAGTTGGTTTGTTCTCTCCCACAGAAGGCTATTGCTGATGGTATCCGGCCAATGGATGTTGAGTATCTTGCGTAGACAGCTATTTATAAATACTTGTACTTTCTTGATTGTGGTTGTTGTAGTTCTCCAAGTTTCAGCTCCATACAGTAGAACTGCCTTGACGTTCGTATTGAAGATTCTCACTTTGATATTGGTTGAAAGTTGTTTTGAGTTCCATATGTTCTTCAATTGTAGGAATGCGACCCTTGCTTTGCCGATCCTCGCCTTTACGTCTGCATCTGAGCCTCCTTGTTCATCGATGATGCTTCCCAGATATGTGAAGGATTCTACATCTTCCAGAGTTTCACCATCAAGAGTGATTGGATTGCTGTTCTCCGTTTTGAATTTGAGGACCTTAGTTCTCCCTTTGTGTATGTTGAGGCCTACTGATGCAGAGACTGCTGCTACACTGGCTGTCTTCATCTGCATCTGTTCGTGTGTACGTGATAGGAGGGCTAGGTCATCTGCGAAGTCCAAATCGTCTAATTGATTCTGAGCTGTCCATTGTATTCCGTGTTTTCCTTCAGATGTTGAGGTCTTCATAATCCAGTCGACCACCAGGAGAAAAAGGAAGGGAGAGAGTAAACAGCCTTGTCTGACTCCGGTCCTTACTTGGAATGCATCTGTCAGCTGTCCTCCATGCACTACTTTGCACTGTAGTCCGTCGTATGAGTTCCGGATTATATTGACAATCTTCTCAGGAATTCCGTAGTGTCGAAGAAGTTCCATAACGTCCTCCTGTCTACACTGTCGAATGCCTTTTCATAGTCAATGAAGTTGACGTATAATGATGAGTTCCACTCAATAGCGGTTCTTTATTGAATAATACTCAAAATTTAGTCATAAACCTTAACTTGTGAAGTGTGTGGGGCGTTTAAACGCGTCCTTCAAGTGTAAACAACATAAACCCAGTGTTTGATGTACCGAAGCGTCTAGGTCACCCGATTGAGATAGGCGTGCAACCGAAGTTGCAAATCAACGATTTGTCTACAATAGCGTGGCTCACAGTCGGGTGACCTAGATGCTTCAATAGAGCTAACAGTTATCAACCTGTGAGTTTTCTGGGGTGCTGAAAAGCGTCCTTCAAGTATGAAATGAAAACGCTTCGATAGTAAAAAGTACAGGCGATATCTGTGTCTAAATTTGATAACAGTTTATGAATAACCGAAGCTCGAAACAAGAGCATAACATTGTGCAAACCGTTTCGTTTAAACAAGTGCACAAAACTGTGGTTCACCGCTACAGTGAATAAACTACAGTAATAATAATGCTAAATACGATGATAGGTACAATAAACGTTATAAATATATGTGAACATTTCAGGATATTACACTACAGATTGCGTTACAACGTAAGTTTGAAAATTGTTGAGAGTACGAATGCTTACTGAATATGAATAATAAGTAGTATAGAACACAATATACAAAAGAGTGGAAAGGGAGTGAGTAGGAACAATATAAGACAAACTTAACACCCAGGATATATAATTTGATATTAATTGTCATATAATATTATTTCCCGTAATTAAATTTCAGATGGACGGCCAATGTTAAGTAGCAAAAGATTAATCGAGGACGATCGGAAGGTTAACTGAACTTGATTATGATCAGTGTGTCAATTTCCGAAGGCTAGATTTATATACATATATATACGAATGCGTATTTGTACATATGATTCGGGTGGCCAATATAATTTTCTCGGTCAAGTAGTGAATTGCCGGGTTAGTGCGTAGCATATCATGAATTGGTATGAGAATTCGGACACTGCACATTACACCAAAATTATCTTTCAAACAAAGTGGTTTTTCAATGTATCCGCCTTACGTGTTTGATTTCAAAGTTCCCTTTACTCAATATTTTTTTAGATCCATATGTAAAACTTTCACAATTCTTTAATGGAAAGTGTATTAAGGGTGGCCTGCTAAGAAAACCACCTCATTCAGTTTGGGTACGTAGGTAGTTTTCCAGCGCTCACACAATTCGATTGATTTGTGTAGCGCACATATATATTGTGTACTTTCTTGTTCCAATGTCTATGTGTTTAAATAGCAGTGCATTAGGATTTGGTGATGATTGAATGGCGTATCTCAATATAGATTCTTGTTTATAATCTCACCAACCGTTCAAGATTTAGACCATATGAAACCACAGGTAGGTGATATGCCTATGGAATGGCTAGGCTTTAATACAACTTAAAATGTGATAATATCATCTCTACTGCTTATTTTTTTATTTTTTATTGGAACGAAACCTCATTGTCGCTGTTGTTGACTACGAGTAGTATACAGACCTGGAGAAATAATGCAGGCTTCAAACAATTTGTACACTGAGAAAAGTGTTAAACTTGGAGTAAATAGCAATAAATGTGTATGGAAGAAGAGTTTGATCATGATCCTATAGTGGGTGATTATCTTGTTCAGTAAAATTATAACTAAACATTATTTCAATTGTTATAGCTAATTAAATTCAGTCATCACATATCGAATAATGTCCTATACTACTATTGCATGTGTTATAACTTGTGAACATGTGTGCCCTGTTTACTGTATAAGACAACGACACAGCCAATCAGAGAGCAACGAACTATCGATCGAACCAGAGACGCATAAAACACGTGCGAACAGCCTACAGTCCTGATTGATCCTACTTTCCGTCTAGCCCAGCCATTTGAGTCCAGAACATCAGTGTCAACCTCTGCAATATGAATCATTTATTTCAAGCATTCTCGGTTTGTATGTCAACCAGACAGACCACAACGTAGCATAAAATAGAAAATAACATTTGTACAACAGACAGGGAATAATTCAAGAGTGATAAATCGTATTATAATTGTTCATAGATCAAAATAAAACTCAAAATAACAGGGATATGAATATGAACAGTTTAGTTACATAACAATTACACGATAAAAATATACTCATAGTATTGGTCCATAAATGGATCGCAAAAATTACCATTCAATATTCTTATCGGGATATAACAGCATGTCATTAATCTGAGTGATTACGTTTCAATTTAGTCGACTGAATTCGACATAGATACGCGATTTGTATAGTTTGTTCATCATTAAGTTGTATATATGATAGAAAATTCGGTAATAAGAATAGTGCAACAAAAATCAATGGTCTCTAAGTTAAATGGATTGTTGCGGTTAGGACAATATACAGTACATAACAAAACAAAAATAGATTGTAGATTTGTGTTAGAACTCATGTTATCCATTTGTGCGATTGTATGATCTTGTCCTAGTTCTGCTCTATCAGCATAGATCGCCAATATTAGAACCGATCACTTTCGGTTAGTTAATGCCATGACCACCTTTCTTGAGGAGTATATCGTTGATAGCAAGATGACGGACGAGGTCAATAACTAATTTCAATTCATTCAAATCAAAACTAGCACTGAACCACTTACTCAGACGGAATAAAATGATGGTACATTTTTAAACTTGCAAACGTGATGTAACTATCTCACTCGAAATTGTTGTACTCTAGAGATCAAGGCAAATCATTAGAACTCTATGTGTTACCACATGGATCCAATTACTAGTGGCTACATGAGGTGTAAATGTCATGGACTCAGTCTTGTTTATAATAATGTGTTCATTGATTTTAATAGATCTTGAACTAGAATAAAACCTTGATTTAAGATGATTCATTTCTGCTATATATACACCCTATGAAATTGATTATTGCATAAAATGTATACCAATTATGGTGCAAATGGAAAGCGAGTAATAGTTCAGGGAAACATTTTTTACAAATTGTCAGAATATTTCAATGGAATACAGTTAACAAACAGTGACTAGTTGATTTCAACCACTTCAGATGATGATAGCACGATATTAAAAATCAATAGAGATAGGATCCATAAAAGTTTATTTCAATGTTGACTAGTTTCATATATATTTATTGATTGAAATCCATGCAGTATTCGTAACGTAGGTGATATAAATCAATAACTTATCAAATAATAGTATGGAGAATGGTTAATGCTATAAAGTGGATTACGAGTAATGTTTAGTAGTTGAAAAGAACAAGAATTGTAAATACCTGGATGATGACTTGATGGTGGTTATCCTCTTTTCGTGAAGATTCGTTCTCTGAGCTGAATGGTTCACTTGGGAAGTTTTCATCGTTCTTCTGAACAAACTTATTAAAACAAAATCCAGATGAAAATTAGATATTCGAATTTCTCCACATATGACTGAAGGCTTGTCCTGTCAACCTTGATCCTGATTAGCTAATGTGCATCGTAAGGGTATTTCTTCAATATTGCCTTTTAATTACTTTTACAACAGAATGATTATTCGGAAAGTTGAAACTCTCGGAACTATTAATCGATTCATTGTTATTTGCACTTTTGTTGTGTAATTAGTTGATAACGTTATCATCACAGAAATTCTGTCTTCCCCTGGTTGTGGACTCTCAGTGAATCTATTGACTATTGTTATACGTTATACGTTATACCATCTAATTATTGCTAGCTAGTTATGTACTGTTAGCTGCATCTTCTAACACTTATATAATGATCATATTTAAAATGAGTTTCCTTATTTGGTGTTCTATGCGATCAGATATTTCAACTATATTGTTGTATGAATCATGAATCATGATCGAGTTAGGTACAACAGAGGGTTAATCTCAAATTTCGGGTCAACTTCTAATGGATTACTGAGTAGAAAGGAACCTGATAACTGATTATCAGTTAGGCCTTGATTACTATTCTTTGATCAGTGTGTAAATTTTCGAATAGTTTACCAGTTCAACTGGCAATATAGTGTGTGTAATCATTTTTATTCTCCAATTCTAGCAAATCAGCAGTAGGATCAATCAGGACTGTAGGCTGTTCGCACGTGTTTTATGCGTCTCTGGTTCGATCGATAGTTCGTTGCTCTCTGATTGGCTGTGTCGTTGTCTTATACAGTAAACAGGGCACACATGTTCACAAGTTATAACACATGCAATAGTAGTATAGGACATTATTCGATATGTGATGACTGAATTTAATTAGCTATAACAATTGAAATAATGTTTAGTTATAATTTTACTGAACAAGATAATCACCCACTATAGGATCATGATCAAACTCTTCTTCCATACACATTTATTGCTATTTACTCCAAGTTTAACACTTTTCTCAGTGTACAAATTGTTTGAAGCCTGCATTATTTCTCCAGGTCTGTATACTACTCGTAGTCAACAACAGCGACAATGAGGTTTCGTTCAAATAAAAAATAAAAAAATAAGCAGTAGAGATGATATTATCACATTTTAAGTTGTATTAAAGCCTAGCCATTCCATAGGCATATCACCTACCTGTGGTTTCATATGGTCTAAATCTTGAACGGTTGGTGAGATTATAAACAAGAATCTATATTGGGATACGCCATTCAATCATCACCAAATCCTAATGCACTGCTATTTAAACACATAGACATTGGAACAAGAAAGTACACAATATATATGTGCGCTACACAAATCAATCGAATTGTGTGAGCGTTGGGACACTGCGTAGGTACCTAAACCCAATCAGCTGGTTTTCTTAGCAGGCCACACCTTAAGGACTGTAAGGACAACTAAAAACAGAACCTGAGGGAATCGAGGAAATTATGAGAAAAATGTTTATAGAATGCTTAAACAAATTATGTAATTTTAAAATCAGCATGAAACTTAGTAAATATGTACATTGGCCTATGCTGAAATGCTATGTCGGAAATGCAAGATAAAATTAACAAGATTAAAACAAAAGAGTCTTAAGTTGTTTGCCTTAACATGTTTCCAGCTTAGTCCTACTTCATCGAACCCACGTATGTAGGTAGACTGATTAACACCATACCAAGACGAAACGGCCGTTCAATGCTTTCTGGATCTCCATGATGGTCTAGCCCAGATCTATTCATGAATTCAAGTATTAAATTAAACTGTTGCCAAAAACACTTGAATGTATAGAAATCGGAAACTTACTTGTATTTAATAAATGGTACATCAGATGCAAATGATTGTTGTACTTTTCGATAGACCCCTTTAGATAATGCTACTATTCTAAACTATTTTGGTGCTTGAACGACTGTTGTATACTCTCTTGAATTCTTTAAAAGCTGAAAGAAACATACTTCGTTCAATCAGCCTTCAACTCTAATAATCACGGCTTTGTCAGGCAGAACATTTCGTGTTTTTTAGCAACTCATTATGTTTTCCCTTAGTTCCAGATTCAGAATAGTATATTCAGGCCTACTTTCTCCACCTCTGTGACATGGAAGATAAACGTGGAGTTGACTGTCTGATATACGTTCAGGATTGATTCACACATGATAACATGGAAATAGTATTCTCAGCAGTCCAACAGATTAGGTCTGAAAACAAGTTAACATCTCAATCGGTAGTTCACCCAATGTCTGCATATGCAGTTTTACAGGCACTTTTGCTACTGTGAACTATCTCGTTGTTAATAGATTCGAACAAGCCTTTCTCAAACGCAGTGTACTCGTCATCATATGATCCTTAACTTACCCTGATACAAAATAGAATATCAGTAAATGTCAGTCATGTGATGATGATTTCTTCCCAAAACAAGTGACGCACTGCCAGTTACAGTGAGTTCGCACTCCCAGCAGGACATGATAGTAAATTCGAACTTTCTACATAGTTACACAAATACTTTGAAGTAACAACCATAGAAATGATGTTGATTTTCATCCTACCAAACGTCTTAACATTGCTGTCATAAAATATGGTGATCTAAAACGTGCAGATTTGGTAGGACACTCAGATACTGTTTCAGAACATTAATCACATGGATGCCATATATACATTTTGTTAAGTCACTAACTTGTACCAGAAATCATTCGCACCCCTAAAAGCACAGAAAACTGTTACGTCTATCGGATTATTTATGCTAGTCAGATTGTTATACTGACGACATCTACAGAAACGGTACTTTAAAATGAATACGTTCGCAGTAGCCTCACAATAACTCGTTGGTTTATTCGAACTAGATAGTTTTGTAAGCTGTGAGGTATTATTTACTAGTTATCACCAACTGATAGCCATTTGAATGTTCGAAATCAACTTCTCTGTTAACGCTTTGGAGCGCCTGAAACTACAGATATCTACTCAAGTATGATTATCGACTGTATTACCATCACAAAGGTTATATAAACTCAAGTATAATCGGCTCCAGGGTCAGATATGTGATTAGTCATTCCAAAAACTTTAATTCATTCACTTATTTACGAATAAGTAAAACCACAACTTCC
Source organism: Schistosoma haematobium (assembly GCF_000699445.3). Taxonomy (NCBI): domain Eukaryota; kingdom Metazoa; phylum Platyhelminthes; class Trematoda; order Strigeidida; family Schistosomatidae; genus Schistosoma; species Schistosoma haematobium. Next base: position 45,845,541 of record NC_067197.1, on the reverse strand, counting down.
ATTATGGTCGTCTCATTTTTTTATTTATTATCTGATCACGTTCAATACATAAGCTTGATATTTAAGAGGTTCACTTACTCTCTGTGTCTATTTCATGAATACAGTCTGACGTTTACCTAAAATTAATATTGGAAAAGTCACTATTTCAAGTCCAAATAATTCTATGAGACTACCGAATTCACATCCTTTTGAAAGGAAAATGGCCGGAAATCTGATGTATGAGCCGTAGACTGCAAATCATCATATCGGTTAACACTGAGTGAGGTGCTCCTATATATTATAGATCGTTGACATCGTTATTTCTAGTGAATATGAAATGTTCCATTTCATTCGCGATTTGGAGTTTACACGTATTCTTATTCGCGCAGACCTCAATGCACAACACTTTTTCCGATACATTTCCTTTAAGCTGGATCCACGGTATGGCTTTGTAACAATTAACGGCTTAATAATAAGAATCAAAGCAGTAGTAAATAATTCGAAGATCATCATCCACTCTGATACTGAGTCATTCGGTTTTCTTTTGAAATATTTTCCCTTTTCCCTCTCGTGACAGTTCCATGGAGTATTTATTGAAAATGTCTCCCTTCGCAACACAATGGCATTTATATTGCACATACTGACGTGACGTACTACTTATCCAGTATGCAAAGATGATTAGTGGCTAGCAGTGGAATCGACAACGCGCGTTTCGTCCCACCCGGGACTCATCAGCTACATGTCCCTGCATCCAAGAGTGAACATCAAAAGGATGCACATGTGCCAACAATAGACCAATGAATTGCAATCCTAATTAACAAGGAGCGATACAAGTAAACAACATCAAGTGAATATTCTTGTCCAATGTTTGTTCTTTTCAATTTGAGTTATTTTGTTTGTGAAGAGTATTTTTGCTTTATCATCATCATCATCATCTCCATGAAAGTCAATAATTTTTTGACAGGCATAAATATAATACCGTTCAATAAAAATTCTTATACATTTCAAGCAAACTCGTCTGTAAAGTTAACTGGACTGGACAAAATTGAATCATTTTATTATTGCGAAAACAAGATACAGGCATTTGAAAGAACTTTAAAAACTATCTACAAAACTGAGACAATCCTTAATAGCAAATTGTTAGAATGTGAAAACATTCCTGTTAACCGAATACCTCTCGATGATAAGAGCGTTCGAACCTAATGCATGAGAGTCTATTTTTGTTTGATGATGGCCTAGTAACAAATTTAATAATGTTTCTGTTATGCCCCGATAATAATAATAGGCTGTACTTCAAAAGAAACAGCATTCATTTGAGATCCGCCCGGTGGTTCAGTACTCTCCATTCCAGAAATATGCTCATAATGGATTCAAACTCCTTTATCCTCGAAACAGCATGTACAGACAGTGGCGTATCCAGCTCACAAAAAGATTCCTTGTTTAATGTTCATGGAATTGTCGCAGTACCGCCCACGAAACAGAAAACAAATCTAGCAGTATATTGAATGCAGTTGCACCAAATGAAGCTCATCATTCTGCGACAAAAGTTCGTAACGAATCTAATTACCGATATTCCCTTGTTTTGCCAGGAAATATGTCATATGCATCAAATAATAATCAAGAACCTGGTGCAGTTTTGTTGGACGGTGGTTATTATAGTGATCCGCTATCTACTAGTGATGTTCCTCATAAATTTGGTCACACTATTTCAGAAGAATCAAACTTCGATCACCTCATGTCAAGTGTCATTCAGCCTCACCACTCAGTCACTTTCAGTGCGACAAATATGTCTTAAATAAATTCAAGTTTAATTGTAACTTGGGGATATGAGGATCCAGCACTGTTTCGTGGAGGAAGACGAACCCGGAAAACTTAAATTCCGGATATGAACTTCGGATCTTAGAAAAAGGGGAGGTGTGTTATGGCCCGATAAGAATGAGTGATAATGTTTGGGATCCATTTGTGGACTAATAATATACGTATATTTTTACCGTAGAATTGTTAATTAACTAAACTATTCATATTCATGTCTCTCTTATCATAAGCTTTATTTTAACTTATAAACTGTTATTATACGATTCTCCGTTCTTGAATTATTCCCTGTCTATTAGTCACTGCCTCCTTCATTCACAGCCACTTTTGGCTAATCCTTGTACAAATGTTATTTTCTATTTTATACTACGTTGTGATCTGTTTGATTAGTATACAAACTCAGTATGTTTGAAATATAACGATTCATATTGCAGAGGCTGGGACTGATGTTCTGGACTGAGCTAGCTGAGCTATGCGGAAAGCAGGATCAATCACAAACTCTAGGCTGCTCTCACGTGTCCTTGGTCTGACCGATAATTCGCTGCCCTCTAATCGGCGGTCACAAGTTATAACAGTTTCCGAAGCCAAATAATTTTCAGATTACTTTCGGCTCATTTGAATTCTCATTTATAAAAAAGCTTCGAAAATGTTTCGTGCAAGGACTAGAATTCGTCAATACGTGATGGGACACATTACACCCGAAAGGTTTGTTCACACCCAATCCAACAAAACTTTGCATAATTAACTTTTCTTTGCTGGTAGTCATTTTCCTTATCCTTATTCCTCATACTCACATTTGTTCGTGGCATTCATCGGTAATCGAGCCTGAGTTTAAAAGCGAAAGGTATGTTATTATAATTGTGGTAATTGATTGTGAAAGATAAGATTAACTCCTTCACGGAATAACTGAATTCGAAGGGTAATGGACAGTTGCAGAACACCAGTTATTGGTAAGAACTGTGCATCGTTTCATACACAAAGATATCTGTCACGTGTGTGCTGATAACTTGCAGTTTTCTGTTATTCTTTGTGAACTCTGCTGTATGTGCTTGCGTGTGATCAGCACAAATACTGGGATTTGGAATAATGGCCAGTAACACATTGAGGGACTGATAAGCAGGCTCTTAGTCCTATATGATACATTACAAAATCAAGGGGTGAAAGATGAGAGAATTTTGATGCATTGTATTTAGGATTTCAATCTAGCAGCCGTTATGACAAAATCACGTATATACATACTACTAATTTACAAATAAAATGTTGTGAAACTCTTGTAAAACAAGTCAGACAATTACACAAATATTAAAATCATGCTTGCATTTTTGTTAAAAAGATTAAATCAGTTATTACGTAAAGAAACACAAGAATGTAAATAGTTCCATGAAGAAAATGTCCAAATTATTGAGATGAACAATTCAAACTGAATTTTTTCTAAATCTTATATGAAATAAAGAGAACTTAGAATAATTACAAAAACGTTGTAAGACGTTTTCCAGGATCATTCATTACTTCTTTTTCTTCTGTGCAACCATCTCCAAATAATACAACCGATGCATACAGCAAAGAAGAAGACAGCCAGTGGTATGACAATATATAAGTACCAGAGTAATTTATTCTGTGGATTCTCTATGGTAATTTCGGTAGTTATATTCTGAAGAAAAGCAAAACAGTGGAATTCATTAGTGAATATCAAATATTTACGGAGTATTGTTCAGTTTCTTTGGCTGTTTTGTTGACGTCTCCTCTTACCTGAACATCGGTGATCTCAACGGTTGTTTCAATGTGTTCGAGAAGTGTTGTTGTGCTCGGATTGTCAACATCTGGACTCTTCTGAATAAACAACAACAGTAGAATTCATTACTAAACATCAAATATTATTCAATTAATTCTTTAGTGACTATATACTATTATCAGTAACGATGACAAGAGAGAATTCAATAAACAGTTACACAATTTGCATTTGTGTAATCATTTGAAACATGTAGTATTGATTTGACAATCGCTGTGATAAGTCCACACTATCCTAACACTAACTGATGACTCGTTTGTGTGACGAAATTTCTGTTCTGAATATCATGTCTAATCACAATCCGAATATATATCAATAAATTTCTGATATCCTGCATTGAAGCGATCTGAAGAGGTGACATATATATCAACACAGAATCAGAAATACATGTTCTGTACTTCGACAATCGTAGTCTACAAACTCCCACTAATTGTCAAAACGTGGTACACAATTTTCAACAGCCTGCGTTTCTTCACTCATAATGGTTTCATTTGCTTTTTTAACGATTTATATAGATCTATGTTTTCATGTTGTATTTCTGAAATAATCACGTATTCAATGAGCTGGAAAGGTTTTATATTTTCAAGCATTGATGTCAAGCTACGCTTCAATCCATAATTACTGTTTCTGCGAAATGAAAACACTGTACTCGTATCTGATTAAATGCCGTCAACGTATAAAAAGCCTTATTTCGATCAGTGAGGATAGAATGCAAGTCAGTTCTTATTGAAAGCCATTAATTGTTCTTTCGACTAAATGCATTTACTCGGGATGTGTGATTTGGTAATATTGTAAATATTCTTTGAAGTTCATGAAATACTAACCTTAATACGGCAATCATTTTCTTTCAACTTATGAGTATCCTGATCATTACTTTCAATGCATCTATTAGCCCTTTCACACCAAAAACATGTTATATTATTTTTTGATGCATTTTGACATGTTTTAGTTGTATTGTGTTTCTGACAATATGCTGTGAAAAGAATAAGGTAATTTCGTTTCAATTTATCAAACAAAAGATAAGTGAATTGCATACAAGTAACAATAATCCAATAATGTGATGGTGATTTTGGAGTTAAGTGACTATTTCACTCATTGTAAAACTGTCACCACGCTTCATAATGCAATATTCAATGCACTTTCAGATTCACTCACATTTCATGACAGCATAATTGAATTGAATGAAACTGCTTACAATGTCAAGTATGATGGATGAGTTTCCACAGGTGAATTTGCTGGTTTTCAATAACTGTTTACATTCAGAAATGTACACACGATGCGGTCACTGGGTTCATCAATGCGCACTGTATTCAATTTTTGACGGCTGTACAGTTCAGTAATAAATGAAATCGGTGAAATAAAGTAATAGTGTTTATTGTTACAGACAAGAAATGTGCCATCAACATATCTGATGTATTCCGTCGTTTCACTAATCGCCTGTTTAAACATCGTGTTTTCAAGATAACCCATAAATATATCTGCCTTCATCGGACCTATTAGTCCTCCCATTGCTACGCTATCTATTTGACGATATATGGTGTTATCAAACTGGAATTGAACGTCTCTTGTGCACATAGGTAGTATTTTTTCGAATGTAGGAGATCATAATTATGAAAAATTACATTAATAGTTTCAACAGTAGTATCCTAGTGAACAAGGATGTTGCATCAAAATAAACCATGAACCTATCGGCAACATTCGTACGATTTAGTCTACCAGTAATCTGAAATGAATCTCTTCACGTATATGCTGCTACTCTCCGACAAACCAGCTCTAGTTTCTCTGCCAGTCGACGTGCAACTTTGTGATATAGTGAGTCGACCATTGATAGTATAGGTCTAAGGAGAAGGTCAGACTTCTGAACTTTTGGTAAGTCACATATATGAGGTAGATTTTAGCCACGTGAGCTTAGATCATTGTAATTAGAATTAACATTATAGAAGTTCTCTTAGCATGCCAGTGATTCGTCTTCTGTTGAATCCGTTGGAATTCTTTTGGATTTATCTACCTTGAAACTCAATTGATCGTCTGGTATCGACCTAATATTAGCGATTTAATCAACTGTAATCATTAGGACGACAGGTGGAACTTTGCCTGGTCGTAGGACCATCACGTCATTATTTTATTTGAAGTTTCTTAGGGCTGTCAGATGTTCATTGGATGGAATATTCAACTTTATTGTCGATAACGCTGGAGGATTTCAACAACTGTTTACAGCCAAACATGCACACACGATTCTGTCACTGGGTTGAGCAATACGTACCAGATTGAATGTTTGATGGTTGTTCAGTTTCTTTTCATGATATCAGCTTTTTTATTGAAATCAACGCATGAAAATCAATTGTTCTTAAACACAAAATCCATTTTCAGTTATGTTAATTCAGTTGAACAACAAAGGCTGAGCGTTGTTGTTTTCACAATCATCAACATCATTTTTCTTGAAAAGATTTCAGTCGACCTAATATGATTGGAGATGTCAAAGAATGTGACCACATTCCGCTGGTGTGTTGTCAGTTTATGCATCAGTCCACATGGATCAAAGAAAATTCATCGATAATAAAAGTAATATGTTATTCAACGAATATAGATGGCAATCTGATCATTAGATCATAGAATGATTCTCTCAGTAGTCGAATTATTATTTCAATAGTCTAACACGTGATAACCTGAAAAGTGTTTGTAAATAGTCAGTGCACACATTCGCGAGAAGGAACACATATTCACATTGTGAAATTAACTCTGAAACTGTCTGTGATACATTGTAAGTTGCAGATGTTATTTGTTTACACCCTTAATTTATCGAATGTGCATGAGAAAACCCATATTTCGGAAGATAGGCAATCCTTTTCAATGTAATCGCAATTGAATAGTTTGTTCGCAATTTCAATGCCTCTTGAGAATTTGATATCACATATGTCAAAAGAATAAAACGGACGTTTCCTCGTCAATGCACAATCAACTAACGGACACTTAACTTTTTGGAAACTAATGTCAACTCGCCTACCGTTTTGTGACAATATATTGGACTAAATTTCACCAAAGCGAAGACTTTAATATTACGTCCAAATGGATAATTATTCGCTTTATACATTCAACACTGAATCGACTTTTAATTATAATTGGTGACTGAAACGTCATTTGAAACGGATGCCTAGATATCTTTTTGTTGCCGGATTCAGTTACATACGGAAGTTTCTATTTGATGAAACAAAAGTGGCTTTTTAGTTTGTGGAAACTGTTAATGCTCAATAAATAAAATTTAACATACTCCCGATGGCTTCATACTCCACCAAGGTTCCACTTTTGATCCATTCTGGAGGAACAGATATTATATGATCTATGATTTCTTTCAAGAAATATTTAACAGAAAGAGACACATAAAACTTAGATTACTTTTGAAATATAACAAGTTGTTTGCACTGTATGAAGAGCGGTCAAATTAAGAAACAGAAATATTTCTCACAAACGATACGGTGGTGAACATACCACATCTTCAAATCTTACAGTTTTAATCCATCTGTGTTTTGAAAGTGATCGAAGTTCAACCAGTAATTGAAATGTTATATTGGTCAACTTCAGACCTGAACATCAGTGTGATGTTCCACACAAATATTACAAAAATAACAATTGTCTTCACAGTTTGAAGACTCAATAGTACACATCAAACGATCTATTTATACCATTTGACTGAACATCTAGTGCATTATCTCTTATTCAATCATAAGACACTGTATCATACCAAATAATTTACAGTCAGCGCTCGTCTAGAAACTCAGCTTCATCTCCCAGCAACAAATGATGTTATCAGTGAAGCATGACAATTGAGCATGTCATAAAGGAAATATCAATTCCATGTACCACTGTTTTATTTCTGTTTCATACTAAACACATTTTATTTGCAGTGAGTGGTGATATGATTGCGTAGTGCAAGTCTGACTGTTGTACTGTTTGCGAGTTAGTACATAAATGAGTGTTTCTATCGTCTGCTTGAAACTATCATACATATATCCTAATCTGGATGAGTCCATCCGTAACCAAAAGCGCCAGACGTCTGCAAATATCACTCCAAACTTTTGCAATAAATACATTCATACACATTAGTCGTTGTACTAGAAATATCTGCTTAAATGAGCGACTGCTTATGTGGATCGTGAAATCCATTATCGATTAAATTTGGCAAAGAAAGCTGTAACAATAATATTACAATCTCATTTCAATCACTCAAATCATTTGTCTGACATTATCACGAATGATAGATGTTAATTTGAAGAAATAAATACTCGAATTTCAATTCGGTTTATTAGTGATCCTGTTTATAGAAGACTTAATCACAAATATCAAACACTTTCAGAATTAGTTGACATTGTCAGTCATAATCAGGTATGATGATGCAATTTTGCTTCAATAACTGTGAACATTTATTTGACATCAAATGACCAATATTCAGTAACATTCGGACAGTGACTTTACCAATAGTATCGCAACTTCATTTCGCACAATAATCAGCAAACTTTGATTGAGGTTTTTTCCAGCTGATATTACACACGAAACAAATGGTTAACGCATAATGTAAGGAAGCTATACTAGATCACTTTGATACAATCCAGGAATAATCTGTGCATCAAAATGTTAACAAGATTCTTCGAAATGTTCCTTACCATTTCCACAGACGAACGTTCTTCGAAAATGCGTAAGCCACCCGCTTACTTCAATTTTCGTAGGAATCTGAAAAAAACGTATTCGAATTTCGAGTCAAGATATGTCAACAAACCACTATCAGTATAGCAGTCAAATAATCTTTGAAGTAATGGATCATCTTTCAGACAATCAATCACACTTACATTATGCATGTTGATATTCTCAGTTTTGTTGTCTGTATGGGTGAAACTATAATGTGTGGACGACATTTGAGGGATGTCGAAGTGACCTTGAGAGTATCTGCCTACTTACTATGGCTAAATGAGGGTTATAAAGCAGTTTGAAGAATAAGGTTTATGATTTATAGTTGATAGTTAGGAATCAGATTTCATCCGTTTTCATCATGAATTGACATCAGCCATAATGCCAACACTATATCATCAGGGGAATGAATGAATTCCACGCTCAAATCTAAGACCTGTTATACTAACACTGATTGATTCGGTTGTAAATTAAAGTCACGCCAATGTAGATTCCACATAGTCTGCATAGATATTTTGAATAACTCTCGTTGTCAACTTCAGTAAATGTCGAAGAAACCTCTATCTGTTATAAAATGCAGGGTGAATATCTACGTCAGTTGAAATGAAATGTGATAGTGAGTAATTGCAAGGATGTTCAGATTATAATGTTCAGTGGCGACTGTTCCGGTCTTCAAAAGACGAAGTAAAACATGACAGAATATGACTCTTTTTGCACAATAATCTTACATACGCTGTCCGTTAACATTCGAAAAGAACACATTCTTGTTTCCTTTGAGAGCACATCACTTCAAATTATTATTTTTAACAAGTGCTTGAATAAAGTGTGCCTTTAAGGGATTATTATTATTATTATTAGTGTTCAATTTTCTGCTTGCACATTACAAAATGTTGATCTATTTTTATCGTGTTCAATGTAACTTTATACATTCGATAGTACTCATAATCATGAACTAGTAGAATAATATGAAGTACTTGAAAGAAAGTCATATTTTCATTCAATTGTGAAACTTACGTTCTCATAATAGATAGATATCTTCCCAATCGGTTGTATCAGACAAGTTATTTTGGCTGTATCCTCTACAAGGAGAAGACCATCGATACTTAAGATTTGAAAAATAAATAATAAGCAGGTTATTGTTAGATGTAACACTGTGTACGCCTACTCACAAAGTGATCAGATTTCAATGGATATTTACTGTGTTATCTCATATGCTATCTTCAATTGAATTCGTAATGTACGTCGTGTGAATGAAACGATCATGCACCTTTCGAAATGAATCTCAGATGCCTAGTTTCTAAAGCTGTATTACCATTGTACTATTAATAAAAGAATAAATCGCCACGCTTACCATTAAGATATGACAGTCGGAGTGTTGTATATATGCATAATTCGCACAAACTATGAGTAATCACAATCGGTGAAGTATATAAATGTGTAGATTTCACATGTGAACAATCAAACATTTGATGTTGACTCACGTGTACCATTATATTTTACTTCAGCGGACCATTTGATAGCGACCGAGTCATCTGAAATGATGAAATAGATGATAAAATATCAGCAAAATGAATATCTACCTCTTTCGATAAGTGCACTTTTCACCACGGTCTGCCATTGTATACAAGTTGTCATCATTATCCCGAGATTTAAATGAACCTATGTGATTAAATAACCAGTCACCTATTATAAGGACGTTGCAAGAAATAATATCAGTCCAACGATATGATGTACGTCCCAATGCAATCAACTGAGAAGAATATTTCACTCCCATCAAGTTTGTCCATGAATCAAGTGAGTGCTAAAAAATCATTGGAGGACATCAAATATAATTCGATAGTTCATAGGTTTCAATAATCCAAACTGGCTTCTGTCACAACATTGCCTATTGCTGCACATGTGATTGGTTTGATCCATTTTGTCAGCCAAAAAGAATCGTGTCGGTAAGATATCTATCTCCTTTACTGAAATGTTGAATGACTGGAAGGTGGGTATTTTTCACGTTGGCATTTGGATCATTTAGTTTGTAATTTCTACGCATTCAATTTTTGTTTATTTTGAGGAAACTATCTTCTTTATTTAACATATTCATATAACAGTATTCATTATGTGTTCAGGACACATCTTCTGATTCAAAAATAACACAAACCAAACAGTCTCTGTGTACTGGTCAACTTTCGTGTAATAATGAAGCTCAATAGTGAATCATTTGTGTGGAATAAATGTGACAAAAATATATGTTGGATATATTTTACTGAATAATATAAAAACTCACTCTCATTCAGAATCTCATATTCCTGATTAAAACTGCCTGGTATCAAGATTCTTATATCGCCACGTATGGTGTATCCATACATCATGGCCAAATTCATTTTATTACCTTAATGAAAACATACAAGTTTGTTGATAATTTCACATTGAATAAATGAATGATTTTGAAATAGTCTAATGACTTAAATAAATTATACGAACTGCCTTTGATCTACTGTTAGACGTCAGATTATCGACCCTTCAAACAGGAATAGTTATCCAAAAACTATTCACAAGTCACAGCACGCATAGAAATTGAATCAACGTTTATTGATGGGATGAAATAGAACCAAGAAAACTCATTAAAAATATTAGTTCAACGATAATTATTGACTTACTTTTATAGCCCATTTTATATTTGTTGACGTCTTGATCGTACATTTGAAACGGGAATTTCATTTTTATAAACTAAAATGATGCAAACATACATAAATATATACTTCTTTTACAAAATATATTCAACTCACTTGATCGGAAATATTTTTATTGAAACTGCCATTCACTACCGGATAAGACTGATTAAGATTAATTCTCATTGAGTAATTATAATGATGAGACTGAGTATATGGATTAAAATTGAACTGATTACTTACATATAGATATGAACCATTTTTAAAAATTTCTTGCCGAAAGTCCTTTAATTCAGGATTCTCACAGATATATTGACACTTGAAGAATTTGTGAAGCAATGCGATGGCCAAATAAAGTGGTACATATAGACTTGACGAAAAGGTGTATCTAAAATGGTTCACATGAACAAATCAATGTTATCTCATCGAATGGAATTTCAATTTTTATGATACACTCATTTAGTTCATGTGTTCAGCTAACACTCACCTCATCTCGTTTGATGTACTGAGTCAAATTTAACTGAAACTTGCAGGGATTATATACACGTTTTTTGAGTTTGGTTGTTTCTTTTTTATTCGTTGATTCAAGAAGACCAATTTTGTTAAAATCACATGCTCATTGTTAACGAATCACGGAGCGAGATGAACTAGTCGTTAGTGCATATTCTTATGGCTGTTGAGAACACAAGCTGATATGTATTCACCGATGGATAGAATTCTTCACCCCTATGGATGAAAACATTTTTGGATATGATCATCAATACTCTAAAATTAATGATTGGTTAACTTGTAGTTCAAAACGTGTGCTCATATGTACGCGAACGAACAGCTTGTTTCATGTAATATGCTGTCAATTAACTGTCACTGACTGATGCGTTGTTTTGATTTGATTGGATGAAATCAGAATAGCACAAACTGCTTTGATTCAGTGCCAAAATTTTCACTTTATCAAGTGAATGCAAAGTTTCTGTCAGACGATTTATTAATTGTTTAATATGAAACTGTAACTCCTGAACAAAGCCACGTCTATTCTATTTGATCAACATATTACACCACTCATTGTAAATAGATGTCCAGATGAAAAGATATAATAATTTTTGTATTGGTCATGTAGAAATGGATCTGAATGTGCTCGATTATGCACATCAACGTCGCCAATGATTGTAGTAAGAGAAAAACGACATACAACATTGAATCTGAACTGTTAAAAATTGAGAACGATTTCTTGAACCAGACACACATTCGCAATTACAACAGTGACTGTTGAAACTGAAAATCAATAAAAATGAGTATAAACCGCTGTGATAAGATAACGTAAAGTGTATGTTGTGTTAATGCTAAATATACAAGAATGATATATAAGTAAAAGCCGAAGCAAAATACTTGAGAAATATTTGTGTATCAGTGTTATTTGCACAAAGCTTATCTCATAAAGTGTCCCTTTTATACCTACTTGTGAATTTGACATATTGTTAATAGCAAATACATTGTATTTGAGCAGTATAATTTACTTCATAAAGAGGTTACATGCTTTTGAGATTGGACGACATCAGCTGTTACGATTTATTAATTACTCCATATAATCTATTATTGTTTACAGTCGTCCATTATCCTTTCAAAGGCTTTTGAAAGAAAGACTTTTCTGGATTGCGAATAGTGCGGAAGGCACCTACCAATATGTGTGATGAATCTTTCAAGGCGATCATGAATATGATTGTGCATAGACATCTGATGTCTTGCTAAAGACTGACAGTTGTTATCTTAATAGACACTAACCATCTATTTCATCCATATCTTTCTACTTGTATGCCTTCTGGTCGAACGAGACGTTATTACATTAGAATCTGTGTCTGCAAGCCATAGCATGAAAGCTAAACAATACCTTATCTAGCAAATATGGTGTGACGAACAGGTTGTTTGAGTTTACCTGGCCATCAATTTGTATTCTTACACAATTTTATATACGCAAACGTTGTTCATTACCTCAGATTAACACCTCATTCAATTCCAAGTAGTTTATCTACTCAACATACGGATGGAGTCATCAGTTCATTTCAATTTTTCTCTTGATGTAGAAGTGTGTTCCAGTGACATAGTCAGTAACTTGTATTATCATATATATTTTTAAATAAAAACTTTGAACAGATTGCTAATCTTCTGAAAAAAGCATTTCACTCAATTCCAGATAGTTCATCCATTCAACATATGTATGCATTTATAAGTGATTTTCATCTATTTGAATACTTTATGCTGAGAATTTCATATTGTACCAAACACATAATATCGCAAAGATCCACTAATCATAACAATAATAAATCATTATCTTAATTGCTCAATGTCGTTTCAAGATAACAGTGCAATTGATTGTCATATTTTAAATGCTTACAATTACCGTTCGCGGATTGATTACCGTGCACTTAATGTCATTCAGTTTTCACAAAATGTCATTTAAACAACTCGTTCGTTATATGCTATGTACTTCAGTGAGTTTTATTAATTCAAAGATTATTCTGTGGTAGGTAATTGCATTCTTCTCCAAGGAATCTTCAAATGAGACTTATAAACTATTTGTAATCATTACCAATCTGTGAATATTCTAATGCCGAACACAAAATAGTTCCAGTTTCTAATGAATAACGAGTTTCCACAACTAACGAAGACGTAGGGTGTATAAGGTGTGAATAAAAGGGATTTGCTCTTATGTGTAATGTCCACTGTGTTATCAGCTGACAAATTCTACTGAGGTTAACTGTTGAAGTTGAAATAAGCAGTACGTACTCCTAATCTAGTCAAAAAACACCTGAATTCACCAGGAGAGCAAAATTACTAAGATGGAAATTTGCTTTCCAAGATTAGATTAATTAATCATTTACGTACACACCCCTGTTACTCCTCTTGAAGTGGCATATCCGCCCACCAGCATTCTCTATCCAATCCTGTCTTGGTAAATTCATTCAAGTTGTTTCCAGTTACTGGTCATCGTTTTGATGTGTGCTTCTAGTTCACGACTCAGTGTATTCTTTGGTCTTCCACTTTTCTGTCCCGTTTCAGGGTTCCAAGTTAGTACCTGCCTTGTGATGCCGCTAGATGATTTCCGCGATACATGTCCCATTCATCTTCAGTGACGTTTCTTGATTTTTTCTACATCTCCCTCAGGAGGCTGTTGCTGGTAATTTCCGACTAAAAAACTTTGAGTTTCTTACGAAGGCACTAATCTATTAATGCATGTACTTTCTTGATGACGATTGATACACTAGAAGTAGTAGAATTTTATACGACACTAAACTGTGTTTCGCAACTAGAAAGAATTGTGGAAGTAATCTAGAAGAAAATACTGTCCAACAAAAGCATATTATCCTCAGTAACCAGAATTTGTTTGACATGAACATAATGTGCAACGCTTTTGTCCTCCAAAAAAACACACTTAGATTGAGGACTTTAACTTGACGATTCAGTCAGAAATTTGTGCCTGAATATTGAATGTAATCATTACATCTACTATTTGAACTCTTCTAGTCTAATATGCGTTTTAGTATAAGAAATACTTTTTTCTAAAACTGAAAACAATGATAATAATATTTTACATTATCAAGGAGAATGATTTGCAAATATCTGTCTGTTGACCTTAGTTGTTGTCGGTAGAAATATGAATATTAATACTTTCTTGTTGTTTATCCACATCTTCTATCCTAATAATGAAATTACTTGGCATTGTCGATTTTGAAGGAAGCGTGATCGAAACCGTAGTCAGAATTAACATTTTGCTTTCTTAAGTTGTGTTCATATGACTGAAAACCACAGATAATCATAGAAAAAAATAATGAATGAAATTTTTATTTTACAAATAATTACTACTTTTCTAAAGAGAATATAAATAAAAAAACAAATAGCTTGCCCGTCAATCCATAGACGTTCTTTCTTCAGCTCTGAAAGAACAATGTTGCCGTTCATTTAAAATACATTCACAGATCCTTTTCACACAGATTCATCTAGTTTTTACATTCTCAGTCTATCGATTACTTTGTCACTCTAACAACAACAGACCTCATGTAGGACAGAGATGTTCATATTTATTGATTAATGCACAATTATGGATGACGTGTTTGTCTAGTATACAAGTACTTATGATCATCGATATAACCAATTATCGTTCATTTTATGGTGAAAATGACATCTTGTGAAGGTTACAGATAGATATTTTCATGTAGCAGTTTTCACAGGTTTCATACAACACATTACTTAATCATACAAATTTAATGCAACAGAATAGTATGAAGTCACTATATTTCGCTTGTTTTTCGTCATCTGCTTACAGCTTGAAATTATGACAAGTGAGCGTGCTACTTAAAAAAGACAGCGGCATTTTTCCAAGGAGTTTCACTTGCACTACTTATGATTAAATAGTTATTAGAAATACGAAGTTAAGCGAAAGGATATCTTTTCAACGAATTTATTGTCAAGCTGTACTAATTCCGTGAGGAAATGTGAACATGAATAACCAATATGACGTAATAGAAAGATTATAATACTAGATTACGTCATACGTATAATAAGAGCAGATTTAGATGTTTTTGTTACAATCATCAAATGTCATATAGGTATAAAAATAAATAAAGGGGAATGCAGTAATATTAATAATCAATAAGCCAAAGTAAGGATAACGATAAGATGTACTTCTTTTGTATACGTAGTTGTGGTTTAATCTCATGGATGGTAGGAGCTTCGGCCAATTTTAGAAGTTGGATACGAAAGAATCTAGGTATATATGCATGAGTCTTATAAACAAACTTAAAATCAAACTGTGGATCCACAGAATGAGAACAGTCGATTAGATGTTCATATATAGAACTCCTAACTGATTTTCTCTCACCCTTGTTGAACCAAACTGGTACATGTTCCCGTGTCCGAGTTGAAAGCAAGCGCTGGCTACGACCAATGTATCTTGCTACCCAAAAGCAGGTGAACTGGTAGATGCACATGGAGGTGACCAGATGCGCAAGCTCATCATTTATGGATACAGAAAATAAGTTCCTACTAGTAAAGGATGTTTGCAGTTTTGCCGCATTAAATGATCTTTTATAGATGTATCAACCTTCACAACATTTATGACAATTCTTCCATTAATATTATTATTGTTATTACTAATAATTTAATTGTTTGATCTGTCTCCGTGCTACTATTCTATGTTTGCTCTTGTTGCTCAATTCAAACTCAAATATTCACTGAAATGTCAGTTGATTGATTGATTTTCGGATCAGTTTGTTTGTGGCCTGACATTGACTAATTCCGTTCAATAACAGGTGAGGTAATGTTAGATCATTCCACAAAGTCATCACTAATCGAATGATATTGAGTGAGGGACCGCTCCGACACATCAAATATGGGGACGTGTTTTGTAGTGATCTTGCAGTGCCACACACCTGTGTTCATAGACAACGGTATCAAATTGATGAATTGAATAAGAGACTGATTACTGGTAGGTGAAATCAACAATTAAAGGTTTCTAGCAAACAATATATAACTGATAATTGTCTTCACTGTTTAAACAGAATGTATTACACTCCAACAATTCAACATATACGAACTGACCAAATACTTTGTGCATTCTCTCACATTCAATCATAAAACACTATATCCTACCTATTGACACGCACTCAATTCTGGTCTTAAAACTTATCTTCATCTCCCAACAACACATACGTGCTTCAGTAAAACATGACGAATGAGCATTGTGCACAAGAATATCAGTTTCAAATGCAACAAGCATATTTCTGTTTCATGCAAAACACACTTTGTTTTGCATTGAGTGGTGATATGACTGTAGACTGCAAGTTTGACCGTCGTACTGTGGGTGAGTGAATAAATGTGTGGATATATTGTCTGCTTAGTACCGTCATTCATACATTCCTGTCATGTTTACTCAATTAGTAACCATAGGTGTGAGACGTCCCCAAATATTCACCCACACCTTGTTAACATTACTCTATATATCTGGTTAAGTGAGTGTCAGCAAATGTGGATCGTGAAGTGCATTGTCGATGGAATTTAGTACAGAAAACTGAAACAATTCGGTGAATGTTATGTTCCTGATACACAGAACACAAGTACAGTAGCTCATTTCAGCGTGATTTGACTTCACTGATTATTTTCACAAGTAATTATCACTGATCGAATGATACTGTCTGTAAACCAAGTCAATTGAAGAGCTTAACGAAGTGAAATTTATGCCGTAGGAGGTAGATGTCGGTTGCTTTCGTCTACACTGACATTTTCGTTGTTCACTCCTTTCTTCTCTGAGTTCATACATCCGTGCACATCGTTCCAACTGTGTGAATGAAATGATCGAAACAATACTGTGAAATTCAAACAAACACATGCAACCTGTTTTTTATCACACAATCAAAACACACACGTAATATTTATTGAAGCCACTAATCCCAACCATAATAATAAATCATTATCTTCATTTATCAATGTGATACCATGATGACACCGCAAACGATTGTCATATTTAAAATATTTAACGCTACCGCTCGTGGATCCATTACAGTCCACATGATGTAATGGAGTTTTCACGATAATTCGTCAAAATATCTTGCTCGTTAGATATCGTGTACTTCAGTGTTTTTTCTAATAATCCAGACAGAGATTATTGTATGTTGAATATGTCTTTCTTCTCCAGTATATTTTCAACGAAGACTATAAGTTCTTCCTACTTATCACCAATATGTGAATACTTCAATGTTGAACTACAAATAGACTGCCACAAGCATTATCCATACAACACTGTCCAACACGAACCTATCCAGTTAATTTCAGTTACTGTTAATACTTTTCTGTCGCATTTCAGGATTCCGAATTAGTGAATGTGTGTGATGCAGTTTGATGATTTCCGCAATATATTTCCCATTCCTCTTCACTGTCTTTTCCCAATTTTCTCATCAGTTGGACATTGTAAGGAAGGTTTAAACGAAGAAAATAAACAGAGAATACTTAAGTTAATGTTTATTCTGAAGAAAATCGAACAAAGTCCAATGGTTCGTCGAAAAAGTAGAATGAATGGATTTCAATGAAGAACTTTTTTATGAAGATATCGACTTTTGCACGTGTACAGCCGTATCTATGGTTGAATTACCAAGCATACAGTAGTTTGTGATAAAATAGAGTAGTTGGGTACTCTCAGTAGATAGCGAAATTTATTTCGTTCTCTATCTTTTAAGTCCTGACGGATATGAACTAAGGACACGACTGTTGATAATCCGGCGGACACTTAACGAGAATGGCTTCTAACCCATATTCACTGAACGTAATTGGAAACTTCCTGTTTCCACTTGAATAACTCATTTATGCTACTGTCAATTTAACCCTTTCCAATTCACATAAACTGAGATCCGATTCAATATGTGTGATTATATCTGATAATTTGTCAAGTAAATCGCGTATGAATACGGTTGTACAACTTCGCAAATTGATGTCGTCAAGAAAAACGTTTTCTCACTAAAACAGATAGACAGCGATGCGTGATTTCAGTTCCACAATTGTAATTGTTGATTGTTTGCATTTTGTCTTCTCAGTTTCTTGGTCAACTGGACATTCATCTTTTACATCGTTAGTCATTTCGACACCTTAATGTGTTTGACAACTAGTGAGTATGGCTAAAGTGACTAGAAAGAGAGTATTTAGCAACAAGAACATGTTATTCTTGATGAGCGGTATTTGTCTCAATTGAGCACAACAATTTCTTCTTTCGTCATCTCAAAACTGTTTACACCGAAGACTACTATCATTCATACAATCATTATATCTATTTGAGTTCTTTTAATCTAAAATGCGTTTTGGCATAAGCTATATTTTTTTCTAAAACTGAAAAGAATGATAATAAAGGTGTACATTATCTGTGAGTGTCATCTATCCGATGACCTCAGTTGTTGTCGGTATAAATAATAATGATCGTAATTTCTTTTTGTTTATCACCACATTCTCTATTAATCATCAAATTAATTGACATTGTCTATTGTGTATTGAGCGTGATATGAATCATAAATATAATGAGGAATGACACTTTCTAATGATGTGTTCTTATGACTGACAATCATCCATCGCACACTATTTTTCACAGTATCTCGTCATCTGCTTACAACCTGAAATTATGACAAGTGAGCGCGCTACTTAAAACGGACAGTGATATTTTTTCTATGAGTATATTTTATTGTATTTATCGTTCCATTAAACATATAGACCTCTGTTTTTGATATAATTGAATTCATTTTAGTTGATGTGTTCTGTAAGTTTGGCGATTATTCTTTTAAAGAAATCTATCATCTGTTCTGTCGCGTAGAGTTACATGAAAATGGTAATTCCATTTTTATTTTCTTTGTTGAGTTAGTGACTTAGTAGTGTTTGTATCCAAACTCGTTTGGGAATTTAGTAAGCACTGAAGTCGAAATTTGTTCATTGTTGTAGGTTGAAGTAATATATAAACCTCTGGTTTTACTTGTGTTTAGTGTCTATTATTTATGAAGCGTTAAAGATCACTTATCCTTCAAAAAATAAGCTAAGACGCAGATTGAGCACGACCTCACCCACATAAAGTCCTTCCTGTGCAAGCCATCCCCATAAGAAGGTTTAGGAGAAGGCACCAATAAAATATATAATATAGGACGAAACATGGATCTGGAAAGTACTGGGAATACCGCCAGTTCCAGCTTACATTTGCTTCGAATGAAGAAAACGTCATATTACTGAGAAACTCACGCAAGCTCGTTGGATTTGGAATAAACGTCCGTGAATAACTCAGCCTGGTTGATCTTATTAAGAGACGATAGGCAGAAGTAGAAATATGTGAGAGCGCAGAAACGGTGAAAACAACACTGTACTTCAGGGTTTTTGAATCGCGAAAGCTCGCAGCAAACTAAGTACCAGAAAACTCTGGGGAACGGTTGTCCAGTGCTTCCAGCTTTTACACAGTGGTTTTTGTTTTCGCAAAAAAGGCGCTCTTGTCACCTTCATGTCGTACTTCCCACATGGGAGAATCTTTAGCGCTTTTGGTCTGTTTAGTCGTTTAATATGCCGTTTAGAAAATCTCTTGAAGGTCGGCTTTGTCATGTACATATACGTTCTGATTTGTATCTGTTGTTATCACTCGTACTTCTGGCTTATTGCGGAATATACTTTCCTGTTCAGACTTCGACTTCTCTCTCTTGTTATCTGGGCTGTGACGCAATAGAATAGCTAGTTTATTGGTCTTTGGTCACATGTCTTTGTTCCGTTGGCAGAACAAGTGAACTGGTAACTGCTTCAAACCTAGCAATTTCATCGTGAGAAGTTGCGGAATTTCGTAAATATAAACCAATTAATCTAGACCTAAACAATCCTCCTCATTAATTAAGTTTATGACTGTAGGTATATCATAAACGAAAATGTATGGACCATCTCAAATGTTATAGAAGCACATGTTCGATTTTAAGCGAACCTACTTTCTGGAGTGTAAATGATTATGATTTACCATTCAAACAACTTCTGAAACCAAAATAACCCATTGTTCGTGGTACAGAAAATTTAAGGAACATTGGGGAAAATTTACAAAATGTTTATCATCTTTCAATGAAAGACAATGAAAAAGTTTCGAAAAGCAAAAGATATCTGTTTTATCATATTACACGGTAGTTCAGCATCACACTGACACTATGTATTTGACATTGATTGGAGTCAGTAACCTCATGAACACATGAAAATTTTCTTATCAACGTTCATCACCAAGTTTCAATTTTATCTGAAGGTTATTGGTGTAGTGATTAACATGGAATTTATCTGAATAATTTCTGTGTATATTTCAGTTCAGTGTTTTATCTAATCTCCGTGTTAGTACTAAATGTGATTGATGAATTAAACTTTTGTAACGGTAATTAAAATCTGAGCTGGCCTATTGAGTAAGTGAGTGTATCTCACTCTGATATGTTGCAAGAACCGGAGTCTGTGAAGAAAGTACCCATAAGACAGTTTTTATGAACTTTGAGAATATCATACAGTTCACGTTTCCTAATCCCTGTGATTTTCAGATTGAATAGATTGGGTTTTGTAAAGTGAGATCTTATAGCCTTATGGTTTCTTATGTATTACATATTAGGTGCTCAACTATATCTATCACGTACCAATACATTGATACTACCTTTAAAAGTTCTTCCACCACTTAGTACAATGCCCATTTGTTTCATCACAATTTCACTTATCCACGAACATTATTTATGAACATTTATTTGGCTTTTTAAACCAAGAAGTGACAAATGATATGTAATTGGATGAGATCTTTGCGTTTGAAACCAACGGTACTGGTTTGGAGTCCTGAAGTGAGTATCAGTTGTAAGGTGTAGGTATATTCAGCTGACGATCCTCAAATAAGATGAAACGCGCGCCCTAAATTTCACTGACAGTCGCCATCCATCATTGTTAAAAGACAAGTTCTTATGTTATTATACGAATAATTCATTATACTTAGTAGTAAAATTAATTAAAAATTATTTAAATCTGTGGATGTTTTTGATATGATAGAACGGGTTTGAAGTCCAAGTGAATGTTCTTGGGTGTTGTTAAGTTCTCGGAACTGAACGACTTAATCCAAAAGAGTTCACTGTTGTTATGGACAATATAATCAGCTTCTACCTTGTGTAGAATTGAGTTATTCAGATATTATACAAACTTAAAATTGACAATTTTCTACGGTTTTGCTGTCAAAACGTTTTCTGTTACCTTCAACGATCTTTGCATTGTAGTCATTTATCTTTTCCGACTGATACAATGCTGTCCAATTTGATTATCAAACCTACGAAGTTGTGGGAATCTGCCCCGAAAAACTTATGAATACAGATAAACGTATATATTTCTTTGTACACACTGTTTACTAATTGAAACAACTATGAATTTTGGATATTCACACATTTGACCTCGTTTTGTGACTCAACTGTTCCGAATTCTTGAAAGAAGAAGATTTAGATTCCCATCGATCGACTAGAATTGATTTTATACGCAAAGTGTACAACTTGTTCGCCGTCAATGATCGATTGAGTTATTGATTGATATAGATATGTTGAACAAAATAACGAAGCTGAATAATGTTTACTGCTTTGACAGTGACCTTATGACGGATCCCTGAAATAGAGCTTATTGAAAATATAACAATACGCAAGTTTATCAATAATATAGCAAAACGTGTTAACGTCAAAACCCTGGGTGTCTGATTGTGAGTGAAGTAAAACGTAACAAATTGCAGTTACAAAATAAAAGGTACATTAATCAACAAAATGATAACAGTTGTTACTAAGTGAATGTTACCTGTAAGTTGGTCTCTAAGATAACACCCATAAATGAGTTCACTTTATTAACGAAAAATCCTCTAAAAGTGATGGCATCAACGGCGTAATGAAAAAGATTGAATCCATTGGTATTAATTACTTATTTCACTATTTACTTACTTACTTATATACTATTTTACTTACCTACTTAAACATATACTCAATTAATTACTAACTTACTTACTTACTTAATTACTTACTTACCTACTTACTTACTTACGTACTCACTTACATACTTACTTACTTACTTACTTACTTACTTACTTACTTACTTCACTTTATTTTCTCTTCAGAAAGGAGCAATCATTTGTCAGATGAAAATTTCATTCATTTTTATTCCTTGTGAGTAGTGATTTTAGTGATTTTTAGTCATATGAATACATCATTGGAAAGCCAGATTCCTTATTATAATTATGATTCATATCATGCTTAAGATGCAATAGAGAATGCCAAGTAATTTGATTATTCATATAGAATACGGTGATAAACAACGAGAAAGTATAATAATTGGCATGTCCACAAACAACAACTGAGGTCAGTAGACAGATCACACTCTCAGATAATGTATACTATTATTATTATTATCATCATCATTACTGTAACCTTGAGAAAAGTATATTTTATGTCAAAATACGTATTGATTATAAGTACTCAATTAGTAGATGTGATGATTCAATGTAATATTCAACTTAATCATTGCAGTCCTCAATATAAACAGTTTTGAGAGGATGAACATTGCACATGTCATATAATAACGGAATGAATTTCGTAAATACACTATCCAAATGTGACTCTATGTTGAGTATTCAACGTCATTTCCATGTTTATATTTCAAGTTGTTGAAGTTCAGAATCACACCATTTCAAGTCTCCTCCTCTGTAAATGATCAAGCACACAATTAATGCGCGTTCATTTATAATCGAACGTGTTTTAACCCATGTTTATTCTTTATACGGACGTTGATCAGATGACTCAGAAATATTGCTGGTGTCTGCTGGGATCACCGGGTAAGTACTAGTGAGGTTAGACGCAGGGTATTGCGGAATGATGGTAAATCAGTTGATGAGGTTGTGAATCTTCATCGACTTAGATGGATGGGCCAAGTATTACTTATGCCTGAACACCGATTACCACGACGTGCATTGCTAACCAGTGTTGGATACAGTTGGAGGGAAGTTAGGGGCGGCCAAACCAAAACGTAGCATCAGTGCTTGAAGACACTAACTTCTCGTCTGAGCCATTTTGGGAGATGCCGACTACTTGGCTGGAGTCCGCGTGACTGTCGTAACCAATGGTTGGTGACTCTTGGTGACATGGCTCAGAATCCGTCACAATGAGGCAGGTGTATACACTTACTGTCTCCCCTAAAATAAGAGATTAAAATCACTTCATATCTTTCTTTCTACGAACTAATTATTTCTTCTGTTATATATATTTATATGTAATCTTTCTTTTATATATTACCACCACTGAATTAACCACTCCTATGAATCCGGTGTTCATGTTGTTGAGCTAATGAGTGATGTATGGAAAATTGGACCGATGCACATATGTGCCTGGTCATACGCTGTAGCTGACTGATGAGTCTATGCAAGATCAGATACACTAAATTATGTGACTCGTTGTTTTAGTGGTCACAAAGTAAGCAACTCAGAACTCATTGAGACTCAGTACTTCTCCACATGAGTTTAACATGAAGTTAGTTATATTTGGTTTACCAACTTATTAGCACAAATTATTTCATCCTTATTTGTGAACTATGGAGCAGTAAATAAAATGTGTTTTTCTGGAGCAGTCATGTTATGATATTTTAGACATTTAGTCGGTTGAGACCGAACTCACTTTTCTGTGACAGCAACACTGTCCTATTTGAAACTGCTCAAGATTATAGAAGTCGTGTTTCAGTGCCTGCAATGAGTTGTTAAGATGTTACGAAAATTCCTGTGTTCGAATCCCGTGAAAGCACATCTGAGGATTCCCATTCTAGGATGAAACAACTGTACAATGCTTCCGAATTTTTATTGGTGATCTAAAATTCATCGTTTTGTATCTCAATCAAAATTTCAATAATCTTCACAACAATATGGTGAACTTCACAGATTGAACTCATGAATCAGTTGAAGCTAGACCATCATTGAAAACCTGGAAGCACTGGACGGTCGTTTCGTCCTAGTATGGGACTCCTCAGCAGTGCGCATCCACGACCCCGCACCACCAGGGGTCCGAACCCAGGACCTACTGGCTTCGCGCGCGAGCACTTAACCATTAGACCACTGAGCCGGAATCCAACGGTGTTAATGTCTAACTTCAACCAATCCACACATTCTGATAATATGGTGATCATTGTTAAGCGCATACAATATGGGAAGAGGACAACTTTCACATTGTGGACAATGTCGTACATAAAATGTTAGCTCTCTTCTATTAACCCTCATATAAGTGAATCAATATTTCCATGTTTGAAATATAGTAACTCAAATAGATAAAAATAAATAGTCCTGATGAAATTCTCTTAAGTTTTCTACAGTTATATTATCTAGCTAATTCATCCGAAATCTGGACAGACGTAAGGCAACACACATTGTTGAAAAATGATAACAATGTGACTTGTGATAGTTACACACATTGAATGACATTGTCCGGTTATAGATCAGCGACCAATATGGATTAAATAGAGTGAGAGTCAGTAATGTAATTACAAATGAGAAGTTATGTTATATGTTAAATAATAAAATGAATGAAGAACATATTGGTGAATAAGGGATGAATGATGATTTAAATTTCCTAATACGTTTCATAATTTTTCAATGGTAATGAATGAGTTGAACCTATGAAAATGTAAAGAAGAGGGTTGTATGAATATAAATCGAAATATGTCACCATATCATACCCAATGACCATCAAATGATCAACAAATTGATCATGGTAAATGAGCAGAACATATTTCTTCCGGATGCAGATCTCCCACATTTCGATCTAAACAGTTCTTGTTTCAGCCGTCTACGAGATTCCTAATCTCACGGATATATTTAGATTTCTTTAAACAAGATACATTACTGTAAATTCAACACTACATCGTAGTTATTACAATATTAAATTGTTTATTTTATTTTCTATTACAAACACTCCTCAATTCACACACTGTCTATTTTAAACGATGCATTTTACCTTAAATCTGACCAATTCACGGATGATGTATTTGGATAATACGATTATAGAATCTGAAGAGAATTTATTGAAAAGCATATTGTTTATTCATATCAATTGGGAATTTCTTGTTTAACACAAAATCCCACACTGGTTTAATCAAATGGGATAACCACAATGGGGTGAAGGAGAACACAGGTGAGGACAACCGAATTAAATTCAACGCAACATTACAGAGTTAATTGGTAAAATAGGAAAACCGTACTATAATACTTAATTTGCAAAATGTTCAATCATTGTCTCGGACTTCATTGTTCTTGTATTTCTATACTAACTGCTTTCTATTCTCGTTCTTCCTTTCTTGATTTTCCCAATCTTTTGTTGCCAGATATTACATTCCTGACTCGCGTTATATACTACTTATGTCAATGTAAGTAGCATGCACCACGATACATCCAATATATCATTTTCATATCTTCTTTATATCGTTTATTGCAAGCTTCATTCTTCCTTCATTCCTGATGTTGTCTTCTTTACTTTTGTTCATTAGGATTCTGGAGGTATGGATTTGAGTTCACTGACTGATCACTGAGCAGAAATCAACTGTATAGAGCAAGAACAATCATTGATGCAGAATAGTGTAAATTCATATTATTTCGAGGTTTCTCGTCAGCTGCTTACAAACGAAAATTGTGATAGAATTTTGGTTTGTAAGCATCTGACGAGAAACCTCGAAATAATATGAATTCATACTATTCTGCATCAATGTTTGTTTTTGCTCTATTTAAATTCATAAAGGGAACCAATTGCATGAAATCAACTCTATGTTTGTCTGATCGTCAGTGTTGATTGGATTCTACCATCTTAGCAATAATAGACCGAATTAAATAACTTCCTGAAAGGGATATCGTGATTTGGTTGAATTAGGAAGCATAGAATGAATTTCCATTTGATCATAAGTAAACAAGTGAATGTTCGAATGGCTGACTGAAAACACGTTTATCTGTGTTAGTGACAGAACCTCTTTCTAACCTTGACAAGTTTTCGAACCACGTGTAGGAAGTGTATCCACTTTATTCCCTTGGTTTTGTATAACATATTTTTACTCTATACTGACTGTTTGATGATTGGCTAATATTTCTCAAAGTCACTTAAGATTCGTTCAAAGGTCATCCATATATTAGAGTCGCGCCCAAAATAGTTTTGCAACCTTTGCTAAATTAGAATACTAAAAATGCAAATAGTAAAACCTCAAACAGTGAATTTATATGCAGAAACATGAACTTGGAAAATCCCATCACGATTATCGATTCTCAAAACAATCATAATTTATTCACCGAAGGCTGACTGACCTTAGCAACCCATGAATGGAAATTGTAAATTATGTTTACATTGTGCTACATCATACCAAATTAGAGCATTCAATGTTATTGTGAGAAAATTATATCATGGAATCTAGATAACGAATAATGAGGGACTAATGTTTGCTGAACAGGATATTTAATCTAAATAACAGATGATCATTCATATTATATGAAGCCGTTAAAATGTAAACAATCCTAATCAGTGTTCTTAGAAAATTCCATGGATAAACCGACAAGTTGACTGAAAATCGGTTTTACAAATGTGATATCTGGTACATATGAAGAATAAACCTTAAAAATGAAGACGAAAAGTGTAAAATATGAATGAGGTTTCACTCTCAAATTTTAGTTCCTGTGTAGTAATCATGATCTAATTGATCCATCTCAGTTTACTGTAAGTTTCTGGAAACGTGCAAATTATGGTGATGACATCAGTATCCATTCAGAGTGTGACAGATTATCCATCGTTTTTCTTGAACTCTTTGGAAAATCAGTGTTGAAGAACGATTGAATGAAGTGTGTTTCTTCCAGCTTTCAAAGAATTTAAGAAGGCATACAACAATCGTTGAAGCACCAAAATAGCTAAGAATAGTAGCATTATGTAAAGGAGTCTATCGAAATTCCATAATAAATTCATAAACACACATTCTGTTACGTCGGAGAACAATAGATTACCTTGTAGGGTTGTATTGTGTCTGGTATGATCGAACCTTAATGACAAGAAACCAGTTGTATGATCTCAGTCCTCCTCTAGTTTTATCATATACTAGTTCATCTATATTGCAATAAGGACTACAAAATTTCTTTTTCTCTGTTGATCTCAATGAAAGACAATTAAGGCCTTAAGTTTTGTTTTTAACACAGTGAACAATAAAGTGAAAAGAGATCAGATCTCTGCTGTACTCAGTTCAATCATGAATTGGAACTCACAACAGAATGAACTTGAAATATCAGATCACATAGAAATACAGCCAAGGAATTACAATGTACACACAGCTCAGTCGCATGAAGCGCAAGAACGGAGTAATTAAAAATAGTTAACTAATGATAAATCAGGAATAATAATAATTCTGATGGAAACAATTTATTGACAAAACTAAAGCTTAGAAATATGAAAATACAAATTGTATCACAATCCGCTAGTCTACTAATAATCTTTTGTTTGATAAACACATTGTTAAATCTATCGAAGTGTCTGGGTCATCCGATTGAGATAGGCCCGAAACCGAAGTTTCCAAAACAACGATCTGTCTACAATAGCGTGGCTCACAGTCGGGTGACCTAGATGCTTCAATAGAGCTAACAGTTATCAACCTGTGAGTTTTCTAGGGCGCTGAAAAGCGTCCTTCAAGTATGAAATGAAAACGCTTCGATAGTAAAAAGTACAGGTGATATCTGTGTCTAAATTTGATAACAGTTTATGAATAACCGAAGCTCGAAACAAGAGCATAACATTGTGCAAACCGTTTCGTTTAAACAAGTGCACAAAACTGTGGATAACCGCTACAGTGAATAAACTACAGTAATAATAATGCTAAATACGATGATAGGTACAATAAACGTTATAAATATATGTGAACATTTCAGGATATTACACTACAAATTGCGTTACAACGTAAGTTTGAAAATTGTTGAGAGTACGAATGCTTACTGAATATGAATAATAAATAGTATAGAACACAATATACAAAAGAGTGGAAAGGGAGTGAGTAGGAACAATATAAGACAAACTTAACACCCAGGATATATAATTTGATATTAATTGTCATATAATATTATTTCCCGTAATTAAATTTCAGATGGACGGCCAATGTTAAGTAGCAAAAGATTAATCGAGGACGATCGGAAGGTTAACTGAACTTGATTATGATCAGTGTGTCAATTTCCGAAGGCTAGATTTATATACATATATATACGAATGCGTATTTGTACATATGATTCGGGTGGCCAATATAATTTTCTCGGTCAGGTAGTGAATTGCCGGATTGGTGCGTAGCATATCATGAATTGGTATGAGAATTCGGACACTGCACATTACACCAAAATTATCTTTCAAACAAAGCGGTTTTTCAATGTATCCGCCTTACGTGTTTGATTTCACAGTTCTCTTTACTCAATATTTTTTAGATCCATATGTAAAACTTTCACTAATGTTTAATGGAAAGTGTATTAAGGGTGGCCTGCTAAGAAAACCACCTCCTTCAGTTTGGGTACCTAGGTAGTTTTCCAGCTCTCACAGAATTCGATCGAT
The DNA here is from genome assembly GCF_000699445.3 of Schistosoma haematobium. Taxonomy (NCBI): domain Eukaryota; kingdom Metazoa; phylum Platyhelminthes; class Trematoda; order Strigeidida; family Schistosomatidae; genus Schistosoma; species Schistosoma haematobium. The sequence continues at coordinate 45,816,511 of NC_067197.1, read as the reverse complement.
TTGTGTAGTGCACATATATATTATGTACTTTCTTTTTCCAATGTCTTTGTGTTTAAATAGCAGTGCATTAGGATTTGGTGATGATTGAAAGGCGTATCCTAATATAGATTCTTGTTTATAATCTCACCAACCGTTTAAGCTTTAGACCATATGAAACCACAGGTAGGTGATATGCCTATGGAATGGCTAGGCTTTAATACAACTTAAAATGTGATAATATCATTTCTACTGCTTATTTATTTCTTTTTTATTTGAACGAAACCTCATTGTTGCTGTTGTTGACTATGATTAGTATACAGATCTGGAGAAATAATGCAGGCTTCAAACAATTCGTACACTGAGAAAACTGTTAAACTTGGAGTAAATAGCAATAAACGTGTATGGAAGAAGAGTTTGATCATGATCCTATAGTGAGTGGTTATCTTGTTCAGTAAAATTATTACTAAATATTACTTCAGTTGTTATAGCTAATTAAATTGAGTCATCACTTATCAGATAATGTCCTATACTACTATTGCATGTGTTATAACTTGTGAACATGTGTGCCCTGTTTACTGTATAAGGCAACGACACAGCCAATCAGAGAGCAACGAACTATTGATCGAACCAGAGACGCATAAAACACGTGCGAACAGCCTACAGTCCTGATTGATCCTACTTTCCGTCTAGCCCAGCCAGTTGAGTCCAGAACACCAGTGTCAACCTCTGCAATATGAATCATTTATTTCAAGCATTCTGGGTTTATATATCAACCAGACAGACCACAACGTAGCATAAAATAGAAAATAACATTTGTACAATATTTGGTCGAAAGTGGCTATGAATGAAGGAGGTAGCGATTAACAGACAGGGAATAATTCAAGAGTGATAAATCGTATTATAATTGTTCATAGATCAAAATAAAACTCAAAATAACAGGGATATGAATGTGAACAGTTTAGTTACATAACAATTACACGATAAAAATATACTCATAGTATTGGTCCATAAATGGATCGCAAAAATTACCATTCACTATTCTTATCGGGATATAACAGCATGTCATTAATTTGAGTGATTACGTTTCAGTTTAGTCGACTGACTTCGACATAGATACGCGATTTGTATAGTTTGTTCATCATTAAGTTGTATATATGATAGAAAATTCGGTAATAAGAATAGTGCAACAAAAATCAATGGTCTCTAAGTTAAATGGATTGTTGCGGTTAGGACAATATACAGTACATAACAAAACAAAAATAGATTGTAGATTAGTGTTAGAACTCATGTTATCCATTTGTGATTTAATGTGCGATTGTATGATCTTGTCCTAGTTCTGTTCTATCAGCATAGATCGCCAATATTAGAACCGATCACTTTCGGTTAGTTAATGCCATGACCACCTTTCTTGAGGAGTATATCGTTGATAGCAAGATGACGGACGAGGTCAATAACTAATTTCAATTCATTCAAATCAAAACTAGCACTGAACCACTTACTCAGACGGAATAAAATGATGGTACATTTTTAAACTTGCAAACGTGATGTAACTATCTCACTCGAAATTGTTGTACTCTAGAGATCAAGGCAAATCATTAGAACTCTATGTGTTACCACATGGATCCAATTACTAGTGGCTACATGAGGTGTAAATGTCATGGACTCAGTCTTGTTTATAATAATGTGTTCATTGATTTTAATAGATCTTGAACTAGAATAAAACCTTGATTTAAGATGATTCATTTCTGCTATATATACACCCTATGAAGTCGATTATTGCATAAAGTGTATACCAATTATGGTGCAAATGGAAAGCGAGTAATAGTTCAGGGAAACATTTTTTACAAATTGTCAGAATATTTCAATGGAATACAGTTAACAAACACTAACTAGTTGATTTCAACCACTTCAGATGATGATAGTACGATATTAAAAATCAATAGAGATAGGATCAACAGAAGTTCATTTCAATGTTGACTAGTTTCATATTTATCAAGAGAGAAAATACCGGTTTATTCAATAATCCGTTGAAACTGATCGATCTATCCAACCTTCTGATTATATGCATTCCATACTGATTGGTCTCATATACTACTTATATCGACAGACGTAAGTAGCATACATCGCAATGGGATTTCAAAATATTATTTTACCGAGACTGGATGCTCCATTAATATTACCCTACCATTGTGAAAGATAGCTCATGAAATGTAGGATTTGAGTAGACCTCTAGAAATTGATGATAGTTAACAATTAAGTTATGGTAAGGGTACTAAGTACAAACGGCAAGTCGATTGGAGTGACAGCCAATCTTCATCGATTGTGATAATTTAAAAATGTAATAGTTATACCTAAGTGCAGCCCACAGAAATATGAAATACTGGTAATTGTAGGGAAGGTTATCCGAGCGATCTGGTTGAGTAGATCTTAACACAATTCTGACACATCAAATTTATTGACATGTGAGGTTACTCATATTGTTGGGTGCAAATTTATTGATTGAAATCCATGCTATATTCGTAACGTAGGTGATATAAATCAATAAATTATTAAATAATAGTATGGAGAATGGTTAATGCTATAAAGTGGATTACGAGTAATGGTTAGTAGTTGAAAAGAACAAGAATTGTAAATACCTGGATGATGACTTGATGGTGGTTATCCTCTTTTCGTGAAGATTCGTTCTCTGAGCTGAATGGTTTACTTGGGAAGTTTTCATCGTTCTTCTGAACAAACTTATTAAAACAAAATCCAGATGGAAATTAGATATTCGAATTTCTCCACATATGACTGAAGGCTTGTCCTGTCAACCTTGATCCTGATTAGCTAATGTGCATCGTAAGGGTATTTCTTCAATATTGCCTTTTAATTACTTTTACAACAGAATGATTATTCGGAAAGTTGAAACTCTCGGAACTATTATTCGATTCATTGTTATTTGCACTTTTGTTGTGTAATTAGTTGATAACGTTATCATCACAGAAATTCTGTCTTCCCCTGGTTGTGGACTCTCAGTGAATCTATTGACTATTGTCATACGTTATACGTTATACCATCTAATTATTGCTAGCTAGTTATGTACTGTTAGCTGCATCTTCTAACACTTATATAATGATCATATTTAAAATGAGTTTCCTTATTTGATGTTTGAACTATATTGTTGTATGAATCATGAATCATGATCGAGTTAGGTACAACAGAGGGTTAATCTCAAATTTCGGGTCAACTTCTAATGGATTACTGAGTAGAAAGGAACCTGATAACTGATTATCAGTTAGGCCTTGATTACTATTCTTTGATCAGTGTGTAAATTTTCGAATAGTTTACCAGTTCAACTGGCAATATAGTGTGTGTAATCATTTTTAATCTCCAATTCTAGCAAATAAGCATTTCTCAAAAGGTGACATTTAAATTTTTTAATGCATTTCGAAAGTGACTAGCAGTGGTGAAGTGCTTTCCGACTGACTAATGGCAGTCGTTAATATAAACAACCGAAAAGTACAAATCGTTGAATAAATATTTTGAGAAGAAGCTAAAAACCATGGAAATTCGGAGAATACATAACTGAATATTTCTAGAAAGATAGTGATTATTGTTTTCAGCATTATGACTACGAAACCGCAGAGGCCTGTATTATGTGTTGTAGCGGCGATCGCATACCTCCAGTTAGTAGGTAATATACCAAGGTGAAGTGACATATTGAATATCGCAGTGAGTTGACTTGCAATTTATTGCGAAATTTGTCCCAGGATTTTGAGTTGCATTTCATTAAGTCCTATTGACTTCTCGATGTCTTACGTGCCAACAACCATTACGTACATCGTGTTTATCAATGCCCACGTTAGAAATTCGGCTTTTGGAATCTGCATTTTAGTCTAGTTGTTCGTCTATATTAGTGGAAAATGCACCGAAATAGTTTTCTGTACCCACTGCTTCTTCATGATCATCCTCTGTTATTTCAAACCCACTGCCTTCCGTAATTGGGTTGAGTATCGAATTTCGCACACTTTATGTCTCAGTAAACTTCCGTTATCGCAGCTGATCCAATGATGGCCGTGCACCTTCTACCTTGAAACTAACCAGGGTATAAATATTTGACATACCCAATTGCATTACTGCCACAAATGAGGCCATATCTCGTCTTCCGATGTCTCTGAGACATACATCAAAGTTACAGACGGTGCTGTAGATTTGATAACCTTTATGTCTGCCTTCCATATGTTAAGACTAGTCGACGAAACTAAGGTTAAAATGAACTCATGTGAAATAAAATGGTAAATGCTCACAGTGTTTATTCAAAGCTTAACTAAGACCTTCCATGGATCCACAGGCAAAATATTTGTTTTCACTTCATTTTCTCTTCGGAAAGGAGCAATCATTTGTCAGATGAAAATTTCATTCATTTTTATTACTTGTGAGTAGTGATTTTAGTGATTTTTAGTCATATGAATACATCATTGGAAAGCCAGATTCCTTATTATAATTATGATTCATATCATGCTTAAGATGCAATAGAGAATGCCAAGTAATTTGATTATTCATATAGAATACGGTGATAAACAACGAGAAAGTATACTAATTGGCATGTCTACAAACAACAACTGAGGTCAGTAGACAGATCACACTCTCAGATAATGTATACTATTATTATTATTATCATCATCATTACTGTAACCTTGAGAAAAGTATATTTTATGTCAAAATACGTATTGATTATAAGTACTCAATTAGTAGATGTGATGATTCAATGTAATATTCAACTTAATCATTGCAGTCCTCAATATAAACAGTTTTGAGAGGATGAACATTGCACATGTTGTGTTTAGGTGAAACAAACACGATTCATCAAGGATAATATGTTCCTGTTGGACAATGTTATCTCCTAAATCACTCAAACTATGCTATATCGTTATGAAACACAATATTTTGTGATGCAAGTTACAAATGTAAATGATATTTGTCCATTCGATAAAAATAGAGAAGGTGCTTGAAGACACCAACTTCTCGTCTGAGCCATTTTGGGAGATGCCGACTACTTGGCTGGAGTCCGCGTGACTGTCGTAACCAATGGTTGGTGACTCTTGGTGACATGGCTCAGAATCGGTCACAATGACGCAGGTGTATACACTTACTGTCTTCCCTTAAACTAAGAGATTAAAATCACTTCATATCTTTCTTTCTACGAACTAATTATTTCTTCTGTTATATATATTTATATGTAATCTTTCTTTTATATATTACCACCACTGAATTAACCACTCCTATGAATCCGGTGTTCATGTTGTTGAGCTAATGAGTGATGTATGGAAAATTGGACCGATGCACATATGTGCCTGGTCATACGCTGTAGCTGACTGATGAGTCTATGCAAGATCAGATACACTAAATTATGTGACTCGTTGTTTTAGTGGTCACAAAGTAAGCAACTCAGAACTCATTGAGACTCAGTACTTCTCCACATGAGTTTAACATGAAGTTAGTTATATTTGGTTTACCAACTTATTAGCACAAATTATTTCATCCTTATTTGTGAACTATGGAGCAGTAAATAAAATGTGTTTTTCTGGAGCAGTCATGTTATGATATTTTAGACATTTAGTCGGTTGAGACCGAACTCACTTTTCTGTGACAGCAACACTGTCCTATTTGAAACTGCTCAAGATTATAGAAGTCGTGTTTCAGTGCCTGCATTGAGTTGTTAAGATGTTACGAAAATTCCTGTGTTCGAATCCCGTGAAAGCACATCTGAGGATTCCAATTCTAGGATGAAACAACTGTACAATGCTTCCGAATTTTTATTGATGATCTAAAAGTCATCGATTTGTGATCTCAATCAAAATTTCAATAATCTCCACAACAATATGGTGATCATTGTTAAGCGTATGCAATATGGGAAGAGGACAACTTTCACATTGTGGACAATGTCGTACATAAAATGTTAGCTCTCTTCTATTAACCCTCATATAAGTGAATCAATATTTCCATGTTTGAATTATAGTAACTCAAATAGATAAAAATAAATAGTCCTGATGAAATTCTCTTAAGTTTTCTACAGTTATATTATCTAGCTAATTCATCCGAAATCTGGACAGACGTAAGGCAACACACATTGTTGAAAAATGATAACAATGTGACTTGTGATAGTTACACACATTGAATGACATTGTCCGGTTATAGATCAGCGACCAATATGGATTAAATAGAGTGAGAGTCAGTAATGTAATTACAAATGAGAAGTTATGTTATATGTTAAATAATAAAATGAATGAAGAACATATTGGTGAATAAGGGATGAATGATGATTTAAATTTCCTAATACGTTTCATAATTTTTCAATGGTAATGAATGAGTTGAACCTATGAAAATGTAAAGAAGAGGGTTGTATGAATATAAATCGAAATATGTCACCATATCATACCCAATGACCATCAAATGATCAACAAATTGATCATGGTAAATGAGCAGAACATATTTCTTCCGGATGCAGATCTCCCACATTTCGATCTAAACAGTTCTTGTTTCAGCCGTCTACGAGATTCCTAATCTCACGGATATATTTAGATTTCTTTAAACAAGATACATTACTGTAAATTCAACACTACATCGTAGTTATTACAACACTAAATTGTTTATTTTATTTTCTATTACAAACACTCCTCAGTTCACACACTGTCTATTTTAAACGATGCATTTTACCTTAAATCTGACCAATTCACGGATGATGTATTTGGATAATACGATTATAGAATCTGAAGAGAATTTATTGAAAAGCATATTGTTTATTCATATCAATTGGGAATTTCTTGTTTAACACAAAATCCCACACTGGTTTAATCAAATGGGATAACCACAATGGGGTGAAGGAGAACACAGGTGAGGACAACCGAATTAAATTCAACGCAACATTACAGAGTTAATTGGTAAAATAGGAAAACCGTACTATAATACTTAATTTGCAAAATGTTCAATCATTGTCTCGGACTTCATTGTTCTTGTATTTCTATACTAACTGCTTTCTATTCTCGTTCTTCCTTTCTTGATTTTCCCAATCTTTTGTTGCCAGATATTACATTCCTGACTCGCGTTATATACTACTTATGTCAATGTAAGTAGCATGCACCACGATACATCCAATATATCATTTTCATATCTTCTTTATATCGTTTATTGCAAGCTTCATTCTTCCTTCATTCCTGATGTTGTCTTCTTTACTTTTGTTCATTAGGATTCTGGAGGTATGGATTTGAGTTCACTGACTGATCACTGAGCAGAAATCAACTGTATAGAGCAAGAACAATCATTGATGCAGAATAGTGTAAATTCATATTATTTCGAGGTTTCTCGTCAGCTGCTTACAAACGAAAATTGTGATAGAATTTTGGTTTGTAAGCATCTGACGAGAAACCTCGAAATAATATGAATTCATACTATTCTGCATCAATGTTTGTTTTTGCTCTATTTAAATTGATAAAGGGAACCAATTGCATGAAATCAACTCTATGTTTGTCTGATCGTCAGTGTTGATTGGATTCTACCATCTTAGCAAAAATAGACCGAATTAAATAACTTCCTGAAAGGGATATCGTGATTTGGTTGAATTAGGAAGCATAGAATGAATTTCCATTTGATCATAAGTAAACAAGTGAATGTTCGAATGGCTGACTGAAAACACGTTTATCTGTGTTAGTGACAGAACCTCTTTCTAACCTTGACAAGTTTTCGAACCACGTGTAGGAAGTGTATCCACTTTATTCCCTTGGTTTTGTATAACATATTTTTACTCTATACTGACTGTTTGATGATTGGCTAATATTTCTCAAAGTCACTTAAGATTCGTTCAAAGGTCATCCATATATTAGAGTCGCGCCCAAAATAGTTTTGCAACCTTTGCTAAATTAGAATACTAAAAATGCAAATAGTAAAACCTCAAACAGTGAATTTATATGCAGAAACATGAACTTGGAAAATCCCATCACGATTATCGATTCTCAAAACAATCATAATTTATTCACCGAAGGCTGACTGACCTTAGCAACCCATGAATGGAAATTGTAAATTATGTTTACATTGTGCTTCATCATACCAAATTAGAGCATTCAATGTTATTGTGAGAAAATTATATCATGGAATCTAGATAACGAATAATGAGGGACTAATGTTTGCTGAACAGGATATTTAATCTAAATAACAGATGATCATTCATATTATATGAAGCCGTTAAAAGATATCTACCATTCGTCTAAAACATTTCCTGGAATGTAAACAATCCTAATCAGTGTTCTTAGAAAATTCCATGGATAAACCGACAAGTTGACTGAAAATCGGTTTTACAAATGTGATATCTGGTACATATGAAGAATAAACCTTAAAAATGAAGACGAAAAGTGTAAAATATGAATGAGGTTTCACTCTCAAATTTTAGTTCCTGTGTAGTAATCATGATCTAATTGATCCATCTCAGTTTACTGTAAGTTTCTGGAAACGTGCAAATTATGGTGATGACATCAGTATCCATTCAGAGTGTGACAGATTATCCATCGTTTTTCTTGAACTCTTTGGAAAATCAGTGTTGAAGAACGATTGAATGAAGTGTGTTTCTTCCAGCTTTCAAAGAATTTAAGAAGGCATACAACAATCGTTGAAGCACCAAAATAGCTAAGAATAGTAGCATTATGTAAAGGAGTCTATCGAAATTCCATAATAAATTCATAAACACACATTCTGTTACGTCGGAGAACAATAGATTACCTTGTAGGGTTGTATTGTGTCTGGTATGATCGAACCTTAATGACAAGAAACCAGTTGTATGATCTCAGTCCTCCTCTAGTTTTATCATATACTAGTTCATCTATATTGCAATAAGGACTACAAAATTTCTTTTTCTCTGTTGATCTCAATGAAAGACAATTAAGGCCTTAAGTTTTGTTTTTAACACAGTGAACAATAAAGTGAAAAGAGATCAGATCTCTGCTGTACTCAGTTCAATCATGAATTGGAACTCACAACAGAATGAACTTGAAATATCAGATCACATAGAAATACAGCCAAGGAATTACAATGTACACACAGCTCAGTCGCATGAAGCGCAAGAACGGAGTAATTAAAAATAGTTAACTAATGATAAATCAGGAATAATAATAATTCTGATGGAAACAATTTATTGACAAAACTAAAGCTTAGAAATATGAAAATACAAATTGTATCACAATCCGCTAGTCTACTAATAATCTTTTGTTTGATAAACACATTGTTAAATCTATCGAAGTGTCTGGGTCATCCGATTGAGATAGGCCCGAAACCGAAGTTTCCAAAACAACGATCTGTCTACAATAGCGTGGCTCACAGTCGGGTGACCTAGATGCTTCAATAGAGCTAACAGTTATCAACCTGTGAGTTTTCTAGGGCGCTGAAAAGCGTCCTTCAAGTATGAAATGAAAACGCTTCGATAGTAAAAAGTACAGGTGATATCTGTGTCTAAATTTGATAACAGTTTATGAATAACCGAAGCTCGAAACAAGAGCATAACATTGTGCAAACCGTTTCGTTTAAACAAGTGCACAAAACTGTGGATAACCGCTACAGTGAATAAACTACAGTAATAATAATGCTAAATACGATGATAGGTACAATAAACGTTATAAATATATGTGAACATTTCAGGATATTACACTACAAATTGCGTTACAACGTAAGTTTGAAAATTGTTGAGAGTACGAATGCTTACTGAATATGAATAATAAATAGTATAGAACACAATATACAAAAGAGTGGAAAGGGAGTGAGTAGGAACAATATAAGACAAACTTAACACCCAGGATATATAATTTGATATTAATTGTCATATAATATTATTTCCCGTAATTAAATTTCAGATGGACGGCCAATGTTAAGTAGCAAAAGATTAATCGAGGACGATCGGAAGGTTAACTGAACTTGATTATGATCAGTGTGTCAATTTCCGAAGGCTAGATTTATATACATATATATACGAATGCGTATTTGTACATATGATTCGGGTGGCCAATATAATTTTCTCGGTCAGGTAGTGAATTGCCGGATTGGTGCGTAGCATATCATGAATTGGTATGAGAATTCGGACACTGCACATTACACCAAAATTATCTTTCAAACAAAGCGGTTTTTCAATGTATCCGCCTTACGTGTTTGATTTCACAGTTCTCTTTACTCAATATTTTTTAGATCCATATGTAAAACTTTCACTAATGTTTAATGGAAAGTGTATTAAGGGTGGCCTGCTAAGAAAACCACCTCCTTCAGTTTGGGTACCTAGGTAGTTTTCCAGCTCTCACAGAATTCGATCGATTTGTGTAGTGCACATATATATTATGTACTTTCTTTTTCCAATGTCTTTGTGTTTAAATAGCAGTGCATTAGGATTTGGTGATGATTGAAAGGCGTATCCTAATATAGATTCTTGTTTATAATCTCACCAACCGTTTAAGCTTTAGACCATATGAAACCACAGGTAGGTGATATGCCTATGGAATGGCTAGGCTTTAATACAACTTAAAATGTGATAATATCATTTCTACTGCTTATTTATTTCTTTTTTATTTGAACGAAACCTCATTGTTGCTGTTGTTGACTATGATTAGTATACAGATCTGGAGAAATAATGCAGGCTTCAAACAATTCGTACACTGAGAAAACTGTTAAACTTGGAGTAAATAGCAATAAACGTGTATGGAAGAAGAGTTTGATCATGATCCTATAGTGAGTGGTTATCTTGTTCAGTAAAATTATTACTAAATATTACTTCAGTTGTTATAGCTAATTAAATTGAGTCATCACTTATCAGATAATGTCCTATACTACTATTGCATGTGTTATAACTTGTGAACATGTGTGCCCTGTTTACTGTATAAGGCAACGACACAGCCAATCAGAGAGCAACGAACTATTGATCGAACCAGAGACGCATAAAACACGTGCGAACAGCCTACAGTCCTGATTGATCCTACTTTCCGTCTAGCCCAGCCAGTTGAGTCCAGAACACCAGTGTCAACCTCTGCAATATGAATCATTTATTTCAAGCATTCTGGGTTTATATATCAACCAGACAGACCACAACGTAGCATAAAATAGAAAATAACATTTGTACAATATTTGGTCGAAAGTGGCTATGAATGAAGGAGGTAGCGATTAACAGACAGGGAATAATTCAAGAGTGATAAATCGTATTATAATTGTTCATAGATCAAAATAAAACTCAAAATAACAGGGATATGAATGTGAACAGTTTAGTTACATAACAATTACACGATAAAAATATACTCATAGTATTGGTCCATAAATGGATCGCAAAAATTACCATTCACTATTCTTATCGGGATATAACAGCATGTCATTAATTTGAGTGATTACGTTTCAGTTTAGTCGACTGACTTCGACATAGATACGCGATTTGTATAGTTTGTTCATCATTAAGTTGTATATATGATAGAAAATTCGGTAATAAGAATAGTGCAACAAAAATCAATGGTCTCTAAGTTAAATGGATTGTTGCGGTTAGGACAATATACAGTACATAACAAAACAAAAATAGATTGTAGATTAGTGTTAGAACTCATGTTATCCATTTGTGATTTAATGTGCGATTGTATGATCTTGTCCTAGTTCTGTTCTATCAGCATAGATCGCCAATATTAGAACCGATCACTTTCGGTTAGTTAATGCCATGACCACCTTTCTTGAGGAGTATATCGTTGATAGCAAGATGACGGACGAGGTCAATAACTAATTTCAATTCATTCAAATCAAAACTAGCACTGAACCACTTACTCAGACGGAATAAAATGATGGTACATTTTTAAACTTGCAAACGTGATGTAACTATCTCACTCGAAATTGTTGTACTCTAGAGATCAAGGCAAATCATTAGAACTCTATGTGTTACCACATGGATCCAATTACTAGTGGCTACATGAGGTGTAAATGTCATGGACTCAGTCTTGTTTATAATAATGTGTTCATTGATTTTAATAGATCTTGAACTAGAATAAAACCTTGATTTAAGATGATTCATTTCTGCTATATATACACCCTATGAAGTCGATTATTGCATAAAGTGTATACCAATTATGGTGCAAATGGAAAGCGAGTAATAGTTCAGGGAAACATTTTTTACAAATTGTCAGAATATTTCAATGGAATACAGTTAACAAACACTAACTAGTTGATTTCAACCACTTCAGATGATGATAGTACGATATTAAAAATCAATAGAGATAGGATCAACAGAAGTTCATTTCAATGTTGACTAGTTTCATATTTATCAAGAGAGAAAATACCGGTTTATTCAATAATCCGTTGAAACTGATCGATCTATCCAACCTTCTGATTATATGCATTCCATACTGATTGGTCTCATATACTACTTATATCGACAGACGTAAGTAGCATACATCGCAATGGGATTTCAAAATATTATTTTACCGAGACTGGATGCTCCATTAATATTACCCTACCATTGTGAAAGATAGCTCATGAAATGTAGGATTTGAGTAGACCTCTAGAAATTGATGATAGTTAACAATTAAGTTATGGTAAGGGTACTAAGTACAAACGGCAAGTCGATTGGAGTGACAGCCAATCTTCATCGATTGTGATAATTTAAAAATGTAATAGTTATACCTAGGTGCAGCCCACAGAAATATGAAATACTGGTAATTGTAGGGAAGGTTATCCAAGCGATCTGGTTGAGTAGATCTTAACACAATTCTGACACATCAAATTTATTGACATGTGAGGTTACTCATATTGTTGGGTGCAAATTTATTGATTGAAATCCATGCTATATTCGTAACGTAGGTGATATAAATCAATAAATTATTAAATAATAGTATGGAGAATGGTTAATGCTATAAAGTGGATTACGAGTAATGGTTAGTAGTTGAAAAGAACAAGAATTGTAAATACCTGGATGATGACTTGATGGTGGTTATCCTCTTTTCGTGAAGATTCGTTCTCTGAGCTGAATGGTTCACTTGGGAAGTTTTCATCGTTCTTCTGAACAAACTTATTAAAACAAAATCCAGATGGAAATTAGATATTCGAATTTCTCCACATATGACTGAAGGCTTGTCCTGTCAACCTTGATCCTGATTAGCTAATGTGCATCGTAAGGGTATTTCTTCAATATTGCCTTTTAATTACTTTTACAACAGAACGATTATTCGGAAAGTTGAAACTCTCGGAACTATTATTCGATTCATTGTTATTTGCACTTTTGTTGTGTAATTAGTTGATAACGTTATCATCACAGAAATTCTGTCTTCCCTGGTTGTGGACTCTCAGTGAATCTATTGACTATTGTCATACGTTATACGTTATACCATCTAATTATTGCTAGCTAGTTATGTACTGTTAGCTGCATCTTCTAACACTTATATAAAGATCATATTTAAAATGAGTTTCCTTATTTGGTATTCTATGCGATCAGATATTTCAACTATATTATTGTATGAATCATGAATCATGATCGAGTTAGGTACAACAGAGGGTTAATCTCAAATTTCGGGTCAACTTCTAATGGATTACTGAGTAGAAAGGAACCTGATAACTGATTATCAGTTAGGCCTTGATTACTATTCTTTGATCAGTGTGTAAATTTTCGAATAGTTTACCAGTTCAACTGGCAATATAGTGTGTGTAATCATTTTTAATCTCCAATTCTAGCAAATAAGCATTTCTCAAAAGGTGACATTTAAATTTTTTAATGCATTTCGAAAGTGACTAGCAGTGGTGAAGTGCTTTCCGACTGACTAATGGCAGTCGTTAATATAAACAACCGAAAAGTACAAATCGTTGAATAAATATTTTGAGAAGAAGCTAAAAACCATGGAAATTCGGAGAATACATAACTGAATATTTCTAGAAAGATAGTGATTATTGTTTTCAGCATTATGACTACGAAACCGCAGAGGCCTGTATTATGTGTTGTAGCGGCGATCGCATACCTCCAGTTAGTAGGTAATATACCAAGGTGAAGTGACATATTGAATATCGCAGTGAGTTGACTTGCAATTTATTGCGAAATTTGTCCCAGGATTTTGAGTTGCATTTCATTAAGTCCTATTGACTTCTCGATGTCTTACGTGCCAACAACCATTACGTACATCGTGTTTATCAATGCCCACGTTAGAAATTCGGCTTTTGGAATCTGCATTTTAGTCTAGTTGTTCGTCTATATTAGTGGAAAATGCACCGAAATAGTTTTCTGTACCCACTGCTTCTTCATGATCATCCTCTGTTATTTCAAACCCACTGCCTTCCGTAATTGGGTTGAGTATCGAATTTCGCACACTTTATGTCTCAGTAAACTTCCGTTATCGCAGCTGATCCAATGATGGCCGTGCACCTTCTTCCTTGAAACTAACCAGGGTATAAATATTTGACATACCCAATTGCATTACTGCCACAAATGAGGCCATATCTCGTCTTCCGATGTCTCTGAGACATACATCAAAGTTACAGACGGTGCTGTAGATTTGATAACCTTTATGTCTGCCTTCCATATGTTAAGACTAGTCGACGAAACTAAGGTTAAAATGAACTCATGTGAAATAAAATGGTAAATGCTCACAGTGTTTATTCAAAGCTTAACTAAGACCTTCCATGGATCCACAGGCAAAATATTTGTTTTCACTTCATTTTCTCTTCGGAAAGGAGCAATCATTTGTCAGATGAAAATTTCATTCATTTTTATTACTTGTGAGTAGTGATTTTAGTGATTTTTAGTCATATGAATACATCATTGGAAAGCCAGATTCCTTATTATAATTATGATTCATATCATGCTTAAGATGCAATAGAGAATGCCAAGTAATTTGATTATTCATATAGAATACGGTGATAAACAACGAGAAAGTATACTAATTGGCATGTCTACAAACAACAACTGAGGTCAGTAGACAGATCACACTCTCAGATAATGTATACTATTATTATTATTATCATCATCATTACTGTAACCTTGAGAAAAGTATATTTTATGTCAAAATACGTATTGATTATAAGTACTCAATTAGTAGATGTGATGATTCAATGTAATATTCAACTTAATCATTGCAGTCCTCAATATAAACAGTTTTGAGAGGATGAACATTGCACATGTTGTGTTTAGGTGAAACAAACACGATTCATCAAGGATAATATGTTCCTGTTGGACAATGTTATCTCCTAAATCACTCAAACTATGCTATATCGTTATGAAACACAATATTTTGTGATGCAAGTTACAAATGTAAATGATATTTGTCCATTCGATAAAAATAGAGAAGGTGCTTGAAGACACCAACTTCTCGTCTGAGCCATTTTGGGAGATGCCGACTACTTGGCTGGAGTCCGCGTGACTGTCGTAACCAATGGTTGGTGACTCTTGGTGACATGGCTCAGAATCGGTCACAATGACGCAGGTGTGTACACTTACTGTCTTCCCTTAAACTAAGAGATTAAAATCACTTCATATCTTTCTTTCTACGAACTAATTATTTCTTCTGTTATATATATTTATATGTAATCTTTCTTTTATATATTACCACCACTGAATTAACCACTCCTATGAATCCGGTGTTCATGTTGTTGAGCTAATGAGTGATGTATGGAAAATTGGACCGATGCACATATGTGCCTGGTCATACGCTGTAGCTGACTGATGAGCCTATGCAAGATTAGATACACTAAATTATGTGACTCGTTGTTTTAGTGGTCACAAAGTAAGCAACTCAGAACTCATTGAGACTCAGTACTTCTCCACATGAGTTTAACATGAAGTTAGTTATATTTGGTTTACCAATTTATTAGCACAAATTATTTCATCTTTACTTGTGAACTATGGAGGCAGTAAATAAAATGTGTTTTTCTGGAGCAGTCATGTTATGATATTTTAGACATTTAGTCGGTTGAGACCGAACTCACTTTTCTGTGACAGCAACACTGTCCTATTTGAAACTGCTCAAGATAATAGTAGTCGTGTTTCAGTGCCTGCAATGAGTTGTTAAGATGTTACGAAAATTCCTGTGTTCGAATCCCGTGAAAGCACATCTGAGGATTCCAATTCTAGGATGAAACAACTGTACAATGCTTCCGAATTTTTATTGATGATCTAAAAGTCATCGATTTGTGATCTCAATCAAAATTTCAATAATCTCCACAACAATATGGTGATCATTGTTAAGCGTATACAATATGGGAAGAGGACAACTTTCACATTGTGGACAATGTCGTACATAAAATGTTAGCTCTCTTCTATTAACCCTCATATAAGTGAAACAATATTTCCATGTTTGAATTATAGTAACTCAAATAGATAAAAATAAATAGTCCTGATGAAATTCTCTTAAGTTTTCTACAGTTATATTATCTAGCTAATTCATCCGAAATCTGGACAGACGTAAGGCAACACACATTGTTGAAAAATGATAACAATGTGACTTGTGATAGTTACACACATTGAATGACATTGTCCGGTTATAGATCAGCTACCAATATGGATTAAATAAAGTGAGAGGCAGTAATGTAATTACAAATGAGAAGTTATGTTATATGTTAAATAATAAAATGAATGAAGAACATATTGGTGAATAAGGGATGAATGATGATTTAAATTTCCTAATACGTTTCATAATTTTTCAATGGTAATGAATGAGTTAAACCTATGAAAATGTAAAGAAGAGGGTTGTATGAATATAAATCGAAATATGTCATCATATCATACCCAATGACCATCAAGTAATCAACAAATTGGTCAAGGTAAATGAGCAGAACATATTTCTTGTGGATGCAGATCTCCCACATTTCGATCTAAACAGTTCTTGTTTCAGCCGTCTACGAGATTCCTAATCTCACGGATATATGTAGATTTCTTTAAACAAGATACATTACTGTAAATTCAACACTACATCGTAGTTATTACAACACTAAATTGTTTATTTTATTTTCTATTACAAACACTCCTCAGTTCACACACTGTCTATTTTAAACGATGCATTTTACCTTAAATCTGACCAATTCACGGATGATGTATTTGGATAATACGATTATAGAATCTGAAGAGAATTTATTGAAAAGCATATTGTTTATTCATATCAATTGGGAATTTCTTGTTTAACACAAAATCCCACACTGGTTTAATCAAATGGGATAACCACAATGGGGTGAAGGAGAACACAGGTGAGGACAACCGAATTAAATTCAACGCAACATTACAGAGTTAATTGGTAAAATAGGAAAACCGTACTATAATACTTAATTTGCAAAATGTTCAATCATTGTCTCGGACTTCATTGTTCTTGTATTTCTATACTAACTGCTTTCTATTCTCGTTCTTCCTTTCTTGATTTTCCCAATCTTTTGTTGCCAGATATTACATTCCTGACTCGCGTTATATACTACTTATGTCAATGTAAGTAGCATGCACCACGATACATCCAATATATCATTTTCATATCTTCTTTATATCGTTTATTGCAAGCTTCATTCTTCTTCCATTCCTGATGTTGTCTTCTCTACTTTTGGTTTTCTACTTTCTTCTCTTCATTACAATCTTGTCAGACTTCTGTTCGTAGACATCCCACCTTCCACTGGTGTTACATACTACTTATGTCTGTTAACAGTCATAATCAGCATACATCAAATTTCTGAATATTATGCATCAAAGTTGATCTCCGTTGGTAATTTAACTTATATTTTGCCATATTTTGTTTCTTACACTTATGTATTCACTTCTAATAGTTAATTGATTCACGGTAATTCTTCATTTGTTCAATCGATCAATATTCTATATTAAGTGACTGATTACATAGTTGATTCTTTTGTTCTACCTGATGCTTAATTTATGGTTACACTGTCCATTAGGATTCTTGAGGTATGGATTTATTGAGTTCAATGACTGATTACTGAGCAGAAATCAACTCTATGTTTGTCTGATCGTCAGTGTTGATTGGATTCTACCATCCCAGCAATAGTAGACCGAATTAAATAACCTCTTGAAAGGGATATCGTGATTTGGTTGAATTAGGAAACATGGAATGAATTTCCATTTGATCATAAGTAAACAAGTGAATGTTCGAATGGCTGAGTGTAAACATGTTTATCTGTGGTAGTGACTGAGGTATGTTCAGAACAAGAATACCAGATCCCACTATGCGAGTCATTTATTTCAAACATCCCTGGTTTATATACAAGCCAAACAGACCATATTACACCATAAAACAGGAAATAATGTTTGTACACGATCAAGAGAAAAGGCTGTCGGAGACTGCAATTAATAAACTGGAAATGGCTTATGAATAGTAAAAAGTATAGTAAAGGTATGTAGGTCAAAATAAAGCTTGTAATAAGAAGGATATGAATATAAATAATATAGCAGGTGTGTATTTGTACAATAAGAATATATATATTATATTATCCTATTAATGGTTCCCAGAATTCTATATTAGTTGGAAATATTTGGATTGTAGTACGAACTAAGTGTCCCAGAAATAACGCAATTGAATTAAGAAGTAAGACACAATCACAAACGAATGTATTGTATTTGGGATTCGAAATCGAACATTCAAGAAGTACAAAAGAATCATTAGTTAATTCAAACACCACGTCCGCCACAGCTTAAATTGGAATAAAATTTACTGTAATTGGTTGTACGTCTTCTTCTTAAGTTCATCCTGAGTCCGTCCGACATTATATTGGATAAAAACTCTGTAGTATCTAGAATGTGCTCATGAATATCGGAATTAACAAACGAAATCGGAACAGACTCACCTGGAATTTTATACAATGTGCTTGTTGGTTTTGTACTGAAATCATTAATATCTAGAATTTGAACCATAGATTTTTCAACACTATCCTCCACCACGAAATAATGTTGAATCTTTATATCCCCAAGTTATGAATAATATGGCTTCATTTAAAACATATTTCTCACATTGACTGGAGTAAATATTAGAATTGTTTTTGTGATAACGGTAAACAGCAGTTGATATGAAATCATCCGAATTGTAATCAAAATCGAGCTAATTTAGCACTCGTGCTTCACATTGAACAAGCTTTTCACAAAAATCAAATACATTATGAAGATAGGTAATATATGATGATATGACATCAGGATTTGATTCTTTTGAAATATTTCCATGAAATTTATTAAGAATGTCATTGCAGAGTAATGAATCATTAGAAAAATCAGCATCCATCAAAAGTACATCAGGTTTTCGGTCATAATTATGTTCATTCAACCTATTTTTTTCAGATTTGCAAGGAATTTCATAAGAAATATGTAAGTCATTAGGAAAAGCCATATTTGGTACAATAACATGAGAATCCTGACAAATTGATTGATTAGAAACCGTTGTCTCGCAAGAATTCTGAGTTTCATTTAACTCTGAACTGCTATGCGACTCTACACTGTATATTGCAATCGTTGATAAAGATAAATCATCACTATATATACTCGACTTAGTAGAATCAGAATTACAAGACTTATTATTAGTTGCAGTAAGATGAACATTAGCATTACAGACTGACTGAATATGTCCAATATCACCACATTTAAAGCACAAAGAATTACGAAATTTACGTGAATTAAAAGAGTGGAACTTGCCATAGGACAAACGCTGACCATACTTGTGCAAATCTTCGTGAAACGCATTGCAACTCCTCAATGAATTATCTGCATAGCCTTGAGTATGCACTGGGTTGGGATGACGCAATGTAGTGGAATTTTTTATATCCTCGTGAATCACTTTACAAAATCTTCCTTTATTGCGTTCGAAATTTGTATACTTAACATAGTCCAGCAGCAGTTCCTTGAGAGTTGTAGAAGGAAGCGAGATAGGCTTTTCCGGCATATCCAGAGTTCTTAATAAGCTATATGCTTCTTTTTCGATGAATGTGAGAAGATGTGCCACAACATTAACGTCCTCAGCATCTTCCTTGGTCATAGCCCAGATTTCGAACCTTTCAAAATAATCCTCAAAAGCTTCCGAAGTTGAATGAATATCTAACTTTTCCATCGCAGGCTCCATTGCGACGCCAGTATAATGTTTGAAAATATTTGAATTATAGCACGAACTAAGAGTCCCAGAAATAACGCAATTGAATTAAGAAGTAAGACACAATCACAAACGAATATATTGTATTTGGAATTCGAAATCGAGCATTCAAGAAGTACAAAAGAATCATTAGTTAATTCAAACACCACAAATTCGCCTTCAATTTATCCTTGCTAGCATGTAACAGTAAGGGATACTGACGACATTATAAGGCTTCAAGTAGTAATGAGCACAATAATCGAAACATGATTGTTCTTCTTTTCTACTGCTATCGATGCAGCTTTCAAGAAACTGCATGGATTGCCAATATCATAAACGTTTCTCAAACATCTTTGTATTGTCATTCAGCTCCTTCGATAAATGTAACTATGTCTTGTGAATACTCCATATTGGAGTTCGATTCTTTAAGACCATTCTCTTAAAAAAAATCTTGCAAAAAACGGAATCAAAGAAAATTAATAAATTCAAACAGTCACTGATGCTAGAACTGTGAAATCATACAAGCAAAGTGGATACATTGAAAAATCACTTTGTTTGAAAGATAATTTTGGTGTGATGTGCAGTGTCCGAATTCTCATACCAATTCATGATATGCTACGCACTAACCCGGCAATTCACTACTTGACCGAGAAAATTATATTGGCCACCCGAATCATATGTACAAATACGCATTCGTATATATATGTATATAAATCTAGCCTTCGGAAATTGACACACTGATCATAATCAAGTTCAGTTAACCTTCCGATTGCTATCGACTGACATTTTGCTACTTAACATTGGCTGTCCATCTGAAATTTAATTACGGGAAATAATATTATATGACAAATAATATCAAAGTGTATATCCTGGGTCTATTAAACAAAAGATTATTAGTGGACTAGTAAATTGTCATACTCTTAAATTTTCCTGGTTGAGGTTAAACATTAACACCATTGGATGGTGGCTCACTAATCCAGTTGGCTAGGCGTTCGCGCGCAAGACCGGAGGCCCTAGGCTCGAATCCTGCGAGCGGGATCGTCATTGCGCACTGCTTAGGAGTCGCACAAAGGGGGCGAAACGGCCGTCCAGCGCTCTCAGGTTTTCCGTGATGGTCTAACACCAACTGGCTCATGATCTCAATTAAAAAATTCTAAGCTTTAGTTTTATCAATAAATTGTTTCCATCAGAATTATTATTATTCTTGATTTATCATTAGTTAACTATTTTTTAATTACTCCGTTCTTGCGCTTCATGCGACTGAGCTGTGTGTACGTTGTAATTCCTTGACTGTATTTCTATGTGATCTGATATTTCAAGTTCATTCTGTTGTGAGTTCCAATTCATGATTGAACTGAGTACAGCAGAGATCTGATCACTTTTCACTTTATTGTTCACTGTGTTAAAAACAAAACTTAAGGCCTTAATTGTCTTTCATTGAGATCAACAGAGAAAAAGAAATTTTGTAGTCCTTATTGCAATATAGATGAACTAGTATATGATAAAACTAGAGGAGGACTGAGATCATACAACTGGTTTCTTGTCATTAAGGTTCGATCATACCAGACACAATACAACCCTACAAGGTAATCTATTGTTCTCCGACGTAACAGAATGTGTGTTTATGAATTTAATATGGAATTTCGATAGACTCCTTTACATAATGCTACTATTCTTAGCTATTTTGGTGCTTCAACGATTGTTGTATGCCTTCTTAAATTCTTTGAAAGCTGGAAGAAACACACTTCATTCAATCGTTCTTCAACACTGATTTTCCAAAGAGTTCAAGAAAAACGATGGATAATCTGTCACACTCTGAATGGATACTGATGTCATCACCATAATTTGCACGTTTCCAGAAACTTACAGTAAACTGAGATGGATCAATTAGATCATGATTACTACACAGGAACTAAAATTTGAGAGTGAAACCTCATTCATATTTTACACTTTTCGTCTTCATTTTTAAGGTTTATTCTTCATATGTACCAGATATCACATTTGTAAAACCGATTTTCAGTCAACTTGTCGGTTTATCCATGGAATTTTCTAAGAACACTGATTAGGATTGTTTACATTCCAGGAAATGTTTTAGACGAATGGTAGATATCTTTTAACGGCTTCATATAATATGAATGATCATCTGTTATTTAGATTAAATATCCTGTTCAGCAAACATTAGTCCCTCATTATTCGTTATCTAGATTCCATGATATAATTTTCTCACAATAACATTGAATGCTCTAATTTGGTATGATGTAGCACAATGTAAACATAATTTACAATTTCCGTTCATGGGTTGCTAAGGTCAGTCAGCCTTCGGTGAATAAATTATGATTGTTTTGAGAATCAATAGTCGTGATGGCATTTTCCAAGTTCATGTTTCTGCATATAAATTCACTGTTTGAGGTTTTACTGGCTGCACTCTTAGTATTCGAATTTACCGAACGAAGGTTCCTAAACCATTTTGCGTTTCTGTATGCATAGAGACTATAAGGAGTAATGTCGAAGTGTTGTGTCAGTCTCGCAGTCTGTCGTGTTCACTTTCGTTGTAAATCTAGAATTTCTCTAGTTTGATTCACATCAATATGTGGTTTTGAATTAGTTTGAGATATTCGACAATGAATTGTGGCCAATGGATTCCAACCACGTTCGTTGTAGAGGCATTACTCACTGAAAACAATGATGGAAGGTCGGTCGATATCATTTGAGTACTCTATGTGTTAGACACTCGCGCACCGGACTGACGGTTCTGGGTTCGAGTCCAGCACTTGAGATTGTGGATGCTCATTTCCAACGAGTTATATACTATAAGTAAAGGATTGTTCATTGCCTTCAGATTTTTGAACGGTGATCTAGTTTGGATCGACTCATGAATTGATGATTAATTTGGCTTTTTATTAATGCTGATTCCAAAGTTTTATAAAATTCTGACTGTATATTGTGGAATATTTTTCATATGATAAGGAAAGATATAGTTTCAGCCTGTTGATTTTATGACAGGTTGACTTTTTACTAAGTACCTTTCGATGAATTTGTTCCAGTAGATATTCTTACACAAGACATATATGAGATGAGTTACTTCAACTTTTGTGTATCGAGATTGGTGCAATGAGTTTAGGTTTACGTGTAATTCATCTTTCAAAAATCTCATGTTTTGAAACGTTTGATTTACTGCTAGTTGTTACTTGATATTTGGTCAGCTTAGTCAACCTCTCGTATACTTGAATTTTCAATCTCATAAATAAAACATCTTTTTTCCACATATTTGATATTGTCAGAGATTTTGTTGTGCAAATGATACGTATTTCTGAGTTTGCCTCAGTTGAGTATAATGAAGTATTCAAATCTTTGATTATTTGTTACAACTAAATAAAACGAAATTTGCAAGAGTTTCTATCATTCCGTTGTTGTCGTTGTTGTTGTAGTGTGACATTCAACGAAAGAAGCTCAGTGTACCCACCAGTAAATTGTTTCGAGCTAACGATTATGCAATCGGAAGAAACTTCCCGTATTCTACTATTAGTCACTTGACAATCTGAAAAACTTGATGTTTAAGACTGATGTGTGTATAAATTGCAAGACTGAATCTAGTACTTGGGTTAGCTGAACCTGACTAGATCAATATTTCAATTCAAATGTAAGCTGAATCTTCAATCTCTTTTCAATGAAACAAAAATGGTTCATATTACTTACACGAAATATAAGATTTAAAGTTTTCCGATGTTCTTTTGTTTTTTTTTGTTTTATTCTATCAGAAAGTAGCTTTGACGTATGGATCAGAAGTACCACACATATCCGTAGCTGGTAAATCCTTGGCCTGAATGACACTAATTGAATCCGTGAAGCTAGGTATCATTGTTAATGGAACAAATCAGAGCAAAACTCAATGGTGACATCATTTAAAGAACACAAAATGGCATATAGTGAGGGACTTGAAAAATTCAGTCAATTTAAAGCTACTCTTGCTAATCGACCAGAATTGTATCCAATGTTTTGATCTGGAACTCTGTACCATATACTGCCCACTCGATATTTGAACAAGAATTTTAACGACTTCATGAAATGGGTGTTGCTGAACCGATGAATGTCTCAGAATAAGCTGCACCGATAGTAGTAGTAAAGAAGAACAATCATGTTTCGATTATTGTGCTCACTAATACTTGAAGCCTTATAATGTCGTCAGTATCCCTTACTGTTACATGCTAGCAAGGATAAATTAAAGGCGAATTTGTGGTGTTTGAATTAACTAATGATTCTTTTGTACTTCTTGAATGCTCGATTTCGAATTCCAAATACAATATATTCGTTTGTGATTGTGTCTTACTTCTTAATTCAATTGCGTTATTTCTGGGACTCTTAGTTCGTGCTATAATTCAAATATTTTCAAACATTATACTGGCGTCGCAATGGAGCCTGCGATGGAAAAGTTAGATATTCATTCAACTTCGGAAGCTTTTGAGGATTATTTTGAAAGGTTCGAAATCTGGGCTATGACCAAGGAAGATGCTGAGGACGTTAATGTTGTGGCACATCTTCTCACATTCATCGAAAAAGAAGCATATAGCTTATTAAGAACTCTGGATATGCCGGAAAAGCCTATCTCGCTTCCTTCTACAACTCTCAAGGAACTGCTGCTGGACTATGTTAAGTATACAAATTTCGAACGCAATAAAGGAAGATTTTGTAAAGTGATTCACGAGGATATAAAAAATTCCACTACATTGCGTCATCCCAACCCAGTGCATACTCAAGGCTATGCAGATAATTCATTGAGGAGTTGCAATGCGTTTCACGAAGATTTGCACAAGTATGGTCAGCGTTTGTCCTATGGCAAGTTCCACTCTTTTAATTCACGTAAATTTCGTAATTCCTTGTGCTTTAAATGTGGTGATATTGGACATATTCAGTCAGTCTGTAATGCTAATGTTCATCTTACTGCAACTAATAATAAGTCTTGTAATTCTGATTCTACTAAGTCGAGTATATATAGTGATGATTTATCTTTATCAACGATTGCAATATACAGTGTAGAGTCGCATAGCAGTTCAGAGTTAAATGAAACTCAGAATTCTTGCGAGACAACGGTTTCTAATCAATCAATTTGTCAGGATTCTCATGTTATTGTACCAAATATGGCTTTTTGTTGGGTCGGCTTCCGGAGAACTTCAACGGAGCCTCCAGAGGCTCACAAGGAGCCGAAGAGTCCTGGCCAATCAGAGTGTGATGGAATGTTCTGGAATTCCAACGTGGCGTGCTACTATTGGTCGGTAGCATAATGTGTTGTTATCGGATTGGCTGTAAAATGATGTTGATTTAACAGATGCCAAAATCTATAAATACCCATGATTTTCTGTACGAAAATGAACCTTGGAATAAAGTGCTTTCTCTCATTCCTGAGTCTTCTCTCTGGAGTTCAAGTCGCTGTGTAGTTCTAGACTGCGGGTTACCGAAATAGCTTAGGAATCGTATATAGCGTTCAACCTACACGACTTATCAGTGGCGACGGGGATGAAAACTTCAATGAATATTTCCTTGGAGTAATTAGAAGCTTATATGGTGCGTCAAGAAAAAAGGTTTGAAGAGTCCCATATTAGAATCATGGAAACCCTGATGCAGAAATTCTGCCTGTCCGAGAAAAACCCTGCTTCTAGTGAATCTCAAGTATCACATACTGATTCAGTCATTAACGCCATCCATGAATTTAATTTTGATGGTGCAGCAGGTATAACTTTAAGAAGTATGAAGATTTGTTTTATATTGATCTTTGCAAACTGGATGATGCTTCAAAAGTCAGAATACTTCTTAGAAAACTTGGTACTATGGAACATGAACGCTACAGCAACTTCATTCTTCCGAAGAACCCACGAGATTTTAGTTTTGATGATACAGTCAAAACCCTATCCCAAATATTCGGAGAACAATCATCTCTATTTAATATCCGTTACCAATGCTTAAAGTTAACAAAAGAACCAGGAGATGATTGGGTAAAGCATGCAGGAACGGTGAACCGAGAATGTGAGAGGTTTAGATTGTCATCCATGTCTGAAGATCAGTTTAAATGCTTAGTGTTTATCTGCAGCCTGCGTTCACCCGAAGATGCCGATATCCGAACCAGACTCCTAAGCAAACTCGAACACTGCCCTAATATGACCCTGCAAGAAGTGACTACTGAGTGCCAAAGGTTAGTAAACTTAAAGCATGATACCTCAATGGTAGAAAACGGTAACTCTTTCCGTAACGTCAATGCAGTTAAGAGAAAAGTCTTTCAAGGTTCCGGTACCCATAATTTCCAAAATAACAGCGACAAACCACCATCTCCATGCTGGGCATGTGGAGGTTGGCACTATAAGAGTTTTTGGCCATATAAAGAACATCGTTGCAGCAAATGTCATCGAAAGGAGCATAAAGAAAACTTCTGCAGGAGAAGAGACTATAGAAAACGTTCCGTGAAATCTTACTCAAAGAAATACAGATATAGTGCTCCAACCAACAAGATATTGGTATCACATAACAGAGCACGAAGCTGCCACCAAAGAAAGTATGTGACCTTGAATATCAATAAACACCGTGCCCGTCTTCAGCTGGACACAGCTTCTGATATTACTTTAATCAGCCCAGAAACGTGGAAGAACATTGGGAGACCCACAGTTTTCCCAACAACACAGCTGGCACACAGTGCATCTGGGGGGAAGCTGAATATTGTTGGAGAAATACCATGCACTGTTTCTAAAGGTACGGTAACAACAAATGCAACATTGTATCTTACTAAGAAGCCAGCACTAGACTTAATGGGGTTGGACCTTATAGAAACACTTAAACTAGCAGATCATTCTATCAACAGTATCTGCAGACGAGTAAGTACAGACAACACCCCAGAATGGAATCAGAAAAACGCCATGCTACAAAGACATCAAAACGTGTTTAGAGAAGGATTGGGAGAATGTACGAAAGCTAAAGCATTGTTAACCTTAAAACCTGAAGCTGCTCCCATTTTTCGACCTAAAAGACCCGTACCCTATGCTGCTGTCCCAATAGTTGAACAAGAATTACAACGACTTCAGCAAATGGGTGTTATCGAGCCTGTGAACTTCTCGAATTGGGCTGCACCAATAGTAGTGGTTAAGAAGTCGAATGGAAGTGTTCGTTTATGTGCAGACTACTCCACGGGATTAAATGAAGCGCTACAGTCTCACCAGTATCCGTTACCCTTACCAGAAGATCTTTTCGCTAAGCTGAACGGTGGCAGATATTTTGCGAAATTGGACTTATCAGACGCATACCTACAAATTCCTGTATCTGATGAAAGCAAAGATCTCTTAACGATCAACACGCACAAAGGTCTGTTCCGGTATAACCGACTACCTTTTGGGGTAAAGACAGCGCCCTCTATTTTTCAGCAAATTATGGATACCATGTTACAAGGTATTCCAGGAGCTGCAGCTTACCTAGACGACATCATAATTACGGCAGTAGATAAAATGGACCTGCAGAAGAAACTGGACCAGGTACTAGAACGCATAGCTGATTATGGTTTTCGCCTCCGAGCGGAAAAGTGTGACTTCTATATGCAGCAAGTACGGTACCTTGGGTTCATAATAGATAAAGACGGAAGACGTCCAGATCCAGAGAACATTGAAGCAGTGAACACAATGCCTAGACCCAGAGACGTTACTACCCTACGATCATTCTTGGGATTGGTCAGTCATTACGGTACCTTTCTCCCCGATCTCCATCGTCTCCGTGCTCCACTAAACAACCTACTACAAAAGAACACAAGATGGAATTGGTCTGCAGACTGCCAAGCATCTTTTGAGAAAATCAAGCAACTTCTAACTTCCGATCTCTTATTGACACATTATGATCCTTCTCTACCGATAGTCGTCGCTTCAGATGCTTCTAACTATGGTGTGGGCGCAGTTATCTCTCACATTTTTCCTGATGGATCTGAAAAAGCTATCTCACACGCTGCCAGATCTTTGACAACGACCGAAAGGAACTATAGCCAAATCGAGAAAGAAGCCCTATCAATTATCTTTGCAGTGAAAAAGTTCCACAAGATGATATATGGTCGACATTTTACCCTAATAACAGACCATAAACCACTACTTGCAGTTTTTGGGTCAAAGAAAGGAATTCCTGTCCATACAGCTAACAGACTACAACGATGGGCAACCACACTTCTGGGTTACGACTTCAAGATCAAGTATCAGTCTACTACCGCTTTCGGGCAAGCTGACGCATTGTCGAGATTAATAGGCTCTCAATCGAAAACCCCGGAGGAGACTCTTGTAGCAAATATAAAAGCCGAGGAAGAAGTTCATCGCGTGTTGGATGACGCAGTTAACGGACTCCCAGTAACCTTTGAAACTATCAAGAAGATAACTGAAAGTGATAAGATACTGAGCTCAGTTAAATGCTATCTCTTGACCAAATGGCCAAACAATCGCCTTGACGGAGAACTTTTACAATATTTTCGTCGACGGGACTCTCTAATGGTTGTTGACTCCTGTATTATGTTCGGTGATCGCATTGTTATTCCGAAGTTATTACGTCACAAGGTTCTCAAGCAGTTTCACAGTGGCCATCCTGGGATCAGTAAAATGAAATCTTTGGCTCGTAGCTATGCTTATTGGCCGTCAATGGACAAAGATATCGAGAATAAATGCCGGAACTGTTCATCATGTATTCAAGCCGCCAAAAATCCTTCGAAATGCGAACCTCAGTGTTGGCCTATGCCCGCGGGACCCTGGGTAAGACTTCACGCAGATTTTGCCGGTCCAATCCAAGGGAAAATGTTTCTAATTATCGTAGACGCGTTCACAAAATGGCCACAAATCTACGCCATGGTGAATTGCACAGCCGGTGAAACAATCAGCAAATTATCCGACCTGTTTAGCTGTTTTGGAGTTCCGCAGACGTTAGTGACCGATAACGGTTCACAATTCACTGCAGAATCATTCAAGCACTTCTGCAACGTTAATGGCATTGTGCACATACGATCTCCCCCGTATCACCCTCAATCGAATGGCCAGGCAGAGCGCTTCGTGGATACATTGAAGAGAGCACTTCTGAAAGGGGGAGGAGAAGGGACAACCGGGCAGGTGATCGCAAAATTTTTAACATCCTACAGATCCACTCCGAACCCGAATGTTCCAGACGGCAAATCTCCCGCGGAAGCCATGTTTGGGAGGCGCATTCGAACCATCTTCGATGCCATGTTGCCATCGAAATTAGTGGATGAGCGCAGTCACGGTCCAAGTATCCGAAACTTCAGTGTTGGTGACAAAGTTTACATCAAGTCCTACATCGGGAAGAACCGATGGGAGCCGGGCGAAGTAGTGAAAAAACTGGGAAGAGTACTGTACAGAGTTCGAGGAGCTTTTGGGACATGTATACGTCATACAAATCAAATCCTTAAGGACAAAAGAACGGTACAGACTCGAAGTAACCGGCTGACTTTTCCGTTAGATTTAATCTTAGACGCACCAATGCCACAAACGCCCAGGAACACTGAGAAGAAGTCTTGGACAGGAAAGACGACAAGAATAATGGGACGCCGTCGCATTCCAGTTATCAAACTACAAGTGGATCCCAGAAAGAAATCTTAATCGGGGGAGGTGTTGGGTCGTCTTCCGGAGAACTTCAACGGAGCCTCCAGAGGCCCACAAGGAGCCGAAGAGTCCTGGCCAATCAGAGTGTGATGGAATGTTCTGGAATTCCAACGTGGCGTGCTACTATTGGTCGGTAGCATAATGTGTTGTTATCGGATTGGCTGTAAAATGATGTTGATTTAACAGATGCCAAAATCTATAAATACCCATGATTTTCTGTACGAAAATGAACCTTGGAATAAAGTGCTTTCTCTCATTCCTGAGTCTTCTCTCTGGAGTTCAAGTCGCTGTGTAGTTCTAGACTGCGGGTTACCGAAATAGCTTAGGAATCGTATATAGCGTTCAACCTACACGACTTATCACTTTTCCTAATGACTTACATATTTCTTATGAAATTCCTTGCAAATCTGAAAAAAATAGGTTGAATGAACATAATTATGACCGAAAACCTGATGTACTTTTGATGGATGCTGATTTTTCTAATGATTCATTACTCTGCAATGACATTCTTAATAAATTTCATGGAAATATTTCAAAAGAATCAAATCCTGATGTCATATCATCATATATTACCTATCTTCATAATGTATTTGATTTTTGTGAAAAGCTTGTTCAATGTGAAGCACGAGTGCTAAATTAGCTCGATTTTGATTACAATTCGGATGATTTCATATCAACTGCTGTTTACCGTTATCACAAAAACAATTCTAATATTTACTCCAGTCAATGTGAGAAATATGTTTTAAATGAAGCCATATTATTCATAACTTGGGGATATAAAGATTCAACATTATTTCGTGGTGGAGGATAGTGTTGAAAAATCTATGGTTCAAATTCTAGATATTAATGATTTCAGTACAAAACCAACAAGCACATTGTATAAAATTCCAGGTGAGTCTGTTCCGATTTCGTTTGTTAATTCCGATATTCATGAGCACATTCTAGATACTACAGAGTTTTTATCCAATATAATGTCGGACGGACTCAGGATGAACTTAAGAAGAAGACGTACAACCAATTACAGTAAATTTTATTCCAATTTAAGCTGTGGCGGACGTGGTGTTTGAATTAACTAATGATTCTTTTGTACTTCTTGAATGTTCGATTTCGAATCCCAAATACAATACATTCGTTTGTGATTGTGTCTTACTTCTTAATTCAATTGCGTTATTTCTGGGACACTTAGTTCGTACTACAATCCAAATATTTCCAACTAATATAGAATTCTGGGAACCATTAATAGGATAATATAATATATATATTCTTATTGTACAAATACACACCTGCTATATTATTTATATTCATATCCTTCTTATTACAAGCTTTATTTTGACCTACATACCTTTACTATACTTTTTACTATTCATAAGCCATTTCCAGTTTATTAATTGCAGTCTCCGACAGCCTTTTCTCTTGATCGTGTACAAACATTATTTCCTGTTTTATGGTGTAATATGGTCTGTTTGGCTTGTATATAAACCAGGGATGTTTGAAATAAATGACTCGCATAGTGGGATCTGGTATTCTTGTTCTGAACATACCTCAGTCACTACCACAGATAAACATGTTTACACTCAGCCATTCGAACATTCACTTGTTTACTTATGATCAAATGGAAATTCATTCCATGTTTCCTAATTCAACCAAATCACGATATCCCTTTCAAGAGGTTATTTAATTCGGTCTACTATTGCTGGGATGGTAGAATCCAATCAACACTGACGATCAGACAAACATAGAGTTGATTTCTGCTCAGTAATCAGTCATTGAACTCAATAAATCCATACCTCAAGAATCCTAATGGACAGTGTAACCATAAATTAAGCATCAGGTAGAACAAAAGAATCAACTATGTAATCAGTCACTTAATATAGAATATTGATCGATTGAACAAATGAAGAATTACCGTGAATCAATTAACTATTAGAAGTGAATACATAAGTGTAAGAAACAAAATATGGCAAAATATAAGTTAAATTACCAACGGAGATCAACTTTGATGCATAATATTCAGAAATTTGATGTATGCTGATTATGACTGTTAACAGACATAAGTAGTATGTAACACCAGTGGAAGGTGGGATGTCTACGAACAGAAGTCTGACAAGATTGTAATGAAGAGAAGAAAGTAGAAAACCAAAAGTAGAGAAGACAACATCAGGAATGGAAGAAGAATGAAGCTTGCAATAAACGATATAAAGAAGATATGAAAATGATATATTGGATGTATCGTGGTGCATGCTACTTACATTGACATAAGTAGTATATAACGCGAGTCAGGAATGTAATATCTGGCAACAAAAGATTGGGAAAATCAAGAAAGGAAGAACGAGAATAGAAAGCAGTTAGTATAGAAATACAAGAACAATGAAGTCCGAGACAATGATTGAACATTTTGCAAATTAAGTATTATAGTACGGTTTTCCTATTTTACCAATTAACTCTGTAATGTTGCGTTGAATTTAATTCGGTTGTCCTCACCTGTGTTCTCCTTCACCCCATTGTGGTTATCCCATTTGATTAAACCATTGTGGGATTTTGTGTTAAACAAGAAATTTCCAATTGATATGAATGAACAATATGCTTTTCAATAAATTCTCTTCAGATTCTATAATCGTATTATCCAAATACATCATCCGTGAATTGGTCAGATTTAAGGTAAAATGCATCGTTTAAAATAGACAGTGTGTGAATTGAGGAGTGTTTGTAATAGAAAATAAAACAAACGGATCATTGGTCCAGTGGGTTAAGCGTTCGCGCGCGAGACTGAAAACCCTGCTTTTGAGTCCTGCAGGAAGCATCTGGGATGCATACTGATGAGGAGTCCCACAGAAGGACGAAACGGTCGCCCAGTGTTTCCAAGTTTTCAATGGTGGTCTAGTATCAATCGGTTCAAGATTTTAATCAAAAAACACTTTTGTGTTGTGATGACTACTATGTAGTGTTGAATTTATGATCTAAACGCTTAACAATGATCACCATATTGTTGTGGAGATTATTGAAATTTTGATTGAGATCAAAAATCAATGAATTTTAGATCACCAGTAAAAATTCGGAAGCATTGTACAACAGTTTCGTCCTAGAATGGGATTCGACGGGATTCAAACACAGGAATTTTCGTAACATCTTAACAACTCATTGCAGGCACTGAAACACGACTTCTATAATCTTGAGCAGTTTCAAATAGGACAGTATTGCTGTCACAGAAAATTGAGTTCGGTCTCAACCGACCAAATGTCTAAAATATCATAACATGGCTGCTCGAGAAAACACATTTTATTTACTGCTTCATAGTTCACAAATAAACATGAAATAATTTGTGCTAATAAATTGGTAAACCAAATATAACTAACTTCATGTTAAACTCATGTGGAGAAGTATTGAGTCTCAATGAGTTCTGAGTTGCTTACTTTTTGACCACTAAAACAACGAGTCACATAATTTAGTGTATCTAATGTTGCATAGACTTATTAGCTTTTTTCTGATCAGTGTTTGTTTAAAGGATAAACATGGGTTCAAATTCGTCCACCAGCAATTCAAAATCTTCATCCTTTGAATTGATTATACGTTCGATTATAAATGAACACGTATTAATTGTGTACTTGATCATTTACAGATGAGGAGACATGAAGTGGTGTGATTCTGAACTTCAACAACTTGAAATATGAATATGGAAATGGCGTTGAATACTCAACATAGAGTCACATTTGGACAATGTGTCTACGAAATTTGTTCGGATATTATATCACTTAATTGTCTACAACTGTTCAGTAACATTACGATCCATTTATTTTATGCACAAAACAGTTGATTAATGACAATTATAATAAAGGTATATAAGATCATTATGATAGATCTCCACAAAATACACCTTCTCTATTTTTATCAAATGGACACATATCATTTACAACGACCATCCCCTCAAGACTGTTTACATTGAGGACTGCAACTTAATCATTCAATGATGGTTATGTGTTTGAATATTAGATCGAATCATCACATATACTAATTGAATACTTCTAATTAATATGTGTTTTGGCATAAAGTATACTTTTGATGATAATAGTAGTGTACATTATCTGAGAGTGTGATCTGTCTACTGACCTCAGTTGTTGTTTGTAGACATGCCAATTAGTATACTTTCTCGTTGTTTATCACCGTATTCTATATGAATAATCAAATTAATTGGCATTCTCTATTGCATCTTAAGAATGATATGAATCATAATTATAATAAGGAATCTGGCTTTCCAATGATGTATTCATATGACTAAAAATCACTAAAATCACTACTCACAAGTAATAAAAATGAATGAAATTTTCATCTGACAAATGATTGCTCCTTTCTGAAGAGAAAATGAAGTGAAAACAAATATTTTGCCTGTGGATCCATGGAAGGTCTTAGTTAAGCTTTGAATAAACACTGTGAGCATTTACCATTTTATTTCACATGAGTTCATTTTAACCTTAGTTTCGTCGACTAGTCTTAACATATGGAAGGCAGACATAAAGGTTATCAAATCTACAGCACCGTCTGTAACTTTGATGTATGTCTCAGAGACATCGGAAGACGAGATATGGCCTCATTTGTGGCAGTAATGCAATTGGGTATGTCAAATATTTATACCCTGGTTAGTTTCAAGGAAGAAGGTGCACGGCCATCATTGGATCAGCTGCGATAACGGAAGTTTACTGAGACATAAAGTGTGCGAAATTCGATACTCAACCCAATTACGGAAGGCAGTGGGTTTGAAATAACAGAGGATGATCATGAAGAAGCAGTGGGTACAGAAAACTATTTCGGTGCATTTTCCACTAATATAGACGAACAACTAGACTAAAATGCAGATTCCAAAAGCCGAATTCCTAACGTGGACATTGATAAACACGATGTACGTAATGGTTGTTGGCACGTAAGACATCGAGAAGTCAATAGGACTTAATGAAATGCAACTCAAAATCCTGGGACAAATTTCGCAATAAATTGCAAGTCAACTCACTGCGATATTCAATATGTCACTTCACCTTGGTATATTACCTACTAACTGGAGGTATGCGATCGCCGCTACAACACATAATACAGGACCGATACAACTTCCTTGGAAATACATAGCAGTCAGATACCTCGGAGGTGAAGTTTTCGTATGATGAAGTTTTCACGAAACCTTGGTTTACGCCGTTCTGCACTTTTATACAACACCACAAAAGTCGTTTTATGATCAATCTTATGACCTGTTTCGATTATACTGACCTTTGCTGCCTAATACATCTTTTTAATGATTGATTCAAGCCTTTGTTTCAATCAAAGGCTATTTGAATCTGGTCTAAATGATAAGGTGATGAAGAAAGGCTTTTTTATATCAAGACTATAATAGGTCTCACTGTATCATGACCATTCCATCTATTTATGAATTTCAGAGGATAGCCAATTTCTGTTAATGTTTTTATTGAGCAACCTAACACTACCTTCAACGGCGTGATTTGTACAAATACGATTAAGCCTGTTAAGTAGGCACGTTATCAAACCACGTTTGCACTGAACGAGGCAATAACTACAATAACTAAAGTATTATTCTATACTTGTTGATTTTCCCAGTCTGAACTGGTCTGACAGAATGTATTTATTGAAATTAAATTGAAATATAACAGTGTTACTTGTAACATCCAAACAAAATAGATTGTGTTACTTTGATTTTAACCAGTCAAGTCAAAACAATGCACCACTGCCCATGAATTAACAGTTTATTACAGACAACATATGAGCACATATATTCAACTACAAGTTAACCAATTACTTATTTCAGAGTATTGTAAAACAACATATCCAAGTGAGATTTCGCCAAATGGTGGGTGGGGTCAGGAATTTCAACCAAAAATGGATAAATATCAGTTTATGTTCTTAATAGACATAACAATATTGAATAAAGATAAGTTCATCTACCACTATAATTGGTTATCAATGTACCGTGAATCAGAAAGAACACAACCAAACACTTCAAAACTCTATATAAATCTAACAAGTTTTTTTTTAAATTTTATTTACTCCTTTGAACAAGATGATGAGGTGAGTGTTGACTGATGAACACACAGAGTAAATGAATGTATCCTATAAAGTGAAATTCAATTAAATGAGATAACATTGTTTACTTCATTTAAATCATTGTAGATACAATTCTTCATCATTTAGCTTATTCATATCACTTTATCTGATCGTTGTATGGTTCTCTTCTGAATTCTTCAAATGCCAAGATATCTGTACAAAATGTCACTCAAACAGCCTAGAAAGAACAATTTTTCAAAATGATTCATATCGATTTGTAAGTCAATAATCATATTCTAATAGCCATACTCAGTCTCTTTATTATAATTATTTAATGAGAATTCGTCGTAATCAATCATATCCACTTGTAAAAGATAGTCCTAATATATTCACTGCACCTCAAGTGAGTTGACTATATTTTGTAGTGGACGTACTTATTCAAATATTTTTACATTTGTTTAGTATTTTCCCCTGAACTTCTCGTTTAAATATTACGATCGTCATGTGAATGACCTTCTTATTTATCGTTATGGTAAGTCAATAATTTTTTTTTGAAACTACAATCGGTACAAAGTTTTCTTGATTAGATTTCTGTTTAAGAATCAACATTGACTCAATTTCTTGCCAAATTGAACGCTCTATTCGTTTCCTAAGCTATTCTATAAACCCCAAGCTAGAACTATACGACGACTTGAACACGTGAGAGAAGTCGCAAAGTATGCAAGATGTACTTTACTCCAAGGTTCATTTTAATACAGAAAGAATATAGGGTTTTATAATATTTTAAATGTCCTTGGTTTGCTTGAAGATTCCGGAATGCTACTAAACATAGTAGCAGTATAACAATCAGCCAACTTGAACTTCTAGATGTGACGTTTCACTTTCTTGATATTTCTGGTTAAAACTTCAAATGAACGCTGACTGGAGGAAACGTAATTTAGTGTTTCCTGATCCTTGCTTGTCTTTTACGAGACATGTGCTGGATCACCCCAACACATCCAAAAAGTCGTCAGTTATCTTTTCTTGTTCAAATTTTCAATAGTGTAATGCCTTTCAACAATCCAAATACAGTTCATACATGTTTAGTTAAGTTAAGTTTACTTCAACATCTTTTATTCATTCAAAATAAAATGACCAATCAAGTTGCTTGTTTCTATTAAGAGAATAAAGGTTTAATAGATATATTCAGCGAAAAATACATTGGAAGAATTTCAAATCGGTTAAAAGATACAACGAAATTGATATTTGAAGTTTTGAATGAAAGTAAGTTCTTGTATTATTTAATTATAGTTTGATCTGTAACCTTTTCTCACATTCATTTTGTATAAA
Organism: Schistosoma haematobium; assembly: GCF_000699445.3. Taxonomy (NCBI): domain Eukaryota; kingdom Metazoa; phylum Platyhelminthes; class Trematoda; order Strigeidida; family Schistosomatidae; genus Schistosoma; species Schistosoma haematobium. Next base: position 45,779,502 of record NC_067197.1, on the reverse strand, counting down.
TACATCTCACCGACATGACACTTCTTGCTAGACTAAATGAATCATTCTGATCATATGTGAAACAATAAGCTGTGTTATGAGTAAAATGTGTTTGGATTATTGAAGCCTATGAACAATCAAGTTATATTTGATACCCTCCAATATCTTTCTAGCACTTCTACGATTCATATAAATCCAATAACTTTTGAGTTACTGTCAGTTGACCATCGAATATTCAACACTGTCTTTGTAATCATATTTGTATGATTATGATCTCCGACAAAGAACAGTCTACAATTACAAGATGTTTTAATAGAATCGGAACACCTAGAAGATCAAGTTGACATCCATTCATTTCGGTCAGATATCAGAAGTCAAGAAGGCAAGAGTCCAACTTATGGACGAGCCACTCAGAAGTATTTTAGAAATTTCAAGGTTACGGCGCCAACTTCAGTGCTTAGTGTTAACGTACAATCGGTTCACAGGGAATTTCGTACAAAACGTGATAATTGAGCGGCTAGAACAAACAAAATGGCGAGACTATAATTTGTGAACGAATCAACGAGTTATCAGATAATAGATCTCGAATTTGAATGGGAAAGCTTTCCATGCATTTGGCTAAATAAATTTCTGGCATTATAGCTGATATCAGTTCGTGATGAAAACCCCATATATAATTCCTAACTGAGGTAACTTACGAAAGTTATCGCGAACTGCATAATAAAAACACCAGTAACACCGGCTGCAGCCAGGTACTGCAATTCAAATGGATGTTTGGAGAGCGTACAAATTCCCACATAGGCTTGGTTATGTGTATCGTGTCGTCATCCACAAGTAGCATTTTGTGCACTCAACAACCGAACTGCACATAAACAATATTGAAGCTATGTGTTTGAGGCTGAAATAGTTTTTAAGACTTTATCATGGCTCCAGATGCTGACTATTCTGTAGCCATATTTATGATTTCCTCTAATACATGCATTTGGATTTTAGAACCTCTGAACGTCTTTCTAACCTTGACAAGTTTCAGAGCCACGTATAAGAAATAAGTGTATCCACTTTACTTCTTTTGTTTTGCATAATATATTTTTACTCTAAACAGTCTGTGTGTTGATTGTCGGATATTTCTCAAAATCATTTAAGATTCGTTTAAAGGTCGTCCATAACTTAGTCTCACCGTGAACAATAACGGAATTTCAGGTATTGATTTTGTATGCAAATTGTCGGATAGATATTCAAGACCCTACTCAGTCAAAACCTCTTGGAATAAGTTTTACGAGTGTGAAATTGTTATGTTTCGTTATTGCTTGAATGCGATTACTGATGCGTCTTACTCGAACGAACGAAGGATCAATGATTCAGCGACTCGATAGCTATCCTGGTTCGTTGTCCCCAACTCTGTTGACTCGGTCAATAAGTCTGGGAAAGGTGTAGAATGTGTATTCTGCAGACACACAGCAGATAACAATCCAAGTCAAGCCCACAATCAAGCATATTGATACAGTTATTTACAACCGATATTGTCATAGAAAATTTTTAAACATTATTCAACGAGTTCATCAATTGACCTATTTGCGCATTTAATCGATAGTTCATTAATTTACCCCAATAAAAATATCTAACATTTAATCGATAAGATAAAATTTAAAATTATGAGTTTGGGGATCTATCGTCCCCAACACCCCTCCCCTTTTTAATAGAGGGCTTTCCTGGGGTTAACCTGCATCCTGACTGCTGCTCGACGTTCTTGGATAGGCCACCGTCTGGGACGTGTTTCAGCTTGTTGTTGAGGTTTTTCTTGTGGTGGGGTTGCCGGTAAGTTAAATGTGTCTAGCAAGATATCAAGAGGAATATTTGCTTCAGCTGATGGGCTGTCTCGGGCTAACCGTTTGAGTACTTGATTCCGATGACGTTGCCACCTGTCACTGCCTACCTCAACAGCGTACATGACTCGGCCAACTCTTCTGACTACTCGCGCTTCTGTCCATGGACTATGGGTCGGTCTGTAATCACGGGCAAACACAGGACATCCCACTATGTACGTGGATCGCTTTTCAAACTTTGTCCGTACTGGTGTCGGTGCATTATTTAGATGCATCAGGCTGTGGATCGTCTTCAGTCTTCTTCCCATTAGGGTCTCTGCTGGGGACTTTCGCTCCGGCAACGTCTCATTTGGTGTTGTTCGATACGCGTATAAGAAATTTCGCAACGCGTCTGCTGGCGTCCCCTCCCCTTTTGTTTTAGCCAAGGCTCTTTTAAACGTATCCACAAACCTTTCTGCTTGCCCATTTGACTGCGGGTGGTATGGTGGCGAGCGTGAATGTTTTATGGCTAGTCGTTGACAGAATGACTGGAATTGGCTGGAGGTGAACTGTGAACCGTTGTCAGATACAATAGCATCTGGTATACCATTTCGGGAGAAAATTTCTGTGAGGATCTGTATTGTTTTAGTTGTCGTTGGCGGTATGATAGGGTTGATTTCAGGCCATTTCGAAAGGGCGCCGACAACAACTAGATACATGGTTCCGTTAATCGGGCCTGCAAAGGCGACGTGTATTCTGGACCAAGGATGATCAGGTTGTGGCCATGAAACTGATGGAACTTTGGCGTCCATTTTTGCCGCTTGCTGACACCCCATACATTTCCCAACCAATTCGGTTATATGTTGATCCATCAGCGGCCAATATGCATGACTCCTGGCTATGGATTTCATTCGTCTAATCCCCGGATGACCAAGGTGGAACTGTTTCAGCACTTTTGCACGAAGGGATTCTGGCACAACCACTCTATTTCCGAACATCAAGCAGTCGTTTACAATGCATAGAGAATCCCGCCGCTGATACAGCTGTTTTATATCACCATCAAACTTCTTAGACGGCCAAACGTTGGTGACATAGCTCATAGTCCTGTTGATCATGGTGTCGCTCTTAGAAGCATTTTGTATGTCCTTTGCAGATACCGGTAAAGTTCGTATTGCGGTCGTCAGATAACATTCGGCGTGGTCTTCCGCTAGCAGAGATGCGATTACCGTGTTTTCTTCAGCCGTCAACTGGTCACTAGTGAGCCGTGATAAGGCATCCGCCTGACAGAATTGTTGAGTGCGTCGGTACTGGATCTCGAAATCATACCCCAAGAGTCCTAAAGCCCATCTCTGAAGACGATTTGCTGAATGAGCTGGAATGCCGGATTTCAACCCGAATATTACTAGTAAAGGCTTGTGATCTGTGAGAAGCGTGAATCTCCGACCGTACAGCAACTTGTGGAAACGGCGCACAGCGAACAAAGGCGCAAGCGCTTCTTTTTCTATCTGGCAGTATTTTTTTTCTGCTGGGGTTAGAGTACGGGCTGCATGCATAATGGCTTTTTCCGACGCATCCGGAAATTGATGGGAGATAACAGCGCTTAGGCCATTCGCTGAAGCGTCTGCAGCTACGATGATCGGCATGGCTGGATCGTAGTGTGTCAACAGCAATTCAGCTCACTGAGTTGAAACATTTTCCATATCTTTGAAATGATAAAATTCTTTGGAATGTCTTCAAAAGAGATAATTAAACATTTCATTACACCGATTCATTTAAATCTAGGAATGCATTGATGATTTATATGAAAAGCTAGTCGATGTTAAAACGTACATCTTTTGAAAGAGAAAGATATTCATTATGCAGATATTTAAACATGTATTTTGATCTTCATTATTTCAGACGAATTATTCGTTGTCAAATCATCTTTTGTGAAAACAGTTAATGGTACAGGTGAGTAAGCGATGAATGATCTTTCGAGACAGACGGACAGTAACAACGTAAAACTTCGTACGTACGTACATCAGTTCGAGTTGCCTTACCAGATTAGCACAGAGATGCAGTTGTTGATTCTAATCTCTTAGCGGCATAGGTAGTAAAATATAAGCAGTAATCGGAAACATTAGGGCTTAAAGATGTTATTCAAGAAGTATAATTCAGTGAAATAAATTCCGAGAAGAGAAAAAACAAAGGGACATGAAGAATTCAGAAGAGTGTATACACTTGCGTCATTGCAAACAATTTTGAGCCATGTCATTCAAGGTCTCTAACCATCGATTACTATCATCTCGCGTTCCCCAAACATCTAGTCAACACCTACCAACATGCCTCAGTCCGTTTGTCAGTGACTTCATGGATTTGTGCCACATTTCGGTTTGGCCACAGGTGTGAAATGTGTTTACTAACACTTTCACTCATTGTTCAATCCAAACAAATCCAGTCATTCATAAATAGACAACAGAAAGAGGGTGCCAATATTCTCATTTCACTTATAGAAAGACGAATGTAGAGATTCCTTTACGTTGTGTTGGTCAAAGAGCTACTTATGTACATAACACATTCATTCGTCACATTGTCATTCAACTTACAAAAATCTTTACCACGACCTATCTGAAGCTATTCGTTTCTCATTTATAACAAATAAACACTATGGTCGAAATCCGTTGGAGATTGAAATTTCTGTATGTTACGCAACCAATCGAATTTCTAAGTTACATTTGTAAACAAACAATTCCCAACCCATGTTATATGTACTAAGAGTTGGCCGTTTCAAGGAATGTGATAAAAAATATTGCGTACATGTGAATACAACTCCGTTTGACATTCGATTTCAGGAGTGCATGCTAATTTTTTCACATGACGTTCAATTGAACGTATTTATTGCGGATTCAACTGAAGAAAGCATTTGAGTTAACACGGTAAATATCCACTGAAATCTGATCGCTTTGTGAGTATGCTTATATAGTGCTTCTTCTAACAATACCTTGATCAATATTTATCTCTCAAATTTTAAGTACCGATAGTCTTCTTATTTTAGAGGTTACAGCCAAGATAACCAATCTGTTACATCCGAATGGCAAGATATCTTTCTACTATGATAACGTAAGTTGCACAATTGAATGGAAATATAGTTTTGTTTTAGGTTCTTCAGATTCTTCTACTATTTCATCTTAATCAATACTGTCAAATATATTTGGTTACATTGAACACGATGGAAAGAGATCAACATTTTGTAATGTGCAGACAGACTATTTGACACAATTGTTAATCCGTTATTGACACACTTTATTCAAGCGCTTCATAAAATCAGTGAATAATTTGATGTGAAGTTCTCTTAAAAGAAACAATCATGTGTTTGTGCCGAATATTATCAAACAGTGTGCACTAGAGTTCTGTACGGGAAGAGTCGTAGTTTGTTAAGCTTTATTTCACCTTCTGAAGGTCGACTGTTTGGATAGTTCACTGTTGAATATTTCAAGCGCACCATCCTTGTAGTTGTTCACAATCACATTTGATTTAAACTGACGAAGATATTTATCTAACAGTGCGTCGCCAAATTTCGTGATAGAGAGACTGACAACTGCATTATTTCAGAATATCTATGTAGACTAGCTGCGTCATACCCCTAAGGAAACTGAAAATATCAGTATGCTTAATGTAAGTAAGATTAGGTGTCTTTGAATAAGATAATTTGAATGATTACGCACTATTTTAATGATTAATTGATTTTGATATAAGAGGATGTGTGTCGACAGATCTTCACTCAAACATCAAATACGTTTTTCTAGATTCCTACGGAAATCAAAGAAATCGATCAGGAATCGAAAATCAGTGCTGATATAAAGTGTGAAACACGTAAGGAACATTTCAATGAATTTTGTAAATGTATTAATTTACGGTGACATACATCATCAACCATTGGTTTTCCGAGCCTAAATTAACCGGATATCTTGAACAAAATAACTGAGGTTTATGAATGCCTTTATCGCAAAAGTGTCGATGATTATTCGGAGACAGATAACATTTAGATTACCGATTGATAGGTCAAGACAAGGATATATGAATAACGATATTAGGCAGACAATATATTTACTCATTTATTCACTCACAGTACGACAGTCACACATGTAGTCCTCAGTCATATCTTCACACAACCCAAAAGTAAGTGTGTTTTGCATGAAACAGAAATAAGAGGATGGTACATGGAAACAATATTCCCTCTGTAAAATATTCATTGACATATTTATATATTATTGAAAGATGAAGCTGAGTTTGAAGAAAAGCATTGAGCGTAAGTGATTATGTGTGATACAGTGTTCAATGATTGAATGCGAGTACATGCACCCAATTTTTGGTCAACTGATACATGTTGATCGTTTGAATTGCATTAGAGTCTTTAAGCAGTGAAAATAATTTTCATTTTTGTGTTGCTTGTTTAAATTCGAACATTGGAGTTCAAGAATGTGATTGATCAGTCTTTAGTTGATGTGTGAGTATCCTGTGAGGATTGTTCGGATGTTGCTTTAAATCACAAGCATTGTGAGCAAAGATAGATGGTGACTAAGCCCTCGCTAAAACATCCACCATTTGAGTCACTGAATATCGAACAGACTGTCGATCCCTACAAAGGTCAAGGACAACCAACGCGCATCGTTTACCATATACTGGCCCATGCTGCAGTGGTCTCACTTTCGCTTGTATCTACTTTAACTAATATATTTCTGTAGTAACATCGTCTGTGTTGTACAGTCTTCAAAGCATCTATATTACCTTGATATGTCGATGGGGTAGTCCACGTAAGGTGCTGACCACGAGGTGTGACTTCGACGTTAGTTGTTTCGTCGAACGATTCATGTCTAACTCGAGTAAGCCCCCAATCATTTTGACATAGATCATCTACGCTGGTAACCTACAGCCTAATTGTATTTTGTAACGTTAATTAACCTGTAACGATTTTAAAGTATTTTTGCAGATGTCCTACTGATTTCTTTGTAAGATAACTTAGACATTCATCTATCTCTTTGATTACTTAACGGTTGAAAATTGATCAGTTCTGAAATTCAGAGCAATGGGAACCATAATTTTAGGGATGTTGAGTGGTAACCATTGTATCTCTTATAAGGAATTTTTCAGTTTCTTATTTACACTGCTCTTTACTTGATACAAAGAAAGTGTTAAGATTTTAAGTGTCCTTTTGTGTTCAATTTACCATATCAGATAATGTGTTAGATGAAATATATGTTCCTAGTGAGTGGATGAAAACTGGAACGTTAGTGGAGTATGAAGCCGTTGGGAGTATGTTAAACCTTATTTAATCAGTATTAACTATTTTCATACTTGAACACATCACTTTTGTCATATTTCCAAGTTACATTTTATCGTAGCTATTTTCGGAACTAAAGAATGCCTAAGAAGATAGTTAACATCATACGAACTACTTGTGATGGATTAAAATGCAAAATAGTGCATGGAAAACAGCTCACAGACCCGTTCAAAATAAATACCTGTGCCAGGCAAGGTCGCTAAGTCGCACCCTTTGTCCTTCTCCAGATGATCGACTGGGTCGTGAAGAGACGTCAACATCTGGGGGAAAGCATGGGATACAGTGGACAGCTAGTATGCAGTTCGACGATCTAGACTTCGCAGATGATCGGACTCTTCCGCCGCACACGCAACAACAAATGCAGGAGAAGACGATCAGTTTAGCGGCAGTCTCAGCAGTAGTAGGTCTTAACATACACAAAAGTAAAAGCAAGATTCTGCGATGCAATACAGCATGCAACTATCGAAGCTATGGATGGTGTAAAACATTTTACATATCTAGGCAGCATCATTGGTGAGCACGGCGAATCTGATGCAGATGTGGATGTGGGAATCTCCAAAGCAGAAGCAACATATCTACATATGAAGAACATCTGAAATTCAAAACAATTGTCAACTAACACGAAGGTCAGAATTTTCAATACAAATATCAAGATAGTTCTACTGTGTGAGGCGGAAACTTGGAGAACTACGAAAGCCATCACCCAGAAAATACAGGTGTTTATTAACAGTTGTTTACGTAAAATACTTCGGATCCGTTGGCCAGACATTATCAGCAACAAGCTACTGTGGGAGAGAACAAACCAGATTCCAGCAATGGAAGAAATCAGAAAGAATCGCCGGAAGTGGGAAAAGCACACATTGAACAGAGCACCTAACTGCGTCACAAGCAAGCCAAAGGAGAAGAAGAAGAACAAAGAAAACATTACGCTGACAATTGGAGACAGAAATGAGAAGGATGAACAACAATTGGATAGAAGTAGAATGGAAGGCCCAGGCAGAGTGGGTCAGAGAATGCTGATCGACGGACTACGTTCCATTGAGGTTAATAGGAGTAAGCAATTGAGTAGATATGTAAGTTACAGAACTGATGTCACTGTTTGAAAATGCATTCCTTCCCATGAGCATGTACATTGAGTAACTACAAACAATTTTTCGTTCACCATGTGTTAGACCTTTGAAATAACATTTCGACTAGTAAGAGAATGATTCCATGATCTAATGATAAGATCATCTTCAATATTCGTCGGATAAAATATTACTTTTATCATCGGTGAACTTTCGTTGATCCGACTGATCTGATGTATTGACGCACGGCGCGCAGACCAGAATGTGGCGACATCCTTCGATATCTTCTGTCATAGCAAGTAGACTGAAATCTTTTCAAGAAAAATGCAGTTCATGTTTGAGGAAACACTATAACAATCCCTCCATTGTTCGAATTAATTAACGTAATTGAATTTTCAGTCTAAGAACAACTGACTTTCTTAAACTACTTTTAATCATAAAACTGATTATATGAAAAGAAACTGTACAACCATCAAACATTCAATGCAGTACGCTTTACTGAACCCAGTGACAGTAGTGTATGTACATGTCTGAATGTAAGCAGTTTATTGAAATCCATCAAATTCACCTGTCGTAATACATTGCCCATACTAGACATTTAAAGTAGTTTCATTCAATTGAAACACAATGTTCTGAAACATATTTGAAATTGAAAGTGTACTTAATATTGTATCGTGTTTCGTGGTGGAAATGTTCCGTTGAATTAAATAGTCTGATATCATAATTCAGTTATTGTTATATGTTTTGTTGTTTACTTACCTTTTGTTTGATAACTTGACGTTAAATCACCGTATTCTTTTCATAGAAATTTGTCCAAAATACAATTCGATAAAAGCATGCCAAAAAGCAACAACATTAAATATGACATGTATTTGGTGTGAAAAAGTTAACACATGCATTGAGAGTAGTGATCAGGATACTCATCACTTGAAAGTAAATGATTGCCGTGTTGAGGTGAGTACTTGTCTTATTTCACGGGTTGTTTACAATATCACCAAATCCGAGTAAATGGTTTTAATTGAATGAACAGTTTTTTGTTACCAATATGAACTGACATGTATTCTCCCAGTTACTAAACGAAAGCTTTATATACGCTGACGATATCTTATCACGTAAGAGCAAACTGTTATCTTTTACATGGAAACGGTAAACAATAGATCAAAGCGTCGCATATCATCAGCGCTTGGAAGTATAATAATTATTCAGCTCATTGAATGTGTCGTAATTTCAGATGTCCGACGTAAAACCGTAGATCTATGTGAAGTTTTACAAACTACCGATGGAACCAGTTTGAGTGAAGTAGCTTAACCTGTTGAAAAATTTATCTCATGTATTGATATTTGGTGAGAGTTTGTAGATTCTCATTTCTGAAGTCATAAACAAGGGTTTTTTATCCTCTGTTGTGTAACACATAACCTGAATAATGTGCTTCAGTGAAACAGTCAATTATAAGTTTACTAGTATAGGGGTTGTGGAGATTATAAGGTTTTGATTGAGATCATGAAACGATTGATGTAAGACCATCTTTGGAAAACCTAGAAGCATCCACGATCCTGCTCGCGGGATGCGCACTGCTGGGGAGGCCCGCAATAGGACGAAACGACTGTCCAGTTTTTCCAGGTTTCCAAAGGTGGTCTAACATCAATCCGTTCATGATCTCATTCAAAATTATAAATCTATTTATTTATGTTCGGATTGTGATTACATAAGACAATCAGAATACAATTTTCATCACAAAATGAACCGTCAGTTAGTTGTACGATAGTGTGTATTTTTTGCACTGATTCTTAAATCGGTAGCAGATGTACTAAATGATCATTCAAATGCAGATCTTGTAACTACTTGTGGAATTCTCTCTTTATCATTATTACTGAAAATAGTGTATAATTATTAGTGATTTAACTGAATAATATTTGACGTTTAGTATTGAATGTCACCGTTTTGTTTATTCAGGAGAGTTCGGATGTTAACGATTTGATTGCAACAACTCCCATCAAACATGATGAATCAACATTGAAGATCACTGAATTTCAGATTGCAGAAAAGCTCAAGAAAATTTTCGAAGAAACTGCTCAACATCTGGTAAATATTGGTTATTTAATAATAAATGCTACTTCTTTTTCTCCCTTCAGAATATGACTATCAATATAACCGTAGGGAATAAAGAGAACAAATTATATGAGTACTTGTACATTTTGATTATTTTAGTCGTCTATCCAGTTGTTATATATATCGGTTGTATAATTTGGAGATGGCTCCATTACAGTAATGATTGATTCTCAGACCAAGTTGTTTTTATTAAGTATTTAATTAAAAAACTTTAGTTTTAATTATTTGTTTCAACAATTTCTCAATGGAACTATGTACATTCTTATACTTGTTTATGTAATAACTGATGTACTCTTGTTAATAAAATAATAAACATGACTTTTAATGTTTGTATAATTCTCTTCGGCGAGGCTATACTTTATGGACGACCTTTGAACGAATTTCAAGTGACCTTGAGAAATATAAACCAACCCGAATGGAGTTAGTATAAAGTAAAAATATATTATAAAAAACTCATGAATTACAGTGGATATTCTTCTTTTACATGATTTAAAAACTTGTTAAGGTTAGATAAAGGTTCAGAAGTTTTGAAATCATAATGCATGCGGTATAGGAACTCGTCCATATGGCTCCATAATAATCGTCCTCTGAAGTCATGGTAGGGTCTTAAAAATTCGTTCAGCCTAGACCACATGGCTTTAATATTGTTTTTATGAACCCCCGTCGTTGGATCGACAAAATGGCGTTTGTGCATTACAACATGATGCACAAAACCAAGTCTCTGGAGGCATCTATAGGCTTGCCAATCATCGGTATAGATCGTGGTGCCAGGCTGGACGTACTTCTTTATGATTGGTATTATTGTCGTTGCCTGACGGTTCCTCACTCTTTGAAAATGTCCCTTTTGGGTTGAACGACCATAAAATCCAAGTAACTGTTAAGTATATTTACGGGAGTGCTACTCACCCAATCCTCCTTGATAAAACGTTCTTTGTTGTATTTTCGCTTTCTAACTACTGTCTCATATATTTCCACTATTCTTTCAACTCCTCCAAATGATTCATGCAGCCGTGTCATTTCGATTGCACATATATCACGGCAATATTTGTACCACTGAACGGCTGAAATTTCCGTAACATCTGCAAAAGCTGCAGCTAATGTTACTGGAGACTTTATGATCCGATTTGCAACAATTATTATGATTTGTCTTAGTCTGAGTCGTGATCGAGCAAAGAAAGTGTCAGTTCGAGCAGATTTTTCCTCCAACATATAGGACAACGAAATGCAATTTCATCACGGTAGTCCGCACAACGTGCTGCAGTCATTTGATTGCCGCAGTTACAGATACAGGAACTTCCTAATAGTCCCATCTGCTGTAGTCGCACAACAATCACCTCTCCTCTAAAATCTGCTGTAAGACGATCGTATGTAAGCATCACGTATTGAACTTAGCGCCGTGACCTTGAAATTCCTCAAACTCTTCTGATTGCCTCGTCCATAAATTATAGTCTCGCCTTGTCTTCATTCGGTAGACACTAACTTGGTCCACGAGAGTTCCACAGTATTTGACATTTGAATTAGTAGTATGTATATGCGTGATTTCGTAATCATTGCAATCAATAATGAATCCGTCATAAATGTTCATTTCGATGACGTCTCACTACTGACAAACAGAATTTCGAATTTACAACGGTCATTGTTTTAGAGTGAACTGTTACAATACCTAATCAATACACAATTAGATACTTCCATCATTTGATACTTGATAAATCAGCGTTTACTAAAAGTTAGGTGACAAACGATTGTTAACTTGATGTCATCAAGACTTATTATGATTTCTTCCCTGATTTTATTGTTGTCATGGTCAGTATACGGTCAGTTGTTTTAACCAATACTTACTCTTTTGAAAAGCCTAATATGAAGTTGTCTCCTTCAGCTTGTCAATTATTTCATTCACATGTTGATCTTTAGAAAGGACTGAATTAAAGTCATCCTAACCAGCTTCACATAAGACATAGATTCTTTGATTGCAGAGTTGATATCTGCATGTAATAAATGCTGTCGAGGGATGAAATTCGGCGTTGCACATTGAATTTCAGTTTTATGGTACACTTATACTTCACAGTTGAAGTTGATGATGTTTCTGGTTACCATCATTTTTCTAAAACGTTCTGTAAAGCTGATTTAAAGGACACTTTTCTATAGATTCCCAAAGTTAAACTTTTATCAGTTTTGTCAACGATTGCCATTCTTTTTAGTCCATCAAAACAAATTAACTTAAAATTTGACTTATGTAGTGCATCAACCATACTTGAGAAAAGGACGAAGAGGACAGTCAGTTACCTTACAACTTTTGAAGTTTGTACAGATTTCAATATATGCGTTAAGCATGAAATATTGTTTGATCAAAAATATATTGCTGTCTTGAGTCATTTACTTGGGATAAAATAATTCGTAAACCAATGTAGGTGTTCATTTTGTGTATTTGGTCTCGAAAGTTTAGAACATTTTCTTGACGTTCATTATTTGAAATCGACATAAAGCGACTAGCTTTATTTGTAGACGTTGTTCAATATCGTTACCGTTTCTTTTCCGATTTTCCTTATCATGTCAACTGTATTTTCAATTTGAGGAAGAGCCTTGCTTGATAAATTCACTGAAAATGTTTTGAAATGATGGTGTACTTTGTACTTACTCACCTACTGTACAATATTTGCTTTTTATGTAAGTTCCTTTGCTCAACCATGACGGATGATATTCTGTAATACGATGACGGACTTGCCGAATTGTACGCCCTATATAGCTGGCTCCACAGGAGCAGTTGAAACTATAGATACACATAGATTTGGCGAATTCAGGCAGTCTGTCTTTATTGGCTGTTCTTATTTTGGGATGGTTGTAGAAGATGGTTTTTAATCTGGCAGCATTAAATGTTTTCTGTACGGCTCTTCTTAGTTTATGAGTCAAGATTTCTTCAATGGTGTCATTTATGAATTGTAGTTTTATGAATAGTACCTTCTTAGGGACGGTGGGTTTCTTTGTCCTTTTTTTTTCCCTCATGTGTTTGTCGATGAATTTCATGGGATACCCATTCATACTAAGTAGGTTGCAAATGTTATTCAGTTCTTCTCCAATAGTGTCTTCGGAGCAAATCATTCTAGCCCGATGAGTCAAGATCTTTATTAAGTTCCTTTTGTATCTGATTGGAACTGCACTATGGAAATCAGTGTATTTTCCTGCTGTAAACTTTCTGTGTACCCCTCTTTTTAATGTCCCGTCAGCTTTTCTAGTTACTTGGACATCTAGAAATGATATGATATCATTTTGTTCATCTTCTGATGTAAAATTAATTATTGATGGATGAACGTTATTAAATATATTAAGTAAATTGTCCTTATCATTTTCTTTTTCTAATACTATGAATGTATCGTCTATATAGCGATGATAAGTTGGTAAATGGCTAATTATGCTTTCAAGTCGTCCATTTTCTAGTTTTGAAAGGAAAATATCAGCCAGTAGAGGGCCCAATGGTAATCCCATGGCAACTCCATCTAGTTGTCTATAGCATTCATTGTCAAATCTGAATTGGACGTTCATTGTGCATCTGAGAATTAACTGTTTTATCGCGGATGCTGGAATCGGGGTTTCTATACGTCTCTCTGTTAGTTCCTTGCAAATAAATTCAACCGTTTCAAGTATCCTCCTTCATTCACAGCTACATTTGGCCAAATATTGTACAAATGTTATTTTCTATTTTGTGGTACGTTGTGGTCTGTTTGGCTGATATATAAACCCAGTATGCTTGAAATAAATGATTCATATTGCAGAGGCTGAGACTGATGTTCTGGACTCAACGAGCTGTGCTAGACGGAAAGCAGGATCAATCAGGACTCTGGACTGCTCGCACGTGTTTTATGCGTCACTGGTTCGATCGATAGTTCGCTGCTCTCTGATTGGTGGTATCTTTACGTTATACAATAAACAGGGCACACAGGTTCAAAAGTTATAACACATGCAATAGTAGTATAGGACATAATCTGATATGTGATGATTGAAATTAATTAGCTACAACAATTGAAGTAATGTTTAGTGATCGTTTTACTGAACAAGATAATCACTCACTTTAAGATCATGATCAAAATGATCTTCTACACACATTTATTGCTATTTACTACAAGTTTAACACTTCTTAGTGTACAAATTGTTTGAAGCCTGCATTACTTCTCCAGATCTGTATACTAATCTTAGTCAACAACAGCGACAATAAGGTTTCCTTCCAATAAAATAAAATAAATAAATAAATAGTAGAAATGATATTATCACATTTTAAAATGTATTAATGCCTAGCCATTCCATATGCATATCACGTACCTGTGGTTACATATCGTCTAGAGCTATAACGGTTGGTGAGATTAGAAACAATAATCTATATTGGAATTCGCCATTCAATCATCACTAAATACTAATTCACTTCCTTTTAAACACATAAACACTGGGACAAGAAAGTACTGAGCCGTCTATTTTATTTTCTATTACAAACACTCGTCAATTCACATACTGTCTATTTTAAGCGATGCATTTCACCTTAAATCTGACCAATTCACGGATGATGTATTTAGATAATACGATTATAGAATCTGAAGAGAATTTATTGAAAAGCGTATTGTTTATTCATATTAATTGGGAATTTCTTAGCGTAATGAACAAAGTCAAGTGGGAAAGACCGATTTCTTGTTTAACGCAAAATCCCACAATGGTTTAATCAAATGTGATAACCATACTGTGGTGAAGAAGAACGCACGTGAGGACAACCGAATTATATTTAGCATAACATTACAGAGTTATATAGCGTGGTGTTGTTTCGAAATTGACTATGAACACCGCAACAGAGAGACACATGCCAATTGACTCCAAAATCCCCGGAAGCCAAATATCAGAAGGCAGTTAATGGAGCAAGTCGAGATATATTTGCTGGCGATCTCGTGGTATCGAAAGAATACCGAGATCGTGCCAGGATGTAATCTTGGTTACAGAGCGTAACCGAATTCTCTCGAAGTCACAATCAAAGTGTGTGAATAATAATGGAAGCATAATATAGCTGCCATTAGCACAGTTAAACAAAGAGCGCATTAAAAAGCACAAGTACAATTGGTTATAATAATAATAATAATTGTTTTCATTAAACTAATCGTGTTCTCGCGATAAAAGTGTTTCACTACTGTTACTTGGTAAAATAGAAAACCGTACTATTATACTTAATTTGCAAAATGTTCAATGATTGTCTCGGACTTCATTGTTTTTGTATTTCTATACTAATTGCCTTCTATTCTCGTTCTTCCTTTCTGAATTTGCTCAATCTCCTGCTGCCAGATATTACATTACTGACTCGCGTTATATACTACTTATGTCAATATGAATAGCACGCACCACGATACATCCAATATATCATTTTCATATCTTCTTTATAACGTCTATTACAAGCTTCATTGTTCCTTCATTTCTGATGTTGTCTTCTCTTATTTTGGTTTCCTAATTTCTTCTCTTAATCACAATCCTGTCAGACTTCTGTTCGTAGACATCCCACTTTTCACTGGTGTTAAATACTACTTATGTCTGTTAACAGTCATAATCAACATACATCAAATTTCTGAATATTATGCATCAAAGTTGATCTCTGTTGATAATTCAACTTATATTTTGCCATATTTTGTTTCTTACACTTATATATTCAGTTCTAATAGTTAATTGATTTACGTTAATTCTTCGTTTGTTCAATCGACCAGTATTCTCTATTACGTGACTGATTTCATAGTTGATTCTTTTATTCTACCTGATGCTTAATTTATGGATACACTGTTCAGTAGGATTCCTGAGGTATGGATTTATTGAGTTCGCTGACTGATCACTGAGCAGAAATCAACTCTATGTTTGTCTGATCATCAGTGTTGATTGGATTCTACCATCCTAGCAATAGTAGATCGAATTAAATAACCTCTTGAAAGGCATATCGTGGTTTGGTTGAATTAGCAAGCATAGAATGAATTTCCATTTGATCATAAGTAAACAAGTGATTATTCGAATGACTGAGTGTAAACATGTTTATCTGTGGTAGTGACTGAGGTATGTTCACAACACGAATACCAGATCCCACTATGCGAGTCATTTATTTCAAACATCCCTGGTTTATATACAAGCCAAGCAGATCATATTACACCATAAAACAGGAAATGACGTCTGTACACGATCAAGAGAAAAGGCTGTCGGAGACTGCAATCAAGACACTGGAAATGACTTATGAATAGTAAACCGTATAGTAAAGGTATATAGGTTAAAATAAAGCTTGTAATAAAAAGCGTATGAATATAAATAATCTAGCAGCTGTGTATTTGTACAATAAGAATATAAGTATTATATTATCCTATTAATAGTTCTCTGAATTCGCCTTTAATTTATCCATGCTAGCATATAATTGTAAGGGCTAAGAGCTTTTAGTACTCTGCCTATTCAAAGCCTAAATCTTTTAGAACACAGTTTTGTTTGATGATGGCGACTTCGCGCTTTGCTATGAAATTCTTTTTGCTGCTTTCTGGAACTTGTAGTGCAGCGATGACTTGCGAACAGACAAGACATTCTAAAACGTCAACCTTAACACAACCAACATGAAGATGATATCTTGTGTGTCATAAGGATTATTTTGCCTGCCAGAGCATTGCAAGTCTTTTCTCTCGACTGCGTTGATGTGATGAAGCCGTATACCGTTACTGACATTCGTCAGGTGCTTTCAGAAACGTAATACTGGAACAATGTTCACGTTTGCATTGAATTCTTCATTGGTTATCAGCATCGTCGGGTAACGTAGTAGTCAATTGTCATTGTGCAATGTTTAGTAATATGTGTTTCGATTGCACGAGGTGTATTGGTTCTTTCGAAATGAAAGTACACTTCGCTGATTTGTTCCAACAACAATGAAACCTAGCTTCTCAAATTTCTGCCGACACACTACACAGACAAACATTGACGAAAACAATGACAATGTCATCCAAATAACATTAATTATATATATGAAGTGGAAGTTGTTGAGGAAGAAATAGTTGACAGGCTATTTAAATATTCATCTATAAACGTTTTCTTACCGATAAATTAACTTGATTACTGTCGCAAAATGAAGACGTTTCGTAAGAGTGTATGTCACACAACCAAACTAATATGTAGCCTCTTAATTTAGTAGGGGTGCTGCGCACTTACAATGTATATGTTATTAGCAATATCTAATAAACACAGGTATGTATAAGGAGACACTCTATTCAATACTCTGTAATCTGGATTCTACTCTTCACGAACACAAACACTATTTTATTTTTGTATGCAAAGGTATGTTTTCTTTTCAGCGGAATGGATCGGACAATGTATTAATGGGAACAATGATAATGTTGATGAATTCACAAAATTAAGCAACAACTATTTATTTGACTACATTATGTTGTAGCGGTAAATGAATCCCCAAAATAAATAGCTCTGTAAGTCTTCGACATTGGATGCTGACCACATTAGTTTCAAAGGACTCACCTAGCTGAAGGCGCTCGGTCATGCATCCGCACCAGATCACGAGTAGGAATGCTGTGCACAACAACCCCTACATTTGCTAGTTAGATTAGATCAGACGATCCTCGATATATTGATAGCCTATCACATATATATTCGAACCTATTTGCTTCTGACTTTTAATTTCACTTCGTGGGTACGATTCATATTATATGTAACTGGTTAAAGCGATGTCAAACTCCGAATACCTGTGACATCTTTAATGTAATACTCGTGGAAACAATATTTTCATTATTGTCAACATTTTTATAGACTAACTCAACACACCTCTACTCTACTAAGCAGAAACTTATTTGTAAATATAACTAAGACACAAATATCTCGGATTTATTTCGTTAAAATTAATATTCATTTACCATGGTACCTACTGTTATTCATTTATCGGTGTTCGATGTTTAGAATGAATTAAATAAACCCTTAACATTATATTATCACGGTGATTTACTCCTATGTTATAACACTAATGACAATTAATACAAGCTCAAATGTTATGAGGAAGTATTTCATTGAAATACTAAAATTTAGATAAGTCGTCTCCTTGTGCATTAACAAATTTATAAGTTTTTAGGGATTGTATTTACAGTCTGTGTCTGATTTTAGATATCGTTCGCAATTATCAACAATTTACTTTCACTGAAATACATCGACTTCCTATTATAACAATCTTCGGAGACTTTGATCTACATAGTTGAATATATTTGGACTCATTTCTATATGATCAATAGGAAAATCATTATATTTTTTGATGTAAACATCTATTAACAGGCAAACGTATTAGTCAAATAGGATGGATGTACCTTTGTTCAGAAGCTAAAATTTCATATTAAACGATGATGAAATCTGTATAATGTAGTGAGAAGACGAAGATTATCAGAACTATGTGATATATTGTTGTAATGCACTGCGAACAATCTTACCACGCATATCCTTGTTAAGAATTTTTCAAATAAACTGAGAACGTATCGAAATACCTTATTCAGTCTTCCAATTTATACACGCAAATGAGTCTTAAACATCACGTTTCTCAGGTTGTCGAATGACTAATATTAGAATGCGGGAAGTGAGTTTATTCCGATTGCAGAATCGTTTGCTCTAAACAATTTTATCTTAATACTGGTGGGTACACTGAGCGTCTTTCATTGAATGTCACACTACAACAACAACGGAATTAT
Source organism: Schistosoma haematobium (assembly GCF_000699445.3). NCBI lineage: Eukaryota > Metazoa > Platyhelminthes > Trematoda > Strigeidida > Schistosomatidae > Schistosoma > Schistosoma haematobium. Next base: position 45,760,511 of record NC_067197.1, on the reverse strand, counting down.
AGAAACTGTTGCAAATTTTGTTTTATTTAGTTGTAACAAAGAATCAAAGAATTGAATACGTCGTATGTTTGATCACTTCATGATACTCAATTGAGATGAACTCAGAAATACGTATCATTTGCACAACGAAATCTCTGACAATATCAAATATGTGGGAAAGAAATGCTTTATGTATGAGGGAGATTGAAAATTCAAGTATACGAAATGTTGACTAAAGTGAACACATATCAAGTAACAATGAGCACTAAATCACACGTTTCAAAACATGAGAATTCTGAAAGATGAATCACACGTAAACCTAAGTTCATTGCACCATTCTCAATACACAAAATGTTGAAATAACTCATCTCACATGTGTCCTGTGTAAGCATATCTACTGGCACAAATTCATCGAAAAGTACTTAGCAAAACGTTAAACTGTCATAAAACCAATAGGCTGATATCTGCTCAGTGATCAGTCAGCGAACTCAATAAATCCATACCTCAGGAATCCTACTGAACAGTGTATCCATAAATTAAGCATCAGGTAGAATAAAAGAATCAACTATGAAATCAGTCACGTAATAGAGAATACTGATCGATTGAACAGACGAAGAATTAACGTAAATCAATTAACTATTAGAACTGAATATATAAGTGTAAGAAACAAAATATGGCAAAATATAAGTTGAATTATCAACAGAGATCAACTTTGATGCATAATATTCAGAAATTTGATGTATGTTGATTATGACTGTTAACAGACATAAGTAGTATTTAACACCAGTGAAAAGTGGGATGTCTACGAACAGAAGTCTGACAGGATTGTGATTAAGAGAAGAAATTAGGAAACCAAAATAAGAGAAGACAACATCAGAAATGAAGGAACAATGAAGCTTGTAATAGACGTTATAAAGAAGATATGAAAATGATATATTGGATGTATCGTGGTGCGTGCTATTCATATTGACATAAGTAGTATATAACGCGAGTCAGTAATGTAATATCTGGCAGCAGGAGATTGAGCAAATTCAGAAAGGAAGAACGAGAATAGAAGGCAATTAGTATAGAAATACAAAAACAATGAAGTCCGAGACAATCATTGAACATTTTGCAAATTAAGTATAATAGTACGGTTTTTCTATTTTACCAAGTAACAGTAGTGAAACACTTTTATCGCGAGAACACGATTAGTTTAATGAAAACAATTATTATTATTATTATAACCAATTGTACTTGTGCTTTTTAATGCGCTCTTTGTTTAACTGTGCTAATGGCAGCTATATTATGCTTCCATTATTATTCACACACTTTGATTGTGACTTCGAGAGAATTCGGTTACGCTCTGTAACCAAGATTACATCCTGGCACGATCTCGGTATTCTTTCGATACCACGAGATCGCCAGCAAATATATCTCGACTTGCTCCATTAACTGCCTTCTGATATTTGGCTTCCGGGGGATTTTGGAGTCAATTGGCATGTGTCTCTCTGTTGCGGTGTTCATAGTCAATTTCGAAACAACACCACGCTATATAACTCTGTAATGTTATGCTAAATATAATTCGGTTGTCCTCACGTGCGTTCTTCTTCACCACAGTATGGTTATCACATTTGATTAAACCATTGTGGGATTTTGCGTTAAACAAGAAATCGGTCTTTCCCACTTGACTTTGTTCATTACGCTAAGAAATTCCCAATTAATATGAATAAACAATACGCTTTTCAATAAATTCTCTTCAGATTCTATAATCGTATTATCTAAATACATCATCCGTGAATTGGTCAGATTTAAGGTGAAATGCATCGCTTAAAATAGACAGTATGTGAATTGACGAGTGTTTGTAATAGAAAATAAAATAGACGGCTCAGTACTTTCTTGTCCCAGTGTTTATGTGTTTAAAAGGAAGTGAATTAGTATTTAGTGATGATTGAATGGCGAATTCCAATATAGATTATTGTTTCTAATCTCACCAACCGTTATAGCTCTAGACGATATGTAACCACAGGTACGTGATATGCATATGGAATGGCTAGGCATTAATACATTTTAAAATGTGATAATATCATTTCTACTATTTATTTATTTATTTTATTTTATTGGAAGGAAACCTTATTGTCGCTGTTGTTGACTAAGATTAGTATACAGATCTGGAGAAGTAATGCAGGCTTCAAACAATTTGTACACTAAGAAGTGTTAAACTTGTAGTAAATAGCAATAAATGTGTGTAGAAGATCATTTTGATCATGATCTTAAAGTGAGTGATTATCTTGTTCAGTAAAACGATCACTAAACATTACTTCAATTGTTGTAGCTAATTAATTTCAATCATCACATATCAGATTATGTCCTATACTACTATTGCATGTGTTATAACTTTTGAACCTGTGTGCCCTGTTTATTGTATAACGTAAAGATACCACCAATCAGAGAGCAGCGAACTATCGATCGAACCAGTGACGCATAAAACACGTGCGAGCAGTCCAGAGTCCTGATTGATCCTGCTTTCCGTCTAGCACAGCTCGTTGAGTCCAGAACATCAGTCTCAGCCTCTGCAATATGAATCATTTATTTCAAGCATACTGGGTTTATATATCAGCCAAACAGACCACAACGTACCACAAAATAGAAAATAACATTTGTACAATATTTGGCCAAATGTAGCTGTGAATGAAGGAGGAAGTGATTAACAGACAGGGAATAATTCAACAATTGTAAATCGTATGATAATTGTTCATAGATCAAAATGAAACTCACAAGAACAGGGACAAGAATATGAACAGTTTAGTTACATAAAAATTAAACGATAAAAATATATACAAACAGTAACTATTTGATTTCAACCATTCCAGATGATGATAAAACGATATTAAAAATCAATATAGATAGGATCAATAAAACTTCATTTCAATATTGACTAGTATCATACTTATCAAGAAAGAAAATAATCTTTGATTCAATAATGCGTTAAAATTGATCTATCTATCCAACCTTCTGCTGCTATGCATTCCACCACTGATTGGTCTCATATACTACTTATGTCTACAGACATAAGTAGCATACATCACAATGGGATTTCAAAATATTATTTTACCGAGACTGGATGCTCCATTAGTATTACTCTGCCATTGTGAAATATAGCTTATGAAATGGAAGATTTGAGTACACCTCCAGCAATTGATGATAGTTAACAATTGAGTTATGATAAGGGTACTAAGTACAAACGGAAGGTCGATTGGCGTGGCGGCCAATCTTCATTGATTGTGATAATTTAAAAATGTAATAGTTATACCTAGGTGCAGCCCACTGAAATATGAAATACTGGTTATTGTAGGGAAGGTTAGCCAAACGATATAGTTGAGTAGACCTTAACACAATTCTGACACATCAAATTAGTGACATGTGAGGTTACTCATATTGGTGGGTGAAAATTTATTTATTGAAATCCATACAATATTCGTAAAGTAAGTGATAGAATGTTGTAAACTGGATTACGATCTAGGATTAGGAGTAATGGTTAGTAGTTGAAAAGAACAAGAATTGTATATACCTGGATGATGACTTGTTGGTGGTTAGCCTCTTTCTGTGAAGTTTCGTTCTCTGAGCTGAATGATTCACTTGGGAAGTTTTCATCGTTCTTCTGAACATACTTATTAAAACAAAATCCAGATGGAAATTAGATATTCGAATTTCTCCACATATGACTGAAGGCTTGTTCTGTCAACCTTGATCCTGATTAGCTAATGTGCATCGTAAGGGTATTGCTTCAATATTGCCTTTTGATTACTTTTACAATAGAACGATTATTCGGAAAGTTGATACTCTCGGAACTATTATTCAATACATTGTTATTTGCATTTTTGTTGTGTAATTAGTTGGTAACGTTATCACAGAAACTCTTTCTTCCCCTTGTTGTAGACTCTCAGTGAATCTATTGACTATTGTTATACGTTATACCATCTAATTATTACTAGCTGGTTAGGTACTGTTAGCCGCATCTTCTAACACTTACATAACGATCATATTTAAAATGAGTTTTCTTATTTGGTGTTCTATGCGATCAGAAATTTCAACTATATTATTGTATGAATCACGAGTCATGATCGAGTTAGGTGCAATAGAAGGGTTAATCTGACATTTATGGTCAACTTCTAATGGACTACTGGGTAGAAAAGAACCTGATAACTGATTATCGTTTGGGCCTTGATTACTGTTCTTTGATCAGTGTGTAAATTTTCGAATAGTTTACCAGTTCAACTGGCAATATAGTATGTGTAATCGTTTTTAATCTCCAATTATAGCAAATCAGCATTTCCTAAAACGTTACATTTCAATATTTTTATGCATTTTGAAAGTGACTAGCAGTGGCAAAGTGCTTTCCGACTGACTAACTGAAGTCCTTAATATCAAAACCGGAAAAGTACAAATCTTTGAATATATATTTGAAGAAACTAAAAACCATGGAAGTTCGGAGGATACGTAACAGAATATTTCTAGAAAGATAATGACTATTGTTTTCAGCATTATGACTACGACACCGCTGAGGCATGTAATTCGAGAGCATCCTTCCAGTTAGTAGGTAACATACCGAGGTGAACTGACATATTGAATATCGCAGTGAGTCGGCTTGCAATATATTGTGCAATTTGTCTCAGGATGTTGAGTTGCATTTGATTAAGTCCTATTGACTTCTCGATGTCTTAGGTTCCAACAACCATTAAGTACATCATGTTTCTCAATGTTCGCGTTGAGAATTCGGCTTTTAGAATTTGTATTTTAGTCTAGTTGTTCGTCTGGATGAGGATCCTGAGTGGAAAATGCACCGAAATAGTTTTCTGTACCCACTGCTTCTTTATGATCATCCTCTGTTATTTCAAACCCACCGCCTTCCGTAATTTGGTTGAGTATCGAATTTTGCATCATTCATGTCTCAGTAAACTTTTGTTATCGCACCTGATCCAAGGATGGTTGTGCACCTTCTTCCTTGAGACTAACCAGGGTATATACTTTCGACTTACCCAATTGCATTACTGCCACAAATAAGGTCATATCTTGTCTTCTGATGTCTCTGGGACATACATCAAGGTTACAGACGATGCTGCAGATTTGATAACCTACATGTCTCCCTTCCATATATTAAGACTGGCCGACGAAACTAAGGTTAAAATAAACTAATGTGAAATAAAATGGCAAATGGCTACAGTGGTAATACAAAGCTTAACCAAGACCTTCCTTGAATCCACAGACATTATATATGTTTTCACTTTATTTTCTCTTCAGAAAGGAGCAATCATTTGTCAGATGAAAATTTCATTCATCTTTATTGCTAGTGAGTAGGTGATTTTTAGTCATATGGATACATAATTAGAAAGTCAGATTCCTTACTATAATTATCATTCATATCACGCTAAAGACGCAATAGAGAATACCAAGTAATTTGATTATTCATATAGAATATGGCGATAAACAACAAGAAAGTATAATGATTGGCATGTCTACAAACAACAACTGAGGACACATCAAACTCTCAGATAATGTCTACTATTATTATCATCATTACTGTAACCTTGAAAAAAGTATATTTTATGCCAAAACACATATTGATTAGAAGTACTCAATTAGATGTGATGATTCTATGTAATATTCAAACACATAACCATCATTGAATGATTAAGTTGCAGTCCTAAATGTATACAGTTTTGAGAGGACGAACGTTTTACATGTTGCGTTTAAGTCGAACGAACACGATACATCGAGGATATGTTCCTTTTGAATAATGTTTCCTTCTAAATCACTCAAACTATACTTTATCGTAATGAAACACAATATATAGTCAGATGGATTTTGTGGATATTATAGTCACTTCAGTGGTTAAGATCATGAAGCTAGACCACCATGAAAAACCTGGAAGCACTAGACGGGATCGTGGATGAGCACTGCTGAGCAGTCCCACAATAAAACGAAACGGCCGTCCAGTGCTTACAGGTTTTAGATGGTGGTCTAGCTTCAATTGACTCATGATTTCAATCAGTTCAAAATAGAAAAAACAAAATACAAACACGTAGTAAATTCCCCGATGTTATATCTATTTTGATTTCAATGTTCAAATTTGAATCAGTCTTCGAAACCGTGAAATTTCTGTTCAACTTAATATCGTGATTTCAAATCACTGTCGTTAATTGATATAGGTCCGTATCAACTCAAAGGTGGTTTTTATTGGACTATATACAGTTCATATTCAGTTAGCTCTTTAGAGCATATTCGTCGGTCTGTTGAGAGTGGAGGATATTATAAATATTTTTACCTGCTCAAAGCATCCAACTTTGCAATTTCTATCTTAACTCATTCCATTTCAGTTACATTGGGCTCCACTTCATTTTGTTTATTTATTTATGTTCAAATTTTGATTAGATAAGACATCCAGAATACAATTTTCATCACAAAATGAGTCGTCAATAAGTTGTAGGATGGTGTATATTTCTTGCACTGATTCTTGAATCGGTAGTAGATGTTCTAAATGATTATACAAATGCAGATTTTGTAACTATTTGTGGAATTCTCTCCTGATCATTTTTACTGAAACTATCGTATAATGATGATGATGTTTAGTATTCAATGCCACCGTTTTGTTTATTCAGGAGAGTTTGGATGTTAACGATTTGAGTGCACCAACTCCCATCAAACATGATGAAAAAACATTGAAGATCACCGAATTTCAGTTTGCAGAAAAGCTCAAGAAAATTTTCGAAGAAACTGCTCAACATTTGGTAAATATTGGTTATTTAGTAATAAATGCTACTTATTTTTCTCCCTTCAGACTATGACTGTCAATACAACCGTAGGGAATATACAGAACAAATTATATCTGTACTTGTACATTTTGATTATTTTAGTCGTCTATCCAGTTGTTATATATATCGGTTGTATAATTTGGAGATGGCTCCATTACAGTACTGATTGATTCTCAGACCAAGTTGTATTTATCGAGTATTTTAATAGAAAAGTTTAGATTTTATTATTCGTTTGAACAATTTTTCAATGGAATTATGTACATTCGTATTCTTGTTTATGTAATAACTGATGTACTCTTGTTGATAAAATAATAAACATGACTTTCAATATTTGTATAATTGTCTTCATTCATTAGACACTAACTTGTTCTACGAAAGTTCCACAGTATTTGACATTTAAATTAGTAGTACGTATATACGTGATTTCGTAATCATTGCAACGAATAATGAGTCCGTTGTCAATGTTCGATTCGATGACGTCTCACTACTAAAATACAGAATTTCGAATTTACAACGGTCATTGATTTAGAGTGATTTGTTATATTACCTTATCAATACACAATTAGATACTTCCATCATTTGATACTTGATAATTCAAAGTTTACTAAAAGTTAGGTGACAAACTATTATTAACTTGATGTCATCAAAATTAATTATGATTTCTTCCATGATTCTATAGTTGTCATGGTCAGTTGTTTTAATCAAAACTTACTCTTTAGAAAAGCCTAACATGAAGTAGTCTCCTTCAGGTTGTCAATTATTTCATTCGAATGTTGATCTTTAGAAAAGACTGAAATAAAGTCGTCATAATCAGTTTAACGAAAGATTTTGATGCTTTGATTGCAGAGTTGATATCTGCATGTAATAAATGCTGTCGAGGGATGAATTTCGGCATTGCACATTGAATTTCAGTTTTCTGGTACACATATACTTCACAGTTGAACTTGAAGATGTTTCTCGTCACCATCATAATTCTAAAACGTTCTGTAAAGATGACTTAAAAGACATTTTTCTACAGATTCACAGAGTTAAAATTTTATCAGTTTTGTCGACGATCGCGATTCTTTTTGGTCTATCAAAACAAATTAACTTGAAATTTGGTTTTATGTAGTGCATCAGCGATACTTGAGAAAAGGATGAAGAGGACAGTCAGTTACCTTACAGCTTTTGAAGTTTGCAAAGATTTCAATATATGCGTTAAGCGTGAAATATTGTTTGATCAGAGATATATTGCTGTCTTGAGTCATTTGATTGAGATAAAATATGTCGTAAACCAATGTACGTGATCAGATTGTGTATTTGATCTCGAAAGTCTAGAACATTTTGTTCTAGTTTATTATTTTGGAATCGACTTAAGTGACTAGCTTTATTTGTAGACGTTGTTGAATATTGTTACCGTTTTTTACCGATTTTAACAAGAGCCTTGCTTGATAAATCCACTGAAAATGTTTTAAAGTGATGGAGTACTTTGTGCAATCTTTGCTTTTCACCTTGAACGTTGTTGTGGTTTCGAGTGTATAATCGATAATTTACATGTAATCCAATAGGAGTCAAGTAATGTTACAATTACAAAAATAAGACTGACATGAACAAATATCGGACCACAAATCCCATTTCATTTATCTCTAGGATTAGGAAAAAAGTTGCGAGTGACAAACTCTCCGGCTATTAACTCGTTGAAAAATTTATCAGATTCTGAACATGGATTTTTAAAAATCGCTCTTGTATGACGTGTTACTTTCACTAATATAAATCAGTCTTCACCCGACGAAACCATGCATGTCTAGTCTGAGTGCTATACATTGATATTTCAAAAGCCTTAGACATGGTTATCCACCAACTTCTTATAGATAACCTCAAGTGTTAGGGGATCCTTAACCCCACGCCTACTTGGTTTGATTTCTTTATTAACTGCCGAAACTAAATATTTAAAATTAACTCTTCCTTGTCGAATGATGTTCCCGTCAAAAGTCGTGTAATACGAATTGGTGTTTTAGGCGCTTTGCTCTTTTTTGTTTTCTTCAATGATATTTGTGACTATTTTTGTGTGGGTAAGCCCAATCTATGTGCAGATGATCTCTAAATAGTGTATTCACTTTTTCCTCATGAGCTTTCAGTGTGGCGTCGAGTCACGCTTGACTATGATCACCACTACAAGAAGTTTGCGTACCAGAACAGGCTAAGCCTCCGAGTGAACCCGAAGGCGATTGAAGGTTGTAGTGGGATGTATTTTTGAGCGACCTCGTGGTATCAAAAGAATACCGAGATCGTGCCAGGTTACAAGTGTGGTTACTGAGCGTAATCCAATTTGTGCTAGGTCACAACGAACATAAGAATGTATGTATTTTGGTAGAGTTAAACAAACGTGCTTATAATAATAATAATGGTTTCGATCACATCAATCTCGTTCTATTGATAAAATTTGGTCACTACAGAAGCCTCTCGCTACAAAGCGGTTTCGTTCGTGTGACTGATCGGCATACTTGCGATTGTATTACGAGAGGTTTGGTAGATCAGGAAGCGATCGTCGATCCTCGACTTGCCACCGTAGGTTTTACGTGAAACGGCACCAGAAGAAACGTGTTGTATTTATTGCTCGAGTTAGTGTACCACACCAGAGTAGTTTGTATTCAGGATCTGTAGATTGCATTTGTAGGGATGTATGTATGTCTTTGTTCAGAAGCTAAAATTTCATATTAAACGATGATGAAATCCGTATAATGTAGTGAGAAGACGAAGATTATCAGAACTATGTGATATATTGTTGCAATACACTGCGAGCAATCTTACCACGCATATCCTTGTTAAGAATTTTTACAAATAAAAATAAAACGTTTACTAGACTGGAAATTGGGTTAAGAGGAGTCAAGGATAATAATAGACGTAATAGTACTAATGTGAACACAATTTGATTTCTAATCACTCTGGATGATAAATCCATATTTATCAGTGTAGGTTTACGATGAGAACAAACCGTTTTTGAATACACAAAGGCGTTTCGAATTTTTTATGACTAATGTTTTAACAAACCGTAGTATACGACGTTCTACAATTTTATACAACATCACACCAGCCGTGTCATTATCAATCTTATGGCTTGTTTCGATTATAATGAGTTTCGATCACATCAATCTCGTTCTCTTGATAAAAGTTGGTCACTACGTTTGTAAACTCATGGCATGAATTCAGAATGCATATGCATTAATTACAAATTGAACTCTTAATCTGAGTTGATATAACTGTTGTCTTATTGAAATGTATATGAAAATGATACTTCTTTTTCCCACACGGTTACACAGATTTATCAGTTGCATGACTGACGTTTGGTCATAAATTGGCGACTTTTGCTACGGTGCATTCCGTCGATATGTAACAATCAACAATTTCGTTGATCTACATAAAATACCTAACAATTAGTAACTTGTGGATAAATGTAGTTATTAGTATTGACGATTAATTCAGTAGAGAACGATGAAGAATACCATACTACCTGTGTACTTGCATTTTCACCCTCCCTTCTTGAATAAAACATTCTTCTCCCATACATTTGATGGTGTCACAAATGTTGTTGTTCAAAAAATAAGTATTTCCGAGTTCTTCGCACTTGTGGATATTGGATACATCAAATAAATGACGTACTCAAATCTCCGGTTCACTTTTACAACTAAATAAGTCAATATTTGCAACTATTTGTATTACTGCATTGTTTTTGTTAAAGACTGTAATTGTTCATTCTCTACTAACATTTGTACATTCTAGGCTTTTGCCTCCACATCAAAAACTTGAACAAGTCAAAACTCAGTAGTTCTGTGAATTATTAGTCGGATATTCGAAGAGAAAATGCTCAGTGAATCCATCAGTAATAGCATATAATTGTGTCCAGCTAACGAATCTGAAATATGAGGAAACCTAATTCCCGTGTTCTACCATTATTCACTTTGCAAACCGAAATAACTTTCATGTTTAAGACCTATTTGTGTATATAAATTTCAAAACTGAATGAACTACTATGGCTGTCTAAACTTGACTAGATCGACATTTCAATCCATATGTATATTGAATGTTCAATGTGTATTCAATAAATCTAAAATGATTTATCTTACTTACCTGAACAATCAAAATGTTTCATTAAATATAAGATTTAAATTTTTCAGGGTACTTTTGCTTATTCTTTATCCAGTAGTAAAGAAACTTTGAGTTTAGGATAATAGTGTGAATTGTGAATAAAATCAGACATGGTAACCTGGATAGACAGTCCAAGTTGAATGTATAATGAGGCCTCTTTTTTCATTATAAGCTGTTTTAAACAAACCGAATCAAGGTGATTTCTACTGAAGTTACGACATCGAGTGCCGGAGGGTAATCTCGTATTCTGTTAATTCTTTTTCAAAATTCGAATCATCTGTTGTCAGCTGACGCAGCTATTTTTCCAACTCTTTCATTGCGTTAACAATTACTGCTCACGATTGTTGTATAGAAATTTTGCCTATCCACATTTAAGCTGACTTTGATATTTTCGTGTTTAGAAATGGACGGGATCAGTTTTTGAAAACTACCTTAGGCCAAATACTACTTGAGTGTTTGACCAACTGCTTCTCTATTTTTGAATGATTACCAAGTCTTCCTTTTGTGGCTTATCTCTAATCATCTAGACGGATGTTGGATGCTACTTTCTAGCAGAATCCGTTATATCAGCATTTAATCATTAGTTGCAGCGCTGAATCCGAGGCTCGTTATTTCACCGGGTATATATACAGAATGTATCCAGTCCATATGAAGATTCATTCAACGAATTTATTTCATACAGCTACCAAGTGCACATTACAAACAAGTTAATTTTGTACTATCACAATTGAGCAATCAGGATGGTGACCCACTACAGGCAGCTAGGTGTCACTCCAGGCCCCCGAAAGACATTTATCAAGACTTATGTAGAGCACTCTTTGATTTAATACCTCGAACTCCGTCGACGTTTCACGTGGATTTTTACAGCCGTAGAATTGAACAACCTTCATAATTCTTCTAATCTGCCGGTCGACATGAAGGAAATGAAGGTCGGTAGATAGGAACATCCATTAATATGCAAACTATAACACCACTAGTTGTGAAATTTATAGTATCCGAGTGGTTGAACCGATACATAAGGTCCTCATTGACAAATTCTCCAACTTGATTCTCTAATCTGTACCGAGTCCTCTCCCGATTGATCTATTATGTGTGACACTTAGCTGCTTGAGGTGTGTTCACATCGTGATTGCTCAATTGTGATAATACTGATTTCTGCTACTGTGTCGACTAAAACGTCTAAGCCAGAAATACGATTCTTTGTATGAAGATACAGCTTGTTGCGTGGCAAGAGTAGTCGCCATCATTACTGTCTAGCCTGCTTGTTGCCCTAATATTTCGTCGGACATTACGTAAACAAGCATAAGAATATGAAAACATTTATTAAGACATTGTTCAATAATATAATATTATAATTAAATATAGAGTTTTCTAATAAAATACGAATAGAAAACGCTTGGTCAGAATAATAGAAGCAAGTTATAAGACGTCTTTGACGATCATATATCACTGTTCTTCCTTTTATACAGCCATGCATAAATAACAGAACCGATACAGACAACAATAAAGGATGTGACTTAAGAAATCACAATGTATATGCACTGAAATGATTTGTTCTGTTCTTTGCCATTATATATCTCGGTGATCGTATTCTGAAGAAAAAGAATATGATAGCATTTATTACTAAATATCAAATACTTACCGAGTATTGTTCAGTTTCTTCGGTGGTTTCCTTGAGGTTTTCTGTAACCTGAACTGCAGTCATCTCCAAAGTCCTTTCAATGTGTTTCACGAGTATTTGTGAGCTCAGATTGTTAACTTCAGAGCTTATCTGAACGGATCAATATCAAATATTACTATAATTAAATAATATTCACCATACATCAGTGTCAGAAGAGATGACAGTACAGTATGGAACATGATATATTTGCGGTACGTTTGAAGTTTACGTTACGATAACACGGTATCTAATTTATATTGTTTAAATATCGTTGAATCCCAGTTTATAACTCATAAATAGTTTCAAAATCTATCATTAAAGCGATTTGGGTCGACTGTCAAAAACTAGCCCGGAAAAGCCCTAATACCTCAGATAATAACAATTCTGTTATTATCGATTCTTCCTTTTCCGCTACTCCTTTTGACGCTGATAATGTTGGGATAGGTCTTACACCACATCTGATGTTGGATGACTCTGTCTCCAATTTAATAATGAGTTCCACATCAAGATCAAAGAGTTTCAATAATGTTAAGAGTGAATTAAACACTGTCTTTAAACAACTAACCGACATGCGTTCTAAAGTTGAGTCACTTGCTAGCTCTTTATCAAAGCATGATGATTTGAAACAAGAAATAAAGACATCATCACCCCTTAAGCTGCTCCTGTCAGAAAATATCGTTCCTGCGGAACTTGATGACATCATTAAAGCAGAATCTGTTATCGACTTTATTGCTAATGAAGTTACCAAGCGAATAATCTCTCGTAATAACGTGATTATCTATAATATACCTGACAGAATCCCCATTAAAACTGTAAGGAATTCGATATTAAAGACATCTAACCTTCAAGACAGTCCATGCCAATGCATTCGACTTAATAAAAAGCACCAGAAATACTCGTGCCCGGTCTTGTTCAGATTCGACTCTCATATATTAGCTAAATGGATAAAAGAATCCGAGCGGCTAATCTGCGCGCTTACGAAATTTCGAAACGCTCGTATAGTCTCAGATAAGACCACCAACCAAAGGCTTACGCAAAAACGTACCTTGAACGAAAATAAAGGTATTGAGATCATAACAAACCACGATGCATCAGTTTCTGGATCCACTGATGCAGCTACCCTATCTCATGTTCTCCAGTACTCTGATATACCAACAAAGAATGCTAATTTGTCTGTTATGTCTGTAATGACACCTGGTAGCTAAAGCGCATCTAATGACGTCACTAATCCGATAATATACAGTTTACCATTAGAAGCCCATAAGCAAGTACTTAGTTCTAATGCTACAACTCTTAAAAACGCTGTCAAGATTAAAACACCTTTGCCACGTAAGAAGAATGTAAGTACAGAACCTTCTGGTTCTAGACCCAATATCAAAAATACTACGATGACCCTACCAAATAAAAATAAGACTGTACTTCCCGACACCATGCTTTACCTTACGCATCGTATGAGAGGTTATAAGGGCAGACTTGGTTCAAATGTCTCACAAGATGGCCACTGCAATCATTATTTAATCAGGCCTATTATTGGACAGACCACAATGAACCAACGCACCCTACGGTTATCCTCAAACGTTTTAAATAACATACCTGTAAGACGTAACTATTCTCAACACTTGCTCATTGAGTAAGATGAATTACTAGGTTACTCAACATCAAACATTTTAAATAATAAACCTGTAAGACGCGACTTTCCTCAACACTTTCCCATTAGGCAAGATGGATTACTAGGTTACGCACCATCAACCCAACCTCAACTGGCAGGTGCCTATCTTAACTGTCCGCCTAATCAAGTTCAACAAATTAACTCACTTTATCAAAATAATGATTTTTTGGCCTTCAGAAATCCCTGGTCCCACTAGCAATATAGTTTGTTCAAGCGATAGCCCATACGATCAGTCAAACATAATAAACCATAGTCTATGCAAATCCAAACTACATAACATCAATAGGGAAGCTCTCAGTTTTTTTACACTCCACACTCCCTTTTTAAACTTATTACTTATCAATGCACGTTCACTTCTGGAAAAATTTCAGCCTTGAGAACATTAGCTTTTCTAACCAAACCTTCTTTTATACTTTATACCTTAATTTATAATTCCAGATGTAATAAACTTGGGCTAGACCCTTTATGGAGGAGGAGACTCAAACTAAATCTTATCTTTTCTTCAAACTACTTCATAAACTATCCTTTACATCCGATCACGCGATTCAATATGCAGAAACCTATCATTATGACATCCATAATTCTTTGGCACTAGTGAAACAAACTCATTCTAAATCATCTCTTTATATGAATTACTTCACCTGTAAATTTTCTAGACTCTGGAATAACCTACCACAACCTATCCGCACGATAAAATCACTTCCATTATTTGTTCGCTGCATGGATGCATACTGCTCCTCTGAAAATGCATTGAATGGTCTAGCGCCTTTAAGTGTATCTCATTCCACAAGTGATATTTTAGGAACCTTAAATGTTTAGCCATCTTTATTGGTGAGTTCTCTTAGTAAAACCACCCACTTGCTGTCAATATGTTAACACCGGCCCTGGCAACTTTAACTAATTTGAATAACACAAACAGTATACCACTGTGTCACATGACACACACATTTAGGTTGACCTGATTGATATATTTTGTTAATTACTTTTTGTTGTTCCATGCACTCTGTTTTCGTTTTAATCTCTCTAGCTGTAGATAATTATCATTATTTCGATCTGGCACACGAATTGACCTTAATTACACCGTTCATAAATCAACAGGCTGTCCATTTAAGAAATATTAAAAATTCCCGGCTGATGCTTTGGATCGCTGTAATATATGTACTACTTAAACAACTACTGAACTAGTATACTTAAAACTTTCTTTTATCACATGTTTGTTCTGCATGTCTAACGTTATTACTTATATCAAATTGATCATGCCTGTAAACTGGCGTGAATTCCGTAATTATTATTTTTCAAAATATAAATTATTATTATTATTATGAAGATGCATGATTTACATTCGTGAAATCATTTAGGACATCTGCCATCGATTTTACAATCTGTAAGTTACTTACACACTATCCTAAAACTAATTTACGTCTCAATTGTAGTAGTATTCTGTATGTCACATCTAATCATAATCTAATTAAAAATCGATGAACTTATAATTGACGTCTTTCTTGAAGCAATTCATTCAAGTTACATATTTCTCAACACAGAATCAGAAATCTTTGTTCTGGACTTCAGCAATGAGAGTCTATAAACTGACATGATATACAATTTTAAACAGGTTACGGCTCTTCACTTTAGCTGCTTTCATCGATATATTGTAACAATCCACATAGATATACGGTTTCAAACACTGATGGCAAGCGACGCTTCGATCCTTTGTCCATTGCTACCACGAAAATAAAGCATTGTGCCTATATCTGACTAATTATTGTCAACTTGTACCAATCTTTAATTCGGTCACTGAGGAAAGAATACAAGTCATTTCATATTCATAGCAATGAGATGTTTTTACGAGCACATCCACTTATTCGTAGTTTATTTGAATTGTATTTTGAACACGTTTCTGTGAAATGAATAATGTGATTTCATTTTGAGTTATCAAACAAAACAGAGAACAACAAAACATGTAGCAGTAACTTAATTGACGACCATTACAATCATTGGAAGATTGTCATCACTCTTATTTCATGACAGCAATGTTTGAACCGAATGAACCTGTTTTGAATGCTTAGTATGATCGATGAATTTTGTCAGGTGAATTTGGTGTATTTTAGTAAACTGTTCACGTAAAGGCATGTGAACACAGGATGCAGTCCCTGTGTAGGAAGCAATTTCCTACAGATTCAAATCTAAGCTAATCTCTAGACTGTCGAATACAGAGTCTTGGTTTAGCCAAAGTCAGAACAAGCAAGCTATTCGGCTAGATAAACTTTATCTGTTTCTAAAACATAAATTAACATCGTTAGTGTACAAACAAACAATACGGTCTATTAATACAGGGAAAACAGACAAATAACATACCGAACAGTAGCCAGAGAATAGGGAAAATGAGTCAACAAGCAAATATTGTTTTACAATGAACATCAAACTGTGATTGGTTAATAAAGAGATACAGTCGTACAAGGTCAAAAGGAGTGAATGTGGTGGTGGGCGTTTCACTTATTATTGGTGTGTTCGTCTATCGATCACACTTTACACACTGATTTCAGCAAAGCATACTGCATTGAAATGAGGTTATTTTACCGTGTCTTTCCATAACGTCAGTTTTATGATTTAGATCAGTTGTCAGTTGTTCTCAGACACAAACTTTTTCCAGCCGAACATTGATCAATCGAGTGACATTGTTTTTCCAATCATCAATTACAGTTTTCTTGAAAAGATCTCAATCGACCTACTATAAATGAAGATATCGATGTATATGGCTGCATTCTGGTCCGTGTATTATCAAGTAATTCATCAGTCTAGTTGGATCAATGGAATTACAACGATGATAAAAGTGAAATTTTATTCAATGAACATTGAAGCCAATCTGATCATTAGATCATGGAATGATTCTCTTAGTATTCAAAATGTTATTTCAATAATCTGACACATGATGAACTGAAAAAATCATTTGTAGTTACCGAATGTACATATTTATGGAAAGGAACATATTTTCATAGTGTGAAATTGATTGTGAAAGTGGCTATGAGAAATTGTAATTTGAAGTTCATCGGATATGAATAACTAAGGGATGATTTTGCATTTTTGGCCAATCATTTACAAAGTAACCCGATCTCATAGGGTGATTTTGAGATTTGAATGCTTTATAAAGTTTTGATATCACATGTATCAAAAGAAAAACTGACAATAAATAAATGACATTCAATCTTTTACGAAATAATATCATCTCATATATCGTGTTGTGAATACGCGTTTGGTTAAATTTCATCAAAGTGAGAACTTAGTGTTAGTTCAAAATCGTCCTTAGTCATGTGTAGTTGTTAATAGTAAGTAAGAAGTCGATTCAGACGGATGCCAAAATATCATTTAACAAATGATTAGAGTACCATACGAAACTTTGATGTGACAAAAATGATATATTGAAGTGTATAATCAGTTAATGTTAATAATGTAAATTATAACATGCTCCCGGTGACTTCATGCTCCACTAACGTGCCACTTTTGATCCATTTTCCAGAAACAGATATTTCATATGCTATTATAGTAGTGTGAACAGAAAAAGACAATTAAAGTTCTGATTTTTCTTCTAATGTATAACAAGTCTCTTGCACCATTTAAGGAACGGTCAAAATAAAAATACTAAAAATTCTCTCATTAAGAATCCCACGATGATCATTCAACGTCCTCAGTAATTATGACATACAGCACTCTCAAATTCGAGAGTAATCAATAATCAGTAGACTTGTGAAATGTGTTACGCGGACATCAGTCCAAGAATTTCAAAAAGCGTTAAACGGGCTATAAATTGTTTCAAACTTTAAATGAATCTGACAATATAGAAGTTTACAAACACAAGATGAATGGTGGCCATAAGTGAAATCACGGACACGTGACACTTCGTTCTATTTGGGAATGTTAGCTGAATATACCTGCATCTCAGAGTTGATGTTCACTATGGAACACGAATCCGGTATTATTCACTTCAAACGGCGTCCCGTTATACACTTGAATACCCAATCCAGTTACATAATGGCTTGAGCAATGTGGTCAAGTCTTAATTCATTTCTGTATTGTTTGTTGAATCTTTTCATTGATGTTCGGGACTGCAATGGATTCCACTGTTAGCGACCAATGATATTTGCATAAAATGCTTGTGATTTTACACAAAATTGAGACAATCGTCACGGCGTACATATACATCAATAAAAGATTGATCAATTGCAGGCCAAACTACAATGCGAGGATTCAAACAAACAGTGTAAAAATGCAAGTTATCTTTACTGATTAAAAACTCCGCAACACATTCAACCGGTAAACTTGTACCACTTAAGCAAACTTCCAGAACATTTTCTCACATTCATTCATAAAACAACGTATCAAACCTAATCACTTACACTCAATGTTCCTTATGAAACTCAGCTTCGTCTTTCAACAACACATAAATATCTCAGTGAAGCTTGTTGATTGCGCATTTTATAAAGGAAATGACCGTTGCAATTACAACTGTCTTATTTCTGTTGCATATAATCCACGCTTCGTTTCGCATTGAGCGGTGGCAATACTGAGGACACTAACGGAACATTGATGTTCCACTTTATCGTACATCAAAATGTTAACAACATTAATTGTAATACTTCTAACGCGTGTCTTGAAAAGCTTCACACGTGAACTGAACTGAAATAGTTGACTTCCACTCGCTTTCCTCTATTTCTGTGGGAATCTAAAACGAAGAATGAGAAGTGTGAGTCATAATCTATCAACTCATAAACACCTATATCAGTACACATTCATGTTGACTTAATATACCATCGTTCAAATTGTCTTATTCATTGACAACTAATAGCACTTACACTAAGCATACTTATTTCGTCAGTTTACTTCCATGTATGTCTCATCTAGTGTACATAAATATTTTGATTTATTTCAAGTGTCACTTTTAGTCACGTTTGATGAACTGTTTTTGCATCATGAATTCAGGTGACATTCTGCGAGATCAATATCTACGTTAATTGAGATGGAATGTGATGGTGAATAACTGCAAAGATGCTGCAATCAGAATACTAAATAGTGGATATTTCGAAAAGCCAATTTTCGGAAGATGAAGTAAGGCTTGATAGATTATGAATCTTTCCATGCAGTACTCTAACACATAATGTTTGTTACTGTTCGACATGAACACATTATTATTTCTTATGACAGCAATTCACTTCTCAAACTTCAATGGTTCTAACAAGTATCAGAATAAGGTGTGTCATTAAAGGAATACTTAGTGTCAAGTAGTCTGTTTGCATATGTCAGAATGATGGTCCTTTTTATCATGTTCAATATAACTTTACAGATTCGACAGTATTTATAAACACGATATAACAAAATAGTTTGAAGTACTTGAGGCAAAATTGTATTTTAATTTTATGGAGCAAGTTACGTTTCCATAATAGAATGATATCTTTCCATTACGATCAATTATATTGGTTATCTTGGCTGTAACCTCTACAACGAGAAGACTATCGACACTTAGGATTTAGGAGAAAAGTGATGTGCAATTCAATGTAAGATGTAACGCTGAATGTGCCATACCATTAAGTGATCAAATTTCAGTGGATATTTACTATGATATCTCAAATGCTCTAATTAGTTGAATTCGTAACAATTATATTCAAAGGGACTTCTTTTGAATGAAACGAGCATGCATATATATTAAAACGAATGTCAAATATCTAGTTTGTGAAGCTGTAGTAGTATTGTATTATCACAGATTGAAATCATGAGTCAGAAGCTAGACCACCAAACCTGGAAGCACTGGACGGCCGTTTCGTTCTAGTATGGGACTCCTCAAACTAGGACGAAACGGCCGTCCAGTGCTTCCAGGTTTTCAATGGTGGTCTAGCTTCAACTGACTCATGATTTCAATCTGTGAAAATTTCTAAAAATCTCCACAAAACACATTCTGATAATATTGTATTATCATTGAAACAATAAATCGTCAAGTTTTTAATTCAGGCCTGACAGTCGAAGAGGTATTCACATATATGTAATACTTTCTAAAATTCCACTTGAAACAATCGACTCTAAGTACATATTATCAAAGCTATGATGTGATTTTACAATTGAGATTTGATAATTTAGTAGCTTGCGTAACACATGGATATTGAAAACGAGTAAATAACCGTGGTCGTAGTGTTTATGAGTAGTAGATGAGAAATGAATAGCTTTAAACATGTGATTTTATCACATCCGCATATTTTATTCTAGAAGCATTTGACTGAGAAACAGATCTCTAATGTCGATCCTTTAATACCCATGCAAAATCATTTTCTGAGATTCTGTAATTCATCAATTCTGATAACTAACCGAAATAACTGCATATAACTTTGATGTTCTAGTTGTTCTGGTTGAAAAAATCACTTTGTATAGGCAGAGTGTTTATGGGCTTTCATTGGTCAGCCGTTAGATATTAAACCCAATCTAATCAAGTAAGTGTCAAAAGATTATTTGAGAAAATGAAATATAATATGATGATTGATAGGCTTCCATAATCCAAACTGACTTCCCACACAACATCAATTATCGCTGCACATATGATCGGTTTGATTCATTTAGTGCTACTAAGAAGTATCGTGTTGTTAAGATATCCTCTACTACATAGTTTTAATAAACTAAAGAGTATATAATGTTCACTCTTGCAATCACATCGTTTTCACTCAACGAATGCGTGTTCATTTTGAGATGAATCGCTGTTGTATTTACCATTTTTGATTGACGGTAGTGAATAAGTATTTCGAACATATGTTCTTGTACAAATGTCACATACAAAAACAATCACGTTATGCTGATCAACTCTTGTGGAATAATCCAGTTGAATACTAAATCACTTATGTAAAATAAGTGTGAGTTAAACAAAAACGAAACAAAATACAACTGAATAATATATGAACTCACTGTCATTCAAAACCTCAAATTTGGACTGAAAACTCTCTGGTATAGAGTTCACGATTTGACCGAATTTTGTCACTCCGTACATACGTATAAGACCTGTAGTTATTTAAGTAAAACATTCAAATTGATTGATGGTTTTGTGGTGTATGAATAAAAGATTCTGAAATAAACTAAAGACTTAAATGAATGAATCGAACTGTATTTGATATTTTGGAAGGCGTCACACCATTGATAATTTGAGAGAGAATAGAAACGGAAGGCGTTTTGCATTTGACGGGAAGCATTAAACTGATTTTTGAAAAAATGAACCAAATTGAATCCATGAAACGCAATGTGATCAAAATAACCAGTAACCATTTTAATTCAAACAATAGCGTTGAGAGCAAGAACAAAGATTAATGCAGAATAATATGAATTCATTTTATTTCGTTAGGTTCTCATCAGCTGCCCACAACCTAAAATATTTGAAATTCAAAGTTTTTATAGATATTGACATACTTATACAACAGAGGGCGATGAAGGATGAATATATGTAACATAATGTAGCAAAGATTTCGTTAGAGTTAGTGAGGTCATAAAATTTTGTTTCGATTATATAGAGTTTGGGAGGGAAATCATGGAATTAAAATACATCAGATGATTATGTAATGAAGTAACTGAAAATAGATTAATGGTAATAAAGAGAGATATGAATTGAAATTGGTCAGCTATAAACGATGTAATAAAATTCAGAAAGAATTAGAATGACATAATAAAAATAAATAAAAATAAAAGGGGATGGGGTGAATTTTACCAGGGCAAAGAAAGGTTTATTACTGTTTCTTTTTGTATAGAAAGATCTGGTTTTAAACGTTTAATTGCTATTGCTTCGGCGAATTTCAAAAGGTTTGAATTTGATTGTTTGTTGATCACCTTGAAGGACTTCAGTATGTCAACTTCGTGTCCTATGTCAAGGAGATGTCTTGCAACAGCGCTGCTAGTTGGTTTTAGTCCGTTTGGACTCAAACTCTTCGGAATATGTTCTTTGAAATGAACGTAGGCTCTCCTTTCTATTCTACGAATGTAACTGCTTTGGCAGGTATATGTAAATTTGTATACAAACAAAAGCGATGACTTACCAAAAGAGCAAATAACTAAACTTTTGACATGTGTGTCGTAATATTTAAACGGGAACTTCGGTGTAACAGTCTAAAAAGATGGAAACATATAGATTAGTATCTCTAGTAAAAAACGAAATCAACTCACCTGGTCGTCATGAATTTTGTTAAAACTGCCGTTCACAACTGGATGGGACTGAATATGACTAATTTTGCGTAAATAAGAACAATGAAGAGACTGAGTGTGTGTATATAACAATCGAACTGATTACATACATATCGGTATGATTCATTTTCAAAAATTACTTTTTCAAGGTGCCGATATTTAGGTTGTTTAGAAATGTCACCGCAGTCGAAGTAGTTGGAAAACAAGATCATCGCCAAAAACAACCGTATCACCAGATCACATGGAAAAATGTGTCTAAAATGGTTCAAATAAACGAAACAATGTCATTTCATTTGATCAAATTTTGAATTTGTTCGATACACTCATTTCCTCCATGTGTTCACCTC
The DNA here is from genome assembly GCF_000699445.3 of Schistosoma haematobium. Taxonomy (NCBI): domain Eukaryota; kingdom Metazoa; phylum Platyhelminthes; class Trematoda; order Strigeidida; family Schistosomatidae; genus Schistosoma; species Schistosoma haematobium. The sequence continues at coordinate 45,737,744 of NC_067197.1, read as the reverse complement.
ACACTCTTCTCATCTTCTCCTTCAATGTAGTATAACAAATTTAACTGATACTTGTCAGATTTATATAGACTTTTAAGGGTTTGGCATTTTTCTAAATTGATGGTTCAAAGTGACCAATGTGAAGATCAAATTTGAATACTTAACTTACAGTTTAAAATATATGCTCATTAGTTTGTAAACGAAAAGTTTATTAATTAGTGGTCAACTAAGCGATTTTTTCCGTTCATTGGTTAAAATCAAAGCAGCATAGACTACTTTGCTTGAACATCAAAATTTGCGGTTTATTCTTGAATTTCATTGCAACAAAACGTTTCTGTTGGATGATTTCATCATCGTTCAATTGAAATTGTAACTTCTGGAGAAAGCCAAATTCATTCTATTTGACAATCACTTTATACCACTGACTGTTAACTGATGCTCATATCAGAAGTGATTATAATTTTCTCTGTGACCACGTCGAAGTGGATGCGAATGTGTTCAGTTACGCAGACTGAATTTGTCAGTGATTGTGATAAAAGAAAGAATATATTTCAGTATTGGTGTTTCCGGCAACAATGAATTTCCCATTATGTTTTCTTCATCTGAATTATGGTTTGTTCGCACCCACGATAGGCTGTTGTTGATGATATCCGACGTTGATTAAAACTTGAATGGTTTACAATCAAAAGAACTGAATGTTTGGAAAATCAGAGATTCATTGTACTGTTATGTGTTTGTAAAGGTTTATTTCCCATTGATGTTAATGGATTTCGCTAATAAACAACAAAGTGGTTTGATATTTTTACTTTGAATCATCTGGATTGAATTGATTCTTAGCTTAAACTAAATGAACGACAAAAACAAAAAAATTATGTAAGATTTTACACTGATACTGTTGTTATGCATACTGATTTTGTTAATTAGTGCGATGAATAACGAATCTGCTTGACAGTAGCTGTTGTGTTGGTGTTTCAATGCACTTTCAGGTGAATGGTAAACAAAGAACGTTCAATTGACCACGAATTCCTGAAGCAAAAGGTATGAAATCGCTTATGAACCAATTTCATCCGTCAACATATACTTAACTGTTGATATTTCCTTACCATGATTAACTCATTCACATATGTTTGCCACGTAATACGTCCTTTAATTATGAGGCTATGATAGACGAACTCATAGTTACCTTATATTGTGGTTAAATACATTATAATATTGACGCAATGTAAGATTTCATTAAATATTTTTGTAAAAGCATAAACAATGATGATAATAATTGTGTACATAATCTGGCAGTATGGTTAGACCGTCGGTCCCAGTTGTTTAAGCAGAATCAATTATTGTATTTCTTTTGTTGTTTATCACCACATTTTGTCTAATTAATCAAATGATGTGGAATTATCTTTTTGTAGGGACTGTGATATAAATCATAAGTATAATGAGGAATTTTGTTTTCTAATGATCTGTTTATGTGACCGACAATCATCTACGCTCATAGAACAACGATGAATGAAATATTTAGCTTAAAACTGACAACTACTTTCGAAAAACAAAATGAAGTGTACATTGAAAAGCTTGGATTTTACGAACTTACAATAAACGAAGACTGATTTATTTGACAAACTGTAAATGTTCTGTAATCATTTTATTTCACGATACCAAATTATCCCGTTGGCATTCGGTGACGGTAAAGAGACAGTCATGAAATCATTCATCTAATGAGAGCGCAGATAAGAAAAATCAAAAGATGTTTTGCCCAAAGTGTAAGAGAAATTATACATGTGCATTGATCATGCACTTCATGAAAATACTTCTCAAGCCCTACCACTAGTTAGTTCTGTTGGGGACGTTAGATTCCCAGCACTCACTTAAAAGGGACCTAATTTTGTAATTTTATTTAAAAATGTGAATTTCTTTGTTACAGACTTTCTCGATCGTTTATCGAACAACAACAAATGAGACGGTTCCGGAGCAAAAGTCTTTAGCAGAAATCCTGATTGGAAGATAACTGAAAACGATCCACAGCCCAATGCATCCGAGTAATGTACCAACACCAGTATATGCAATGTCTAAAAAGCTATCCACGTACGAAGTGGGATGTTCAGTGTTTGCCCGTGAATACAGAGCAACACACGATCCATGGACAAAAGCGCGAGTGGTCAGAAGAGTAGGCCGTGTCATGTACAAAGTAGAGGTAGGAGGCGATAGATGGTCACGCTATCGGAATCAAACACAAACGGCTAGCCCCAGACCGTCCATCAACAGGAGTGACTTTTCTCGTTGACATCCTGCTTAAAACCTTCAACGTACTGGCAGCCCTACCATAGGGAAATTTCAACAACAAGTTGATCTCTATTATAGAAGGTGGCCTCTCTGACAGCGGACAACAACAGTCAAGATGCAAGTCGACACCAGGAAAGTACGATAATAAAATGGGGAGGTGTGTTAAAGAAGTTGGCTCCCCAGAAAGTATTTGAGAAAAACCTAATTTTGTAATTTCACTTAGAAAATTTGAACTTTTGTTTTCGCGCCAAAGGCGCTCTTCTCACTGACCATAAACCACTCACTTTCTCTCTAGGCTTTACTTCAGACAAGTACTCCCCGTGAGTCTCGACAACTGGACTACATTTCTCAGTTTACTTCAGACATTCAACACATCTCTGGAGCAAACAATGTGGTCGCAGACGCGTTGTCTCGAATAACTTCCTTAAACAGTTTCCAAGGAATCGGCCTTCTTAATCTCGCCCAGCTTCAAAAAGAAGACACAGATCTTCAGCACGATTTGTCCTCTACAACCCTCAAACTACGCGTCAAACAGATTGAAACAGGTAAGGAAACCTTACTTTGTGACACATCTACAGTTAGAGATTGCCAAATCGTGCCAAAACATTATCGATGCAACGCCTTCGATAAGTTGGACAAACTTTCTCATCCAAGTGTTCGTGCAACCATCAAGCTTATAGCAGAACGGTTTTTCTGGCCTGGCATGAATAAAGACATGAGGGAGTGGGCACTCTCCTGTGTAAGCTGCCAGAAATCGAAGGTTATCGGACACAATAAATGTCCCTTAGGCTCATTTAAAATGCCCGATGCTCGTTTCGATCAAGTTCATCTGGATTTGGTAGGATCTTTACCAGATTTAAATGGATGCTCTTATCTCTTGACCTGCATTGACCGTTTCACACGATGGCCAGAAGCAGTACCTATCAAAGAAATCACTGCTGAAACAGTGGCCCGCACCTTCATCGAACGATGGGTAGCAAACTTCGGTTGCCCTTCAACCATCACTACAGACCGCGGACGTCAGTTTGAATCTGAACTTTTCCGTCGTCTGACCATACTTTTAGGAATCACTCGCTTCCGAACGACCGCCTACCACACACAAGCAAACTAGTTAGTAGAACGCTTTCACCGACAACTAAAAGCATCAATACCAGCTGCAAACGTTTCACAGTGGACCGACGCTCTTCCACTCGTCTTACTAGGTATCCGCAATGCAGTGAAAGCTGACATTGGATACACTGCGGCTCAACTCGTTTATGGAACGACACTTTGACTCCATGGAGAATTCGTGGATCCTTCATCTTTTCATTGAACATGGATCTAACCTCCTACACGAACAGGCTTACAAACGCAATGCGTTCAGTTAAACCTGCTTCCACTCGACCACAATCTACCGATGTTTTCGTTCAACCTGATTTACGATAATGTACAAACGTTTTCGTTCGTCGAAACTCACATCGACGACCATTCGAATCAGCATACGAAGGACCTTTCAAAGTTCTTCAACTTGAATCTAAGAACTATACAGTCGATAAGAACGGAGCCAACGATATCATCAGCCTCGATCGCTTAAGAAGCAGCGTATTTAGAAGGAAATCCTATTCACGTCGATTTCCCTTTGGTACAATCGCACAACACGACTCCTACACTCATAATTCCTCAACCGACAACCAACACTAGCGATGATACTCCGCATGTGTCTGAAACTAAACTTGAAACGACACGTTCTGGAAGAAGGGTAAGATTTCCAGAACATTTAAACGACTACTGCACGTAAGGCACTACTCGACATTTTATATTATCTCGATCTTTCATTTTACGATATATACTATTCTTAAAAATTTTTAATGTAAGCACATATATATTTTTATCTTTATTTCAAAAAAACAAACAAACAAAAAACAAATTTTTTAACGTTATTACGTGTGCTTGAGTTTATTTTCCATTTTTCGCCGACATTGCGTTTTTACTCACATACGAGTGTATTTTGACATGTACTTGCATTCTCTTTTTCTTTTTCAGGACGGCTGGAAAAGAATGATGAAGTTTACGGTGAGCCGAAATTTTCATCGTAATTTTTCATTTTTTAATATGTTGTACCTCGTGCACATATAGTAAGGAAAGACGACCAGACGCTGCTAAACCTAGCAAGCTATCAGAAGAGTGTTTACTAACAACATACTCGTTGGGTTTAAACTTCTGGCTGGCCACGTCTTAGGGTCGTCACTACCCTCTAGGGAGTGAGTGATCCGTAGCGGTTAATAAATCCCCAAAATAAATAGCTCTGTACGTTTTCGACATAGGATGCTGACCATATGTTTTAGTGGACTCATCTAGTTGAAGGCGCTCGGTCATGAATCCGTACCAGATCACGTGTGGTAACGCTGTGCTCAACATCTACCGCAATCGCTAGCCAGATGAGTTCAGAGAATTCCGATATATTGGCAATCGCCAAATACACTCTTCCGATCTCCTTGACTCCGTCTCTTGATTTCTCTGGTGGGTACGAATTATATTAGAAGGTGTTGCTGGTAAAAGCGTTGTCAAACACTGAAAACCCGTGCCATCTTCACCTCCATGCCGTACTTTCCATATGAAGGAATCTTAAGCTCTATTGGTTTGTTTAGTCCTTTATCATGCCGTTTTGTGAATCTCCTCAAGGAAGGTTTTGTCTTGTACACATGTAGTGGCGTTAGACCATAACCACACAATCCTCAAAGCTGGACACGAGAAAACTCGGAAAATAGATATTCAATATTTACGCGGAGAAATATCTAACGATAGAGAAGGCACAAACAAGGAATTGGAGTTGCTCAAACGACATGGCTCGACCATGCAGGCGTGATCCTTGCTGAATATTACCTTATATCTATTCTTCCGACCACTGTTTGCATAATTTCATATTTTTGGGTTCCACTGCAAAACAACATGGATGACACTAATCCAAAAACTTAAGGTGAGCTTCAGCTATAAGTTTTCTGCAATCATAAGGTCATTTTACATGGCTTTTTCAATGACAACCACACAATTATTTGAATTCATTCAGTTGCTCTGATCAGAGCGAGTGGCAAAAACGTCAACAGCATCAAGCACACTGGATTCAATTGCCACACTTCATGTTTTATTCTGGATTTTTGGATCATTACTACTCACGAATGGCGTTACATATGTCGTCCACCGAATAATCTAATTTGCAAAAATAATCCAGGCGAGTTCAACTATTTTACTGGATGATATTTTGTACTTAACATGTATATATTTTCCAGTTGCTTTCGCCACATATTTGTAAGTGCCCTGAGCTAAATGCGGTAACTTCTTATGGAATGTTTATAACGCGTCATATTCCTGCCTGACGTTTTACAAGCAGTCTTAACTTTAAAATTATCTATCTGGTCATGTTCATCATTTTTAAATTGTGACATACGTCAACGACCTGCATGTTAACCTGACCCGCACATACGTTACACTATATTTTCATGTCTTCTAAATTTAGAAATCATCTGAATCGCCTTTGACATTTATCAATTAACCCATCATAGTCGTTGTTGCTAATCGTATTTTGGTTTATGGATTGGTTTATCATATTAGCAGCCTAAAATGCGAACATAGTTTAGACAATAAGATTACAAGTTTAGGTAATTTCAACTGCACTAGTAAAATAACTAAATCCTCAGGTAGCTTTTGGCTTAACAAACGTTTTAAATCAAAACTTCATAGTCTATTAGAACTAACACTAAACGGATATTTCTGAATTAAAATTTATAATATAATTGGGCGTCTCGGATTCTTAAACGTTATAAATTTATGATAATTTCGAATCACCTAAAGCAACAATACCTATTTTTCCACTGACTAATCCTCAGTCAACACCATGACTAGTTAAACATAATAGTTTCAGGATATCGTCATAAAGCATTGTCATGACTTGACAATCACATAATATGATTGATAACATTAGTGAATTTATTAACAAAATCGGTCAGCAAATTGACTTATAATTATCACTAGTGTTGTTTTCCTTTTATCTCCATTCACTAAAGATGATAACAGTATGTTTCTCTATCAGTTGCTCATCCAGTAAATATTTCAAAACCTTGTAAGTCTAATTGATGGTTTAGCGACACAATCATTCATGCAAATAATCAGTATAAGCAGTCGAGCGAATCTCCTGTAAACTGAGAACATCAATGTCGAATTGACCCTAACACTAGCTAAGGTTTAAGCCATTATCATAGACATGAGTTGGGAGTGTACTCCCTTGGTTACAACTTATGTTCCCCTGATAACCACATGAGCATCACTCACTATTAATCATCTTGTAAAAACTTGTTTAGCCAAATACATCTTGCAGCACCACGTCACTTAGTAATATGACACATAGGTTTAACTAATTTCAATAACTTATAACCACTATATCTCAACTAAATCGTATTCCGCCTTATGATAAACTGCATACTTGCAACTAACTTGTATGTTCAATCAGCCGGCAAGTATAAATATAAATAAATAGACTACCGCAGATCAGAACATTGAGTCTAGAGCATGTCTCTAACGAGTACACTAATGCTTAACGATTTGCTCCTAGCTATCTGTCCAAAATTCATATAATTATCAATCACGTATTTAAATCTTGTTTGGATAACCATTCATGTGTATTAGTAGTGTTACTAAGTTCTATCACGGTCAGGTAAACATGAGGTTGAGAAAATCTCCCTGTAGCTAAATAAACCGTATCAAACTAACTGGAACACTAGTTGGAATTTTTCTCCACGGTAATACTTTTGTTCCTTCAGTTAGCCTACTAATACAGATGCAATTGGAAATCAACTCATATGGACAACTTACCGGCATAATCGTTATTTGATTTCATAAGTTAGACTAAAAGTAGTACTAATATCAACATTTCTACAATATTCATTACTTTAATATTTCTAAACACAAAATACTTACTACCTATACGTTAAGTTATTAACCAATGGCTACTAACACGCATCATTACATGTGTTTCCCGACCAGATGCTGCCGCCTTTCCTTTTTGATTTATCTTTCAGCCTATCATTACCCGGGTGTTTCTTCCTAGTCTTGGTTAACTTCGGCACACTACAGTCCCATTCAATTCGGTATCGAACCAACACCACGTTGATTCTGGTCGGAGAGTAGTGTAGTGGCATTGGACCATAACCACAATCTTCAAAGATGAACACGAGACTAATCGAGAAATGGATATTCAATATTTAACGCGGAGAAATAGCTAACGATGAAGAAGGCGGGAAGAATGTATTGAATGAATTGGACTTGATCAAATGGCATGGCTCAGACATGCAGGCGTGGTCCCTCATGAATGTTACCTTATATCTTCTATTCATATTAAATATATTGTTCTTTCTCTAGCCTAACCTTGTTCTACATCATGTATTGGTAATTGATACGATACAGTGAGTTGGTGTAGTCGATGGTGTGACTTCCACGTAAGATCTTATAGATTAGGCAGTTATATCATGACAAATCTACAAATTTAGGATTAGGTCTATTATTAGAGCAGTACTAATATCATAATAGACCAAAATTCTACACATATACGTTTTGATTTGCGTCTGTTGTTATCGCTCGTAGTTCTGGCTTATTGCGGAATATACTTTCCTGTTCAGACTTCGACTTCTCTCTCTTGTTATCTGGGCTGTGACGCAATAAAATAGCTAGTTTATTGGTCTCTGGTCACAATTCTTTTTCTGTTCGCAGAACAAGGGAACTCGTCACTGCTTCAAACCTAGCAGTTTCATCGTGAGAAGTTGCGGAATTTCGTAAACATAAACCACTTGATGTAGATCTAAACAATCCTCCTCATTAATTAAGTTTATGACTGTAGGTATATCATAAACGAAAATGTATGGACCATCTCAAATTTTATAGAAGCACATGTTCGATTTTAAACACACTTACTTTCTGGAATGTAAATGACTATGATTTATCATTCAAACAACTTCAGACACCAAAATAACCCATGATTCTTGGTACAGAAAATTTAAGGTACATTAGCAAAAATTTTCAAAATGTTTATCATCTTTCAATGAAAGATAATGAAAAAAATTCGAAAAGCAAAAGATAGCTGTTTTATCATATTAAAAGGTAGTTCAACATCACATTAACATTATACATTTGACAGTGATTGGAGTCAGTAACTCGATGAACACATGAAAATTTGTCTAATCAGCGTTCATCAGACAATCGGAATCATTCTGTGTGTCCTAACTCCGCCTGGGGTCCTCCGGGGCTACTGCCGGCCCCAAGCCCGGATAAAGCAGGAGGGTTGGACATGGGGTTAGCGTCCCCATCCCGTAGAAAACTAACTCGCTAAAAAACGCTAACCAGAAAAATTAATCAAACCTTTTAAACTCTGTCCTGGGAGTCAGAAGGTCTTCATTTAGAAGAATTATGACGCCTTATAATGAAAGCCGAATTCCTTCGGAAGTTACGAGGCCGATGCCCCTTCTGACAACCAGAGCGACCATTTATTTAGGTACATGGAATGTTCCTACAATGTGGGACACCGGAAGAGCCTTCCAAATTGCTGCAGAAATGAGAAGATACAACCTAGAGGTACTTGGCATCAGTGAAACACATTGGACACAAGTTGTACAACAACGACTAACCACAGGAGAGCTTCTGTTATACTCCGGCCATGAAGAAGTAAATGCCTCACATACACTAGGAGTTGCATTGATGCTGTCCAAACAAGTGCAAAATGCGCTTATAGGATGGGAATCTCATGGACCAAGGATCGTCAAAGCCTCGTTCAAGACAAAGAAAGAGGGTATTTCGATGAACATCATCCAATGCTATGCGCCTACCAACGACTACAATGAAGACGCTAAAGATCAATTCTACAATAGGCTGCAGTCAATCGTCAAGAAGTGCCCAACAAAGGACCTGACCATTTGATAGGAGATTTCAACGCCAAGGTTGGAACGGACAACACTGGATATGAAGACATCATGGGACGACACGGACTGGGAGAAAGAAACGAAAATGGTGAGAGATTTGCAAATCTATGTGCCTTCAATAAGGTGGTCATAGGCGGCTCCTTATTCCCACATAAACTCATACACAAAACCACATGGACTTCATCGGATCACTCTACACAAAACCAAATCGACCATATTTTGCATCAACAAAACGTTCAGGAGGACTATAGAGGACGTTAGAACCAAGAGAGGAGCTGATATAGCATCAGATCATCACTTGCTGGTCTCCAAGATGAAATTGAAACTCAAAAAGCACTGGACAACGGGGCGGACAATATCACAATAGTTTAATACGGCCTTTCTTTAGGATACCAACAAACTCAACAAATTCAAGTAAGCCCTCAGCAATAAGTTCCAGGCCTTTCTTGATCTACTCAATGGAGAAGGAACTACTGTGGAGAGCAACTGGAAGGGGATCATATGATCATATGATGGATTACACTTCTAAATTGTGCATGGAAAACAGTTGACAAAGTCGTTCGAAGTGAAGACCGGTGTTAGGCAGGGTTGCTTACTCTCACCCTTTCTCTTTCTCTTGGTGATCGACTGGATCATGAAGACGTCAACATCTGAAGGGAAGCACGGAATACAATGGATATCTATGATGCAATTGGACGATCTAGACTTCGCAGAAGATCTGGCCCTTCTATCCCAAACGCAACAACAAATGCAGGAGAAGACGACCAGTGTAGCAGCAACCTCAGCAGCAATAGGTCTCAATATACACAAAGGGAGGAACAAGGTTCTCCGATACAACACAGCATGCACCAATCCCATCACAATTGACGGAGAAGATTTGGAAGATGTAAAAACCTTTACGTATTTGGGCAGCATCATTGATGAACAGGGTGGATCTGATGCAGATGTGAAGGCGCGGATCGGCAAAGCAAGAGCAGCATATTTACAACTGAGGAACATCCGGAACTCAAAAACTGTTAACCAACACAAAGGTCAGGATTTTCAATACAAATGTCAAGACAGTTCTACTATATGGGGCAGAAACCTGGAGAACTACGAAAGCCATCATCCAGAAGATACAGGTGTTTATTAACAATTGTCTTCGCAAAATACTTCAGATCCATTGGCCGGACACTATTAGCAACAACGTACTGTGTGAGAGAACAAACCAAATCCCAGCGGAGGAAGAAATCAGGAAGAAGCGCTGGAAGTGGATAGGACACACATTGAGGAATGCACCCAACTGCATCACAAGACATGCATTCACATGGAATCCTCAAGGCCAAAGGAAAAGAGGAAGACCAAAGAACACATTACGCCGAGAAATGGAGATAGACATGAGAAAAATGAACAAGAATTCGATGGAATTAGAAAAGTAGGCCCAGGACAGAGTGGGTTGGAGAATGCTGGTTGGCGGCCTATGCTCCATTGGGAGTAACAGGCTTCAGTAAGTAAGTAAGTAAGTAATGGTGTAGTAATTAATATGTGATTTATCTGATTAATTTCTGTATATATTTCAGTTCAATGTTTCAATGTGTTAGTACAAAATGTGCTTGATGAATTAAACTTTTGTAACGGTAATTCAAATCTGAGCTGGCCTATTGAGTAAATGAGTGTCTCTCACTCTGATATTCCGTAAGAATCGGATTCTGTGAAGAAAGTACCCAGAAGACAGTGTTTATGACCTTTGAGATCATACAGTTTACGTTTCCTAACCCCTGTGGTTTTTAGATTGAATAGAGTGGGTTTTGTGAAGTAGGATGGTTTCTTATTTATTACATATTAGATGCTCAACTATGTCTATCACGTACCAGTACAATGATACTACTTTTAAAAGTTCTTTTATCACTTAGTACAATGCTCATTTGTTTGATCACGATTTCACTTATCCGCAAACATTATTTATGAACATTTATTTGGTTTTTAAACCAAGATGTGAAGAATGGTAAGTAAGATAGGTAAGTAAATAAGTAACTAAGTAAACATTTAAGTATGGAAGTAATTAGGTATATAATTTTTCATGTCAGTCAGTAAATATGTAAGTACGTAAGTAAGTAAATGAGTAAGTAAGTAAGTGAATAATTAGGTAAGTAAGTAATTACGTAAGTAAGAAAGTAATTAGGTGACTTAGTTTTTAAGTAAATACGTATGGATGAAGTAGGTAAATAAATAATAAAGGAAGGAAATGAGTAATTAAGTAAGTATGTATGTATGTATTGAAGTAGGTATTAAAATAAGTAAATAAATAATTAAGTAATTATGTAGGTAAATAAGTAATTAGGTAATTAATTACGTAAGCAGGTAAGTGAATAAGTAAATAAGTAAGAAAATTTATAGGTAAGTAATCGTGTAAGTATGTAAGTAATTAATTATGTAAGCAAATAATTAAGTAAGTAAGCAAGTGAGTGGTTAAGTAAGTACCTAAATAAGTAAGTAAGTTATGCAGTAATTAACAAGGTATATACATATGTAAGTAAGTGTGCAATTAAGTAAGTGTGTAAGTAAATAAATAAATAAGTCGGTATGTAAATAAGTGTGTAATTATTCTTTCCTTTCTAACTATCATAATAATGTTTGTTTTTCGTTAATGTCACCAGTTTAAAGAGTTTACTTATACTATACATTTTGACAGAAGTACGAAACAATAAGGGATATATATTTAGAATTGTAATCATAACAATATTCGTAATAAGATTTATTTATTTACTAGATATTGCATAATACTACTTTTGATTATGATAATAAAAATATGATATTTACGATTAGTGTATAGGAAATACTGATGCCGATTAGAAGGAATCTGATTTGTTCGGTTTGAAATACTAATTATAATATTTCTATTATTATTCCCCTGTTGATGATAAACATCAGAACTGTAGATTACTGACACAAAAGCCTTTGGCTGCATATTACTACGACTGAAACCAATACTACTGCTAAGACTACTACTATTACTACCATTAAAAATAATAATAATAATAACAACAGGCTGAAATACTACTAACCGGTTTATTTGAAAACAGAAACATGTAAAGACAAAGTATCAATACACAATAGGATTGTGACAGAATAAGAGAAACATCTGAATAAATCGATAAGATTGATAAAATAACACTAATACAATAAACAATATGATTAAGTTAACAAAGAAATTCTTACATCAAGAAAACTTTTTTATAGACAAATGTTTGTTGTATATTGATATAATTGTGTTTTCGGTTTTCAGACTACGTTACACGTGGATACACCGAATATCCGGTTTGTATAAATGTAAAGTAACACTTTCACTTGAGTTTCACCTTCTTTTATCTTTTTTTATAATCCGAATCGATTATCACTAGTCATTATATTAGTGTGTTTTACTATAGTCAGGAAGAGAAATGTATCAGATAACCTTGATTTGGTAAAGTGGGTGAGATCTTTTGTAAGATGAAAATTTTAGTCAATATAAAAGAAGCATTTAACGATAGTTTATTTTTCCATTTTACGGAATAACTGTAGCTTGATAATCAATGAGGTACATGAAATGTTAGACAACTGTTTCGTTATAACACAACACTGGTCATGAGTTTTCATCCAGGACTTACCAGGAATCAAAGTTTAAACCTTTAGTGTTGACACTAGTAGATTAGAATCTTTCAGTCCATGTTTTCAACTACAGTTAAGTTTTTTGATTATAGATGTTATCTCAGAGAGCAGCTTACAAGTAACATTCATTTCATAACAACTGTTATCATTTTGTTGTTTAATATACAACTTATTTTGTAATTGTAATTTGTTACCTTTTGCTTTACTCATAAACAGACACCCAGGGTTTTGGTGTTAACTCTTTTGGTATATTAATGATAAACTTGTGTATTGTTATATTTTCAATAAGCTCTATTGCTGGGATCCATCATAAGTTTACTGTCAGTGCATTAAACATAATTCAGCTTCGTTATTTCGTTCAACATATCTATATCAATCAATAACTCAATCGATCATTGACGGTGAACAAGTTGTACACTTTGCATATAAAATCAATTCTAGCCAATCGATGAAAAACTAAATCTTCTTTCAAGAATTTGGAACAGTTGAGTCAGAAAACGAGGTGAAATGTGTGAATATCCGAAATTCATAGTTGTTTCAATTAGTAAAGAGTGTATACAAAGAAATATATACGTTTATCTGTATTCATAAGCTTTTGGGGAGATTCCCACAGCTTCGTAGGTTTGATAATCATACTGGATAACATTGTATCAGTCGAACGAGATAAATGACTACAATGCAAAGATCATTGAAGGTAACAGAAAACGTTTTGAAAGCAACACAGTAGAAAATTGTCGATTTTAAGTATGTATAATATCTGAATAACTCAATTCTACACAAAGTAGAAGCTGATTATATTGTCCATAACAACAATGAACTCTTTTAGATTAAGTCGTCCAGTGCCGAGAAGTTAACAACACCCAAAAACATTCACTTAGACTGCAAACACGTTCTATCATGTCAAAAAAACATCCACATCTTTATATACTTTTTAATTAAGTTTACTGATAAGAGTAATCATTTATTCGTATAATAGCATAAGAACTAGTCTTTTAACAACGATGGATGATGGCTGTCAGTGAAATTTGAGACACGCGTTTCACCGTATTTGAGGACCGAAAGCTGAATATACATACATCTAACAGTTGATACACACTTCAGGATTCCAAACCAGTACCGTTGGTTTCAAACGCAAAGACCTGATCCAATTACATACCATTTGTCACTTGTTGGTTTAAAAGCCAATTAAATGTACATAATAATGTTTGTGGATAAGTGAAATTGTGATGAAACAAATGATCATTGTACTAAGTGATGAAAGAACTTTTAAAAGTAGTATCAATGTATTGGTACGTGACAGATATAGTTTAGGAACTTATATGTAATACATAAGAAACCATAAGGCTATAAGTTCTTACTACACAAAATCCACTCTATTCAATCTAAAAACCACAGGGGTTAGGAAACGTAAACTGTATGATCTCAAAGGTCATAAACACTGTCTTCTGGGTACTTTCTTCACAGAATCCGATTCTTACGGAATATCAGAGTGAGAGACACTCATTTACTCAATAGGCCAGCTCAGATTTGAATTACCGTTACAAAAGTTTAATTCATCAAGCACATTTTGTACTAACACATTGAAACATTGAACTGAAATATATACAGAAATTAATCAGATAAATTACATATTAATTCATACACCATTACCCTTCAGAAAAATTGAAACTTAGTGAAACTTAACTTATCATGCTAAAATAATTTATTTTGACGGCATTACTGCTGATGGGTCGAACATCAATTGTAACGTCTAAGTACATACTACCAAATTCCTCAGAAAACACGTGAACGCGTCAAAGATGATGCTGATACTAGTGAATATCGCGAGGAAGACGCTTCTCTTGAGCTTATGAATCAAAAACTATATTTAAGAATTGGTTTTTTTACATTTTGAGCACATTATTTTTATATTAAATTTTGCACACTATTCAGTATAATATCAGTAGTCTGCGTGATTTAGCAAATTTATTATCGACACACAGAATGATTCCGATTGTCTGATGAACGCTGATTAGACAAATTTTCATGTGTTCATCGAGTTACTGACTCCAATCACTGTCAAATGTATAATGTTAATGTGATGTTGAACTACCTTTTAATATGATAAAACAGCTATCTTTTGCTTTTCGAATTTTTTCATTATCTTTCATTGAAAGATGATAAACATTTTGAAAATTTTTGCTAATGTACCTTAAATTTTCTGTACCAAGAATCATGGGTTATTTTGGTGTCTGAAGTTGTTTGAATGATAAATCATAGTCATTTACATTCCAGAAAGTAAGTGTGTTTAAAATCGAACATGTGCTTCTATAAAATTTGAGATGGTCCATACATTTTCGTTTATGATATACCTACAGTCATAAACTTAATTAATGAGGAGGATTGTTTAGATCTACATCAAGTGGTTTATGTTTACGAAATTCCGCAACTTCTCACGATGAAACTGCTAGGTTTGAAGCAGTGACGAGTTCCCTTGTTCTGCGAACAGAAAAAGAATTGTGACCAGAGACCAATAAACTAGCTATTTTATTGCGTCACAGCCCAGATAACAAGAGAGAGAAGTCGAAGTCTGAACAGGAAAGTATATTCCGCAATGAGCCAGAACTACAAGAAATAACAACAGACATACATCAAAACGTATATGTACAAGACGAAACCGTCCTTGAGGAGATTTACAAAACGGCATACTAAAAGACTAAACGGACCAATATAGCTTAAAATTCTCCTATGTGGGAAGTGCGACATGAAGGAAAAAAGTGCGCTCTTGGCGAGAAAAAAAGAACAAAATTCCTCATTATACTTATGATTTATATCACAGTCCCTACAAAAAGATAATTCCACATCATTTGATTAATTAGACAAAATGTGGTGATAAACAACAAAAGAAATACAATAATTGATTCTGCTTAAACAACTGGGACCGACGGTCTAACCATACTGCCAGATTATGTACACAATTATTATCATCATTGTTTATGCTTTTACAAAAATATTTAATGAAATCTTACATTGCGTCAATATTATAATGTATTTAACCACAATATAAGGTAACTATGAGTTCGTCTATCATAGCCTCATAATTAAAGGACGTATTACGTGGCAAACATATGTGAATGAGTTAATCATGGTAAGGAAATATCAACAGTTAAGTATATGTTGACGGATGAAATTGGTTCATAAGCGATTTCATACCTTTTGCTTCAGGAATTCGTGGTCAATTGAACGTTCTTTGTTTACCATTCACCTGAAAGTGCATTGAAACACCAACACAACAGCTACTGTCAAGCAGATTCGTTATTCATCGCACTAATTAACAAAATCAGTATGCATAACAACAGTATCAGTGTAAAATCTTACATAATTTTTTTGTTTTTGTCGTTCATTTAGTTTAAGCTAAGAATCAATTCAATCCAGATGATTCAAAGTAAAAATATCAAACCACTTTGTTGTTTATTAGCGAAATCCATTAACATCAATGGGAAATAAACCTTTACAAACACATAACAGTACAATGAATCTCTGATTTTCCAAACATTCAGTTCTTTTGATTGTAAACCATTCAAGTTTTAATCAACGTCGGATATCATCAACAACAGCCTATCGTGGGTGCGAACAAACCATAATTCAGATGAAGAAAACATAATGGGAAATTCATTGTAGGTGAATAGGAAATATATTACCGAAAATACCAAATTGTTTCACTAGGTAACCGATAACTTGGAATCCTGAAATGCAACAGAAAAGGGGAAAACACACTATGTTGTGAAATAGAGACAGACATCAAAGAGATTAATAGCAACTAGGAAAAATCTGGAAAAGATTGCGCAGATAGAGTTGGATAGAAAATATATTAGTAGGCATGTGGTGGAAAGAAACGGTGCTATAATCAAAGATGGAATGCAGTATACTTTGTTGAAATGGGTGACTGTATCCTGTGTACATGTCTTAACATGAACAGTTTACTTAAATTCACCAAATTCACCTGACAAAATTCATCGATCATACTGAATATTCAAAGCAGATTCATTCGGATCAAACGTGCTATGATGAAATAAGAGTAATGATAATTTTCAAGTGATTGAAACGGTCATCTATTTCAGAAATCATTACTTGATAATTAAGTTATTGTTACATGGTTTGTAATTCTCCTCTGTTTTGTTTGATAACTCGGAATGAAATCACATTATTCATTTCACAGAAACTTGTTCAAAATACAATTCAATTAAACTATGCCAAAACTCAACAATACCGAATACAACATGTATTTGGTGTGAAAAAACTCATATATGCATTGATAGTAATGGTCCGACACTCATAGCATTCAAGTGAATGACTGTCATGTTGAAGTGAGTACTTATTAAACTTCACAGATCATTTTCAATATCACATAATTCCACATTACGAGTAAATGGATTTGCTCGAAAGAACACTTTATTGTTATGAATATGAACTGACTTGTATTCTTTCCTCAGTGACCGAATTAAAGATTGGTACAAGTTGACAATAATTAGTCAGATATAGGCACAATGCTTTATTTTCGTGGTAGCAATGGACAAAGGATCGAAGCGTCGCTTGCCATCAGTGTTTGAAACCGTATATCTATGAGGATTGTTACAATATATCGATGAAAGCAGCTAAAGTGAAGAGCCGTAACCTGTTTAAAATTGTATATCATGTCAGTTTATAGACTCTCATTGCTGAAGTCCAGAACAAAGATTTCTGATTCTGTGTTGAGAAATATGTAACTTGAATGAATTGCTTCAAGAAAGACGTCAATTATAAGTTCATCGATTTTTAATTAGATTATGATTAGATGTGACATACAGAATACTACTACAATTGAGACGTAAATTAGTTTTAGGATAGTGTGTAATCAACTTGCCGATATTTAAATCTATGGCATGTGCTAAATGATTTCATGAATGTAAATCGTGCATCTTCATGTCGATTGCTCTCCTGTCACCTCTTTTGACACTAGTGTATGGTGAATATTATTTGGTTCCAGTAATATGTGATATTTGTTCATTCAGATAAGCTCTGAAGTTAACAATATGAGCACACAAACACCCGTGAAACACAGTGAAAGTACTTCGGGGATGACTGCAGTTCAGGTTACGGAAAACCTCAAGGAAACCACCGAAGGAACTGATCAATACTCGGTAAGTATTTGATATTTAGTAATAAATGCTACTGTATTCTTTTTCTGAAGAATATGTTTACCGAGATAGCGAATGACAATGAGCAGAACAAATCATTTCAATGCATATACATTGTGATTTGTTTTCTTTTAAATATGACTGCCGAAATAACCAAAGAAAATGACGAGTACAACCCACCTCTCTCTCTCTATGTATATATATAACGTTTCCTTTGATCGTCTTCTCCTTTGCTGTATGCTTGAGTTGTGTTATTTGGAAATGGTTCCACAAAGGAAAGAAAAGTAATTCATGAATCTCATGAATGCTTCATAACCTGCTTTGAATATTCGGATCGATTTTTTCTATTGGTTGATACTTCCATTGTGATTCAACGTGATACCTGGAACATAAAATTCATAACACAAATCGGTCGTCAGCTAGTTATAGGATGGTGGATACAGATTACACTGATTGTCGATTCGGTACTACATGTTCCAAATGATTGTACAAATGCAAATGATGTAACTTTTTATTAAATTCTCTTTCACCATTGTTACTGACAACGATGTATAATAAATAATTAATTCATTAGATAATATTTAATGTTTAGTAATAAATTCTACTGTCTCTTTTGCTCAGAAGAGCTCGGACGTTAGTGATTTAAGTAGACCAACAACCAACAATCACAATGAAAAACTCTAATCATCACAGCTGCTCAAGTAAGAGAGAACCTCAAGGAAATCTAAAAGAAACTAATCAATACTTGGTAAGTATTTAATATTTAGTAAATAATGCTGTTGTATTCTTTTCTTCAGAATATGATTTCCGAGATAGCCAATGACAATGGACAGAACAGAGCACGTCAGTGCATATACATTGTGATTCCTTAAGTCACATCCTTTATTGTTGTCTGTATCGGTTCTGTTATTTATGCATGGCTGTATAAAAGGAAGAACAGTGATATATGATCGTCAAAGACGTCTTATAACTTGCTTCTATTATTCTGACCAAGCTTTTTCTATTCGTATTTTATTAGAAAACTCTATATTTAATTATAATATTATATTATTGAACAATGTCTTAATAAATGTTTTTATATTCTTATGCTTGTTTACGTAATGTCCGACGAAATATTAGGGCAACAAGCAGGCTAGACAGTAATGATGGCGACTACTCTTGCCACGCAACAAGCTGTATCTTCATACAAAGAATCGTATTTCTGGCTTAGACGTTTTAGTCGACACAGTAGCAGAAATCAGTATTATCACAATTGAGCAATCACGATGAGATGATGAAAGTCAGCTGCAATTAGAGGTTGTTTAATTTTCCGGCTGTGAAAATCCACGTGAAACATCGACGGAGTCCAAGGCCTTAAACCAAAGACTGCTCTCCATAAGTCTTGATAACTGTTTCTTTGAGCGCCTGGAATGACACTTGGCTGCTTGAGGTGTGCTGCTATCGTGATAGCTCAAGTGGAATGGTTCTGATTTCTGCTACTATGTCGGCTTAAACGTACGAGCCAGAAATACGATCGCTTGTATGAAAGAGACGCTTGTTGCGTGGCAAGAACAGTCGCCATCATTACTGTCAATCCCACATGTTGCTGTAATATTTATTTTTGGGTGTTGTGAATGTTTACGGTTTTGTGCAGTGCCGCGCCTTTGTATCATATTTCTGGTGGTACCAACAAATTCCTGTTGTCTGCCTCGGTGATGTAAAACGTTGGTTTGAGAGTGATTTCATTCTGAGGATCAACCTGAATCGCTTGCATTAAACAGTTGCTTTCGTTGCCTGTAATGATGCCAGCTTATTTAACATTTCAGTGAACTGTAATTGTAATGTGATTGTGCTCTGCCAACAGTTTGCATCATGTTTACACTGTGGCTAACTGGATCGATTTCCATTATTTTGCCGGCTGTATGTGCCAAATCTTCCAGAGTCATTGAATTCCACGACACACCAACAATATTTCTGAGACTATGTGATAAGCGTTGTAGCCACATTTGTTTCAATGTAGTTTCATTAATTTGTATGTGCCGGCTACTTACTTCATGTGTCGCGAACGTTGCGATGGATTCCAGTTCCCAAGTCGTATGCTGTCCACAGTTGGTGTATTACTGCTGCTTTTGGTTTATCATATGGCCGTAGTTCCGGTACGTGGCCAATCAAGTTCCAACGTCTGTGGAGATTTTGACGGAGATGGTACACATTACAAATGTATATTTTGTTGCTTGAGAAAGGATTTCCTGAGATGTGAACTGTGCCTATACTTGTACAAAGCGGTCCTTTGGGTTATTTGCGACATACACCGGTAGTCTGTATTCCAATATAGCGTTGACCGTGCTTACAACGAAATCTAGTGTTGCGAGAGCATTTTAGTAATTAATAATTCCAATAACCGTGCTTGCACCGAAATATGACGAGCTAGGTAATGTTGCGAGGGCTTTTAAGAGAGGACCATCAACGTTACTAAGATTATCGGGAGAATATATTACACGAATAATAAACTTGCGAGTTGGGTGAAATGAACAATATGGCAAACAAAGTAAATGTCCGTTTCATCAGATAATTGTGGCGTGTTCGAGTTGTATTTGATGTAATAATCCACAATTATAAGTAACTAAAAATTCCAATAATAACTGTTATAATTCAAGCAGTATATCCAGATAAAGAATATAATGAAAATATAACTGTGATCTATAAATGTGGTGAATAAATATAGTTGAGCCTGGTTATCATAACAACTGATAATTCAGAACGAGCCACATATTTTTGTAACAGTGTATTTATGAGTGGTTGTTAGTGTGTCGTGCTATAAGGGATTCAAAATGAAAGTAAGGGAGGATTCATAGTCATGCGCTTTTAAACAACCATATTACAGTCACTATTAGTAAATTCACAATGTATGAGAAGTAATGAAAGAAATGCAAATAGTGTCAAAAACGAATTACAAAATAAGTTTATCTCGATTTTCTCCACAACACATGTTCTTTATCCGAAATGATGCGAGGTACTGGAATCTCATGATGACATGTTTCCCTCTTAATCAATCTGCACTGAAATGTATGCCTATTTGTTAAACAGAAACAAACTGAACCTCCGCCTGGTAGTATATGAAATACTGGTTGCAGAGAATTTCGAACCCTGATACAGACTTATTCACTCAGTTTTCAAGATGTACAAATCCATAAGGAGAGGCCTAAATATTCATAACCAGTTTTTAAAGAGCTAGAACACCCACAATTAAGGTCAGTGATGATCTAGATACTAATATCGTTAGATGTCGCCTCAGCGGTCAAGAGGCTGTGTGTTTGTGAGCCAGACCGTCGATCTTAGGTTCATGTCTCTTCATCCGAAAAGTCCCATACTAAAAAGAAAAGTCCATACAGTGCTTTCAGCTTTCCAATGTTGCCCTAATGTTTGTAGATGAATGATCTCACTTAAAACTCAGCAATTTCGAAAACTTTATACTGAAAATCCATTTATACAAGTTGGTAAAAAATATATTGCATATTGAACACAATAGCGTCACTTGAAACATTTGAAGTGCAAATAATTTCGGAAGTCAATATGGTAGAGATGGTTATTGTTGTTAGTTACAGTTCAGTAGAGGAACTGGATATTGAACATTTGTAATCAAATTAAACTTGACGTTTAGTGTGTAGAGTTACTCTATGGCTGATTGAAGTTGGTTTCTTTATATTTTTGGCAAAAGAGTGTAGTTTTTCTTGACAGTTCTCATAATAAGGTGTCTGGTTATAACTAACAGCAATAGAAGTCGAAACACTTAAATGTCTTACAGAAATGCTAACGTTATCCTACTGATGTTTGTCGTCATCTATGCTTGACGGCCATATGTCGTTTATATGGTCATCAACTGAAATGAACTCAATGGCAATAGTCTGTGGCAACTATTTTATGTCGACTATGGTTGACAATTTTATGAAAATAAACAGTAGATTTTTCAACAGGAAGTTTATTGTGGATAATCGAGTGTTGGAGATCGTGTTAAATTGTCTATTTCAGTATGAACGTTCTGAGGCTACAACAACTGAGCGACAATTGTTACGGGAGGACTGTAGACATTTGGCTGATTAAAACCATTTTATTGTACATCAATAATTTTACCGTGTTTTTGGATGTATTTGTTTTACTTAACTTCTGAACTTGTTTGTCTAGATCATTATTTTTGGACATCTTGGTTTCTCTTTGTCATTGGTTTGGTATTTGTGAGTTTTTGCTCCGAGAACCTACAAAATTGAAAATTTGTTTTGTAATTGTTATAATTATTGTTGTTAGAACGACATTTGAGTCGACTATTTGTAAACTGCGAATAAACTTTGGCATCTATTGGAATTCGGTTCTATTGTTAATATGGGTTCGTGAATTGCAAATAGATCGACATACCGTACCTCAATAAACGGAACAAGCAAAAACTTGGACTTGAGAATCATCTCATATTATATACCTGGAAAAGGAAGTCGCTGGATATGTAACCCCCATATATTCAACACTTCAAAAACTATAAGATTTTACACGCTGTTTGATTACTTACTTTTTCAAGGAGATACAATCAATCATGTTTGGGTGACTATTTAGTGTACACTTCACTGAAGTATTATGTACCTGTTTATATTTCGATAACCTCGATGCTTGATTGTTTTTCATGCATTTCACTTAATATATTATTACTATTGTTTTAGAAAACTTCCCAACTAGTTCACTAACTTTTCGTCTGTGTTTTTTAACTGTTCCACAGACGTTATGAATGCTTAATTATCAATATTGATAAAACTTATTCCTCACAGGCAATTCCATTTCCAACGAATCGGTGTATAATATATTGACTTACTTCACTGTTCAAGTACTTTACTCCATAGTACAAAATTAACTTGTTTGTAATGTGCACTTGGTAGCTGTATGAAATAAATTCGTTGAATGAATCTTCATATGGACTGGATACATTCTGTATATATACCCGGTGAAAGAACGAGCCTCGGATTCAGCGCTGCAACTAATGATTAAATGCTGATATAACGGATTCTGCTAGAAAGTAGCATCCAACATCCGTCTAGATGATTAGAGATAAGCCACAAAAGGAAGACTTGATAATCATTCAAAAAATGGAGAAGCAGTTGGTAAATCACTCAAGTAGTATTTAGCCTAAGGTAGTTTGATATGATATCCAAAATATTGAAATCGACCAATAGAATTCAACGGCGTCTACTGAACTTATCAGTTTCCAAAACTGATCCCGTCCATTTCTAAACACGAAAACAGCAAAGTCAGCTTAAATGTGGATAGGCAAAATTTCTCTACAACAATCATGAGTAGTGATTGTTAACGGAATGAAAGATTTGGAAAAATAACTGCGTTAGGTGACAACAAATGATTCGAATTTTGAGAAAGAATCAACAAGGTACGAAATTATCCTCCGGCACTCGATGTCGTAACTTCAGTAGAAATCACCTTCATTCGGTTTGTTTAAAACGGCTTATTTAATTATTAAGACATAACTACAAACAACTACTTTGAGTTTCCTGAGATAAACTCCTTACGTCTTAAGATTAGTAGTAGTACTAAGAGTTACCTATCCTTTGAACCATTGAAAATTAGTGGGGACTGAGAAGTTGTTTTAACTCTGTTTGTGACTTCGCAACAAGTCCTCTTGACTATTTTATTAGGGATCAAACCTACAAAAATCGGATCATGCCACAGGTGTATCACATTGAAATCAACCTGTTTCATCAGTGAAATCTATCTTATTTCCTACATAGTTGATTTTAAGTTATGAATTTTCACTGAAATTTCGAACTTACTCACTAGTGAGCATCTTTCTGACATGTTAAACAGTCATATTGTACATGTAAACCTCTACATACAATCTAAGTTATCTTCGTTGCTTTGAATTTCCAGGAAGTTCTGAAAAATCGATGACAGACTTTGATGGTTTATGAATTATTTAGTATTGTACCACTAACTGGTAATTGTTGATTGAAAAGTACTGAAAGCCGACCTGTATTGGATAATCCCCTTTTAATCGTACACGTTACCAGTACTCATGCATGATATTCTAGCCCCGAAATGCCTTGACATGTTCGAAGGTGTGGAGAGTCAGCACGCTCACTCGAAATGCTCTCACATGGCCACGCGTACACATCCACTGTCAAGAAAGATCTACACATTGCATTCTCATGTTGAGGGTGTTGCATAACGTCGCTCCACTACCTTGTGGGTTAGATATTTACGTGAAATATTTGGGGTGTGACCTCTTAAGAAAACCACCTGCTTCGGTTTGGGTGTTGGGGCAGTATTCCGGCATTTATATTTGGTGTCTCCTTGATCTTGTTTAAATGTCTTGTTTAAATAAATATAAAACAACTAGTCCGTTTCATAAATTTCGATAAGGGTTGATGAACATATACCAAAATGGTTGCAAAATCAGATGAATACCAATGGTCAAATAAGATCACAGGATACACAGACATCATCATCCATTGCGAAACATTTGATTGAGACTGATCATAAGTTTGATATCAAATCAGCATTTGTTGTGTTGCACAAAAGCCTTCCAGGACGTATTACTTACTTACTTACTTTCACCTGTTACTCCTAATGGAGCATTGGCCGCCAACCAGCATTCTCCAACCCACTCTGTCCTGGGCCTACTTTTCTGGTTTCATCCAATTCTTGTTCATTTTTCTCATGTCTATCTCCATTTCCCGGCATAATGTGTTCTTTGGTCTTCCTCTTTTCGTTTAACCTTGAGGATTCCATGTGAGCGCTTGTATTATGACGCAATTGGGTGGCTTCCTCAATGTGTGTCCTATCCACTTCCAGCGCTTCTTCCTGATTTCTTCCTCCACTGGGATTTGGTTTGTTCTCTCACACAGTACGTTGTTGCTAATAGTGTCCGGCCAACGGATCTGAAGTATTTTGCGAAGACAATTGTTAATAAACACCTGTATCTTCTGGATGATGGCTTTCGTAGTTCTCCAGGTTTCTGCCCCATATAGTAGAACTGTCTTGACATTTGTATTGAAAATCCTGACCTTTGTGTTGGTTAACAGTTTTTGAGTTCCGGATGTTCCTCAGTTGTAAATATGCTGCTCTTGCTTTGCCGATCCGCGCCTTCACATCTGCATCAGATCCACCCTGTTCATCAATGATGCTGCCCAAATACGTAAAGGTTTTTACATCTTCCAAATCTTCTCCGTCAATTGTGATGGGATTGGTGCATGCTGTGTTGTATCGGAGAACCTTGTTCCTCCCTTTGTGTATATTGAGACCTATTGCTGCTGAGGTTGCTGCTACACTGGTCGTCTTCTCCTGCATTTGTTGTTGCGTTTGGGATAGAAGGGCCAGATCTTCTGCGAAGTCTAGATCGTCCAATTGCATCATAGATATCCATTGTATTCCGTGCTTCCCTTCAGATGTTGACGTCTTCATGATCCAGTCGATCACCAAGAGAAAAAGAAAGGGTGAGAGTAAGCAACCCTGCCTAACACCGATCTTTATTTCGAACGACTTTGTCAACTGTCCTCCATGCACGATTTTGCAGTTTAATCCATCATATGAATTCTGTATAATATTGACTATCTTCTGAGCCACGCCGTAGTGTCGAAGAAGCTTCCATAGTGTTGTTCTGTCCACGCTATCAAATGCCTTTTCGTACTCAATGAAGTTCATGTAGAGCGATGAATTCCATTCAATTGATTGTTCCACAATGATCCGTAGAGTTGCAATTTGGTCTGTACACGATCTATCCTTACAGAATCCTGCCTGTTGGTCACGAAGTTGGGCGTCTACGGAGTCATTCATCCTGTTTAACAATACCCTGTTGAAGACTTTTCCCGGTATTGAGAGATGAGTGATGCACCTCTAATTATCACAGTTGCTGAGATCGCCTTTCTTCGGTATTTTGATCAGGATTCCTTCTTTTCAGTCTCCTGGTACTTGTTCCTCATTCCACATCTAGTTGAAGAGAATGTGGAGTATCGTTGCAGTTGCCGCTACGTATGCTTTTAGTGCCTCTGCTGGAAAGTTCTCTGGTCCTTCTGCTTTGCCACTCTTGATTTGCCTGATGGCCATGCTGATTTTTATCAATTGTTGGTGGGCCAACATTGATTGTGAGGTCCGTGGGTGCTGCTTCGATTTTGGGTGTGTTCAGTGGTGCTGGTCGATTTAAGAGTTCTTTGAAGTGTTCTACCCACCTGTTTCGTTGTTCTTCAATGTTGGTGATTAACTTGCCTTCCTTGCTTTTCACTGGTCCTTCTGGTTTGCGGCGATTTCCAGAGAGTTTCTTTGTCATATCATACAGTTCTTACATGTTTCCTTCTCTTGCAGCCTTTTCCGCCGTCTTTGCTAAATCTTCCTCATATTTACGTTTGTCGGTTCTGATGCTCCTCTTCACTTGTTTGTTTACTTCTGTGTATTCAGCTTGTGCTTTGGCTTTTTCTGCTCTTGTTCGACTGGTATTGATTGCTGCCTTCTTGTTCCTCCTTTCTTGAATCTTATCCAATGTATCAACAGTGATCCATTCCTTGTGATGGTGCTTCTTGTGACCCAGGACCTCATGACATGTTGAAGTGAGTAAACGCTAACCAGAAAAATTATTCAAGGACGCATACTAAGGTTTATTGAAGCCTTGGCAATACGGAAATTGAAACCTCCTTTATGTGTTCCAAAACAATTTGTCCTTACACTTAACCTACCCTGGCAATACTATTTATTATCCAGAGTGGTAATCACAATTGTTTTTGTGTACTTTAATATTTTTCCCTTGTTATGACTTACCCTTAGCCTGTCTAGTTGACCTTTTAATTTTCATACATAAATGGTCTTAACTAGTATGTGTGATCAGATTGTTCGAAATGTATTGCGCAGATATGTCACATAATTCTGATAAACTACGTCTTCTCTTTGCATTAAATAAATATAACTTGTCCATTTATGTGTCATCACTTCATCACAAAACTCACTTCTTGATTCAAATGTAGTAAATCAACACAAGCAAAGTTTATTTCCATTTTTATGATGTCAGTTCAAAGATCGCTTTCGCCTTAAATGTCTTGAGAAGACCTAACTAAATTTATAACATCTGATGAGGGTAAACAAAATGAACGAAATCATGTAATCAACACTTTACAACCTATTATTTTTTATGAAGACCAATAGAAGCGAGACGTTTCACTGTTGAATTATAATTCAAATGGATTGATAGTGCAGTTTTATCATACCACCAAGGCACAGCAGAAGAATACCAAATAATTTTAAAACAACACAAAGTTAAAATATATTAAGAGAGAACGAACACACATCAAAATACTTCCGTTCGCTGAAAAGAAAAACTCTTATATATGTCAATGAAGAACTGTGTCTATGAATTGGTATATTTCTTTCTGATGCATTCTATAGTGGAGAGTCATCTCGCGAAATCTTGACTCCAACTGAACATCTGATGTACACAAAGAAACCAGATAATAATCACATACAACTGGATACACTTCAAATTAATTTGGCAATGGCAGTTCATGATATTTTCGACAACAACCTATTCCATATGAAAATAGGACAAAATGGCTTTTCGAACTACTGACAAATGGGAACAGCTGAAGCTTTCCATATAATGTTTAATCCTACTGCACATAATGGAAAAAAGACTCATTATACATTCGACTTGGACTATCTATCCAAGTTACCATGTCTGAATTTATTCACCTTTCACACTATTATTGTAAACTCAAATTTACTTTATTACCAGATAAAAGAAGAAACAAAAGTACATTGGAAAGTTTTAAATCTTATATTTAATGAAACATTTTGGTTGTTCAGGTAAATAAGATAAATCATTTTAGATTTATTGAATACACATTGAACATTCAATATACATATGGATTGAAATGTCGATCTAGTCAAGTTTAGACAGCCATAGTAGTTCATTCAGTTTTGAAATTTATACACACAAATAAGTCTTAAACATGAAAGTTATTTCGGTTTGCAAAGTGAATAATGGTAGAATACGGGAATTAGGTTTCCTCATATTTCAGATTCGTTAGCTGGACACAATTATATGCTATTACTGATGGATACACTGAGCATTTTCTCTTCGAATATCCGACTAATAATTCACAGAACTACTGAGTTTTGACTTGTTCAAGTTTTCGATGTGGAGGCAAAAGCCTAGAATGTACAAATGTTAGTAGAGAATGAACAATTACAGTCTTTAACAAAAACAATGCAGTAATACAAATAGTTGCAAATATTGACTTATTCAGTTGTAAAAACGAACCGAAGATTTGAACACGTCATTTATTTGATGTATCCAATATCCACAAGTGCGAAGAACTCGGAAATACTTATTTTTGAACAACAACATTTGTGACACCATCAAATGTATGGGAGAAGAATGTTTTATTCAAGAAGGAAGAGTTAAAATTCAAATATACAGAGAGTATGATATTCTTCATAGTTCTCTACTGAATTAATCGTCAATACTAATAACTACATTTATCCACAAGTTACTAATTGTTAGGTATTTTATGTAAACCAACGAAATTGTTGATTGTTACATATTGCCAATTTATGACCAAACGTCAGTCATGCAACTGATAAATCTGTGTAACCTTGTGTGAACAGTGAAGTATCATTTTCATATACATTTCAATAAGATAACAAGTATATCAACTGAGATTAGAAAATCAGTTTGTAATTAATGCATATACATTCGGAAAATAATAATTACAGAATTCATGCCAGTAGTTTACAAGCATGATTAGCTTGATCTAAACAGTAACATTAAATGTAGAGAAAAACAAGTGATATAACATTGTTTGAAGTTTCCCAGTTCAAAAACGGTTCAGGAAGTACGCGTACGACATGTAATACAGTAATGAAATTTATCGGTCAGGAACTTTTAAAGTGGACATCCTGTATTATTGTAAGGTAACAGCAGGTAAGTAATTCAATTTAGTGGATTCTACAATAAGAATGGCTGGACATTCAAAGTTCCTGTAACCTAAATTGTGGAATAAGACACACTTTCAAGTGCCAGAACATTTGATGCATCAATGCAGCGAACAAAGGATTGAAGGGATTTTATACAACGGATAGATTGTGGCTAATTATTCCAAAGAATGGAAATTTACAGGCAAAGTAATTCGTGTACAGAGATGATTTTGGATGAGTTTGCTTCACCATTGACAAGGAGTTACAGATGTCGCAATTACAAGTTTCTGCATATTCAACTACTTGACTGGATGTAAAGGATAGTTTATTAGGTATTCTGAGAAAAGAAATTACGTTTCTTTTGAATCCGCTCTTCCGTAATGAATAGAATCTGAGTTTATTACTGCTAGGTTTGAAGCTATCGCGAGTCGTCTTAATCTGCGAACGAGAACAAGACACGGTGACCAAAGACCAGTAAGCTAGCTATTGATGCGTCCCAGCCCCGCTAACTTGAGAGTAAAGTCCAAGCTTGAAATGGAAAGTATATTCTGCAAACTGCCATAAACGAGCGACGTCAACAATTACATCTGTAATTATAATTCAAGGTACAATTACTTCTGAGAATACGAAGTATAAATAGTATCTGCATTGTTCTCAACTTCAATTTATCTTTTATGCACGCACTACTAATAATGCATGTGTAGTATTCTGGGAGTGGTCGAACCCAAACTTTGCACATCAAAATACGTGACTCATTGTTATAAATGTTTCGAGTTACCCAACCCCATAGACGTTGAGACTAGGAGGTCTGTTTCAATACCTGTTCCGTAAACGAAAAATCGTAATTCTTATGTCATAAGTATACTAATGGATGTAATCTAGATAACACTTCACAATTTGTGGTAATATCTAAGCCGAGTGGTGAATCGGCAAAGCATACCCATCCACCTTTAGTTGTGCCAATCTCCAGCTGCCATTCTGAGCACCACTGCACTACATTGTTAAAGTTCATGCTGATGCAATTTTACATATTGTTTAGCTTGTAGTGACCTACTTTTATCAAGAGCACAATTGTTGTAATGGAAACAATTATTATTATAACCAACTGTGCCAGTGATTGTTTTACTGTAATTGTTTGTTTAACTCTACCAAAATACATACATTCTTCCATTGATTGTGACCTTTCACGAACTTACGTTTGCTCAGTAGTTCCTCTTGTACTCCTTTGGCATGATCTCCGTATACTTTCGATACCACGAGTTCGCCCAAAAATACATCTCACTACAACCTTCAATCGCCTTCTGATTCCTGGTTTACTCGGAGGTTCAGCCTGTTCTGGAACGCAATATTCTTGTAGTGGTGATCATAGTCAAACGTGACTCAACACCACACTACTAACTCATGAGGAAAAAAATGAATACACTATTTAAAGATCATCTGCATATAGATTAGGCTTACCCACACAAAAACAGTCACAAATATCATTGATGAAAACAAGAAAGATTAAAGTGCCTAAGTCATCAATTTTTATTACACCACTTCTGATAGGGACATCATTCCACAGGTAAGAGTTAATTTTAACTATTCGGTGTCGGTGGTCAACAAAAGAATCAAACCAAGTAAGCGTGCGGTTTACGATCCCGTAATATTTGAGGTTATCTATAAGAAGTTGGTGGATAACCATGTCTAAGGCATTTCAAAAAATCAATGTATAGCAATCAGACTAGACATGCATAGTTTCATTCGGTGAAGACTGATTTAAATTAGTGAAAGTAGCACGTCATACAAGAGCGATTTTTAAAAATCTATTTTCAGAATCTAATAAATTTTTCAACGAGTAAATAGTTGAAGAGTTCGTCACTCACAACTTTTTCCGTAATCCTAGAGATAAATGAAATGGGATTTATGGTTTGATAATTGTTCATGTCATTCTTATCTTTGTAATTGTAACATTACTTGACTCCCATTGGATTACATGTAAATTATCGATTATGCATTCGAAACCACAACAACGTTCAAGGTAAAAAGCAAAAATTGTACTACCTTGATTGGTTTAATAATTTCGTATATGCATATAAATATTACTGTAGATTAGAAAAATATAGAAACTGCGATAACAATTATAAAATTATAAGATGACGTAATAAGAAATGTTCAGATAATTGGACCATGAAACGCATAGTTGAGAGAAAATAAAGTGGTAGGAGGGTGTGAAGAAAAATAATAAACGAAGAGTAAGTTAGAAAAGGAATAAATAAATAAATTCATTTATTAATTAAGTCCAAGGGAGAGATAAGGGAGTTACAAACTTCTTCTGAACACAAAGACTTGGCTTGTTGGTTCGGATTCCTATAGCTTCTGCTATGTGTAAGAGACGAGATCGAACACCATAAGGAAAGCTTGTGGGAATACGATAAATAACTTTGAACGACTTGTTTCTGTCCACTATATGACCGCTATCGATCAAGTGTGATAGAACCGAGCTGCGTATTGTTTTGACGTAACCTTTTCCGAACCACGATGGGAGGTGTTCACTAACTCGTTGGTTTTAGTTGCCTGGTAGTGCGCCCAATATAGCTTACTCCACAGGAGCAGCTGAATTCGTAGATACACATAGAAGTGGCATAACCAGGTAACTTATCCTTCAATTGCGGAATCACCATCGATCGGGTCGAATACGATAGGCAGAGGTTGGCAGCATTAAACGTTCTCTTTACTGATCTAGTCAATCTATCCCGCACTACATCGCTAGCCAAATCACCATTGAATTGCAGTTTCAAGAAAAGCGGTTTCTTATTAGCCGCCAGGGTGACTATTTTCCTGTTTGTTATCTATTTCCTCTTCACATGTAAATTTAATAGCAGGATGTTTGTTATTAAATAGTTCCAGTAGTTGTTCTTTTCTAATGTTCTGATCGGCAATGATGAAGGTGTCATCAACGTAACGACAGTAGAAATCCAGTTTATTGCTAACCTCCTTGAGAGGTCCGTTTTCTAGTTTCTCCAGAAAAAAATCCGCAAGGATGGGACCTAGTGGCGAACCCATCGCTATACCATCAATTTGTCTATAATATGTGTTATTGAAGACAAAATGGACATTCATTGTGCATTTTAAAAGTAATTCTTTAAGACTAACCTCAGGAATTCCAATATTGATTTGTTTTTCCTGCAGTTGTTAGCACACAAAATCGATAGTCTCTGCTAATGGTACATTGGTGAACAGGAAGCAACATCTAAAGATATCATTCGTTTTCCATTTAAATTTATATGTTCCATTTTAGATATGAAATCGAAGACATCTTTCACGCTTCTATTGACGACTAATTTGTGTAGGGGTTCAGGATACGAACTAGCCACTTTGCAGTTTTATGATAAGGTGAATTATATATATCTAAAACTGGGCGAAGAGGAAGATCTGTCTTGTGAACTTTAGGTAAACCATATAGTCGCGGTGTGTTCGATCCAGTAGGCTTGAGTGAGTCATGTAAGTCAAGAGTAAGAATACCTTTATTGTTTAATTCCTTCAGTGAGTTAGTCAGCAATTTTTCCGCCTTCATGTTTAAGTCCTTAACGTCGTTGAGTTTCTGAAATTTTGTCGGATCATTCAAAATCACGTTCATTTTATTGTAATCAGCTTTGTTCATAAGAACTAGCCCCCTCCTTTGTCCGGCTTGCTTATGATTAGAATACTGTCGTTTCTAAATACATGTAAAGCATCTCGGTGCTGTTTGGTAAGTGGAGTCTTCACTGTACATTTACTATTTTTGTATTGTTGGCAGATGTCTACCAACGTGGTCTTAAACCTGGTTAGTTCATCAGAAGAAGTAGGAACCAAATCTGTTGTTTGTGTAAATAAATTTTCAAACTGTACATCTGTATCTAGTTGGTTTATTTTATTACTATAGTCGCAAAACCTAGGGCCGAGTGACAATGCCTCTACTTGCAATGCGTTTAACGTAACACTAGAGAAATTATGAACGTACCGCTCAGGGTCCATAGGAAATTTTCTTTCAGGTTTATGAGGTTCCAGTGACTGAATTAGTTTTGTTCCCAGTTTTCTGATCTACTTTTTACTACCATGTTATTATAATCCATAAATTGTGATTTTATTTCCAGTGGTAGGTTATCGAGCATATATTCTCTTTGTGAAGGATTTCTTTCCAGATTGTTTATGTGTAATTTTAATGAATCCGTTTGGTTAAGTGCATGCCGTTTAAGGGTTCTGGCATTTGGATATACTTTGTTCCGGCGTAAACATTTCCAATATATTTTAGGATATCTGTCATTCCGTATACAATCATTAATAAATTCCAACGATGTTTTCGCTTCAGTGAGACGAGCATTAAACTTTAGGAACTCATTGAGCACCTTAAATGCAATCGGATCCCCACGTGACTTCAAAATTTGAAATATTCCCATATTGTAAAATTTAGAACAACATATCTAAGCGAACAATATTGTTTTCGATTAGATCCTCATCAGGCTTTACTCTAATATACAGTAATATTTATATGCATATACGAAATTATTAAACCAATCAAGGTAGTTTATAAGTCAATGATAACAATGGAAAAGATTACATAATAAGTAAAATGTGAAAAGTACAAGTTGATGGTGTGACAACAGGTGCATTAGTTTTGATAAGCAATAATAATAAAGGTTCAAATCAATGTTACATAATCTGAAATAGGTCAATGATTAGAAAAATATAGAAACTGCGATAACAATTATAAAATTATAAGATGACGTAATAAGAAATGTTCAGATAATTGGACCATGAAACGCATAGTTGAGAGAAAATAAAGTGGTAGGAGGGTGTGAAGAAAATAATAAACGAAGAGTAAGTTAGAAAAGGAATAAATAAATAAATTCATTTATTAATTAAGTCCAAGGGAGAGATAAGGGAGTTACAAACTTCTTCTGAACACAAAGACTTGGCTTGTTGGTTCGGATTCCTATAGCTTCTGCTATGTGTAAGAGACGAGATCGAACAGCGCTTCTTCCTAATTTCTTCCTCCACTGGGATCTGGTTTGTTCTTTCCCACAGTTGGTTGTTGCTAATAGTGTCCGACCAACGACAATTTTAAATAAACACCTGTATCTTCTGGATGATGGCTTTCGTAGTTCTCCAGGTTTCAGCCTCATACAGTAGAACTGTCTTGACATTTGTATTGAGAATCCTGACCTTGGTGTTGGTTGACAGTTGCTTTGAGAGTGATCAATTTCAGTCCTAAAACATCAATGAAAATATTTACGTAAACATTACCAAGTGGATTTAAAGTTCACACCATTGCACAAGTAGATGGCTATCAGGAAACAGTAGCTAAGTGGATGAAGCGATGACGTTTGAAGCGGACGGTACTGAGTTCGGGTCTTAGAGTGAACATCAACTCTCAGATGCAGGTACATCCAGCTGATGAATCCCGAATAGGACGAAACGCGCATCCTGGATTCCACTGCTAGCCACTATCCATCTTCGTTTATTTAATACTGAATATAATATGTATATATAACTTAATTTCTATAGATAAGCCTGAAATAGAAATAATAAATAGCGATAGATTATAAAAAATAGATCATTTCAAAAGGAATCGAACTTGGCAATTCAGATTACATCGTAATGAGTGGATTTCTTATTAAAACTATAAAAATCAAATTCTTTTCTAATTGTATTCATTCAATGAATTCTACATTATCTTATATACAATAATAAATCAGATGAGAGAGCATAATCACCTTCTTAAAACTAGTAAAGAGTAATCGAACAATGCAATCAAGGGTCAATGCATATGTGCCTAGATGGCTTCAAAATCAATGTTTGTCAAATGATCCGATCAATATACGAGTTAGAAAACCAAGTTCATCGATAGCGAAGCATATAATTGAGACGGGGCACAAAATTAACAATAATTCAGCATTTAGAATGTTGTATAGAAATTGTGAAGGATGAATTCTTAAGTTTATTGAAGCTTTGACTATTCGTAAATTTAAACCCCATTATGTGTACAAAAACAATTTGTCTTAACCTTGAATTTACCTTGGTAACCCTTAAGTCATTCTATGGCCTAGGATCAGGATAGCGTGACAATTTCTCATTCCTTTTCCCTCCCCCTTTGTTATTTTACTTAAACTTTCATTGAATTGACCTTTATTAATTTTCATATAAAAATGCCTTGACAAGTGTATGTGTGTGACCAGATTGTTCGAAATGTATAGCGCAAATACATCACCAATGTTTTCAGATCAAGTCCGTCTTCTCATTGTTCTATCTAAATCATATAAATGAAGATCAATTAGTATTTCATAAAATGAAATTTGTGTTAGCAACTATCTTTCAAATAATCAATAGTTTATGGACAGTATTTGAATTGTCTTATGTCTTAACTAATACTACTGTATTGTTTATAAGTAACATAATATATACACAAAAGAATTTTTGCAGTATAAAGTTATGGAGATTGTTGAGCTTTGATTGACATCATGAAATGATTGATGTGATATTATTATGGTGTAGCAATTTCATGGAGTGTTTGATATTAGACATTAATGCCATCTGATGCCAGCTTAGTGGTCTAAAGGTTGAGCATTCGTGCACGTGACCGATAGTTTCTGGGTTTGAATCCCGTGTGAGGAATCGTGGATGCAAACTACTGAGGAGTTCCATACTAGGACAAAATGGCCAACCAGTGCTTTCAAGTTTTCATTGATGGTCTAACATTGATCGATTCATGATCTCAATCATAAACATAATTTTCATCTAGATTGTTTCTATTTGATACTTAAATGTTGTAGGATTTCATATATCATCGACCTAAATTTATCATACATTTGTTGGAAAGTACTTTTCATATTTGGATACTTTTACTACATTGATGAATTGTTTATATAAAGTGTACTTCAATAATGTGATGGGAAAATAAGTTGATAAGACAGAAACTTTGATATTTAAATATTAATCCGCTTGGATAAACTGCCTTTATATGGGATGATAACATATTCGGTTGATCGAGAAAATTTGATAATATGACAATTAAAACATTCGTCGAGTGGAGTTAAAGTTATGCTTTTAATATTTAGGCCAATTTCCTATTCCAAGTAAAGATGGCTATCAGGAAACAGTAGCTAATTGGATGACGCTATGGAATTTGAAACGAACGGTACTGAGTTAGAGTCCTAGAGTGAACATCAACTATGGAATGCATGTACATCGAGCTGACCAGTCACAAATAGGAGGGAAGGCACGTCCTCAATTCCACTGCTAGTCGCTATCCATCTTTGCTTATGATGCTAATGAATTAATGCAATATTGAAGCAATACACACAGTATGCACATATACCAATAAGAAACTGATCGATTGCAGTCGTAAACATCAATATGAAGATTCAAGTAAACAATACTATTTGAATCCGATTTTCTATTCCTTTTGCTGAAATATTTACACCGAAGGGATTTTTATAATGCCATTACGCAATTTGCATATTCATAGATGCAAACCATAAAAAGTTGACTCTACTTAAAACTGTTCAAATAGATAAACAGTTGATTTCAGATGTGATCTTCATTCTCCACAGGTTTTTACATGATCACATTTTAGTACATACAGAGCTGTTGTCAAAAACAAAATGATTAAGATTATGAATCGATTGATGTTAGATCACCTTTGAAAACCTGGAGGCACTGGACGGCCGTTTCGTCCTATTGTGGGACTCTTCAGCAGTGCGCATCCACGATCTCACCATGGGATTCAAACCCAGGACCTTTGACCTCGCGTGCGAACTCTTATCTCTTAGACCACTGAGCCGGTTGGCACGCAATGGTGTTAATTTCTAACTAACTAATTCAGAAAGTTGTATTACACTGTTATATCCTTTAATCGAAGATTATCATAATGCTGTTTATGTATGTATGTTTCAAATAAATATAAAAGTAATCACTGTATATCTATATACAAAGAACCTGGTTTGATAAATAAATATTAAAAGAATCTATGTTCAAGAAGTTTTCATAAGAGTTCGATGCATCTAATTTTCATTAATTTTTGATTGTTTATATTGTATTACTGATGATTAAGGAAATTTTGTTGTTAAGCTGAACGGCATCATTAACTTTTGATATTCTCTCTTCATTTCAATATAGACGACTATGAACACACAATTCAATCATGAATAAGTCACAATATCAGTGATAAATCGTTTATTTAAGTGTATTTTTTACTTAGACAATCAATCGATAATTGGTTCAAGATCTGTACTCATCTCACACTTTTATCCAATTTAATCCATTTGGTTAGTTAGTCTGATTTATTTAACTTTTGTAATACAACCTAACTGTTTCATTCGTAAATGATTGGATAAGGGTAGGCTGCTTGAGCATTTGGGCTACCTGTTCCTGCCATCTAGATATTTCAACAAGTTATCTATCATTGTTTGTTTTAATGTATCGTTATGTCTATTAATCGCATAACCTATTCTGCTGCGTTTCTGAAAAGTGTACAACCTTTCGTTCTCAAAGTTAAAAATAAAACTCAATAAGAGACAATGTGGTTGCTGGCAATATACAACGAAAAGAATGCACATTATTCAGATGTTCATTCAGTGAACTGCTAACATCTAACTTGCGATCACTCAATATTTATCGCCCGGGCCGACCAAGAAGAAAGAAACGGAAACTTGTTGAAATACTTTACTCTGAAAATGCTATATTGTACCAAAAATATAATATTGAATAAAGCCGATAATAATAATAATGATAATAATAATAATAATAATAATAATAATAATAATAAGGACAATAACGATCAGAAGTGATACAACTATTTTTCGCCTGATGTTTACTCAAACGGTTGAAAGGTAAATCAAAAGCAACATAACATTATTTTGTAGTTTTAACAATGTATTATCCTTGATCAAAATATCGGACGGAACGTTTGCCTGATATGTCAGAGATCACCTATTACCGAGAAAACACAAATGGTCTACAGCTTCTTCTTTATGAATACAATACTGACATTATAAAACAAGTTGAAACCATCATCATTGAAATGATTCGTGTGATTAAAGGTCAAATAGTGAGTGTAAAAATAAATAATAATATTATCCGTTTCATGAATACAAAAAACAAGAATTTTATATTCTTGTTTTATATTAAAAGTGGTCTAGCTTCAACTGACTCATGATTTCAATCTATGAAAAGTTCTAAAAATCTCCACAAACTCCATCTGATAATAATCATCTTCTCACTAGTGACTGACTTCAAGAGATACTCCTGGAGTTCTAGTGGGAAGCCGTTACTAGTGGAGGTGAACCAGGTCTGTTGTGAGATATCAGCTCACTGAAGACAATGGTATATGGTGGCGCAAATCGTGGATAGGTTTAAGTTAGAC
Organism: Schistosoma haematobium; assembly: GCF_000699445.3. Classification (NCBI taxonomy): domain Eukaryota; kingdom Metazoa; phylum Platyhelminthes; class Trematoda; order Strigeidida; family Schistosomatidae; genus Schistosoma; species Schistosoma haematobium. Next base: position 45,699,450 of record NC_067197.1, on the reverse strand, counting down.
ATCAACACCGTCGGATGCCGACTCAGTGGTCTAATGGTTAAGTGCTCGCGCGCGAAGCCAGTAGGTCCTGGATTCGAATCCCGCGTGGTGCGGGGTCGTGGATGCGCACTGCTGAGGAGTCCCATACTAGGACGAAACGGCCGTCCAGTGCTTCCAGGTTCTCAATGGTGGTCTAGCTTCAACTGACCCATGATTTCAATCTGTGAAAATTATATTAAAAGTACCTGAAACCTTGAACTATGCGTACGTAAGAAGTACGTCTGGTCGTCAACTAAGCCTTCATTGTTATTCATAACTAATGATTATATCACCGTAATCATTTTCACACCTCTATAATTATTAATTACTGGTACAATCACACTATACAATTAAAAGTCCATAATTTTAATATTTTATAAAGTCCAAAAATAAGGCATGGCATTAATGAATTTGACAATGTAATGTGTTAACAATGGTGAACGTTTACATCTATTACGATATATATATATTTATATATATACTTACAAATTGTAATATTTGCAAATTAGAAAGGTCATTCATTAAAGTTCGGGATGATTTGCAGTAAAGTGTTCAGTCACAATAAGTGACTAAGCATTATAGGAAAATTTAAAATGCAAAAATTTTGTATCAATGAAATGAGAATTGAATCTTGTCAATTGACATAATAATAATAATAATAATAATAATAATAATAATAATAATAATAATAATAATAATAATGATCATAAGGACAATAAATAATAATAACAAATTGTAAATGTTCATTGATACAGTTGACCTAATTCATATTTATACGTTGAATGTCGATAGATATTTGTTGAGTCAGTCAGTCAGACGATGTAGGTTTGTTCATTTACTCTTTATGAAACTGATATTTCAAATGCTTGTCGAAAATGGTTACATTCATAATATCTAGATATAGTTCAGGTTTCATATTACGGCGGTTAACAATATTCACACATAACTGATGAAACACACACTAGTTTTGATTACGACAGACCATGTGTTACTCAAAAACTTATGTACACACTTCGGTAATAATTTGTTTATTAATTTGGTATTCAGCATTAGACAACCGACCGAATTCAGTAATCACTATTATCAAATATTCAAACCGGTTTTCAGTTGATTTTTTCCAAAACTTTCTGTTCATGTGATACATCTACTTAATCGTGTTAAGATAACTAACAACTTTAATTGAAGGTTGACGTGAAATCACTTGATCGGCAATCAAAACTCTATCTCAATACCACATTCACTTACACCAGGATTGCACGATTGTGCATTTCCGGTGTTACACATGAGATGTGTATTTGGGAAAAGGCCATCCGAAAGTAGCGGATGTTTCATGCCTCAGGAGAGTGGGCATCACATGCCCTGTCCGACCTTGTGCAAGGGACTTCCAACTATTTCTGCTTTTCTGATGCACGATTTGTGGTCGACAACATTAACACACCTCACAACTACGCATTTCATATTCACATCTACAAGAGCTAAAATTTTTTTATATGTGTGCTGTGCTTGAATACATTAACTTCTATTCTGAGCCACGTTGGTAGGTGGTGACTACTTATTTGGGTTCCCCGTGACTTTTTTAACCAATATTTGTAGGATCTTTTTCACATAGTTGAGAACGGACGACAATGGCGTAGTTGTATGCACTCTTTGTCTTTTAAACTAAGAGATTCAAATCGCTTTATATCTTTCTTCCAACGAACTTATACTTTCTTCCTGTATTGTATCCTTATATGCTTTCTTTCTTTTATATTTTACTACCATTGACTTAACCACTCCTATGAATTCAGTTTTCATCTTGCTGTGCTAATGCGGTATGTCAACTTGGACCGTTGCATGTATATGCCTGGTACTACGTTGTAACTAACGAACTGACTAACCATACAATGATCCTTTTTTCATTTCAGGTCAAGACAATGAATGATAAAAGAGATTTTATGTAGTTAAAATGCGATAATAGTAATAATAATTGTAATCGTAAATTTCATATAACACAAATATACAAAATTATATATCTTTATATAAGTAGTTTATAAGTAGTAGAAATTCATAGGGATGATAATGCTGTTTATATCGTTTTCTCACTTTATTCTTCTCTTTCTTTCTTTTTTTGTTTTTTTATTGATTTTAATAAAGGAATAAAACAAAATTAATGCACAAGTAAATTGTTATTTTTAGATAATTTTAAAAAATCTTTTGTTACTACTGATAAAGAATCTGTAAGTAGTACTGGTGATTCATGCGAAGAAGAAGATTGTGTTGAACTATGATTCATTGTCATCCATGTTGAAGTTGATGTTGATGATAATGATGGATAGGAAGGTAAAGCATGATTGACTAAACTAAATATAAATTTATAACAACCAAATTGTATAACTGAACCATGTCTTAAAATAGCAGAACCTTCCCAACCAGTGATTAAATTGAGTGATGAATCTATTTTATCTACTAGAAATTTATCATTTCGAGTAAAATGTAAACTTGTACAATCACATATAGATGTCATATGTGATAAATCCTGGTAAAGTATATAAAAGAAAAAGATAAATCAGGGTAATAATAATGATAATGACTGAGAATGAGAAGAGTCAGTTCTCCTTCTTGAAACGATCTGACAGGGAAATCCTACTTTTACTACATTGTCGCCAAGGGGTTGTTGTTTATGAAATTAAGAGGAGGAAAAGCGAATGTTCAGTGTTTTAATTGAGTTGGTGAATATGAAGAACCCACCTAGGGCAGTTGAAGAAACCCTCACTTCAAACCGATGGTGCACATGGGCTCCAGTAGCCTGAGGGAACAAAAGGTGCATGAATTTATTGTTGGTCACTAGCTACTATGGGACTGTATCTTCTGACGTTACTTCACTACCTTGTTGATTAGACTTGTAAGTCGAAGGCTCGGGATGTAGCCCCTTAAGAAACACATCTGCTTCGGTTTGGGTACCTGGGCAGCAGTCTCAGCCCTCACATAAGTTGAATGATTTATGTGGAGCATATACGTTTGGTGACTCCTCGTACCAATGTTTATGTGTTTAAATAAAATAGGAAATAATAATAAACGAGTGAGCTTGTCTTATAACCAACTGAGACCACAGTAGTGGACGGGTTCCAATGATGATATCTTCCATTGAATAGTATCCATTTAAATCCATAGAGGAGCATGAAAGTTTTTCAAAGTGTAAATATGACTTGCTGCTGAATGTTAAATTTAGGGTTCAAGGATTTCTTATCAATTTACTGGAAAACGTTTAACTAGACTACCACAATGTCTTACTTTTTCAGTTTGCATTAAGGAATATACACATAATTTAAACACATAAACATAGGTACAAGGAGGCATCGAATAGCTGTGCACCACACTTCACCATTCGATTTGTGTGAGGGATAATGCCCGGGTATTACAACGGAAGCAAGTGGTTCTCTTGGAGGAACACACCCGGAGCCTTTGACCAGTGATCTAATCCACATTCGCTTCTCGTCCTCTTAATCTAGTAAAAAACACCCTCACCACGAAAAGGCAGTGACTGTATACGCGTGGCCATTTGAGAGCGTTTCGAGAGGGAGAGTGGACTCTCCCCACCCTCGGCTACACCAGGGCATTCGAGGGCAATATCTCACAAAGACGACTTTTTACCACTTTTATACAATATGCAATTTCGCACCATAGCAACTAACTTAAAGTTGGAAAAATAATATAAAATAATAAGCATTGAATACAAATATTTTATTCTCATTCGAAATCTGCCGACATTGTGGTATGTACATGTACAATCACCTCTATACCATGAGATCGCAACTAGGTTACTCATGTTTAACAGTGAACATTAGAATTAAAATCTACAAATTTACTACTAAAAAGTTTGATTTTATAGTTTATATCACGAAATGAGTTTAGTTATACAAGTTGTTAAATTAGTTGCCTACTCTCCCTCTTTTTCTTTTTTGTGGTAATGGTCGACAGGAGTATGAAGACCTTGACAATTCAGGAAAAGCATGGAATACAATGGACAGCTCGTAATCAACTAGACGATTTTAACCTCGCCCGTAGGTCGAATACCATCAGCAACAGCCTACTGTAGGAGAGAATACAAAAAGGTCCCATCTGAAAAGGAAATTAGGAAGAGATGCTGGAGTTTGATAGGACATACATCGCAGAAATCACCAAACTGCATCACGAGGCTAGCACTAACTTGGAATAACTAAAGAAGAACGGAAAAGAGGAAGGCCAAATAACAAACTGAGTCGGGAATTGGAGGCAAACATGGAAAAGGATGAATAGCAACTGGGAAAAAAGTGGAAAGGATTGCCAAGAAGAGATATGAATGGAGAATGGTGGTGGGCAGCCTATGCTACTCGACGAGAGGTAACAGGCGTAAGTAAATAAGTAGGTTCCCTCTTTGCTTGTTGATAAACTCTTATCGACATTTGACACAGCTATCAGCTATCTTTTGTACTATCGTATGTTATAATTATTCTTTATGTTACTGTTACAGGAAGCCTTGCTTATTTTCATACTTGAAGGATGCATTTAAACGCCCCAGACACCTCACAAGTTAAAGTTTGTAACTAAATTTTGTGTATTATTCAATAATGAACAGCTATTGTACACAAATCATTGTTTTGGAAACTTCGCGTGTATCTCAATCGGGTGGCTTGGAGGCTACGAAAGATCTAACACATGTAAATAATTCTTTTTCATTGACATAATAAAAATAAGTTTCAAATAAGTATAATTCACTTACTTCATGTCGTTTACTTAACATTTTCATTAGACGTTTAGGCGGTGAAGCACAGAGTTCCGAAATAACCGATGATGTTTGATAATTTGGTGATAATTCTTTAGGAGCAGTTTTTATGAGATTACGAACTCGATGAACAAGATCGGAAGACTAAAAATGTGTTTGCGCATGGAGAGAAAGAGAGAGAGAGTAAGATGAAGAGTAATAATTGTACATTGAACAGATTTAGAACATAATGAAGAAAGTAGAAAACAAAGTACATTAATGGATTAACCAATAGTACCAACGTGTCCCATTCCCAGTGGTAGCCAAACGAAAATATGGAATCAGTCCACGGATCTATTTACTATTAGACTGGGTTATGTTGATAGGTAGGTGAAAACTACCTAATTGAGGTTCACATAATAACTGAGATCAGTGGCTAGAGATGTTTGGTGACACCGCTCAACATTTTTTCTAATAGTAAAAATGTATTCGCTATTTGTCTTCGCTTAGATCCTGAAAAGTGAAATCACTCACGAATTGTATTCTCTATGTCTGCTTTTTATTGCCACTGATATTACTACTACCACAACAACAACTACTACTACTACTCCGATCTCCCGCTTGACAATTTCACCTAGCTGTTTTGATTCTTTGTTAGAAATTGTCCTGATGCATACATGTACCAGGCTCTACATCATCCGGATGGCTGTTTCGTCCTACTGTGGGACTCTTCAGCAGTTCGCATCCCTGACCAGTGATTCTTGGTTTTCTATGGTGGTCTAGCTTCAAATGACTAATGATCTCAACTATTAAAACTACAAGATTTTTATTTAACTTATTAATTGCTAGTGCTTTATCGTACCAGAATTATTGTTAATTAACTATTCACTTACTACTGGACTGTTTTGTATTACTAATGGCTTAACCTGGGTTCGAATCCCATGAGGGGATTATGGATGCGCACTGCTGAGAAGTCCCACAATAGGACAAGACGGCAGTTCAGTGCTTTCACGTTTCCCATGATGATCTAGCTTTAATCGACTCATGTTCTCAATCACTAAATTACTACAATTTCCACAAAACCTGCTTCTGATATAAAGCAAAATGTTGATAATTCAACTTCATCTTCACATGAACAAATCATTCTTGACAATGAAAAGAATTTTCGGTGAGACCATAATTTATGGACGACCTTTGACCAACACTAAAGTGACATTGAGAACGTACACCTACTAACTGGAACCAAATGAGAGTTATACACTAATGTGAAGAATTAGATTCAAGGTTTACATCATGAACTGTTATAAGTTATAATGCCAAAACTCTATTTAACTAAATTGAATGAATGAATTTGGCGCCGAGAATTCAAGACCTGATTGGTTCATTCATTAGTTATAGTTTCATCATTATTAAAACAGTTCGTTAAATTTCATGGATTAGTTGAAGTTAGACATTAACACCGTTGGATGCCGGCCGGCTCAGTGGTCTAGTAGTTAAGTGCTCGTGCGCGAGATTGATAGATCCTGAGTTCGAATCTCGCGAGGCGGAATCGTGGATGAGCAATTTTCAGAAGTCCTACAATAGGACACAATGGCCGTTTAGTACTTTCAAATCTTCAATGACGATCTAGCTTTAAATGACTCTTGATCTCAACCATTGAAAATTCTATTGAAATAAAAGAAAACATTAAACTTACTTCTGGAATATAAATTAATTTTCTATCTATATCATTCCCATATATAATACCATCTACACGTGTACCATATTCACTATAATTAATTAATTCATAATGTTGTGTCCAATCATCATAGAAGATTGTAGCATGATGTGGTGATATAAATGAACATTTTTGATTATTTAATGAAGATAAATTATAATTAGCTAAACATAAATGACAATCTGGTGCTATAGAGAAAGTGAAAAGAAAAAGAGAATGTAAATGAAATATATGATGTAATATATTAGTGAATAGTTTCTAGTCAGTTGATGAACAATGTTAACAAGTATAAAGCCTCTCTAAATGCCCTGGTATGGTCGAAGGTTAGGAGAGTCAGCTACCCTTCCTGAAAAGTTATCACATGATTATGTGTATACAACTACTGTAAGCGAAGTTCTACTCACTACCTTCTCATTGTTTACGAAATTGAGGGGATAAAAAGAGAATATCCGGTGATTGAACTGAGTTAACGGATGTGGAAGATTCACCTAGTGGAGTTGAAAAACCTCGATTCCAAACCAATGGTGTACATTAGTTCCAGGAACGAATGGCGTACGGACTGATTATTGGTCACCGGCTACCGTATGACTGCATCTCCTGACGTTGCTCCACTACCTTGTGGATTAGACCTTAAGATCGAAGGCTCTGTGTGTGGCCCCCTAAGAAAATCATCTGCCTCGGTTTGGGCACCCGAGACAGTATTCCAGCTCTCACACAAATCAAATGGTTTATGTGGCGCATATCTGTCTGGTACCTCCTTGTATCAATGTTTATATGTTTCAATAAATAAATAAATAACAAGTATGAGATGTACTCTGAACTATTTAGCTGAAAGAAATCTGTGTCTAAAGTCATTAATTGTAGTAAGACCTAAGAAATGGTTAAGAGGATTATATATCTAGTTAATAATGTAAGAGCTGATGATAATATGGGAGATGATGTGAATTTGGCTGTAAACAGTCGAGTATACAACGTTTTGATGGGATTATTTCTGACTTTATGTTTACAAAACCTAGTACCCACATTCCCTGAAATGAAAATGTTCGGGGACCTCTGTGTATTCGATCACTGTGCTTCAGGATACTGATGATAATTGTACAAGTGTTATCTTTATAAAACACTGGCTTTGATGTAACCGTCCTCGATTTATAAAAAAATTGCCAATGAATGTGTCAGTTTACAATGAAAATTACTTTCACGTACAAAACGAACTCAACAAACCTTTAAATTTGATTAAAAAACCACCAAGATAACGTATGTTCATTAAAACCACAACTGACTGAAGGGTGCTCAGACAGAACCAAGTGGTTTTCTTAGGTTGCCATACCCGGAGCCTTAAACCTAAAGGTCTGATCCACAAGGCATTGGAGCAACGCTAATAGATGCAGTCCCATTAAAGCCGGTGACCAACAATTGGTTCATACGCCATTTATTTACTTAGGATATTGGAGCCTATATGCACCACTGGTTTGGAGTCAAAGTTTTCCAACTTCCATAGGTGGATCCTTCATATCCACCAACCCGAATTTTAGATAGTTAGTTGTGCTGATTAATCACTGAGTGCTGTTTCATGTTGTGTTTCCTTGGATTATTTATTTGCTGATTGAACTCTATCAATCAAGTTTCAATGTAGCCACCACTTGTTTTAATAGCTTAACATAGTGTGGACTATGTTTTGATGTTAGATGGTTTAGAGGTAATCAAAAGGAAACTAAGCATCTGTATTTCATGTTATTTGTACCTTGATTAACATAGCTTAATAAGTTTGAAGGATTAAACAAATATGACATTACTTGCTGTTGCTAAGTCATCAATGAATGTAAGTATCTCATTCTCACAAGAAGTTAGTTGGACTTGTAAAGTTTGCCGACAAAGTCTCAAGCTATCAAGCTGAGTAACTTGAAGCAGAATACGCCTTCCCACCTCTAACCTTTAAAGTTTAACGGTTACTTATCTTAGGTGATATTGACTGGTCAATATAGGGTAAAACTGGATCTTGCAAAGGTTGACTTTCAAAACCGATTACTATACGCCAGGAAGTATATTACGAACAAATTTAGGTCAAAACAAACAGTGCAGCAGCAGGCTCTGCATCAATGGGTTTCAGCATACACAAAGAATGCTCAAATATAACACGGAGAAGACCAACACAATTATACTTTATGGAGAGGCTCTGGAAGAGATGGAATCTTTCACGTATCTGAGATGCATCATCGATGAACAAGAAACATCTGACGCAGACGTAAAGGCAAGGATTGGCAAAGCAAGGACAGCATTCCTACAGTTGAAGAATATACGCAGCTCAAAACAACTCTCAACCAATATCAAAGTCACAATCTTTAACAAGAACGTCAACACAGTCCGTCTGTACAGAACTGAAGCTTTGAGAACTACTACAACCATCATCAGGAAGGTACAAGTATTTATAAATAGTCGTCTAAGCAAGGTACTCAATATCCATCAGCCTGATACCATCAGAAACAGCCTACTGAGGGAGGGAAAAAACCAATTTCCAGCTGAAGAGAAAACTAGGATAAGACGTTGAAAGTGGATAGGACATACATTACGGAAACCATCAAAGTGCATTACGCGGTAAGCGCTAACCTGGAATCCTGAAGGGAAACGGAAAAGAGGAGAGCCGAAGAACACACTGCGTCAGGAATCGGAAACAGATATGATAAAGATGAATAGCAACTGGAAACAACTGGATAGGACTGCTCAGAACACAGTTGGATGGAGAGTGCTGGTGGGTGGCCTATGGTCCTCCATGAGGGTCATTGACGGGCGTAAGTAAGGAAGTATATTGAAAATTGATGTAACTGCTGTCTAAAATACATTTTGTAATAAATAAACTTGTTACTTATAAACAGTTAAGTTATGAAACTAAAAACAAAACTTACATGTACCAACAGTCAATTGCCTATAATGCATTCGAGTTTCATATCCATTAGTCCCATCACAAGGTGTTAGTACAGCTCTTGCACGGATACAACTTTCAGGAATATTCAATGTTTTAGAAGTGTCTTTCTTTGTTTTACAACTATTCTGTTTAATATTGTCTTCATTAGGAAAAATAGAATTTTCATTGTCAATACCCAAGAGATCATAAATACGTTGTGCTGCTAAAGTATACAATAATTGAGGGTCTAAACGAGCCAATTTAGAAGGAACTAAATATGAAAATAGAATTTGAACATAAAAGAACATTTCATTTTATAGGACTGCTTTAAATATTAAAAATTATACAACTTGAAGATTCCTAGTTCAAACCGTAATGTGAGAAGGAAAGAGAAAACATAATGAGTTTCGTAAACAAATAGAGATAGTGGCTAGCAGTGGTATCCAAGATGCGCATTTTGTCCTATCTTGGACTCGTCAGCTAGATGTATTTGCACCTGAGTTGATATTCACTCTGGGACTCCAACCCAGTACCATTCGCTCCAAACGCCATCGCGTTATCCACTCAGCTACTGAGTCCCAGATCGTACTGCTAGCCACTATCCATCATTGCTTACAAATAGCTTGTGAATTAAGGTAATATCGAGGCATACGCACAGTATGCAGATATGCCAATAACAGACTGATCAATTGCAGTCTTAAACCTCAATGGAAAGATACAAGCCAAACAATACCAAGTGAATTCAAATTCACCCCATTGCACAAGCAAGTGGCTATCAGGACTCAGTAGCTGAGTGAATAACGCGATGGCGTTTGAAGCAAATGGTACTGGGTTCCAGTCCCAGAGTGAACATCAACTCTCTGAGATGCAGGCACATCCCAAATAGGACGAAACGCGCATCGTGGATTCCACTTCTAGCCACTATCCATCATTGCTAAGTGAATTTAGTTAGAATTAGTGTCAAGTACCATGATGAGAATAATGAGTGGAACAGAAACATACTCCTCGATAACGAAACACGTAACTAAAATATACCATAGAACTGACCTAAAAAAAATCAACTTTTAAACGTTGTATAAGCATTGTCAAGCCTATTTCATGTTTACACAAACTCTTTGTCCCAAACATTGAATTTTCCTTGACAATTTCTAATCCATTTTTATTGTTAAAAATTGTGTGACAACTTCCTAATATTTTTGGTTGAAATCATGAGTCAACTGAAGCTAGACCACCATGGAAAACCTGGAAGCACTGGACGGCCGTTTCGTCATAGCGTGGGACTCCTCAGAAGTGCGCATCCACGATCCCGCACCCCGCGAGATTCGAACCCAGAACTAGACCGCTGAGCCGGCATCCAATGGTGTTAAAGTCTAATCTCAACCAATCCACGAAACTGCGCGGCCATCTTCCATTGTACTGAGATAGACACCCGTTTCTACCCGACATGGACTAGCTCCACTGGTAATGGGGATTTGTGTAGATTGGTTTGATTCGTAAGTTGTACTCATCACAAACTGATTTTAGTTGACGGACCATTGAAAACCAAGGAGCACTTTATAATTATTTCGTACTAGCTTTGAAATCCTCAACAGTGCCCACCAACAATCACATTAGGGTTTAGAACAAGGTCTAACGGCAAACTTTTAACCACTGGAACTGTTAGATCAGTGTCAAATGACATAATTTCAGATTTAAGAGATATAGAGCAATAAACATCCAATGTTCTTATCAACAATTATTTCACTTCCAACAAATTTGGACCAGTCATGCCATCTGATTAAATCTTCGGAGACATGATGAAGTTGCTAATAAGCTGACAGTTACAGTTAGATTATATAATCTATAAGTCCTATTCAGTTATGTACTATATTTATTTATTTAAACATATAAACATTGATACAAGGAGGCATCAAATAGATATGCGACACATAAATCATTCGATTTGTGTGAGAGCTGGGATACTGCCCGAGGTGCCCAAACTGAAGCAGGGAAATTTCGGGCTCGTCCGGGATGTACTGAATCATAACCTTCACAAGCGTGTGTGTGCATGTGTAACTGGATTATTCAAAATGTAATTCGCAAAATACATTGTTCAAAGACAATTTAATAAAATATTTTCCCTTTTAACTTACTACTATTATTATCAGTAATATTATTGAATTTCTTCATAATTGCTGTATTCAATTGTTCGAATGAGTTACACAAATGTTCGTTGTCATCTTGAATAAATGAAGGATCTTTAGATATCTGTTCTGTATTGTATGGTAATATCGATGAATTATTGCCAGTGTTCATATCAATGGAATCTGTAGTTAGCTTCAATGTATCAGTTGTCTTGTTATCTATTACGAAGGAACTAGATATATTATTATCATTGATTTGGCTGTCAATAGCTGTTGTTGTTACAGTGATAGGAGTTGTTTCAAATGATAATGATGATGATATTGACAGTTGTGTTGCATTAGTAGTGACAATAGTATCACTAGTATCAGTAATCATTGTACTATTACTACTACTATCTGATTGTATTAGATTTGACGATTGTGTAGGTAATTGTAATGTATTTTGTAAATAAAATTGTAAAAGGCCACGAACAAACTTTAGTTTACAATGAAATAGAAAATGAACACAAAATATAAATGAAAACAAAAGATTGTAATCAATTCAAAATTATTAGAATGTAATCAATAAACGATTGAATAATTACCTACTTACTTACTTACGCCTGTTACCCCCAATGAAACATAGGCCTCCGACCAGCGTTCTCTAACCCACTGTATCCTGGTACTTTCTTTTTAGTTCTATCAAATTGTTGTTCATTTTTCTCAGAAGAACCGAACTCTGACCTCAAATCAAAGGTCGTTCATTATCATCTAGTCATTTCTAGTGGATTCTCCACTCAATGCGAGAAACATGGTTTAAATAAAGTCCTATTAATTGTAGCTTGGAGATACAAGGATCCGACTTTGTTTCGCGGAGGAGGAGAATATTGGAGAATTTTAAGTTACACATGATTTTTTAAAATCAGAATCTAAACTTGGAATCTTCAAAAAAAGGGGGAGGTGTTATATCCCAGTGAAGATTAAATCACGAGTAACTTCCGAGGACTATTAATGGACTAATATTCTATAAATATTCCTATTGTATAACTAGTCAATCATTAGATTATGTATATTTATATTCCTCTTATTATAAGCTTTATTTTGACCTATAATTTATTATTGTACGATTTACTGTTCTTAAGCTATGTTCATTTTATTGACTGCTGCCTCCCACGTTTACAGCCACATTTGGCCAAATATTGTACAAATGTTATTTTCTATTTTATGGTACGTTGTGGTCTGTCTGGTTGATATATAAACCGAGTATGTCTGAAATAAACGATTCGATCCGATTCATATTGCAGAAGCTGGTATTGCGTTCTGGACTCAAGCGAACGGGTTAGGCAGACATAGGACCAATAAGGACGCTAGGCTGCTCATACCGTCGAACGTCATCAGTCTGGCATAGTGCTAAGATTTGTATAAGTCGTATTTTGATTGGTGGATAAATCCCGTGATAAAAGCCGGACATAAAATCATAACAGTCTTGAAAGTGTAAATCCTTACAAATCATTACTGATATTGATTAGTTTGTTAAGTTCGTGTTGTCATGGATTCCGTGCAAAAGTGTTGTCAATCAGTCAGCTGCAACTCAAGACCAAGCACATATATGCATCGGTCCAAGTTGCCACACCCCATTAGCACAACAAGATAAACACCGAATTCATAGAATCAGTTACTTCAATGGTAGTAATATATAAAAGAAAGATTGCGTGTACTAACATAACACAGGTAGAAATAGATAGTTTGTAGAAAAAAGGTTTAAAGTAATTTTAATCTCACGGTTTAAGGGAAGACAAAGAGTGTATACACCTACGTCATTGTGATCCATTCTAAGTCATGTCACCCAGTCTCCAACCATTGGATACAATAGTCATTCGGACCTCAACCCAGTCGTCAGCATCTACCAACATGGCTCAGACTTGAATTTAGTGACGTTATGTACTGATGTCAAATTTTGGTTTGGCCGCCACTAACTTTCTCCCGTCCGTCTCAAACATTCGTCAACATTGTGCGTCGGAGTAATCGGTGTTCAGGCATACATAACATGTGGCCCAATCATCTCAGTCAATGAAAATTTACAACCTCATTGACTAGTTTGCAAGCATTCCGTAATACTCTGCATCTATTTATTTATTTATTTTACAACATAGATATTGGTACAAGGAGGCACCAAATACATATGCGCCACACAAATTTCATTTGATATGTGTGAGGGCTGGGATACTGCCCGGATACCCAGACCGAAGCAGGTGGTATTCTTAGGGGGCCACACCCCGAGCCTTCGACCTGGAAGTCTGATCCACAAGGCAGTGGAGCATCGTAAGGAGATGCAGTTTCATGGTAGCCGGTGACCAACGATTGGTTTATATGCCATTTGTTCCTTCAGGATACTGAAGCCCATGTGCACCATTAGTTTGGAAGCAGAGTTTCCCAACCCCTTAGATGGATCCTACGTCTCCTACAACCCGATTAAAGCGCCGAACATTCGCTTTTCGTCCTCCCAATTTCGTAAACAACACCCCCACCACGAGAAAGCAGTGAGTAGGACTTCCCTGGCAGAGGCTATATACGCGTGGCCATGTGAGAGCATTTCAAGAGGGAGAGCGCACTCTCCCCACTCTCGACCGTACCGGGGAATTTAGGGGTCTGAGTCAATTGGAAGTGACAAATGATCAAAACGGAAAAAACAGTAAAGAAAAAAAGAAACAGCGAACAAACTAAACATAAACTCAAAACCATAACAATAACGGAAGGAATTAAACAAGAAAAGAATAAGCTTACTATACTCTTTTCATCTGTACTGGAACTATCAAGTAAATTTGTTAATTGATATACATTTGATGATTCATTAATACGTGGGATACGTTTTACTGGATTATTGTATAAATGTTTAACTGCTTTTGGTACCTTGATAGATAAGGGGATAAAAAGTACAGATATATCTTATAAGGGATATAATTACTAAAACTGAATTAATAACATTAATCAAAACAATAAAGTTAATTTACTTTAGATGAATATCTACACTAGATTCCCTATCGCAGTATCTATTCTACAGGACTTTACAATTCAGATCAAGAACGTGATTAGCCTGACTAGAATGTATATATTTCCACGTCAATCCAATAGCAATCAACCAGTCATTTTATCATTCTCAACCATACATCAATGCCCGTTATTCTGTAGTGAACAAGAACACCAGTGGAGACAATCGAATGTATTTAACACAAAATTACAGGACTTTTTAATAAAATCTAACAATCATAAAGTAAACGCTTAATTTGCAAAATGTCCACCAATTGTCTTAAAACGACTCAGACTTCATTGTTCTTGCATTTTCATACAAATTGCATTCTGTTTCCATTTTTTACTGTTCGATCATCTTGTCTCTCCGTTGTCAGACCTTCTGTTCACGACTAACATCATATACTACTTAAGTCAATATAAGTAGCACACACCACAATTCCACTATACTTCAATTATATCAGAAAACCGTATTTTGGTTTTCGAATGTAAAGAACTATTGAAATTTTACAAAAATACATTTTAAAAAAAATCAGTCTAAAATTATAATAGCATGACGACTAGGTAATTAACACTGATTGGTCCGACAATAGAATAAGGGGGTACATCGGTATTTCAAAGTTATTTATTTATTTGAACACATAAATATTGCTAAAAAGAGGCACTGAATACATATGCGCTACTTCATTTGAGTATGGGCTGTGATACTGCTCAGGTGCCCAAACTGATGCAGGTGGTTTTTTTAAGGGAGCCTTCGACCTAAAGGTGTGATCCACAAGGCAAAGGAGCAACGGAAGGAGATCCAAACACATGATAGCCAATGACCAACAATAAGTTCTAACACCATTTATACCGTCAGGATCTTGGAACACATGTGCACCATTAGTTTGAAATCAGGATTTTCCAACTTCCCTAGGTGAATCCTTCATATCAATCCGGTTTAAGCACTGGATTAATAATAGATTCCTGATTTTATGACACCTACTTCCGTTTCCTAAGCTTATCAGTATTACTAGATGTTACATTAAACATAGGTTTAACTCAAAGCCGAATATATAACCTTGTGTATTTTGATAAATCCGTTATCTTCATTCTTTTAATAAGCAGTAGAACACTAACTTCTAGTCTGAGCCATGTTAGTAGATGCAGACTACTTAGTTGGGGTCCGCGTGACTATGAAAATCAATGTTTGGAGACTGTGAGTTTCATAACTCAAAATCGATCATAATGGCGTGGATGTATACACTCTCTATCTTCTCTTAAACTAAGAGATTAAAATCACTTCATATTTTTCTTTCTACGAACTAATTCTTTCTTCCTGTACTATATCCTTATTGCAATCTTTCTTTTATATATTACCACCTCTGAATTAACTACTTTTATGAATCCAGTGTTCATCTTGTTGTTGCCTGGTCCTACGTTGTAGCTGACTGATTAACTGACATATAAAATTGTAGGATACTTACCACAATTCTTATCTGTTTACCATAATAATTTTGGTTATTTCTAGACTTTGCTGCTAATTCACGATTTAAACGCCATATATGACGATTGGACAATATATGTTGTTTATCTTCAATAGTAGTAGTATTATTAGTAGTATATAGTATAGAATCGAAAATACTTGACATTGCTGTATTGGATAAATTCGATGACAATAACTGATGCTGTTGTTGTTGTTGTTGTTCATTTCTACTACGTTGAATAGTACGCATTAAATCAGAAAGTATAGAACTTTCTTCATCTGGTGTATAAGTTAATTCATATGGAGGTATATGTTCAAGTATTTTTGTCATTTCATCAGTTTTATCAATAGATTGTTCATAATGATTATTTTCATTATTTAATGATGAATATAATTTAGTCCAAATTCGCATACGTTCAGTTAATCGTATTGAACGAGTTAAATAACGTTCAGTTGTATGTTCTGTATGATTTGGACACATCCATCGATCAGAACGTGGTGGAAAATGAGATAATGGTGGATTTAAACATTCTAAATGAAAGCATGATGAACAATAATCACATGGTAACAAAGGAGCATAGAAACATGTTCTGAAAAACAAATGTTTAGAAATAAATTATTTGAACGAATAGTTGGATACATAAATTATAATCTTAAAGCTTAAATCCTAGTCCTAGCATTTATTATGAAACCCTAATTCATACTTTTTATGTTTTCTGATTGTTATAATAACCTTAGGTTTCAGATTGACTAGAGCCTATCATAGGTTAATTCATTCGACTTATTTATTTATTTTAACACATAGATATTGGTACAAGGAGGCACCAAATACATATGCGCCACACAGATCTCATTTGATATGTGTGAGGGCTGGGATACTGCCCGGGTGCCCAAACCGAAACAATTTGTTGTTTTAGGGGCCAGACGCGGGGCCTTTGACCTAAAGGTCTAATCCACAAGGAAGTGGAACAACGTCGGGAGATGTAATCCCATGGTAGCCAGTGACCAACAATAGGTTAATACGCCTTTTGTTCCCTCAAGAAACTGGGGCTTATGTACACGATTGGTTTGGAGTGAGGGTTTTCCAACCCCATTAAGTGGATCCACCAACACGGTTAAGGCACCGGACGTTCGCTTTTCGTCCTCTCAATTTCGTAAACAACACCCCCGCCAAGAGGAGGTAGTGAGTAGGACTTCCCTGGCAGAGGCTATATACGCGTGGCCATGTGAGATCATTTCGAGAGGGAGAGCGGACTCTCCCCACTCTCGGCCGTACCAGGGCATTTGGGGGCCATTCATTCGACTAGCATTAAAAAGATGGTAGTTTTTGAGCTTAACCTTAGCGATAAATTTTGAGGGTATAACTATGAATATTAAGAATATTGTGATTAGTCCAAGTGTGATTGAGATGTTTATTTAGTGTTTTTTAGCGAGTTAGTTTTCTACAGCAAAAATCTACTGTAGGAGAGAAAAAACCAGATTCCAGTAGAGGAAGAAATCAGGAAGAAGAGCTGGAAGTGGATAAGACATACATTGAGGAAAGTACCCAACTACACCACAAGGCAGGCCCTCACCTGGAATCCTCAAAACCAAAAGAGGACAGGAAGACCAAACAACGCATTACGCCGGTAAATGAAGTCAGGCATGAAAAGAATGAACTGAAAAGGAAGGCCC
Source organism: Schistosoma haematobium (assembly GCF_000699445.3). Taxonomy (NCBI): domain Eukaryota; kingdom Metazoa; phylum Platyhelminthes; class Trematoda; order Strigeidida; family Schistosomatidae; genus Schistosoma; species Schistosoma haematobium. The sequence continues at coordinate 45,681,828 of NC_067197.1, read as the reverse complement.
AGGACACAGTGGGTTAGAGAATGCTAGTCGGAGACCTATGTTCCATTGGGGTTAACAGGCGTAAGTATTTAGCGTTTCGATGTGCACACATTTTCTTCGCTCAAATACAAGTAAAGACATAGCAAACTGAAAAACAAATTATCGTAGTATGTAACCACGTACGATCTTGAATCTGAACTTGCGATAGCATGATTATCAGAGCGTATTGTCATTAAAAGGGGTAATCACCGAACAAATTATTGGTTTTGATATCCATGCTAAAACAATAACCGATTATATTATCTCTACAAATGTTAATATTTGGGAAGCTGAAGGAGTGCAGAGGGAGGAAGGCTTGAATAATGAATTAAAACTTAAATTGCTTTAATGTTATTCATGACTTAGTGATATACAATGATAGTAGTATAAAATGGCATGGTTATTTGATGAGTATTTACCAGTTACTTTACGGCTGTGAAACGTGGCCATTAGGAGTAGAAGATACTCGTAAGTTGCTAGTATTTGACAACAGATGTCTTAGAAATATTGCTCGCATCTGCTGAGATCACCGGGTAATTAATAGTGAGGTTAGACACATGGTATTAGGGAATGATGGTGAATCAGTTTGCGGAGTTGTAAATCTTCATCGACTGAGATGGTCGGGCCATGTGTTACGTATACCAGTGTTGGAGACGGATGTACGAAAGTTAGAGGCAGGAAACCAAAATGTGGTATCAGTCCATAACATAATAACTTATAATCTGAGCCATGTTAATAGATGCAGACTATTTAGTTGGGGTCCAAGTGACTATCGTATCCAATCGTTGGAGACTCTGGGTGACATGACTCAGCATCGATGTGCATACACTTTCCGTCTTTCCTTGAACCATGAGATTGAAATTACTTTATGCCTTTCGTTCTACCAACTAATTCTTTCTTCCTATATTATATCCTTATACACAATCTTTCTTTTATATATTACTACCATTGGAGTAGCTACTTCTATAAAGTTGTTGTTCATCTTGTTGTACTAATGCGATGTGGTAACTTGGACCGATGCATATATGTGCCTGGTCCTACGTTACAGCTGACTGACTGACCGAGTAGATTCTTTAAACAAACTATAGCCTTAATATATATCGTATGTTTTAAACATATTAACGACGGGAAAAGCAAAAAAAAAGAGTTAGTAACCATTTTGTAACTCAATGAATGACCACTTCAGTGGTAGTTCTCTTTACACAGTATTATGGTGGGTAGTGTTGCTCTAACGTTTCTAGTGATAGATATTGTGTTCAGTTTTAAAAGTAAAATATCCCAGTGACATATATTAGTGGTCAGTTCGTTTACTAGGTACAGATATTCATGTACTTGGCTTCGAGTTACTTAGAATCATCGATTGAGCAGACCGAAGTATGTAGAACGACGTTTGAACCTGAGACTTATTGGCTGACCACTCCAAAAAGATACAGTGTTAGAAAATGGTTTATCTCTAAAACATTTCTAACCAAATCTATACAAAGAGGATACGGTTTCAATCGTTATTAGATCTTTAAACGACATGCATAAACCTAAATTCTAAGACCTATAATTTGTATTTTCAGAAAGCGATTTTTAGAAGCATTAAAAACTATTTATTACTATTATTGAGAAAGCAATAAGAAATGAATTTGTCAGTGTTTTACTAACAAAGAACAAGGAACATTTTTGAGTTTCTAGTTTAAAGACTACCAAGTAAGGACCGGAGTTAGACAAGGCTGTCTACTCTCTCCCTTTCTCTTTCTTCTGGCGGTCGACTGGATTATGAAGACCTCGATATCTGAGGGAAAACATGGCATACAATGGACAGCTCAAAACTAATTAGACGATGTGGACTTTGTAGATGACCTAGCCCTCGTATCCAATACACACGAACAAATGCAGATAAAGACAGCCAGTGTAGCAGCAGTCTCTGCATCAGTAGGCCTCAACATACACAAAGGGAAAACCAAGGTCCTCAAATTCAAAGCGGAGAACAGCAATCCAATCACTCTTGATGGCGAACCTCTGGAAGATGTAGAATCCTTCACATACTTAGAAAGCATCATCGATGAACAAGGAGGTTCAGATGCAGACGTAAAGGCGAAGATTGGCAAAGCAAGGGCCGCATTCCTACAATTGAAGAACATATGGAACTCAAAATAACTTTCAACCAACATCAAAATGAGGATCTTCAATACAAACGTCAAGGCAGTTCTACTGTACGGAGCTGAAACATGGAGAACTACTACAACCACCATCAAGAAGGTACAAGTATTTATAAATAGTTGTCTACGCAAGATACTCAACATCCATTGGCCGGATACGATCAGCAACAGCCTTCTATGGGAGAGAACAAACCATCTTCCAGCTGAAGAAATTAGGAAAAGACAATGGAAATGGATAGGGTATACAATACGCAAATCATCAAACTGCATCACGAGGCAAGCACTAACTTGGGATCCTGAATGGAAGCGTAAAAGAGGAAGGCCAAAGAACACATGTCGGGAAATAGAAGCAGATATGAAAAGGATGAATAACTGGAAAGAGCTGGAAAGTATTGCCCAGAACAGGGTTGGATGGAGAATGCTGGTGAGCGGCCTATGCTCCTTCACGAGGAGTAACAGGCGTGAGTAAGTAAGTAAGTTTAAAAACACATTGATTGTTGGTTAGTGTTTAACTTAGATTAAGCTACATCAACTCGGACAAATTTGGAATAAGACAATAATAAATGTAAACAAAAACAACTTGTGATAACATTCAGCAATTGAATAATGTGAGTAATATATCATGTACACATGTATATTATCATAAATATGATTTTAAACTTACCGAACACATACATAACAACGTCTTACAGGTTGTGGAATAAGACCATTCTCTAATTCGATGATACTTTTATTTTTCCGTTCTGTTGGTGTTTTATATGAACCTTAACAAGTGATCAGAAAAAAAAAGCCCAGATGAACAAGATAAGTGGTGTATTAATTTCTTCCTTAGTTTTGAATAGTAAAAAAATCGAGAACCGATTTACGTAGTACAGGTGTATTTGTATTTAACCAGGAAATATATAATGGACATTTTATTGTAGTTGAGACTAGTTAGTTAGATATACTCGTATACCGGTATTCGTATCCACATCAGAACTCGGGACCAATACATTTCGCTTCAAAAACCTAATGCATTATTTACTGAGCTACTAAATCCAGATAGCCACTTACCTGTGATATGGATGTGACATTTATATCAGTATTAGAAGAAACTTGAAATAGCTTGTTGTTTGAATCTCAGTGTAAACATCAGTACTGGGATGCATGTATATTCATGCGATGAGTTCCATATAGAACGAAACACGCGTTCTGGGATGTACTACTAGCTATAAATGCATCTATTCTAGAAAAACTTGTGGAAAACAGTCATATTGAAGCCCATGTTTCAACGAAAACTGATCAAAATTGAATCATGATTATCAATAACAGAACAATCAAAATCCTCTTTCGTAAAGGAAGCCACTAGTAAACAAATGTAAAATAGACAGTTGTTTGGTAATAAGCAGATTACTCTAGACTACTGTACACTAAAACATATCTAATATTTCAAAATGAAGGTAGCCTATGTTATAACGGATAGAGCTTTAGATTGTTCAGATCACTAGTAGTAGATATTAGACCAAAATATATGATTACGTGAAATATACGACTCAATTATCTAACTATTCGATCAAAAACTATGTTAGATCAGAACTGTAGTGAATTATCCCACAATACACAGCAGTCAGCAAGTGAGATGAAAAAGAAATATACTTAATGTATCAAGGCCCCCAAATGCCCTGGTATGGCAGAGTGGAGAGAGTCCGCTCTCCCTCTTGAAATGCTCTCACATGGCCACGCGTATATAGCTTCTGTCAGGGAAGTCCTACTCACTGCCTTCTCGTGGCATTACTGTTGTTTACGAAAACGGGAGGACGAAAATCGAATGTTCGGCGCTTTAACCGGATCCCAAACCAATGGTGCACATGGGCTCCAGTATCCTGAAGGAATAAATGGCGTCTGAACCAATCGTTGGTCACCGGCTTCCATGAAACTGCATCTCCTTACGATGCTCCACTGCCTTGTGGGTCAGACCTTTAGGCCGAAGGCTCGGGAAGTGGCCCCCTAAGAAAACCACCTGCTTCGGTCTGGGCATCCGAGCAGTATCCCAGCCCTCACACATATCAAATGAAATTTGTGTGGCACATATGTATTTGGTGCCTCCTTGTACCAATATCTATGTGTTAAAATAATAATAAAATAATAATAATATATCAAGCCTTTTATATTTCTTGTAGTTGGATGTCTATCTTTAGGCTACAAAAGAAAATATAAAACAAGCACGAGGATTTTTTAGATGAACCACCAGTATAGTGATGAAATACTTTTTTTAATTCAATAAATAAATGGATTTGAACAAGATTTATATACAGTTACATAATTTAATTGTTAAGTTATAAACTATGGTGCTATTGTTCGAACAATTGTTTCGCTCCTGATTGAATACTCAATCAGCTGTAGATATACAAGGCTGAACACAAAATTAAACCTAAAATACTTGAGATTTGTCCATAAATGTGTCAACTAAACTATCTAGGTTTAGGGTGACACCTCGGAGAAACTTCTGGAAAATTCATAAAATGTTGGAAGCTATTTATGAAGATGAGTCTTTAAAAGTAAATCAATTTATTTTTGTGGGATTATTGAAGTCTCCAAGAATGGTACAAAGCTAGGGTTACTGTTGATCTCCTGTGCTGATGTATTTGATCTTATTCGCCACTTGACCGACCAATTCTCTACCTTAATGATGATTGATGGACTGAAATTAGGAAAATTGTTTACGCATACAATTAAACGAAAAAATAGGTAAAAATCTAGCTTCCGAGAACTTTTAGAAATATTTTAAACAAAGCATATGGAGATTAAATAACTATGTCGTTAGGAATAGAAATTCAGTTAAAATAACATAAATTAGGTTTCAGCTAAACTTATTAAAATGGTATCATTATGAATTTAGTGTGAAAAGACCCATCTACATTTATACTTACCAGGAAGCTTAACACCAGGTAATAAGTCTTTCGGTAGATCATATTCTTTTGGATTTTGATATTTCGCATATTCAATTACTTTCCATAATGCTCTTAGCTCAGATTCTTCAATATCAGCAACATACGCTGAATCACCCCAAGTACTAGAACGACTACTCGATAATTTATTCATATCTAAACAATATTGTTCGTTAAATGTCGAACGGAATGTATAATGACGTTTGCTAGTTTGTGACTGGATAAATTGTTGTAATGGATTTTGTTGGTGAGAATGACTATTACTATTGTTACTATTGTTGGAAGATGTAGAAGTGGAAGTTGATGGTCCAACTGCTGCCGCTGTTGTTGTAGTTCCAACTGATGATGATGATGATGCATGATCTTGGCGTTTTTGTCCACTTTTACCAGAACGTGAAGAACCTGTATCTGTAGCTATAGTTGTCTGACTACTTGATGTTGAAGTTTTATCTTCTTCATCCTGTTATATATTAAAAAGGGAATGAAGAAATAAATTTGAAAATGAAGAAAAATATCGGCTGGTAAATATATGTGATGTGTCGAATATGCATATTTGTAAAACAAAAATACCAATAGGATGAATCTAATTAACAAATCTTTGTTAACTCAGACTATTTGAACAGATGAGCTTATATTTTACAGACATCCAGGTACAAGCAACGTAAGACCTGGAACGAACATGATACACGTAAAGCTGCCAAACTTTACATTTCAACACACAGAAAAAGAAAATGAGAAAGAACGCCAAAGGACTTCACCTGATTTTTGTTTAATTACGTAGGTACTTAAAGAAATGACATTTGAGAATGACCATCATTCTAGCCAGATACTAACCGAAAAACCATTGAAAATTAGAGATCACTAAACAGCTGATAAATCATATTAGATTTTCATGAAAGTCTGTACACCTGAAGTTATGCTCACTTCTGGCAACAAATATGTTACCATGCAGTTTCTGTATAGAAATAAATCACCTACACTTGTGATTTATATGATTCTAAAGGGTCAGCAATATTCTATATACATAAACTTGAAACTACAGTTACTTACAAATAGTCTAGTAACATAAATAGTCAAGTTAAAAAACATAATCTTAACGTAAAATCAGACGTTTTATGTTAAACGAATGAAGGTTATCAACTTAGTATCATCGTTTAACTGTCATTGAACAAAGTAAATATTTGATTGATAAATATGAAGTCCGGGTTGACGTACTTTCAATACCATTGAACATCGATGACAAAACCAGACACCAACAGGTGCTTCATCCGGATCTAGTGGTGGATCAAGACATTCAAGGTGAAAGCTGGCTGGACATCGATCGCAGACAAGTCTTTCGCCTTCAATACAACCACAACTATCACAATATTCATGACAATTAGCACGAGGTTTCCTCCAAAATGGATCATTTTTTGATGTATTTGGTAGTTGGTAGTGCTCTAAATTGGAATTATTTGTTTCCGAACTGTTTGTCGTTGATTCGTTATTTTTTCTTGCACGACGAAAAGAAGGCTAATAAAAATTAAATATTTATATGTAGGTAAGAAGATTACAAAAAAACTTACAATACCGAGTGAACCTTTTTTACCGTATGATTCATTTGTTGGTGGAGCAAACAATGCATTGATTTCATGCATTAAACTCTCTTTATGTTGTGAATTGTTGTCCCCAGACGACATATCTAAAACATATCAACCAAAAGTAGAATATCGTTTAGGGGAAACTATAAGTGTAAGTAAAGCTTTATGGGAAATCTTCATAAATGTTTTAAGTCGTCAAATAAGAAAGGAAGATATGACAAAATATCTATAAGTCCAACCAAATGTTGAGGGACAATATCAGTGTCTCCTGTAACCTATGGATGGATTACAGAGAAATGGATGATTACTAAAACTACAGGTAAAAGTTTAATCACCATACTCCATAACTTGAAGTGCTTACGAATAATGAGTGATTAGTTTGTCACTCAACAATGGTTTAGGTAACCAGTTTTTAAAGCAAGCCCATCTGAGAACCAAGAATGTTTAATCACTTGTTTTATATTATCCTTTGATTTTTTTCAATTTCGAAGAGCCATTACCATTGGTCACCATGGTGTCAGAACTTTTCACTCATCGTTGAGTTCAACATGCAAATGTAAATTGATCTTTTGCATCCTGTTTATCTATAACCCGAGGGATGAACAAAAATCGCCATTCGACGAAACTCGAGTGAGATTCAGACTTCTTCATTACTTCATTCGTATCAAGAGTTCATTAGTGTTTTCAGTCCATTATACCCTAAAATTAATCTGGAGAAGGATCAATTATCAAGTGATAACCCAAGATTTTCATATTCTATTAACCATGAGTTAAACTATGTTACGTTTTAAACCAGAAAAATTAAATATTAATCATAAGTTTGAATAGTTTTATTGCATTGCATAGAACGATTGGCCAATACGAAATTACATGACGAATATATGTCAGTAAGTGTGGTCGGCCAGGCCAGGGCTCTCGATGTGTTTACGACTAGTTAAAAAGCATTTCATTGCTAGGTTGATCAAACTATCATTGGACTTAGTCGTACTTTGCCGCTAAGGATTACAATTCATGGTCGAGAGATAAAAAGATTGTACTATGGAATGCAGTAACCCCTTGGTATGCATAAAACTCGCTTTTCCTATGGCTTAAAAGTGAACAGTATTTTCAGCTACATTGATAGAATAGAGAAATCTAAATGCATTTAGGTTTATGCATGATTAGTTTATGTAATTAGTAGTAATGTTCATAAAAGTTTGAGAAAGTATAGTTACAATAAATGAGGTTTCACCTTTGTGTTGGAAAATGGACTAAGCGTCAGCAGCAAGCACTAGCAAATGTGACTGGTAAAAAATTATGAAGATGGTATTAGTAAAGCACATTTTGACAATTAAAAATAATGGATGGGTTTTTAGAAATCGACACTAAATCATATACGTTTAGAATTATGGTTGTAAATATCTAATATATAGCCCGAACGTTTTATTAAGTACATAAAAATGAATTACTGGGAGACCGATACTTGGAAGTGAAATAAAAAACAGAATTTATGTTAGTTAGCGATTATTATATCCACCAACGGAAAGTGAAAGATAACCTGTGTAATGACCAACACACATACATCGACTACGGACTTCAAATTTCGAAGAAAAGACTATTGTTTATTTGGTCAAAAAGTTAAATAAACCTAAATGACCATGTCAGTTCAGAGGTTTTCAACCTAGAAAATAGGTGAAAACAAGTGACATTCGTCATAAAATTCGAACATCAGGAATAAAATATTATAGAAAGAAAAATTAGTATGACGTTACGATGAAATACCTGTAAGACAGAGCTACTCTGTTAAATTATAAAAAGTAACGAAGAATCTCAAAATAAACACCGATCATGACCTCAGTAGACATCGATCCAATATCCAATGTCTACTCGTGGAATCAAAAATTTATTTATTCATAGAGAAACAATCAATATATAATCAAAATGTATATCTTACTGTGCAAAAAACGAAGAAAAACGATAGAAAATTGGAATAAAAGTGTGATCAAGAAACAATGTCTAAAATATTCGTAAGGGAACACGATGAATACAGAGGTTGTATTTTCCGACAACTAATCTGTCCGTAGAAAGAATTTTATGAATTTTTCTGAATTGCTCGTGAGTAAACTTTCTTTTTATAGGAATAGTTCTTTGTTAGCTGACAAACCGTGATATGGAAAAAAACTCATTTTTAAGTAGTTGAAATGCGTTTAGTTGTTTGAACTTTAATAAACGGCATTTTGAAAATTGGTTCTGAATTCGCCACATGATTTTACTTTTTAATTAGTTAAGAATGCTTAGTAACTTTCAGGTTGTCATAAATTTTTCTTGAAGATGACACAGGTATTCAGTGTTTGACAACGCTTTTACCAGTAACACCTACTAATATAATTCTTTCCCACCCAGAGAAATCAAAAGACAGAGTCGAGGAGATCGGAAGAGTGTATTTGGCGATTACCAATATATTGGAATTCTCTGATCTAATCTGGCTAGCGATTGCAGTAGATGTTGAGCACAGCGTTACCACACGTGATCTAGTGCGGATGCATGACCGAGCGCCTTCAGCTAGATGAGTCCACTAAAACATATGGGCAGCATCCAATGTCGAAAACTTAGAGCTATTTATTTTGTGGATTTATTTACCGCTACAGATCACTCCCCCCCTAGTGGGGCAGTGACGACCCTAAGACGTGGCCAGCCAGAAGTTTAAACCCAACGAGTTTGTCGTTGGTAAACACTCTTCTAATAGCTTACTAAGTTTAGCAGCGTCTGGTCGTCTTTCCTTACTATATGAGACCGAGGTACAACATAGTGAAAAAAGAAAAAGTTACAACGAAAATTTCGACTCCTCGTAAACTGCATCGTTCTTTTCCAGCCGTCCTGGAAAAGAAAAAATGAAAATGTAAGTGCATGTCGAAATACACTCGTATGTGCGTAAAAACACAACGTCGGGGAAAAAAGATGGAAAATAAACTCAAGCACACGCAAAATCGTTAAAAAATGTTTTTTATGTTTTTTTGTTTTTTTAAATAAAAATTTAAATATATAAGCATATTAAAACAGTTTTTTTTAAATATTATGGTAAAGAGAAAGATCGAGATAATATAAAATGCCGAGTAGTGCCTTACGTGCAGTAGTCGTTTAAATGTTCTGGAACTCTTACTCTTCTTCCAGAACGCGTCGTTTTAGGTTTATTTTCAGATACTGTCGAAGTATCATCGTGTGTGTTGGTTGTCGGTTGAGGAATTATGAGTGCAGGAGTCGTGTTGTGAGATTGTACCGAAGGAAAGTCGACATGAATAGGATTTCTTTCTAAATACGCTGCTTTTAAGCGATCGATGCTGATGCTATCGTTGGTTCCGTTCTTATCGATTATATAGTACTTCGGTTCGCGTTGAAGAACTTTGAAAGGTCCTTCGTATGCTGATTCGAATGGACGTCGATGCGAGTCTCGACGAACGAAAACGTGTGTACTATATCGTAAGTCAGTATGAACGAAAACATCGGTTGATTTTGGTCGAGTGGAAGCAGGTTTAACTGAACGCATTGCGTTTGTAAGCTTATTCATGTAGGAGGCTAGATCCATGTTCATTAAAAAGGATGAAGGATCTGTAGAACTATGGTCTACTATGATATTCGTACTGCGCTAATAATAGACCTAATCCTAAAATTATAGAGTGGAAGTTACATCATCGTCTACACCAACTCACTGTATCTTAACAATTACCAATGCATGATGGAGAACAAGCTTGGGCTAGAGATAGGACAATATATTTAATACGAATAAAAGATATAAGATAACAGGGCCCACGCCTACATGGCCGAGCCATGCCATCCGATCAACTCTAGTACATTCAACTCATTGTTCGCGCCTTCTCCATCGTTAGATATTTCTCTGCGTTAAAAATTGAAAATCTATTTTCCGAGTAGTCTCGTTTTCAGCTTTGAGGATTGTGTGGTTATGATCCAATACCACTACACTACTCTCCCACCAGAATCAACGTGATGTTGGTTCGATACCAAATTGGATGAAATCGTCGCGCGCCGGAGGTTACCAAGGATAATAAGAATCCTCCGGGTATTGGTAAGCTGAAAGATAAATCAAAAAGAAGGCGGCAGCATCTGGTCGGGAAATACATGTAATAATTTTAAAATATCTGCCTTCATCCTTAACATGCTTGAAATGAAAATTTGGGTGAAGATTATTTGAGCTATACAAAATGGGATTACAATAATAATAATAATAAAACGATGCGTGTTAATAGCCGTTGGTTAATAACTTAACTTATAGGTAGTAAGTATTTTGTGTTTAGAAATATTACAAGCAACCAATGTTGTAGAAATGTTAATATTGGTATTAGTTTCGGTTTAAATTATGAAATCAGATAACGATTATGCCGGTAAGTTGTCCATATGAATTGATTTCCAATTGTGTCTGTATTAGTAGGCTAACTGAAGGAACAAAAGTATTACCGTGGAGAATTCCAACTAGTGTTCCAGTTAGTTTGATACGGTTTATTTAGTTACGGGGGGATAATGTTTCGGGACGGTTGGGCGATCCCTACCTGTAGATGTGTCACAAAGTAAGGTTTCCTTACCTGTTCTCATCTGTTTGATGCGTAGTTTAAGGGTTGTAGACGATAACTCGTGCTGAAGATCAGTGTCTTCTTTTTGAAGCTCGGCGAGTTTAAGAAGGTCGATGCCTTGGAAACTGTTCAAGGAAGTTATGCGAGATAAGGCGTCTGCAACTAAACTGTTAGCTCCAGAGATGTGTTGAATGTCTGAAGTAAACTGCGAAATGTAGTCCAGTTGTCGAGACTCACGGGGAGAGTACTTGTCTGAAGGAGAGCTTAACGAGAAAATGAGCGGTTTATGGTCCGTGAAAAGAGTGAATTCACAGCCTTCGATATAGTGTTGGAAATGCCGTACAGCACAATACATAGCTAGGAGTTCCCTACCGAATGTGCTGTACCTCGATTCAGTGTCTAGCAACCTTCTAGAGAAAAATGTCAAGGGTTGCCATGAGTGGTTAACCCATTGTTGTAAGACTCCTCCGATTGCCGAGTCCGATGCGTCTACTGCGATACTAATGGGTGCTTCGGTGTCCTGATGTGCGAGCATTGTTGCTTTAGCGATCAGTTCCTTAGTTGTAGAGAATGCTTTTCGTGCGGTGTCGTCCAAATTAATGGATTTCGCATTTCCACGAAGTTGGTCGGTCAGAGGTTTCATAAGTAATGCGCATTTGGGTATGAAACGTCTATAGAAACTTACCAGGCCATTAAACGTGCGTAATTGCTTGATGGTGGTCGGTTCTGGGTAACCCAGAATTGCCTCCACTTTGGTCCTAAGGGGTCGAATGCCTTGAGCATCTATAGTGTGTCCTAGGAAGTTTAATGAGTCGGTTCCGAATCAGCATTTCTGAACAAGTTTGTGCTGATGATGTCGTTCAGAAGGACGATGAAAGCTCTACGACCAAACCATCCAGCTCAGAGAACAAAACTCCACCAAAAACAGTTATGCCATGTTTTTGTAGTCGTTCGAAAACAAGATCCAGATGTTTGAGATGTGTTTCTCTGTCCGGACTTGCGATTAGACAGTCGTCAACATACGCATGTACGAAGTTGAGACCTCGAAAAACGTCGTCTATGAATCTTTGGAATGTTTGAGCAGCATTTCTTAGACCGAAAGCATTCGCAAAAATTCATAGAGTCCGAAGGGAGTTATGATAGCTGTTTCCGGTATGTCGTCAGTAGCCATAGGGATTCGGTTATACGCTTTAACCAAGTCGATTTTCAAAAAGACAGTTGTACCTTTCAAGGTAGCTGTCAAATCGTGGATGTGAGGCAACGGGTAACGATCGGGAATGGTTTTTGCATTCAATCGCCGATAGTCTCCAGTTGGACGCCAATCGTTGCTGTCCTTTTTAGGGACCATGTGCAACGAAAATGCATATGGGCTATTTGACGGTCGTATGATTCCTAAGTCTAACATGTGATCGAATTCGTTTTTCGCTAACCTTAGCTTTTCAGGAGCTAGTCGTCGTGCTTTAGAGAATACAGGTGGTCCTGTAGTCGTGATGTGATGCTGGTTACACACGGTAGTTTTGGTTGAGTTTGTTGTATGCCAGGGTACTTATCGAGTAGTGGTTGATAGAGTGGGTCTATCATATGCTTACTTGTGACTGGGGATAACCTGCAACCAGAAAGAGAAGTTACGCAAACGGATAAATTAGTGTTTCCGTCTACTAGCCTCCGTTTGCGAGTGTCGATGATTAGATTATGGTGTTGTAGAAGGTCCATATCAATGATTGGCATAGAAACATGAGCAACAACGAAGATCCAGTGGATGGGTTTGCGTAAACCCACGTTAAGGTAGACGTACCTTTGCCATACGTAGCGATCGGTTTTCCGTTTGCCGCCTGTAAGTTGAGGGTCGATTCGTGAAGTCGGTCGTTGGAATTCGCTGGGAGAACGCTAACTTCTGCGCCAGTGTCGACGAGGAAGCGAACTCTCGTTGTCACATCTGTGACGTATAACAGACGGCTATGTTCGCCGGCTACGGTTGCCGTTAACGCGTGCCGGCTTGGAAGTTTTCCGAGTTGTCTTTCGAGTCAATCGGTTTCGTGTTGGGAAAATTGCAGGGTTTTCTGCAATTTCTGGAAGACTTTCCATACTGGTTATAATACCAGTACCAGTCGGGGTTATCCGTCTCTCGTGGTCTAGAGACAGATTGCTTACGTGAAATGCTTCTACGTGGGCTGTGTGAGTGATTACGGTCGTTACGAGGATTAAGATAACGCGTGAGTGTATGACATAACTCGGTTATGTCATTCTGAGTCGTGTGAGGCTTTTCTTTGACTGAAAATACCTCTGTAGTAGACGGTTTCGTTATTTCTAAAATACGGTCGGCAGATGCAGCTAGCTCGTCTAAGCCGTTGTTCTGAAACGAGACCAGAACTGCTTGCACCTGTTGAGGAAGTTTAGATAAGAAAAGTTGTTTGAATAGACCTTCGTCGAAAGTTCTTGGGCCTATCACTTCTCTCATTCTTTGCAACATGTCCGTCGCAGAACCGTGTTGCAGGTCGATGTTATTGAAGAGTTGATCTAACCTTTGTCGATCGGTTAGGTCTCCTCGTTTAAGAACCGAGCGTTTTAAGATTTCGTAAGGTTCGGAAACATCACTAGTGAACATACTATGTGTTACGTACCTGTTGAATTCGCGCGGTAGTGCCTTGACTACTGCGAGGAATTGTGCACGTGTGTCGATCACGCCGTGCTCGGAGAAGTCGGCTTCTGCGTAGCAGAACCGGGCTTCGATATTGTCGGGCCAGAAAGGCATGAGTTGAAACGAAGGCGGGGACAAAGTCTTAAGCTTGAGTACTTTAGGTGTCTGTTCAGTTATGATGAAATATGAAGTACGATAATGAACGAAGGGAAAAAATATATATCCGAGGAAAAACACGAAAAAACTATCACAATGTTTATAAAGACAAAAAATAAGGCAATGATATATAAAAAATCCCAAAAAGAAACAGACTCACAGTTGAAATTAGGTGTACTAGATCACGTCGGTCTCACCAATGAAGATGACACAGGTATTCAGTGTTTGACAACGCTTTTACCAGTAACACCTACTAATATAATTCTTTCCCACCCAGAGAAATCAGAAGACAGAGTCGAGGAGATAATAATAATAATAGTTTATTCTCAAATATCAGTTTGTTACGTGAGGCATGCCAGTTTACAGGCAAGATCAAATTGATACAAATGATACAATATTCACCGTAGTAAATTACATAGCTGGGTTGATAATTTATGAGATATGAATGTAGATGGTTTTAAGCAGTTCTACAGTTAGCGCGCTTCATGAAAGTTGCGTTGCAAATGTGCGACTGGTGGTCAAGGATAGGTCCATTGAAGGTATGAGCTTCTAGAAATCGCAACCTTATGTCCCTTTAGAATATCCAAGGCTTTAAGGATGGTGCAGGATGCAGTCACCCGTTCCATATCTCAAGGGGGCTGAAAGAGGGAGCAAGTAAAAGAAAACACGAGGGGCAGAGTAGCCAACATTCATGAAAGAATGTTCAAGGTATGATTACTCAGTCTAATTTTCTTTTATTAAGGTATTTGTTAAGAAATCGCATTTTAATAGGTTAAAGAAAATAAGTGATAACAAGGTGTGAGTGGACATACAACTGACAAATGGAGGCGATTCGTAAAGGAGCTGAAAGTATGGGATTATTTGTGATTATAAAATAAAATCTAGTGCTAGAAACAGTATTGTGATATACAATTGGCTATCTTTCTTTTATTATCGAAGCTATTAGAGCCCCTTTCGTTTTTTTTTGTATTATTATTTTTTTCAGGTATTATAGGGTCTTGAGTAGGCTTCGTATATTAGCGAATTGTCTAGTTTGCTTGTAATAGGATTTCTGGGTAGGAAGTGAAACCAATTCAACGTTCGTAACACAATTTAAAGAGGTATTTTGCGTGATAAATCAGCATCAATACCATAAGTTCGTGACATCCCACTAAAACATAAGGAGCCGTAATTAAACAAAATGTTCTGCCCTACAGACATGGGTGGATTGAAGTTATCTCCCCACCTTCATGTTTGCTGGTCAGTAACGCCACCCTCCCTCCTTTTGTGATGTTAGGCTCTCTTACGTTTGTGGTAAGTATGAATACTGCTTTAATCAAAGCCCATAGTTGGAATACACTGTCTCTACTAGGTCCATGTTACAAGAAAATCAGATAGTTGAAAAGTCTTTTTTTGGGGGGTTAGATGTCCATATAGTATATCACACTACTATGAAAATAACTAATGGTTTAAAGAAGTAAGGACTAATAGCAAATCAAAAGATATGAGAGGGTAGAAAATTGTAGAAAGAAAAAAAAGGATTTCAGGGTAAGACAAATAAACATTGAGAAACTCACAAGACTTTGTGGGCAAATTTTGAGCTTTGTATGATCGGCCTTAGTAGATCAGCATCCATAAGGTTGAGCTATCTGTCTAATTGCAGTAGAAAGAAAAAAGCATGACTTTTAGGAAGAATAATGTACATTTAACCTGTAGAGATTTGGGGACTGAAAGCTAGGGTTAGGAGCATGAAGTCATGATTAATAAACAATGAATAATAGGAAAGGATAGGCCATATATTCTGTGATTTGGTTATATTCATATTAGTAACAGTCGAACGTGTTATAATTTTGTTCTTTCTAGACACTAGGCGGTCCGTAACAAAGTGCCTCCTTGGTGGGCGGGAGTTCAAGGAAATGTTGAAGCTCCTTGGAGTTTAGAAATAGGGTTATTAGCTTTTTGAATCTGGTAAACGTATCACAGTTACGGATAGGCATTGGCAGCCTGTTCCACAATAAACTGTACCGTACTGTAAAAAACTTACAACGTATTTGTTTTTGGTGTTTTACGGTAAGTAGTGTATATGCGTTGTTTCTAAGTCTAAAGGCTGGGTCGTGGGTGATAGTCGGGCAGGAGGTTAGAAAGGAGAGCCCATATATCGCTTTGTAGAGAAATATTAAATTGTTTCTTAGCCTACGGTGCCATAAAGGTTCTTAAGATAGATGCTTACATCTTTCTGTGTAATCGAGATTCGAGTTACATCCTAGTAGTTGACGTGTGAAACGTCTTTGAACATCTTCTACTCTTATCTTGTCTGCGATATTCATATTAGAGAAGACAAAAGAGCAGTATTCAAGGGAGGGTCGTACACATATTTTGTAGAGAGTAAGTTTACCCTCTGTTGTGAAAAAGTTTTTCATTATAAAACCAATTAGCCGTCTAGATTTAGAAATAATAGAGGAGGCATGTTCTTCAAAGTTTAGGCTTCCTGTGTAATTAATTCCTAAATCGTGTAGTGATTCGAATGTCTGGACTCTACATTCATTTAAGTGAAGTCGCGGTTTATAGGGATGCTTTCCAAAGTGCATGATCCCGCACTTGTTGAGGTTAAATGGTAATTGCCATTTTTCAGTCCATATAGTTAAGTTATTGAGGTCCTTTTGGATCTGAGATACACTTTCGCTTAGTGTCTCAGGCTTATAGCTGTATACTATTTTGAGATCATCAGCATATAAGTATGGTTTCCCAAATTCTATGGTGTCACATATATCGTTTATATACATAAGAAACAGAAGTGGACCTAATACGCTTCCCTGGATGACTCCACTGGTGATTGGTCTAGGGGACGAGAGACAGTCATTGTACTTTACCATCTGTTTACGTTCTGTTAAGAACGAAGCAAACCATGAGTACAGTGGGTTGTGTATTCCGAAGGACTTTAGTTTGACGAGTAGCCTTTTGTGTGGGACCTTATCAAAGGCTTTCTTAAAGTCTAGGAATAGGACTGATACAAGGAGTCCGCTGTCTCGTTTCAGAGTTATATCATTCAGGTAGTCTACTAGGCATGTATCGCATGATCTGGACCTAAGAAATCCATGCTGGGAGGTCGAGATGAGATTATTAGTTAGTAGATGTTGGACTACAGCCGCCTTAACTACTTTTTCCATCACTCTGGATACCACTGAAGTTATGTTTATAGGCCGGTAATTTTCAACGTTTGCTTCAGGTCCTGTTTTAGTTTTGGGAATGATATGTGTAGTTTTCCAGGCAGTAGGGTAACACGCTGAAGAGAGTGATATCGCGAATAGTTTGAGAAGCAAAACACACATATCATCACCTCCACGTTTTAGCATGCTAGATGGGATACCATCTGGTCCATCAGTGTAGGAGTGTTTCAATGTACTGATTGCCTTGGAGATATTTTGTACACTGAATTCTACATTTGTAATTTCACAGGGAGTTACTGGGATTGGTTCTGAATCATTAAATGGTTTTTCGTTAGTTAGTGAGAAACAAAAATGTTCACTAAATAATTCTGTGATAAGTTTGGGATCTTCGTATACTTGTTTGCCTTTAATGAATATACTCCCTCTCGATTTAAAGCGTTTAAGTTTATTTTGGAGTAGTATGGTGAGTGCAGAGGAGTTATTACTAAGTTCAACTGCACGTTTTTCCTGTGCTACTGCTTTTTGTTTACTTATTGCCTCTGTTCGGACAAGTATTTCTGTCATCGTTACTAAAGAGGAAAAGTCATTTAAGTTGTGGAATCGAGTACAATGTCTTTGAAGACGTCTTCTTGTACTGACCGGTATATAGAGATCTTTGGAAAACGTAGGTTTACAGTATTCTAAAGGTGCGATGTTGTTGATGATACTTTTGATGTTGTGATAAAATATATTGATTAATGTGTCGGTATTGTTTGAGGTAAAGAAAGTTCTCTAATCAGTGCTTCTTAAGTAATTGTGGAAGTTATTCCAATCAACCTTGCGATAGTTTCTACGAAGTGTTACGGTTTTACTCCTATCGGTTGTGGTTTTTACATTAAGGCTGCATATGCCAATGTTGTGATCACTACCTGGGAACTTTTTTCCAATATACAAAGTATTGGGGATGAGGCCACCGGTAAAGACTAAGTCTAAGATGTTTTGATGTCTGGTAGGGCTATCGACATACTGAGTCCATTGTCCGAGCTCTAGACATTCAATAAATGATTCATAACGTCTCGGCGCTTTGACTGGCAGCCAAGAAATTTCGGGCATATTGAAGTCACCACAAATGAGCTTGCCTGTGAATGAGAGGGATGATGCTAGTGTGAATACCTCCGATAATACTGCTATTTCATCTATTGATGCGTTAGGTTGACGATAAACACAGCCGAGCAGTAAGGTAACGGAATTCGACGGCTTTAATACAATCCACACCGAATCCTTCAGTTTGTTTAGTTCAGGCATATCACATAGCAGTGAGTTTAGGCTAGAGTGAGCGTAAATAAGGCATCCTCCGCCTCGTCCATTCAATCTATCGCTTCTATATAGGGAATAGTTATCAGAAATATTACTGTTAGTCCATGCTTCAGATATCATAACAACTGATGGTTGATATATGGATACAAACAGGGCTAAATCCGTCTTTTTGTTGCAGATCGACCGAGCGTTGATAAGACATATTAAGCAGGTGGCCTACTAAGTTAAAATGGGTGAGGGTATCTCGGATAAAATTGTCGTAACCCTCGCGCGTATGAGATGAGTTTGATGTGAGGGATTGGATGTTCTTCATTAGCTCGGTATTTTGATAGCTAGACTTATTGGGAGATGTATCAAATGAGCTAGTGAAGTTGATTGGGGAGTTTACCCAGGAGGAAAGGGTGGGAGTACTCTCTGGTGGAAACTGTACGGAGGAAACAAATTTATGGTTTGCATGTGGTTTGAAATAACCTGGGCTATATGCTTCAACAGAGGTGTCACTAGGGGTCTTATTCCAAAAAAATCTTGTACAGGCCTACTGTGAAGTGTATGGTTATTTACAAAATAGTCTTGATGGTTAGACTCGTAGCCCCTGTTATGGCTATTTAGGTTAGCGTGAGAGGGGTCTGCTACGCGTAACTGGGAGGAGTTGCGACTGCTGTTATACATGGGGGCCGTTGTTATGTGATGGGTCGGTACTAAAGGGTGTGAGAAGTTTTCTTTCTGAGAGTAATTACAGTTGCGATCCTGGGGAATGTAGGTAGGGTGTGGAGTGAGAAACCTATTATTACCATTCTTATTTATGGTTTTAGGCTTCAGGGGGTGATTTGGGTGGCCAGTTCTCTGGTAGTTTTCGTTAGTCTGCGTGTAAGAAGGCTTGCTACGTTGAAGCCCACCACCCTTTTTGCAACTTGGAGGTGTTGAAGGCAAGTTATACGATAGCAGCGGGGAGAACCTGTTCACTGTTCTTGGGATACCTATAGAGCAGTTGGGTTCAATCGTACGTGTTTCCCTATTCGGTATTATGAGTTTTGTCTTCCCACCCTTTATTTTCAGAGCTGGAGTCTTTCGTTGTCTCTGTGAGATGAACTTACGTTCATTCAAGTCTACTTGTGGAATATCTTTAGGAGGACAAATTTTCAAGTGTATAGGTTTAGTTGGATGTGTGTTGTTACACGACTCACATTTTAGTACATTACTGAACGAACAGCTGGGATTAGTCATGTCGTTATGGTTTTTGGTGTCAGTTGGGGTCCGTATCTTATCCAAAGGTTTCTAATCTGTAGACTCATCTAGATCAACAGAGTGATCAGCCGTATGTGGAGTGGTGTCATGTTTATTGTTCGTGTGTTTTAAACTATTTGCTGTGTTGCAAACTGTCTCTGGCTGATTATTAACTGTAACACTCCCATTCAATTCTATCGCTTCGCGTCTTCTTACACGACGTTGACAGGGCGTAAGGTCTGGAGTGACTTTTATATTCTTGTATGGAATTAGTGAGCTAATATTTTTGCTCAGATTAATAAACTGCTTAGCATCGTTACAACAGCCAAACATAAACAAAAGGGGGCAAGTCGATCTGTCTGACTTTTTTCTAAGGCGGATGACTTTGCAGTTAACGTTCGGCATACCGCATGCTCTAAGGCAAATATCCCTTAACTTAGATGGGTGTGTGCGGTCGGGGAGGTTGTACACAACTGCATTGAAGGAGGACATCACTCTCTTCGTCACTTCTTCAGCCACAAACTCCAAAATACACTCAGCTTTAGTGAGTTGCTCAAGATTTCTGTCTGTATCAAGGCCCCATATATGAGTGAGGGGTGCTAATTGCTCAAGTTTGCCGTTAATTTCGGATAGAGAGTTTTGTAGCTGTCGGATGTCATTACTATATCTATCAGTATTTTGGTGTGTATGAGGTGGACCATTGGACTCTTTAGTTTTTGAAATTTTAGATTTAGGCCTTGGTAGCACATACTGTCTGGTAGACTGTGCTGCCTTTTCGATGCACGTAGGTATAGTGTCTTGTATGTCAACCAGTCTTACCGTTGGCATACTGCACGTAAAGATAGAGGGGCTGCGACATGGAGAATCTGAGGACGATAGAGACATTTGTGTACAATACACATATTTTTCAGTAGTTAAAGGTTCGACATTGTCAAGCACTAAGTCGTCAGTTGTAGGGGTTACAGATTTGGACCTTTTATTTGGCTTAGAAGTTGGTGAAATTCCTCTTTTACTGGAGTTATTGGACATGATATGAAAATAAGTGAGCACAGTGCTCGTTAAATTAAATGTAATATCTGAGTATTAGTTGTTATTAAGTATTAACCTGGTTAATACTAGGATTAGAGACTGTGAGTATATAATGAATTGCAGATCTATTTACGACTTAAGTCCGCAATAGGTACAATACGAACTGGTAATTATCCGTCGAATAAAAGCAAGTTTTTTCCTTATTTTTCGGGGTAAGATGTACCCGATGTACAGGATAGGATGATAATCACTGTATAATACACCCTACAAAAGAGCAAGTCGAAAAATTCCTAAACCACGTGAAAAAAATGTTACCACTTTCAAAGTTCGCGGGTTGATGGTCGGAAGAGTGTATTTGGCGATTACCAATATATTGGAATTCTCTGATCTAATCTGGCTAGCGATTGCAGTAGATGTTGAGCACAGCGTTACCACACGTGATCTAGTGCGGATGCATGACCGAGCGTCTTCAGCTAGATGAGTCCACTAAAACATATGGGCAGCATCCAATGTCGAAAACTTAGAGCTATTTATTTTGTGGATTTATTTACCGCTACATTCTCTTTTAAAATTTAAACAAAACAAACTCCTTCCCATAGGTCAGTTGGCATGTCTATATATCTAAATCGTGTAGCTGTTTCGAAGCAAATCTAAAATCACTCTTTGAGAGATTCGTACGTAGCAAATGACTTATTAGGTGTTTTCATAGTCTGATATGTTCTTTAGATTACGCTTACTTATTTACTTACCTATGCATAAGCCACCGATCAGCATTCGTCAACCAACTCTGTCCTCCACCTTCCTTTATAGTCCTATCCAATTGTTGTTCAATTTTCTCATGCCTGTCTCCATTTCCTGGCGCAGTGTGTATTTTGGTCTTCCTCTTCTCCTTCGGCCTTGATGATTCCATGTGGCGGATCGCCTTGTGACGCAGTTCGGTACTTTCCTCAATGTATGTGTTGTTCACTTCAAACGCTTCTTCCTGGTTTCATCGTTCGCTGTTATCTGGTTTGTTCTCTCCTACAGTAGGTTGTTACTGATAGTGTCTGGCCGACGGATCCAAAGTATTTTTCGTAGACAACTGTTAATAAACATTTGTATCCTCTGAATGATGGCTTTCGTAGTTCTCCAGGTTTCCGCCCTATACAGTAGAACTGTCCTGACATTTGTATTGAAAATTCTGACCTTAGTGTTATTTGACAGTTGTTTTGAGTTCCAGATGCTCTTTCTCTGCGGATGCGCTTTCACATCTGAATCCGATCCGCAGTGTTCGTCGATGATGCTGCCCAGATATGTGAAGGACTTTCATCCTCCAAAGCTTCTCCGACAGGTGTGATTCGATCAGTGCATAATTTGCAGAGCGTCTTAATGTCTGTTCTGCTTCTTTGTGAAACAAAAAGGTCGCCATATCGATTTGATAGGTCACCGAATACTAACAACGTCCATCACTTCTTTGTGTAGAGCAACAGTTCTATCAGTTCGCTGGACTTAAACGATGTTGTAGGGTCGTTAAAACATAGGTGAATCAAGTATCCGGAAATCGGTCATACTTATGGTCAAAATCATATACTTTGTACGTTGTATCATTTCTCTTAAGCACAATGCTCACCAAGATTAAATTTTACGTAAGAAGATGCAGAGTAAACAAAGTCGTTTGGTTGACATGTTCAATCGGGACATTCTAAAGAGTTATCAGATAGTATATCCTTAACTTAATGCTTCTATGGTGGTACATAAATCCCCAAAATAAATAAATCAGTAGTTCTTCAACATTAACGCTGACCTCACTTGATTTATTGGGCTAATCCAAGCTGAAAGCTCCTGTTCACGCACCCGCAACGGGCCACTACTGATTAAGTATTACCGCCCGTCCCTTGCAACGAATGGTCAGCTAAGATCAAGCACTCCTCGATATATTGAACATACTCCTATTATACCCTTGTCATTCTTCCTTCCTGGCTTCCCGGTTTACTGTATCCAAGATCTCCCATCACAAATGTATCACAGAAAAAGCACAAAACTTTCGTGACATCATTACCACTTTTGGGTTTCGGTCCATTATCAGCTTTGGAACACCTACATTTGTAAACCTATGTTGTAAATGTTTGGCTATGACTGAAGAACGGCTACATCAGAATTAAAATTATGAGTAGATGGCATTACTAGTCTCCCGTCATTACCAAAACATTACTATAACCTGAGGTTATCATGATGATTAGAGAATTAGAAAATGGACTGGATGGTTTGGAACTTTAAAATGACCCGCAAAAGTCGCCTGTGTTATATGGAATATGACAGTTCTGAATAATTATTTCAGTTGAATTGAGATTTTTTAAGCTCAGAGATCAACAGGTGATTCCAAAAGACGTATAAGAAACAATTTAGCCGATATGTACACATTTACCTAGGTTATACGGACTGCCAAAGATACATAAACCGGATATCCCATTAAGGCCAATTTCGGACACATGCGATTCCCCATATCATACTGTAGCAAAGTGGCTAGTAACTGTTTTGAAACCACTCCATGATCGCCTGGTAAAACATAGTATTAGGGACGTATTCCAATTCGTTGACAGAATTAAAAACATAAACACAAAAGATCAGACGATGATTTCCTTTGACGTAGCATCGCTGTTCACAAATGTCCCACTTAGAGAAACTGTAGAATATATTTGTGAACAACTTAGAGAACAGGAACTAGAAACGACAATCCCTGTGGGGATCATCAAAGAATTATTACTAAAATGCGCTATGAATGTACATTTCCAATTCAATGGTGAAATCTACAGACAAATAGATCTCGTCACGATGGGTTTAGCCCTGGGTCCCATATTGTCAGGCATTTTCCTTTCGAAACTAGAAAAAGGCCCACTGGCACAAGAGATCGATAAGTTTTCATTGTACTGTTGATATATGGATGACACATTTATCCTTTTTAACAAGCATACGGACTTGATAAGAACACTCGAGCAATTCAATACAGCTCACCCGTCCATAAAATTCACGTGTGAGAAAGAAAATGGGGTAAAATAGCCTTCCTAGATGTTCTGCTTACAAGGAGAAAAGATGGAACGCTAAAAACAAACATAAACAGGAAAATTACCTGGACGGGTCAATATACTAACTTTCTCAGTTTCGTTCCTCTACAACAAAAAAGGAACCTTGTCAAGACACTACATCATAGAATCAAGATTATATTCACTATGGATACGATTGAAGATGAAACAAAGACATTGCTTACAACCCTGAAGGACAATGGATATCGGGAGAAATTTACAAATAAAAACTTAGCCAATCAAAGACAGCGTAGAGAATGCCCAGAGGTAAATAAAAAGCCTCTATATATACGCTTACAGCTCAGAGGCGACGTGCCGAGTGAAATGTTAAGACTTAAGTTAAGTAGATCAATTCAAAAGACTTTTAATGCAGCTAAACTACAACTAGTATTCTCCGCACGACCAATAATCACTCCGAGGTTGAAAGATAAATTACCAAGACTAGCCACCTCCTTCTGTATCTACCAATTCAAATGCTCCTGTGGAGCAAGTTATATTGGCAGATGTTCTAGGAATTTGTACATTCGGGCTCGTGAGCACCTACCCGTGTGGTTAAGCAAATGTGTTGTCAAAACTGTTAACAGCTCCACCTTAGACTATTTTTGATGTATTTATAAATGTAGATAAAAGGTTTAACAACGGTAAAGCAATGTATAATAACAATAAGTAAATTGATAGTTTCCCGAATAAATTGTGAATTTATTTATATATATTATGTAAACGACTAGTAATAAGGTGAACGAGTACAACGAAGTTAAAAATCATTACACACAATGATGAATATCTTGCGAAGCTCATATACGGTAGGGGTAATACAATGGATTATTCAGTGGTAGCAGTACACACAAAATGTTTTATTTCTAAAAGTTGTTTGTAAAAAATGTCATTAGCATCTCTGCTATTGTGTAGGTATTTAACCGCACTACAAAAAATAACGGAAGATTAAGTAATGAGTTCAACATAACGTTTGGGAATATGTACCTGTTTCCCCGTACGAGTGGTTTTCAAAGAAGGTAACGTGGTGGAATTAGTAAGTTTAGCATCACCCATTGTAAGAGGTGTTGATTTCGCAGAAGTAGATGAAGAATGAGCTAGAAACGCATGAAGCTGCGTTGTGCAATTGCTACTGTCTTCCGACGGCTTTCGAATGTCACGTGTTTCGGACTGTATAAAAGCAGGTTTTATCCTGTCAGCTGAAACTGTTTCTTTTTTTCCGTTCTTTTTGATTTTGAAACATTTTGTTTGCCTCTCCACTACTTCATAAGGTCATTCATAAGGGTGCTGTAAAGGACACCTCATGGAGCAAACACGAACAATTACAAACTTAAGTGTATCAAGACGCTGGCCTATTTGCAACAGGCTTAATGTTATTCATTTGGCTCATTAATATCTCGCAAAAGAAAGCAGGGTACGTACATAGGGATGTTACACCATACATCAGGTAAGGTTAAATGAGCTCCATAAACGAGCTGTGCAGGTGTGCATTGGAGGTCTTCCTTAATTATAGAACGTATGCTCAATAAATTCAGAGGTAAGAATCCATTCCATTTGGTTGCATCTGGCTGTACCATCAGTGAGCTTTTCAGTTGTCTGTGGAATCGTTCAATCATTCTACTTGTTGCTGGATGGTATTTTATTGTAGTGATGTAATGTATTCTCAAAATGAGTGTAACTTCATTGAAGAGGTGAGAATGAAACTGTGAACCTCTGCTTGGGAGAATTGCTGCAATCCCTGCAGATAGATATTTGATCCCATCTTATTGGGAATATTTGTATTGATTCTCAGGTATCAAACCCTTTAGTATTAACTGTCTCTTTCATAGTTTAGCGCACTACTCTGCGTTAGAGAAACTTCTGACTGTATAGCACAGGCTGTACCGTTTGAAGTATTTTGTATTTTTGATGTTATTTGTTCTGTTTTCTTAATTAGAACCGTTTATATTGATATAATATAATACGAGCATTTCAAAGACGCGTTGTGAGCTATACAGAGGAACTTGGTCTGGTCTAATCGAATAAATTTTGGGTTCGTCAGTCCGTAGTTCCAACCGAATCTTGGCTGTTCGGTCGTAACAGTAGAAGACACACAAAAATTAGGAGTCCATCTCCCAAAGAATACGGTAGCAATGTTTTCTTATGAGATGGCTTTTTTGGGCATGCAAATGGTCATCTGGTAGAATGGTCTACTGCAGAAAATAGCACTGATATCGAAATGTGATAAAGTATCTGCTAAAAAACTTGATTCGCCTTTCGTAAACTGCATGTTGGTCGAGAATCGATAATCGTGATCTACTTTTCTGAGGGCGTTAAAGGCGTGAGTAAAGGGTTGTGGTCAGTGAATTTCACGAAATTTCTACTTTGCAGTAAGTGTTTAAAATGCTTAACCGCCAAGCAAACAGCCAATAATTCTCTGTCAAAATTGCTATATTGCGTTTGAGTTGGTTCTAGTTTCTTTGAAAAGAAAGTAAGTGATTTGATTTAATTATTCAATTTTTGTTGTAGTACCGCAACTAATGCTGTCTGTGACGCGTCTGCACACAAAATAAGTTATTCTTCCTGGTCAGGACTCAGGTAGGTCGGCATGGTAATAGAAGCGATTGCTGTTTTAGCCGCAAAAAGCATGTTTCACTCCGCAGGATAATGCAAACTTTTGCACTTTGCCTTTTAAGACCTCTGTCAAAACTTGTAGAATGGCTAAGCAATGTAGTATAAACGTGCGATAAAAATTATTCATCCCCGAGGAACTGTAGAATTATGGTCTACTATGATATTAGTACTGCTCTAATAATAGACCTGATCCTAAAATTATAGACTTATCATGATATAACTGCCTAATCTATAAGATCTTACGTGGAAGTTGCATCATCGTCTACACCAACTCACTGTATCTTAACAATTACCAATGCATGATGGAGAACAAGCTTAGGCTGGAGAAAGAACAATATGTTTAATATGAATAAAAGATATAAAATAACATTTAACAAGGACCACGCCTGCATGGTCGAGCCATGCCATCCGATCAACTCTAGTACATTCAACTCATTGTTCGCGCCTTCTCCATCGTTAGATATTTCTCTGCGTTAAAAATTGAAAATCTATTTTCCGAGTAGTCTCGTGTTCACAGCTCTATGGACTGTGTGGCTATTTTCCAATGCCACTACAGGTTCATGGAGCGAACTGCGAGCTACTAACTCATCATCAATATACACAATAACAAAACCCAGTCCTTTAATGACGCCATCCATAAATTGTTGAAATGTCTGTCCAGTGTTCTTTAATCTAAACGGCATTCTCGGAAATTCAAACAAACCAAACGGAGTAATGATGGTCTTTTTATTATATCCTTGGATGCTACTGGAATCTGATAGCACGCTCACACAAGATTGAGTCAAAAAATTTGTCTTCCATGTAGCCTAAGCGAAAAATCCTATGAATGGGGAAAGGGGTAACGACCAATCAACGTCAAGTTGTTCAATGATGGTTAATCAACATAGGGTCGCCAATCCTGGACAATTATCATGCAAAAAAGCTGATATGTATCTTGATCATGGTGTTCAAATCACTCATGTAGATCACCAATGTAGGTAATCTGTGTCTGAGATTCAGGGCCTGCTCAAATCAGTCGGAAATGGTTTGACTTCCTGGCTTATGTCGAAGTTATGCCTTGCATTAATACTCAATCAGGATTACGCTATTGTGAAAATCAGGTAACTGGCTGAAATAAATGTTTTCACTAAGTAAAGTCATATATCAACACTAGAAGTTGATAGAAATACAGGGAGGAAGGACTGCAACATAAGTCGATCCTTGGCATGCATAAAGTTAGTCTACGTTGGTTCTCCCAGCCTAAACGAAGTCTTGAGAATTGTCCGACATTTAGAAACGTGCCTGTCGGATGATTTGGCTAGAGGCTATTGAAAATTCACCAGCCCTACATTTATGATAATTTTGTCCCACAAAAGAGTGAACATATTTGGCAACCGCAGGAGATTATACATATTCATAACTTATTACATGTTGCCTTACCATTGAATTTCCTATCCAATTGTCAAACGACAAGACTCCTTACCACAACAGCTAGTTTGGACAATATTTGTCTTATTTGGAACACACTTTCATAACTTGAACTTAGTCAGCATATTCAAATTAGGATCAAACTGAAATGATGTCAATCCATTTGTTATAACTCAGTGTCAATTAATGGGTATATTAGTTGTTGTCGTTCTTATACTAGACTACAGTTGCTGTTGTACTTTGCGGTGGCCTGTTGATTATTGCTCCACAGCGCGTATTCCGTCCTACTGTAGGTGATTGTACTGGAAGGTTCGTAATGGGTGTTTTCGGAATCGTATCATCTGGATAAATATCAATCATATGGTTATAGATAGACAATTGAATTCATTCACCTGTTTTTTAATATTTCCTGAATTATGCTATCCACGAAAAAAATTTCAATGCGCAAATTGTTTTTCTTGGGATTGTATTTTGTGTTCCTTGTAACAAAAATTGGTTCACATTATTTTCGTGTAGCTAGTTCAAGCTCTCCGAATTATGACAAGCATCTGTTATATTCAACTTTTGATCCTTCAGTTGACCGAAATGACCAAAGTGGTTCTTGGATGAACAGGAAGTTGATGGGGATACAAGTTGTGCGTCCACACCCATCATTAAATTGTACGCCTTTAGCAATCGAAAATTTCCCACGGGACATTTTTACACAGTCCCAAAGGCAATATGGAGCCGTTATAATCCACCTGGTTGTCTCAATTTATATGTTCATTGGTCTTGCACTACTTTGTGATGAATATTTCATTCCTTGTCTGGAGAGGATTTGTGAAGGTTTGTTTAATTTTTCACGTTACCTGTACTTTATAGTTTTGCACCTTCAGCCTGATGTTGCTGGGGCTACTTTTATGGCTGCTGGAAGTTCTGCTCCCGAGTTGGCAACTACCTTAGTTGGAGTATTTATTGCAAAAGTGAGTAATTGGAATATTTGTGACTAGTCATGAGACATACCTTGCGATCGTCATCCTATTGTTTCTGCATGACTGATTTTGGAATAGTCACTTAAAAACGGACTAGGCAAGTGGTCTCAGTACTTGGTAATGTACATTCTCTGTAGTCGTATTTGCAAACATGATGGTTTTTGTTTACTACCAATGGATCCTAGTTTTTTACGTGAAAAATTAGTTTGTTGGACTTTATGAGATCGGTCTCAAGTGAATGAATGTGCTGCCTCTAATATTATTATTCGAAACATCCTTAATTCCATAACATTTTCATTAAAGATTATCTACTTTCTCATGTTTAATCTATTAGACCCAGACATGGAATGTGATTACAACAAACATGAATTAAAAATCTCACCATGAGGTTTCATTTAATTTAGCTTTCATTTATCAATCAATTAAACGTTTTACTGCAATTCAAGGGAAATAACCATAAATTAACAAGAAATCTTGAGAAATATATTTTATTCGGTGCATAGTTCGTAAAGTCTAAACGTGGTACTCTTACTAATTTTTTAGAAGTTGTGAAGGAGCATTCAAACTAGGATTCTCTTCACTTTTTTCTGTAGCTGCAGTTTTCATGTCAGTCTATATAAATGTTATTCAGAAAAAGATTCTGGTTGGTTGATTACATGAGTTTGGTGCTTACGAATCTCCTGAATATTCGTTTAATTTGATGACATATTTCAGAGTCTTATGCTTATTAATTACAATTTTTATCTCACTGTACACCAGCCATTATGCGAGTAGTTTCTTGTAAGTCGTGATTGTCTGTGGTTTCATAGTGTATCCTTAGCATAGTTCTTGAGATGAAGGTGTTTTAGAAGTCTTGTTAATATATTAAAACCTCAATTCGTATAGTGACAGTTCATCTCACACTTTCGCCTATTCGGTGGTGATTGTAGGTTAGCAATTCATCACTTGACATAAATTTTATAATAGCTGCGGTCAAATCGTGCATTTAACCACTAATAATCTATAATCGATTGGTGCATATGTCTACTCTATTGTTTTGTGTTACTCAAGTTATATTAAGGTTTTCATTGTTTTTTCTTGTCGTTTCGGGTAGATTTTCCTGTAATTTTCATTCTTATAATTAAGTCAACATACCATTTACTATTTCTCTAAAGGATTGTTTGACCGACAATAAATCCATATCCATATCTTGTCTAAATACAGAGATTCGTTTACACAATACTCTTTAATCTTATGTTTTTTATACTTTCGACAGGATGATATCGGTCTTGGAGCTGTTGTGGGTTCAGCTGACTTCAACATAATGTTGGTTGTCAGTGTTAGTGCGCTCTTCGCAAAACAGGTATTGTTTTTTTATATTTAACGTGTACTCATGTTAATCTTTTTGTGCGTCCGGTTCATTTTAATTCTATAATAAATATGACATGTATGAGATCGATGATAAATGTTAGACTACAAGCTAATATTTTTGAGTATTACCCCTTAATTCTATTGTGCCTGAATACGTTCCTCAGCAAATCACCGTGTCTGAGTGTTTGAATTATTTTTGTTTAAAGTGTATTGAGTAAATCTAGAGTCACATTTTGCTAGTATTGCAAGAAAATTAAATAGGGTTTTCTATAATCTTTCCAGATTTTTTTATAGTTAAATCTTCAACAAATGTGTTCGGTGATTTGTATTTTATCAGTACAGGGTTGTGGAGATTGTTGAGTTTTTATTCAGATCACGAGTCGATAAATGTTAGACCACCATTGAAAATTTGGAAGCACTGGACGGCCGTTCCGTCCTGGTATGGTGCTCCTTAGCAGTGCAAATCCACGATTCAGCACGCGGGATTCGAACCCAGGACCTTCGGCCTCGTGCACAAATGCTTAACCTCCAGTGCTTTTAGGTTTTCGATGGTGGTCGAACACTGATCAATTCATGATCTCAAAATTTATATTTTGTTGTCATAGGCCAGTCTGTTACAAAGGTTATTGTTTATACCTGGGTCGCACAACCCCCAATAAGTTGACAGACATCACCATTACCACCATGATATATTTAATGTGGAAAATACAAATTTTCTATTTGCAAAGGTTTAGCACCTTTTATTTGGTGAAGTTCATGTTGGATGTTCGAAACGAGATAGGAAATCTTATTTGAAGAAATAGGACACAAACTATGTAATTAAAGTCATGATTAGTGCTTATCTGTGTTAAAAATATTTAGTCATCTCAACTATAGGGCAGGGTTACAATGAAGAATTGCATAATCGTGATGGAATAACAAATATTTGTCGTAGTGATTATGATTGTAGTCAAATAGTTTTTAGCTCCTACATGGTTTTGTTTGTCTCCGTTTATCAACTTGATGTTGGTCACAGTTATACCGGTTAGTTATCCTATTATTCACTATTTTTATTGTGAATATTAGTAACTATAACCCCCCATCCTTTACTCAGAATGACTATTTACTCATCGGTATTGAATATATTTGATATCTCGTGTCCTCTTCCTCTTATTATGATTCTATGTTTCGTTCCAAACATCCATATCAACTTCACTAACTAAAATATGTCAAACCTTCGTTTATACTACTGTTTTTAATTGTAGGCTGTTTACAGCTGATGAGCAGCCTTGAAATGGGACCAATTGATTTTGTCGTTCAAATATTTCTCTTGCTTTATCTAAATCTATCAAGAGATTACATCGTATGAAAATTTTTTATGTCAGCATTTCAGGTGTCTTTAAAAGACCGTGTTGTTTTGAGTAATAGACAGTAGAATAATAAGTATTTCTTCGATGTAGAAACTAACAATACTGCTATGCAAATTAGAGCGCCAAACGACGTTAGTTTCGTTATAACTTGAATTTTGTGAGAATAAGTATGTTGAATTAACTTCTAAGTGGTATAAATGACGGAACCTACTCAATACGTCTATTTGTATATAAAACCATAATATCATCAGACTAATACATTTATTAACTGTTTTCAAGGTGTTATTAATAAAATGACCATTAAGCTTCACATTACAAACGTCGATAAATCCATCATGTGCAAATATTCCTCATTTCCATTTGAGTAATTATATCTGTTCAGATCTGTTAATGAAATTGGTTAGTTATCATGACTCTTTCTTTTCGGCTTGCACTAAGATGTTCTTCTGTGTTACATTCGTATTATTTAATATATCCATTGCCCTATACTACTGGTAACTTTGGGATTGTATTGTTTTATGTGTTTACATTTACATAAAATACTTAATGCGATATAAGCGATAGACCTGATCAAACATATATGACATCATGTGATCAAAAAAACAGTGGATATAATAATGCAGTCTTTGACATTTAGGTGGAAATTGGTCGCACATAAAGCCTATCATATCGTAGTTTGTATATGGTCATGTGCAGATTGAATTCCACATATTGGACACTAGACTAGCTAGTTTCAAGACCTATAGGGTTTGTAATTTCATCGATATCAAGCCCAATATTTGATCGTCAGATTGTATACATGATTTCAAGTTCTTTCCATTCTGTTTTCACTACAGTCAATGAATCGCTTTCATAAAAGCAAATACATAATACGAATAATTTTGACATTTTTGTTAAGTCATACTTCTTATAGGAGTTTTAATAACTTGATTGGAGTACTGGTCAACAATTTTGTTCTAATTTAAAACGTCACTCGTATGGCATCTATAATGTCACCTTAAAAAATTCAATATTTCAATTCATATATATATTTTTAATGATATTACGAAAGCCAACCTACCTCTTTCTAACACAGTCATTGATACTTTCGGCTTGGTAATTGCTTAACACAAGGAAAAGCCTTCGAAAGGCTTGATGTTTAAAAATCTTCGTTTTCATCATCTGGTTTATATTCTTTTAGTATCAGATGGGATTTTGTGGATATTATAGTAATTTTAATAGTTGAAATCATGAGCCAATTGAAGCTAGACCACTATCGAAAACCTGGATGCACTGGATGGCCGTTTCGTTCTATTGTGGGACTCATCAGCAGTGCGCATCCATGATCCCGTCTCGCGAAATTCAAACCCAAGACAAGTGTTTCCAGGTTTTCCATGGTGGTCTAGCTTCAGTTGACACATGATCTCAACCATTAAAATTATATTTCTTTGTTGAGATATTTATCAGAGAACGTTATAATCAAATCTGTTAGTTACTGGTCTGTTCGTTTTTGATTGACTTACTTCAATCATAACATTCTCGTTTCCATTTATATTTCTTACCGAAACAAGCTTGTATTATAAATATGTATATGTTCGGCTTTGTTGTCCTTGTTTACTTCATAGGTGATTTATCTTAATTGGTGGCCGTTGGTGCGTGATTCCGCTGTTTATCTATTATCTATCATACTCTTGGCATTGGTTATTTATGACGAATTAGTCTATTGGTAAGTCAAGGTTTTTTTTCTCTTATTTCTTCTTGATATGAAACGAACTGATATTTTTTATTGAATTTCTGCCATCGTATTTCATTAATTATGTTCAGGATTAGTGAATGTTGTAGGATAGAGATACTGTTTTCTTTCCCTGCAGATTTGAGTATATGTACATGTGTGTATGTTTGTGTTTTTGTAGACTCGTGCAATAAAGCTTTCCACTGACTCGTTTTTCTTCATTTTAAGTTAATTTGTCATTGTCGTTCGATCAGTTTTACTTTCAAAGTTTAGATATGGTAAACCCTCTCCTTATAAATAAATAACTCGGTTGAATTTTGTTGACTATTATTTCTATGAGTATCATCATTCAATACAGACTATTTGATTGTCAGTGACTTTAAATTTACTTTCTTCCTATACTGTAATTTATTAATTTAATATTGTAGAGATTAGGGGGTTTTGATGGAGTTTTGTTCTCTGAGCTGGATGGTTTGGTCGTGAAGCTTTCATCTTTCTTCTGAACGACATCATCAACACAAACTTCAGATAGAAGTGATGTGTTCTCATTTCTCCACATATGGTTTAAAGCTTGTACTGTGCACTTCGTTGTCGATTGGTTCTTCCTGACCTTAAACCTGCCATTGTTTACTCCTTTGTTTTGGTTGTATCTCCCATTGGTTTGATTTTTGTCCCTATGTTTGTGCATAATTATGCATATGTCGAGAAATTCGAACACTTCACTATTACCCGAAGTTTGTGCTGATGGTGTCGTTCAGAAGAAACATGAAAGCTCCACGACCGGCTCAGAACAAAATTCCATCAAAATCATCCACCTGATCTGCAAATCTTATCCACCATCTTAAGATTAGGAGATTTATGCAATGAAATGAATGTAAATCATATCTTCTATATAATAAGATTGTTTTTAAGATGTTTTAGAGTTCAACACTTAAAAATGAGTTCAAATACACTATCTATTTCGATGTCACAACTCAAAATTGATTACAGTAGCCAAGATACACTCACTCGTTGTCTTCTCTTAGATCTCAAATTCCAGTATTCCTTCTTACATACCTTTTCATCCTGTCTTATCGACCCATATTCTTAATATTTAGTTTTTCTAACTATCATTTCTAATACAGTTATTACAGCTTCTATGTTACTCATTTTAATTTCATCTGTTTGTGTTGTTTTGATATGGCAACTTGGAGTAACACGTTATTTGTTTATTTTGTTCAGTTCAATTAGCCTAATGAGATTAGTCCAATGTTATGATCTGTGACCGTTCAAGTGTGTTACTGATATACATGTTTGAGTTAGAATAACGAAAGTGATTCAGAAGCTTCGGCAAATTAATCCCAATTGAAAACATGCATAACTTATTCCTTAGAAGGTTAAACTGGATCTTGATCACTGGCATCTCACTTTTACCAGTTGATCTTGAACTGAACTGTCTAGCTTACTTAACTTATCATTTCAGACATTTCAATGTATCTCAGCTTACTTGATTCAATTATAATTTCAGTAAATTTCCCGGTTTATTTTCAACGTATAAAACATAACTGATATTTCACAGCTCAAAAATGAATTTTATCAGTTATCTTGTTATTAGTGATTCTGTAAAATCATAGGTTCATGTAGATGTTTATGTAAAACGAGTGCGTTAGTTTCAAATGTGACTCAATTCATCAATCAATAATTTCATCCATTTTTGTTATATCTCTTTCCTATTTTATAGTTTAGCGATTCATTTTACAAATGTCTCATTCATTTTAATTGATCCGAGATTATGACTTTCTAGAACTGATTTATGTACTTTCAAATTTTTATCTGAGCTCTTTTGAATATATGGCAGAAAATTATAGGATGTTCATTTTAGGATCAGTAGCCAACTACGTAGTTCAAAAGATAAGATTGACCTTACGACTATTAGTGAATTGACTTCACATGGTGAATCAGTTTTAC
Organism: Schistosoma haematobium; assembly: GCF_000699445.3. Taxonomy (NCBI): domain Eukaryota; kingdom Metazoa; phylum Platyhelminthes; class Trematoda; order Strigeidida; family Schistosomatidae; genus Schistosoma; species Schistosoma haematobium. Next base: position 45,646,704 of record NC_067197.1, on the reverse strand, counting down.
GCTCAATTGTATTAATTAGAATTCCTCATATCAGAAAAAAACTGATAGAATTTGGTTTATGTTCGGTAAAAATATGTTATGAAATGTTTTGCCTGCGAAATGCGTACTAAGACTTGTCCTCGTAATTATGTTCTATACCTGTAGTAAATGTTTTAGATCCATGACATACTGCTTTTTCCAAGATCATCGTAGGCAATATCAGTGATAACTTGTCGAGTTCTTTAATTTATTGAGTTAATGGTTATATGCAACAGTATTTAATTTCTCATCAGTATCAGCGAAAAATAAATCAGACGAGCCCCCAACTGCCCTGGTACGGTCGAGGGTGGGGAGAGTCAGCTCTCCCTCTCGAAATGTCCTCACGTGGCCATGCGTATACGGCCACTACCAAGGAAGTCCTATTCACGGCATTACTGTTTTTTACGAGATTAGTAGGACGAAAAGCGAATTCTCGGCGCTTTAACCGGGTTAGTGGACACAGAGAATCCACCTAGGGTAGTTGGAAAACCCCCATTCCAAATCAATGGTACACATGGTCTCCAGTTTCATGAAGGAACAAATGGTGTATGAATCAATTAATAGTCATCGGCTACTATGGGACTGCATCTCCTTACGATGCTCCACTGTCTTGTGGATCAGACCTTTAGGTCGAAGGCTCCGAGTGTGGCTCCCTAAGAAAACCACCTGTTTCGGTTTGGGAACCCGAGCAGTATCCCAGTCCTCACATAAATCAAGTGACTTGTGTGGCGCATATTTATTCGGCGGTCGTTTGTACCATTATTTATGTGTTCAAATAAATAAATAAAATCAGACGACAGTACTTTTTGCTTATTTTAGCAAAGGACTTGTAATATTCATTACTTGAAGTCTCTTTATCTTTGATCAGGGATTAGTTTAGATGTCTTGGTTTATTGTGCTGCATAAAAGTTGATCGTATTCAAAAGAATACTTACTGATTAATTATTGTGTTCTTATGATCAAATTAAGCAATCTTTTTCTTATTAATTAAAACACTTAACAACTTATTCCAAATGATTATAAATCCAATTAGCTTAAATGAAATATGAATTCTCTGGTTTTCAAAACGTTAGCTATTATATACTAGGTGTGAGATTTTCTTCTATTATTTCAATACATATTGTATCATCCAAATATACCCTTACATATATATCAGTAAATAAATCAACTGTAACGGTCTCCATACTTAAAAAACCCTGTTATTATCGTCTGTAGGTACTGGTGCACTTCAATATTACTATTACTCTCTCAAGGTGATCTCGAGCACTGTCCAAGATATAAGAGCGATAAACGTACAAAAGAAGCTAGGTTAGACATGGTCTTAATAACTCGGAAGCTTGATGGCAGTGTCCACGGAACAATCACTTGGCGCCATTCATACATCCTTTTTGTAAATAGCTTTAGATGTGTTAGCTCTGTACATATAAGATATTACCCTTGGGGAACCGTTTGGTAAGATGATATGTGTTATTTCTGGGGTCGATCTTTTTAACTCTTCTTTCGTTGTGAAAAGACACCATCACTGGGAATGCTGGTCATCCGAGGGGACTGCGTTACTGCGATCATATCCCTGTATAGTTAGTCATACGACTTTGGCCTTGAACGTTGAGTTCGCTGCTTCTAATCCAACTACTCTTCAACCGACGTACCTGGTATGATAGGATTGAAAAATGTGTTTCAGCCAATATATCTCGATTGTTTTATCATGATATGTAGTCCAAACTGTCACATCAGGTTCATCTGTTACAGTTAGGAGATGCTATCCCCCAATCCTTTTGAATGTAATGTATAGTATCAGGCTACATCGACCGTCTTCATTATTCCCCTTCTGTATTATTATTATTATTACTATTATTATTACTAATTATTAACTATTATTGTTATGAAACAGGTATGAGTCAGGAATACTTATTATTGTCTATGGATTATATGTATTATTAATGTACTATAATCCACGTATTGATGCATTTTGGCGTATTTGGTGTCGTGAACATCCAACATTCTGTCCACGTGCAATACATTCAGATCAAGGAATTCCTGATCAAATTCAACAACATAGCGGTGCATTTGGACATTTTGATATTGACAATAAATCATTATTGCCTAATCCAATTTGTCATGAACCATCGAATATTAAAACAGGCTATAAACGTTTTGAAGGGGATGAAGATAATTTTTCGTCAGAAAAACCAGGTTACTATTTGTTTACTGTTTTTTTTCTTCATAAAAATTATAAACCCAAAGATAAATCAAAGATTTTTTTTCTCTTCGAAAATTATCTTTAATAGATTAGAAACTTAGATAATTCACAACTTTAAACAATAAGAGATTGAGTATAAATGTTCGTTTGGTTACGGTGCTTTTTATAACCCAACTGTTGCTACGTAAATCGAAATATCAAACTAACAATAGACAAACTTGTACTATACCCCCAAATGACCGATAACTAAGGCCCATCCTTATTATTGAAAAGACAAAATAAACTTGAAATGTTGATTCCATGCTCTAACCGACGATTGATACAGCGGAAAAAAGTACGGGGATGTGTCTGACAAAATCTCTGCTCGGATTCCGAAAGCTCATTTGACTTTTGCCAACTTATGTCACCTATGGCGGAGGCGATATATTGGCCTATCAATTATGGGACAAGTATAGTGTGCAGCATATCGTTCTGTTCTAATTTACGGCTGCGAAACGTGGCCACTGAGAGTAGAAGATACTCGTAAGCTACTAGTATTTGATCACAGATGTCTTAGAAACATTTCTCGCATCTTCTGGGATCACCGGGTGATTAATAGTGAGGTTAGACGCGTAGGGTATTAGGAATGATGGTAAATCAGTCGATGAGGTTGTAAATTTTCATCGACTGAGATGGTTGGGCCCTGTGTTACCTATGCCTAAACACTGATTACCACAACGCTTAATGCTGACTGGTGTTGGGAATGGTTGGAAGAAAGTTAGTGGCGACCAAATCAAAAACGTGTCGTTGATCCATAACGTTATTAACTTGTATTCTGAGCCATGTTAATAGATGCAAATTACTTGATTGAGATCCGCTTGACTATGGTAACGAATGGTTGGAGACTGTGAGTGACACTTTTCAGAATCGATCGTAATGGCGTGTATGTATACACTCTTTGTCTTCGTTTAAAATTGCTTCATATCTTTCTTTCTGCGAACTGATATTTTCTTCTTGTATTATATCTTTATACATAATCTTTCTTTTATATATTACTACCATTGATGTAAGCAGTTTTATAGATTTGGTGTTCATGTTGTTGTGCTAATGAGTGAGGTGTGGCAACTTGGATTGATGCACATATGTGCCTGATCCCACGTTGTAGCTGACTGACTGGACAAATATGACAATCAACTTTTCAGTAATCAATCAATTTAAACAGTTTTTCTATCACAGGACTACTGAAGACTCATTATATTTCATTCCAATACAAATCTACTACACCGATCACTGGTCGGTGAAATAGATTCTTTCAACATTTTCATGTCTACCAGTGAACATGACATCATCATTCAGTTGAGTTGATGAGAAATAGGTGCTTTTGGTGTGTTTTGATTTTTCTTTTAATGAGTCTAACTGGTATTTACCTTTGATAAAAACTTTGCACGTCAATCAGTTCTTCGGAAGCCTTTTCACTGAATACACTTCAGTATACCTTTCTTAAACCTCAGTTGCTTTCGTTTAAAAAGTCCTCAACATCTCTCTTAGGATTTTATAAATGTAAAAAAAGCAATAATCTTTTCTCTGTTATTGTTTCTTCTTATTTAGACTATACAACAGAGAAATTTGAAATTATTGGTAGCGGTCTAGTCGACCAACAATCACACCGTGATACCAACACCACTAAGTTGGATGATGTTGAAACACAAGTTCGTTCAGGTGATTCTATTGAGTCATGGTTTGATACTTGTTTTGCTCCGCTCAAATTACCCGGTCGTGAAGGTGTACGCGGTAAAATTCGTTATGCATTTTGTGCATTTTTATGGCCATTACGCTGTGCTTTATGCTTAACTGTACCAGATGTACGTAAGACAAGATGGCGACAAATACCTGCTTCTCATTGGCTATCTTTCTTGATGTGCTGTTTTTGGATTGGTATATTTACCGTGATTATGATGTGGATGATCACGGTAATTGGTAAGTCTTTACAACTATTATTTTCATTTTGCTGGATTTTTGTAAGTACATATAGGACAATTCTAGTGAATTATGATTAAGATTTTGGGGAAAAGGATATGTGAATAAACTTATTTCTATTGAAGTATACTTATGAACTGATGCAACTCACGTACCTGGTAAATGTTTATGATCTTAGCTTTAAAAGCCAATGATGCTGCCCAAATAGAAACGGTTACGGAGAAGGAAGAGCATGTAAACTATTGGTTGAACTGTGAGAGGAATAACAACACATTGGTCCGTCACTATAGTTTCTTTTTAAAGAACTTGCACAATTGTAGTCAATCTTGAAGCGTTATAATTGACTTATATCTCTCAGAAGATATTAGTGATACATATCCACTCTTAAGCTTTTGTAAGTGAATCGGATTTCGGAAACAAAGTAGTGGTTTTACTGGTTAAAGGATATAATTTTCAATCGATAGACTTCATTTTTAAATTCAACATCACTTCAGTTTTATTAGTCCAATAAATTGTAACACTGACCTAAACATTTCACATCACAAATTTTTGTTGCTCAAAACTGAGTATAATAAACCTTGTGTCTAGCAAACGAATTACATTTGTAAGTTGCGATTGTCAAAAATTGACTTCAGGATACTGGTAAAAACACCAGACAGATGTTTCATCCTAATATGGGATTCATTAACAGTGAGCATCGGCAACCCAACCACGGGTCGAACCAATGGTCCTTAGGTTGTGAGAATTTTCATACTAAGACGAAACAACTGTTCATTGCTTTTTATTTTCCATTGATACCTTAACTGATGATCAATCTATGAGAAATAGTACCTACAAATTAAATAAAACTTCATAAAATCCCTTGAAATGAATTAAATAACTTCTTTTCAAATATGTGTAAACAATTTGAAAATTACATGGAGTTATTAAATTTTAATTCATTTCATTGAATAGCAACCATCAAATTTTTTATATTAGTTGCATACTACTTATATACTTATACTTCAATGGTATAGGAGTAGGTTGGAAGAAAGTTAGGGGCGGCCAGACCAAAACATGGCACAAGTTCGTGAAGTCACTGACAAGTGGACTGAGTCATGTTGGTAGGTGTAGACTACCTGGTTGGGGACCGCGAGACGATAGCAACCGATGGTTAGAGACCCTGAATGACATGGCTGAAAATCGTTTGCAATGGCGCAGGTGTATACACCCTTTATGTTCTCCTAAATTCTAATCTTCCGAATTCTTTGTGTCCCTTGTTTTTTGTTTTCCAAATTTATTTCACTGTATTATACTCCTTGAATAACATCTCCAAACCCTAATCTTTCTGATTGCTGATTATACTCTTACTACCTCTACCACTATGGGATTTGAATCAACAACTGCATCTCTGTGCTAATGTGGTGTGGCAACTCGAACTGATGTACGTACGTACGAAGTTCTACGTTGTTACTGACTGACTTATATTATTGTTACTGTCGCATTTTTCATTTTCCTCCCCTCCTACATTTTATTAATCGATTCATGTTTCTCATTCACTTTGTCCGATCAGTTAATTATTATTATTTTTTTAAGTGGAAAAATTGTTTTGATCATAGCAATGGAAAATAGAAAGAGAAAAAAGGTTAACATCAATATAAACTTTTCATATTCATAATGGATATTTATCAAGGGTTACTAATATATAATGATTTAGAAGTAAATCTTTCCTGTGTTTCATTGACCGTAAATTGGTTTGATTGTCAGAGTTTGCGATTGTAACTAGGTGTTAGCGGGACATAGACTGGATTAAAGTATGCTTAATGCACGATCGCTTTGGTGCACGCTGATTGGCTAATTCTTATCCAATCAACACTAGCCGATACTTGGAGAATACTCTAGAATCTTCTCATGTAAAAACTATAAATATACTAACGTTTTCGCTATTGTACTTCTTACTTGCTTCTTACTTCCATCTAACCTTGTTATTTGGAATATAATCTCTTTCCTGTTCAACCGTGTTCTGATTTGGGGACTTGTCGAGTGAATCGGTGTCCGAGAATACTAAGCAATAGGAATAGCTGGGTCTTAACCTGTAAAAGAGAAATATAAAGTGTTTTACAATGTGTATACATGTATATCCCCCTTTTTTAACGCTTAGAATAATCATCGGGTATGGATTGACAGAACTCGTTGATTACTTCACTTTTCATCATCTCGACTAAACCAGTGGCTAACGAAATCTGGTTAGAATAAACGTAAGGGTAATCAAACCAAGTTATGGAATTAACCCATGAATACACTAACTACTAGTCCGACTCTTGTAAAGAGGTACTAAATTTCTGATTGGTTTCCATTTAATAAGCCTAATCAATAGTTCGTAAACTTGATGGGGTAGTTGCATTCATTCTTTATATCTATGAACAACAGGACGCATATAATTTAACACTTCTCTTTTCATTGTTTTGAATCTATTTCTTTTTTCTACTATTAATTTCATTAAGAGTAATATGTTGGTTGATAATTAACTGGCCAAGGATAGAGATGGGGTTGCTAAATATTTAATAAGGCCATTAGCTAATGAAACCTTGTTATCTATTGCTTTTAAGTATATAGCTTGTAAATTATGCACTTGATCTGCTTGCCCCTAACGTTGTAATTCAGTCATTTTGTACTCGTTATATTGGCGAATTATTAGCACTGACAATGTGTATGAGTCTCTTAAATATTTGAAACCATATCAAATCATAAATTAATCATTTTCTAGAATTTCGTCCATTTATCACTATTAAATTCATCAGTTGGTTATTTTTAAATAAAAACAAATGTTGATACGGCCGAGAGTGGGGAGAGTTCGCTCTCTCTCTCTCTCTCGAAATGCTCTTATATGGACACGAGTATACAGCCACTGACAGGGAAGTACTACTCACTCACTGCCTTTTCGAGAAGACGAAAATTTAATGTCCGGCACTTTAACCGGGTTGTGGTGGATATGGAGCATCCACCTAGGGGAGTTGTAAAACCCATGGGTTGCAGGGTCCAGAGGGAACAAAGAGTGTATGAACCTATTGTTGGTCACTGGTTACCATGTGACTGCATCTCCTAACGTTGCTCCACTACCTTGTGAATTAAACCTTTAGGTCAAAGGCTCCGGGTGTGCCCTTCCTAAGAAAACCACCTGCTTCTTACTGGGCGCACGTGCGTTATTCCAGCCTTTACACTAATCGAATGACGAAGTGTGGTGTTGGTATATTCGGTGCCACTTTGTACCAATATTTATGTGTTGAAATAAGTAAAATAAACAAAAAGGACAGTATTAGGAATATATTTCGACATGTAAACTACTGTATGCCAGCTCACTGATCGTAATGTTGAGGATTCACCACAATGTTAGAAAGGATTTGGTCCGATCTCCAGTTGAATTATGTATGTAGACTGATGACCACATTGTAATTTTAGGACGAAACGATTGTCTCTATTGCTTCCCAGCTTTCAATACTTAAGCTCAGACTATAATGTTAATAACAAATATGTTAATAAAAGTCTAGAAGCATTCCAATTAGTCTGTTTGTTGTCATTATTATCTTCATTATCAATTTAATTAGTTGATTTATGTTCTCCAAATACAAATATCAACTACTTTTCACTCTTTTTACAATGCCTAAATCATTAAAAGCAAAATTATAGAACATGAATACAGGGAGACTAGTCTTAATGAAATAGACATAATAACTTATAATAACGCTTATAGTAATAAAATCAAATCAATAAAAGTTATGAATAGGATCTTTTTTGAGTTCGCTTATACTAACATACATCAATACTTGAATAGATTACAGTTTATCATATAATATAAGTCTACTTCTCAATGAATATATGTATACAAGTGTAGCTATACACGTAATATAGAGGTGTGTACGTTTAAGTAGTATATGTATGTATATACATATTCTAAAACTGGGCATAGAATAAGGAAATGATACCAATAATAGTATAGTTTTGTAAGAAGTGGGTGTATTTTTTCCCAAAAAAAATTAGAAGTATATTTTCTATCTGTGTAATGGTAACAGAAAGGGAATGGGCTTTTTGTTTGTCGCGTGAGTTTGTTTTGTTTTTCTCCCTAAAATTAAAAATGAATCTTACTATTGTTAGGATATTAGATTTTTTGTACAGTAACAAGATTATATATATATATATATATATATATATATATATATATATATATATATATATATATATATATATATATTATTGCTACGTAGAGGTGAAGGTTTCATATGAGACTAGAGGTTCACCATTGATATTGGTTCGACATTACTTTGGGAAGTTTTTCTGTCTGTTTTATGCGTAAAATTGGTTTGCTGGTTAACTGATTTCATTCATACTGGTGGTTACTTTTCAGTGTTCTCAAGGGCCATTGTCATTGGGACATTGTAAGGCATGTCGTCATTGCTAACACCAGTGAGTTTGACTGTCGTGTAAAAGCGTGATAAGTCAACTTTTGCCTGTTCGTGCTGTGCATAATTGATTCACGTGATCATTGATGGGAATAATTATACATGCGATTTAAATGTGTATATGAATGGTGCGAATGATCCACCAGGGTGTTTGGTACCTGTGTAACTGAGCTGTACTATTCAGATTGTAGCGTTAAAGCCAATATGGTGTCTGGTTCTCCTGTGAAATGGGATTGAGTTGTACTGTTTAGGTTGTCACGTGAAAGTCTGGATGGTGTCTGTTTCTCCTGAAAACCAATGTGAAATAACCCTGGCTCACAAGGGTACATTATATAACTGTGAATAACAGTAAAAAAACTTGGCCGGATAGTGAATAAACTGTTAGTATATTCAACTTTCAGTTATTGTTTTTTGTCATTTGTAAGTTCAAGCTACATTTACACGATGATACTCGTAATGGATCGTCAAATATCCTTGGTGATGTATGAAAACTGATTGTAGGAGCGGTGATATGCTAATTCTCGATACATCGGGCACATTGAATGGTGTTGAAACTGACTTCTTAACTGCTTCATAGACCTTTATACTCTTCGATTATTGTACCATAAATAGAAGACAGAAGGCGGAAAATATGAAAGGTTTCATTTTGAAGGTTAATTAATTCACTGGAAGTAAGAGTAGAGATGAATGATGGCTAGCAGTAGTATTTATGATGCGATTTTCTTTCTACGTGGGACTTGCCAGCTGGATGTACCTAGAAATTGATGTTCACTTCGGCACTCGAACCCAGCACTGTTCTCTTCAAATAACCAATATACAAACGAATTAAAAAATAAGAGTATTTATAAAACCATATTAGCTTCAATTGACTCATGATCTCAACCATTGAAATTACTATAATACCCACAAAAACTCTTCTGATATGAATCAACACCTGATCACTAGGGACTGGCTTCAAGAAGTTTTCCCTGGAGTTCTAGTGAGAAGCAGTGACCAGTGGAGTTCAACCGGGTCTGTTGTGAGATATTAATTCGCTGAAGACAATGGTGGATGTGTCGCTCAATTTCGTGGATTGGTTGAAGTTAGACATTAACACTGTTGGATGCCGGCCGGCTCAGTGGTCTAATGGTTAAGCGCTAACGCACGAGGCTGATAAGTCCTGGGTTCGAATTTCGCGAGGCGGGGTTGTGGATCGCACTGCTGAGTCGCACAATAGGACGAAACGGTTATTTAGTGCTTCCAGGTGGTCTAGCTTCGTCTGACTCATGATCCCAACCATTGAAATTACTATAATATCCACAAGAACCCTTTTGGTATAATAAATTGTTTTCTAGTTTCTCTTCAGGAGTTTCCAATAAATGATAATTGGTTAAAAATGTATTCGGAAATTTTCTTGAATTCTAAAGAGATTTTTCAGCAAATTATAGATGATGACTTGTAACACTTATTGGTTGTTTACATTTTTTGAGTTTTAACGTTCATACTTCTTATTACTTGGTTTCATATTGTATATACACTAGATTCGATCTGTGTTTTTTCTTATCAACATAGCAAATAAAATTATTTTCGGCTTTATTGGTATTGCTTTTGTCGATTTCATCTTAGTGTATTGATAAAAACTTTAACAATCCGTAGCCCTCCAAATGACCTGGCACGATCGAGGATGTGGAAAGTTAGGTCTCCCTCTCGAAATGCTCTCACATAGCCACGCGTATACAGCCACTTCCAGAGAAGTCCTACTCACTGTCTTCTCGCGGCATTACTGTTGTTTACGAAATTGAAAGGATGAAAAGCGAATGTTCGGCGCTTTAGTCGGGTTGTACGAGACTCAGGATCCACCTAAGGGGTTGGAAAACCCTGATTCCAAACCAATGGTGCACATATGTTCCAAGATCCTGATGGAAAAAATGGCGTATGAACAAATCGTTGGTCACCGGCTACTATGGGACTGCATCTCCTTACGATGCTCCACTGCCTTGTGGATCAGACCTTCAGGTCGAAGGCTCCGGTTGTGGCTCCCTAAGAAAACCACCTGTTTCGGTTTGGGCACCCGGACAGTATCCCAGTCCTCACACAAATCAAATGACTTATGTGGTGCATATTTATTCGGTCCCCTTTTTTATCAATATTTATTTGTTGTAATAAATAAATAAATAGAGATGCATATTCATGCAAACAGTCAGTCTTAAGCAGTGTACAAACCTGGTACATATATACATTCGTTCAACTTGTCGCTCCATATCAGCACACATGGAATTCATCTAAACAAACATTTAATCGGTTATCAGTCTGGTATGCAACATATAGGCGAATACTGCTAATAAACCTGAAATACTAATAACAGATAATATATATTCACTCTAAGTGATATGATTGTCAAAAATAAGCTAGATCTCATACTATGTTAAATGACTCAGCATGATCATATTTTAACTGTAAATAGTAACAGAGTCCAAGTCACAATGTTTCTTTCTGTTCCTAACTCTTCACGTGGATATACCTCATATCCTCTAATTGTTGATGCTTATACTGAAATTTGAACCCAATAACTCTTATTACAAATGATAATGCATTGTATTTCGGAATGATTAAGTTTGTACAAACACTAACTTATTGATTGGTTATATATTTATAATATCAAATTCTCAGTATCAAAGTATTACAAGAAGTTTCCGTTTCTTATTTCTTAATCGATTCTGATAATAAACATTGAGTTGATCGCTAGTTAGATGTTAACAAGTCAGGAATCAACATCTGAATATAATGTACATTCTTTTCGATGCATATTGTCAGCCATCACACACCTGAATAGGTTATGAAACTAATAGGCATAATGATCTATTGAAACAAACAAGGAAACAGATAACTTGTTGAATTATTTAGATGACAGGAACAGGTAGCCCAGATATTCAAGCTGGTCGCGTTGTATCAATAGTTCTACATCCGTTATTTCTTAATGGTGGTTATCATAGAAATGAATAAACTACCTTGTTGAAAAAAAAACAATCAACTAGTGGACTCTTTTATCATTATTACGATTTCTTCACTTAAAGGCATCGAACAAACGGTTTTTGGAATACGGTATGCAAGGTATAAAATCTATGAATTGTGCCTAAGTTTACACAGTTGAATTCGAAGTTATACCCTTTCTAACAGTATAAACACTGTACAAATCTTTGTTACTTTTTGAAGATTAGCTAGATGTGTATTTACAGGCCGATTACCTGAGCCATTGTTTGATACACAAAAAGTAATGCTCATTTAATTAAAGTACATTATTCTTTTCTAATAACTATAAGGCGAGATATCCGTCTATCAATAAAAGGACGAGTATACTGCGTGGCAGTTCGTTCTGTTTTACTTTATGGCTGCGAAACATGGCCATTAAGAGTAGAAGATACTCGTAAGTTGCTAGTATTTGACCATAAATGTCTTAGAAATATTGCTCTCATCTTCTGGGATCACCGGGTAAGTAACAGCGAGGTTAGACGCAGGGTATTAGGAAATGATGATAAATCAGTTGATGAGGTTGTGAATCTTCATTGACTGAGATGGTTGGGCCACGTGTTGCGTATGCCTGAACACCGATTACCACGACGTGCAATGCTGGCTGTTGCTAGAGATGGATGAATGAAAGTTAGTGGTGGCCAAACCCAAACGTGGCATCAGTGCTTGAAGTTACTAACTTCTAGTCTGAGCCATGTTGGGAGATAGAGACTACTTGGTTGGAGTCCGCTTGACTATCGAACCCAATGGTTGGAGACTGTGAGTGACATGGCTCAGAACCAATCACAATGGCGTAGGTGTATACACTCTCTCAGCCAGTCAGTAACAACGTAGAACTTCGTACGTACGTACATCAGCTTGAGCTGCCACACTACATTAGCACAGAGATGCAGTGGTCGATTCAAATCCCGTTGTGCTAGATGCAGTAAAATTATAAGCTGTAATCAGAAAAATTAGGGTTTGAAGATGTTATTCGAGGAGTATAATACAGTGAAATAAATTTGGAAAAAGAAAAAAATAAGGGACATGAAGAATTCAGAAGATTAGAATTTGGGAGAACGCAAGGAGTGGATGCACCTGCGCCATTGCAAAAGATTTTGAGCCATGTCATTCAGGGTCTCTAACCATCGGTTGCTATCATCTCGCGGTCCCCAACCAGGTAGTCTACACCTACCAACATGACTCAGTCCACTTATCGGTGACTTCATGAACTTCTGCCATGTTTTGGTCTGGCCGCACCTAACTTTCTTCCAACCTACTCCAATACCACTGAACATAGCACGTCGGGGCAGTCGGTGGTTGAATATCCGTTAACACATGTCCCAGCCATCTCAACTGATGAAGTTCCACTACGTCATCAATTGATTCGCCATCCTTACCTAGTACCCGTTTCCTAACAACTGCGTTACTTACTCGATGGTCCCAGGATATACGAGCAATGTTTCGAAGACACCTATGATCAAATACTAGTAACCTACGAATATCCTCTACTCTTACCGGCCATGTTCCATTGCCATAAATTAGGACGGAACGAACTGCTGCACAGTAAACACGTCCTTTGGTTGATAGACGGATATCTCGCCTACACCATAAATGACGCAAGTTGGTAAAAGCTAGTCTAGCCTTCTGTATCCGTGCTGGGATTTCGTCATACACCAGACCACAAGGGCTGATGAGACTTCCAAGATAAGTGAAGCGATCGACACGCTCAATTGCTTCACTCCCTATCATTAGTTCAAGTGTCAATGCAACCCAATCCTGAAGCAACATTTTGCATTTCGAGGGAGAGAATCGCATTCCGAACATGCTTGCATAGTTGCTTGGAGTGGTCAGAAGACTCTGCATTTTGTCAGCGTGTTCACCAAATAAAACTATGTCATCAGCATATTCTAAGTCAACAAGTGAACCTCCCGGTAGAAGTTCAACCCCTGGAAATCTAGACGAGGAAAGTGTTATCTCTAAAAGTACGTCGACGACAAAGTTGAACAAGGATGGAGAGAGTGGGCAGCCCTGACGAACACCACTTGAGGTAATCAAGTCTGATGACGGTTCACCATAAGCTCTCACTCTATCGGTTGTGTTCGAGTAGAGAGCCTGTATAAGGTCAATGTACTTCTTTGGTACTCCTTTCAGTGACAAACACTGCCATAGAGCCTTACGATCAACAGAGTCAAATGCCGCCCTAAGGTCGAGAAATACTACCATTGTGGGACATCTGAACGTATGTCTGTATTCTAGAACCTGACGTAGTGTGAATATCTGATCTATACAACCACGTCCAGGTCGAAAACCAGCCTGATTTTCTCTAGTCTGCTCTTCACGAGCTTTGGTTAGGCGTCGAAGTATTATTGAAGCTAATATTTTAGACACTATATTAGTCAAACTGATTCCTCTGTGATTTTCACAAGAGGACTTTTGTCCTTTCTTATAGACTGGCGCAATCAGTGATTGAGACCAGTCAGATGGGATTACGTCCAGTTCCCAAATTCTACCTAAGACCTCAGTTAATCTCACTGCTAATACTAAACCACCATCCTTAAAAATCTCAGGAGTAAACCTGTCAGGTCCTGCTGCTCTCCCTCGCTTCAGATTTCCTATAGCTTTTTCAACTTCTTAAAGAAACGGAGGACCTACATTAACTTGCCATTCAGGTTGACTGGAGATTGTGGGAAGGTTTTTAATGTGTTAGCTCCGTTCTTCAAAGGGCCTTACCGCCGGAGACGGAAATCCGTGAGGTAAGGTGAGGTGTGACATTTTTAGGGTCGACCTTTTCTAACCCCACCCCTCCTTGTGGGAAGGCAGCATCGCTGCAGATGCTGGTTGTCTGAGGGGAACATCTTACTGCTGTCACACCCCTCTACAGTCAGCAGTACGACTTCGCCCTCAGACGTTGAGTTGCTGCTTTTAGTCTTACCGTTCTCCAATCGACTTGCCTGGCATGGTAGAACCTACTATATCCTTATATGTAATCTTTCTTTTATATATTACCACCTCTGAATTAACTACTTTTATGAATCCAGTGTTCATTCTGTTACGTTAATGAGGTGTGACAACTTGGATCGATGCATATATGTGCCTGGTCCTACGTTGTAGCTGGCTGATAACCATATTGGTTATATGTACTTTCTTCAGTTAAATTGTAAGTTTGTCTAAATTTTTTCATGTAAATGATCCAATATCATGGTAACTGTTGATCAATAATTTTATCTTGATTAAATTGATTATGTATTCATGGACAGTTTTTTTCTTATCGATCGATAAAAAACATATGTATTTCATCAAATCACACCGTTTTCAATTCATCAGTTGAATTTAGGATTCATAATCATATCAATATTTTATTCCATCATCTCAATTTGATAACTCAATATTCCATGGAAAACCAGGAAGTGCTGGACGGTCGTTTCGTCCTAGCACGGGACTCCTCAGCATTGCGATTTCACGATCCCGCTCGCCTGGACTCGAACCCTAGATCTATCGGTTTCACTTATGAACGCTTAGTCTTTAGACCACTGAGCTGGCTGGTATCCAGAAGTGTTAATGTCTAATTTCATTGATGATATAATCATTAAGGTGTACTATGCATGTGATTCTTCATGTATGTACCGTATTCTCAACTCTGTTAAGGTTGAATCAATTTTCTGCTATTCGACCTAGTTCTGTCTTTTTCCAAATAGATCATACATGAATTGTATAAAAATGATAATGCATGAAGAAGTGGTATTCAGGTGAAAATACTGGAATTTCAATCATATTAGGTCACAGGTTTGGAGTTTTACCTTACTTCATTTTAGTGTTATTATGATGTTACTGAGTTGTCATAGTAAATTACATAATCGGAATACTACTGTTGATTTTTGTAGATGACAAAATTCTGCGATAAGATGCAATACTGTCAAATTAATGAAAGGACATGTACACTGGGAACATGACACTCAAAACTTTGAGTACATAAATCTGTACTTGGTCACAGTGTTAGAAAGTATGAGTCTGTTGAATGATTGGATGTAGTTGGCAGGAAACTTTGGACTAAAGTTTCATGTTAGTTGGTATTTATCTGTATGATGTGCCTGCCATCTTTGGTCGACTGGTTCTCTCTATGAGAGGTCAGTTGCTACCTAAATAGCTCGATGTTAATATCTCATCTTGGAAAGTTTGACGGCGAGGGGGCATCTATTTCCTTTAAATTCCAGTGATTAATTGTAAACAGCACGAAACTTAGACCCAGGTCTTCATGCTGGCTATCTCCAACATAGTGCACGAGATATTGAACTGTTATATGCACTAAAGAACTGGACAAGGGATATTGGTCCACTACTCAGTGATCAGTCAATTATCAGTATGTATCTAGTAGTATAAATCATTAGTTAGTTTACCACAATAATGCCAAGATTTATTGTTATTGAAGCAATATAATGTTCAATTGTGTTTAAGACCGTTCTCAAACTATAATAAATTATTATCCAAAATATTGTTCGTTTGTTGACAAATATTTCCTTGTTTATGTGTTAGTCTTGGTTAATTGTAGGTAAATATAATCACCATCAGTTTTATATCTCTAACAATACAATAACTATTCATAATTATGGAGTTGAATTGTTTAATAATTGGATATTGACATCGAACCTGATTGCATTCATATCTTTGTTTGGTTGCCGTGGTAACAGTGTTATTAACCTTTATGTAAAAATTGTCACCTAAAATTAATGATAATAAACTGTAAATAAGTCATTGTGTGGCGAGACTATAGTTTATAGAGGAACCAATCAGGTATAAGATAACAAGTCTCGGATTTTGGAGCTAAATTCACCCATTCATTTGGCTAAATAGAATTTTGATATTATAGCTGATATCAGTTCGTGATGAAAACCCTAAATCTAATTCTTAACCCTAACCATCAACTGTAAATCACAATTGTAATTCCTCAGTCAGTCAGCTACGGAGCTAACACGAAAATTACCCATAAAGAGGTCGTATGTGACTGACCTCAAGCAGTTGTCCTTTGGCCTCTGCGGTCACGCTCTTAGGTCACTAAGAACACCTCGGATCCAATTTCCTTTACAAATATCTCCAGAAAAGCCCTTCCACCTTTTGGGCAACCGGGAAGTGATAACCTCCGTCACACCTCTAACAGCACTCATATCTACTGGAATTCCTCACATTGGTTTATGATCCACATTTGGTCTTAGTTATTAGGTGGACACTCCCAAGATCACTTTAACGTCGCTCAAAGATCGTCTTTAAATTATGGTCTCACAATTATGGCTAATATTTATTATATATTAAATATCGATGTGTGTTTTTTTTTATATCCAAACGTACATACAATTAACGGTGAATAATTCTATTCTTATTGTTTAAATCTAAAAAGAAAAGATGAGTTTCAATATGATTCAGGTATGAGTTATCGGCTTCTACATATTTGTACTTTTTACAGAACCTTGAAAGTTAGATGATTTGATCAAATAGATGTTCATTCCCTACATTTTGGATAAGTTATACATATACATTGTACACTGTAATTATTAAGTTTAATAGTTAAATACTGTAATACAATTTATTATAGTGTTGCATAACCTGTAATCTATTGTTAGTAGACATTTATCTTCTCCAAACTGTATAAAATTTTGAATGAATCTATATCTCTCTACAGGTGTTTGAAACCCATATAATCAAATCTCATAATTCTTTAGGCCCCCAAATGCCCTGGTATGGCCGAGAGTGAGGTGGGCCCGCCCTTCCTCTCGAAATGCTCTCACACGGCCACGCGTATACAGACTCTGCCAGGGAAGTCCTACTCACTGCCTTGTCGTGGCGGGGGTGTTGTTTACGAAATTGAAAGGACCAAAAGTGAATGTCCGGCGCTTTAACCGGATCCCAAACCAATGGTGCACATGGGCTCCAGTACCCTGAAGGAACAAATAGCATATGAACCAATCGTTGGTCACTGGCTACCATGGGACTGCGTCTTCTCACGATGCTCCACCGTCTTGTGGGTCAGACCTTTAGGTCAAAGGCTCGGGGTGTGGCCCACTAAGAAAACCACCTGCTTCGGTTTGGGCATCCGGGCAGTATCCCAGCCCTCACACAAATCGAATGATATATGTGGCGCATATCTAGTTGATGCCTCCTTATACCAATGTTTATGTGTTTAACTAAAAGAAATAATACATAATTCTTTAAAGATTGACTATGCTAATAACTCATGAACTACAGTTTGGTCATTTAGACTTCATTATTATGTAGGAGATAGTGATACCATTCCTTACCTGCTTCAACCCAAAATAAATGAATCCAAAGTTGAAACTTTTATCTCAGTGGTTAAAATTCAAGTTTTCTAACTGGAAAACTACCACAATTTGCATCTAAGATTTTAATTGAATCTATTTCAAGTCAATCCTTGTATTATCAATTCGACCTACCCCCTCCATCCCCCCACATCCCGCTTTTTTCTTGTTTCTAACTATTAAACAAACTTCCGGTATATTGGATTATAATTACTCATGAATTTATTTATATTTCATTATTAATAGTCGATGATAATTTTTTATTAGATGATTTGTTTTCGAAATCTCTAATTATCTTCACTGTTAAATCAATATACTACTAAGAACTTCACTTATCTTAAAAGTATGATTAACCCTAATAGGTTGGTGTTTGACGAAATTCCTGCACCGATTCAGAAAGCTTGTTTGACTTTTGCCAACTTATGTCACCTATGTCTAAGTCAAGATATCCGTCTATCAATTAAAGGACAAGTATAGTGCTCAGCAGTTTGTTCTGTTCTAATATACGGCTGCGAAACGTGGCCACTGAGAGTAGAAGATACTCGTATGCTACTAGTATTTGATCTCAGATTTCTTAGAAATATTGCTCGCAACTTCTGGGATCACCGGGTGATTAATAGTGAGGTTAGACGCAAGGTATTAGGAATGATGGTAAATCAGTTGATGAGGTTGTAAATTTTCATCGACTGAGATGGTTGGGCCTTGTTTTACCTATGCCTAAACACTGATTACCACAACGCGCAATGCTGACTGGTATTCGGACTGGTTGGAAGAAAGTTAGTGGCGACCAAATCAAAAACGTGTCGTTGATCCATAACGTTATTAACTTGTATTCTGAGCCATGTTAATAGATGCAAATTACTTGATTGAGATCCGCTTGACTATGGTAACGAATGATTGGAGACTGTGAATGACACTTTTCAGAATCGATCATAATGGCGTGTATGTATACACTCTTTGTCTTCCTTAAACTGTGAGTTTAAGATTGCTTTATATCTTTCTTTCTGCGAACTAATATTTTCTTCTTGTATTATATCCTTATACATAATCTTTCTTTTATATATTACTACCATTGATGTAAGCAGTTTTATAGATTTGGTGTTTATGTTGTTGTGCTAATGAGTGAGGTATGGCACCTTGTATCAAATCATTTGTACAGGTTTTTATTTACAAATACTTCTAGCTAATAAGTTTCTAAATAGTACTGCTTACGCTTCATGAATTTTATTGGTAACTATTATCTAATTTCATAGGAGTATTCAATGAGTATACATAATTCCATACAGATTTGAAGCAAGAATACGTTGTCACAACTAATACAAATAATATTCTATGTTGTTTTAGTAAATTCACTTATTATATTCACTTCAATATTAGACGTATTTAATATATGTTTCAATTGATTACAATTCAGAATTTCCCATATTACTGATTCTACATCTTTACATGGTAGCCTAACTTGACCGTTAACATTGCTTATTTGGTTATTCAATTATCTACATCTACATTATCAACTTTTAACCTGATCTCAGCTTTCATATAATGATGTATTCATTGAAATAAAATTAAACAAACCGAACTTATACTTAGTAACTATATATATGTTTATATAAAGTTTGTATTTCAATACCATACACTCAGTTACTATTATTTCTATAGACTTCATATAAACCGATTCGTTTTTTTTGTTGTTGTTGTGGGGGATGGGGTGGTGGTGGGGGGTAATCAGAATCTTCAGATTTAGTTTATCTGATTGTCAAATCTGTCACAATCAAATATACATTTATATATTGATCTATGCATATTATTATTACTGACTTTTAGAAGTTTTATTCAATTTACAATTTACAGATTACTTTGTCATTGTCAATAAAGTAGTTGGTTAATTTACCCTTTGTCAAAGAAACAAAAGAAAACACACATCATTTTTCTCCCCATTTTTTTCCTTAGTTAATTTCAATTGATTAATGATTATTATTATTATATTTGTCAGTAATAAATTGATTATGTATAAAAAAGGGAAATTGGTCAAATGGGGGGGGGAAATAAGGTAGATGAAGTTTAGAGGTGTAGAATATGAGAAAGAAATGAGCAGAGTGTATGTGTGTGTGTGTGTGTGTGAGCGAGAGCAAGAAAGAGAGAGAGAGAGAGAGAATAAGAGGACAAGTCAAACAATTGACATAAAGAAAAAAAAAGAGAAAGAGAATTTGCTATAAGTTTCATGTCATAATTTAATCAATTTCCTGTCACTATTTCATTCATGCATATCACTAGTTTTTTTTTTCTATTCAATTTTCTCTCATTTATATTTCGATTAAGTATATCGATTAAGATATTGTTTCTAATTTCATTCAAAGGAAAACAATCAGAATGTATTTTTTTTTATAAAGCAAAGATGAATAGTGGCTCGTAGGGGAATCTACGATGCGCCAGAGTTGTTTTTCACTCCGGGAATCGGACTCAATACCGTTCACTTCAAACGCTATTGTGTTCTCCACTTAGCTACTGAGTCCTGCTTGTATAATGGGGTGAAGTTAAATTCACTTGGTACTATTTACTTGAATATTCCCATTGGTGTTTAGGATTGCAACTAATCAGTCTCATGTTGGCATATGTGCATCTTGTACGGATTACTTCAATATAACCTTAAGTCATAAGCTTTATAAGCAAAGAAGAATAGTTGTTAGTAGGGGAATCCAGGATGCGCATTTCATCCTATTTGATACTCGTCAGCTAGATGTACCTGCATTCCAGTGTTAATGTTCACTTCAGCACTCCAACACAGTAATGTTCGCTTCAAACATCATCACATCTAATATCCTATTTTTCCATTCGTAAATTATTAGTACTTTCTTTCAATACATATTTTTCATTGTTACCCTGAGACGTTGGGCTTCGAACTAATATATTGCAGATTTAAGTCCGATTCAGACTATTTCATTTTAATCCGGTCGAATAGGCTTACACATCATATCAAAAGTTTGATTTCAAGTCGAGTACATAAATATGTAATGAGAACATCAATATCAATGGAACTCAGGTTGCATCATGATCATGACATTATTACTTTTTTAAACTCTTCTAGAATCAGCTAATTTAACATACTCATATAACAATCTTATAGACTAACAAAATATTACAAGTCCTTATATTAAGACTTTCATCAATCTAATAGACAGGACAATCTATAGGGTTAGAATGTATTTATATAGCGTAATTTAACTATTCACTTGATATTGTTCACTTGATGTTTAGGACTGCAATTGATCAGTCTCATGTTGGCATATGTGCATCCTGTACAGATTGCCTCAATATAGCCTTAAATCACAAACTTTATAGGCAAAGATGGACAGTAGCTAGCAATGGAATTCACGAATGCGCATTTCATCTTATTTGATACCTATTATCTAAATGGATCTACATCCTAGAGCTGATATTCACTCCAGGACTCCAACCCAATACCGTTCATTTCAAACGCCGCCATCACCATAAGAATATATACTTACAATAGTTCACTTTATTTATTTATTTACTTAAGTTATTGTTAATTAGAAATGGCTAATCCTCCTAATTCATTCTCATTTTATCTTATTACTGATAATTATACTTTGATTTACTTCTATTTCAATTTGATTGAATAAGAATAAACTTTATTTGTGAAAAACGATTGTTTGTTATTGTATTTCTCTTTTTTTCTCTTCTTTTCTCTCTTTTATTATTTCTCTCTGTCACTCACTTTATATTATTACCTTATTTCCTGATTTGTTTTTGTTTTTCTGTTGTGTTTTATTTTAATTTCACAAATGACCTAATTTTTCTCTTTGTTTTTCTTTTTTTTTCAAAAAAAAAGAAAAACAAAGAAAAAAGAAGTAGCGATTTGTTTCTGTATGTATATAGAATAATTCGTGTATAAATTGAATTATTTTTATGTTTAATCTAATTATTATAAGATAAGTATTGATTTACTAGTAAAATGTATATCATTATGATCAATTACTTTTGGGTTGGAATCCTAAGCGTAGGGATCATGGATTATTTATTTATTTGAACACATAGATATTGGTACAAAGAGGCACCAAATACATTTACGGCACACAGATCTCATTTGGTATGTGTGAGGGCTGTAATACTGCCCGGGTACCTAAACCGAAGCAGGTGGTTTTCTTAGGGGGTCACTCCTCGAGCCTTCGACCTGAAGGTCTGATCCACAAGGCAGTGGAGCATCGTGAGGAGATGCATTCCTATGGTAGCCAGACACCAATAACTGGTTCATAAGCCATTTGTTCCTTCAGGATCATGGAGCCTATATGCAACATTGGTTTGAAATAAGGGTTTCCCAACTCCCCCAGGTGGACTCTTCATGTCCACCAACCCAGTTAAAACGCCGGACATTCGCTTTTGGTCCTCTCAATTTCGTAAACAACACCCACGCCACGAGAACACAATGAGTAGGTCTTCCCTGGCAGAGGCTATATACGCGTGGCTATATGAGGGCATTTTGAGAGGGAGAGCGGACTCTCCCCATTCACGGCCGTACCAGGGCATTTGGGGACTGTTGAGGAATCTCATACTAGGACGAAATAATCATTTAGTGCTTCCATGTTTTCTATAGTGGTATAGTTTTAGTTGACTCATGCATTCATCTATTAAATTACTATAGTATCCACACAAAAAACCCTTCTCTGTTTATATCATTATTACTAAATAATAGTCGGATTTTTGGTTTTATGGAAAACTAATAAGCAATGCCTATTGTAGGGAATAGGATGATGAATTAGGGAATTATTTATCAACTGAGGTGGTTTAAACATGTGTTACGTATACCCAACCACCTCCTACCTCGATGTGTAAGAGTAGGTTAGAAGAAAGTTAGGAGAGGGCAAATCAAACACATAACATTAATATATGAAGTCATTGACAGTTGTACTGAGTCGTGTTAATAAGTGTAGACTAACTTGGTTAGGTCCTGTGTGATTATCAAAACTAGTGGTTAAATACTTTAAATGATATGGCTAAAAATGTTTTGAAATGATGCATGTTCATCCATTTTTGATCTTTACCCAAATTCTAAACTTCTGAATTCCTATAACTTTGTTTGTGTTGTTATTTCATTAGTTTATATTTTATCAAATCGTATCTTCAGTGATTAATCTTTCATATTACCACTCATACTATTCTGAGATTTGGTTTGACAATTTCATCTCTCTGTGCTAATGGGGTATAGGAACCTGAATTAATGTACATACGTACTAGGTTCTACCTTGTGAACGACTGATTGAATGATGGTCAATAGTAGTACATTGTGTGTACTCGTCATCAGTTTCTGTAGGATAATGAATGAATATGACGGCTCCCGAGACCTACGACGGAGCCTCTAGAGACCCTAAAGGCGCCGATACGTTTCCATCCAATCAGAACAATGATGGGACATTTTAGAATATCAACGTAGCATGCTACTATTAGCTGAATTGTAATGTTGATATAACAAACGCTTATATCTATAAATACCCATGATTTCCTGTACATTTTGATTCCTACACAACTGTCTTCTGATTTGCGACTGTGGGAATTCTATACGTTCGAGTGTCGTAGTTGTATACTGTATTTTGCATTAATCAAGTAGTGAACATAACAGTCCTAATGATGTTTTATTCCTTTCATAGGTGTTACTCTTCATATACCGGATACTGTAATGGGATTAACGTTTATTGCAGCTGGTTCTAGTGTACCAGATGCAATCGCTTCAGTAATTGTTGTTCGTGAAGGTAAGTTAACATCTATTAATTTTAAACCTTTAATTTCTTTTCTAGTTACTATGTGTTTTATTTATTTCTCAAAGCTCATCATTTTTAAATGGAGGTAGCTATATCGTTTTTCTACAGTTCGATAGTCCGAGACATTGCTTAAGATGTGTGTTTAGTGTAGTAGTACATTAATTGGTCATTCAGTCCCTTCAATTTTGATAAGCCTTTTAATTTAACACTACTTTCGGTTCGTAAGCTCTTCTAGTAACCCCTAGACTAGATCTACACAGCGACTTGAACACGAGAGAAAAGGCGCGAAATATGGAAGAAACAATTGACTCCAAAGCTCCGTTTACGTACAGAAAATCTAGGGTTTTTATAGCATTTTAGATCACGTGGGGTTTCCTGAAAATTCTGGAATGCTACCAAACATAGTAACAGTATAAGTAATTATCCAATCAGAAGCTCGGTACGTGACTTTTCACTTCCTAGATTTTTCCAGCAAAACTCCTAGTGAATGCTGTTTAGATAAGATGCTTCTCAGAGTTTTCAGAGACTTTGTTGGCTTTTCTCGAGGAGTTTTCTGGATCTCCCAAACAGATTTTATGATATCCAATGATGATGATGTTACAAGTTACTGCATTCAGTTATTGTGGTCATTCCCTCCTTGTAGTCATAACATCAAATATTGTTCATCCTATGAAGGCACATATGTGTCTGTTCCTACATTGTAGTTAACTGACTGACTGACCAGTATAGAGTATTTATGAAACCTCACTCTTTGAAATATTACT
The DNA here is from genome assembly GCF_000699445.3 of Schistosoma haematobium. Taxonomy (NCBI): domain Eukaryota; kingdom Metazoa; phylum Platyhelminthes; class Trematoda; order Strigeidida; family Schistosomatidae; genus Schistosoma; species Schistosoma haematobium. Next base: position 45,622,263 of record NC_067197.1, on the reverse strand, counting down.
GCTAGCAAATCTGAAAAAGAATATGTCGGGTTAAATAACCCTGCTTAATCATAATATTGGTTTAAAATCAAGTAAAAGGGTAGTACGGTGACAATAATTGTTTACAATCATTGTTAAGTTGTGAAAAGCATAGAGAAAACTTGCAATTAAGCCAATCTAGTAACTACTGAAATGTTTGCAAGGAAACTTTTACAACAATTTAGTAACTACTAACGAGTATTATAGTAATATTTTGTTAGTCTATAATATTGCTATATGGGTATGTTAAAGTAGCTAGTTCTAGTAGAGTCTAAAAAGTGTAATAATGTCATGATCATGATACAACCTGTATTGAATTGATATGTACTCGATTCGAAGTCAAACTTTCTATATTAGATGTAAGCCAATTCAACCGGAGTGAAATGAAATAGTCCAAAGCGGACTAGAAGCCCATTATTACAGTGTAACAAAGAAAAATATATATTCAAAGACAGTATTAAGGATCTACGAATGGAAATATAATATATTAGATGTTAATGAAATTAATTAGCGGCTTCGTTAATGATGTTCATGAAGGATATTTTATAAAGCGACAATGTAGGCCGGTGCTCTATGAATATGTTCACATGAATGAATATATGTGTTGGTGTTAGTTTACCATAGGATATAAAACTTTTCAACCTGTTCTCGTTATTATCAGGATATTAAAATTTGAAGTAGTTTGATTTGTAGTTCGAAATCTGTTTTGTCGGTTTGAGTTGTACTGAACATAGTACAAACCATAATTGTCCGTTGGTCCATGTTTCCAAATTAAAGATAATTCACTTGGTATTGTTTGCTTGTATCTCCCATTGTTATTTAGTCCAGTTGATCAGTCTCTTGTTGGTATATGTTCACCATATGCGGACTGCAAGTTTTATGAGAGAAAATAGGATGCGTGTCTTGTCCTGTTTGGGACTCGTCAGCTGCATGTATCGGCATCTCAGGGTTGATGTTCACTCCGGGGACTGAAACCCAGTACCATCCACTTCAAACTCCATCGCGTTATCTACTTAGCTGCTGAGTCCTGATAGCCACCTGCTTGTACAATGGGGCGAAGTTTAATTCACTTGGTATTGTTTGGCTTGCATCTTCCCATTGTTGTTTAGGACTGTATATGTGCATTCCCTACAGACTGTGTCGATACTGCTTTAGTCACAAGCTTTATAAGCAAAGATGAGTAGTGGCTAGCAGTGGAATCCAGGACGCGCGTTTCTTCCTATTTAGGACGTCCACGTGACGGGTTAATATCCAATACATCATTTCTACAGTGTTTTATTCTCATGTACACACTTCTACTCATGATTCATTAGTTCATTAATAGTCTCCTTGCATTTTATTAACTACTGTAATTAAATACATACAATTGACTGTTGTTGTTGTTCTTCTTTATATCTTTGATTAACGTTGAATATTTACTATGAGTAAGTGAGGACAAATTGATTTGGCGGGAGTTGTAAAGACTATACATATAAAATGGTAGCAGGAGTTAATGTTGATATTTTAGATCCTTCTCGCAAGGCTGTTGAATATAGTCGTATTTAGAAACTTTAGTTATGTACTTTAAGCAATCTATTAAGATAAAACGAAATCGAACTCACATTTCAGTTGCCTTGATTCTAAAGAATAAATATTATAGAAAGAAAAATCTTAGACAAATGCTACATATTCCTTACAGTCATCTACCCAAATAGACATTATTAACTGGTGTTGAAGTAAGTTGATGGCAGGCTAGGCGTGTTCAAACTAAAACGTGACATAAGTCCATAAAGCAATTGACTGTTGATCTGAGCTATATAAGTATATGCAGACTGTTTGATTATCGTGATCAATGATCAGGAATCTTGAGTAACATGACTCCGAATTGATCATAATGACATAAATCCATTTACCTTTTATCTTGAGGTCCAGTATCCCTTCATACATAACTTTTCATTCCTTCTTTCCTAACCATATTCTTGATTCCTAGTCTTTCTTATTATCATTGCCACTACATAATTTCTACTTGTTCAGTATTTATCTTGTCGTGCTAATGTAGCATGGTGAATTGGTTTATACAGGTTAGCCAGACTCCACGTTGATTATCAATAATCAAATGATCAGATATTTTAGTGTCGCGAGCCCTTTACAAAGTTAGAATCTTCAATACAAACGTGAGCACGGTTCTCCTGTACGGAGCTGAATCTTGGAGAAGTACTACAACCACCATCAAGAAGGTACAAGTATTTATAAATAACTCTACGCAAGATACTCAACATCCATTGACTGGATACCATCAGCCATAGCCTTCTGTGGAAGAGAACAAATCAGCTTCCAACTGAGGAGGAAATTAGGAAAAGACGATGGAAATGGATAGGACATACAGTACGAAAATCACCAAACTGCATCATGAGGCCAGCCCTAACTTGGAATCCTGAAAGGAAGCGGTAAAGAGGAGGGCCAAAGAACACATTACGTCATGAAATAAAAGCAGATATTAAAAGGATGAATAACAACTAGAAAGAGCTGGAAAGGATTGCCCAGAACAGAGTTGGATGACGAGTGCTGGTGGCCAGTCTATGCTCCTCCACGAGGAGTAACAGGCGTAAGTAAGTAAACACTTTACACAAATCATTTTAGCACCAAGTCACGACCTAGTTACCTTTCTAATCTTCAACTACATTTCATGATTAATACAACGTTAAAATAATATTAATGTGTTTACATTTTTGTATAGGTGAAGGTGATATGGCCGTATCAAATGCAGTAGGTAGCAATGTATTTGACATATTAATTTGTATGGGTTTACCATGGTTAATTAAATCAATCATTTCTCAAGCGCCAATTGTCATCTATTCTAGAGGTTAGTTGTTTCCTTAGTATAATGTAACTTTAATATGTACACAGTAAATAGTTATAATTGAGTAGCAACTGTTTTGGTTGAGAATTTCTAATCCATAAGGCATTGGAGCAATGTTAAGAGATTCAGTTACATGGTAGCCGATTAACAATAATTGGTTCAATACGGTTTTTGTTCACCGTGGAGCCTATGTGCACCGTTGGTTTAGTATCAGTATTTTCCAACTGCCCTAAGTGGATCCTTTATCTCCACCAACCCCGGTTAAATGGACAGACATTCGCAGTAAGATTTCCCTGGCAATTGCTGTATATGCGTAGCTATATGAGAGCATTTCTAGAGGAAGTGTGGACTATCCCCACTCTCGACCTTGAATTTAGTCACTAGGAATGACCGGATTGTTATTAATATTGCTAATTAATCCAAAGAAGTCCCATACTAGAACGAAACAAGTGTTCAGTACTTGTTGGTTATTTATCGCCCCCGAATGCCCTGGTACGTCCGAGAGTGGGGAGAGTCCGGTCTACCTCTCGAAATGTTCTCACATGACCACGCGTATATAGCCTCTGCCAGGGAAGTCATACTCAATGAATTCTCGTGTCGGGGGTGTTTACGAAATTGAGAGGACCAAAAGCGAATGTCCGGCGTTTTAACTGGGTTGGTGGACACGAAGAGTCCACCTAGGGGAGTTGGAAAACCCTCATTCCAAACCAATGGTGCACATGGGCTACAGTATCCTAAAGGAATAAATGGCGTATGAACCAATCGTTGGTCACCAGCTACCATGGGACTTCATCTCCTGAGGTTGCTCCACTGTCTTGTGGATCAGACCTTTAGGCTCCGGGTGTGTCCACCTAAGAAAACCATCTGTTTCGGTTTGGACACCCTGGTAGTATCACAGCCTTCACACATATCAAATGAGATTTGTGTGTCGCATATGTATTTAGTGCCTCCTTGTACCAATATCTATATGTTAAAATAAAGAAAAACCATGTCAGTCCGTCAAATATAAAAACCCTCTGTATACGAATACATACATTTAATACCATCTATTTTTCTTTTTGTTTTCATTGTCGTCATAGGTTTATTATATTCAACATTGACTTTATTCACAACAGTTATATATCTTCTAGTTGCAACACATATTAATCGTTGGCGTTTAACTAAAATTTATGGTTATGCATTACTTATTGGTTATATTATTGTACTTGTATTCTGTAGTTTATATGAATTGAATTATTTTGGTACAGTCCATTTACCATCATGTCCATTAAATGAATAAATATGAACTATTCTATTCATATATATATATATATATATTCATGTCATAATATGAAAATAGGATTATCTATATAGATGAGGTTTCCTCAATGAATATAAAGACGCTATGTACTACTATTATCATTATTATTAGTAGTAGTACTTCACTCTTCTATGGTTTAGTTTTCCTCATTTGTCTACTTTATTACAATATATTAGTAATAGTCAAGAGTTATCTCTATCTCTCTGTCTCTATTTTATTCCGTATTTTGTTGAATGCTAATCCTGTTATTCACAATAACAAAACATTTCATAACGCATAATCCAGACATTTCTTATTTATATTTGTAAATCAACCTTGTTAACCATTTTTCTTTTAATTTACTAATCATATTTCTATCCAATATTTTGTTGTCAACAGTCCTTCCCCCCACTCTCGTTTTTCTCTATTTCTCACTCTCTATGTGTGTGGGTGTTTTTTTGTGTTGGGCTAACTAGGGTCATTATTATCATCATCATATTACTATTATTGATTTTTCAGTTTTTATTTCGAAGCATTTTAATTGGGATTTTTATTTCATCAAATGTTATGGGTTGAAATCTATATATATATTTCCTTTCTATGGTATATGATTTCTTTATTTGTTATTGGGACAATACAATAATTATTGCCCATATTTTTGATTAATCTAACCAAAACAAAGGGAAAATTATGCATTATTAGAGTGTTTCTGCCCTCCCCACCAAATGATTTGGTAATGCCGAGAGTGGGGAGAATTCACTGTCGCTATCGAATGGCCACGTGTATACAGTCACTGACTTCTGGCGGTGGTGGTGTTGTTTACGAGATTTTGAGGACTAAAAGCGAATTTCCGGTACTTTAACCGGGTTGGTGGAGACAGAGGATCTATCTAAGGGGTTGGAAAACCCTGATTCCAAACCAATGGTGTACATTGCTTCCAGGAACGAATGGCGTATGAACTGATTATTGGTTACCGGCTACCGTATGACTGCATCTCCTGACGTAGCTCCACTACCTTATGGATTAGACCTTTAGGTCGAAGGCTCTGTACGTGGCCACCTAAGAAAACCAACTGCTTCAGTTTGGGCACCCGGAAAGTGTCACAGCCCACACACAAATCGAGTGACGCATGTGTATTCGGTGCCTCTCCGTAGTAATATTTGTTTAAACAAATAAAAGAATACTCCTGGAGGATATATGAGTAATGATGTTGCCTAGGTGGTTAATGCGTCTATTATAGTCTATATGTACTTATATCTTATCTTACTTGTTGTGCGACTCGGAGGATATCATATAGATTATCTGACGATCCAACATATCTTCAACTCACAATGATGAAATGCTGGATCATCAATATGTGTATGGTCATTGATAATTTACACAAAAAACAAGGCCATTGCTACAAGCTCTGATGAGTACATTCAACAAGTGAATATCATCATCTTTGATGAAATGGATCAACTTGTGATAGGTATAACAATTGTATAAATTGCGTCATAAAAGTATATCTAGTCTATAGATCATTCTGCAGTTCCCTAGGAATGTTTATAGATTGTTTATACGTTGAGATCATGAACCGACTAATGTTAGACCACTATGAAAAACCTAGAAGCACTGGACTGCCGTTTCGTCCTATTATGGGACTCCTCAACAGTGCGCATCCACCGAGAAGTACAAGAAAAAAAAAACTCATTGAATTCAACATAAACTCTAGATTTATTTTTCCCTTTTTTAATACAAAAATAAACATGAAACATCAATAACTAGATAAAGGAATACATATACATGATAGAGTTATTATCTTCTTTTTACATTTTGATAATTATAATCAATTTTTAGAAAATATCCATGCAACATTTAAACCTGATGGACCAAGTGAAACAGATCTATTTAAATAGAGATAAAAAAAACAAAACAACAACAACAAGATTAAGACTGTGGATCTAGTTCACTCATGTACAAATCTAACTAGGAATATTGATTCTTTTAATATTTAGGTACGGGATATTATGTGGTGTAGGCGAGATATCCGTCTATCAACCAAAGGATGGATTTAATGCGCAGCAGTTTGTTTCGTTCTACTTTATGGCAGTGAAACATGGTCAGTAAGAGTAGAGGATATTTGTAGATTACTAGTATTCGATCATAGGTGTCTTCGAAACATTGCTCGTATATCCTGGGACCATCGAGTGAATAATACAATTGTTAGGAAACGGGTACTAGGTAGGGATGGCAAATCAATTGATGACGTAGTGAAACTTCATCAGATGAGATGGCTGGGACATGTGTTAACGTATGTTCAACCGCCGACTGCCTCGACGTGCGATGTTTTATGGTGTAGGAGTAGGTTGGGAGAAAGGTAGGGGCGGCCAGACCAAAGCATGGCACAAATCTATGAAGTCGCTGACAAGTGGACTGAAGCACGTCGGTAGGTGTAGACTACTTGGCTGGGATGCGCGAAATGATAGCAACCGATGGTTAGAGACCCTGAATGACATGGCTCAAAATTGTTTGCAATGGCGCAGGTGCATACACTCTTTGCGTTCTCCCAAATTCTTATCTAAGATCTACATGTTCCTTTCCGTTTTTCTCTTTCCAAATTTAGTTCACTGGATTATGCTTCTTGAATAACATCTTCAAAGCCTAATCTTTCCGATTACTGCTTATACTCTTACTACCTCTACCACTATGGGATTTGAATCGATAATTGTATCTGTGCTAATGTGGTGAGGCAACTCGGACTGATGTACGTACGTACGAGGTTCCACGTTGTTACTGACTGACTATTTGCAAGTCTTAATTAGCACGAAATCTAGGTCTTGAATATTCCATCAATTAACTACCATAAATCCTATCAGCTCATTGTGAACTAGTAGTTTCTAATGTTTTAGCTCTGTACTTTTTAGACCTTGTCACCATGGATAGAAATCCAAGGGATTATTTCCAGGAGTGATCATATCTGACGTCATATTTCTGTTGTAAGAAACCAACATCAAGTGCAGATACTGATTGTCCGAGGGAAATATCTTACGACAATCAGGCTCTAATGCATTTGGTAATATAACTTTGCTCTCAGATCTTAAGTTTGCTGCTCCTCAACCAACTGATATCGTATGGTCTGACCTTAAAGAAAGTGTTACATACAATAAAGCTTTAATTGTGTTATGTAAACCTAACCACCACGTTAAACTGGTAGGTATGACAGGTAGTTAACAGACAATAAGACATCGAACTCGAGTTGTTGTTCATTAGTACTCACCAACTAACAAGGAATATATACAAACATTACCCGAACTTATATCCTTTTTGATAATGTAAGATACAACTGTTATTATACAATTTATGATCACTAATTACCACGACAAGTAAGTGGTATGGTAACCTGGTACAGTCGAGTGTGGGGAGAGTCACCTCTCCCTCTCGAAATGCTCTTACATAACCACAAGTATACAGCCACTGACAGGGAAGTCCTACTCACTGCCTTCACGCGACAGGAGTATTGTTTACGAAATTGAGAGGATGAAAAGTGAATGTCCACTGCTTTAATCGGGTTGGTGAATATGGAGCATCTATTTAGAGGAGCTAGAAAACCCTAATTACAAACCAAGGGTGCACATGAATTGCAGGTTCCTGATAGAACGAATGACGTATCAACCAGTAGTTGGTCACCGGTCACCAAGGGACTGAATCTCATAACGTTTCTTGTGGATTAGTCCTCTAAGTGTGGCACTTTGAGAAGACCACCTGTTTTGGTTTGGGCAAGCGAGTAGTATCCAAGCCCATAACACAAATCAAATGACTTATGTGGCACATAGTGTATTCGATACCCCATTGTCAGTAAGTGGTCTTGAGTGCTGTTAGAGGTATGAGGACGATTATCACTCCCTAGTTGCCCACACCGTGGAAGGGTTCTTTTGGAGGTACCTAGAAAGGAACTTGGATTAGAGGTGGTCTTATTGACCACAGTGCCCAAGGGACAACTGCTTGAGGTCGGTCACACACGACCTTTTTATGAGTAACTTTTGTGTTAGCTCCGTACTTGTTGAGACCTTACCGCCGGAGATGGAGGTGTGCATTTTTAGGGTCGACCTTTTCTAACCCCACCCCTCCTTGTGGGGAGGCAGCATCGCTGTCATGCTGGTTGTCTGAAGGAAACACCTTACTGCTGTCACATCTCTGTACAGTCAGCAGTACGACTTCGCCTTCAGACCTTGGGTTTGTTGCCTTTAGTCAGTTGCTTCATCACGATAGGCAAGCCCGACCACCACCACGTCAAGGTAGCAACAACGATCGGGATACCCCTTTGTATCATGTAATCAATTCAATATACTTAATTGAATCGATTAAACATGTATTTTTATAACCAAATTACCAATATAATTTGTATTATAATAGAACAGGCTTACCTGAACTTTCCATTCCTTGTTACATAATAATGAAAGAATAATAAAATAGCATGGTAGATATTTTTTTGACCCTATAAATAAAATAAGATTATGAATTAAATAAAAAAAAAGAAGTTAAATTACTGATATAAAATTGTAGATTCTTCCATTTAATACTAATTTAAATTGAGGCGGTTGTACAGCAACTTGATAAAATTGACAATTATGTTTACTTTTCAAATCTATAAGTAGATGGAAAGAGAAAGAGAGAGAGAAAAGAAACACACAAACATTAAGGTAAACAAATAGGTTATGAAAGAATCACTCTATACTTAGATCAGTAGTCAGCTACAACGTAGGACCTGGCACATATATGCATCGGTCCAAGTTGCCATACCTCATTAACACAACAAGATGAGGTAGATCAGTAAGATCTGTAACAATTACACTTAAACTTTACAATCCCTCTCACGCAATAGCCCCGGTACGGTCGAGAAGGGAGAGAGTCAGCTCTCTTTCTTGAAATGCTCTCACATCGTCACGTACGTACAACCAATGATAGAGAAATCCTACTTAGTGCTTTCTTGCGGCATTACTGTTGTTTACTAAACTGACAGGATGAGAAGTGAATATCCGGCTCTTTAACTGGGTTAGTGGATATGGAGGATCCACCTATAGGAGTTGGAAACCGTCATTAAAAACCAAATAGTGCACATGGGCTCCAGGATCCTGACGGAACGAATGGACCTATCGTTGCTCTACTACCTTATGGATTAGACGTGTAGGTCAAATGTTTGGGGAGTGGACCCCTGTGAAGCGGGCAGTATCCAAGCCCTGACACAAATCGAATGATTTATGTGGTGCATATCTATTTGACGCCTCCTTGTACTAACGTTTATGTGTTTAAACAAATACAATCCCTTACATATGTAGTTGTCACCTGAGAATGAAATGACTGTCATACGTTACTTTCGGAAAAGTTAGCTTTGAACTACAATTTAGTTGTGTGAGGGTTAATTTATTTATTTAACCGCTAATCCACAGTCCTAACTTATGGTATATAGTAAATACCACGGTATAAGTTTGTTGACAGTTGCACCTGCAATGTCGATGACTTTTAACAAACTTCTCAAGTTGAGGGTGTCAAACAATTCCCACTGTTTGGATATCATTGTCACTGAGGAATCGCTCACATTCATTCATGATACTAAATACGTAATATTAAAACCTAGCAACGTATTTTTAATGCATGAAGCAGTTGAAAAATGTTATAAATCCTGTGATTCCGAAAACAGACCTCGGTGTCTTGTTAATGGTTGTCGTATGGTAGATTGTTTGTTGGCATTAAGATTGAGTAGAAAATTCAGGCAGTCAGTATCTAACAAGAATTACTTACTTTACCCTGTTAACCCTCGTGGAGGAGCATAGGTCACCCACTAGCATTCGCCATCCAACTCTGTTCTGAGCAATCCTTTCCAGTTGCTAGTCATCCTTTTGATATCTGTTTCCATTTCCCAATGTAGTGTGTTCTTCGGCCTTCCTCTTTTTCACTTTTTCTTTCAGGATCCCAAGCTATGGCTTGCCTCGTGATGCAATTTAGCGATTTCCGTTATGTAACTCCTACTCATTTTCAAAGTCTTTTCCTAATTTCCTCTTCAGCTGGAAGCTGGTTTGTTCTCTTCCACAGAAGGCTGTTGCTGATGATATCCGGCTAACGGATATTGAGTATCTTGCGTAGACAACTATCAATCAATACTTGTACCTTCTTGATGATGGTTGTAGTAGTTTTCCACGTTTCAGCTACGCACAGTAGAACTAATTGTGTTGACGTTTATAATGAAGATTCAAACTTTGATATTGGTTGACAGTTGTTTTGAGTTCCATATATTCTTCAATTGTAAAAATGTGGCCCTTGTTTTGACAAACCTCACATTTAAGTCTGCTTCCGATCCTCCTACTTTATCAACGATAAACTGTATCGAACTAATTTCCATGAGTTTATCAAGATCTCCTGAATAATGTCTTAAAGATCATGCAATTCTACTGCTATGTTTACAAACAGCAAGTACTAAATGTCTTTCTATGTGTTCCTACTGATACTTATCTCTACTACTACCACTACTATTATTAATAGTATTAATTACAGTTTAGGCACTGAAACAGAATATAAAAGTGTCCAACCGTTAAAATGCATGCACATGAGTCAACTAACCAGGCTTATCTGGAAGTCGAACAACATTCAATTGACTGAACACACGACCAGATAAACATTTGGGATGCGGTGGCATACGTGTATCCATATAAGTAGCAAACAAATGTAACAGAATCTGGAGAAAAAAACATAAATGTGTGTGTGCGCGGGGGGGGTAATAAAAGTAATATAATACAAAAGAAACGAACGAATAGTAAGAATAGAACGTATTGTCCGTCAACAACAACGTACATACATCAGTTCAAGTTGCCATACCACATTAACACAGAGATACAATTGTCGATTCAAATCCCATAGTAGTAGAGGTAGTAAAACTATTCACAATTGATTGATCACTGGGTGGTGATTAATGTCATGTGTGTCAGAGCCTTCTTTCTGCACATCGAATCCTATCGACCAAGTTGCAATGTGACCATTAGTATAGATGATTCGACATTGCGTGCACTATGTTGAGATAAGATAGTGGTTGGAAGTAGTCAACAGGAAACCCTAGGCCTGAGTTTTGTGCTATTTGGCACTCGTCAGCAACGTGTACCTGTAATCTTGAGGGAAGTACGTATCGAGATGAAGAAGATTTAGAATTTAGGATGGTGTTGTGGTCCTTGAAATGAACCTCATAGTTGTGAAGCTTTCATTGTTCATGTGAACAACAAAAACTAATCAAAACAGAACAATCCGTTAGCTGATTGTGAAGAATTCCTAATGGCTTACTTCTCTTTGGATGATTTTATTCAGAAAAACAACAAGAGCTCAAGAACTATGCTATCTAGCTTAGAGACTGCAACATTAACAATGAAATAATGATGAAATTCAAGATCTGTGCTATCACCATCAACTAACCTAAAGTCTTCTATAATAGTTTAAAGATCCCCATACAATATATTCGAAAATGAAGAATGTTTAAGCGAACAATTGTTTTCAATAACTTCATCATCAGGCTCTACGGTTCTACAGTTCATAATTATAATATTTTACAAAGGCTAAAAATAAGGCATGTATTGATGAATTTCACAATGTTGGACTCTTTCAATAACATCCACTCAGTCAGTAAATTCACCAGAGAGGAGGAGGAGAAAGATAATAGTATAGCTTTTCTGGATGTCCTACTTTCTAAAAGGATAGACAGTTCCATAAAGCGAAATATATTTAGAAAGAGTACAGTATACCTCATTTCCAAAGCTTTACACCTCTCCAATATAAAGTAAATTTGATTAAATGTCTCAACCACAGAATCAAGATATTATATTCTGAAGACAGCGTGGATGGCGAAATAGATTATACTAAAGAACACATTACGAAATAATGGCTATCCAGATAATTTCGTTAAAAAATAGGAGAAATTGTGACACAAACAATAAAAAAACATATCTGAGACTATACTTTAGAGGGGATATAGCGGGTGATATTTTAACACGTCGACTCAAAAGATCTGTCGAAAGGACGTTTCACGCCGCCAAGCTACACAATATTTTCTCAACTAAACCACTATTCACACAACTAATCAAGGATAGGTTACCGAAGATGGGCTCCTCCATGTGTGTATATCAATTCAACTGCTCCTGTGTAGCTAGTTACACAGGCCGTACTCAGAGGGCTTTATCCTCGCGTGTTCGTGAACATGTACCAGCATGGTTGGGAAAATAAGTTACTAAATCGATTTACAGCACTATTCTTTCACACTTGGTAGATAGTGAACATCAAATCGAAATAGAGGAAGCTTTCTCTGTTTTATATCAAGTTCCAAAATATCTATCTCAAGGAGCTAGATTACGATTTGTCTACATAGCCGAAGCTATCTGGATCAACTCCAGAAAACTAAACTTATGCATCCACGATCCCGCGAGATCCGAACCCAGGACCTATCAGTCTCTCACCAGGCGCTTAACCAACTAGACCACTGAGCCAGCATCCAATGGTGTTAACGTCTAACTTCAACCAATCCACAAAGTTGCGCCACCGTACACCATTGTCTTCAGTGAGTTGACATCTCACAACAGACCTGGTTGAACTCCACTGGCAACGGCTTCTCACTAGAACTCCAGCATTTTATTCACACAATTTTTTTGCATTTTCAACTTTGCTATAATACTATCCTACTTATTGTGACCGGACACTTTACTCTAAATCATTCTGACCTTTATTGAATGACCTTTCTAATTTGCAAATAATATAATTTTGAAGTATATATATATGTGTATATCGTAACAGATGCAAACGTTCACCATCTTCTATAATAGATCAAAATCATTGCACAAAGCAGATTATCTACATCAAAACTACTGATACAATGATTTCATGTCACATCTAATTTTCTCCCATCTATGCTACCAAATATACTTGAATTTCATAATAAGTAAACCCTAGATATCCACTTAGTGCACCCAACTGAGTCACAAGGCAAGCCCTCACATGGAATCCTCAAGGTCAAAGGAAAAGAGGAAGGCCAAAGAACACATTACGCCGGGAAATGGAGATAGACATGAGAAAAATGAACAAGAATTGGATGGGACTAGAAAAGAACGCCCAGAACAGAGTGGGTTGGAGAATGCTGGTCGGCGGCCTATGCTCCATTAGGAGTAACAGGCGTAAGTAAGTAAGTAAGTAAGTAATCCACTTAGCCCAACCAAACCAACCCACTTAATCTTCATTAAATATCTTGACTATAGTTTAAGGATTTAATCACTTTATAGTTCTACAATTATTAATACAGAAAAGCAATAATTTATGGTAACTCACGGGCAATTGAGTTTGTTCACATTTAATTCGGTTAAGTCATTTTGTTAACTTATTAACGAACTGAGTTACCCGTACAACAACAACTTATCTATATCATTGTTGCGAATGTATGAACATGTATGCTTGAACCATTGCTTACTGCCTACGCATTTATTCACGCTGCTAGGCTTACTACTACTAACCGCTTAATTGATTCGATGATTCATTCATTTCACTATGTATATATATGTCCATGTTATTCATGTTCATTGCTCTCGCTCTCTCTCTCTCGCTTAATTGTACTCGCTTGCTCGTTCTCATATTCGCTGACTCACTCGCTTGCTTGCTTGCCTGCTTGTCTTTCGGCACAACTCTTTCATGCTTGTTTAACGCATTTGTAATTTTGGATATCTGTGTGTGTGGTCCCATAATAAACATAATCAACACTTCGTATTCACCTTCTGATTAATATACCGTTGGGGTGTTATCTAGTGACGATTATCAAGACGAACTGTATACAAAATTTAAGGATTATATGGAATACCGACCACCACAAATTAATTCAATGAAAAAATATCATAACTTACAATACTATCAGATGGTAAATGTTCTTTCCATGGCCATTCAGTACTTTTTGATCCAGAATCCCAACGAAACTCTTGAAGACAGCTTTCTCTAGCTAATTCTAATGTAAATGGTGATGATGATGATAATGATCATAACGGGAAAAACAGAAACAAAATTAAACATAAATCAACAAAACGAAAGTGTGGGGGGGGGAGGGTAAAAATAGGTGAAGAGGATATAATAATACACAACATTAGTTACAATTTGATAATATCATTCATAGTCTATTGTATAGTAGTGTGGTCTTGAATCCTGTTAGAGGTATGAGAGCGGTTATCACTCCCCGGTCGCCCATACCGTGGAAGGGTTCTTCTGGAGGTACCTAAAAAGGAAATTGAATTAGAGGTGGTCTTAGTGGCCTGAGAGCGTGACCGCAATGCCCAAGGGACAACTACTTGAGGTCGGTCACATACGACCTTTTTATGGGTAATTTTTGTGTTAGCTCCGTACTTGTTGAGACCTTACCGCCGGAGACGGCTATCCGTGGGATAAGGCGGGGTGTGCATTTCTAGGGTAGACCTTTTCTAACCTCACCCCTCCTTGTGGGAAGGCAGCATCGCTCTCATGCTGGTTGTCTGAAGGAAACACCTTAATATTGTCACACCTCTGTACATTCAGCAGTACGACTTCGCCTTCGGACCTTGGGTTTGTTACTTTTAGTCTAACCACTCTTCAACCGACCTGTCTGACATGGTAGGACCTTGAGGAACGGTTGTTCCAGTCAGTATAGCTCGGTTGCTTCATCAAGATAGGCAAGCCCGACCACCAACACGTCAAGGTAGCAACGACGGTCGGGTCAGTGAACGAGAATATCAGTAGGGACAGCCAAATGTATTTGAACACACAAATACAGAATCTCTTAGTAAAATCTGTGAACCATACAGTAAATACTTCGATCGTTTCAAACTTTACTGTTCCTTCATTTCCACAGCAATTATTCAATGTTCTTGTTCTCTTCTCTTCGATCTTCATAACCTTCTGCTGCCAAGTATTTCACTTCCGACTGATGATACATAATACTACTTAAATCTGTCGTCATCGGTAGCACATATCACCGTGGTACTAGCTGATACAGAAGTTTTTTCACAAATTAAACTAATCACTAATCAATAGATACCTTGGAAATTTCAATACTGAATTCTTTTATTTGAGCAACCAGTTGGAATGACTAACCCTCAAAACCATCAAATTAAGGTCAGAACAAGTGTTTTTAATGTGATTAACTAGTAATGAATTTCCTACAGGCAGATAAGGCGATGTTGTATATTAATCTTGAATCTATATCTTATATTTATAAGGTGTAAATAGCTATTTTTAATAGTTTTGTACTATCATTCAAGGTGTTTAAAGGATGAGGAATCTTGCATCCAAGATTTTTGCAGAAATACAAGTAGTAACCAAGTGTACAACTCTATCATCTTCCCATTTATACACTAAGGTAGTGCCCCCACCCCTCCCAACAATATACAATACTATCTGTGTTTGTAAACCCGTTGAATATATTATATTTAGATAAAATCTAGTTCAGTTAAATAAAATAACGTTTCGTTCATTGTTTATTCATGACATTAGAGTATAATCCAAACACTCAGTCAGTCAACTACAACGTAGGACCACGCACATATATACATCGATCCAAGGTGCTATACCTCATTAGCGTAACAAGATAGACACCAAATTCATAAAAGTAGGTACTTCAATCGTAGTAGTATATAAAAGAAGGATTGTTTATAAGGATATAGTACAGGAAGAAAGATATAAAGCGATTTTAATCTCACGGTTTGAGGGAAGACAAAAAGTATATACACCTACACCATTGTGATCGATTCTAAGCCATACCTCTAACAGCACTAAAGATCACTGCGGTCATAATTTAAATAGTAGTGTGACATTATTAACGGAAAATAAAACATTCCCTGAAAATTCAACCATAATCAAATAAAAAGGAACATTTAATAGTCATTATGTTGAAATTTCTGGACTGTGTACGTAAAGATGAATTTGAAGACCTGAAACTTGGATCCTAAAACTACTTAATAAATATTCAAGTATTCGGCATTGTATCATTATAAGTCCTTTATCTTTGCAACTGTTGGGGAGTCAGTTAGATTTATCTGAATAGAATGCCCTGGTACGGACGAGAGTGGGGAGAGTCAGCTCTCCCCCTATCTCTCCCGAAATGCTCTCACATGGCTACGCGTATACAGCCACTTCCAGAGAAGTCCTACTCACTGCCTTCTAGCGGCATTAATGTTATTTACGAAATTGAAAGGACGAAAAGCGAATGTCCGGCTCTTTAACCAGGTTGGTGGAGACGGAGGATCAACCTATGGCAGTTGGAAAACCCTGATTTCAAACAATTGGTGCACATAGGCTCCAGAACCCTGAAGGGACAAATGGTGTAGGAACCTATTGTTAGTCACCGATTACCATAGGAATGCATCTCTCGACGTTGCTCCACTGCCTTGTGGATCATACCTTTAGGTCAAAGGCTACGAGTATAGCCTCCTATGAAGACTACCTGCTTCGTTTTGGACACCCCGGCAGTATCACAGCCCACATGAAATCAAGTGACTTGTATGGCGCAAATGTATTCGGTTCCCATTTGTACCAATATTGATGTGTTCAAATGACCAAATAATAATAATTTGAATAGAAGTTTATGATTTTGTCGTGTTTCTGTTTTGTTGCTTCCAGTTTCCACATAACATATTACAATTGATCAGTAATAATTTACATAAAGACAACCAAAAAGTCACTCAAGACCCAGATTTAATATAAAACATATTATAAAGCCAATTTAAACTGTATAGACATGTAAAACTTACCATGTAATCGATTAACCAAATATCCTTGATCTTTCATAAAATCTAAAAATGCCAACAATACTGGAAGTGTTGGTAAGTATTGATATTTAAGAGAGGAGAATTGTTGAAGGGTAGCTAAACTAGTGGCTAAAATTGAAAAGAAAGAAAAAAGAGGAGAGTGAGAGAGAGGAGAGACAAGATGTAAATAAGATGGATACGCTGAAACTGTTAAAATTTTATTGTTTGAAAGAAAAATGAAGTGTTTTCTAGAACTTTTGTGCAACAAGTTCGAACCTCATTCATCTATTGACTACAATAGGACAATGTTATATCTGGTTTTAATCTTTGGAAATCATTTAGTTACTTTATATTCTGTTAGTTCCTTGTAAAATTGAATTGATTCTTCAGTATCATAATTCTTTATACAGATCAATCTATATTTTTTCATCGTCAATTACGATGATTTATTCTTAACAAATCATTGATATGTTGATTTGACAACTTGATCTGAATAGAAGACGATTGTGAATGTATTCAAACTTACAATATTCCTGCTGAATTCATTCATCTTTTTTGTCTACTAATAAACCATGAGAATAAGGTATGTCTTTTGGATTATTCGAATGCCCTAATACGGCCGAGAGTGAGGAGAGTCAGCTCTCCTCGAAATGCTCTCACTGCCTTCTCGCAGCATTACTGTTGTTTATAAAATTGACAGGACGAAAAGAGAATGTCCGACGCATTAACCAGGTTGGTGGATATGGAGGATCCATTCTGGGGAAGTTGGAAAACTGTGATTCCAAACCAATGGTACACATAGGCTACAGGATCCTGAGGGAACGAATGGCGTATGAACCTATTGTTGGTCACTTGCTACCATGGGACTACATCTTCTGAGGTTGCTCCACTGCCTTGTGGATCAGACCTTTAGGTAGAAGGCTCCGGGTATGGCCCCCTAAGAAAACTACCTGCTTCGGTTTGGGCATCCAGGCAGTATCCCATCCCTCACACAAATCCAATGATTTATGTTGCACATATCTACTTGGTCCCTTCTTCTGCCAATGTTTGTGTTTAAATAAATAATAGTTTTCCACGTGCGCACTAATTTCTGAAGGTTCTCCAGCAATTATTAAGCAGAACTAATCTCAACAAATTTATGGAGTAATGATGTGAACTAAAGGATAATAATAATAATATACAACGGAAGAGGTAGCGGACACTAATCTTGCAATCATTCATGAAAGCATACATTGAAGATAAAAAAAACTGGATATAAAAACTTGCATCCAATAAGAGTTTTATCGCCACCAGCTTCTTCAAGATTTCGATTAATTGTGTCAATTTCATTGACAATACGTCGAATGATTGTACCATGAAGCCACTGAAATAATAAAAAAGGGATTTTATTAAATGAAGGAATGTTCTGTCTAATGAATTTTAAAAATGGGAAAATACATCACCTAAGTTATGCCTCATTTATTTAAATACATAAATATTAGTACAAGGAGGCATCAAATGCAGATGAGCCACACAAGTCACTTGATTTGTGTGAGGGCTGAAATGCTGCCTGGATGCCCAAACTGAAGTAGGTGGTTTTCTTAGGGGGCCACTTTCCGAAATTTTGACCTAAAGGTCTGGTCCATAAGGTAGTGGAACAACATTAGAAGATGCAGTCCCATGGTAGCCGGTGACCAACAATAGGTCCATACGACTTTTCTTCCCTCAGGATCCTGTAACCCATGTGAACTATTAATTTAAAATCAGAGTTTTCCAACTTCCCTAGATGGATCCTCCGTCTCTACCAACCCGGTCACAGTACCAGACATTCGCTTTTCATCCTCTCAATTTCGTAAACAACACATCCGCCGCGAGAAAGCAGTGAGTAGGGCTTCTGTGACAGTGGCTGCATGTGCGTGGCCATGTGAGTGCATTTCGAGAGGGGAAGCTGACTTTCCCCACCCTCGGCCGCACATCCCTCTATATGCACACAGAAACGTATGACCGTTGTATTGATTGAATATTCAGCTATGTTGAGAGGTTATTATTCACAAAATAAATCTTTAGAATCTGAGTGATTACATACCTTTCGAAGATTTAGAGTCCAACGATCTAAATCGCTTTTACTAACTTGATTTTCAATCCAATACTGTAAACAGAGGAAAAAATGGTAGAGTAGTGAAATATTCTACATAACAAATCCAGAGTTCACTTTTTAAGATATTTCACGGAATAGTTTCAGCAAATAACATTTAAAAGGAATGACAGGAGTATAGTATATTACAATAATAATATGATAGTGATTTAGTGTTTACAACACTAGGTTACGAGCTCGTCTAGGCACAGATTAGTTTTAAGCTACTTTTTCGTTGTAAATATAACGACTATAGGTCTTAAAGATTGTTGTTAATGACATAACACAAATAATACAACTCATTTAATAAGCATAGGTTTTATGTAATTGGCACGGAGTTGTACATTATCGATAGGGAGACTGGTGATGCTCTCTGTTCCATTAAGTCGAAGGCTGAGTGAAGTTCGAACCTGCGAATTGTTTGATGAAAGTCGATTATTCCGGATGCTTAGCTCCACCTTCCTTACAATAATCTCAACATATTACTTCCTCACGTATTCATTCAACAGAAATGCTTACCTCATCTTCAGATCGTTCGTTAATTTCACGATCACTTTTCCCAGAATCAGGAGTTATACTGTTTGGAATAAAGGCTGGTCCAGATAAAGATTTTTGTGAATCATTCAAGTATTGCTGGCAAGGATTAGTAGGTTGAATATAAGCAGCCTGATATTGGTATCGTGGGGATGTCCCTGATGTTAAAAATGGAGAAGACCAAGTGACAGAACGACGCATGTTCCCTGAACTCTGTCCAGGAGCCTCTCCGCTACTGAAAGGTGGTAGCACCGAGCCAAGTCCAGAATTCACAATTGGACTGAGGGCCAAATCCAAAAGAGAAACTGATAACCAAAGGAAATTTAAAAAAAGTACTTTGAAGTTATTAAATTGGATAAAATAGGCGGTAAAACTACACAACAGCGTGTTGATATTATCACATTGAGAGATAGCTTTGATGTAGGTATTTGTTTATTATACGATTACATGAGTCTTCAAATGAAATTACGAAAAGTGTAATCGACGAAAGCCAATTGAGCATCTTGCGATGGCGGAAAAAAGGGACAATAATAATGGAAGCGAAAACTGGAGATATAAAAAGGAGTAAAGATTTTCCTTTTTTAGCTTGTATATTAAATATTCGATGCGAACTAATAGGATAAACTAATATAACGGATAGTGAATGCAAATAAAGGAGGATAGTCACCTTGGACCCAATCTTTCTGGTCACTACTTTACCGCTGTTACGATGCACGTGATATTCACTAATTCTTATTCCCTAAACCCATTGAGGTCACGTAGAGATGTAGTTATGTTATAAACAATTAATCTCTCATATATATTACTTTTCAAAATACCCAGTGATTCACAATAATTATTGAAATAATAACTTTCTTTAGGATCCATGAAAGTATATATAATGAGTTTCACAGAAAGCTGCCACTGGTAGTTTGGTACTTAAGACCAGTAACTTTACATTATCACTGTGGTAAATCGAAATACAAAAATCCCAGTGTGATAAGCGTTAAACTGTAAACGAACAAAATGACGGTGCTTCTAATACTAAAAAATTCTGGTCTTTCATTGTATTGTAACACTAGGATATGTTAATGACAGCTTAATTAGATACAGAAAGAGGTGCACGCTACTCCAGTGTGTAAATATAATTTTCATCCTTAAAACAAACAGCTGAATGGTAGATAATAGATGCACTACTGAAAATAAACACTTACGATTTTCTTGAACACCCGGACTTCCCGAAACCCGGAAAGATCCACAGTGTGGCTGTGATAAATTACTATGGGACTGATTATGCTGTGGTGACACCGTACCAATTATTGATTGTTTCCAAATAGGTTGATTTTCATTTACAGACTGTGAAATACCAACATCTACATAGGGAACTGCAGATCTAACAGGAGATCCACTGGTGATTTCATATGATGAGTTTCCAAAGGTAGCTCCACAAGAACTGATGTCTAAGCTGTCCTTCAATAAACTGGAGCAGAACATAGAAGGACCAACGAGTGACTTGTTTAAAGGTGATGAGTGAAATCTTAAAGCTGACTGACCTTCGAGGATTAGTAGTAAAAGGAGACTTACTGTGAGAATTACCTGCGTCCATTCTTCGGATTAACGCTGAACTTATTATCACGAATACATGGTATGAAATGCAGGCAATGAGGAGAGTAAAAGATGATAATACTGCAGATTAATAAAATATGAACAAAAACATACTTAACTTTTCATAAGAAGACATCCATCCCAAAGGGAACGAGAACAGACGGAAAATTGGTTGAACATAACTAGTGAGAGTTATATACCAACACAGTCAACTTACAATTCTATAAGTACACACATTCCCACCAGCACATCAACTGAAAGCCATTTGTAAGCGTTGTTTAGTGACCTGATCTGAGCCTCAGCTTTGCATCGACGCTCGACCTTTGGACTAGCCCACACTTGAGTAGACATACGTATTTTGGCGATATCCTGGAAAAAGATTTGAGACCCAGAAAATTCCCAACCTTCAGAGGACAGCCTAGAATATTTAGACAATACAAAAAATATGTAATAAATATCATGAAAGACAATAAGTAGGGGAGAGACGAAGAAAAATAACACTACAGATAGTGGGTTTAAGACGACTCATCAATATCTCAAGTGATTTTTCACCATAGCATTTTTCTGTTTGGTGTGTCAAAAGTATACACGTTGCACGTGTGACTTTAAAAAGAAATTACGAGACTAAGGATATTTCGGTTTCATTTTGATTTTTACGTATTCTACAGATTTTAACAGAGAAACCAGATTAAAGAGACGTTACTTATAGTGCTGTCCAGTAGAAATTTGGGCTACTTTGAGACACACCCTCAAGCAACCGCAGGTATTTTGTTTCACAAACCAAAGCATCCTAATAGACATTTTAATTGTGAACACCAAGATGCTAATGAACTACTTGGCTAGACATATATATGCCTACATTGAAACATTTCAAATAACATACTAACAAAAATGGATGAGCTTGAATATCGGTTTTACTTATCACTAGTGACAGGACAATTGCCTTGAGTTACTTTAATACTGAGCTGAAACTCAAACTGACATCTGAATTCCGATGTCAGGATAATAATGAAGAACAGATTAAGTACACTCTTGACAAATGACTCGACTAAAACTGTCCAAATGTTCCGAGAACTTCTATGAATACGAATACCCCAGTTCGGGTCACGATCCACAACTTTTTTCAATCTGCCCAGACTACCGAACTGCCTTGAGAGACAACGAATAAGTACATTTGACCCTCAACATTTTCAATTTACAAAATAAACCGAAAAGATTTGGCGGTGTAAATTTAACTTTATTTTTGCTGCCATTGTATTAGAGATATAGAAGTAAGCTCGAATCCACGGACCACTTCCATAAGCAACTTTTACGAAAACACAAGGATCCTGCATTAAAAACTGTTCAAAGACGAGCCACTAAATTTGGGTTCGATACTTTAAGAATCGCTGTGATATTAATAAGGCTATTGATAACAGAAAGCGAACAGACATTTAAAGAGTTAGATATACTCTGCTTTTCGAAAAACTGGCTTGATTCTCTGAGGTGGACAGGTAGGTATTTGCGGACGAAATTGAGCATATAATTCCATTCAGCTTAGCATGTAGGAGCAAACAAATGCCCAAAATGGATAGTTCTATAGGTCCTTGACAGTGATGTTGATCTTATTAATTTACTGAACACCTAGTTGAAGGTGCTCGGCCACGCATCCGCGCCAGATCACCAGTGTGTATGCCTTGCTAGGCATGCCTTTCAACTTCTAGCCGGCTCAGACAAAACGCTTCTCCATATGTCGATAGCCTTCCAGATACATCTTTGAACCATTTCATTTCTGATTTGGTTGGCTTGAAATGCTTCGAGTATAAAGGTGTTACGTGTAGAGGTGTTTTCATACTCCGAAAACTCGTGAAATCTTTAGTGGTGGGACCGATGTTATCTGGTACACCAAGCAGTAAGCTTTGAGTTTGTTTCTTGATGGTATATTACATACACTTTTTATATTTGTGATATTTTTTCCATATTTTCGAATTTTCTCCTCACCCATTAGTTTATTTTATCTTCATCATGACGGATATAAACACCTAAGCTATTTAAAATTAGGACTCTCTCGCCTTCCACATTTCAACTCATACCAGTCTGGCCGGACAGGTTCTGCTATGCAGAAGCTGACTTGAATGAGCACGGTGTGATTGATCAGCATTCAAAACTCGTCGCAGTTTTGAAGACGCTACCGCGCAATTTTAACAGGTATGTGATACAGAGTATATTTACTGGTGGTGTTTCAGAGCCTTACGACGCACTGAAGAAGACTGTTCTTGAACATGGGGATTTGACCGACCGACAGAGGTCATGCCAACTTTTCAACAACATCGACTTGCATTATGGCTCAGCAACAGAAATGTGCCTACGTATGCGAGAGGTCATTGGTTAACGGACCTTGATGGGGCTTCTCAGTCAAAGAGAGGCTTCGAAAAACACAAAGTGACTATACGAACCTCCGTTATATTCTGACTCGTTATGTCATTATTTATCGTAATCATAGACCCTCCCTAACTCCTCGAAAGAGTCCTTCACGAAAAAGATCTGTCTCTGAATGACGAGAGGTAGACTATCCTGTTTGGTGCTGATATCATGACAAGTACGATAAGTCTCCTAGAAATTGCGGAAAGCCCTACTATTATTATACTGTTCTCTAATCTCCGAAATATCTTACACGGAAAATTCTTCAGGAAACTTTCCGCTGTCTCGCGTTAACGGCAGCCGTTGCCAGTAAATATAACTGCTGTTGTACATCACTGATATGATGAGGAAAGTTCACTATCTCTTCGACACTAGGGCAGCACTTAGTGTCCCCCCTGCGGATCCTAACAACCGACTTCACGAACTGGTCTTCAACTTATAGGTGGCAAATGAGAAATAAATTACCACATTTGGCAAGCGATATATTTATATTAATGTGAGCTCATGCCAAATCACTCACTGGATTTTTGTTATTGTAGATGTTTGTATGCCAGTGATTGGTATAGACATGCTACAACACCACAATCTACTTATCGACACGCATAAACATAGGCTAGTGGACAAAATTACTGAATTATCTGTCTGCGTATTTCCCTTTTCCGGTTGTAGATTATTCTCAGTCACAGAAAGGCTAATATCAAAACAATTTTATCGATAGGTAACTGATGAGTACCCCAACCTGTACTTAACGCACACAGAATTATCGTGTGTAACCAGAAATGTTGCACACCATATCATGGCACACAGAACGATCTGTATTCTCGAAAGCTCACCAACGGTCTCCCGATAAGCTGGGGTTGACTAAGAGCGAATCCCACCGGAGGATCAAACAGATGGGAACAGATAAGGAAAATTTACCGAGTGATATATCTACAGCTATGCATCGTCCAACAGTGCCGAAACACTATCGGCTCGACGTCTTCAATACGTTGAACAGACTTTATCATTTAGGTGTTCGAGCAACCATCCGGTTCATAGAAGAACGATTTTGTTGATCTGATATGAATAAACATATGAAGTAGTGAGCATGTTGCTGTGTAAGCTCCCATAAATCTAGGATGATTAGACACGAAAAATGCTCTTTCGGCCATCTCCAAACTGGACGCCTGTTCTGACCATGTTCACATTGATTTGATAGAACCTTTTCCGCCTCAAATGAGTACTTTTGCCTCATATCGTGTTTAGACCGTGTCACTTGGTGACCAGAAGCACTGTTTATCGAGGACATTACCGATGAAACAGTGGCCCTCGCCTTCGTTGAATGATCGGTAACAAAACTCCGTTGCCCTTCAACTGTCACTACAGTCAGTGGACTCCAGTTCAGATATGAATATTTTCGTTGTCTTATTACACTACCAGGTGGCAAACTCCGGATACGTATGTCATCTTTAACCCGAGAACGGCTTCAAACACATAAATGTTCGCCCTATTTGAGTGGCTACTTTGGCTAGCAACTTTTTAATTCATATATATAGATCAGTCTTAGACGACTGGCCAACACACCATCTGAGACCTTTCCACAACTACACAGTCCTGAATAACGAAGGATTCGCTGATCCATAGAGTACAGGCTGATGAAAAGACTTGGTACACTAGTGCATTGTTTTGAAATGAAGACATGAAGCCCTTAACGTGTTATAAAAAATTGGAAAGGGATATTTATTGTGACCAGTATTCACTAAAAACTCATTAGCCGCTGCGTCACTCATACTTTATGAATTTTCTTTCTCCGAATCACTTCCTATTATAATTAATATCTGACGTATTTCCCCGTTTGCGAGTATAGGTTTTAGAAATTCAATAACGCTGCCTTGATGTCTAGTGCACAGTGCAACTGCGAGAAAGTAGACACCAATTCGGTTTTATATGTACTAGGTAAACCCAAGCAATATTTTGACAATCAAGGAGGGTCAGTAACAACTCAAGATGGGTGGTTAAGAGTTGATCGAAGACATCCTGATAATATCAAAAAATCACAGTTAAGCAATTATTTGCTCTTATTTTGTGTAGGCATTGAATTTCCTGTTATCCTATATTGAATGTTGAAAGTTTTGTGTGGTTGAAATAAGGACCTCGCGCCTCAAATGGTCTGTTTCACAACCCGAATAATGACATTCTGCAACTACCAGTCTGTCATCTTCTACATATTATACTAAGGGTAATTACCAGCAGTAAAGTTCTACCAAACTTCCACCTCTTTACTCTTTCTACTTCATTTTAATCTTTGACTGACGACATAAAGTCTCTACATCTGATGCCACTGATATTTTCTTGGGCGCCAAATGTTGCAATGTACATGAACTTCATTTTGTCAGATTATCCGAGGTCGAAAAACAGGATCTCTGATAAGGCTAAGGTTTTTAGAAGAATCACGTTTGAGAACTTGTCTAAGATGATTTAATTGTAATCCACCTATATTTAATATCAAGTTTAACTCACTATCCACATCACACATATCACAGAGATGATCATCTATGCCTCCAATTATATCATTAACGTAGTCATAACTCAATATATTGGTTTACCTCCGTTATCAGAACCTGGGATGCTGAAGTACAATCTAATTAACCATTGAATGAACTGAAACTCCCTCCGGTTGAACATAGACCTTGACTAAGAAACGCGACTAGGATCGTTGGTCAATTCGATCTGAGATAAAACAACCAATGTGAAGCACGATAATAGAAATCATAGGCTAAATCTGAATGCGTCAACGAAGCTCTGACAAACAGGGTGGCTGAATGATTTATCATAATGTTAAATTCTAGTTAACCCTCCACTCTGGTTATTGAGATAAAATAAATGACTAAAGTGTATGCAACGCTAAACTACACAATGTAAAAAAGGAAATAATTCAGTAAATTTTAGCGTAGATTAACAACGATATCAATGCGTCGGCTTTTGTAATGGGAGGTTTATATGCTTTTTTGGTTTCTAAGTTCACCTCAATGTTGATGTGTTTTCATAACTCCAAATAACAAAGTAGTTACATATTATGCTAAAACGTTACGTCGTTGACATTTCTATCAACATATACTTACTACTCAGTGAAAAAATTTAACAGTTTAGTGATTATTAAAATATTAGTAAAGTTTTGAGATATTTTTCAGTGAAAAACTGAAATAAGTTACCGAACAGCTGGTAGCTAGAAAGTTTTGAAATGACAGCTTTATCCCAGAATTATACTCTGATAACGTCCAAACCTATAGACACGTATGATATTCAGTGTGGCGAATTCATTTCTCCGCGCTATGATAGAACGTTTAAGCCACTAAGTCATCATCAAACAGTCTACATTTTCATCTTCAAACAGTTTGCAGATAGCTACTGTTATGATATGAATTCTCATGCTCTTTCTAAATCCTTAATCAATCACACTCAGTTAGTGTAAGGTAGCACGTTCACACACATAGGGCAGGTGAAAAGTTACGGAGCCTCGAACAAACCACCCATCAGGTTGAACGTTTTTACTTCAGGCAACAGGTTGCTGACCCGCAGACAGTCTATCAAACATTGCCAAGGTCAAGCATGACTGGTTGGTGTGATGTACATTTATCAAGTCTTACAAAAAGATTTTTATTTATAACACGTTTATTTTATGAAGTCGTCAACGTAGGGCATCATATAAAAGTGGTTCGTGTCAGGTGTCAACCGCTAGACGTAATTCGGACTTGAGCTAGGAAGTTCCACTGTAGTGATCGAGAACACAAATGGAGACAATCAAATGTTATTGAATATCGAAATACAGAATTTCATGCTGAAATTTGAGAACCATACGATAAATATTTCATTTGCGAAATGTATATTAATTGTCCCAGACTTTAGTGTTTCTTCCTTTCCACACCAAGCACTCTCTGTTACCGTTCTCTTCTATTAGATATTCTTAACCTCCTGATGCTAGGGTTTTCACTTTCTATTAATGTTACATACTACTGATATTGATCTACATAAGTAATCTGCACCACAATACCATTTCCGTCCAACACAAGTAGATCATGGTCATTCACACAGACCACCTACATTATTGATCTAGCTAATCCTAAAGTTACGAGCTAAAATGGAACTAACATCAAATGGTCCCTGATTTATTAGTTGTTCCAAGTTTACATCAGTTCAAGACAAAATATACTTTTCTTATTTCCAGGTTTTCGGAATATTCCCTTTCTTTTATTTGTTTACAGTATTATGTATCTAAGGTGTCGAGACAACTTGTATTATACAATACAATATTAATAATTTTCAATAATAAATTGAATTACAAATGATTGAAATTAGAAAATCCAGTGAGTTGACTAAATTAAGTATGAATATTTGGACTTGATTTTACTACATCTTCAAAAAGTTTCAGAGTATCTATTGCAGTACCCCAACTTAATGCAACACCCATTGAACCATGTCCATAATTATGTATAATTGGTAAAGGTTCACAGGTAATTTCAGGTTGATACCATTCAATCTTATAGTGATTATTTGATATTTAAAAAAGAAAGAAAAAAGAAATTATCTTTAAACAGCTGACTTGTTAAAGAAAATATTGCACTATTTGGTGAAATAGAGTGTTGTGTTTGTAAACATAGTGAAGTGTACCGGTTCATTGTATCATTTTTAGGGTGTTTTTAGACTCGTGGGGTCCAATCCTTGTCGGGTAGAAACAAGTATCAACCTCAGACAATGGATGAATGGTTGAGCGGCCATTAATGGGTCAGTGGAAGTTCTACACTAACACCATTGGATTCCGGCTCAGTGGAGTAAAGGTTAAGACTGAGGGCCCTGGGTTTGAATCCTGCCAGCGGGATCGTGGATGAGCACTACTGATGAGTTCTACAATAGGGCGAAACCGCTGTTCGATGCTTTTAGGTTTTCAGTGGTGGTCCAACATTAAACGATTCATGATCTCAATCAAAAAGATAGTGAACATGTCTAACCAAGATATAATCATGTAAATAAAGTTGAGGTCATTCATGTAGGTTTTGTGCTCATTCCGTCATTTAAGTGTAAATTGTATCCAGATACTTCAAACATTTCCGTCGTTGAAGGGTCAGCGAATATGGCTTAAAACATAATGGAATAACTGTATTATATTAGCGAAGGATTATTCTTCAAAAATAAAATATACTACTGAAATTTCTGTCTGCGTTTTAATAACTTTTTAGTTTATTAACTTTTTCATATGCTCTCCAACTGTACAGATCAATTTACTACTAACTTGTCAAAAGTCAGATACCAGTCGGAGTGGATCATTCGTATATTTACCCAACAGAGTACACTTGAACATTTGACATGGGATGATATGATACATCGAACCGGATTATCAAATCGATTACTCAGTTATATGTAAATCAATAAACTTCAGTTAAAGGACACTTGAAAACTTACTTCTAATCTTATAGATGGTCTGAATGGCCGTAATCCTGTCCATTCTTCAACTAATGGTGATTTGCCTAGTCCTCCATGCCAAGTATTATCAATTCTTTGAAGAATATCTTTTGTAGATTCAGGCGATACTCTTATATCATCATCTGTTGTAGGTCTTTTTAAAACTGGAGGTAAATGTTCACGAAATCCTCCAAGAATTACACTTTCTTTTCCTGTATAACAATATGTATCATCGCGCTAATAAAAAGAGAGAGTAATTTAAAAAACTGTTAACATATCATTAGTTAGAATAGGTAGCTGTAAATCTTTAGACATGATCTAGACATGAGATAGAGGGTTTAATTTGATTGGAATCTATTGAAACAAAGAAATTATTGTCATATAGGTAGAAAAAGGTACTGAATACATACATGCCATACTTCAGCATTCGATTCATGTGAGGGTTTGGATACTACCTGGGCGCCCAAACCGAAGCGAATGATTCACTTGAGGAGTTACACTCCGAGCCTTTAACCTACAGGTTTAATCCACAAGGTAGTGGAGCAACGTCAGGAGATTCAAACACACGGTAGCGGGTGACCAATAGTTAGTTCATTAACCATGTAAGGTGTGATCGATTAACGAACTCACCAATGATAAAGTGAAACGCACACCACCACATTAACTTTCCTTGACCTTGTATGACTATGTCTTGTTTATTCACCAATCACAATTTTATGTTCATTACAAAATAATATTTGCCTTGTTGACTCATTTTTCCTATCCTCTAGTTGCTGTTCGGTATGTTATTTGTCTCCGTTTTTCCCTGTGTTAATAGACTGTACTGTTTGTTTTGTACACTAACGGTGTTAATTAGTGTTTTATAAACAGTTGAAGTTTATCAAGCCAAATAGCTTACTTGTTCTGACTTTGGCTAAACCAAGACTCTGTGATCGACAGTCTAGAGAATAGCTTAGAGTTGCACCTGTATGAAATCGCTTCCTGCAAGCCATTTGATCCTTCAGAACCCTGTAGCCCACGTGCACTATTGGTTCGGAATGACGGTTTTCAAACTCCCCTAGATGGATCCTACATATTCACTAACCCGGTTGAAGCACCGGACATTTGCTTTCCGTCCTCTCGATTTTGAGATTAACCACTTTCAAGGCACTCGATCATTATGTTGACAATCCAAATAAAGACCATTACATATTTCAAGAAGTAAGTATGGTGGTTCAATCTTATTATTAAAAATGAAGTAATAACGCGAAAAAATCATCACTTTAGTCAAACATCGAGATTATGGAACTCCATCAGAAAAGAGTTTATTCAATTACGTGATGAGAAGTTGACTGAAGAAAAATTATCTCGAGAAGACAGTCATTTACAAAGAAAATAAATGAAACAAACTGACTAAGTTCTTACAATGTAATTTTATAGTTGAATTCATAATCCTGCTTACTGCCTTCTCACGGCATTACTGTTGCTCACGAAATTGAGAGGACGAAGAGCGAATGTCCGGGGATGTAACCGGGTTGATGAAGATGAAGAATCCACCTAGGGGAGTTGGAAAATCTTGATTTCGTACCAATGGTGTACATGGTCTACAGGATCCTGATCGAACTAATGGTGTATGAACCTATCATTGGCCACCGGTTACCAAGAGCATTTACTTCCCGACATTACTCCACTACCTTGTGGATAAGACCTTTAGGTCACAGGCTCGAGGTGTGACCCCTCTAAGAGAACCATGTGGTTCGGTTTGCCTAGCTAGGGAGTATCATGGCCCACATACGAGTCAAGTGACTTGTATGGTGCATGTGTATTTGGTACCCCTTGGTACCGATATTTGTGAAATTTCATACACATAGTTCCCTTTATCATTTTGAAAAGAGCAAGAACAAAGATTCTAGCAGAATAGCATGAATTCATTTTATTTCGTAGGTTCTCGTCAGCTGCTTACAACCTATGATATTTGAAAATCATAATTACATAATGGGTTTAAATTGTTGACTGAATATTGTAAATATATACCTAATGTGAGAGAATATTCTACAACATTAATTGTGACAACAGTTCAAAAGTGGGTTAGAAACAATCGATTACATAATGAATAACATTGAAGGAATGTAGTGAGTAGAGTTCAGTTGAAAGATTATTAATTTGAAAGATAGTTGAAAAAATTAAAATAAAGTCAATGATGTAATAAATGCAAAACAAGGGAAAACAAAAGAAAAGAAAAAAAAATTTTTTTAAAATTATTTTTAAATGCAGTGAAGGAATATATTTGTCACCAGGGCAAGGAAAGATTAACCACCGTCTCCTTTTGAATACATAGGTCAGGTTTTTGACGCCTGATGGCAATGGCTTCAGCAAACTTCAGAAGACTGGAGTTTGGCTGCTTACTAATCACCCTAAAGGATTGTAAGGTATCTACCTGATGTCCTGTATCGAGGAGATGTTTGGTGATTGCACTGTTCAGAGTCTTTCTTTCCCTTGTTCTGAGACTTTTTGGAACATGTTCAAAGAATCTAAGATATGCTCTCCTTTCAGTTCGGCCGATGTAGCTGCTTTGGCAGGTACATGTAAATTTATAAATGCAATCACCAAACATCTCCTCGATACAGGACATCAGGTAGATACCTTACAATCCTTTAGGGTGATTAGTAAGCAGCCAAACTCCAGTCTTCTGAAGTTTGCTGAAGCCATTGCCATCAGGCGTCAAAACCTGACCTATGTATTCAAAAGGAGACGGTGGTTAATCTTTCCTTGCCCTGGTGACAAATATATTCCTTCACTGCATTTAAAAATAATTTTAAAAAAAATTTTTTTTCTTTTCTTTTGTTTTCCCTTGTTTTGCATTTATTACATCATTGACTTTATTTTAATTTTTTCAACTATCTTTCAAATTAATAATCTTTCAACTGAACTCTACTCACTACATTCCTTCAATGTTATTCATTATGTAATCGATTGTTTCTAACCCACTTTTGAACTGTTGTCACAATTAATGTTGTAGAATATTCTCTCACATTAGGTATATATTTACAATATTCAGTCAACAATTTAAACCCATTATGTAATTATGATTTTCAAATATCATAGGTTGTAAGCAGCTGACGAGAACCTACGAAATAAAATGAATTCATGCTATTCTGCTAGAATCTTTGTTCTTGCTCTTTTCACCGATATTTGTGTTTAAATAAATAAATAATAAACAGAACCGAGTTAGAACTATAATAGTGTTGAAATTCAGTTACTTTCCTTTTTTAGATTCAATTGCCAATGCAATGCCTTATAATCATAATAAACGTCTTGTTACAGTTAGCTATACAATATACCCTTGTGCGCTAAGGTAATTTAGACCATCCAGACTTTCACGTGATAACCCAAGCAGTACAGCTCAATCGCACTTCACAGGAGAACCAGAAACCGTATAGGCTTTAACGCTGCAATCTGAAGAGTACAGCTCAATCCTGTGGCGCAACCACACAGGTACCAGGCACCTTGGTGGACGATTCGCACCATTCACATACACATTCACGTCACATGTATGGTTATCCCGATCAATGATCGCGTGAATCAATTATGTACAGCACGAACAGGTTAAAGTTGACTTATCACGCTTTTGCACGACAGTCAAACTCATTGGTGTTAGCAATCACGACATGCCTTACAATGTTCCAGTGACAATGGCCCTTGAGAACACTGAAAAGTAACCACCAATATGAATGAAATCGGTTAACCAGTAAACCAATTTTGTGCATGGGCAGTCAGCAAAACTTGCCAAAGTAATGCCGAACCATCCACAATATCAATGGCAAACCTCCAGTCTCATATGAGACCTTCAGCTCTACATAGGCATAAACTTCTTGTAGTGATTCATTAATGAAACTTATTATTTTGAAGTTGGTTGACAGTTTGTGTATGTGAGTGTGTGTGCTTGAATAGTATACTGTTTGTTTGATCGACATAGTGAACTACTTCACTTTCTACGATGAATAAGTAAGATATCTGAAATTTATCACTAAACGTATCTAGATATTCTAATACCAACTTTGAGAAGCACAGCTTTCAACTACTGATTCACATAATGAATAATGAATAAATCTAGCTAACTGTTGTTGTAGTGAAATATGACTAACTACGTATTATTGTTTAATCATATCTTGCTCAATAGACTGCCGTACCACCAATCTAACAAATAATACAACATTCACTATTTAATTGTATATAATGATAATGTCACCCATTTGTAGTGAACCAGAACACAATTGGGATCAATCAAGAATATTTGAATACAAAAGCACAGAATCTCTTAGTGAAATCCGAGAACCATATCGTGAATATTTCATTTGTAAAATGTTAATCAATCGTCTCAGACTGCATTGTTATTTCGTTCCCTCATCAATCATTCTCTGTGCTCGTTCTCTTTTCTTCGATCTACTTAACCTTCTCTCACCAGGCATTTCATCTTCGATTGATGATACATACTACTTATATCTATAGATATGATGGTGGTTGAAGGTAGTCAACAGAAAACTCTGGACCTAGTTTTCATGCTATTTGACACTCGTCAGAAAGGTGTATCTGTAATCTTGAGGGAACTGATGCTTCCTGACATATTTGATTCCGTGTCATCTAACTTCACAGTCAGAGACGTTACCACTGAGCTATCCAGGCAACGACTGACCTCCCATCAAGGAACACCAGTTCCCTCAAGATTACGAGTAAATCTTGCTGACGAGTGCTAACTAGCATGAAACCCGGGTCTATCATACCCATAAGATTCAATTGTTTAAAGTTATACAATCATTTACCCTGTAGTCTCAGTTATTATGTTAAGCCCATATAGGCTATGCTAACTTCTGGATAAGCCAATCTATTCACTCTTATTGAGTCACATCTTGACATTGTCACTTGTTCGCTTATTAACCATGACTGCTTTTTATATGAGCCTATATGTGTTCACATTCCTGTAGCTTATTTCTATCTGATTGATTCATACGCCATCTCCATTGGACGTCCTTTCATTTCACTTCACTCTTCCTTCTCCACTTCATTTGCTGCGATTCTCTGATTGCCTGTTCCGATCAACGAGTGTACAATATATATATATATAGGGAAGGGGGAGGTTCAGGAGATTGATTTAATATTTAGATAGTGTTCTCCAAAGATTAACCTAACTTGATCATGATTGCGAACTGCTAAAGAGTCCCACAATCGAATGAAATGACCGTCTAGTGCTTCTAGGTTTTCTATGATGATCTAGCTTCAATTAATTAATAATCTCAACTATTGAAACACATTTAAAATACCAATGATAACTATGAAACATTAAATAAAGATTTCATACAAATTTACAACTTTATTGAAGTGTAGACTTATGAACATATCAAACATCCCGAGCTCCCAATTTTGGGGGAAATCTGACCCATTTTGGGAACATTTTGAGGTTTTATTGCCATTTCCCAAAAATGTCCCCAGACCTGGGGAAATTCCCCAGTATTTCTCTAAAATCCCCCTTTAACCTTCGTCAAGGTCATTCGACTTTGGAGGTTTCCCCGAAATCTCCCCAAACATTGGTGAAGGTCATTTGACTTTGTGAGTTTCCCCAAATTACCCCAAAACTCTTCCCCAAAATTGGGAGCTCGGGATAGAAAATAGAACACACACACAGTGTAATCTTTGATCTCATATTGTTAAAAAGAAAAAAAGCACACAGAAAGAAACACATTCACTTACCCCGAAATAGAATCCAAATTTCATCCATGGTGCTAGAACACGTACTAATTGACCTTTAACTGGTCTTATTTCTGGATCATGAAATAAATAACCTGATCCTAATCCAGTACAATTAATAATTATATTGATTTTTTGTTCTTTAGCCCAATAATGTAATTCATTTGAAGAAGTAAACGCAATCTCTCTTTCACTATAAATAGATTGATCATTTGGAATTAAATTTTTAAGTTCATTCAATAAGTAATTCATATAATAACGTGGTTCTACAATACACGTTGTATAATAATAAGCTGATTTAATATGCTTAGCAAATCCAATAGACTGAATCTATTAAGTTAAAGCAGAAAAAAAAAATCTTGAGTATGGAGTTGTAGAGATGATGCAGTTTTTGGATTGAGATCATGTTAGATCATCATTGAAAACCTGGATGGATGTTTTGTCCTATTGCAAGACTCCTCAACAGTGCATATCCATGATTCCGTTTACGAACCGTTGGATACTGGCTCAATGGTTAAGGATTCGTGTGTGAGATCAATAAGTCCCGTATTCGAATCCCATGAGCACGATTATGAATGCGCACTATTGAAGAGTTCCACAATAGGACGAAACATCTGTCCAATACTTTCAGGTTTTCAATGATGATCTAACACTCATCGATTCATGATCTCAATAAAAAACACATCTTATTTACCTCTTCTTCATCTAAAAATACAGTTTTTCCACATAATTTACTTATAAATGGTCTATCAAATTCATTATATTCT
This sequence comes from Schistosoma haematobium, assembly GCF_000699445.3. NCBI lineage: Eukaryota > Metazoa > Platyhelminthes > Trematoda > Strigeidida > Schistosomatidae > Schistosoma > Schistosoma haematobium. Next base: position 45,586,808 of record NC_067197.1, on the reverse strand, counting down.
GATAATTGATAAGTTGGATGAAAGTATACACCAGTATTCGATGAATTCCAACTAGTTGCTAATTTCCAATATTGTTCACGTCCTGCATTACACCAACGAATAAAATCATTGAATTGATCCTGATCATATTCTGATCCTGGTAATAATTTAGGATCTGGTCTAAATATACCAGCTGCACCATAACTAGTAACCATAACATTTTTCTTATCAGATTGTATAAGAATTTCTACATTTGAATAATTTTCTTTAATTAGAAATGCTGTTGATAGACCAATAATACCAGAACCAATGATACCAACTTTCATTGATAATATTTTCGTAATATTATTGTTATTTTGATGTTATTACCCTACTTAGTAACTAAATTGATCATGACCTTGACATTGGAAATCTGATTGGTTGCCTAAATGGAAAAAGAATAAATTAACTAATAAAAATGTATTGATTAAATAATCAATAATACTGACTATAAATCAATATGGATAAAATGAGGAATATTGTCGTGGATTGGTTGAAGTTAGACATTAACAGCGTTGGATGCCGGCCAGTGGTTAGGCGCTTGCGCGCTAGACTGATAGGTCCTGGATTCGAATGTCGTGGGAGGCGGGATCGTGGATGCGTACTGCTGAGGAGTCCCATAATAGGACGAATTGGTCGTCCAGTGCTTCCAGGTTTTTCATGGTGGTCTAGCTTCAATTGACTCATGATTTCAACTATTGAAATTGTCAATAAGATTGATTGTGAAATCATAAAACAATAACATAAATAAAGTTCGATTGGACCATGGTAACTGAATTCAGTGTATCAGATAGCAACAATCTATCGATTATTAGTAGATATTATGATGTTAAGCAAATATGAATAATGGTTAGCAGTGGAATCCAGGATGTGAGTTTCGTCCTGTTTGAGACTCGTCAGTTGGATATACCTGCATCACAGATTCGATGTTCACTCTGGGACTCGAACTCAGTACTGTTCACTTCCAATGCCATTGTGTTATCCCCTTAGCTACTGAGTCCTTATAGCCACCTCGTTGTGCAACAGGGTGAAATTTAAATTCATTTGGTGTTGTTTTACTTGTATCTTCCCAGTGTTATTTAGGACTGCAATTGATCAGTCACTTGTTAGCATATATGTATCCTATGCGGATTGCCTCGATATAGGCTTAATTCACAAGCTTTTTTAAGCAAAGATAAATAGTGGTTAGCAGTGGAATCCAAGACACGAGTTTCGCCCTATTTGGGATTGGTCAGCTGGATACACCTGCATTTTAGAGTTGATGTTCACTGAATGAAATAGATACACCATACTCCTAAACATATCAGGTTAGCTAAGTGGATAACGCGATGATGTTTGGACAGGACGGTACTGAGTTCGAGTCCCGGAGTGAACACCAACCTCAAGATCGTGTTTTGTTGTTACGTACAGTGCGTTGTTCTTTCTCGACAGACTTGTTTAGCAATAGGTTTCTTCAGAATTCCTCCTTTTTGATTATTGTGTTGTAGTGAAAAAGAACAAATAAGTGGAGACAACGGAATGTATTTTAATACAAAATTACAGAATATTTTATTGAAATCTGAGAACTATACAGTGAATACTTCATTTGTAAAATGTCAATCAATCGTATCAGTCTTCATTGTTCCAATCGTTCTCTTTTCTTCGATCTTCTTAACCTTCTGCTGTCCGGTATTTCATTTTTGGTTGATGATACATACTACTTATATCTATCGACATCAGTAGCACACACCAGTGTTAGATATCATTTTCCTTGTGTTACGTTGCAGTTGTTCAGTCTATCAAGTTTTTGTAGATCCGGACATTGCGCTAGGAGAATATCGCAGTTATTTATAATTAGGAATTACTGTAGGTTGATCACAATAATTTATTTTCAATTGATTAGTCACTAGATGGGGATCAATGTCATGTATATTAGGCCCTTCTTAATGCAGATTGAATCCTATCAATCAAGTTGCAATGTATCCACTAGTTTAGGTGATTCGATATCGCGTGCACTATATTGAGATATGATGGTGATTGAAGGTAATCAACAAGAAACCCTGAACCTAGGTGTACCTGTAATTTTGATAAGGACTGATTCTCCTTGACGGATTCAATCCAATGTCATCCAGCTTCGCATTCAGGGACGTTACCATTAAGCTATCCGTTCCATGACTGACTTTCTGTAGGACGAACATAATGGTGGTCATCATCCAGTGATCAATCAATTGTGAATACACAGTGATAATCAGTCGCCTCAAGACTACAGGTACACATTATTGACCAGTGTCAAATAGCATGAAACCTAGGTTTGTGGTGCGTGCTACTTATATTGATATAAGTAGTATATAACGCGAGTCAGGAATGTAATGTCTGGAAGCAGAAGATTGGGAAGATCAAGAAAGGAAGAACGGGAATAGAAAGCAATTAGTATAGAAATGCAAGAACAATGAAGTCCGAGACAGTTATTGAACATTTTGCAAATTGGGTATTATAGTATGGTTATTCTATTTTACCGGTTGTCCTCACCTGTGTTCTTCCTCACTACATTTGGTGTCGCTGCCTCGACTAAGGATGAAGATTCCATGGCCGAAGGAAACTGAGGACGGAGATGTGCTGAGCTTCCTGAAGGAGTTAGAGGCCGTGGCGGAGTTGATGGGAGTGAAGGAGCCAAAGGCGAAGGTGGTGGTGCTAGGAGCGCTGCTGATAGGCAGGGCAAAGGCTGTATTTAACAGCTTGGACGGCGCTGGCGGAAATACGACATGGGAGACAACCACGGGTTGGTTGGTGGAGGAGTTTGACAACCCAGTGGACGGGGAGTAGTTATTGGCGTCGTAGTTTGTCGAGAGTGTGCCTGCCGCCGTTTTCCAGTAGCTGAAACCAGTAAACGCAGCACAATCTATGGATATTAGTGAACTAACGAAGGTGACTCGACAGCTGGTGACACGAACAGTAGCTCCAGTCGGGTGAGGAAAGCAGGAGATAAATATTGCCGAGAAGAAAATTGAAGAGCTGAAGCGTGAGATTGTGGCAATAGGGGTGAATCATAAAAGGAATGATAAATGTTCAATAATTGTCTCGAACTTCACTGTTTTGCATTTCTATACTAATTGCTTTCTACTCCCGTTCCTTCTTTCTTGACCTTCCTAATCTTCTGCTGTCAAGACGTTACATTCCTGACTCGCGTTAAATACTACTTATATCAATATAAGTAGCACGCACCACAGGTCTAGAGTTTCTTGTTGACTAACTTCAATCATCATCTATTCAAAATGGAACTTATCCATTATATAGAATATATATTTACCGGATGAACTGTATACTATATCTATCTATCAATGAACATATACAAAGTTATAATTAGATTTAATATTTATCAATTATTTCTATGTATCATTCATATTCTGTTTACACATAAATTTTATCGGATAATTCATAACCATAAACATACAATTAATGAATTAGTTTATTTATCCATTGAATAAGTAATGTTATGGATCAAAGACATTGACCTGAAACTGTTTACAATCTTATTTGTTGTTATGGTTAAAGTCAGTAAAACAAATTCGTTTGACATGATCAAACAATAAAGGGGGGTATGATATATATATCATATTGATTGAGCAGGGAGGGGAAGGGGGAGGGGAAAAGAATGAAGTCCATGATACAATAAATTAGTGTTTATTGTCAGTGATTATGTTTTTAATCTTACAATTATAAGTAACTGTATGGTGAAAATTGTTTTTCATTAAGATACTCAATAGATTGAAGAAAATTCTTTACAATTAGTTTTTCATTGTTTATTTGAATAGATAAATATTGATACAAAGGGGGTATCAAATACATATGCATCATACAAGTCACTTGAGTTGTGTGTGGAATGTGATACTGCCCAGGTGTTCAAACCGAAGCAAGTGGTTTTCTTAAAGGGGTCACACTTGGAGCATTTGACCTAAAGGTCTGATCTTCAGGGCAATGGAGTGACGTTAGGAAATTCAGCCACATAGTAGACGGTGACAAATAATTGATTCATACACCATTTTTTCTTTCAGAATACTCGAGCTCATGTGCACCATTAGATTGACGAGAAGGTAGTTAGTAAAACTTCTCTGACAGTGGCTGTATACACATGGTCATGTGAGAGCATTTCGAAAGAGACAGAGCTGACTCTCCCACCGTACCAAAGCATTTGGGGGCCAATCGAGTAGTAATGTAACATAATAATCACATAACTTCAGAATGATTATAAAATAACGTCACGGCACACTGATTAACTACTTCTTAAACAATCAATGCTACCGGATACTTAGAGAAGACTCTAGAATCTTTTTATATAAAACATATAAATATACTAACATTCTTCTTATTGTGCTTCTTACTTCCATCAATCCTTGTTATTTGGAATATAATGATGTTCCTATTCAACTGTGTTCTGATATGGGAACTTGTCGTGTGAATTAGTGTCCAAGTATACCAAACAATAAGTTTGACTGGGTCGTATTAAGACAGATCATAACATTATCTACTAATAAGTAGCATGTATTTGTTGCTAAAAGAAACTACTCCTTTTTTGATGACCAATTGTCTATTCATAAAAGATTATTCATAGAGAAACTGTATAATTATCATATTCTCTGAATATGAAAGCAAATGATGAATTATAAACTTATCATTTAAGTAAAATATATGCAACTTCAATGGTTGAGATTATGAACCGATTGATGTTAGACCACCATGGAAAATTTGGAAGCACTGGATGGCCATTTCGTCTTATTATGGGACTCTTCAGCAGTACGCATCCACGTCCCACAATCTGAGTCTCACAACAGGACGAAACAACTATCCAGTACTTCCAGGTTTTCCATTGTGATCTAGCGTTAAATGACTTATGATCTCAATTATTGAAATTACTATAATATCTACAAGAAAACCCCTTCTGTTACTGAAATATATGTATCACATAGTTTGATTTAATTGCCTGATATTAATGAGTTCAGGTTTTAGGAAATTTTTCGTCTATTATGAAGGTGTGTCTGATATAAACCCACTTAGCATTGTTTACTTGAATCTTCCCATTGTTGTGTAGAATTGCAGTTGATCAGTCTCTTATTGGCATATGTGCATCCTGTGCGAATTGCCTTCATTCATAAGCATTACAAGCAAAGATGGATAGTGGTTAGCAGTGGAGTCCAGGATGCGTGTTTCACCCTATGTGGGACTCGTCAGCTAGATGTACCTGTATGAGTTGATGTCCACTGTGGGACTCGAACCCAGTACCATTCGCTTCAAACGCCATCGCGTGATCCACTCAGCTACTAAGTCCTGATAGATACTTGCTTGTGCATTGGAGTGAATTTAAATTCACTTGGTATTGTTTGGCTTGTATGTTTCCATTGAGGTTTAAGACTGCGATTGATCAGTCTGTTATTGGCATATGTGCATCCTGTGCGTATGCCCCGATATAGGCTTAATTCACAAACCATGTTCACTCTGGGATTCGAACTCAACAGTTGGCTATCGGAACTCAGTATCTAAGTGTATAACGCGATAGAATTTGAAGCCAAAGATACTAAGTTCGAGTTCTAGATTGAACATCAACTTTGAGATGTAGGTACATCCGACTGACGAGTCTCAAGTAGGACGAAAACACTCATCCTTTATTCCACTTCTAACCACTAACCATCCATCTTTGCTTATAAATTCAAACAATATCGAGGCAATCTGTATAAGATGAACATATGTCAACAAATGACTGATCAATAACAGTTCTACATAATAGTAGAAAGATACATATAAACAATATCAAGTGTATTTTACATCTAAATATGTTGATTATATGTCATAATGATTAGTTTCTATTGTTTAGTTGAAAACCCTCATTCATCAAAATCTATTTCATTCATATTAGTTACTATTGGTTCAATGGTATGATTTCATAAAGTAATTGAAACTTTTTGTATGAAAACTTAATGAATGAACCAATAATGAAGTTAGTACTTAAGTGAATTCTATACAATTGACCTTATATACATATATATATATATATAACCTTAAATGATCAAATATATTGGACTGGGTAACTAATTTGGAATAAAGAAAAGTATATTTTTATTATTTAAAATAAGGTTGGTTTATTTGTATTTTATAATTTCGTATTACTAACTTACTTACTTACGCATGTAACTCTTCATGGAGGAGCGTCGGCTGCTTATCAGCTTTCACCATCCAACTTTGCCTTGGATAATTCTATCAAGTTGTTTCCAGTTTCTATTGATCCTTTTCATGTCTGTTTCCGATTCTTGGAGCGTGTGTTATTTGATTCTCATCCTTTTTGTTTCGCTTCAAAATTTCGACTTAGGGTTTATCTCGTGATTCAGTTTGATGATTTCCGTATTGTTCATTTCCAACGTCTTTTTCCAATTTCTTCTTCAGCTGGAAACTGGTTTGTTTTCTCCCACAGAAGGCTGTTGCTGATGGTATCTGGCCAATGAATGTTGAGTATCGTGCGTATACAATTGTTTATAAATACTTGTACCTTCTTGATGATGGTCGCAGTAGTTTTTCACGCTTCAGTTCCGTACAGTAGAACTATTTTTACGTTCTTATTAAACATACAGACTTTGATATTGGTTGACAGTTGTTTTGTGTTCCATATGTTGTTCAACTGGAGGAATGCAGTTCTTACCTTTTCAATATTCACCTTTACATCTTTATGAGATCTTTCAACATTCATCGATGATGATATTTTTCCATTAATGAATCTCAAGTTATACCATTGAATAGTTCACTTAGATTAGTCTTTTACAATATGTTTATTGTAGATTTTATAAGTATATCCAGGAATTTGTCATGCTTTAATTGCATAAAAGTTTAAAGGAGCACTCAAAATACACACCGATAACTTAACAGTCTTGTAGTGACTGTTTTTCGTTCACCAATCACCCTCGTAACCGTTATCATATAATCCTCAACGGTTTTTGAAATCAGAAGGCAAACAAAAGCAGTGACTACAGTTTTATTAGCAGAGACTCAAACCACAAAGCAGTGAGGCGAATGAGTGAGTCAGCGAACCGAGACTGTAGAGTGTAAACGTACATGTATACATATAGGGTAAATGAATGGATCATCGAATCAATTAAGCAGCTAATAATAAGGCTAGCAGAATGAGTATATGCGTAGGCGGTAAGCAATGTTCAAGCATACATATTTCATACAAGCACAACAATAATAAAGGTACAATAAGTTGTTATAGTATGGATGACTTTGTCCTCTAAATAAGTTAACAAAAGGGCTTAACTGAATTAAATGAGAACAAACTCAATTGCACGTGAGTTGCTATAGTCTTCCTGAAGTTTGTGCTGAACGATGAAAACACCATGACTAAACCATCCATCTCAAACAATAAAACTTCATCAGATCGTTTAACGTTTGATCTCATATTAGATTGTATGTTTAAAGTGTTTAAAAAGTCTAGTAATGAACAAGAAACAATTATCCTTTAATGAATGGTTTACATTTGTAATCTGGTTATTGTTCACGGAACTATATCCGTTTGATTCAATGATTTAATGATCAAGAATTGAATTCACTTGATGTTGTTTTACATGTATCTTTCTATTGTTATTTAGAACCACAAATGATCAATCTCATGTTGGTATATGTGCATTCTATTCGGATTGCTTCGATATAGCCTTAAGTCATAAGCTTTTTAAGCAAAGGTAGATAGTAGCACAGGATGCATATATGTGTATATATCTATCGATATCAGTAGCAAACACCACACTACAATCTCCATAAAATTTCCTACGTTAATATGAGTCAATTATTATCACAATTTGATTTGACTTACCTGAACTTAGTGTTTGTTCCACTTTTCAGATATTCAATCAGAATACAATCATCAGCATATTGAAATCTTAGTTCATTTACCTCAATCGACATCATGAATAACAATATTCTTCTTGCAACCACGTTTATAATTCTTTCACTTCATGCTTCATACACTGCTCATATGAACACAAGTCTAACAGCATCGTTTAGTATTGGTTTAGGAATAACAACATTTGATGTAATTAAACAAATGGTATTAACATCTATGACTCAATCAAATAAACCAACTAGTCCATTATTGTTTAATTTTACGGATCCTCAAAATACACTTAGCAAATGGATTGAAGTATCAGATACAGTTCGAGTTGAAGGAAGATCTAAAGCTACACTTGTACCACATATTGGATATGTAGGTTTTTATTCAAATCTAATTAAATTGGAAATATATATTTAGAATTATCGATCAGCAATCTTCTTTTATTTACTTAATCCACAACCAACTGGTGCTTGTTTTGCTGGTGTCGACTACATATTAGATGCTTGGGATTTGTCAGCATATACAGGTGTTGTGATTGATCTACATAGACAAGGTCAAAATTCTAATTTCAAATTGATCTTCTATGGAAATTGTTCAGAAATATTCACTTGTCAATCATATGAGTCGTTTTTCGAGGTAATGTGATATTCAATTGTATAGAATAATTCATTATGTTTTCTATGAAATCTTTATAGACATCTGGAGAACGTCAACAAATAAAATTACCATTTAGTACATTCAAACCATACTTTCGTGGAGAGCCGAAATTTGATTTACCATCTTTAGATATAACTCAACTATCACGATTCGGTATACAATCATATGGTGGTATCTATGCACCGACAAGACAATTTGGTCCAGGTTCCATTGAAATATTCACTATTTCAGCATATAAGGAAGATCAAATGCCAGCCTAAAGAAACCAAGACTACGTGATAGGTAGTACTTATTGATATTATGGTTCTGTTTAGTTTGTGTTAGGTAGTTTTATCAATAAATTTTATATATTGACCAAAGAGTTTTGAATGTTTTCATGGGTTCCTTGGAATTCACATGAACATTATTGAAGACAAACGGTGATGTCTGTCATCTGGTTGATTGAAAAAGTAATCAAATAGTTAAGAATATGTTCTGTCTATCCCAAAAGTGAGATTATCAATTCAATAGTTTACATAGATTAGTCAGTATTTAAGTATGAAATGACTGTAAAACTGTCATAAATCCCCTGTTGGATTTAGAAAAAACTGGTAAGACAGGTGAAATCAAACTGAAAATTTTGGCAAATGATTTGTATTCAACGACGGACTATGATTGATAACAACATAAGTAATGTAATATATGAACCTCAGTTCATGAGAGGCTTAAGGCGATTATTTTCATCAAGTTATGATCAAAGAGCAGCTGAGTCCCATACTAGGACAAGACGGCTGTCCAGTGCTTCCAGGTTTTCCATGGTAGTCTAGCTTCGAATGACTCATTACTCCTCAGCAGTGCGCATCCACGATTCCGCTCGCGGGATTTGAACCCATGGCCTTCAGTCTCGCGCGTGAACGCTTAACCTACTGAACCACTGAGCTGGCTTCCAATGGTGTCAATGTCTAACCTCAACGAAACGGCCGTCTAATACTTCCAGGTTTTCAATGGTGGTCTAACATCAATCAGTTCATAAACTCAATAAAAAAACTTAACAGTCTCCACAACCCCTAAACTCATACAGTAAATAGTTAATTTGCAAAATATCAATCGATTTTCTTAAACTTGACCGTTCCTTTTGCAAATATCAGTCCATCATCCCAAATTTCATTGTTCAAGCATTTCCATACCTATTGATTTTCATTCCCGTTCTTCCCCTTTCGATCTTCCAATGAAATACACTCTATACCTGACCATCGTTATATACTACTGATATAGATATATGTATAGTATAATGTCAAGCCCTAATCATTGCATGTCTTTTTTTTCACAGTAAAAGGATCTAAAATTCATATCCATGATTATTTAGCACATTCAATTTCTTAGTTTCATCAATGTTCGCGGTGTCAAGCATTTTCGTACATATTTAGGTTCATTTAGTGAATGAATACCGTAAGAGCTAGATTTTCACAGAGGATTTCATTCCAAGCTCTAACTATCAATTTATTTTCCAATCAGTATGTATAAGTAAATACCCGATTAGTACCTGAAAATTAGGACTATAGGTGTTTGTGTGTGTATGTGTAATATTCAGATCATAACTTTCCTTATGTGAAAAGGATGAATAACAAGTGGAAAGAACTGGGGAGGATTGCCCAGGACAGAGCTGCGTGGAGATGCTGTCAAGCGGCCTATGCTCTTCCATGAAGGGTAACGGGTGTACGTAAGAAGGTAAGTAAGTAGTGTCTGTGGTATCAAGTATTTTCTTACACATCCAAGTTCATTTGGTGGACGAAAACTGATGATCTCATTAGAAGCCCTAACTATCAATTTATTTGATTTTACAACCAGTAAGTTGGAATGCTATACAGTGTTGTGTTTATAGAAGACGACTGAAATGATATAACTTGTAACATGAAGCTATTATATACAGCAATCATACACTAAACGAACAGAAAAATGTTCGGAGATACCAGGTATTAAACCTACGAAAGCCAAGTCAGTGGTCTAATAGTTAAGCGCTGACGCGCGAAATTGATATATCCTGGGTTCGAGTCTCGCCAGACGGCACCGTGGGTGTGCACTGTTGAGGAGTTCCACAATAGGACGATATGGCCGTTCAGTGCTTCCACGTGTTCCATGGTGATATGGCTTCAATTGACTCATGATCTCAACTTATAAAATTATTATACATTTATTGAATATCAGACAAAAGGATGGTTCATTCTACATGTACTAACACTGATCTGTGAAATTTAATCTACTTGTGATTTCAGTAGTATCCCTTTAAAAATTTAACTGTTCATTATATTTCCATACGGATTTAATGAACAGTTGTTAGGTATATACCTGATTCGTACCCCAGAATTCGAACTATAGGTGTGCATGTACAATATTTAGATCATAATTCTCATCAAATCTTGTGAATTATATGATATTTATTACAGCTATATCCCTTTCATGGATATTCATCTCTGAGGACATGCAAAGAACGAGAAAAGATGTTGATTATCTATAATTTGAATCGGTATAGGTCACTCAACAATCGGCTTGACGTAAGAGTTTCCCCAAAAAATTGTGGGAACAATTTAACAAACCTATACTGATTAACTGAATAAGTTTTTAAAATTTTTAGTAATGATGTGAATCATCCCGTGGAACATATATAGTGGTGGATTTCAACGAAGCAAATTTAAAATAAACAAAATGTAAATAGTGAAATAGTAGCTGCCTAAACACGGTAACTCAATGCATAAAGCATCAGAATTTACAGCGTTAGGCACTTGATAAGCGTCTTAGTGAAAATCAAAAATCCGAATGTAGGAACACTTAGCTGATGTGCGTCAAACAGCACAAAACACGAATAATAATTTCAAATGTTACCAAGATACAAACTAAAATAAATGAGTTCATTAGTTGAGATAATGTTTCAGTTGAAGCTAGACCACCATGAAAAACCTGGAAGCACTGAACGACCGTTTCGCCCTAATATGGGACACCTCAGCAGTGCACATCCACGGCCCCGCCTCGCGGGATTCAAACTCAACACCTATCAGTCTCACGAGAGAGCACTTAATCACCAGACTACTGATCTCATCTATTGAAATTATTGCAATCTTCACAAAACCTCCTCTTATAGTAAATAAGTTTTTAGATTTTGTAATAAAATGCCTATATCTTTGTAATATGCTAAGCCAATCAGAAGTAGCCTAACGAGAAGGTCAATCGATAATAGTCAGAAGCGACCTGAAAAACAAATGGATTTTATTGGTGAAGAAATGCGCTTGCGCGCGAGACCGACAGGTCCTGGGTCCAATTGACCGAGACGAAATCGTGAGTGCGTACTGCTGAGGAGCCCCGCAATAGGACAAAACAGCTATCCAGTGCTTCCAGGTTTTTAGTGATGGTATAACATCAATCGCTTCATAATCTCAATTAAAAACTTTATAATCTTCACAACCTTTATACTGATAATCACCATGTGCTCACTAATAACTAGCTTCGCGAGGGAGTTTTCAGAGTTCTAGTGAGAAGCCGTGACCAATGGAGCTAATCGATGTCCGGTAGAGACAGGTATCTACCTTAGTACAATAGTGGATCGTTGAGCAATTTCATAGATCGGTTGAGGTTAGACATTAATACCATCGGATGCCGGCTCAGTGGTCCAGTAGGTTAAGCGTTCGCGCGCGAGACTGAAAGACATGGGTTCTAGTAACGCGAGTGGGATCATGGATGCTCACTGCTGCGATGTTCCACAGTGGGACGAAACGGCCGTACATGCTCCCTATTTTTCCATAGTGGTCTAGCCTCAACTGACTCAGAAAATCAACTATTGAATTACCACAATATCCACCAAAGCGGCTTCTGATTATAAAACAATAATAATCAAATGAAAGTAAAAAAAGAACACAGTTGAAACGTACCACTGAAGAGAATCAGGGCCAATTAAGGATAAGAAGTTGTATGAATCGTTATGAGTTGAACAATATCTACATATATCTAATAAATATTCTATAGGTAATGTATGGTGTTTAATGTTTGTGTTGATAGTTTGTCAACGTTATTTTTCAACGATTCACATCATGTATTACACAAAATCGAGTCATTATTCACCTCACAACACAGAAACCTCAAATACTCAACCAACTTAAAGTGATCCTTAAAATAGTTAAATAACACAAATGATATGAACTTTGATCCTTTCACTTCATATCTATGGAATTTTGAATGTAAATAGAATATATATTCCAAATTGAGTTATAGTAAAGTTGGGTAGTTTAGTTAACTAGTACATAAATATTAGGTTTGTAAAGTGTGAAAGCGTGCACCTAATACGGAATATCAAATGTTTATGGAATAGTAGAAAAGTAACATTGAAAGTAACTGTGAATCACTGTGATATTCTGAGCTAACATATACGGATGGAACGATTAAAAACCAGTCAACTAACCAAACACATTCCTGCTCATCGATTCTGAGTAGCATGTATCAGATGATTTCTTGTTAATATAATGGTTGATCCATCCAAACACAAGTTGTCGCTGTGGGAGTTTACTGATAAAATAATCCACTTTAAATGAACCGGGAATTTGGGTGACATGATGAGTTAGCCATCTGCAGACCAAATGGTTAAAATGTAACAGTTTAACTTTCCCATTTACGTTGATTCACTATATCATATGACCATCATTCTCTGTTACTAGTGATAAACATCTAACCACCAACGCTGTACTCAGTTGTGTCTAACTTCACAATAGTTTACGATAGTTTTAATGAGAAATAATGACCAAACTTATGCAAATCCAGTGCTTCCAGGTTTTTGGTGGTGGTCTAACATCAATCGCTTCATGATCTCTATCAAAAACTTACCAATCTCCACAACCCATAAAGTAATGCGAATATGTTAATAACGTAGCAGTGGTAATCAAAATTGAACTGTGTTTCGGTAGTTGTAAAGTCGATTGGTAAATGATTGACAGGGTATCGATAATAACATGTAACTGATACAACGAAACTGATAAGTGTTCATCATGATTTCCAGTAAGAAGTAGTCTTCATCAATTGACCAATGAAGAGTGGTCAAAATCACGCTTATCTAGTCTTCTCAGTGTTCATAGAGTTTCAAGTGATCCCATTGATAGAATTCAATCAGCTGTGAGAAGCACACAGGCATAAAATTTGTCCCTACTCAAGGATCCATCAGTGTGAACATCCCAGAAGTTTCTGGAACTACATATTTAACTCACTAACTGGTATGAGGTAGACCACTACTGAATACCTGTCAGTATTGAAGGGCTGTTTTGTCACATTATGAGAAGACATATCGTTGCGCACCCATTATCATGCACCAGAAGACACAATCCGCCCTCAGAGAGATAGCCTAACATATAGACATTTAAGTAGGCATCCAAACGTGTTAATGTCAAACTTTGATTAGATCAACAATATTGTGCAAATTTCATCCATTTCCTGAGCAGGATAACTGTCCCACACCTCGCGTGATTACATTCCATGTGTCACGGTTTCCCACTACAACTACAAGTATTACATATTGAAGCTAGTTACTAGTGAGAACACGGTGATCATTAGTAAAGTTTCTCAGATGTGAAGACGTGCATTTACAAAGATCAGGAGTTATGTACTTGAATAAAACGGCTTCGGAGTGCTTTCAGATATTTAACGACGGTCTAGCTAATATCCTTAGGTGATCTCAATTATGAAAACGTCATTAGTTGATGTGACTTCTATTGGTTTCCATAGTTTAGTTAGTGTCACTAGAATAGCACTGTTTATTCTTGGTTGTCGACTGACATAAACTGATCTGGGTTGATGGCCACGACATGTGTGGACTTGATGGAAGTTGGAGACAGTGCAGAGTTATGGGTGTGCACTGGTGACCGTGAGAGTATTTGTGATAGTTCAACAATTCAGTCAGTTTAGCTGAAAGATCCCTGTATATATTCAAAACGATTGCCTATGTGATATGCAGCAATTTCGATTGCAATATTAGTTGCAACTTCACAAATTGTGGTTTGGCATTGCTCATTCATTTATTTGGTTTCAGTACTGATGCATGTTGTAGCTGTGGATGTCCACAAAATCAATAGCTCTGTACGTCCTCAATATTTGGCGCTGACCACAGTAGCTGAGGGCACTCATTCACGCATCCGCACTAGACCACGAGTGAGTACGCTATGCTCAACATCTACAACCGCTAGGTATCTTAGGTCAATCACTTCTCGATAGCCTATCAAATTCATAACATCAAAACTCTTCACTACTGAATTCTGATTTCTCTGAGGTTGTTACTGGTTAAGATGTAGTCAAACTCCAAATATTTGTGACATCTTTAAACTTTCAAATGTCCGAAAATATTTCGATTTGATTCTAAACTAATCTCTTATTAATTGGCAAACTCAGTCAACTGAATCGCTTCACATCTCACATCTTAAATTGCAGTACTTTATTGAATGCTATACAAAAACAAGTTAAAAACCTTAGTACGTGATGTTTATGCTGCATTTAACGGGTCATTCCGTTTAAAATAGATTATTTCAATAGTGCAAACTGACAGCCGTTTTCAGTGACTATACATGAGACCGGTTTATCAACAAGCAGAATTTGAACAAAAAGCAAAAAATATAGAAACTCTTGCGTTTAAACAAGGGTTAAACGAATGCAGTAAATTGCGAATCATTGCTACATTGATTGTGCTAGTGTAATTATATTTAATTCAATGAATGTAATAAAAACCAGTAAATATCTCAAAATATTACACAATAAATTTGCGTTACTAAATAATAATAAGTAGTTTTCACAGATTGAAATCATGAGTCAGTTGAAGCTAGACCACCATTGAAAACCTGGAAGCACTGGGCGGCCGTTTTGGTCTTAGTATGGGACTGCTCAGCAGTGTGCATCCATGATCCTGCAACCCGCGGAATTCGAACTCAGGACCTACTGGCTTAGCGCGCGAGCACTTAACCCTTAGACCACTGAGCTGGCCGGCATCCGACAGTGTTAATGTCTAACTTCAACCAATCCACCACCATTTACATTGTCTTCAGTGAGCTGATATCTCACAACAGACCTGGTTGAACTCCACTGGTAACGGCTTCCCACTAGAACTCCAGGAGTATCTCTTGAAGTCAGTCTCTAGTGGTCTAATGGTTAAGTACTCGCGCGCTATGCCAGTTGGTCCTGAGTTCGAATTCCGTGGGGTGAGGGATCGTGGATGCGCACTGCTGAGGAGTCCCATACTAAGACCAAAACGGCCGTCCAGTGCCTCCAGGTTTTTACTGGTGGTCTGGCTTCAACTGACTCATGATTTCAATCTGTGAAAATTTCTAAAATCTCCACCAACCCCTTCTGACAATAATAAGTAGTATTAAACAATAAACAAAATAGTCGCAGGGACGTGATCAAGGACAGACAAAGTAAAACAGGCATAACAAACATTCTATACGTTAGTTTACTATGAAAACCGTGGGACGATTGCGCCTAGTCGTCCAATTTACGCCTCTCCGATTGCAAGTTAAATACTTTTTACATACCTAATTATAATGTAGCGGAGATTTTCTTTTGAAATTAATTGTTTAATTATGTTGTGTGCTACTTATGTCGGCAAAGTAGTATATAAAGTCGATCAGGAATAGACTGTCTGGTAGCAGAAAGTTGAAAAGATCAAGGATGAAAGAGTAAGAACAGAAAGCGTTTGGTATGAAAATGCAGGAACAACGAATTTTGACTCAATTACTGAGCATTTTGCAAGCGAAGTATTGTAGTATGATACTTCTATTTCATCAAGTTACTCTGTAATATAACCGTCTGTCCTCAGTTGTGTTCTCCTTCACAACACTCTGAACGTATTTCTTTACGTTAAAATAACTTTTTCGAGTATATTTACATCACTATTTGACCTGTGTGAATAAGCAAGAGCTCGGCATATCTAGAGAATTTATTTCATGAAAAATATTATTAGTTAATGTCACATCAAGTAGTTATTATTACACAACTTGTTAGAATTGCAAATCTAACATTTACAATCTATGGAAATACACTGCTCAGTAACCACACTAAATGTTTAATTAAGAGGATTCAGAAATCAGTAGAAGCTTGAAAATAGTCACATGGTTTTCATCAACTGACCAGCTTATGCACAAGTGAATTGTCATACCCAGACATAGAATCACTCTTTGTTTCTCTTCTGTAATTTTGATGTATTACAACATTCTAAGTAGTAAGATGATTTATTACTCGGTTTTTTAAAGATTGTAAATTCTCCATTATTTAAATAGCCAACTGATCATAGGCACACCACCACCGAATACCTGTGAGCAGTGGAGGCTGTTTCATCTCAGTATGAGACGAGACAATGTTGCGCAATAATTATCATGCACCAGGAGACCCAACCCGCCTTGAGAGAGAATGATCAACGGATAAACATCTAGGTAGGCATCCAAACGTGTTTATGTCTATCTTTGATTGGAACAACAATATAGTAAAAACGTCATCCAATTCTGAGAATGATAACTGTTTCACATCTCACGTGATTGCACTCCATTTGTCATGGTTTCCTCATACAACTACAGTTATTACATACCGAAGCTAGTTACTAGTGAGGATATGGTTATCGTGAATACAGGGTTCTTAAGTGGAGCCGTGCATTTATACTGATGAGGAGTTCTGTTCTTCGATAAAACGGCTCTAGAGTGGTTCTCACCATTTAACGTCGGTATAGATAATATCTAATCCTGAACCCAATTATGAAAACGTCATTAGTTGAAGTGATTTCTATTAGTTTTCGTTTGTTGGTGTAACTAGAGGTAAATAAGTTCACAAAATCAATAGCTTTGTAGTCTTGGACATTTGACAGTAACCACATTAGTTTCAAGGATTCACTTAACTGAGGGCAATCAGTAACGCTCCTGCAACTGATAGTCAACTCAGAACAGTCACTTATCTATATTTAAATAGACTATCGAATATGTATCGTTGAAACTTTACACTTCTGACTTGTGATTTCACTGATTTGGCACATTTCGATCATCAAAGTTCTTACGGATAACGTGCCATCAAACAATAAATACTTCTGGCATCTTTAAATTTTACAGTAAACGTAAACATTTCTACTTGGTTGCATACTGATCTCATGTTAATTGATAAACTCAGTCAACTGAGTTACTTCACTTTTCACTTAATGCTGATTTTCTCGAATTTCAGATAACACAAATGGAAAATTACGCAAATGGAAAAACAACAATGCAAATGATGATTAATTTCCAATGACTATTTGACAGAATTTCTCATCCAAACTCAACAACGCTATACAACTAACATTTACTAGCTTTACAAATACACATGCAATTCCAGTTGACTAATGATTGCCTATGGGTCTGAGTTTGTATAAACCAATAGATGGTATTTCCAATGAATCTGGATCAAACTGTCATTCTTCCAGGTAGTTATGAATATATGCGTGTATACCAAAACGAGATATTTCAGTTAAATCTGAAACCGTTGAATCACAGTTCCGTTTTTCACGGAAGTTTGGCAAATCGGGTAACTGTTATGCTTGAAAGTGGGCTTTCAATGTAACGTTATTTGTTTTTGTTCTCCTGATGTCTATGAAAATATTTTGAAGATAGGCACGACATGCTTATTCTTGATATTATCTTCATTTATATTGCTAATTCTCATCGTTTGTACATTGACCACAAACGATTGTAAAATTTGTATAAAATCGCATTAGCTTGGACTCACTCACTTCCGTTTTCAACCGTTCATAGCATGACACACACTGTTAACTGCTCATATATACAGTAAATACAACACAATACTATAGACTGTAGCCATATTTCCATTATATTGTACGTGTGATTGTGTTACTGAAATCATAACAACCTCATTGGAATTGTTAATTATCCATAATTGTAGACTGTGTTACCACATGCAACTTGTGCATGCCAATGTCTGCTAATTAAAGTAACAGCCTATATCTTTGATTTATGTTTATGAATCGTAACCGGTATATTATAACATTAACGTTTGAACGTATTGACGTTATTGTCATTTTTGAGGTTAAATAATCTTTGGCCAACCACAGTATGAAAGGAAACACATTGAGTGATTCTACAAATTTGAATATCATGTCACATAGAATAAGGATTTATATGATGGACAAAAGAATATTTTCGAACAGTTACCGTAGAAGTTCATTTCGAAAGTAGGATTTTGAATCTGTCTTTAAAGATCAATGAAGATACCTTCCTGTTCCGACAGGTCGTGTTATACACTAGTAAAACCTGATCCATCTCGACTTGGATTGAGTAGATGGAAGAATATTGCTGATTGGTAATTTTGAACATGGTGTTGGTTAAATTACATTTACAGATAAATATATACATATGAAGTATGTCGAACGTCAATGGCTTTAGATTGAACTCCAATTAGAACTGCCTCTGATACATCAATCCAATCATCAAATGAAGTGATTTCAGGATCAGTGAAGTTGAATGGAGTGAGGTAAACTCAATCACCTCACTGTATGAAATTTGTTGGTGTTGACACTTCATTGAAGTCAGATGTCATTGTGTTATTGTTTATAGTCGACAACTCGGTCTCAACATTTTTCGACGAGTGTTACTTCATAGCGTTGAAAGATTTGAACAATGTCACAAAGGATTAATAAGACTTCATTTTACTGCCGATATATGGACAACACGGTTATGCTGTATAATGACTACACTGGCTTGATAGAAACACTTCATCACTTCAATAAAGTTCAATCGTCAATACGACGCATAAATGAGAAAGTAAATCGAGGTACAATAGCCTTCCTAGACACTCTACATACGAGGAGCAATGAAGAGTCATTATGAAGAAACAAAAACAAGAGAACCACTCGGACGGATGATTCAGGTTCTGAAAGGTTTGTTGATCATTCAGCCGGTTATCCATTCTGTCAATGTAATCATTTATGTTAAATAGGACAGTTTCAGCTCTATATTTGCCTACCGTGATAATCGAATTCTCGTCTGTAATGTGTTCACTGATAACCTCTTTGTGTTTCTTATATTAAATACTTCTGTCATCATATTTAATATACTTAAAAGTTCACTGTTATTATACACATTACGTAATCTGGTATTATAATCGATGTATATAAAATGACTGATAGTCACTTTTCAGGTAAACAGGATATCAATCATCTGAATTTCATCACCGTTTGCCTTCACCGATTTCATTATGAACTACAAGAGACCCATTAAAACATTCGAAACTTGTAGGTAGATGTATGATATTTATTGATAAAACTACTTAATACAAACGAAAATAATCATAGCATGAATAAACGCTACATATCAAGTTGTCCATTACTCCTATAAGCTCGGTTTGTTTAAACTGGCATCTCTCCTTACTTATATGCTGAAATAGTGAATATTTCGATGGAACCTGGACCAAATTGGTTTTCTGGCGCATTGCTTCCTCCATATACTTTTATTCCAATACGTGATGTATGAGATAAATTTAGATCATTTGAACCAGATTTCGGTGTTCCACGAAAGTATGCGGAAAAGTTTTCAAATGGTATTATCACTATTCCTCGTATTTCAGGTGTCTATAAATATTCCATAGAAAACACATTGAATTATTCTACACAATTGAATATCTCATTGCATCGAATTCCGACTCATGTGATTCACAATTCCGTACATCTGAACATTCGCCATAGAGTATAAATTGAAATTTAGAATTTACACCCTGTCTATGTAGATCAATTACAACACCTGTATATTTTGAAATATCCGGAGTATCCAATTGCCTGTAAACACCAGCGAAACTCGATCCATTTTCTCGTGGATTGAGTAGATAGAACAATAATGCCGATTGGTAATTCTAAACATAATGTTAGTTACATTATATTTAAAAGCAACATTTACCCTTCCATTTAGTCGTACGATTGCAGCTTTAGATCTCCCTCCAAATAGAATTGCATCTGATACCTCAATCCAATTTTCAAATGCAGTGGTTTGGGAATCAGTGAAGTTGAATAGAATTGATGTTGGTTCTAATGAATTTTCTTCCTTAGCATTGTAAGTGTTGAGCATAAGAGTTGTGAATATTAAGACGACAACAGAGATATATTTCATTATCATTCTGAAGTGAAAATGTTTAGAATGTAGTTGAACTATTTATCTGTAAGATAAAATAGAATAAAAATTGGAGTTTATTTGAAAATGTGCTATCAACATAGGTTGAGATTGTGACGCAATATTGCGGATGATTTGATGTTAGACATTGAGACCGTTGGAAACCGGATCAGTGGTCTAGAAGTGAAGAGTTTGAGCGCATTAGTCGTTCGTGGATTTGTGTCGTACCTGTCTGATCGTTGACGGACACATCACTTCCTCATGTAAGTTATGATAAACGCTTATCAATGTCGTTGTATCACTCTCATGTTATTATCGGTATGATGTCGATAATTTCTCAATCTATTATAGAACTACGAATACGGAGTGCATTACGACTGCATCAATCTTAACAAACTTGTATTATTTCTCAGTACAACTCTGGCAAACTATCGTGAAGTTATAGGCAAAAGACCACAGTGTTGATGGTTAGATAGTTATCAGTAATAACAGGGAATGACGGTTATGTGATATCGTGAATCGACGAAAACGTGAAAGTTACACTGCTACATTCTAACTTATTGGACTTCAGATGTCGAACTCACCACACCATGCGATCGACTGACTTTCGAACAATCAGAGGTCAAATTCAAGTGGATTAATTTATCAGCAAGCTCTCACAATTATAATATGTGTTTGGACTGAGTAACTGTCAGAATAACAACAAATCGTCTAGTAAATGATACTCAGAATCGATGGATTGGAATGTGGTTTGTTATTCGACTGGTTTCTATTTAAAAACTAAACGGTTAGAGCCTGTCTAATTACTCCATCTGTATATGTTTGCTCAGAATATCACTGTGATTTACAGGATAATTTCATTCAATGTTACTTCTACACTGTTCTACTACTGTCTTATTATACATCAGATTGAGTTTGTCGTTTAGAGGTAAATTTCAAAATGTTAATGAAACACTAATTGAACCACTTACATTTGAGTATCTCCTCTCTTCAACTGATCACATACCCACTTGCTTTTATACTTTTATTTCACAACGAGTTCGTGAGTTTCAATCAATCAGGTCATTGTAAATATGATCAGACTCATAATGGCTATCGAGAGTGTAATCCAAATATCAGCAGACTACACATAGTGAACGTGTGAGACATTAATACATAACAAATTTACAAAATAATTTGAAGAGCAATTTAGTGAAACTAACATTAAGTTACTAGTGACACGCACACATGCATACAAGTAGTTGAATGACCTGTTTTCAGATTAAGACTAATATCATTTTTCAACCAGACCGTCTCACCAATCTATACAAGCGAATTCGTACAGTTCATTCTTTTTTGTAAATATCATTATTGCTTGTCCCAATGTTGGGAACTGACTAGAGTTAACTATACAAGTTGTTGGATATCGGATCGGAAGTGTAGAGGTTAGATATTATCAACAAAATTTGTCATTCAAAACTCTAACCATCGATGAG
Organism: Schistosoma haematobium; assembly: GCF_000699445.3. Taxonomy (NCBI): domain Eukaryota; kingdom Metazoa; phylum Platyhelminthes; class Trematoda; order Strigeidida; family Schistosomatidae; genus Schistosoma; species Schistosoma haematobium. The sequence continues at coordinate 45,564,684 of NC_067197.1, read as the reverse complement.
ACTTTTGATGCACACCTCTGAGGAGTTCTACTATTAAAATGAATTGTAGTCCAACACCTTATAGTTTTGAGTGGATGTTTAACTGAGATCAGTCTGTAATGTAAAGAATAAAAAAGTAAGGATTGCTGTCCTCAATATAATTTTTTAATTAGGTAACAGGTTAATATTAGTCTTAATCTGAAAACAGGTCATTCAACTACTTGTATGTATGTGTGCGTATCACTAGTAACCTAATGTTAGTTTCACTAAATTGCTCTTCATATAATTTTGTCAATTTCTCATGGATTAATGTATGATATATTACGGTAAGACATTAACTAGATCACATCATATGAGTAATCAAATTGAATGACCGTTAGATAATCATCTGAGAATGAGATCGCTTGCACTGATTTGACGTGATTGATGGTCATCTTGAACTAATGATCAGATATAAGTTCAGTCAAAATATCAAGGGAACATTTTGTATGCAAGAGTTGATTTTTATACCTAGTAGATCGATAAATACAGTCTCGTTATAAAGTTTTAGAAATGCAGTGATTCGTGTCTCATCATTGTTAATCAACGTTGAGGATAATTACGTAATTTACAGTTCACATTGTGGACAAAAGTAATGCCATGAACAAATTATCTCTTCATATTGAACAAATATCCAGTGATGGATATCATTTCACCATTTACTAGTGAAACTATGAAAAGTGTGAATTTGTTTTGACTTATTTATATATATAATAATCAGAACGTATGAAACACGTCTGATGTGTATAATGCATTAAACTAGTCTGTAGTACGCTCTTTAAAACAATAAGCAATGACAGTGTAACGAATACACGCTAGTGTAAGTTTTTTGAAGACACACTTGTTTCGACATTGAATTTATCAGTTTCATGTGGTTGTATCTACAAGTTTTTTGACGATTGTTGTTGTTGTTTGAAGTGAACATCGATATCTCCAATCACAGTATGTCTACACATATTAGTTATTCAATGAGTGATATGAGATATGTTGTCACATTATTGGTCGTTATGTGCTCAAGTATCATACTCATTCTACGTAACTGAGATTGAAGTCATTTGAATTAAATTGCACAATATTTTATTTGTTTGAGTATTCACTGAAAAGATTGAGAATGCTATGTGGTGTCCATTCAACTGAATTAGTCTAAATGCATCATGACATTGTTCACTTTTTGTAAACTTAAATTCTCACATATCTTATCGAGGAGTAAATATACATCATGTTGAAGTGACAATTGAAATCATCTGAAATGAATGAATTCAATATTTCAATATTACCCAAAGATTCATCTGATGTATGTCACATAATCTCGAATGAAGTGGTCAGTTTCAGAAAGAACAATGATGACTGGAACAGACATGGTTATTTCCTTAAAATGTAGAGAATTAACACACTGATAAAGTATACTCACATCACCATCGTCTAGCTTACACTATTTTCATCTATCTTCTACGATCTGAATTATGAATTTGAAGAATACATATGATCAAATGGATGGTGATGTCATACAAAGATTGAATGTCACTAATCTTACCACCTCTTCAGCATTTAGATGTACCATACAATTATTTTTTCCATAAATACAGTTTACCTCACTGTTCTTCACCACATTGATGTTCCTCAGTGGTTTGTCAGATATGTTACTACAGTTATCACTATTATTAATTCAATGGGTATGTTCACAGCCTTTTGAGTGAACTTGATAACAAAGGATGACTACCATACTGAGGAGATTCAAGAATAGCCTCGTCATTTATAGCATATTCGTTTCGTGAAAAATGAACTATGACTGTTATATATTCCGATGCTTTACTGGTCTAATCTCTCTACAACTCATCTACACTGAAATCCAGTGAGAATTGTCTAGATGAAATAACTATTTGTCTTGGTTATAATGAAAAAACTAAATACACCTAGATTTGTTCAACACATAATTTTACAGTTACAAATTGATTATGGTGTCATGACAGATGACTGTGAACTGATATGAAAGGAATAAATTGACTATAGAATGATGCTGTCAGTGAAGTGCATGATTCATCAGTTATAATAAAATTACTCATTGCACAATTGACCTCGTCGCATAATCGAACAACTACTTAAATTCCAACGTTCCCATGTCCACAAACGCAGCATGGAATAGTCAGTGGAGTGGTTACAAATACGTTTGTTATTTGTGCCGAAAGATAATTTCATCACATATACCTAAGTGAAAGAATACAGCGGGTCACATTAAGTAATAATGAGTACACCATCATAATTTACATTTTCGTTGGAGGGTTAATTACCATTTAAACTTGTGTTAATTTAATGTCGGTTACTTGTTTACTCTGAAGAACTAACTAACATTAGGTTATCAAACGTCAGAAATACTATTCTCCAACTCATCGAGATATAACAAATCGCATAACTATTATCACCTCTTCGCAAAATGCTCAATTTATTTGAAACTATCAAGTCCAACCTTGATGAGGATACCTTTCTGTTGCTTTCTTCTTACATAATTCAAAAACGTGAACCAATGGAAAATCACTATGATCATCACAAATAGAGTCAGCGACTGTTATATAACGCAGGAATCAGTACTTCTCACATCAACCCAACACATACTCTAGTGATCATTAATTCATCACCACTCACTCAGATAAGCGATAATACTGTGTTGTGTATAAGAATCATGGACACCTTCATGTAAACATCACTTATCAGTCTGTACAGCAATCACAGACTGTCACTGAAACAACAAATCTATCTCATTTGTCTCTATATTTCTTACTGTTTTTCTCATAATGGATGACAATCACTTTGAAAACTGGCTTCCGTCTGGAGTTATTTTCTCACAGTTTTTTCTATAATTGGTGACTTCCTTCAGTTAAACTGTGGATGTCGCTCAAAGTGACTAATTCTATGAATCATGAAGGTAAAACATCATTTGTTCAACATTGTGACCTCTTTGAACAAATTTTGTAAGCGATAATTTTAATACCTTATAGAGAAGCTCATGATAAATTCCACAAGTATTTCAACGAACTAGCCACATTTGTCTGTACAAACCATATCGTAGAGCTTATTTTCATTCACAGATTTCATTATTCATTGTCTGAATTCCGTAAACTGACTGTATTTAACTACACAAACTGTCGGATATCGAATTAGACGTATAGAGATTAAGCACTTTCCGCAAAATCTGATCGTCAAATGTCAATATCAGAAAATAATGACTGCTGTATTTATAATACGTTAATTACATCACAATTTAATATTAACCCTTATCTGATAGATGAGCGTTCATCCAAATCTGCGTGTGTATGTAACTAGTAACACCATGTTATTTTTAATTAATTACTCTTGATATAAATTCTTATTTTTGTCATGCGTTAATGACTTACACATCTACTGAGTTTGATCGTATTTATGATATCATGATTGGTTGAAACTCACTAACTCGTTGTGTAATAAAAGTATAAAAGCAGGTGAGTATGTGACCGGTTGAAGAGAGACGAAACTTTAACGTAAAAGTAAGTTATTCAAATGTAAATGGTTCAATTAGTGTTTCATTATCTTTTTAAAATTAACCTCTAAACCACGAACTCAATCTGATGTATAATTAGACAGTAATAGAAACAGTTAATTATAACATAACGTTGTGAAAGTTTGGTCAGCCCTCATAATTTCTTGATTATTTCTTAGTTCACTTTATAGTATTTATCATTGCTCAAATGTGGTCTCCAGGACTGTTAGACGTTATCGCTGATAGCCATGGAGATACCTCCATGAACAATCGTATAGATTATGTAGTCACCAATCGACAATTTTCGGATTAGGTCTAGTAGTATCGTGGTACATATACAGAACCAGACCATAATTCTACAGACCTTTCAAAATACTGATGATTCATCTGATGGTATTTGGCATTGAGTTGGGTTTCTACCATCTCATTAGTGCAATCTGTACCATGCAATCTAAGCAAAATCTAGTGATGCAAACGGCATTGGGTAAAATGCTTATAGCAAGGTCGGTGGTTCTTTTGAGCACACATCAAATGATGACAATAACATTTTAGTATAAAATTGGATACCAGTGTTTATCAAAGTTGTATAAATGCACTTCAGTTGATGTGCATCAAGTCGACATAAACGTGAGCCGATTGTATAGTTTGGTTACCGTTGTAATTAAATTTTACGAGATGATCACATAGTTCTTAATAAGATTGGAGGAAGGTGGAATGTGTGTAATGTATTCATGTCAGCCGACAGGTTTATCACCGGACGAGTTATAGACTGCAATTTATACATGTAGAAAAGCAATATGGACTATCAAACATCAATATGGTGAGGGTCGTACTGTGAGAAAGCAGTAACCTAATACGATATAACAAAAGTTTATAGAACAGTGTAGAAGTAACATTGAATGCAATTATTCTGTAAATCACAGTGATATTCTGAGCAAACATATACAGATGGAGTAATTAAACAGGCTCTAACCGTTTAGATTTTAAATGGAAACCAGTCGAATAATAATAAAGTAGTTGAATGACCTGTTTTCAGATTAAGACTAATATTAACCTGTTACCTAATTAAAAAATTATATTGAGGACAGCAATCCTTACTTTTTTATTCTTTACATTACAGACTGATCTCAGTTAAACATCCACTCAAAACTATAAGGTGTTGGACTACAATTCATTTTAATAGTAGAACTCCTCAGAGGTGTGCATCAAAAGTCTCATCGATGGTTAGAGTTTTGAATGACAAATTTTGTTGATAATATCTAACCTCTACACTTCCGATCCGATATCCAACAACTTGTATAGTTAACTCTAGTCAGTTCCCAACATTGGGACAAGCAATAATGATATTTACAAAAAGAATGAACTGTACGAATTCGCTTGTATAGATTGGTGAGACGGTCTGGTTGAAAAAATGATATTAGTCTTAATCTGAAAACAGGTCATTCAACTACTTGTATGCATGTGTGCGTGTCACTAGTAACTTAATGTTAGTTTCACTAAATTGCTCTTCAAATTATTTTGTAAATTTGTTATGTATTAATGTCTCACACGTTCACTATGTGTAGTCTGCTGATATTTGGATTACACTCTCGATAGCCATTATGAGTCTGATCATATTTACAATGACCTGATTGATTGAAACTCACGAACTCGTTGTGAAATAAAAGTATAAAAGCAAGTGGGTATGTGATCAGTTGAAGAGAGGAGATACTCAAATGTAAGTGGTTCAATTAGTGTTTCATTAACATTTTGAAATTTACCTCTAAACGACAAACTCAATCTGATGTATAATAAGACAGTAGTAGAACAGTGTAGAAGTAACATTGAATGAAATTATCCTGTAAATCACAGTGATATTCTGAGCAAACATATACAGATGGAGTAATTAGACAGGCTCTAACCGTTTAGTTTTTAAATAGAAACCAGTCGAATAACAAACCACATTCCAATCCATCGATTCTGAGTATCATTTACTAGACGATTTGTTGTTATTCTGACAGTTACTCAGTCCAAACACATATTATAATTGTGAGAGCTTGCTGATAAATTAATCCACTTGAATTTGACCTCTGATTGTTCGAAAGTCAGTCGATCGCATGGTGTGGTGAGTTCGACATCTGAAGTCCAATAAGTTAGAATGTAGCAGTGTAACTTTCACGTTTTCGTCGATTCACGATATCACATAACCGTCATTCCCTGTTATTACTGATAACTATCTAACCATCAACACTGTGGTCTTTTGCCTATAACTTCACGATAGTTTGCCAGAGTTGTACTGAGAAATAATACAAGTTTGTTAAGATTGATGCAGTCGTAATGCACTCCGTATTCGTAGTTCTATAATAGATTGAGAAATTATCGACATCATACCGATAATAACATGAGAGTGATACAACGACACTGATAAGCGTTTATCATAACTTCCATTAAGAACTAATGTGTCCGTCAACGATCAGACAGGTACGACACAAATCCACGAACGACTAATGCGCTCAAACTCTTCACTTCTAGACCACTGATCCGGTTTCCAACGGTCTCAATGTCTAACATCAAATCATCCGCAATATTGCGTCACAATCTCAACCTATGTTGATAGCACATTTTCAAATAAACTCCAATTTTTATTCTATTTTATCTTACAGATAAATAGTTCAACTACATTCTAAACATTTTCACTTCAGAATGATAATGAAATATATCTCTGTTGTCGTCTTAATATTCACAACTCTTATGCTCAACACTTACAATGCTAAGGAAGAAAATTCATTAGAACCAACATCAATTCTATTCAACTTCACTGATTCCCAAACCACTGCATTTGAAAATTGGATTGAGGTATCAGATGCAATTCTATTTGGAGGGAGATCTAAAGCTGCAATCGTACGACTAAATGGAAGGGTAAATGTTGCTTTTAAATATAATGTAACTAACATTATGTTTAGAATTACCAATCGGCATTATTGTTCTATCTACTCAATCCACGAGAAAATGGATCGAGTTTCGCTGGTGTTTACAGGCAATTGGATACTCCGGATATTTCAAAATATACAGGTGTTGTAATTGATCTACATAGACAGGGTGTAAATTCTAAATTTCAATTTATACTCTATGGCGAATGTTCAGATGTACGGAATTGTGAATCACATGAGTCGGAATTCGATGCAATGAGATATTCAATTGTGTAGAATAATTCAATGTGTTTTCTATGGAATATTTATAGACACCTGAAATACGAGGAATAGTGATAATACCATTTGAAAACTTTTCCGCATACTTTCGTGGAACACCGAAATCTGGTTCAAATGATCTAAATTTATCTCATACATCACGTATTGGAATAAAAGTATATGGAGGAAGCAATGCGCCAGAAAACCAATTTGGTCCAGGTTCCATCGAAATATTCACTATTTCAGCATATAAGTAAGGAGAGATGCCAGTTTAAACAAACCGAGCTTATAGGAGTAATGGACAACTTGATATGTAGCGTTTATTCATGCTATGATTATTTTCGTTTGTATTAAGTAGTTTTATCAATAAATATCATACATCTACCTACAAGTTTCGAATGTTTTAATGGGTCTCTTGTAGTTCATAATGAAATCGGTGAAGGCAAACGGTGATGAAATTCAGATGATTGATATCCTGTTTACCTGAAAAGTGACTATCAGTCATTTTATATACATCGATTATAATACCAGATTACGTAATGTGTATAATAACAGTGAACTTTTAAGTATATTAAATATGATGACAGAAGTATTTAATATAAGAAACACAAAGAGGTTATCAGTGAACACATTACAGACGAGAATTCGATTATCACGGTAGGCAAATATAGAGCTGAAACTGTCCTATTTAACATAAATGATTACATTGACAGAATGGATAACCGGCTGAATGATCAACAAACCTTTCAGAACCTGAATCATCCGTCCGAGTGGTTCTCTTGTTTTTGTTTCTTCATAATGACTCTTCATTGCTCCTCGTATGTAGAGTGTCTAGGAAGGCTATTGTACCTCGATTTACTTTCTCATTTATGCGTCGTATTGACGATTGAACTTTATTGAAGTGATGAAGTGTTTCTATCAAGCCAGTGTAGTCATTATACAGCATAACCGTGTTGTCCATATATCGGCAGTAAAATGAAGTCTTATTAATCCTTTGTGACATTGTTCAAATCTTTCAACGCTATGAAGTAACACTCGTCGAAAAATGATGAGACCGAGTTGTCGACTATAAACAATAACACAATGACATCTGACTTCAATGAAGTGTCAACACCAACAAATTTCATACAGTGAGGTGATTGAGTTTACCTCACTCCATTCAACTTCACTGATCCTGAAATCACTTCATTTGATGATTGGATTGATGTATCAGAGGCAGTTCTAATTGGAGTTCAATCTAAAGCCATTGACGTTCGACATACTTCATATGTATATATTTATCTGTAAATGTAATTTAACCAACACCATGTTCAAAATTACCAATCAGCAATATTCTTCCATCTACTCAATCCAAGTCGAGATGGATCAGGTTTTACTAGTGTATAACACGACCTGTCGGAACAGGAAGGTATCTTCATTGATCTTTAAAGACAGATTCAAAATCCTACTTTCGAAATGAACTTCTACGGTAACTGTTCGAAAATATTCTTTTGTCCATCATATAAATCCTTATTCTATGTGACATGATATTCAAATTTGTAGAATCACTCAATGTGTTTCCTTTCATACTGTGGTTGACCAAAGATTATTTTACCTCAAAAATGACAATAACGTCAATACGTTCAAACGTTAATGTTATAATATACCGGTTACGATTCATAAACATAAATCAAAGATATAGGCTGTTACTTTAATTAGCAGACATTGGCATGCACAAGTTGCATGTGGTAACACAGTCTACAATTATGGATAATTAACAATTCCAATGAGGTTGTTATGATTTCAGTAACACAATCACACGTACAATATAATGGAAATATGGCTACAGTCTATAGTATTGTGTTGTATTTACTGTATATATGAGCAGTTAACAGTGTGTGTCATGCTATGAACGGTTGAAAACGGAAGTGAGTGAGTCCAAGCTAATGCGATTTTATACAAATTTTACAATCGTTTGTGGTCAATGTACAAACGATGAGAATTAGCAATATAAATGAAGATAATATCAAGAATAAGCATGTCGTGCCTATCTTCAAAATATTTTCATAGACATCAGGAGAACAAAAACAAATAACGTTACATTGAAAGCCCACTTTCAAGCATAACAGTTACCCGATTTGCCAAACTTCCGTGAAAAACGGAACTGTGATTCAACGGTTTCAGATTTAACTGAAATATCTCGTTTTGGTATACACGCATATATTCATAACTACCTGGAAGAATGACAGTTTGATCCAGATTCATTGGAAATACCATCTATTGGTTTATACAAACTCAGACCCATAGGCAATCATTAGTCAACTGGAATTGCATGTGTATTTGTAAAGCTAGTAAATGTTAGTTGTATAGCGTTGTTGAGTTTGGATGAGAAATTCTGTCAAATAGTCATTGGAAATTAATCATCATTTGCATTGTTGTTTTTCCATTTGCGTAATTTTCCATTTGTGTTATCTGAAATTCGAGAAAATCAGCATTAAGTGAAAAGTGAAGTAACTCAGTTGACTGAGTTTATCAATTAACATGAGATCAGTATGCAACCAAGTAGAAATGTTTACGTTTACTGTAAAATTTAAAGATGCCAGAAGTATTTATTGTTTGATGGCACGTTATCCGTAAGAACTTTGATGATCGAAATGTGCCAAATCAGTGAAATCACAAGTCAGAAGTGTAAAGTTTCAACGATACATATTCGATAGACTATTGACATATCGACAAGATGTTGAGCACAGAGTATCCACTCGTGATCTTGGACATATCCGTGACCGAGAGCATTCAGCTAGGTGAGTCCATTAAAATATTTTTGGCTAGCATCAAATATTAAAGACCTACAGATCTATTGATTTCGAGCATTCATTTACCACCATAAGGTGCATGACTTGTGTAACCAAACAAACGACTAAGTAATATCAGATGACGGTTTGTGATGTTACAACTGATATTGCAATGAAATGTACTTAATATCACACAGGCAATCGTTGTGATTATATACAGGGACTGGTACACTCTATATATTGGTCAATTATCAAATAAGGAAAATTGCTGACATGAACTAGATATCGGAAGACAACCGATTTAAAGATAGTAGTTCTGTGTTACACGGAGACCAGGTCAAGTGTAGAAATTTTAACAGTTCGAACGTTACGTTTAGGGATATTATCGTTTGAGCTCTTGTGTTTGTAATCTAGATCTTATCGACGAAGTTGAATGCACGCTTAATACTATGTCGCTCGGCGTGTTTGTTGGGTGGTTTTAAAATGTTTACTAACCACTTTGCTACAGAACGATATGAGGAATCTTACATTTCCTTAGATGGTCTTAATTCGATGTCACATTTCCGTGGATGATCTTAATCGGACATCCAGTTTGTATACCTACGGTAGGCCTTATAACGCAGATAAATGGAATCCCACCGCCCTCACTGTTTTGTATATGATTAGTGGAATCATCTGTTGATCTGTGAGCTTTTGTAGTCATCCGGTCAACTCATTCTCGCTCTTATAATTGTCATCGTTTTGTTCATTCAATTTCTGGACGTTTTTGTGATCATTCAAGATGTAATTAATTTCGAAAATCTATTCATTCTTGTCAAGAGGAACAATTCGTGTACTTTGATCAGGTTTCATGATAATCAACTTCCCGTCATATGTGAGTTCATTGATAACCTCACTGCATATTACAGTTGAATTACTTATATAGATATATCTAATAATCTCAAACTGATAACAACACTTTAATCATCTTAATACATTTACATTGTAATTTGTTACAAGATTACAAAATTCATTGTTATTCTTCACTTTACGTGATCCAGAATTGTGATCTTTCACTTGCAACATCAAGATCATTCCTTGTTCATATTTCCTCATGCAACCTGTGCTTTAAGTACAAAACTGTTCACTTACATATATATACGAAAATACAGCTTGATAACACGTTTGTTGTAAAGAGATCTGTTTGCTGAAAAATTATCCATTTGTTCGTAGCTTGAAAGTAAACGATATTCAATGTGTATGAAAAGAATGATAGTCGATGAAACCAGTAGGCAGTTAAGTACATCTCGTCCATTGAATCTCACTTTCATGAAGAACATTTCATTAGTATAATTATATTTATGTAGATTTTTTTCATGTAAATATACACAAGATCAATATGGATTTCAAAGTGAGTCACTATACTAGTACATGCATGAAATCGAATGGATCACATCATATGAGTAGACTGACAGGATGATCTTCAGCCAATCATATAAAAATGAGATCACTTGCCCATATTTTAAGTGAACTAATGTTAAGATTTATGTTCAGTCAAAATATTACAATGTTGAACTGCTAATATACAACTTGTTTAACTTCATACGCTGTATCAATGTTAAACATCTAAGTTGGGCTACAATCAAGAGAATAATAAAAGGGATATTTCGTATGCGAAATATGATTGTAGATTTCGTCAACCATATTTTATTTGGTAAATCAATAAATACACTGCCATTAGGAAATTTTCGAAATATAATGATTCGTATCTATTCCTTTGTATTCAACGTTGATGGATAATAGTGTAAACTACAGTTCACAATGTCGTGTATTATATATTAAGTAATATTGACCATATATCCATTGACAGATATCACTTTACGATTTGTTAGTGAAATAATGAAAATGTGTATTTCTTGTCACATATCTAAATATACAAAATTAAAACCTATGAAATATGTTTGATGTGTACAATGTAATAAACTAGTCTGTAGCGAGACTTGACACAATAAGCAATGATAGTTTAAAACTACACGTTGTTTCAACATTCTCGAAATCCCACTTTTTTCTACATTGAGTAAATATACAAAATGTTTAAGTGACAATCTGAAACATCTTAAGCGAAAGAATTAGGTATTTCCGAATTCCATAAAGATTCATCTGATATATTCTTGATTACATACGTATTGCATTATAACATATGAACTCGTTAGTTTGGGAATTTTTATTTATTTATTTCAACACATAGATATTGATATGAGGGAGCACCAAATACAGATGAGCCACACAGATCTCATTTGATATGTGTGAGGGCTGTGATACTGTCCGGGTGCCAAGACCGAAGTGTATATTACCATCGCCTTTATTGTGAACATAATAAGAACGGATAACAACAGTATTGGGAAGTCTCAATAACCAAGTAAATTCATGACTTCATCATTCATAACATAATGGTATCCTAAAAAATGAATCCTGACAGCCAAATATTCTGATGTTTTACTAGTTTGATCGATCGTCAATCCATCTGTATTGAAATCCAGTGCGATACGTCTAGATGAAATACGTATTTGTATTACATACAATGAAGAAAGTGTATATGCTCAAATCAGTCCAGCACATACGTTAGTAGTTACAAACGGATTGGTGTATTATAACGGAAGACTGTGAACACACATGAAAAGATTATATTGATTATAGAATGATGCTGCCAGTGAAGTGCAAGACTTATCAGTGATGATAAACACCACAGATTGCGTTATTAAACCCATCGTATAATCGAAAGTGCACTCAAGTTCCTACGTTTTAATACCTACAATCGGAGCATGGAAATGTCAGTTGAGTGGTTACGGGTACGTTCCACAATAAGTCTTGATCAGGTTAACTATTCGTTTACCAACCTTGACTGCATTCACATGAGCGTATTTGTGTGTTCAAATTTTATTCTATTAATCACACACTTGTAGCTGATTTTTGTGTGACCATAAATATCGACTTACGCTTGGCTAAAGCAAACTGCTTCACATGCCTTCTCCACTGAGCGTCACTTTGCTGCTCTCTTCTCTTTGCTTCGTCTCTCTGATTGTCTGTCCAGATTAATGATTGCACAAAATGAACGTATTCAAAAATTCTTTCTCGTATATGACTTATTTGCTATCGTTATTCTCTAAAGCGATTAAATTCGACGAACTATACGCGGATAGGCGAAATATATAAATTTAGACAACAATCACTCATTAAGGACCATATGTCAAGTCTTACTGAAGTCACATCACGGGCCACAAAATTCTTAATCAGTGAACCAAAAAAATACAGTTTAGTTGGAGGATTACGTACAATTTTGCACTTGTGCTAATTCAGTGCCGGTTATTTATTTAATCTGGAAAGATGCACGACAGTACGTCTCGTAATCTCCAGAATGTCATTCGCTTACTCATTAGGATAAAATAAATTGTATACTTATTACCAGTTTTTTTTATCCAATACTCAATCCATTTGAAACCATCAAGTCTATCCTTGATAATAAATAATCAAGCTCCACATAAAGTTTTTCTTTCATACTTCTTTCAACATTCAACAACGTGATCTAATGAAAAAACATTTGTGATTATTAGAAAAAGAGCTAGCGACCGTAATGTAGAGTAGTAACTGGTAGTCCTTAAATCTATGGATTACATAATCTAGTAATAAAGGATTATTCATTACACATTCAAATATGCGAGAATACCGTTCACACACGGGAATGTGTTGTATTAAAATGAGAGTTATGGATGCATTCACGTGAAAAACACTCAGCTGCTTATACAGAGATCAGAGTTTTACTGAAATAATAAAGCTATCTTATATATATTTTAAATCTTACGGATCTTTCTCATATTCAAAGACAATTAACTCGAAGCCTAGCTTCCGATTCCAATTACGACTTTCACTAATGATTCTCCTAATAAGGTCAACTGACTGGAGTTAACCATGCAAGGTGTTGGTTATCGGATCGGAAATCTAGAGGTTAAACGATGAGCGCAAAATCTATCTAACCATCGGTGAGATCTACGGTGCACACTTCTGAAGAGTTCTAGTTGTGCAACGCTTTCTAGTTTCGAAGGGAATTTTGACTCATATCATTCTGTAATGTTAAGTATAATAAAATAACTACTGCTGTCGTCAATATTCTTTATTAAGGTCACAAGTTAATACTAACCTTTTTCTGAAAACTAATCTACTTATGTGCATGTGTACGTGTAACTAGTAACCTGACATTAGTTCCAACAAATTTCTCTTGGTTTAATGTCGTGATTTTGTCATGCACTAATGTCTCACACGTACACTGCATGTAATTTGTTGAACTATGTATTCAACTTTAAACAGCCATTATGAGTATGATCACGTTCATGATAACTTGATTGGATGAATCACATAAGCTCACTGTCAAGTAAAACTATAAAAACGAACGTGTATATGATCAGTTGAAGGGACTAAATATTCTATTCTACAGGTAAGTAGTTCAAAGATTCATTATTAAACTGATATCTCATTAGCTTTATGGAATTTACTTATAAACGATGAATCCATATTAATGTATAATTTGTCAGTAATAAAAACAGTGTAATTTAACAAATCGTTGTGATCGACAAATCATACAATTTTCGTAACATCAAAATCTATCAATATTTAGTGGAGTTCACCACTAAGAGTGCACGAGTGTAATACAATATTGAGAATCATCCGAAGGTGGTAATGTAAACTGTCAGACTGCAACCTGTTGATCTAAGGCTTAAGGAGTCGAAATGATCCTCTACGTGAACATGAGTGAACACTAATCTGGAGATTCATACTGGGACAATATGTCATATCTGGTGATCTTGAATCTCCTACAGTTGATTAACTGAATCCAATCATTGGTGAGGCGTTATGAGTTGAACAATCTTTACATATATCTAACAAATACTCTATGGGTAATGAATTTTTTTTATTATTCGTGATGATAGTTTATCAACGTCAATTTCTGCAGTGCCTTTGACTTATTAAACAAAATCCGGTAACTATTCACCTCATAATACGAAAACTTCAAATATCCGACCATTCTAAGGTGTTCAGGGAAAAACCTAGTTATCACAGACAATATAAACGTTGATTCTGTCAACTCATGTACATGGAATTAAGAATAGACTGTAAACATATTACATAAATTGAATAGAAGTAAAGTTATGAAAATTTGCTGAATAATGCATAAATTCCGGAGTTGTAGGAAGCAAAAGCAAAGACCAAAGACGTCGAAATAAGGTTTTATGGAAAAGTGAAAAGGTAACATACCATGGAAAAATTTCCCCAAATCTTAGTGATACTCAGTCGACTAAATCGCTTCACGTACCACTCACTACTGATTTTCTTGATTTTTAGATAACGCAAGTGAATAATTACATAAGAGTAAACAACAATGCAAATGATGAATACATTCCAATGGTTATAAAAGAAATTGCTCATTCAAACTAAAAATAGTTATACAACCTACATTTACTAGCTGTGCAATCACAGTTACAATTCCTGTTCACTAATAATCGCCTGTCGCATTGAGTTTGTATACACTGATGAAGAATTTTTCTGAAGAGTCAAGACCATATAGCTTCGCCACCACGTGGATACAACTATATACTTGTGTACCCATACTGGACAGTTTATTTATATCTAAAAGTGTTAAAGCGAGAAAGTATGCCTTGATTGTTTTGAAAGGTAATTCTGCTCGATCCCAAATTCCTGATGTCTGTGAAGACTTCGTAGGAAATACATTGAACTATGCTACATATTTGAATATCACATTACTCCGAAAACTACCTGTATGACGGACCTGTGAATATTTTTGAACAGTTATCGTAGAAGATCAGTTTGAAAATATTATTGTGGGCGTGTCTATGTAGATCAAATGAAAAACTTTTATATTTCGACAAATCCGAAATGTTCAGGTCGTGGTAGACACCAGCAAAACTCGATCCGTCTGGTCGTGGATTGAGTAGATTGAATAATATTGCTGACACATATCGATAACTTGAACAATATCACATGGAAACTCAACCTAAGTTCCCTGTTACACACGACGACTATGTTTCACTGAAAATTCTCCGAATAGCGAAATCATGTCAGTAAGTCTTGTGCATTGAATAATTGACCAATCTATAGAGTGTACCTGATACGGACTGAATTCTGACATACTAGCTATTATGCAGTGATAGTAGGAATTCTAGTAGTAGCAGTAGTAATATAGACGTGGGTGTCTAAAACATTCAAGTGATACTTGAGAATATGATTATAAAGCTAATTTTACAGATTTCGTTTTTGATGTGCACTGAGTTTTGAATTATTCTTATACATTCATAAAAGTCAGTTGGTAACTAAAAACTTGAAAAGATTTCGAGGATAATCACCTCCTAATAAAAATATTTCCTACTTGTTCCACACAATCAGTAGGCTATTCAGTTTATTATGATGATAATTATTCAGATATATGGAAAATGTGAAGACTGATAACGCAATGTAACCACAGAAAATAAAAGAAATAATTTTTATTCAACTTAAACTCAAAGGTGATAATGTCACAATGTCACTCAATATGAGACTAAAGACTGCATTGACAAAAACATATCCTGCAGCTAAATTGATTGTCCTGTCTGAAACAACATGTTATTTGATACAATCATAGGTATACCTTTAATGGTACTGCCAACTGTGTATACAAATTTACATGTATCTGCCAAAGCAGTTGCATTGGTAAGGAAGGTGTAAGCAGCTGACGAGAAACTAACAAAATAGAATGAATTCCTATTATTCTTCACCAGTCTTTGTTCTTGCTCTCTTTATGATCATAATTATATAGATTGTTGTCGTGTAACTGTACACAAGACCATTACAGATTTCAAAATGAGTCACTGCACTAGTACATGTATGATATAATACTGCAAAACATTAAATGGATCACACCATACAAGCAAGCTGATTGAATGACTTTTAGCTGATCATCTGAGAATGAGATCGCACGCATTCATTTTATGTGATTGATCATCAGTGTGAACTGATGAACAGATTCAACTTCACTCTAAATACCACAAAGTTGAACTGTGAAAATACAAGGTGTTTAACTTCATACGCTGTATCCACACAATCTTTACAATAATAGAATGTCAATGGGATATTTTGTAAGCAAGGGATGATTTTATAATTCACCATAATCATTTTATTTAGTAAATTATTAGTAAAAGTGTCATTACAAACATTGAGAAATGCACTGATTCATGTCTCATCATTTGTACTCAACATTGAGAATAATCATGTAAACTACGGTTCACAAAGTCAACACGAATAGTGTCATGCGCGAAATATTACGTGATATTGACCAAGTTTCTACTGACAGATATCACTTTACGAATCACCAGTGAAACATTGGGGAATATGGATATTTTGTCACGTATTTATATATAAAATGATAACGTTTAAGACACGTCTGATGTGTACAATCCAATAAACCAGTCTATGGTGGTTCACTTCAAGCTTCAACACTATAAGCAATGAGAGTGTAAAAATACACGCTGTTACAACATTTTCGAAGTCGTATTTGTTTCCATATTGAAGTTGTGGGCTTCATGTAGATGTATCTATGAGTTGTTTGATGATTCTTTATTTTTGTTTATAATGAAAGGCAATAGCGTCAACCATCGTATGTGTCATCAAAATATTGACTGAATAATCTAATTAACAGATTCCATTATAAGGAAATCATAAAATGGCTAATTCGAATTCCACATTTACCCTGTTGTAGATATGAGATATTATGTCTCATTATTGATCGTTATGTTCACATGTTATACTCATTCTATGTAAGTGAGATTGAAGTTATATGAACTGAATTAGCCAATCCTTTATATGTTTGACTATTCACTGTAACGATTTGCAATGCCAAGTGGCAGCCATTCAACTGAATAGGCCCAAATGCATCATCAGCTTTTGTTAACTTGAACTTTCATCTAACAGAACATTGAGTGAATAATCATCATGTTGAAGTGAAAATTTGTATCATTTAGAATAAATGAATTGAATATTTCCAAATTACCTGAAGATTAATCTGATGTACTTTTGATTCCATATATATTGCATCATTCTCAAATGAAGTGATCAGTTTGAGAAGCAACAACAACAACGATTGAATCAAATATGAGTTTTCTTATAAAATATAGTGGATAAACACCCTGATAAAGTACACACGAATCACTGAATGATGATATTTGCCATAAATGCAGTTTACTTCACTCTTATTTACTACATTTATTTTCATCAGTGGTCTGTCAGACATTTTACTAGTGATATCGCTATTCTTAATTCAATGGGTATCTCCAACGCTTTTCGAATGAATTTTATAACAATGGATGACTAACATAATGAGGATTTTCGAAAAACTAATAAAGTGATAGACTCGTCATTGATAGCATATCCGTATCGTGAAAAAGGAACGCTGACAGTCATATATTCTGATGCTATACTGGTTTGACCTATCTTCAATTAATCTACACTGAACTCCAGTGAGAATCGTCCAGATGAAATAGATATTTCCATTGCTTACAATGAAGAAAGTGTATATGTTCAAATCTATTGAACACATACATTAATAGTTGAAAATAGAATAATGTATTATGACAGAAGACTGTGAACATGTAACAGCTTGGGTTGGTTGGTTAAGAGTTGACCTCAAACAACCAAGCATATGCCAAAACAGTATTGTTCAAGTATTCATTCACTTCCTTATTTTGTATAAGCGTTATATTCCCTTATTATCTTATATTGAATGTTGAGAGCCTTTGTTTGTCTGAACAGATAATCCCACGCTCCACTGTGACTGCGCGAAGATTGAAATAAAGACCTATTCACTACTTGTCTGGTTTCTTCTATCAATATCACAAGGGTTACCTTAGGGCACGAAAAACACATATGAAAAAATTACATTGACTGTTGAATGCTGTCAGTAAAATGTAAGACTCATCAAATCCCATCAACATTTCACATTTCTTAATTGTATGCTTTGCATACTCGGAAGAATATTCAAGTTTTAACGCTTTCTTATCTACAATGGGATGATGAAATTGTCAGTCGAGGTACGTTAGATTTTTTCTACCAAAATGAGTTCAAATGAGTACACAGTCACATTTTGATTTTTGGTGGAGTGTAATTTAAACTTCTGCTAATTTAATGTCGATAAAGTCAGAAATACCATTCTCCAACTCAATGGTATATAATAAATAGTATACATAATATCAACTCTCTATCCAATGCTCAGTTTATCTGAAATTAACAATTATGGTATTCATATCTAATAAGTACTCAGTTTCTATATTTCGTTTCTGTTGCTTCCTTCTTACATCATTCAGTAACATGAACCATTGAAAAATCTATTTAACTAGTAGAAACAGAGCCAAAGACTGTGGTGTAATGTAGGAACTAATAATTCCCATATCTATCCAATACATAATCTAGAGATCATGAATAAACCACCACTCATTTAAATAAGCGAGAATACTGTGTGCGTACAGTAATGTGTTGTATTGAAACTAGAATCATAGACGCATTCATGTGAACATCACTCATCAGTTTGATTTATCAATCTGATTTATCTTTATAATTTTTGCTCCTCTTTCTCAGAATGGAAGACAATCAGCTTGAAAACTGACTTCAGATTCAGATCACTTCATTTGCTAACATTTTATTCATTTGGTAATTTTCATAGGTTATAATGTAGATTGCGCTTAGAGTGGTTACTACTATAATACACTGAAGAAGGCATCATTTGATCAAAATTCGTATGTCATTGGACAAACTTTGTAAACGAAACTATGAATTCAGATTGGAGAAACTCAGCAAAATAGTCACACCAATCTGTACAAACTAAACCGTACTGTTCATGCTCATTCATAAATTGTATCATAGATTGACACAACATTCCAAAATGACTAATGGATATTGGATCATAATACTAGAAGTTAGGCGCCATCGAAAAAATCTGACAGTCAGATGTAAAACCAACGGTATGATCTTTGATGCATACTTCTGAGGAGTTCTAGCATTAAAAAGAAGAGCAGTCCAACGGTTTCTAGTTTTGAGTAGATGTTTAACTCAGACCAGCCTGTAATTTAAACTATGAGTAGATGACGATTGCTGTTCTGAATATTCTTCAATAACATCATAATTTCATATTACCCTTTATATGAAAACTGATCATTCATTTACTTGTGTGTGTAACTAGTTAACTCATGTTAATTTTATTAAAACCGCTATTGATGTTGTATCTTGATTCCTTCATACATTGATGTTTCACACGTCCACTGCATGTACTCAGCTGATCTTTGCGTTTCACTTCCAACAGCCATTATCAATCTGATCATATTCATGATAACGCGATTTTGTGAAACTCATAATCTCATTGTAAAATCAAAGTATTAAACAAAACGAGTATGTGATTGGCTGAAGGACATGATGTTCAATTCTGAAGGTAAGTTATTCAGATTTTATTTATTCACTTAGTTTTTTCTTAGCTTTTTAGGATTAACCTCCAAACCATGGGTTCACATTGATGTATAATTTGTCAATAATTGAACCAGTTTTACATAGCAAAACGTTGTGCATGTGTGGTCAGCACACAAAACTTCCTGATTATATTTTCATCAAACATATTGCACTTGTTCCTGATCAAACTCGTTCCCGAAAAGTGCTAGATGCAATATTGCTGGTGGTCACGATCAGACAGGGCATAGTAGACAGTGAAGAAACGTTTACATAAAGTCATAGATTAGGTAGACACATCAAGGAAAATCGATTATATCAGTATAATGTCTATTCCCGTTGTGGTACTAATGCCGAACAACTCCATAATTCTACTGATGATTCAGCGGGTGATATTTGGCACCATGTTTGGTATCCACAATTCCATTTTGATGATATGCATCTTATAGTCTCATTAAAGTCCCTTTGTACTGAAGTCTTAAGTGAGTTGCTTCAAGGTTGGTAAGTCTTTTCAGTACACATTAAAGCTCAATAATAACATTTAATGACATTCCATTTAGGTTTTCGTTAAACTTGAGAAACATGATATAAATATACTTCAGCCATTGCGGATCAAATCAACAAAAAAATGAGCTGATTGGATAGTTTTGTTATTGTTGTTAATGAAGTTTATGAGATGATCTCATTGTTTATCATACGATCGGAGATATGTTGAAGGTGTGTAATGCAATCTTGTAATCAAACAGGTATGTTGTGGGCTTAACTTAGGCTACAATCAGCGTTATTGAATAAACAAACATGAAATTAGTCCCTACTCAGTGACCTATGAGTATGAATATCTCAGTCGTTTGTGAAACTAGTTGCTACTCAAATTTGTCAGCGATTACGCTTTCAACTGGGGATCTAATGGTTAGGCTTTGGATGTGTCTCGACTCACCAATTCTTCTGAGTGTAAGTACGCCTCTCTAAAGATTGTCATTCTGCGCGAAACCCGAGGTGAGCTGCACTCTCCATCGATTTACTCAAAGCATTTAACATAAGAAAGCAGTCTTCGTGACTGTAATGTTTTACTGAATAGCTCGCATTTGCAAAGATTGTTCACATCAAACGTATACTAGAACATTAACTAGAAACATTGATATGAAATCTACAGTACAATGAGACACTGTTCTCACATCTGTCGAGTAGATTCACCACCCCGTCCACGATATTGCGCGACTATCTCACATTATACTGATAAATTCCTTGTAACCGAACTTCAACCAAAATTTTACTTCGCCATACTGATGAGTACTTCGACTGAAGTTTTCACTGTTTCACCTCAGAATGATGATGAGAAATGTCTCTGTTGTTGTTTTAATATTTGCAGCTCTATTGGTAAACACTTACAACGTTATTGGGGAAAACGCATCAGAAACTGAGAAGATACCATCGCTGATGACACCTTATTTCAATGAATGTTCAACACCAGCAACCCTCATACAACTACTTAATCCGCTCAATTTAACTCTATTCAACATACGTGTTCCTGAATAAACTAGATTTGAATTGAGTATGAGCATAAAGTTCTCTTTGGATTCGCATATAAATCTACACTCGTACGACATACTGCGTATAAAACGTTTTTTTTAAGTAGAATTCAAATGATACCATGTTCGACATCACAACTTAGCAATATTCTTGTATCTAAACAATCCACGACCAGATGGATCAAGTTTTGCTGGTGTCTACCAGGACCTGAATATTCCGGATTTGTCGGGATATAAAAGTATTTCAGTTGATCTACACGGCCAAGATACTATTTTCAAGTTGACCTTCTACAGTAATGGTTCAAAAGTATTCACTTTTCGATAATATTACTCGTTTGTCCAGGTAATGTGAAGTTCACTTGTGTAGAATTATTCAATGTATTTGCCATGAAATCTTCATACACATCACTAGAACGACAACGAATGCAATTACCATTTGATATTTATAAAGCATAATTTCACGGAGAACTGGTACATGACTTGCCACTTTTATATATAACTCAATTATCATTTAATTGTGTACAACTATATTGTTATTTCCAAACCCGAATGGACGGGCGATTATTAGTGAACAGGAATCGCAACTGTGATTGTACAGCTGGTAAATGTTGGCTGTATAAATATTTTCAGTGTCAGTGAGCAATTTTTTCAAATAATAATTGAAATGTATTCGTTATTTGCATTGCTATTCACTCTTAGGTAAATATCCGTATATGTTACCTAAAATTAAAGAAAGTAGTAATAAGTGAGCTGTGATGCCATTCAGTTGACTGAGTTTATCAATTAACAAGAAATTAGTTTAAAATGAAGTAGAAATGTTCTCGGACATTTGAAAGTTTAAAGATGTCACAAATATTTGGAGTTTGACTACACCTTAACCAGTAACCACCTCGATAATCGGAATGTGACAACCCAGAGTAATCAGAATTCAGTAGTGAAGAGTTTTGATGTTATGAATTTGATAGGCTATCGAGAAGTGACTGACCTAAGATACCTAGCGGTTGTAGATGTTGAGCACAGCGCACTCACTCATGATCTAGTGCCGATGCGTGAATGAGTGCCTTCAGCTACTGTGGTCAGCGCCAAATATCGAGGATGTACAGAGCTTT
Source organism: Schistosoma haematobium (assembly GCF_000699445.3). Classification (NCBI taxonomy): domain Eukaryota; kingdom Metazoa; phylum Platyhelminthes; class Trematoda; order Strigeidida; family Schistosomatidae; genus Schistosoma; species Schistosoma haematobium. Next base: position 45,542,070 of record NC_067197.1, on the reverse strand, counting down.
TGATTTTGTGGACTTATTCACAGCTACAACATGCATGAATACCGATACCCACCAAATGATTAAGTAATATCAAATCACAATTCGTGAAGTTGCAGCTAATATTGCAATCCAAATTGCTTCATATCACATAGGCAATCGTTTTGAATATGTACAGGGATCTTTCAGTTAAACTGGCTGAATTGTTCAAGTACCATAAATACTCTCACGGTCACCAGTGCACGCCCATAACTCTGCACTGACTCCAACTTCCATCAAGGCCACACATGTCGTGACCATCAACACAGATCAGTTTATGTCAGTCGGTAATCAAAATGTGTGTGGGTGTGCAACGATACGTCTTCTCATATTGTGACAAAAGAGCCCTTCAACGCTCTCAGGTATTTTATATTGGCGTGCCTGAAATCAGTTGTTGATTGAAATAGTGAAGAATATTTTTTTCCACGAAACACATTTCTTTTGGATGCAAAGCATTGGCTTTTTGACTCGAATAGCAATTGCTTCAAACGTCTGCAAGATTCTCAATCTGACGGAGTTAGACTGCTGTTATCACGATGTGTAATCGCGAATCATTGCTCCGTGTTGGCTGTATGTAAATGGGATAAAATGAATTTGTTAACCGTTAAGAAAAAACCTTTGCTTAACCGAAATTGGAAGTGCTCACGAGGCCAAATATAAAAATTCCTAGAACATCTGTCAATACAACCTGCTACACAGGAACAGTTTGATTAACAGATACAGAAAAGAGGTGGTTAGTCTATGCAATTTACATTTCAATTTCGAAGTGATCATTGGATCTGCGGAAATCATTAGTTGTTTTGATTCTGCATTAGATGTTCTTTGGATTGATGTGCGTATCTGTAGTCTTAGCATTTCACTAAGTGAATCGCTCCTTAATTATAAGTTCAATGGTCCATAAAATGTACACGTGAGAACGAAAGTAACAAGTTGTATACTCATTATCACCTCTCCACAAAATGCTCAATTTATTTGAAACTATCAAGTCCAACCTTGATGAGGATACCTTTCTGTTGCTTTCTTCTTACATAATTCAAAAACGTGAACCAATGGAAAATCACTATGATCATCACAAATAGAGCCAGTGACTGATGTAACGCAGGAACCAGTAATTCTCACATCAATCCAATACATACTCTAGTGATCATTAATTCATCATCGCTCATTCAGATAAGCGATAATACTGTGTTGTGTATAAGAATCATGGACACCTTCATGTAAACATCACTTATCAGTCTGTACAGCAATCACAGACTGTCACTGGAGCAACAAATCCATCTCATTTGTCTCTATATTTCTTACTGTTTTTCTCATAATGGATGACAATCACTTTGAAAACTAGTTCCTACATACTATCACAGTTACTAGCTCTATTCTCATTAGTTCAATACTTCACGTCAATCATTTATGGAAGGAGAACGAAATAAAATAGAAATATGAAACTTGAGTAATTATTAGGTTACAAATAACTTGAGTATTGTAAAGAGCATCGATAATATACATACTATCTGTTATATCACAATGAGTAAGCAAATCGCAGTTCAGAGTAAATATATAAACGACAATAAATAACACAAGTGCAAACGTTTACGTAGCCCTCCGATAAAAAGTGAATACGGATGGTGTACTCACCAAGATCTGGTGTAATTTCTCATTTTTCACACTGAGTAACTAATATGTAAACGTGATGGTGAATAAAGTTTTTCGAACTAGGTATGTGGTTATTTTCTTTTAGTTCTTTTGGATTAATTGAATTATTGATTTATACATTGATCAGATATTCTGTGGTTGAGGCTATCGATGTTCACTTCAAACAACAACAACAGCAGTCATCAAACAACATATACGTAAAAATAAACAAAACTGATAAGTCCATTGTAGAAAGAAGTGTGGTTTCAAAGATATTCGTTACACTGTCATTGATTATTGTCTTGTAGACCGTAGTCAACCACTACAGACTAGTTTATTGCATTCTACACATCAGACGTGTTTCGTAAGGTCTGATTTCATGCATCAATACGTGAAAACAAATCCACACTTTTCATTGTTTTACTAAAAAATGGTGAAGTGCAGCGGCAAGAACAGTTTTCTAATCATATTCTCAAATATCATTGGAATATTTCGGACAAACATGTTTATACTACGATAGAATTGAATGCTGACCAGGTACACTCCTAAGATTGGTCAAATATAACATACACAAGACATACTGACATGAAAATGATATCGGGAGACAACCGAGAGATAGCTAGTCGTCCTGTGTTACATGAAGATTAGCGTTGAGTTAACAGAGCGAAAACGTTCTTAGGACGAAAATCGCTTTCATCGTAATACCAGTTATCTACTTTATAATTGGGTTTACGATGTTTGCGTTCTAAAATCATGTGGAAATGTATAAAATCTCGTATTAATAGACGTCAAAAAATCTCTTTTTTCAAAATGAATTTCAATCGTATTCGGAACCTGTGACAGTCTGAAATGTGTAAAATGATAATGAACAACTCATCAAAACGTTCACAAACTGGAAGATCAAAATAATGACAAAAATAAGAGAACAAATGAAGTGAGGTGATCACTGAAAAGCTCACAGATCAACAAACGATTACTCTAATTATATAGGAAACAACTAAGCCGATAGACACCCATTTACCTAAGTGATACAGACTACTGAATGTACACAAACCACATATCCCATCGTGACCGATTACCAACGCACAAGATTATTATTATCATGCTGCAGCAAGGTAGTGAGTAACCATTTTAAAATCCCCCAACAAACAATTAAGCGTAGTATTTAGGGTTGATTCCAGTTCATCGACAAGATTGAAATCATAAACACTAAACCTCAAATCATGATGTCCTCAGACGTAAGGTCATTATTCACAAATGTTTCACTCAGAGAGACCGTACATAAGCATCCTATTACAGAGCCTTTTACATAATTTTTGATTCATTCGTAAAACTTAATAACAACGGTAACCAAACTACCCAATCAGCTCACGTTTATGTCGATTCGCTCCGCTCAAACTGAAGTGTAGTTATGAAACTTTGATAAACACTGGAATCCAATTTTATATTAAAAATGTAATTATCGTCATTTAATGTGTGCTCAAAAGACCTACTAACCATGAAGCATTTTACTACCTTGCTGCAGCATGATAATAATAATCTTGTGCGTTGGTAATCGGTCACGATGGGATATGTGGTTTGTGTACATTCAGTAGTCTGTATCACTTAGGTAAATGGGTATCTATCGGCTAAGTTGTTTCCTATATAATTAGAGTAATCGTTTGTTGATCTGTGAGCTTTTCAGTGATCACCTCACTTCATTTGTACTCTTATTTTTGTCATTATTTTGATCTTCCAGTTTGTGAAAGTTTTGGTGATCATTCAACATGTAATTCATCTTGTCAATGAGTTAGATTTTGTTAATTATAACAGTTCCTGTTCTTTTATCAGGTTTCGTGATAATCGAATTTTCATTAATTAATGAGCTCACTGATTGCGTATTTGTACATTTATGTGAGAAAACTTTTGTAGTTTTATCTAATATTCTCAAACTGATAGCAAAATATTAATCATCTTAATACCTTCATATTAAGATTTCTTACTTAATTATTAAATCTCTTAATATTATTCACACTACGTAATCTAGTTTAGTCATCTTTCAATTGCATCATAAAATTATGAATTGTTCATAAGTGCTCAAGGGACTTGTAATTTAAAAGAAGATTATTTATATATATATATATATATATATATATATACCTATGTACAATTTTACAGCATTACAAATAATTTGTTTTTAAGAGATCTCTTTGCTGAACTTCGTATTCTTAATGTTTTAATGAGAATCACTTGTCAATTGATAAATTTGTTAGTTGATTTCAACGACAGAATGATCACTTCATAATTCGAAATACGTTTGAGTGGTTCATCAGCACTTACGACATTCCAGACTATCATAGGTTTGTAATACGATTGAAATTCATTTGAAAAAGAAGAGATTAGCCCGACGTTCATTATTAGGAGATTTCATATATTTAAACACGATTTTAAAACGCAAACTTCCTAAATCCAATTATAAACTTCATAACTGGTATAACAGTGAAAGCAGTTTTCGTTTTACGAAATTTTTCGCTCTGTTGACTGAATTGTAATCTTTAAGTAACACAGGACGACTACCTGCTACTCAGTTGACTTTCGATATCATTTTTATATCAGTATGTCTTGTGTATTGAATATTTCACCAATCTATGGAGTGTACATAGTGATTATTGAAGTGTGTCGCAGTATAGACGTGGTTGTCCGAAATATTATAATATCACTTGAGAATATGATTATAAGGCTGTTCTTGCCGCTTTCGATTTCCCAGTGCATTGAGTTTTGAATTCTTCTGATATATCTATAACAGTAAGTAATGTTTATGGTAATTAAGAACTTTAAAAAATATGAAAGATGTGTTCCGATCATCAAGTCGTAATAAAACTGTTTCTGACTTGTTCCAAACAACCAGTAATCTATTCAGTTCATCTCGACAATTACATCTCACATTCCTCAAGAAGGTTTTATTCAGCTGATTACAATCAAGTAGATTTTCGTCGTGTTACTATACACAAGACCATTATAGATTTCAATGTAGGCCATTGCACTAGTTCGTGTATGATATATTACGGCAAGATATTACGCAGATCACATCATATGAGTTAGCAGATTGAACGAGCTTTATCTTATTATCTGGAAACGAGATCGCACGTACTCATTTCATGTGGTGGTCATAGTGAGCTTGAATGAATGATCAGATATGGGTTCAATCAAAATATAAAGCGGACATTTCATATGCAAGATATGATTGTAGATTTTGTCAAGATTATTATACTCAGTAAATCTTTAAATACAGTCTCAATACAAACGTTGAGAAATGCAATGATTCGTGCCTCATGATTAGTACTGAACGTTGAGGATAATCACGTAACCTAAGGTTCACATTGTCAACATATGTAATGCAATGCACAGAATATTACATCATATTGATGAAATACATACTGGCGGATATCAATTTACGATTTGTTATTGAAACAATAGAGAATATAACTTTATTGTCACTCATCTATATATAAATTCAGAACCTATGAAACACGTCTAATGTGAACGATGCATTAACCTAGTCTGTAGTAGTTGACTACGCTCTTCGACACAATAGGCAATGATAGTAACGAATACACCCTTCATTCGTTATTTTTGTTTGAGAATTGTTGTTGTTTGAAATAAACGTCAGTAGCCTCAACCGTCACATTTCTCATCAATGAGTTGATCAAGTAAGTCAATTGAATGAAAACCATTATAAGAAAATCACAACACGGCTAATTCGAATAACTTTACTCATCATCACGTCTACATATTGGTTACTCGGTGAGAGATATGAGAAACTACAGCGGATCACATAAAGTCTTAATGAATTCAATCATCGGAATTCACTTTTTCCTTTGTGTTATTTAATTTCGGTTGTATGTTTACTCTGCAGAATTCAGTTACTTGAAATCATAAAACATCAGAAGTACAGTTCTCTTACTCATCAGGATATAAAAAATTCTAAATCTCTACACAGTACTCAACTTATTTCAAAATATCAAGTCCAACGTTCTTATTGATACCTAATGAGTACACAAGTTCCATATTTCCATTTTGTTGCTTATTCCTTATATAAATCAATAACGTGAATTATTGAAATATTCTTTAATGTTATTACAAATAGGGCTAATGACTGTAATGTAACGTAGCAACCAGTAATAATCACATATATCCATTACATACTCAAGTGATCTTAAGTTCATCACCACCCTATTAAATAAACGAAAATACCGTGAACATATAGGAATGTGTTCTACTCAAATTAGAATCATAGATGCATTCGTGTAAACATCACTCATCAGTCTGTACACAAATCGGAAGCTATCACTGGGACAATAAATCAGTGTGATTGATCTTCATAAGTCTTGCTTTTCTTTCTCATAATGGAAGACATCAGCTTGCAGATTGGCTTTAGTTCCAAATTACTTCATTTGCTAACATTTGCTAACTCATTGATCAATCAATGTGAATATCACAGTCGTTTTGGGGAGCTGTTCACTACCCAAATAAATCGGTGATAACAGAATAAACTGCTATTCTACTGGTTGCAGTTAAGATGTATCCAGATTCACCAGTTCTCCTGAGTGTAAGAACGCTTCTCTGAAGATTGTCAAGCAGCACAAAACACGGGATGTGCTGCATTCCCGATTGATTTACTGAAAACATTTAACATTGTGACTAGGATTTATGGAATGACTGTGGACTATTAGTGAATAGCTTGCATTCGCAAAGTCTGTTCCTATCCAACGTATATCGAGACAGTAACTAAAAACACTGATATGAAACCTACAGTGCTTTGAAACATTGTCTTGATATTTGTAAAATATCAACATGAAATTATTCATTTTTCGAGTTTTGGTGAACTTAAATATATATTCATTGAGAATAAGTGTCGTGAACGTAGATCGATACCTTCATATTGAGAACATGAACCGATGAAGTTCGAACCAACATTGAAAATATGGAAACGTCAAACTGAAATATCTTGCTAAGTGAACGTTATATTCGGTTCCTAGGCTCTTATATAACCCCAAGGCCAGAACTTCACAGCGACTTGAGCATGAGAGAAGAAATGCAAAGTTCTTGAAAAACACTGCACTCCAAAGATTCATCAAAGTACGGAAAATAAAGGGTTTTTATAGTAATTTAGATGTCTCCAGGTTTTCCCGAAAATTCTAGGATGCTGCTAAATGTAGTAGCACTGTCGTAGGCATACAATCAAAAACTCTACATGTGACTTTCCAACTTCCAGATGTTTCTTCCACAAACGACCGTTCAATCATGTACTCGAAAATTCGGCAGTGCCCATTAACGATCCCACACATAGGATTCAAACTTAGGAACCCTGAAGGCCCTCGAAAGCATGATGTCTAAACCACTGATCTGGTTCCCAACATTGTCAATGTTTAACCTCAACCAATCCACGATATTTCACGAAAATGTAATCACAAACTCATCACACTTTTTAAACTAAACTTCAATTCAAGTTCTATTTTACCTTACAGATAAATGGTTCAACTCGATTCTAAACTGTTTTGTCTCAGAATGGCAACTAGAAATATCTTTGTTGTTGTTTCAATATGTACATCTCTATTGCTCAAATCCTACAACATTACGGAAGGAAATTCCTCGAAATCTGATGAAACACAGTCGTCGACTATGAACAGTAACACAGTGACATCTTATTTTAATGAAGATTCAACACCAACAACTCTCACACAGTGGGGTGATTTAGTTTACCTTACTCTATTCAACGTGACTGATCCAAAAACCACTGCATTTGAAAATTGGACTGAGGTATTCGACGCAGTTATATTTTTTTTAGGATGATCTAAAGCTACAATCGTACCGCTAAATGGACAGGTAAAATTTATTTACATACATAAGTTAACTAACACTATGCTCAGAATTGCCAATCAGCAATATTCTTCTATCTACCTAATTCACGACCAGATGGGCTAAGTTTTGTTGATGTCTTCCACGACCTGGATATTCCAAGTATGTCGGAATATGAAGGTATCTCAACTGATCTACATAGACACGGACAAAATACGACTTTCAAATTGATCTTCTACGGTAACTGTTCGGGAATATTCACTTGTCTATCATATGAGACCATTTTCGAGGTAATGTGATATACAGTTATGTATAACACTTAAACGTGTTTTTAATCAACTCATTTTAGACATCTGGAGAAAGACAGCGAATAACAGTACCATCTCGTATATCTAAAGAGTACTGTCGTGGTAGCTGGAAATCTGAATCAATACTTTCAGATTTAAGTCAAATATCTGGTTTCGGTATTCACGCATATATTCATAACTGCCTGGAGGAATGACAGTTTGATCCAGATTCATTGTAAATACCATCCATCTGTGTACACAAACTCAAACCGATAGGCAATCATTAGTCAGCTGAAATTGCAACTGTATTTGTAAAGCTAGTAAATGTTAGTTGTATAGCGTTGTTGAGTTTGAATTAGCGATTCTGTCAAATAATAATTGGAATTGATTCAATGCTTGTATTGTCGTTTAATCGTATGTATGTTATGAATTCGATGGGCTATCGACATATCGAGAAGTGACTGACCTAGGATGTCCAGCGGTTGTAGATGTTGAGCATAGCGTACTCACTCGTGATCTAGTGCGGATGTGTGAATGAGTGCCCTCAGCTACTGTGGTCAGCGCCAAATATTGAGGACGTACAGAGCTATTGATTTTGTGGACATCCACAGCTACAACATGCATCAGTACTTAAACCAAATAAATGAATGAGCAATGCCAAACCACAATTTGTGAAGTTGCAACTAATATTGCAATCGAAATTGCTGCATATCACATAGGCAATCGTTTTGAATATATACAGGGATCTTTCAGCTAAACTGACTGAATTGTTGAACTATCACAAATACTCTCACGGTCACCAGTGCACACCCATAACTCTGCACTGACTCCAACTTCCATCAAGTCCACACATGTCGTGGCCATCAACCCAGATCAGTTTATGTCAGTCGACAACCAAGAATAAACAGTGTTATTCTAGTTACACTAACCAAACTATGAAAACCAATAGAAGTCACGTCAACTGATGACGTTTTATAATTGAGATCACGGAAAGATATTAGCTAGACCGTCGTTAAATATCTGGAAGCACTCCGAAGTCGGTTTATCCAAGTACATAACTCCTGATCTTTGTAAATGCACGTCTTCACATCTGAGAAACTTTACTAATGATCACCGTGTTCTCACTAGTAACTAGCTTCAATATGTAATACTTGTAGTTGTAGTGGGAAACCGTGACACATAGAATGCAATTACGCGGGGTGTGGGACAGTTATCCTGCTCAGGAAATGGATGAAATTTGCACAGTATAGTTAATCTAATCAAAATTCGACATTAACACGTTTGGATGCCTACTTAAATGTCTATATGTTAGGCTATCTCTCTGAGGGCGGATTGTGTCTTCTGGTGCATGATAATGAGTGCGCAACGATGTGTCTCCTGATACAGTGTGTCGGCTAGAAACAAGTGCCAACCTCAGTACTATGGAAGATGGTCGCGCAAATTTGTGGATCGGTTGAGGTGAAACATTAACATCATTGTGTGCCGGTTCATTGGTCCAGTAGGTTAAGTTTTCGCGCTCGATCACGAATGCCCTGGGTTCGAATTTCGCGGAGGGGATCGTGGATATTCATAAATTGTCTGCCAGTTCGGAGAATGCTAATTACCAATTGGAGATGTTGACGTCAACAGAGCATTTTTTTCACTATTTAAGAAGATGCGAAATAGATTTTGTGTTCATCGATAGCTACTCGGAAATCTTTTACGTATGAGATGTACAATAAAATATCATCATTCTCCTTAACTTTAATGGAATAAGTCTAATAAAGTGATCATTCCATTGTTGAAACCAGCTAATTACTAAATAAAGTAAAAGATTTATTATCAAGCTGTACGATCTTGAACAGCAACGAAAAGCCTTTGTTGTAGTAATAGTTCCATGACAACATATGAACTAATCCTCAATAATGCACTTGATAGATCATTGTACCAGGTCACTTAATGGTTGCATTTTTAGCGAGTTTTAGGATGATAGTTTTCGACGTTATAAGAATAATATCAAAAAACCTGAAAGCTAACAACGAATCACAACGTGAATGTAGTAAGATGAACATAATGCTGCTATCAGTTTAAGAAAAGTAGTAATAACGAAAGAAGACGTTTGAATTAGAAACACAAAGGAGATATCTACGAAAGCTTTAATGATGGGAACTAGATTAATACAAAACTCCGCCTGGTGTCCCTCCGGGGGCTACTGCCGGTCCAAAGCCCGGATAAAGGAGTAGTGTTAGGCATGGGGTTGGCGACCTCATCCCGTAGAAAACTAACTCGCTAAAAAACGCTAACCAGAAAAAATTATTCAAACCTTTTAAACTCTGCCCCGGGAGTCAGAAGGTTTTTATTTATAAGAACTATGACGCCTCATGATGAAAGCCGAATTCCTTCGGACGTTACGTGGCCGATGCCCCTTCTGACAACCATAGCGACCATTTATTTAGGTACATGTAATGTTCATGCCATGTGGGACACCGGGAGAGCCTTTCAAATTGCTGCCGAAATGAGAAGATACAACCTAGAGGTGCTTGGGATCAGTGAAACACATTGGACGCAAGTTGGACAACAACGACTAACTTCAGAAGAACTCCTGTTATACTCCAGCCATGAAGAAGAAAATGCCTCACACACACAAGGATTTGCATTGATGCTGTACAAACAAGCACAAAATGCACTTACAGGATGGGAATCTCATGGACCAAGGATCATCAAAGCGTCCTTCAAAACCAAGAAAGAGGGCATTTCAATGAACATCATCCGATTCTATGCGCCTACCATCGAATACAATGAAGACGCTAAAGATCAATTCTACGATAGGCTGCAGTCAATCATCGAGAAGTGCCGAACAACGGACCTGACCATTCTGATGGGAGATTTCAATGCCAAGGTTGGAACGGACAACACTGGATATGAGGACATCATGGGACGACATGTACTGGGAGAAAGGAACGAAAATGGTGAGAGATTTGAAAACCTATGTGCTTTCACTAAACTGGTCATAGGCGGCACTATATTCCCACATAAACGCATACACAAAGCCACATGGACTTCACCGGATCACTCAACACAAAACCAAATCAACCGTATTTGCACCAACAAAACGTTCAGGAGGGCGATGGAAGGCGTGAGAACCAAGAGAAGAGCTAATATAGCCTCAGACCATCACTTACTGGTCGTCAAGATGAAATTTAAACTCCAGAAGCACTGAAAAATGGGGCGGACAACATCACAAAAGTTCAATACGGCTTTTCTTCAGGACACTGGCAAACTCAACAAATTCAAGACAGTACTGAGCATCACTCTCCTCTCAATATCAGGAGACGTCTCCAACAGGGTATTGTTAAACAGGGTGAAGGACCGCGTAGACGCCCAACTTCGTGACCAACAGGCAGGATTCCGTAAGGATAGATCGTGTACAGACCAAATCGCAACTCTATGGATCATTGTGAAACAATCAAGTGAATGGAATTCATCACTCTACGTCAACTTCATTGACTACGAAAAGGCATTTGATAGCGTGGACAGAACAACACTGAGGAAGCTTCTTCGACACTACGGCGTGCCTCAGAAGACAATCAATATCATACGGAATTCCTATGATGGATTACACTGCAAAATCATGCATGGAGGACATTTGACAAAGTCGTTCGAAATAAAGACCGGTGTCAGGCAAGGTTGCTTACTCTCACCCTTTCTCTTTCTCCTGGTGATCGACTGGATCATAAAGACGTCAACATCTGAAGGGAAACGCGGGATACAATGGATATCTAGGATGCAGTTGGACGATCTAGACTTCGCAGATGATCTGGCGCTTCTATCCCAAACGTAACATCAAATGCAGGAGAAAACGAACAGTGTAGCAGCAGCCCCAGCAGCAGTAGGTTTCAATTTACACAAAGGGAAAAGCAAGATTCTCCGATACAACACAGCATGCATCAATCCAATCAAATTTGACGGAGACGATTTGGAAGATGTAAAAACCTTTACGTGTTTGGGCAGCATCATTGATGAACACGGTGGATCTGATGCAAATGCGTCACAAGACAAGCCCTCACATGGAATCCTCAAGGCCAAAGGAAAAGAGGAAGACCAAAGAACACGTTACGCTGGGCAATGGAAACAGACATGAGAAAAATGAACAAGAATTGGATGGAACTAGAAACGAAGGCTCAGGACAGAGTGAGTTGGAGAATGCTGGTCGACGGCCTACGCTCTATTAGGAGTAACGGGCGTAAGTAAGTAAGATTAATACAAAACCTGATAAAATAAGAGGAACAAAGTGACTACATTTGCAATATGATTTACAACTTGAAAGATCATCATAAATTTCAAAACATGGCCGAATAAAAAGTTTACAAAAATGAGAACGAAAATGAATTGATCGGATGACAGATAAAGCCCACAAATCAACAGGTGGGTCCACCAAACATACACAAGACAGTCAGATAAGTACCCATTAGGTAGCATAGTGATTGGTAAACATTTCAAAACCACTCCAGAAATACGTAATGAAGCCTAGTATGAAGGACTCATTCTAGTGCGTCTGCAAATTCATAAACACTAAATTACAAACGATGTCACTCAGGTGTAAAGTGATTGTTCACAAATATCCTATTCAAAGAGACTGTATACTACTATTGTGAACAACATACAGGACTGGAAATAGAGACTTTTAACTCTATTGATATCATCGGTGAATTATTACTAATATTTATGGTCCACTGACACAAAAGACTGACAAATTTTCTTTTTGTTGCCTATTTATGGACGATACGTCCATGCTTTGTAATAAGCATACTGTTTCGATAGAAGCATTTGAGAGATTCAATGAATTTCTCACGTCCATAAAGTTCACATGTGAGAAACAAAATAGAGGTAGAATAGCTTTTCTAGACGTTCTGTTTACAAGACGAAACGACGGGTCATTAGGAAGAAACATAGGAAAGCTACCTGGATTGGTGATTCAGTTTCTAAAGATTGTGATAGTCATTCAAGATGTTTCTCATCTTGTCAATGAAATAAAATTCGTTAAGTTGGAAACTTGCAGTTCTAAATTCGGTTACCGTGAATATCTAATTCTCGCCTTCACTGATTTCATTGATGGCCTCCTTGTGTTTTTTAATTAACATACGTATGTAGTTAAATTTATTACACTTAAACTGATATCACTGTTACAATAATCTTACTACATTTGCACTGTTATTCGATACCACCGCTTCAAGTTTGTTGTTTATATTTGCATTATGTGACCCAGTATTGCAGTCAATCGATCACGTAATCACGATTATTCCCAGTTCATATGTTCTCATGGAACGTTTACTAGAACAAATGATTTTCATATCCATATACGACTGTACAGCTTGATAATAAGTTCGTGGAAAAGAATTTCTTTCACTGAAGTTCAAGTTTTTGAAATTAATCATTCATATTGAAGCCCGGAATTAAACGGTTTTTTGATGTATGTTATACACCTGAAGGTCCATGAACAGCTAACGCATAAATGTTCTCAATCATTTGAATACGTGTTCAATCAAATACCTGACTCTCATCAACGCTTGCCATCATTGTTGTTTATATGAATTCCAAGAAACCCATGAAAACATTCAAACCTCCCAGGTAGGCGTATGATATTTATTTATAAAGCTACTTATTACAAACTAAACACGGTCACAGAATAAATAAGTATTAGACATCAAATAGTCTGGAATTCATATAAGCTTGATTTCTCTAAGATAGCATTTGACCTTCCTTGTATGCTGAAATTGTGAATATTTCAATGGAACCTGGACCAAATTGGTTCTCCGGCTCATTGCTTCCTACATATACTTTTATACCGATATGTGACTTATGAGTTAATCCTGAGCACTTTGAATTAGATAGTGGTGTTCCATGAAGATATGCAGAAGAATTACGAAATGGTATTTTCACTTTTTCTCGTTCTCCAGACGTCTATAGAGATTTCAAAAGGAAGATATTGAATTGTTCTACACAATTGAATATCACATTACCTCGAAGACTGACTCACATGATACACAATTGCTTGTGTCCGAACATTCGCCTTAGAACAATCTGAAACGAGAATGTGGACCCTGTCTATGTAGGTCATTTATCACACCGTCATACTCTGGCAAAACACGATCAGGCACTATCCAATGGACTCCAGCAAAGCTTGATCCATTTTTTAGTGGAGTGAGAAGATAGAAGAATATCCCTGATTGATAATTCTAAACGTGATGTTTGCTGAATTATATATATAAATAAAATTTACCTGTCCTTTAAGTTTTACTAGTGTAGCCTTAGATCTCCCTCCATCTGATACCTCAATCCAATTTTCAAACGCAGTTGTGTTAGAATCAGTGAAGTTGAAGAGAGTTCGATTGGCCAAATCATCACGCCGTGTGATGGTGGTTTTAAGTGAATATTCCTTCATAGCTTTGCAAGTGTTGTGTAATAGAGTTGTAAATATTGCAACGATAACGGAGATATTTCCAATTGTCATTCTGAGATGAAACAGTTAAGCTACTTATCTGTAGGGTAAACTGACCTTATAATTGAAGTTCACTGGAAAGTGTGTTTTCAGTATCGTGTGAGATGGTCCTACAATATCGTAGACGGATTAAAGTTAAACACTGAGACTATTGTGTGACGAATCAGTGGCCAAGTCCTACGCGTGGTATCGTTGATGAGCGATGAGTATCCTATTGTAAGTTATGATAAACACTTTTCAGTGTCACAAATATATAATATATATGTAATATCCCAATGAGTAGAAAAATCAGATATTTTGATGGTTAGTGCAAGCCACTTCTTCAGAGAATAAATAACCGAATTAAAACGAATCCAAGTGCTGTTTCAACTTCGATCAATTTTAATACGGTTATTTATTCTCTGATGAACTGGCTTACTAGGTGTCAGATTATCTAATTCTTCTACTCATTGGGATATTATCGAGATATTATTCATTAGTAAAAATCTACTCAATCCTCAATTTATTCGGAATTATCAAATCAAAACTTGGAAATGATACCTACTTATCCGTGCCGTTGTATCAATAACATAACAGCGTTCGATCACCATCGCGGTTCTTCAATTTGTGCCCATTGTGTGGGATATATAATGGCCACTGAGCTCCACAGTGTAAATTATGATAAACACTTATCTGTTTCAGTATTTCAATAAAACGTTTTTATCTGTTTGCAGTTAATCACTTCACAAACCGCTACGGAACTAGTGAAACTGAGCGAAATGTTGAATACCACTTCACCACTCATGAAATCTCAATAATTTGGCAGTGCTTCTTACTAAAACTACAGTAAACTATCCCAAAGCTAAACACAACTGAGTACGGCATTGGCGGTTAAATTTCATGAAGAAAAGAGGGAATTTTGCGAAGACTGACTATGTTCGCAATATCGAATTATAATATTTCGATTGATTGTCGCCACGTACACTATTGATGACCCTCTCTCCGTGTCAAGTCTTTTTTACTTTTATTACCAATTTGGTCTCTGAAGTTCACACTTACAACTTTGGTCCATTCTCAATATTGCACCACAATTATCCACTCCTTGTAGTTAACTCCACTTAACAATGATGACTTTCATTTCACAAAGCTTGTACAACTTGCCAATCACAACGATTTGTTATATTCAACTGTCTCTGTAACTGACAAATTATACATAAATGTGGACACATATTTCAGTGTTAGATTAAATAAACTAATGACTATTTGAATAACTTACGCTTGGTGTTGAATATCTTGTGTCTTCGAAAGATCACATACTCGTTTGCTTTTATATTTTTATTTCACAAAGAGATTATGTGTTTCAACCAATCAGATTATCACAAATACGATCAGTCTCATAATGGTTGTTAAGAGTGTGATACAAAGATCAGCTGATCACATTCAGTGCACATGTGTGACATTAATGCAGGACATACTTACGAAATTGTATCAAGAGCAATTTAATCAAACTAACATGAGTCCACCAGTTACACACACGCATACACAAGCAGATGATTGATCGGTTTTCAAATAAAGGGCAATATAAAATTTTGATGTAATCCAAGTACACTAAGTAAAGCAATCGTTACTTTTATGTACTTTTCATCACAGACTGACGTAAGTTAATCATTCATTCAAAATCAGAAAGACGTAAGCTGCTGTTTTGAACAATGACATGACTCTTCAGAGTTCATCGGATACATAAATGATGAGTGGAAATTCGACTAAAAGATCCTGTGGAAAATCATTCACCTTTAGAATTCTTATTTGATATCCAACAGTTTGCGTGGATGCCTCCAGTCAGTTTGCAATATTTTGACAATAAATATTAGGATTTACAAATGAGGATGAACTATACGGTCTCGTTTATACAGGCTGGTGAGTAGCGTTCACATGAAGGCGTACATGATTCTAATGTGAATGCAACGCATCGCGGTAAGCACACGGTATTATCGAATATTGACTGACTGATGGTTAATTAATGATCACTAAACTATGTATTGGATAGATACGAGAAATACTACTTGCTATATTATATTATTGTCACCAGCTCTATTTTCAACTATGATAAAGATTTCTGAATAACTCATGATATCGAATGATGTGAAGGGGAAGTGACAGCAGAGAAATATGTAACCTCAATAGGTATGAGGTACAAATACCAATGGTGGACTCGATAGTTTCAAATAAATTAAACATTTTGTAGAGATTTGATAACACGTATATTATTTGTTTTATCCCAATGAGCAGGTGTATGGTATTTCTGACGGTTTGATGAGACATGAGTCGGTTCAAGATATAGGCGATCACTTCACACAACAACAGTGATCAAACAACATATAGATACATCCACATGAAGCCGATAAGTTCAATTTTCAATAAATACGTTTTCAAAAATATTTCAGTAGCGTATATTCGTTACAGCGCTATTGCTCATTGCGTCAAAGCTCGTCGTGGACAACTACATACTACTTTATTGTTTTGCACATTTTAAATGTGTTTTATCAGTTCTGATTTTATGTGTTAATATGTGACAAGAATTCTATATTTCTCATCATTTCACTTCGAAATCGTAAAGGCACATCTGTTGCTGGGTATTTGGTCAGTTTTGCGTAATATTTTGTGCATGATAGTAATCATATTCTCTTTGTAAACTGTAGTTTACATGATTGTCACCAACGTACTAATGATGTAACACGAATCATTGCAAAATAAAATAGTCTTAGCAAATTGTACAGTAATTTATTGCATACAATTTATCCCCTTGATATTCTGTTGATTGAAGCCCAAACTGGATGTTTTGCGTTGGTGCAATGGATAGAGTTATCCAAGTTATATTTCCACAGATCAACAATGTGATCAAGTGAGCATAATACTGATTTTTCATTTCAGCTCTCAATCAATCACATCAAGTGTGTGCGCAAGATTTAATTTTCAGATGTTTAGCTAAAGGTCATTCAGTCAGCTTACTTATAAGATGTGATCCGTCTAATTATATCATAGATGTACTATTGCATGGACACACTCTGAAATTTCTAATGGTATTTTGTTTAGTTACAAGACGAAAATCTACATGAACATAATCATATGAATAAAACGTTCTTGAAGAATTTGAGATGTAATTGTCGGGATCAAGTGAATGGCCTAAGTGTTGTGAGGAACAAGTACGATACCGTTTGATTAGGACCTGATTATCGGAAAACATGTTTGACATATTTTAAAGTTCTGAATAACCTAAACACTACGAACAGCCGTTGGTGTAATGGAATGATTAGAAGCCTAATGCATATTGAAAACAAAAGCTGTAGATTTAGCTTATTAATCATATTCTGAAGCATCATTTGAATATTTCAGACCCCTACGTTTATACTACTACGGAACAGATGGCAAGTGTGAATTCAGTCTGTGCAGGTTCTCTTCATACATTGATCAATCATCCATTGAGCAAACTTACTGACATGGACTCGATCGCAGGAGACAACCGAATAAGAGCTAGTCGCTCTGTGAAACATGGAAACTGGGTCGAGTGTATATAGCAAAACAGTTTTGACGACAAAAATGGACTGCACAATGAAACCAGTTGCATAGTACCCTGGTATATAATTGTTTGCAGCTTATTTTGTGGTTCGATTTGATGTAAAAATATGGAAAACCTGTTATAAGTCAACACAAGGCCATTTTATTCATTATGAACAGAATTCTAATCGTGTTCGGGACTTCTGATTGTCTGTAATTCGTGCCAAACAAATAACTGAAACACTGATGGAATGAGAAAGTAATAGTTGCGTTGTTGAAACAAGCTAACTGATTAATCAATTAACAGAATGTTTACCATTTGAAAATTAAGAATGAGGAGTTAAACGAAGAAAACACTTTTCAGCGAATTTACTGTCATGTTGTACAATCGTATGTATGAATAGGAAGAAGTATTTTTCCTAAACTGATGGTTCCGTGAGTAGGTGTGAATAATTAGGTATGACGTTTTTATCCCCTTGTTGTCAAGATCAAGAAATAACCTAGATGATATAATAGTAAAACTGTGATACTAGATGTGAATACATATGTGAATAATGATAATAGATTTTATAAATTAGTAACAAAGTATAACGTGAATGTAGTAAGATGAATAAAA
The DNA here is from genome assembly GCF_000699445.3 of Schistosoma haematobium. Taxonomy (NCBI): domain Eukaryota; kingdom Metazoa; phylum Platyhelminthes; class Trematoda; order Strigeidida; family Schistosomatidae; genus Schistosoma; species Schistosoma haematobium. The sequence goes on along the minus strand of NC_067197.1, from coordinate 45,523,673 downwards.
TGTTGCTTTCAGTTTAAGAATAGTGGCTATCACGACGGAAGTACTTTACCTAGAATACCCAATGAGACTATCAGTGAAATCAACAATGACGAAAATTCGATGATCACGAAACCTGATAAAAGAGCAGGAACTCTTTAGCTTGACAGAAGTGGCTACATTCACGAGATGTATTATAATTTGAATGACCATCGAAATCACCAAGTGATAACAGAAAACGTAGACAAAACAATTAAGCAGATAGGTGCATATTTACCAATGTCATACGGACTACAAAAGCTAGAATAACTGGATATCTCATTGAAAGTAATTTTGGACATACAAGATTCCTCTTATCATTCGGTAGCAAAGTCATTAGTTACCATTTAAAATCACTCAACAAACACCGAATGAAGCATTGAATTTAGGGAGGGTTTCAGTTCGCCGACAAGATTGAAATCATGAACTCCAAAGCACAAAACGATTATGTCACTCGGACTTACCATCATTCTTCACAAACGTCTCACTCAGACAAACTGAGGAATACGTTTGTAGTGCAATTAGAGAAGAAAAACAGGGACTTCAATTTGTGTGGAGATCACCGATGAGTTATCACTAACATGTGCTGTGAATGTACGCTTCAAATTCAATGGTGAAATGCTAAGCAAGTAGACTGTGTCGCGATGTATTCACATTCTGGTCTCATATTGGCAGAAACCTTACCGTCTAAACTTTAAAAGGATCCACTGTCACAATAAGTTGAAAGGTTCACACTTTACTGGCTAAATATGGACGATACGTAAATCATTTGTAATTACCATACTGGCTTAATAGAATCACATGAGCGATTCAATGAAGTCCACCCGTCTATCAAATTCATATTTTCCTACATTACCAAAGAACACATTACGCCGACAAATGTAGATAGATATGAGAAGAATGAACGAAAATTGGAAAGACCTGGAAAGGATAGCCCAGGGCAGAGTGCATTGTAGAATGCTGGTTGGCGGCCTATGGACCATCGACGGTTACAGGCGTCAGCAAGTGACTAAGTAATTACACTATTATCCCTCTGTCTCCCCCTTACGCCATGTTGGGTATACTTTTTCTGATCATTATTTATTCTATAATTTGATTTCAATTACAATCAGATTCAAGTGAACACTTTATGATCGGCTTAAACTAGACTCAATTTAGACCTTATTGCAATCTCATTTCCATTCCTATATATTTTTTTTATTAAAATCGAACTGAACATTAAATTTATCACATGAAACAGATTGAACGGATGCGATCAATTAGCTCTTAAGTTATTAGACCCACACTTTTAGGATTTTTACTAACATCTGTTGGCAGACTGTAGTATAAGGTTACGTAATGTGAGCAAGCGCAATAAATTTTAGAAGTTAGTAACAGATCACAACGTGACTGTAACAATATGGTTGGATTGTTGCTATCAGTTTAATTATAGTAGATCTAACTACAGAAGTATTTTAAGTGAAAAGCACAAGGAGGCTATCGAAGAACTCGCTGACATTTTACTCTCCAAACTAGGCAATGGTCAGTTGGCGCAACAGTTTGACAAGTTTTTTTATTACTGTCGATATATGCACGACACGTTTATCCTTCGTAATGGCTATAATAGCTTGATAGAAACATTTGAGCGATTCAATGAGGTTCACCCGTCCATAATGTTAGATTACTCTACAAATTACACAATTTCTGATTTGGATTTGCATTATTCTCTAACTAAACCTCATACCAGGTAGACCATATTTATTCTAATCAATAATTATTTCACAATCTGATTTCACTTATAAACCTGTACAATTTAACACTTCATAGTCGGCTCAAGCTGGTCACAATGAAAACCCCATCGCAACACCATCGGAGTGTATATACATTTCATTGCTGAAACTGAACTGGACATACGAGGCACCACGTAAAACGCATTGAACGTCTGTGATCAATCAGGTCTGACATTCCTATCTCCACATTCTTAGGACTTTTAACAACATATTTTGTCTCTTATTCAACTTGCGATATTCTGTCTATTTCTCTCTAAGTAGTGCAAACTTCAGTATCATCCTACAGGATTAACTTCACGTTATGAAAATATTCATGACGACCAGTTATTACCACACCAGCTCATTTGTCAGGCTTACACACGATCAAATCCTTATTTCTATTCAGGCGAATTAGCTGATTCAAGTGACGCTTAGTTAATGAGTTATTCATACTGTTACGGCAGAACTGAAGACATTTGGCTGATTAAAAACTTTGTATTAAATATTATGAATTTCAATGTGTCTTTGGATGTGTCTGTTTTACTGAACTTCCGAAATTGTTTGTTTACGTCATTATTTTGGACGTTTTCGTTTCTCTTTGTCTTTCGTTTGGTATTTCGTACTGTTTGCTGTGGTAACATACAAAGTTGAAGGACACTTTGGCAGACTACTTGTAAATCGCGAATAAACTATGGCATTTAAATTGTTGTTTGCTTCCATTGTTGTTTTGTCTTCGTAAATTGCAAGTAGATCGATGTACCGTACTTCAATAACGGGAACAAGCAAAAGCTTGAACGTAACACTTACTACCTGATGGTTGACTGAAATTTTTTCGAGTTCCAGATGTTCTTCAGTTGTAATTAGTCTGCTCCTGCTTTGCCGATCCGCCACTTCACATTTGCATCAGATCCACCGTGTTCATCAATGATGATGCCCAGATATGTGAACGATTTTTCACTTTTCAAATCTTTTCCGTGGAATGTGATTCTTATGTTGTATGCTGTGTTGTATCGGAGAATGTCACTTTCCGTTTTTTGTATATCGAGACCTATTATTCATGAGGCTGCAGATACACTGGTCGTCTTCTCCTGCAACTAGTGAGTGTGAGATAGAAGAACCGGATCATTCGAAAGTCTAGATCGTACGACTGCATCCTAGCTGTACGGTGTATCACATGCTTCTTCACAGATGTTAAGGTCTTCATAAATCAGTTAGTTACTGGGAAAGTGCAAAAGAGTGAGAGTAATCAAACTTGCATGACACCGGTCTTCACCGTGAACGAGTCGGCCAGCTATCCTCTATGCACAATTTTCCAGTCCAATCCATCGTAGGAATTTCGTTCGATATTGCCTAGGTGCGTCGTCGTGTCAAAGAATATTCCATGGTGTCGTCCTGTCCACGCTGTCAAACGACTTCCCGTAGTGATGAATTCCATTCAATTGATTGTTCGTCAACGATCCATAGTGTTGCGTTTCAGTATTTACACGATCGATCCTTACGCAATTCAGTCTGTTTGTCTCGAAGTTGGGAATCCTCGGAATCCTTCATTCTGTTCAACAATATCCTGTTGAAGACCTTTCACCGTATTGAGAGAAGCGTGATGTCACTGTTGTTATCACAGTTGCTGAGATCGGCTTTCGTCGGCATCTCGTTTAGGTGTCCTTTCCAGTCTGTTGTTATTTGTTCTTCATCTCAAATCCTGCCGAAGAGAATGTGGAGTATCCATGCAGTTACTTCTACGTCGGCTTTCAGTGCCTCTGCTGGATTGTTGTCTGTTCGGGTTGCTTCGCCGCTCCTGATTTGTCTGATGACCGTATTGATCTCTTCGGTTGTTGGTGGGCCAACATTTATTAGGAGAGGTTCAACTGGTCTGATGCTCTAGTGTCATCATTAACGTAAACTGAGTAACAGAGAAGCTGTGTAGGGCTACTAGTATAGCAGATCTTATTCACTGCGTGTCTGTAGCTCATATCTCTATGACTATAGAAATTGACTCACGTTTAACTGAATTGAGTTGGCTAAAGTGCATTCTCAACTGCGTATCATTTCGCTTCTTTATTTTTTCTTTATTTACTTTGCTCCACGTTTCCGACTGCCTGTTCCAACCAACAATTGTGTGAAATGGAAACATTCAAAGATCCACTCTCGTATTTGACTTTTCTAATTTCCCTCTCATCAACGCCAGTCAAATCGACGATCATATACGAGAATAGTCAGGATATATATTTAAACACCAGTTTTTCGATAACCATTATTCGTCTGTTTTTAGTAGAATCACATATTTGGCCACTAAATCTGCATCAGTTTACCAGCCGACGACAACAAATCAATATAAGAACTGTTCAAATAAATTACCATATCTATTTCAATAAAAAAGTGTAAAATTAACCTAGAATAAATGTGAAGACCAGCAGTTAACTTTCCAAGAGGAAAGTACTGAAACTACTCACGAATTGGATTTCGTTAACTCACATGAATGCGCTTCATTTTCATCAACCTTTTTTCGAAATAAAATGATCTAGAATCCGTATCCGTGATATTGTAGTAAATTTATTTCGATTTCAACCATGTTTCCGGTATCAAGCATTCCCATACATATTGAAGTTCACATAGTGAATGAATACTGCAGGAAGATAATGTCCACAAAGGATTAGATTCCAAGCTTTACCTTTCCATTGATTTGCTTTTCCAACCTGTAAGATGAAATGATATGCAGTGTTGCGTATACAGTAGACGCTGGCAAATAGCTGTCGATGACTGATATATTGTTGCTTGAACATTCAGGCTCTTATAAACAGCACTTGTACCGTGAACGAACGCATTGGTGTTCGAGTATACTGGTTGTTATACAATTATGAATATTAGAAAGAAGGATGGTTAATTTGAAATGTACTTTCATGAATCTATGAAATTCTACCTTTTTATGATTTCACTAACTCGCTAAGAAAACGCTAACCAGAAAAAATTATTCAAACCTTTTAAACTCTGCCCCGGGAGTCAGAAGGTCTTCATTTAGAAGAACTACGACGCCTCATGATGAAAGCCGAATTCCTTCGGACGTTACGTGGCCGATGCCCCTTCTGACAACCATAGCGACCATTTATTTAGGTACATGTAATGTTCATGCCATGTGGGACACCGGGAGAGCCTTTCAAATTGCTGCCGAAATGAGAAGATACAACCTAGAGGTGCTTGGGATCAGTGAAACACATTGGACGCAAGTTGGACAACAACGACTAACTTCAGAAGAACTCCTGTTATACTCCAGCCATGAAGAAGAAAATGCCTCACACACACAAGGATTTGCATTGATGCTGTACAAACAAGCACAAAATGCACTTACAGGATGGGAATCTCATGGACCAAGGATCATCAAAGCGTCCTTCAAAACCAAGAAAGAGGGCATTTCAATGAACATCATCCGATTCTATGCGCCTACCATCGAATACAATGAAGACGCTAAAGATCAATTCTACGATAGGCTGCAGTCAATCATCGAGAAGTGCCGAACAACGGACCTGACCATTCTGATGGGAGATTTCAATGCCAAGGTTGGAACGGACAACACTGGATATGAGGACATCATGGGACGACATGTACTGGGAGAAAGGAACGAAAATGGTGAGAGATTTGAAAACCTATGTGCTTTCACTAAACTGGTCATAGGCGGCACTATATTCCCACATAAACGCATACACAAAGCCACATGGACTTCACCGGATCACTCAACACAAAACCAAATCAACCGTATTTGCACCAACAAAACGTTCAGGAGGGCGATGGAAGGCGTGAGAACCAAGAGAAGAGCTAATATAGCCTCAGACCATCACTTACTGGTCGTCAAGATGAAATTTAAACTCCAGAAGCACTGAAAAATGGGGCGGACAACATCACAAAAGTTCAATACGGCTTTTCTTCAGGACACTGGCAAACTCAACAAATTCAAGACAGTACTGAGCATCACTCTCCTCTCAATATCAGGAGACGTCTCCAACAGGGTATTGTTAAACAGGGTGAAGGACCGCGTAGACGCCCAACTTCGTGACCAACAGGCAGGATTCCGTAAGGATAGATCGTGTACAGACCAAATCGCAACTCTATGGATCATTGTTCAGGAGGACATTAGAGGACGTGAGAACCAAGAGAAGAGCTGATATAGCCTCAGACCATCACTTACTGGTCGCCAAGATGAAATTGAAACTCAATAAGCTTTGGAGAACGGGGCGGACAACATCACATAAGTTCAATACGGCCTTTCTTCAGGATACTAACGAACTCAACAAATTCAAGATAGGCCTCAGCAACAAGTTCCAGGCCTTTCATGATCTGCTCAATGGAGAAGGAACTACTGTGGAGAGTAACTGGAAGGGGATCAAAGAGGCAATCACTTCAACATGTCATGAGAACCTGGGTCACAAGAAGCACCATCACAAGGAATGGACCACTGTTGATACACTGGATAAGATTCAAGAAAGAAGGAACAAGAAAGCAACAATCAATACCAGCCGAACAAGAGCAGGTGGGTAGAACACTTCAAAGACCTCTTGAATCGACCAGCTCCACTGAACCCACCCAACATCGAAGCAGTTCTCACGGACCTCTCAATCGACGTTGACCCACCAACAGTTGAAGAGATAAGCACGGCCATCAGGCAAATCAAGAGTGGCAAAGCAGTAGGACCGGACAACATTCCAGCAGAGGCACTAAAAGCAGGTCTCAATATACACAAAGGGAAAGGCAGGACTCTCCGGTACAATACAGAATGCAATAATTCAATCAAAATTGACGGAGAACATTTGGAAAATGTGAAAACCTTTACATATTTGGGCAGCATCATTGATGAACAGGGTGGATCTGATGCAGATGTGAAGGCGCGGATCGGCAAAGCAAGAGCAGCATATTTGCAATTGAGGAATATCTGGAACTCAAAGCAACTGTCAACCAACACCAAGGTCAGGATTTGCAATACAAATGTCAAGACAGTTCTACTGTATGGGGCAGAAACCTGGAGAACTACGAAAGCCATCATTCAGAAAATACAGGTGTTTATTAACAGTTGTCTACGCAAAAACTTCAGGTCCGTTGGCCAGACACAATTTGCAAGAACAACTGAGGGAAAGAACAAAGCAGATCCCAGTGGAGGAAGAAATCAGGAAGAAGCGCTGGAAGTGGACAGGACACACATTGAGGAACGCACCCAACAACGTCACAAGACAAGCCCTCACATGGAATCCTCAAGGCCAAAGGAGGAGAGGAAGAACAAAGTACACATTACGCCGGGAAATGGAAATAGACATGAAAAAAATGAACAAGAATTGGATGGAAGTAGAAAAGAAGGCCCAGGACAGAGTGGGTTGGAGAATGCTGATCGGCGGCCTGTGCTCCATTAGGAGTAATAGGCGTAAGTAAGTAATTATTTCAGTAGTATCCTCTTGAAATTTTAACTGTTCACCATATATTCTTATAGGTTGCATGAACATTCGTTAGGGTACATACCCGATTAGTACTCCACAACTCGAACTGTACGTATGTGAGTGTGTAATATTCAGATTATGAATCTCAGGACGTCTTTCAATAATATGATATTTATGACAGTCACAATATGAACAAGGATTTTCATCGCTGAGAACAGAAAAAGAATGATAACAACTGCTGAAATTCTATAATTCGACTCGATACACACCAATCAGCAATCGACTAGACAGACTAGTTTCTCTAAAAATTGTGGGGGTTGTAGTCTGACGAGAATGTCAATCGATGATTATCAGAATAAACTCAAAAGAGAACAGGATTTCGTAGGTTAAGAATTGATTTAATATTCTGAGAGGTACAGTTGTATATATATATTTATCAGTATTTTAGCTTCTAACTTGGTAGCCCAAAATACTTTCTCGCTCAAGTAGTCAGTTGTGGAGTTCGTTCGTAGCACACCATCTTTCAATATCATTATAATTTATTTGAGACATTCCATATCATTACGGTTCTGAATAATTTGCTAACAGTCATAGCTTGCCAAAATGTTTTTCTCGGTTGCTTATACATAAAATTAGTTCCATTATTGCCAGGATTATTGATGAAGCATGCTGAGAAATTATATAAATGAACATCTGAAACAAACTTCGTGATTATTGTTTTAAAAGTATGATCTCACAGTTGGTGACGAAAATGAACAGAATTCGATTTTAAATCAAGTATCTCGATTCAGTTTACAAGCATATGGTGGTTTCAATGTGATGCCAAAACATTCTGGGACAGATTCAATCGAATTATTTTCCGTTGACGCATGCAAATTGAAATCGACAGAATAGTAATAATGGAAAGCAATTAAGACAGTGATTGTAATAGTCGTAAGTCTCGTTACAACCAATTTTCAGAGTCCTATTGAGCAACTCTGTCGAATAAACATTGCAAATCATTCACCATTTACATGGTTGCTCACACTTATGTCATTTTCTGTTTGTGTTGTTTAAAAGTTAAAGAAATTCATTAGTAGGTGAGATTTGAAGCAATTCAGTTGACTGAGGTTATCGATTAGCACTCTCTCTCGAAATGCACTCTTTTGGCCACGTGTATGCAGTCAGTATCAGGGAGGTCTTACTCTCTGTCTTCTTGAGACGGGAACGTTGTTTATGAACTTGAACGTCCGATGCTGTAACTGGAATCGGAGGATCCATCCGGTGATATTGGAAAACCGTGAGTCTAGAACAATGATAATTACCACTGCAGTTATATTCATTATTAACTTTCTACTCAATGATCAATTTATTTTAAACTATCAAGTCAAACTTTAGTAACAATACCTCATAAGTAATTAATTTAATCGAAGGGACTGCTACTGTGATTCACTGAAAGAAGATGTCTTTGAACAAATTTTGTGAAACGAACTACTACTTCTTATTAGAGAAGCTCATGATAAATTCCACTAGCATTTCAACGAAACAGACACACCAGTCTGTACAGATTAAATCGTACAGATCATCGTCATTTAAAAGTTTTATCATTGATTCTTTTTTAATTCAAAACTGACTGGAAGTAACCATGAAATCAGTCTGATGTCGGTTCAGAAGTTCGGAGTTTGTAAGCCCTCGGTGAGGAGTTCGATACCAACCTCTGAGCAGTCGTATCATCGAACAAAACAGCCAACCAACACGTTCAAGTTTCGAGTGAGTCTTTCACTCAGATCATTTCTTAATGCATGTTATTAATAAATAAAATTTGCCATACTCAAAATTTTTTAATTGCATCACAAGATAATATAATATATCTGCATCTAACTAGTAACCTCATGTTTGCTTTATTCAAATGAGATTTGTATTTTTCTATTTACGTCACGTTCACCGTATCTGATCATCTGATCTTTGTATTCGTCTCAAAAACAGCCAATATGAATCTGATCAGATTTATGATAACGTGATTGGATGACACTCACAATCTTATTGTAAAATAAAAGTATAAAAGCAGATGGGTATATGATCGGTTTAAGTGACGTGATATCGTAATCTGCAAGTAAGTTATTCAAATATTTAGTATTCAATTAATGTTTCCGAAGCTTTTTAAAATTTAACTATGAAATATGAACTATGACTGATGTCAAATTTGTAAATAATAGAAACATTTATATATAACAGAACGTTGTGGTCGACAAATTGTATCACTTTTGTCAAAAGGATTTCACCATTATCTAGTGGATTTCACCACTGAGAGTGGATGGGTGTAGTGCAATGTTGTGAATCGACTGATGTTAGTATTTTGGACTGTGAGATGCGAACCTGATGATCTAAACCTTAAAGACTCAACATGATTCTCGAAGTAGTCACGATTGAACACTGCCCTGGAGGTTCATACTGAGACAACAAGTCAAATCTAATGATCTTGAATCTCCCACAGTTGTTACTTGAACTCTGTCTTTGATGAAACATTATGAATTGAACAATCTCCACATATATATAACAAATATTCTTTGAGTAGTAAAAACTGTTCAATATACATTACGATGCATTATCAAACTTCATTTCATCAATTCACTCCATGTATTACGCAAAATGGAATCAGTATTCACTGTATAAAACAGAAATTTAAATATCCAACTAATTGAACATGGTCAACAAAATAGTTAAATAACACATGAGATATGTAGGTTGATTCTCTCAGAGATTTATGGAATAATGGAAAGTTAACATACGATGAAAAAGTTCGTCAATCCTTACTATATTCTGTGCTAACATATACAGATGGAGCAATTAGACCAGCATTAGCTTTTAGATTTTAAATAGAGAAAAGTCAAACAATCAACCATTTTTCAATATATTGATCTTGACTAACATATATCAGATGATATGTTGTTATTTTGATGACTTCTGAATCCAAACACATGTTATCGTTGTGAGAGACTGCTTCGTCTATAGACCACCGTTTCCTTCACGCACTTTGTCAGTTTATAACATCAAAACATCCACGATGCTCTGTGAATATCTCAATTTATACGCGTGACGGCCTATAAACTGCACATTTGTTAAAATTTTATTTTACCATAAAGGCAAATATTTCAAGTTAATTTGAATCTGAATCACCTCCGAATGATGATCAAATATACTTCCGATGTTGTTTTATTATGTACAACTCTACTGCTGAATACCCAAATAGGTATGGAGAGCAAACCGTCAAAAAAACCTTCATAAATCGAAGTGGGTCATTTAACAAAACACTTCCAAATTTCATTGATATTAAAAACAAAAATGTATTCGAAGGTTGGAGAGAGTACTCAGATAAAGTTCAACGATCGAAAGCCACACTCGTACCACTTTATGAACAGGTAAATGTAATTTATATATGCAATTTAACTGACACCATGTTTAGAATTACCAATCAGCCATATTCTTCTATCTACAAGATTCGCGACCAAACGGATAGAGTTTTGCTGGCGTCCACAAAATAATTATTGGTCCAGTTTTGCCAGCATATGACGGTGCAGTAATTGATCTTCATAGACAAGGTCTTAATTCTACTTTCAAACTGATCTTTTATGAAAACTGTGTGGATGTACAAAATTGTGTATCATATAAGTCAAATTTCGAGGTAATATGAAATTCAAATATAAAGAGTCATTCAATATGTTTTCTGTAAAATTTTTATAGACATCTGGCGTACGACAACAAATAGAAATACCATTCAGCAAATTTACACTGCACTGTCGTGGAAGACGGATATCTAATACAATTCCATAAAATGTAATCAAACTATCCCGAATCGGAATACAAGCATATACAGGTCGAAATGGGAATAAAGAACACGATGGTGTAGGTTCCATCGAAATATTCACTATTTCAATATATAATGAAGCTCAATAGCCAGTTTACATAAACCGAATTTATAGGGAATTTCAACTACTCGATATGTAGCACTTATTGATACTATGATAATTTTCGTTTATATTAAATAACTGGGTCAATAAATATCACATATCCACTTATGAGTATTGAATGTTTTCACGGGTTCCTTATGGTTCACACGAACGTCATTGAAAGTAAACTGTGATGTAACTCGAGTGGCTGAATAGAAATGCATTCATATAGTTGAGAATGTTTCCTGCTTACCTCGAAGTAACAACCAGTCGTTGTACACACATAGAACAACGTTTACTTTCGTGCACCAAACCAATTAATGAAGTTTAAAAACACGATATTCAGTGAAAAGATCTCTTTCGAAGGGTCTTATTATCAAGCTGTATATTTGTAAGTAGATATAAAGACCTTTGCACAAAATGTACTGGTTTCGTGATGAATAATTGCAATGATGTAATGGTGAGGTTATAATGCTAAATCACGTAATATGTGTACGAACAACAAACTAAATAATTAAGAATCGAGCCGCCACGTTAATGTAGTAAGATGATTAACATGTCTATGTAAATAAGCATACACTTATACAGTATTTCACACTTACATTATCTACTGATTATTGTATTATGTCATCAAAAAAACTGTGAATGATTGATTCTCCCTAACGGAATCACTGACGTTGTTGTGTTCCAGTCCTCAAGCACTTTCAGTGACTAACAATCAGTTGATCTAGAAACCATTACGATGATTTTAAATACTAGACAAGCACGAAAAACAACAAGGAATGAACAGCCAAAATTTGTGTGAGAGAGAAATAGGGGTTGACAGGACAGTGAAAAAAAGCATGATTTAATCGGTTGTAATAATCTTGACAATATTATGAAACAAAAGTGTGATTAGTGAATAATAATAATCATAGACGAGTATTAGACGGGTTTTTGCGGAGATTGTAGCAAATTCAGCAGTTGAGATCATGAGTCAATTGAAGTTACATCATCATGGAAAACTTGGATGTACTGGACGGCAGTTTCAACCTATTATGGGTTTCGTGGGTACGAGATCGTGTATGCGTCCTAATGGGGAGTCTCAAAATAGGACGAAAATACCGTCCAGTGATTCCAGGTTTTCAATGGAGTCTAGCTTCAATTGATTCATGATCTCAACTGTTGGAATAATAGATGAATCCATAAAACTATTTTTCTTTTTCATTTACCTTCCTGAATTCAAAAGTGCAGTTTACAAAATATAATTTAGGATGAATACACTTTATAAACATCTAATGATCAATTGTGATGGAGATCAATAGAGTATCTGATAGTTTGATTGAAAGTATCCGATTAACATTCAGTGTGATAAGATGTAGACTTTGATAGGCACAGCTCATCATTGAGACACGAGTATGCACTTCTTCATCTTAGCTTTTCACATTTCCTCCACATGTAACCTGGTTTGATATAACAATTTGAAGATTCGAAATTTATTCCTAAAATCAACAGTAGACTTATTATTCAGACCCATTTACTATATTGTCTCGTTCTTTGAATGTTGTATAGTGAACAATCCAACACGTATCTCATTTCATTTAAGCTCCTAGCTCATAGAGTTTTAAGTAGATCTTCTACAAACAGTCTGGATCGTAATTATACAAACTATCATGAGTAATTGAATTTCAAACTGTCGCACAATCACAAATCAATTTTAATGCCTTATCAACAATATGAAACGTGAATGTATAGGTGTAGACTGGTAAGAAACTGTATCTGTCTAAAATTCATATTATTGACTAGTCGTAAATCGAATTTCAAATTATTATTATATTATTACAATGGAATCGATAGTACTAATAATAAGCGAAAAGAAAATTGACTGCTCACATTTTTTATGACACGATGAGTACATAGTCGATACACACCATCACTCCTATTAATATAATGAACACCGTTGGATGCCGAGCGACTGTGGAGAATGATCATTGGGATTTATTCATCGTTAACATGGTTGTTTAACTTTACGTAATTTTCCACTTGTGTCGTTTGAAATCCAAAATATCAGTAGTAAGTAAGGTGTGACCCATTTCAGTTGAATGAGTTTATCGGTTAACAAGAGATTAGTTTCGAACCAAGTGGAAGTGTTTACAGACACTTTGATCTTCAAAGATGACAGAGTTATTTGTAGATTAAGAACACTTTAAACAATCACATCTTTGATAATCTAAACGCGCCAACCCAGTGAAATCAGAAGTGAGAAGCTGGGAGGTTCAATAGCTTGTTTGATGAGCTATGGACATATGGAGACGTGATCGATATGAGATGTCTAGCGGTTGTAGGAGACGTTGAGCACTGCCTACCACATCGTGATCTAGTGAGCATGATTGAACCGGCGCCTTCAGCTCACTAAAACTAATATGATCAGAATCAAATGTCGAAGACTTGCAGAGCTACTGAGTTTGCAAGTTTATTCATCGCTACAACATGCATGGCTTAGAAAACCAAATAAATGACAGAGCAAGACTAAATAACAATTTGTGAAGTTACAACTAATACTGCAATGAAAAGTACTGAATATCACGTAGGCAGACGATATTTTATAATATACAGCGATCTTTCGGCTAAACTGACTGAATAGCTCAAATGCAACAAATACTCTTGCAGTCACATGTCCGCATCCACAACTATGCACTGTTATGAGGTGTTAACGTGAATGAATTTATAAGTGAAATGAAATTGTGAGACAAATAATTGCCAGAATAAATATGGCCAACATGGAATGAGAGAGACACAAAGAGAGGAAAATTTAAAATAAAATGTTGGATAATACGAATTTTATGGAAGGATGAACTACGTTGATTCGTTAAAGTGTATATATCAGGTCAGTATGGACATTTCAATACATAAACGTGTCGTCCATATATCGGCAATAAAATGAAAACCTTTCAGTATTAGTGGAGTGTCTCCTAGTTAGCCATGTAAAATTTCAGCCAATATGTGACCTGGCGCTGAATCCATAGCGACACCATCACTTGTTGATATCTGTGCTTCGCCGACGATTCGTTCCGTTCTATCTATACCTTTTATTGACATCCTTTTGCTCGTTCTGTTTCTGAAGTTTTTGGTGATTATTCAAGATAATATTTATCTTGTCAAAGAAGTCATTTTTTCTAAGAAGAATAGTTGCTTTTCAATAGAGAGGTATCGTGATAATCAAATTCGTGACATTATTGGGTTCGTTGATAGCCTCTCTGCTCATTTTAGTCAAAATGCTTCTGTAGTTATATCTACTGTTCTTAAACTGGTAGCAACGTTTGCGTCTTCTCACTACGCTCACGTTGTGATTGCTTGCTAAATTCTTAGGTTCATTGTAATAATCACATTACGCAATGCAGTGTAATAATCTGTCCATTATGTCATTTTGGTTATTTCTTGTTCATATCTCTTCACAGAACTAGTGATTTGGGTGAAAATGATCATCATTGTATGTGTGGAAAAACGTTGATTGTAGCTTAGCAGCCTTAAAGGTTCTTTGAATTAATCTGCGCAACCTTAGATTTAGTATTTCACTAGGCGCATTGCTTCTAAATTGTGATTGCATATACAGAGGCGCTTTGATGACGGTTAGGCATTCCTTATGATTTCCTTTTTTTGTTACATATTATTTGTAAATTTCTCCAGATACTCGGTTAATTTCGACGTCGTGTACGATGCCTTTTGTTTTGTCTTCAAGCGCATCTAGTTTCGACTACATGACGAAGTGTATTAATCACAACTCTTTTGTATTTTAGATGTACAGAACTTAGAACGTTTGTATATTGATCTGTCCAGATACTTTTCTTGTCTATTTGTCTTCTTCATGATCGGTCAATTCCTCTTGTAAGTAAAACGTAAAGAAAGGCTTTTTCACCTCATTTTTCTCCCTGACATATGCATTTTGTGGATGGGTGAACTATATTGAATCTCTCGAGTATATCTGTGATGCCAGTAATGTCATCAAAAAGCTTAAATGGATCTTTCATATAACGGCAGTAAAATGATATCTTATGAACCCGTCGAGTCAGTTGATCGTTTTCTCGTTTAGGGAGAAAATATCAATCAATGGATTAACCTATTGCGAAACCATTTTTAAACATTAGAGTTACGTCTGAGGACATCATCGTTTGATCTTAAGTGTTCTGTTACACTTTGTTTCTCATCCGAGATTCCGATGTAGTACACTATACTACTTAGTTATGGAGTTGAGAGTTGTTTTATGGAGATTTTAAATTCTTCATTATTTAAATCATCAAATCATATTAGGTAGACCAATGCTGAACATCCGAGAGCACTGAAAGTCTTGTTTATCACACTATGAGATGACACAACTCTTTGTACTCATCATCTTGCACCTGGAGACACAATCCGTTTTCACATGGAATACACTACGCATAGAACTCTAGATAATCATCAAAAACGTGTTAATGTCTAACACTGATCAGCTTACCAATAATAAACAAAATTTATTCATCTCCTGGGAGGGATTCCTAATAAAACTACATACTGTATCTGGTCACTAGTGAGAACATGGTTATTATTAATATGTGGTTCCGGATGTAAACATATGCATTTATGCAGCTGAGAAGTTCTGTGCATGGATAAAACGGCTTTTGGATGCAACGATCAATTTAACGGTGATCTAGCTAACACTGAATAGTGTAACTAGTAAAACATTGTTTATTCGTGGTTACCGACTGACATTACCCGATATTTGTTGGTAGTTACTTCAAATTTGAACTTCATGGAAATTAGAGCACGTGCATATATGTGGATGCGGACATGTGACTGCAAGAGTATTTGTTGCATTTGAGCTATTCAGTCAGTTTAGCCGAAAGATCGCTGTATATTATAAAATATCGTCTGCCTACGTGATATTCAGTACTTTTCATTGCAGTATTAGTTGTAACTTCACAAATTGTTATTTAGTCTTGCTCTGTCATTTATTTGGTTTTCTAAGCCATGCATGTTGTAGCGATGAATAAACTTGCAAACTCAGTAGCTCTGCAAGTCTTCGACATTTGATTCTGATCATATTAGTTTTAGTGAGCTGAAGGCGCCGGTTCAATCATGCTCACTAGATCACGATGTGGTAGGCAGTGCTCAACGTCTCCTACAACCGCTAGACATCTCATATCGATCACGTCTCCATATGTCCATAGCTCATCAAACAAGCTATTGAACCTCCCAGCTTCTCACTTCTGATTTCACTGGGTTGGCGCGTTTAGATTATCAAAGATGTGATTGTTTAAAGTGTTCTTAATCTACAAATAACTATGTCATCTTTGAAGATCAAAGTGTCTGTAAACACTTCCACTTGGTTCGAAACTAATCTCTTGTTAACCGATAAACTCATTCAACTGAAATGGGTCACACCTTACTTACTACTGATATTTTGGATTTCAAACGACACAAGTGGAAAATTACGTAAAGTTAAACAACCATGTTAACGATGAATAAATCCCAATGATCATTCTCCACAGTCGCTCGGCATCCAACGGTGTTCATTATATTAATAGGAGTGATGGTGTGTATCGACTATGTACTCATCGTGTCATAAAAAATGTGAGCAGTCAATTTTCTTTTCGCTTATTATTAGTACTATCGATTCCATTGTAATAATATAATAATAATTTGAAATTCGATTTACGACTAGTCAATAATATGAATTTTAGACAGATACAGTTTCTTACCAGTCTACACCTATACATTCACGTTTCATATTGTTGATAAGGCATTAAAATTGATTTGTGATTGTGCGACAGTTTGAAATTCAATTACTCATGATAGTTTGTATAATTACGATCCAGACTGTTTGTAGAAGATCTACTTAAAACTCTATGAGCTAGGAGCTTAAATGAAATGAGATACGTGTTGGATTGTTCACTATACAACATTCAAAGAACGAGACAATATAGTAAATGGGTCTGAATAATAAGTCTACTGTTGATTTTAGGAATAAATTTCGAATCTTCAAATTGTTATATCAAACCAGGTTACATGTGGAGGAAATGTGAAAAGCTAAGATGAAGAAGTGCATACTCGTGTCTCAATGATGAGCTGTGCCTATCAAAGTCTACATCTTATCACACTGAATGTTAATCGGATACTTTCAATCAAACTATCAGATACTCTATTGATCTCCATCACAATTGATCATTAGATGTTTATAAAGTGTATTCATCCTAAATTATATTTTGTAAACTGCACTTTTGAATTCAGGAAGGTAAATGAAAAAGAAAAATAGTTTTATGGATTCATCTATTATTCCAACAGTTGAGATCATGAATCAATTGAAGCTAGACTCCATTGAAAACCTGGAATCACTGGACGGTATTTTCGTCCTATTTTGAGACTCCCCATTAGGACGCATACACGATCTCGTACCCACGAAACCCATAATAGGTTGAAACTGCCGTCCAGTACATCCAAGTTTTCCATGATGATGTAACTTCAATTGACTCATGATCTCAACTGCTGAATTTGCTACAATCTCCGCAAAAACCCGTCTAATACTCGTCTATGATTATTATTATTCACTAATCACACTTTTGTTTCATAATATTGTCAAGATTATTACAACCGATTAAATCATGCTTTTTTTCACTGTCCTGTCAACCCCTATTTCTCTCTCACACAAATTTTGGCTGTTCATTCCTTGTTGTTTTTCGTGCTTGTCTAGTATTTAAAATCATCGTAATGGTTTCTAGATCAACTGATTGTTAGTCACTGAAAGTGCTTGAGGACTGGAACACAACAACGTCAGTGATTCCGTTAGGGAGAATCAATCATTCACAGTTTTTGATGACATAATACAATAATCAGTAGATAATGTAAGTGTGAAATACTGTATAAGTGTATGCTTATTTACATAGACATGTTAATCATCTTACTACATTAACGTGGCGGCTCGATTCTTAATTATTTAGTTTGTTGTTCGTACACATATTACGTGATTTAGCATTATAACCTCACCATTACATCATTGCAATTATTCATCACGAAACCAGTACATTTTGTGCAAAGGTCTTTATATCTACTTACAAATATACAGCTTGATAATAAGACCCTTCGAAAGAGATCTTTTCACTGAATATCGTGTTTTTAAACTTCATTAATTGGTTTGGTGCACGAAAGTAAACGTTGTTCTATGTGTGTACAACGACTGGTTGTTACTTCGAGGTAAGCAGGAAACATTCTCAACTATATGAATGCATTTCTATTCAGCCACTCGAGTTACATCACAGTTTACTTTCAATGACGTTCGTGTGAACCATAAGGAACCCGTGAAAACATTCAATACTCATAAGTGGATATGTGATATTTATTGACCCAGTTATTTAATATAAACGAAAATTATCATAGTATCAATAAGTGCTACATATCGAGTAGTTGAAATTCCCTATAAATTCGGTTTATGTAAACTGGCTATTGAGCTTCATTATATATTGAAATAGTGAATATTTCGATGGAACCTACACCATCGTGTTCTTTATTCCCATTTCGACCTGTATATGCTTGTATTCCGATTCGGGATAGTTTGATTACATTTTATGGAATTGTATTAGATATCCGTCTTCCACGACAGTGCAGTGTAAATTTGCTGAATGGTATTTCTATTTGTTGTCGTACGCCAGATGTCTATAAAAATTTTACAGAAAACATATTGAATGACTCTTTATATTTGAATTTCATATTACCTCGAAATTTGACTTATATGATACACAATTTTGTACATCCACACAGTTTTCGTAAAAGATCAGTTTGAAAGTAGAATTAAGACCTTGTCTATGAAGATCAATTACTGCACCGTCATATGCTGGCAAAACTGGACCAATAATTATTTTGTGGACGCCAGCAAAACTCTATCCGTTTGGTCGCGAATCTTGTAGATAGAAGAATATGGCTGATTGGTAATTCTAAACATGGTGTCAGTTAAATTGCATATATAAATTACATTTACCTGTTCATAAATTGGAACGAATATGGTGAGATTTATAAATGGGTTGTCAATTTTGAACTAGTAGTTTCGTTCACAAAATGTGTTCAAACACATCTTCTTTCAGTGAATCCTAGTAGCGTCCACTTTAATTGCCTTATGTAGTTATGAGTTATTGTGACCAATGTTTGGATTGATAGTTTCAAATAAATTGAGCTTTTAGTAGAGGGTTAATATTGAATGTCTCAGAATCTGTTCAAGCAAAGGCTACAAAAATAATGTCAAACTGCTCACATACTTGTTTGTGACGAACGATATCAAAGTTTCCTTCATATATTTGGTTGTGCACCGAGGATGTGTTTTGA
The DNA here is from genome assembly GCF_000699445.3 of Schistosoma haematobium. Classification (NCBI taxonomy): domain Eukaryota; kingdom Metazoa; phylum Platyhelminthes; class Trematoda; order Strigeidida; family Schistosomatidae; genus Schistosoma; species Schistosoma haematobium. The sequence continues at coordinate 45,504,245 of NC_067197.1, read as the reverse complement.
ATGGAAGTATGTGTTATAGACTACAAATACATTCAGAATTTGAAAATGCAATGGCACTATTCCTATTAAAGAGTGCCAATATTGTCAAGTTAAAAGAGTTCAGTGACCAATGTGCTCAAATATGTGTCTGGAAGAGGGAAGAACAAGTGCATGGTGTGGCGAAGGTTCAGCAAACACACATTTGGGAATATATAGTAAAACATACTGGATCAATCTTCATCTTACTAATCACTTGTTTACATGGAACTATGACCTAGTGAAATGATTATTTATCTCATGAGACGGTCTATTGGTTAACCTTTACTTCCAGGAATTCGATTACAATTTAATGTAAAGGTAAAAAAAGTAAGATATAGCTGCTGAGTTTTCAGTTTGCAATCAATGCATATAACCGAGATTCACCTCTCCAGCATTCAATCTCAATTGTCTAACGCTACCTATCATCTAAAAGCCAGGTGACACATATCGACACTATAAATGATTGTACTTGAACAGATATTCCACACATTTCAAACATGCATGCATTCCATACTATGGCAAATCTCAAACACGATTGGAGCTCAGTTGAGAGAAGTGATTGAACTGACTTCAACTGTTGTTAAGCGTCATGTATTTTATCATCAATTCATACCAGTTAGTAATCTTCTTGATAATTCAAAACTTTAAGTGATGTTGAGGATAATCAGCTCATAAAACACTAGTTTCTACTTGTTCAACTAAAACAGAAAGCTATTCAGTACATCTCGACAATTACATGTTACATTATTCAGGAAAATTGTATACGGATTTTTATAATTATGTCGATTTTCGTAATGTAACTATACAAAAGACCATCACGATTTTCAAAATAAATGACTGAACTAGTTCGTGTATGACATAATATGGCAAGTTATTAAATGGATTACTACATCTGGGTGGGCTGATTGAATGACCTTTAGCTAACTGTCTGGAAATGAGATCATATGCACTCATTTCATGTGATTGATGTTGAGCTTGAGCTGATGGTCAGATTTAGGTTTATTGAAAGTATCACAATGATGAATTGTGAAAATATAACTTTTATAACGCCATACGCTGTTTCAACGCAAAATATCCTGGTTGATGTACAATACAGCAGAATATCAAGGGGATATTTTGTGTGCATGATTTTGTATGTATGATTATAGAATTTGTCAAAATTATTTTATTTAGTAAATCAATAAATACAGTGTCATTACAAAATTTGAGGAATGCAATGATTCATGTCTCATCATTAATACCTTATGTTTAGGATAACTATCTAAACTACAATACACGAAGTGAGCACGGGTGATAGCATGCACGAAATGGTACGTAATTTTGACCAAATTTCCAGTGACAGATATCGCTCCATGATTTGTTACTGAGGTGATGAAGAATGTGGATTTAGATATGAAATGCAAACGCATAAAACACGTCTGATGTGAACAGTGCAATGAACTAGTCCGTAATAGTTTATTACAAGCTAAGACACAATAACCAATGACATTGTAACAAATACACTCTACTGTAATATTCATGAAATCGTAAATTCATAATTTCGTCATTGATAGCATAATGTCATACTGAAAAACGAAATCTAACAGTTATACATTCTGACGCTCAACTGGTCTGATTTGTCTTCAATTAATCTACACTGGTATTCAGTGGCTAAAACTATCAAACGCATACTTCATTAGATACAAATGAATTAGTGTATCATGACAGTGGACTGTGAACAAAGATGAACTAGTTACACTGAATATGGAATGATGCTGTCAGTTAAGTGCAAGACTCAGCAATTTTTCTAAGCATTACAGATTCTCGTTAGAATTTTCAAACAGAGAGTGATGATTCACAAAAATGTTTACATTTATTAAGTTATTCATTTAAGGCATCAAACTCACTTTACTCTCTCTTCAAACCTTTATGTTATGATAGAACGCATTTTACTCGAATAGTGGTATATCGCGTTATGTATTAGTAGGCAGCTCAACCTTCTCAACATCATATTTACATCATCCACTTAGTTAACAAAGAAGGAACGAATTGAGCGAAGAAATTTCTTTTCAATTAGTTTTTCATCATGGCTCTACACTAATATATATACGTTTTACAATAATAATATAATACTCATCGAGTGGATATGTTACGTAATGATCATTACATAATGACATTTAAATTAACATTCAGTAATTGGAAGAGAGAGGATTATTAATATTCAAAGTAATCAAGAAGTTGCTATGTTGCGTAATATAAGAAACAAAGAAGGAATAGAATTTTACCGGATGGTCAATGGGATGGTAGTTGCGTAAGAATCAAGAGATGAATGTTGAGAAGTTATTAAGTTCAAAAGCAACAGAAATAAAATTACAAAAGTTTTAAAAAAAAAATGGAAGAAGTATGAAAAATAGTTCTTTTGAAGGAAATCTTAAACTGATGACCAGGGCAGGGAAAGTGGTTGTACGAATTTCTTTTGGATGCAAAGGTCAGGTTTGTGAACATGGATTGCGATGGCTTCCGCAATGTGCAAAAGGCGCACTCGTAAACCATGTGGTAGATTTGATGGAATATTGTAGATAACCTTAAAAGCTTTATTCACTTCGACTTGATGACCTGTGTCAACCAAGTGAGAGAGAATAGAACTTTTAATCACTTTCACCTGTCCTTTGCTTAGCCATGTAAGTGAAAGTGATTAAAAGTTCTATTCTCTCTCACTTGGTTGACACAGGTCATCAAGTCGAAGTGAATAAAGCTTTTAAGGTTATCTACAATATTCCATCAAATCTACCACATGGTTTACGAGTGCGCCTTTTGCACATTGCGGAAGCCATCGCAATCCATGTTCACAAACCTGACCTTTGCATCCAAAAGAAATTCGTACAACCACTTTCCCTGCCCTGGTCATCAGTTTAAGATTTCCTTCAAAAGAACTATTTTTCATACTTCTTCCATTTTTTTTTTAAAACTTTTGTAATTTTATTTCTGTTGCTTTTGAACTTAATAACTTCTCAACATTCATCTCTTGATTCTTACGCAACTACCATCCCATTGACCATCCGGTAAAATTCTATTCCTTCTTTGTTTCTTATATTACGCAACATAGCAACTTCTTGATTACTTTGAATATTAATAATCCTCTCTCTTCCAATTACTGAATGTTAATTTAAATGTCATTATGTAATGATCATTACGTAACATATCCACTCGATGAGTATTATATTATTATTGTAAAACGTATATATATTAGTGTAGAGCCATGATGAAAAACTAATTGAAAAGAAATTTCTTCGCTCAATTCGTTCCTTCTTTATTTACCAAATGGCTAAATGGGAATTTTCACTAGATCCACTTAATTGCTTTCCTTTCATGAATAATCAACAACACGAATTTGTATTCCTTCGATGGAAAGAACAATATCAATAAGAGTTCAGACAAAAATACAAAGTAACAAATCATAAGTATGAATTTCAAGTTCTGTGGTTCGTTGACATTTATCTTTATTCTTTTGTGTCCTTCACTATCCCATTATTCGTGTTATTCAACTCACAACATATTCGAATGACCACTCAAATTTCAACGTCCTCATATCTGCAATCGGAGCATGTGAAAGTCATTCATGTGGTTCCGAGTATGTTTGTTACTTATGCCGAAAAGTAATTTCATTAAATGTAGTTAATTGACAAGATTACAAGCCATCACAATAGGTCTTGATACGTACATCAACACAATTCATCTTTTATTAGACTGTTACGTACAAAGTTTTACTCGCGGTAATTTGATTTCGGTTAATTATTTGCTCTACAAAGAACTGAATTATATTCATTCATGAGACGTCAATAATGATCTCTCCATCCAATGCTCACATTATTTGAAATTACCATGTTCAAACTTGATATTGATATCTCCAACGAAGTGATCTCTGGGAACCGTAAAAACTAAACTATACAGCTAATAACTACTAATAAACTTATTGACGAATTCAGTTCATTGTTTCCGCCTTCTCCATTGTTGCGTTTTTCTCCGCGTTAAATACTGAACATCTATTTTCCCAATTGTTTCATGTTCAGCTTCGAGGATTATGTGATTAGTGCCCATTGCCACTAGACTACTCACTCACCAGAATCAACGTGATGTAGGTTCGATATCAAATTCGATGAGATTGTCGCGCGCCGGAGGCTATCAAAAATAATAAGAATCCTCCGGGTATTGGTATGTTAAAAGATTATTCAAAAAGAGAGCGGCAGCAACTGATCAAGAAATACATGTATTAATTTTAAAATATTTTTAGTGCTTAACAAGCTTTAAATGAAAACCCACATGCACATTTTTTATACGTCACCTATAGTGGGACCATAAGAACGAAGAACGATTTAGTATAGAGATATTTTAACAAGTCACATTAAAATGCATAGTATTAACATTTGGTTAATGTCTCACAATGTAGGCCATATAAGTATTTTTATGATGTTTGCTTTTATTCTTAACACGCGAAGAAAGTCTATTAGACGATTATATGGGAGTTGAACAAGGTCGGATTATATAAATTACGAATGATTTCGTGTAAACACATTTCAATAAATCACTATAGGTTGCGTAGTGATAGAAGAAGGTCAATAGCATTTCGTATTTAGAAATATTGAAAACAATCAATATCGTAGAGATGGTAAAATAGTAATACAAAATAACGTTTATACCAGTAAGCTGTCCATATGAGTTAATTTTCAATAGCATTCGCAGTAGTAGGCCAACTGAAAGAACAAAAGTGTAACCATGTAGAGGAATCCCAACTGGTGTTCTAGTTAGTTTGAAACGGTTTATTTAGTTACGGGGAGATTTTTTCCACCTCATTCTTACTTGACCGTGATAGAATTTAGTAATACTGCTAATACATATGAGTTGATATCAAAATGTTTAAACACGTGAAAAGTAATAATTATGTGAATTTTGGACAGATAGCTAAGAGCGATTCGTTACACAGGAGTGTGTCCGTAAGAGATATACTTTAGACTCAATATACTGATTTGCCATAGACTATTTATTTATATTCATACAAGTCAGCTTACGTGCATACAAGTCAGTTGAATGTATGCAGTTTAACATGAGGCGGAATACGATTTAATTGAGATAAAGTGTTTATAAGTTGTTGAAATCAACTAAGCCTATGTGCCACACTTATACCTGATGCGGTACTGTAAGATATCTTCGGCTAAATAAGTCTTAACAAGATGAATAATAGTGAATGATACTCGTGTGATTATCAGAGAGAACATATGTTGTATGAGAGTGGATTAGGAACCCAAATCATGTGTATGATAATGGCTTGATCCTTAGTCAGTGTTGAATTTAATTCACCAGTGATGCTTTCAGTTTGCAGGAGATTTGCTCGACTGCTTATACTGATTATTTGCATGCATGATTGTGTCGCTAAACCATCAATTAGACTGACAAGGTTTCGAGATATTTACTGAATGAGCAACTGAGAGAGAAACATACTGTTATCATCTGTGATGGATGAAGATACCAAGAAAACAACACCATTTAATGGTAATTATAAGTCAATTTGTTGACCGATTTCGGTAATAGTTTCATTAATTTTATCAGTCATATTACGTGGTTGTCAAGTTATGACAATGCTTTATGACGATATCTTGAAACCATTATGTTTGACTAATAAAAAATTTGATTGAGGATAAGCCAGTGTGAAACAGGTATTGTTGTTTCCTGTGCTTCTGGAGTAGCAGAAATTTGTAGAGTTAAGGAATCTGAGCTGCTTGATTATATTATAAATTTCAATTCCTCTGGTGTTCATTTTAGTAATAGATTGCAGAATTTTCATTTTAAATGTTTGTTTAACCAAAAAATATCTGAGAGTTTAGTAATTATACTAGTGCAGTTGAAAGTACCTAAATGTGTAACTTGGTTATCTTAACTATGTTAGTCTTTTTAGGCTGCTAATATTGCAGACCAATTCATAAACCCAAATATGTTTAGCAAGAACGACCATGATGAGTTTTCTTGATGATTGTTAGTGGCGACTTATATGATTTTTAAATTCAAAAGACATAAAGGTATAGTGTAACGCAGGAACGGGTCAGGTTAACATGCAAGTTGTTGAGGTATATGACAATTTTAAAATAATATATATGGCCAGAACTTTAGGTAGGAATAAGACGAGTTATGAAAAAAAACTTGTGGATTTTTGGGAAAGAAATATGAGGAGTGGTAAAATCCACATAAGAAAATCTTGCATTTAGCCTAGTGACAATTACAAATATGTTGCAGAGGCAACGGAACTAAGGAATGGCTTTGGATAACACACCTTTTCCTGTTGGTTTGTTGTAGTATAAAAGTATTGAATATTTCTACCGAAACGTCTTGAAGGTAGCTCGTATGAAATATATACATCCGGTTTAACAGAAAAAATTTTTTTAAGCTACGAAGTGTCAAGAACATGTCAAAATAGCTAAAGCTCGCGTGGGTTATTTTCGCTTCCAACTAATAAAAGTTTAAATTTTACAGTAGACCGAATCTGGATTATATACGAGGTACTGTTCATTAAATTCCTGAAATAACACAGCATTGTAGACTGAATTTGTATAAGTCCAAAATTTATTGAAACCGAATATTTAGCATTGCCTGACGATCAGTCTTAATGAGATCTAAGATTGTAGGAAATTTATAGTTCGAACTTACCGTAAATTTATTGCATTCTTATCCTCTGTTTGCATATGGAACTCGGCATTTAAAATTGGGAAGGCAGCAGTCGGAAAAAAGATATCAAACGATAGTCCATAATTTAACACAAATCGAAATGTTAAGTGAAGAACGAATATGAAGGATTAGGTACTGCAAGTCAATATATGTTTACGTCATTCACAGTTCATATTTTCTAAAGCCTGATGATTGGACAAGTTTATTTCACTGAAGCATGTAAATGCTATTAAAACTTGTTAATAAACCATCTGAGCTCATAAATAGTATAGATAATCAGTTATTAATGTCGACTGAGATGGTATGTTATAAGTACTAATCAATATAACATGACGATAATACTTGTGAGCATTAATCAGAAGGCTATTAGAATAATGAGTTCACATAAATAAAAGTCGATCGAGAAAGTTGAAATGGGAATAAGGATTAATCGTATTAGAATGGGTTTCATTGGTCGGGCTTACGAATGTGGAATTATGCTCTAGAATGATATGAGTACTGCTCAAATAACAGAACTAGCTACGAACTTGTTGATTTGTCATGATCAAACTGCCTTATATATATAATCTTACGTGAAAGTCACATAATTATTTACACTGTCTCATCGTACTGTACCAATTATCAATATATGATGAAGGACACGTTTGGTGTGCAGATAGAACAATATATTTATCATTGATAAAAGATATAAGATAACATTTAACAGTGGCCACACCTGCATGGCCGAGCTATGCCGTCCGGCCAATTCGAATCAAGTCAATTTGTTGTTCCCGCCTTCTCTATTGATAGGTTTTTCTTCGCGTTTAATATTGAATATCTATTTTCTCAACTGTCTTGTTTTTGGCTTTGAGGATTGTGTAGTTATGGCCCAATGTCACTAAATATTCATACTCAATAAATGCTCAATTTCCGCATATTGCTGCTTGCTACTTTCATTCTCTAGTGGTCAAGAATAAACCGCAATTGAATTAAATAACCACAACTACCTTGTATACACAAGAATGAGTTGCATTCGAATTAGAATCATTGACGCATTCATGAAAACACCACTAATCAGTCTATACAGTAATCAGACACTCTCGCTTGAACAATAAATCTAACTTATATATTTTTATAATTCTTTTGCGGTTTCTCGTAATGGAAGACAATTGACCTGAACATTGCCTTCAGTTACGAAATACTTCATTTGCTAGCACTTAATTCATTCGGTAATATCCATCAGTTAAAGTGTGGATTCCGCCCTAACTAACTATCACTACGATAAACTCAGAGAGGATATCATCACTACAACTTTCTGATGTCTTACAACGAATTTTGTAAACAAAACTATGAATAAACATTGGAGAAGCTCTCGATGCATTCCACAAGTATTTCAACCAAATTGTGACACCAATCTGTACACATGGAGCCACGCAGTTCATTCTCAGTTACAGATTGTATTATCGATTCTCTGAATGTTGCAATCTGACTTCAGATTGCCGTGCAAACTGTAAATTTCATGTCAGAAATCAACAGGTCGTACGCTTTAAATTAAATCTGACCGTCTTGAGTTTGAACACCTGTGAGATCTTTGATGCGAATGTCCATGGAGACACATAATTTAACAAAACAGCTGTTCACTACATTCTTGTTATGAATAAACTTTTAATTGAGATCAGTCTGTAATGTAATGCATATGAAAATAACATTTGCTCTCGTCAATATATTTTGATTAGGTCACAAGTTATAGTTGTCCTTTATCTCACAGACAGTATTTAATCTACATGTGCCAGTGTGCGTAGAACTAATAACTTCATTTGAGTCTTTATAAATGTACTACTGGTATGCAATATTATCCACTGTATATAATCAGCTAATTTTTTGTATGAGTTTCAAAAGTCATTAAGGATAACTTGATTAGATGAAACTCATGATCTCATTGTAAGACAAAAGTGCAAAAGCAAACGTATTTGTGATTGCTTGAAGAAATAATATATATTCAACACAATGGCTAAGTTATTCACGTGTTCATTATTCAATTATTGTTTCATCAGCTTAGAGAAATCCGCCTGTATTCTATAAATCCACACTGCTGTAATATTTTTCAGTAATAGAACCACTTAAATATAACAAGACGTTGTGCAACTGTCATCAGCCCTCATAACTTCTTGATTACTGTTTCATTGAATATAAAGCATTCGACTATGCTCAAATTCTTTTGCTAAAAGTGATAGATGTCATCTTGTTGATGGTCACGATAGGATGAGTTAGTGTAAATAATGAAGTAACGTCCATTTAAAGTCGATAATTTCTGTATTATGTCCATTCCTGTCGTGATACTTTTGCCAAACTATACCACAATTCTACGGATTTGACAAAATACTAATGATTCATGTTGTGATATTTAGTACTGCGTTTGGTTTCCACAATCTTATTTGGACGATCTGTCTTATGCAGTTTAATTAGAATCTCGCTTTGAAAATGTATTGAGTGAGTTACCTCATGTTTGATAAGTCGTTGCAGTACCTATTGAAGGCTGACAATTATATTTAAATAAAAAATTTAATTTCAGTTTTTATTAAACATGAGAAACATGATATAATTACACTGTAGTTGAAATGGACGAAGTCAACATACAAATAAGCTGACTAGATTGTTTGATTACCGTTCTTAATAAAGTTTAGAAGGTGATCCCATTATTCTTAATGAGCTTGGAGAAATGTTGAAAGTGTGTAATGTATTGATGTCATACAATAGGTTTATCTTTGAACGAGTTATTGAAAAGCCACTTAAATCTACTTAAGTGCGACATACTGCGTTTAAAATTTTTTGACATAATATAACTAATACCATGTTTAGTTTTGCTGGTGTCTACCAGGACCTGAACATTCTATATTTGTCGGAATATAAAAGTATTTCAGTTGATATTCACGGTCAAAATACTTTTATCAAAATGATTTTCCACGGCAATCGTACAAAGATATTAAGTTGTCCATAATATGACGTTCACGTTTGCAGAATGTTTCAACGTGTTTTCCAAGAAATCTTCATAGATATGAGGAGAACGACAACGAATTCAATTACCACTCAATACAATGAAAGCATACTTTCACGGAAAACTGATACACGACTTAACGTTCTCAGATAAAACTCAACTATATCATATCCGTGAACAAGTATATAGTTATATCCATCGACCAGCAAACCTATTTGTTCCATAATCTTTAGAAATATTCTCCGTGAGTGAATTCAACCTCGAAGTGACGGGCGATTATTACTGAACAGGAATCGTAACTGCGATTGTACAACAAGCAAATGTTGGCTGTATAACTATTTCCAGTTTGTATGAACATTTTCCTCAAATAATCATTAGAATGTATTCATCATTTGCATTGTAGTTCATTCTAATGTAATTAGCCGTTATTGTTATCTAAAATTCAAGGAAGTAGTAATAAGTGAGATTCGAAGCCATTCAGTCGACTGAATGTATTAATTAAGTCAGATGTGAAGAGTTTCGACGACATATTTTCGACAGACAATTGACATGTAGACAAGTTACTGGTCTAAAATGACTAGCGGATGTAGAAAATTTTGAGCACGAGGTACTCGCTCGTGATCTAGTTCGGATGCGTGACCCTGCGTCTTCGGGCTAGGTGGTTCTGTTAAAACTTATGAGATCAGCATCAACTATCAAAGACTTACAGAGCTATTGGTTCTGAAGATTTGTTTACCACTACACCGTGCATGACTCGTCTAACCAAATAAATGATTAAGTAATATCCCATGACAGCTTGTGAAGTTGCAAGTAATATTGCAATGAAATTCACATAATATATCACATACGTAATTTTGTTTATCACATACAGGAATCTTTCAGCTAATCTTTCTGAATCGTTCAACTATCATAAATACCCTCACGGTCACCAGTGTCTGCCCGCCACTATGCACTTGCTGTAACTTTCATTATATCCAGATAAAACGTAACCATCTACTCCAGTCAGTCAATGTTGGTCGGAAACAAACAATAAGTAGAGTTTTGGTAGTCATAAAAACCAACAGAAATCATTTCAACCATTGACAATTGCAAAATAGTGATCACGAATATATATCACCTATACCACCGTTAAATAGCTGAAAACGCTTCAAATCTGTTTTATCTAAGTGCAGAACTCGTCATCTGTATAAATGCACAGCTCCACTTTCATGACCTGTACTTATGATGACCACGTCCTCACTAGCTCCCAGCTTCACTACGTAATACCTGTATTTCTAGTGAGGAACAGTGACACATGGAGTCCAACATCGCCATTTGTGAAAGAGTAATCTTCCTCTGGAAATCAGTAGTTTATACATCACATTTTAGTAGATGAAGTTGAACATTAATACCGTTTGACTCAATCTAGAGTTCTATAGGTTAAGCGTTCAAACTCAAGACGGATTAGGTGTCCAGTTGCACAATAAAGGGTAGGTTATGTTGTGTCTTCTCATACTGGGTTGAAACAGCCTCCAGTGCATTTAGGTGTTCAGGGGTGGTCAACCAAACATCACTTGGTGATTGAAATAATGAAAACTTTACAATACTTAGTAAACACAATAATACATTCCATTAATAAATTGTATGGTGTAATCCGTCTATATGCCCGATCTGACACACACAGTGGCTCCATATTGTGGTAATAGAATACACTGAAGAACAATTAATCTTAAACGATGATATCCTGAGACGTAACGTCACTGTTCACAAAAGTCTCACTCAGAGAGAATGTGTAATATATGTGTGAACAAGTGAGAGAACTAGAAATAGAGACTACAACTTCTTTGAAGATCATCACTGAAATGTTACTAAATTTCACTGAGAAAGTTGATTTCAAATTTAATCAAGAAATTTATAGACAAATAGATGTGTTGAATTGTCACAATGTGTTCACACTGTGATTACATATTCGCTGACATTTTTTCTCTTTTAAGTAGAAAACATTAAACTGGCACAACAGATTCACATGTCTCCAGTTTACTGACGACATATGGACGATATGTTTATGCTTATCTTTGACAATATTGGCTTGATTGCCTATCTGAGTGTCCTACTTACAATGAGAAATGGTAGATCATTAGGAAGTAACATAAACGAGAAAACAAGCTGAACGCGCCACTGTACAAATTATAATATTTTCGTTCCTCGACAATACAAAACAAACATGATTATGAGAATCCACCACAAGATCAATACCACGAGGTTTCAAGAGGCAGCTGAAGATGAAACAAAGGCACTGCATAGAACACTGAAAAATCGACTGTCCGGGGAAATTTACAAATAAACATATAATCAATAAAAGAGATCATAAAGAATGCCAAATGGCTGACAAAACGCTTTTGTATGTACGGTTGAACTTTAGAGTCGATGAACCTATTGATATGCTAAGACCAAAAGTACGCAGCTGAATTCAAAGACCATATTAAGTGTTTTCCACACGTTCAATGATCACTTCGTCATTGGAATATAAATTGTCTAGACAAGGCAGTTCACTCTGCTTCTATCATTTCAAATGCTCCTGTGTAGTATGTTGCGTTGGTAGAGATGTTCTGAAAATTTATTTTCGCGACCTGTGAGCACCTCTCTGTGCAGTTAAGAAAAGATATAGTGAGAACCGGAACAGCTCCGTTTATTTTAAATGGAACGCATTCATACAAACAACACTCAGCAGTCTCTACAGAAATCTGAAACTATCACTGAAGCAATATATCTGTCTGGTTTATCTTTATACTTCCTACTGTTCTTTCTCGAAATGAAGTTCAATCCGTTTGAAAAGTGGTTTCAGTTTCAGATTACTTTATTCACTACCAATGCATTTCGTTGATGATTACCATTAACTTATCTGTAGATTTCGCTTATTGTGATTACTACTTGAACACACTGCGAGAAGATATTTTTCGTTCAACATTCTGATGTTTTCAACGAATTTTCCCAATGATACTTCTAATGAAGCGAACTCACTAGAGTAAACTGTTCAAATGTGGGATATTAGATAACACGCCTGAAGTTTATACGCTTTTCACAAATTCTGACATAGAGAAGTTCAACCACCTGTGAGATCTTCAATGCAATACACTGCGGAGTGACATGAATGAACACAACATCCGTCTGACGCTTTCTAATTTCAAATAGATGTTTAATTCAGATCATTCCGGTATGTTATGTACACGAAAACGACAATTTCTGTATATATAGGACTTAAATTGCATATCAATTTAACTTTATTCTTGATCCGAAACCAGGTCACTCATCTACTTGTGTGTGTGAGCGTGTGACTAGCAAATTCATGTTAGCTATCCAGAATGGCTGTTGGTACTATTTATTCATTGTGTCATGCGTTAACGTCTCACACGTCCACTGCCTGTAATCTGCTGAACCTTGTATTCAGCTTTATGCAGACATCATGAAAGTGATCGTATTCAGGATCGCGTGATTGAATGAAACTCACAATGTCATTGTAAAACAAAATATAAAAGCAAACCTGCACGTGATCGGTTGGATTGGCAAAATACTCTATTCTATTAGTACGTTATTCAAAGATACATGATTGGATTAGTTTTTCATAAGCTTTTTGAAATTCAAGTCTAAATCATGGATTCACACTGATGAATAATTTGTCGGTATCTGAGACCGTTAAATATAACAAACCGTTGTGATCGACAAATCAGATAGTTTTTGTAGAATAAAAATTCATCCATATTTAGTGTTCATCACTGAAGGTTCATGAGTGTAATGCAATATTGAAAATTGCCCGAAGTTGGTAATATAAACATTGAGACTGCAACCTCTCGACCTAAGGCTTAGGAAGTGGGCATGCTGCTCCTCGTGATCACAATTGAACTGTAATCTAAAGATTCATAGCGGGACATCAAGGTATATACTGTGATCTTGAAACTTCTACAGTGTATTAACTGAATCTATTCATTGGTGAGGCGTTATGAGTTGAACAATCTCTACACATATCTATCAAATATATTTTGGGTAATAGATGGTCTTCAATGTTTGATGTGATTTTTGATCAACGTGAAATTCAGCAGTGCATTCGGCATATTACACAAAAGCAATTACGCATTCACCTTGTACCACAGAAATTTTGAACAAATGTTCTTCAATGTTCGTGACGAAACTCTATCAATGTGATTCTTAGAGATTCATCGGTCACATAACATGAAATCGAGTGAGTATTGACTTCACAACACGTCAAATACTCGACCAAGTTAAAGTTGTCAACAAAATAGTTTAATAATAGAAACGATATGAACGTAGATTCTGTCAACCTTTATGTATGGAGTTTCGAATATAAATAGAATATATTAACTGAATCGAGTTATGTTAAATTCAGTTGGTTGAGCCAACTGTTACATAGTATCACAGTAGCACAGTTCAAAAGCAATGACCTAACACGGATAAAAAGAGTTTGTGTGACTGCGAAGGTGTAACATCACATGCGAACTTTCTGTGATTCAGAATGATATTCTGAGCTAACATATACAGATGGAGCAAGTAGATCGACTTACGTTCTTTTGATTTTCAAATAGAAACCAATCAAATAACCAAACACATTTCAATCCATTGACTGTAAGTAGTATATGTCAGACCTTTTTCGGTATTCTGAGAGTTGCTTTATACAAACACATGTTATCGTTGTAGGAGTTAGCTGATAAATACTCCACTTTAATTGAATCTTCGATTGCGCAGAACAATTTATTACAAACATTGTTTTACCGGAAACTAGAGTCAACTACAGAATCGTTGGAAACTATAAATCATCTCAAAATTCGGTCAGTCGGATGATATATTGATTTCACCATATGCAGGCCAACTGAATAAAAAGTAACAATTTCATTTTCGCGTTTTCGTTCATTAACGTATATCCAATCCTATACTGATATCACCATTTAAAAAGAATGACAAGTTAAATTCTATTTTACACCACAGGTAAATGCTTTAACTGAATTTTGAGCTGGTTCACATCAGAACGATAATTAGAAATATATACAACACTATGTAGGAAAAATCACTAGAAACAACCCTTATAGACTGAAAGGATTTAACTAACAAAACCCTATTCAACTTCACTGATCCTATGAAATAAACAATATTTGATGATTGGATTGCGTTTTCTGATACAGTTCAACATGGAGAGCGTTGTAAAGGTACACTCGTACCACTTGCTGCAAATTTACATTTTATTTATAAGTATTATTTAACTAATATTATGCATAGAATCTCAACCAGCATCATTCTTCTATCTAGTCAACGCATAATCAAATGGATCACGTTTTGGTGGTTTCACAGGTTTTATTATCTTCGGGATTTGCCAGCATATGACGGTCTTGAATTGATCTACATTGGGAAATTTTATATTCTAAGTTCAAATTGATCTTCTATGATAAATGTTCGGATATACAAAATTGTGGATCGTATGAGTCGCATTACGAGGTAACGTAATATTCAGTTGGGTGCTTTCCATGAAATAGTTATAGACATCTGTAATAGGACAACTAACAGAACTGTCATTAAGCAAACTTACATAACACTCACGAGAGACAGGTGTCTTATCCATCGCGTTAAGGTTAAAATCATTTATCTTGATTCGTTATTCAAGCGTTTACTAGTAGAATAGGACCAAAAAATAATTAAGTCCAGTTTCCATCGAAATGTTTACTATTTCAACGTACAACTAAGATGAACTGACAGTTTAAGGAGACCGAGCCTATAGAAACTTTAGACTAATTGATACTACGATTATTTTAGTTAGTATTAAGTAGCTTAGTCAAAAAATGTCGTATGTTTACCTGCAGACCTCGAATGTTTTCATGAATTCGCTGAAGTTCATATGAATATCATCGAACGTAAACGGTGATGTCAGTGATGTGTTTGATTGAAAGATCATTCAAGTAGTTGAGAATATTTCCTTCTCAACTCGAAACTGGCAACCGGTCGTTTCACACACCGACTAACGCTTTCTTTCAAGCTTCAAACATTGATAATTTTTTAATAACACAAAGTTCAGCGAAGAGAGTTCTTTTCAACGCACCCATTATCACGCGGTTCAATCCTACATATATATGTATGACGAACATTTGTTCTAGAATGATAGTTCCGTGAGTACGTATGAATAGGGAATAACTGAGATGGTGAAATGGAAAGATTATATCACAAGATTACGTAATGTGTATAATAACAGTAGACTTAATAGGTTGACAACGAAGCACAACGCGAGTGCATTAAGATTATCGGAATGTTTTCGTTACAATTATTATTATTATTGTTATTATTCACAAACATGTTATGGATACATAAGTGATGTGAAGAAACCATTTCGGGTTTAGGAATTAAATATGTTTAAAAGGAAAAGAAAAGGCGAAAATAATACATAGTGTGTCAAGGGATCAATCATGATGATCGTAACAGTAATAATTATAAATATGAATATAAGCAGACTATATATAGTTAGTAGAATGGAAAGAGAAGAATAGAAAATATACGTGAAAAGGTACAAAGGTCGCATTTCGCCTTTCTTTTAATAAGATAGAGGATGGGCCTGGTTTGGATAAATCAATCATGAACACATTGATATTCAACAAGTAACACAATACACTTTCGGAAAAGAAATCATAAAGTAGAGTTTTGAACCGGGTTGTAAGTTTACTGTAACGGGGGTTCACTGACTGTCTATTACACATGGTTGAGTAGCAAACAAACGAAACATTCTGACGTACGTTTATGTAGGTTCTTGCAGTAGCTTGATTATTTTTGTTATTGCGTACCCAAAAAGAGTAGGAATTACTGTTAACAATCCGATAGATTAAGAGAAAGTTTAATTTGACATGCCCGTTTTAGAGGGATTCTTGTCTTAATTGTTGACATGTTTGATAATAATCCCTGCTGTTGGAATACCCTAAAATGGCTTTGATGAAACTTCTTTGAACGCATTCAGTTTTAATAAGTTCGTTATGTCTGCACTACATTTGCAGGTTTAGAGTAGCAAGATCCATAGTGGATGATTCAGCTGCGTTCTTCTAAAAACTATTTGAGC
This sequence comes from Schistosoma haematobium, assembly GCF_000699445.3. Lineage (NCBI taxonomy): Eukaryota > Metazoa > Platyhelminthes > Trematoda > Strigeidida > Schistosomatidae > Schistosoma > Schistosoma haematobium. Next base: position 45,487,479 of record NC_067197.1, on the reverse strand, counting down.
CAAGATAAAAGGGGATAACGTATGCCAAATGAAGAGAATTTCAAAAAGAAGTTTGTGTGAGACAGTGTTGAAAGCCTTACGAAAATCGAAGTCCAGAATTATCACTGACTGACCAACATCTCTTCTCCAGGTGATTTGATCACAAATATCCAGGTGCGATATGAGGCATGAGCATTTAATCACAAACCCGTGTTGTGAAAGGCTAATTAGTCTATCTTGAAATGAATATGATAATAGATGTTTGCGCATGTGTTTTCTAAGGTTCTTTAGGGCACTCATGTCAAATTAATCCGCCTATATTTACCAATATCACAACTGGATCCCGTTTTATATCTAAAAAAGTATAAGCGATGTTTTCTGAACAGATGGATCGGTTAAGTCAAATGCTATCCGTGGACATGAAATTGTATCATCTTATTGGTCAATATTTATTTAACGTATCACTTTCCTGTTGGCCAATATTGTACAATGTTATTTTCTATTTTTTGGTACGATGTGATCTGCTTGATTGGTGTATATAAACAGAGTGTGCTTGAGATATAACAATACTTATCTCAGAGGCTGAGACTGGCGTTCATGACTCAACTGGCTGGGCTAGACAAGGGAGCAGGACCAATCACAACTCTAGGCTGTTCCTATGTGTTTACGCATCTTTGGTACAATCGATAATTCTCGCTGGCTAACCTCCAATCAGCAGCCCTTTCTTTTTCACGTTACAACAATAGGTTCCATATTCTATAGATATGCTGAAAAGTTTTAAACAAATCATTGGGAATTCTCTACCACCATATTTCACAAATGATGAACGAATTCTGTCAGGTGCATCGTCACAAGACTTTTTCAGGGCAGTTATCGCCTGCTTGATTTTGTAGGCTATGAAATCAAATTTCGATAGACATCTGGATGTCAGCATTGATAATGTACTGGCAGAGTTTTCAGTTCTAATGTTGGCTGAATTGTTTGAAAATAACATCGGGGTCATCAACAATTCTTCCGTTAACTACGAAGAATTCAGTCAAGCCAAGAGTATTCGACTTCACAGGGAATTTAAAAAACTGAGGTATTTAAAACTCTGGGTTTTTCTACCTAGGGGTTTATTCTATATCCATGACAGTTTACAACGTCCGTTTTGTGTGATTTATTATAGCCGAAATCAACAACATCACCAAATTGGCTCTGACAGTTCATATTAGTAACTTCGTTCGATTCTCAATATTGTACCACCATCATCCACTACAAGTGGTGAATGCCTCCTAATATTGACGACGTTTGTTTCACAAAACTAATACAATTTGCCAACCATAACGATTTCTTATATTTAACTGTTGTTATCACTGAAAAGTTATACCTCGAAGCAATGGACGGCTGTCTCACCCTAGTATATGACACCTCGGCCATGTGTACACATGACTCAGCACCACGAACTTTAATTCAAGATAACAGGACTCACGCGAGCGCAAAAGCATAACATGTAGACCACTGAATCGCTCGACATCCAACGGTGTTCATGATATTAATTGAAGTGGTAGTGTGCATCCGCTACATAATCATCGTGTCATAAACAAATGTGAGCAGTCAATGTCCTTCTGGTTTAATAATGCCACTACCAATTCCATTGTATTAATATAGCAATAATCAAAGTTTGGTTTACAACCACTCAATACAATGAATTGTAAAACGACGTAGTTTCTTATCAGCCTATACTCATAGACTCACGTTTGATATTGTTGACAGGGTATTAAAGTTGATTTTTCATTGTATGAAAGTTTGAAATTCAATTACGTATGATAGTTCATATAATTACGATCTAGACTGTTTATCCAGGATTTACTTCGAATGCTATCAGTTGACAATAAAAATTAAATGAGATACGTTTTTCGTTGTCTAAAATGTCACATATACAAAAATGACATAAATATATCGAAATGATGGCTATACTTTTGATTTAAAGAAAAAATATTCGGATGTTCAAAGTATTTTACATTAAAATGTGCAAAACACCAAGTTGTGCGTACAGAAAGTATGAAAACTTAACGCGCTTAAATGCCTACCCGGATGTCTACAGTATAATCTTTCCCATTGAATTTGGATTAGGTCTCCTGGTGTGTGATAATGTGTACACAACGGTATTTTGTCTCATACGGGTATCAAAACAGCTCACCAGTGCTTCCAGATATTCGGTGATGGTGTGTAATGGTCATTCGACTATTTAAGTAATCAAGAATTTGTAATCCTTATGAAACCCAGTGGTAAATCTACTTAATACTTAGAATGTTGTAGTACATCAGGTTATAGATGAGAATTAAACAGTGATTCTATCTCGCGGTATGACAATTCACCTGTACATAAACTGGTCAATGTATGATACCCATGTGACTATTTACAAGATACTACCGATTTGTGGGTTTAGTATTTAAATATGTAGTGTGGATACTGAGCCGTGTATTTCGGTAGATTGTAAATGTTAGGTTTGTAATTGTACAAAGTTATGCAATATTACCCATTTGATGTGACATTAACAGATAATATTCTCTAGATGTGTCTAGTGCTTGCTTATTCACACAGGTCAAATAGTGGTGAAAGTGTACTCGAAAAGATTATTTAAGCAGAAAGAAATGCATTCAAAAAGTTGTGGAGGAGAACACAAGTGAGGACAACCGGTTATATTACAGAGTTACTTGATGAAGTAGAAGTATCACACACCAATACTTTGCCTGTGAAATTTTCAGTGATTTGTTCAGAATTGATAGTTCCTGCATTTTCATAACAATTGCTTTCTGATTCCGTTATTTCTTTCTCGATCTTCTCGACATTCTGCTTCCAGGCATTTTATTCCTGATCGTAGTTATATACTACTTTGTCAACATAAGTTGCACACAACATAATAGAACAACTAATTTGAAAAAGAATTCTCCGATACATCATAATTAGGTATATTCAAAGACATTGAATTACAATCGGAGAGGCGTAAATTGGACGACTGCGAGCACACGTCACATAGTTTTTATTCATTGAGTCAACGATTCAAAAATTGTTTGCCACTTCCGAGAAATCTAATCTCCAGTTAGAGATGTTAACATCAGTATAGCAGTTCTCGATAGTTAATTAGGTGTGAAACAGATTTTACGTTCATCATTAGCTACTCTGAAAGCTTTTACATACATGAAGTATAATAAACTATTATCGTTCTCCTTAACTTCGACGTCATAAGAATAATAACCAAAAACCTAAAACGTTAATAACGAATCACAAAGTAAATGTGGTCAGATGAACGAAATGTTGCTACCGGTTTTAGAAAAGTAGTTATAACGACAAAAGTCTTTTAACTTAGAAACACAATGAAGATATCTGCGAGGGCATTATTGATGGGAACTCGCTTAATAAGAGACTTGACAAGACGAAAAACTGTTCAACTTGACAAAAGTGACCACATCGACAAGATGAATTACGTTCATAACATGACTGAACAAAAGTTTGACAAAAATGAAAACGAAACTGAATCAACCGGATGACTGATATAGACCACGAATCAACGGGTAGGTCCATCAAACATGCACAAGGCAATTAGGTAGATAAGTACCCATTCTGTAGCAAAGTGATGAGTAAACATTTCAAAACCGCTCCAAAACCACGTAATGAAGCCTAGTATTAAGGAGGCATGACAGTTTGTTCACAAGATCATAAACACTCAAGTGATTGTTCACAAATGTCCCATTCAGAGAGACTGTATACTACTATTGTGAAAAGCATACATTACAAGAAATAGAGACTTTAAACTCTGTGGATATCATCAGTGAATTATTTCAAAAATAGACTATTGACGGACATTTCGAATTCAGTGGTGTATTGTATAGACTAATCGATAATGTCGCGATGTGTTCACGCTATTTTCCTATTGCAGCTGGATTTTTTTTCCCCTAATTACAGAATGGTCCACTGACACAGAAGACTGAAACATTTTTACTTTGTTGCCGAGTTATGGACGATAATTTAATGCTTTGTAATGAGCATACTATGTCGATAGAAGCATTTGAGAGATTCAATGAATTTCTCACGTCCATGAAGTTCACATGTGAGAAACAAAATAGAGGTAGAATAGCTTTTCTAGACGTTCTATTTACAAGACGAAACGACGGGTCATTAGGAAGAAACCTAGGAAAGCTACCTGGACGGGTGATTCACTTTCCAAAGATTTTGATAATCATTCAAGATGTTTCTCATATTGTCAATGTAGTCATGTTTGTCAATTTGGAAACTTGCAGTTCAATATTCGGTTATCGTGATAATCAAATCCTCGTCTTTATTGAGTTCATTGATGGCCTCCCTGTGTTTTTTAATTACCATACTTATGCTTTTAAATTTCTTATACTTAAACTGATAGCAATATTATAATATTCTTTCTACATTCGTATTGTTGTTCCTTAACACCTTTTCAAGTTTGCTGTTTATATTTGTATTACATTATCTAGTATTGCATTCAATCGACTACGTGATCATGATTATTCACAGATAGTATGTTCTCACGGAACGTGTATCACAACAAATGATTTTCGTATCCATATACGACTGCACAGATTGATAATAAGTTCACAAAAAAGAAATCCTTACACTGGAATTCGAGTTTTTGAATTTCATCAATCCGTTTGAAGCTTGAAAGTAAACCGTTTTTCGATGTGTGTTAAACACCTGAAGATCAGTGATAAGGTAACAGAGCATTATTCTAAATCACTTGAATACGTTTTCATTCAACTACCTGACTTTCATCACCGCTCGCCTTCATTGATGTTTCCGTGAATTTCAAGAAACCCATGAAAACATTCAAAACTCTCAGGTAGATGTGTGACATTTATTGATAAAGCTACTTAATACAAACAAAACACAATCATAGTATAAATAAGTATTACACATCAAAAAGTCTGAAATTCCTATAAGCTTGATTTCTTTAAGCTGGCATTTGACCTTTCTTTATATGCTGAAATAGTGAATATTTCAATGGAACCTGGACCGAACTGGTTTTCCGACGCATTTCTTTCCCCATTTACTTTTATACCGATATGTGACTTCTGAGTTAATCCTGAGCACTTTGAATTAGATAGTGGTGTTCCATGAAGATATGCTGAAGAATTACGGAATGGTATTTTCACTTGTTCTCGCTTTCCAGATGTCTATAGAAATTTCAAAGAGAAGATATTGTGTTGCTCTACACAATTGAATATCACATTACCTCGAAAACTAATTTGTTAGATATACAATTGCATGTATCCGAACATTCACCATAGAACAATCTGAAATGAGAATGTGGACCCTGTCTATATAGGTCAATTATCACACCGTCATATGCTGGCAAAACACGATCAGGCACTATCCAATGAACTCCAGCAAAGCTTGATCCATTTTTTAGTGGAGTGAGAAGATAGAAGAATATCCCTGATTGATAATTCTAAACGTGATGTTGGCTGAATTATATATATAAATAAAATTTACCTTTCCTTTAAGTTTTACTAGTGTAGCCTTAGATCTCCCTCCATCTGATACCTCAATCCAATTTTCAAACGCAGTTGTGTTAGAATCAGTGAAGTTGAAGAGAGTTCGATTTGCCAAATCATCACGCCGTGTGATGGTGGTTTTAAGTGAATATTCCTTCATAGCTTTGCAAGTGTTGAGCAATAGAGTTGTAAATATTGCAACGATAACGGAGATATTTCCAATTGTCATTCTGAGTTGAAACAGATTAGAATTCAGCTGAGCTATTTATCTGAACTAATAATTGAAGTTCACAGAAAAGTGTGTTGTCAGTATAATGTGAGATAGTCCTGCAATATCGTGGACGGATTAAAGTTAAACACTGATACTGTTGGGTGACGAATCAATGGCCAAATCCTATGCGCGGTATAGTTGATGAGCGATGAGTGTCATTTTGTAAGTTATGATAAACACTTTTCAGTGTCACAAATATATAATATATTTGTAATATCCCAATGAGTAGAAAAATTAGATAATCTGATGATTAGTGTAAGCCACTTCTTCAGAGAATAAATAACCGAATTAAAATGAACCCAAGTGCTATTTAAACTTTGATCAATTTTAATTCGGTTTTTTATTCTCTGATGAACTGTATTATAAAATTTTTCTACTCTTTGGAATTAAACTAAGATATTATTCATTAGTAACAATCTACTCAATGCTCAATTTATTCGAAATTATCAAATCACAGCTTGAAAATGATACCTGCTAATCAGTGTCGTTGTATCAATAACATAACAGCGTCCGATCGCAATCGCGGTTCTTCAGTTCGTGCCCGTCGTGTGGGGTATATAATGGCCACTGAGCTCCCTACTGTAAATTATGATAAACACTTATCTGTTTCAGTGTTTCTATAATACGTCTGTATCTGTTTGCTGTCAATCACTTCACACTCTACTACAGAACTAGTGAAACTGAGTTAAATGTTGATTACCACTGCTCCGCTCTCAAAATCTCATTAATTTGACGGTGCTTCTTGCTAAAACTACAGTTCACTATTGCTGAGCTTCTCTCCGTGTCAAGTCCTTTATACTTAGATTACGAATTTGGACTCTGAAGTTCACACCTACAACTTCGGTCGTTCCTCAATGTCACACTACCATAATCCACTCCCTATAGTGAACTCCACTAAATAATGATGACTTTCATTTCACAAAGCTAGTTCGACTTGTTGACCACAACGATATGTTATATTCAACTGTCTCCCTAACTGACAAATTATACATAAATGTGGACACAAATTTCAGTGTTACATTAACTAAACTGATGAACATTTGAATAACTTACCCTTGGTGTTGAATATCTTGTGTCTTCGGAAGATCACGTACTCGTTTGCTTTTATATTTTTATTTCACAAAGAGATTGTGTGTTTCAACCAATCAGATTATCACAAATACGATCAGTCTCATAATGGTTGTTAAGAGTGTGATACAAAGATCAGCTGATCACATTCAGTGCACATGTGTGACATTAATGCAGGACATACTTACGAAATTGTATCAAGAGCAATTTAATCAAACTAACATGAGTCCACCAGTTACACACACGCATACACAAGCAGATGATTGATCGGTTTTCAAATAAAGGGCAATATAAAATTTTGATGTAATCCAAGTACACTAAGTAAAGCAATCGTTACTTTTATGTACTTTTCATCACAGACTGACGTAAGTTAATCATTCATTCAAAATCAGAAAGACGTAAGCTGCTGTTTTGAACAATGACATGACTCTTCAGAGTTCATCGGATACATAAATGATGAGTGGAAATTCGACTAAAAGATCCTGTGGAAAATCATTCACCTTTAGAATTCTTATTTGATATCCAACAGTTTGCGTGGATGCCTCCAGTCAGTTTGCAATATTTTGACAATAAATATTAGGATTTACAAATGAGGATGAACTATACGGTCTCGTTTATACAGGCTGGTGAGTAGCGTTCACATGAAGGCGTACATGATTCTAATGTGAATGCAACGCATCGCGGTAAGCACACGGTATTATCGAATATTGACTGACTGATGGTTAATTAATGATCACTAAACTATGTATTGGATAGATACGAGAAATACTACTTGCTATATTATATTATTGTCACCAGCTCTATTTTCAACTATGATAAAGATTTCTGAATAACTCATGATATCGAATGATGTGAAGGGGAAGTGACAGCAGAGAAATATGTAACCTCAATAGGTATGAGGTACAAATACCAATGGTGGACTCGATAGTTTCAAATAAATTAAACATTTTGTAGAGATTTGATAACACGTATATTATTTGTTTTATCCCAATGAGCAGGTGTATGGTATTTCTGACGGTTTGTGACCTAATGTAAGTCACTATATGGAGTAAATATATAACCGACGTTAAATTACCTCAAGTTCAGATGATGCTTAACACTCCACCAAAATATAAATAATGATGACATACGCATTTGGACTCAACGTGATCCGTTGCAGCCTTTCACCTGCCTATATATAATGAAATGACCAGTTAGCATATACAACAATTGTATTGGAACCACTCCACTGACTATTGCGTACTCAGATTCTTGATATAGGAACGTTGGAATTCGAGTACCCTTTGGATTATGAGACGAGTTCAATTACACAATTCGCAATGTTTATAATAGTTGATGAGTCATGCACTTTGCTGACGGCATCACTCTATAGTGAGTGAAATTCTTTCATATGTGTTTACAGTTTTCTGTAATTATAGATTAATCCATTTGTAACTACTAATGTAGGTGTTTAACAGATTTAAACATTAACACTTCCTTCATTGTCAGCAATGCAAATAGCTATTTCATCTAGACGATTCTCATTGGATTTCAGTGTGGATGAAGTTGAAATACATAAATCGGAATGGAGATACCACCGGTTAAAATTCTGACAAACCAGTAATGAAAACCAACGTAGTGATAAACAGTGAAGTGAACTGTGTTTATGGTAAATCTGATCATCTGGTACATCTTAATCCTGACATTTCATCTCTGTATCACGTCACCGTCCATTTGACCAGATGTATTCATCAAAATCCTAATTCTGCTTGTAGAAAACAGATGGAAATTGTGTTAATTAGTCGTTGTCCAATCAGAGTGTTTATTCAAAACATCTTAAGGAAACCATCGTATCCGTTACAGACATTATTGTTGTTTCTCAATCCAAACAGCTCGCTTGAGATGGTGCGATACGTATGAAGTGAAAACTACACCACATGAATCTTCGAACAATCTGAAAATATTTAATTCTTTTATTACGGATGATACAAAGTGTCGTTTCAACATGAAGCACATTAACTCCTTGATGTATTAGATGATTGATTATGTTTACCAATGATGAACACTGTAATGATGAACTCGGATTATTCCAATTGAATGGATTTCAAAAATATAGGTTTTATAGGTCACAGTATCATTGCTTCTTGTCTCGAAGCAAATAGATTGTGTCGCGATTTGTTCCCGTTATTGTCCTATATTTGCAAACACTTTTCTCTCTAAACTTCGAAAGGATCCACTGGCACAATCAATTGACAGGTTCTCACTTTACTGGCGAAATATGGACTATACGTTAATCATTTGTAATGACCATACTGTCTTGATAGAATCACATGGGCGATTCAAGGACGTTCACCCGTCTATCAAGTTCATATTATCCTACATTACCAAAGAACACATTGCGCCGGGAAATGTAGACAGACATGAGAAGAACGAACAAAAATTGGAAAGGACTGGAAAGTATAGTTCAGGGCAGAGTGGTTGGAGGCCTATGAATTATTGAGGGTTACAGGCGTTAGCAAGTGACTAAGTAATTACACTATTCCCCCTCTGTCTCTCCCTTACGCCATGTTGACTATATTTATTCTGATCATTATTTATTTCATAATTTGATTTCACTTATAATCTGATTCAATTTAACACTTCATAATCGGCTTAAACTAGACTCAATTGAGACCTTATTGCAATCTCATCTCCTTTTCTATATATTTCTCAGTTAAAACCGCACTGGACACTAAATTTATCACATAAAACGCACTGGAAGGATGCGATCAATTAGCTCTAAAATTAATTATCCAACACTTGGAGGATTTTTAATAACATCGGTTAGCAGACTGTAGCATTAGGTTACGTAGTTTGAACAAGGACAACGTGTCTGTAACAATATGGTTGAAATGTTGCTATCAGTGTAATTACAGTTGATTTATCTACTGAAGTATTTTAAGGGAAAAAATCATGAAGAGGCTATCGAAGAACTCACTGACATTTTTCCATCTAAACTACAAAACGGTCAATTGGCGCAACAGTTTGACTAGTTTTCTTATTACTGCCGATACATGAACGACACGTTTATCCTTCGTAATGGCTATAATAGCTTGATAGAAACATTTGAGCTATTCAATGAGGTTCACCCGTCCATAATGTTATATTACTCTACAAATTACACAATTTCTGATTTGGATTTGCATTACTCTCTAACTAAACCTCATACCAGGTAGACCATATTTATTCTAATCAATAATTATTTCACAATCTGATTTCACTTATAAACCTGTACAATTTAACACTTCATAGTCGGCTCAAGCTGGTCACAATGAAAACCCCATCGCAACACCATCGGATTGTATATACATGTCATTGTTGAAACTGAACTGGACATACGAGGCACCACGTAAAACGTATTGAACGTCTGTGATCAATCAGGTCTGACATTCCTATCTCCACATTCTTAGGACTTTTAACAACATATTTTGTCTCTTATTCAACTTGCGATATTCTGTCTATTTCTCTCTAAGTAGTGCAAACTTCAGTATCATCCTACAGGATTAACTTCACGTTATGAAAATATTCATGACGACCAGTTATTACCACACCAGCTCATTTGTCAGGCTTACACACGACCAAATCCTTATTTCTATTCAGGCGAATTAGCTGATTCAAGTGACGCTTAGTTAATGAGTTATTCATACTGTTACGGCAGAACTGAAGACATTTGGTTGATTTCAAAACTATGTTTTGAATATCAATAATTTCAATGTCTTCGGATGTATTTGTTTTAATGAACTTCCGAAATTGTTTGTTTATGTCACTATTTTTGACATTTTTGTTCCTCATTGTCTTTCGTTCGTCATTTCGTACTGTTTGCTGTGGGAACGTACGAAGTTGGAGAATATTTGGGCCGACTATTTCTAAATCATGAATAAACATTGGTACTTAAATTAGTGTTTGCTTCCATTGTTACTTTGCGTTCGTTAATTGCAAATAGATCGATGTACCGTACTTCAATAACGGGAACAAGCAAAAGCTTGAACGTATCTCTTACTACATTGATGACAATATTGATCTCTCCGATTGTTGGTTGTTCGACATTCATTAGGAGGTCCGCGGATGCTACTTCGATCTCGTGTGTGTTCAGTGAAGCTAGTCAATTGGCGAGTTCTTTGAAGTGTTGGCTGTACTTCGATGTTGGTTATTACTTTGACCTCCTAGTTTTTCACGGTTCGTTCTGGTTTTCGATAATTTCCAGCGATTTTCTTTGGTAAGTCAGACGATTGTTTCAAGTATTTTCTATTTCAGCCTTTTCCGCCGTCATTGACAGATACTCCACGTATTAATGTTTGTTGGTTATGATGCTTCTCTTCACCTGCTTGTTAACTTCTGTGTATTCAGCTTCAGCTTTGTCTTTCTCTGCTCTTGTTCAGCCGGCATTGATTGCTGCTTTCTTCTTCCTCCTTTCTTGAATCTTATTCAGTGTATTAATAGTTATCCATTCTTTGTGGTGGTGTTTATTGTGGCCCAGAGCCTGGTGACGTGTTAAAGTGATTACCTGATTTTTTCTTCCAGTTTTTCTTCATAAAAGTCCCCTATCCACGGAGTAGATCATGAAAGGCCTGGAATAAGATTAAATCATTTGTCTTACTTTCTGATGTATTTCATCAAATTTTGTGAACGATACTATCAATATATATTAGATAATCTGATGACGAATTTCAAATGTATTTCAGCGAGATAGTCATACTAATCTTTACAAAGTAAAATATACAGATAATCGCCATACATAAATTTTATTTGTGATTATTTTAACAGAGAGAACTGACTAAAAATAACAATGCGAACGTTTGGATATTGGATCGAACTTTGCAGGTTAAGCGCTTCCCACAACGCCTAACAGTGAAACATTCTGACCATCATTGAGGCATTTGATGCGCATTTTTCATGAGTCTGATATTTAAGTAAAAAGACAGTCGAAAGCATTTTAATGTCAGGTGGGTTTTCAGCTCAGATCAATCTGTAATGTGAAGTATAAAGAAATAACATGTGCTATCCTCAATATTCTTAATTACGTCACCAGTTAACACTACCCTTTATCTGAAAATTGATCATTCATATACGTGTGTGTATGTGTTCAATATTTGCTTGACACTTATTTTTATCAACATAGTGAAGGGCCGTAACGTGAACAGTATTTATGTGGAATATAATCACTTAGTACATTTTAATCCTAAAAAAGTTGCAAGATTGGTCACATTCAATCTGTGCATCACAATACCACCAATTTGACAAAATGTATTCTTCAAATGCTTAATTCCAATCTAAGAATAGTGTTGAAAATAGTTTGAACTAGACGTTAATGATTCTTCTGTACTCTATAAGCGTGATTATTCACTATATTTCGTCGGAAAACACAAATTTGTTTAAGTCATCATTGTTGTTTCTCAAAGTAACCAGTCCATTTGAGATAATGCAATATGTATGAACTCGAAAACGCATCAGATGAATCTTCAGGTTGTTTGAAAATATTTAATTATTTCATTTCAGTTTATTTTCATAAACATGAGGTATATTCTTTGCATGATCTGTCGGATGAAAATTCAGAATTTGGAAAGCTGAAAACTGTCATGATGCATTTGGACTATTTCAGTTGGATGGATCTCATTTAGCATTCTAAATCTATATAGTGAACATTCAAACAAATAACCAATTGTGCAATTGAATGCAAATGACTTTATTCTCAGTTACATAAAATTAGTATAAAGCCTGAGTATCTAACGCTCAACATTTAGACAATATATGTCAAATCCCTCACTGAGTAATGATTGGTGGTGAGTAAATGTATTTGAATGAGCCGTGTTGTGATTTTCTCATAATGGTTGTTGGTCAATTGGATTACTCGGCGGATACTTTGATGAGGTATGTTGTTGAGGCTTGCAACGTTTACTTCAAACAACAACAATCTCTAAACAGCACATAGATACATCTTCATGAAGCCGACAAGTTTAATATAGAAACAAATGCAATTTTGAATGTATTACAGTAGGGTGAATTCGTTACACTAACATTGCTTATTGTACAAAGCTCGAGATGAACTACTACAGACTAGTTAATCGAGTTGTACACATCAGACGTGTTTCATGCGATCAGATTTTATATATAAATACGTGACACGAAATCGATATTCTCTATTGTCTCGCTAACAAATCATGAAGTGAAATCTGTCAATGAATATTTAGTCAATATGACTTAATATATATACACAACGTTACTCATGTTGACATTGTGAACTGCAGTTCACATTATTATCTTTAACGTTGAAAGCAAATGACGAAACACGAATCTATGCACTTCGCAAATTTCATGATGACACTATATTTATTGATTTACTAAATAAAATATTATCGACGAAGTCTGCAATCATATTTCTCATACAAAATATCTTCATGATATTCTCTTGATTGTAGCCCAAACTGTATGTTTTATGTTGATGCAGCGTATGGTGTTAAACCAGTTGTCTTTTGGCAGTTCAACATTGTGGTATTTTGACTGAATATGAATATGATCATTAGTGCAGGGTCAGCAACGATCACATGAAATGAGTGCGTGTGATCGCATTTTCACTTGATTCACTAAAGTTAATCCTGTCATCTTAATCATATGATGTGATCCGTTTGATTTCTTGTTATATTTTGTCATACACGTACTAGTGCAGTGACTCACTTTAAAACTCATATTGGTCTTGTGTATAGGTAAATAAAGCTAACCAACGTAATTATGATTTTATCAATAAATTTTTCTTCGTGAATGTGAGATGAAATTGTCGAGACGAATTAAGCTGCTTACTGGTTGCGTTGAAACAGTGTAAAATAGAATTAACAGGACTTGATTAACGGGACACACATTTGTTAGCCCTTAAATTCTGGACAACCTGAAGCATTACTAACAGTTATGGATATATCATAACAACTCAAATCTCAATGCACATTGAAAACATAAGCTGTAAAACTATCTTTTTAATCATATTGTAAAATAATATTTGAATGTTTCAAACACCGAGCCACGGGAGAATTCTGTTTTTAGCGACTACAGCCTATAGATCCATTAATTAGTTAGTGCTCAAGACTTACTGATGTGAATTAGATATCGTGAAACATGCGTGTCAGACTTTGTCATTTTGCGTAACATGGAAACTAGCGTCGAGTTCAGCGAGAAAAATGGCGTGTATGACGAAAATCTATTTCACACTAAGACCAGTTGCACATTTCTCTATTATATATTTATCCGTGGGAAATTTGAGTTTTGAAATGATGAAAAACTATGCGAAACCTGCTAACACTTAAAGTCAGGTCAATCACCTCTTTCTCAACTGAACTCTAAACGCGTCCAGAATTTGTGATAGTCTGAAATGTATGTTGAACAAATCATTAGTCAAAATTTGTGAAACAACCGCTCATGTAACATCATTTTAGGTGTATATAGGTGTAATCGCGACTTTAGACGATACGTTGGGTCCGACTGTTGAGATCAAATTCTGTAGACTTAAAATTCGTTAATGCCTCAACATTTTGACCAATTTATTAATTCCTGATCAAATTTGTGGAAGGAAAAAGTTAACCGATAGACCAGCCCAAGCGATATGTAAAATTTATTCGTTTATTTTATCAGCTTATAGTTCCATACTAACGTGTGGTGTTTTAAATTAGGTATGAAAATTCATGTGTTAATGTTAATTCGCAAATGTGTGCTTCATGAATACTTGTAGAATTATGGTCTACTGCTCTTATAATTGACCTAATTCTAAAATTGTAGATTTGTCATGATATAACTGTCTAATCTATAAGATCTTACGTGGAAGTCACACCATCGACTACACCAACTCACTGTATCGTATCAATTACCAAAACATAATGTAGGCTAGCGAAGGAAAAATATATTTAATATAAATAGAAGATATAAGGTAACATTCAGAGAGATCACGCCTGCATGGCCGAGCAATGCCATCCGATCAACTCCAACTCATTCAATTCTTTATTGGCGCCTTCTCCACCGTTAGGTACTCCTCCGCGTTAAATGTTGAATATCTATTTTCCGAGTTGTCTCGTGCTCAGCTTTGAGTATTGTGTGGTTATGGTCCAATGTCACTACATACTCACTATACATCAGAGTAAAGAAATAGCCCATATTACATCAAGGTTAGTTTAATTTGCGCGGCGTCAAAAACAAAAAATCTATGCTGAACAAAAACATAGTTGTTGTTCACTACCTAACCAATGTTCAAGTTATTTGAAACTATGAAGTCCTATCTTGATGTGGACACCTTAATGAAACTATTGTTCACCAGCAAATCGTGTTTCACATCGTATATCCGGAGCCACTGTAACAACTTCGTCTGGGATTCCTGGCGTCGACAACATACTAAACCGTAGAGATCAGGCATCATCGGTCAACTGGATTTCCATTAACAGGCAGTTACGTGGTGATTCATTAGAAAGCTCCAGTAAGAAAAGTTGAAGTTGATGTCTTTTCGTCATATTCATCTACGCTACGACAGATTGCAGCTTGGATGCGATCAAAGATGCGATTACCAACACTACCCCGATCTTCTGCAAAACGTGCATCCGACAGTCGTTGTAGTATCAATCGGAGAACTGAGTGCCCACGTCATGCGTATATGCACAGAAGAGAGTCATTCTGGTGTCCAATGAGGACTTGTTGGTCGCAAGTCAGATACCAGTGACCATCTTATGCAGATGTGTGCAGACTAAAACTGATTAAGGTCTGCACTAACTACTGACACAGTCGTCCTCGAAAATCTACCTAGCACCCTTCCTCTTCATTTCGAACCTAGACACAGATCGATCACATTGCGATCAGCACATTTGGCATGGTTGTGTTCAAGAACGCTGCTCGTATTAGAGCATCCATCTCGACTCTGATCACGTCATTGTTTGCGTTGGTCATATCTTACGTTTCATTGGCCAACAAATGAGTCGTCTCCATAGGGTCGATGTCATCAAATTGATACAGCTTCTGTTGCAACCACATATCAATTCGAGGCTAGCCACCAGTTCACAAAAAACCGTAGATGATCTTTGACCGCAGATGAATGACCTCGCTAAACGCCTCATTTATGAGTAATGAGTTTCTACAGGTTCCTTACAAATCGTTTAAGCACGTTGATCTACCTCGAGTGACCGTTAAAGGGATCGTTTGTGAAGATGGTGGGATGCCAACCAATAAGATCTACAGATATATCGGACGGTGGGCAGACAGTTTCGAGGAAAAGTTCGACTGGTCTGATGCTCTAGTGTCATCATAAACGTAAACTGAGTAACAGAGAAGCTGTGTAGGGCCTAGTAATATAGCACGTCTTGTTCACTGTATGTCTGTAGCTCATATCTCTACCACTATAGAAATCGACCCACGTTTAGCTGAATTGAGTTGACTCAAGTGCATTCTCAACCGCGCGTCACTTCGCTTCTTTATTTTTTCTTTATTTGCTTTGCTCCACGTTTCCGACTGCCTGTTCCAATCAAGGATTGGAAGAAATGTATACATTCAAAAATCCACTCTCGTATTTGACTTTTCTAATTTCCCTCTCATCAACGCCCGTCAGATCGACGATCATATACGGGAATAGTCAGGATATATATATTTCAACACCAGTTTTTCGATAACCATTTTTCGTTTGATTTTAGTAGAATCACAAATTAAACCACCTAATCTGCATCAGTTTACCAACCGAAGACAACAAATCGATCTTAGATTTGTTCAATTAAATTATAATATCTATTACCAATAAACAGGTGTTTAATTACCCTAGAATAAATGTGAAGACCAGCAGTTAAATTTCCAAGAGGATAGTAGTGAAACTACAAATGAATTGTCTTTTGTTAACTCATGTGAATGTGCATGATTTTCATCATCCTTTTCGAAATAAAAAGATCTAGAATCCGTATCCGTGATATTGTAGTAAATTTATTTCGATTTCAACCATGTTTCCGGTACGAAGCATTTCCATACATATTGAAGTCCACATAGCGAATTAATACCGAACGAAGATAATGTTCATAAAGGGTTACATTCCAAGCTTTACCTTTCCATTGATTTGCTTTTCCAACTATACGTATGTGAGTGTGTAATATTCAGATTATGAATCTCAGGACGTCTTTCAATAATATGATATTTATGACAGTCACAATATGAACAAGGATTTTCATCGCTGAGAACAGAAAAAGAATGAGAACAACTGTTGACATTCTATAATTCGACTCGATACATACCAATCAGCAATCGACTAGACAAACTAGTTTCTTTAAAAATTGTGGGGATTGTAGCCTGACGAGAATGTCAATCGCTGACTATCAGAATAAACTCAAAAGAGAACAGGTTATCGTAGGTTTAGAAGTAGTTTAATATTCTGAAAGCTGCAGTTGTATATATATATATTTATCAGTATTTTCGCTTCTAATTTGGTAGCCCAAAATACTTTCTCGCTCAAGAAGTCAGTTGTGGAGTTCGTTCGTAGCACACCATGTCTTAGTATCAATTGCAACTGATTCGCCATTTGCATTATTGCTCACACTAATTTCATTTTCTGTATGTGTTATTTAGGATTCAAGAAATTCATCAGTAAGTCAGACTTGAAGCATTTCAGTTGGTCCAGTTTATCAATGAAAAATTATTTGTATTACGATGTATTTGTATTTTGACAACACCTTAACCGGTAACAACTTCAAAAATCGAAACGTGTCAACCCGATGAAATCAGATGATACATTTGGTTGACTATCGAAATATCGGGAAGTGACTGACCTATGATGTCTGTAGTTTAGACGGTTATTATAAAAGTCAAGCATTAATGATGAGACAGGAATCATCGCATTTCTCAAAGTTTGTAGTGACACTGCATCTATTGATTTACTAAATAAAACCATTTTGACAAATTCCATAATCAGATCTTGCATACAAAATATCCCCTTGATATTCTGTTGCATCGTAGCTCAACCGCGATATTTTGCGGTGATACAGCGTAAGGAGTTATACAAGTTGTATTTTCACAGTTTAATATTGCGATACTTTCAATGAACTTAAATTTGACCATAAGCTCAAGCTCAACAGCAATCACATAAAATGAGTGCATATGATCTCATTTCCAGACAGTTAGCTAAAGGTCATTCAATCAGCCCACTCATATGATGTAATTCATTTAATGACTTGCCATATTATGTCATACACGAACTAGTGCAGTCATTTATTTTGAAAATCATAATGGTCTTGTGTATAGTTACACCACGAAATTCTACATAATTATAATCATCCGAATAAACGTTTCCTGAATAATGTGACAAGTAATTGTCGAGATGTACTAGATAGCGTACTGGTTGTGTTGCACAAGTAGGACCTAGTTTATTTTTGTGAGCCGATTATCCTCAACACCATTTCAAGTTTTGAATTATCAAGAAGATTACTAACTGGTATGAATTGATGATAAAATACATGACGCTTAACAACAGTTGAAGTCAGTTCAATCACTTCTCTCAACTGAGCTCCAATCGTGTTTGAGATTTGCCATAGTATGGAATGCATGCATGTTTGAAATGTGTGGAATATCTGTTCAAGTACAATCATTTATAGTGTCGATATGTGTCACCTGGCTTTTAGATGATAGGTGGCATTAGACAATTGAGATTGAATGCTGGAGAGGTGAATCTCGTTAATATGCATTGATTGCAAACTGAAAACTCAGCAGCTATATCTCACATTTTTGACGTTTACATTAAATTGTAATCGAATTCCTAAAAGGAAAGGTTAACCAATAGGCCGTCTCATGAGATAAAAAATCATTTTTCACAATGTCATAGTTCCATCTAAACACGTGTTTAGTTAGGTGAAGATTGATACAGTATGCTTTACTATATATTCCCAAATGTGTGTTTGCTGAATCTTCGCCCCAACTTGAAATTGTTCTTCCCTCTTCCAGACACATATTTGAGCACATTCATTAGTGACATAATTGGTACACTTTAATCAGAAATGTGCTATTCCATTGCCAAACTCTGAATCTACTTACTTGTACGTTGTTGTTTGGTTAAAATATTTGATGATAAGTTTCATGTGTATTGCAATGCATCGTTGTTGGAGACCATCTTGTGTGTGCGGAGTTGGTTAGACTTGCTACAGCTTAAACTAAAAATGAAACCCTGAATATTTAGAGAAAACTGTTTGTATCCATATTTCTACACTTGTATTTCAATTTTCGATAGAACAATGAGAAGACAGAGTTGATCTGAAGAATGTGATTTATCTACGCTATACATTTCGAACAATCTGGTCACACATATATTTATCAGGGCATTTTATATGAAAATACTGAATGTCAAACAAATCAAAGTTCAATTAAAATAACCAAGGGGAGCGAAAGAATAAGAAATTGTTGCGTTATCCTAGGCCATAGAATGACTTTAGGATTAACAAGGTAAATACAAGGGTACGACAAATTGTTTATGAGCACATAAGGAGGTTTAAATTTTCGAATAGCCTAGGATTCAATAACTTAAGAATTGATTTCAACAATTTTTATGCAACGTTCTAAATGCTGTTATAATGTCAATTTTGTGCCCCCTCTCAAGTATATGTTTTGCTATTTCAATTTTTTGTGTCATATTGGAATCAACGATATTCAGTGACAAGTGATTCAACCACACACATTTTGATTCACCATTTTCGTTGTTGTTGAGGTAGATATCCCTGGGCTATATGTTTATGGATGATCATGAACTCAATATACACATTTGCCCTGATACAGACGAGAGTGGGAATAATTAGCTCTCTCACTCTCTCGAAATGCAGTCTCTTGGTCACGTGTAGGCGGCCAGTATCAGAGAAATCTTACTCTCTGCCTTCTGGAGACACGAAATTGAAAGTCCGATGCTGTAACTAGGTTTCTGGAAACAGAGGATCAATTTGGTGAAGTTGAAAAACTTTGAGTCCAGACCAATGAGAATTAAGACCGGAGTTTTATTCATTATTAACCCTATACTTAATGCTCAATTTATTTATAACTATCAAGTCGAACTTCAATAATAATACCTCATAACTAATTAAAGAAATTACAGTGGCCGCTACTATGATTCACTTAAGGAAGATGTCTTGAACAAATTTTGTGAACGAAACTATTAATTCATATTGGAGAAGCTCACGATAAATTTCATCAGCATTTCGACGAAACAGACACACCACTCTGTACGAACTAAATCGTACAGTTCGTCGTCATTCAAATGTTTTATTATTGATTCTTTTTTATTAGAAAACTGACTGGAGGTAACCATGAAATCAGTCTGATGTCGGTTCAAATGTTCAGAGCTTGGAAGCCTTCCACAAAATCTGTGACAGTTTAAAAACTAACCATCGGTGATGTGTTCCATGCCAACATACAAGGAATCGTATAATCGAACAAAACAACCGACCAACGCCTTCTACTTTCAATTAACTGTTTCACTCAGATCATTCTGTAATGTATGTTATTATGAAATAACATTTGCTGTACTCAAAATGTTTCAATTTAATCACAAGATATAATAATATATGTGCATGTAACGAGTAACCTCATGTTTGCTTTATTCAATTGAGATTTGTAATATTTTATTTACGTCACGATCACTTTAATTAATCATCTGATCTTTGTATTCGTCTCAAAAACAGCCATTATGAATGTGATCACACTTATGATAACTTGACTGGATGAAACTCACAATCTCCTTGTAAAATAAGAATATAAAAGGAGACGGGTATGTGATCGGTTTAATTGATGTGATATCGTAGTCTGGAAGTAAGTTAATCAAATATTCAGTATTCAATTATTGTTTCCGTAGCTTTTTGAAATTTACCTGAAAAATATAGACTAACACTGATGTACAATTTTTCAATAATAGAAACAGTCATATATAACAAAACGTTGTGATCAACAAATCGTATCATTTTTGTAAAGAAAAATTCATAATTATCTAGTGGAGTTCACCACTCAGAGTGAATGAGTGTAGTGCAATGTTGAGAATCGACTGAAGTTAGTATTTTGGACTGTGAGAGGCCAAACTGGCGATCTAAACCTCAAAGAATCAAAATGATACGTAAAGCATTCATGATTGAACACTGTTCTGGAGGTTCATACTGGGACAACAAGTCAAATCTACTGATCTTGAATCTCCTACAGTTGTTACCCGAACCCTGTCTTTGACCAAACATTATGAGTTGAACAATCTCTACATATATCTAGCAAGTATTCTCTGGGTAGTAAAAGCTGTTCAGTATACATTACGATGCTCTAATAAACTTCATTTCAGCAATTCACTCGATGTATTACGCAAAATGGAATCGGTATTCACCGTATGAAACAGAAATTTAAATATTGCACCAAGCGAACCTGGTCAACAAAATACTTAAATAACACATGAGATATGTAGATTGATTCTCTCAGAGGTTAATGAAATAGTGGAAAGTTAACATACGATGAAAAAATTCCGTCAATCTTAATTATATTCTGAGCTAACATATACAGATGGAGCAATTAGACCGGCATTAGCTTTTAGATTTTCAATAGTAAAAAGTCAAATAACCAATCATTTTCTAATATATTGATCTTGACTAACATATATCAGATGATATGTTGTTATTTTGATGACTGCTCAATCCAAACACATATTATCGTTGTGAGAAATTGCTTCGTCTATAGACCACCATTTCCGTGCCCCACGTTTTCAGTGTATAACATCACACCATCTGCGATGTTATGTAAATATCTCACCCTATACGCATAACAGCTTCTTGACTGAACGTTCATTAAAATTCCAGCTTACACTACAGACAAATATTTCAAATGAATTTTAAGTTGAATCACCTCACAATGATGATCACAAATACGATCGTTGTTCTTTTTATATTCACAACTCTACTGCTAAATACTCACAACGCTATGGAGGGAAAATCGCCAAAGAAAACCCCCATAAATCGAAGTCGGTCAGTCAACAAAACCCTTTTCAACTTAACTGATACTAAAAACAAAACTGTATTTGATAATTGGATAGAGTATTCAGATAACGTTCACCGATCTAAAGCTACACTCGTACCACTTTATGGAGAGGTAAATTTAATTTATATATGCAATTTAACTGACAACATGTTTAGAATTACCAATCAGCCATATTCTTCTACCTACACAACTCATGATCAAATGGATGGAGTTTCGCTGGCGTCAAGCGGATAAACTATATTTCGGTTTTGCCAGAATATGACGGTGTAGTAATTGATGTTCATAGACAAGGTCTAGATTCTACCTTCAAACTGATCTTCTATGGAAACTGTGTGGATGTACAAAATTGTTTATTATGTGAGTCAAATTTTGAGGTAATTTGAAATTCAATTATGTAGAGCAATTCAATGTGTTTTCTATTAAATGTTGATAGACAACTGGCGTACGACAACGAATAGAACTACCATTTGGCAAATTTACGCAACACAATCGTGGAAGACAGATATCTAATCGATTGCCGCCAAGTTTAAACCAGGTATCTCAAATTGGAATACAAGCATACACAGGTAGAGATGGGACTAAACAGCACGCTGGTGTAGGTTCCATCGAAATATTCACTATTTCAATATATAAAGAAGCTGGAAAGTCAGTTTGAATAAACCGAACTTATATGGAATTTCGACCACTTGATATGTAGCACTTATTGATACCATGAAAATTTTCATTTATATTAAATGACTTTGCCAATAAATATCACATATCCACCAGTGAGTATTGAATTGAAATTTAAAAACACGATATTCAGTGAAGAGATCTCTTTTGAAGTAACTTATTATCAAGTTGTATATTTGTATACAAATATGAAGATCTTTTCACTAAACGTACTGGTTTCGTGATGAATAATTGAAATGATGTATTAGTGAGGTTATAATACTAGATCACGTAATATGAATAAAAACAATAGACCTAATAATTTATCATCGAGGCACCATGTGAATAAACAACGATGATTAACATGCGTATGTAAATAAAGATACACTTATACAGTATTTCACACTTATATATACTACTGCTTATTGTTTTTATGTCATCATAAATACTGTGAATGAATGATTTTCCCTAACGAAATCCTAGACGTTGTTGTCTTCCATTCCTCAAGTGCATTCACCGACTAACGGTCAGTTGATCTGGAGATCATTACGATGATTTTCAATATTAGACAAGCACAAGAAACAACAAGGAATAACCAGAGTGCATTAGTGTGTGTGTGGGAGAGAGATAGGGGTTTGAGATCATAGTGGAAATAAAGCATGATTTAATCGATTGTAATAATCTTGACAATAATGTAAAACAAAAATGTTATTAGTGATTATTATTAATCATAAAAGACTCGATCAAATTATTTTTGCTTCGACATTTGCCTTCCTGAATTTAGCTTGAATACACTTTATAAACATCTACTGATCATTTGTAATAGAGATCAATAGAGCATCTAATAGTTAGATTGAAAGTATCCGATTGACAATGATGATCAATTTATGTATACCTTAATAGGCACAGTACATAATTGAGACGCGAGTATGCACTTCTCCATCTTGACTTTTCACATTTCTTCCATATTTAACCTGGTTGCCATGCAAGTGTTTAATATAACAATTTGAAGATTCGAAATTTAATCCTAAAATCAACAGTAGACTTATTATTTAGACCCATTTTCTATTTGTCTTGTTCTATGAATTTTGTATACTGAACAATTAAACACGTTTCTCATTTCATTTTAATTATTAGTTCATGGAATTTGAAGTAAATATTCCACAAACAGTCTGGGTCGTAATTATACAAACTATCATGAGTAATTGAATTTCAAACTGTCGCACAATCACAAATTATTTTCAATGCACTATTAATAATATCAATCTTGAATGTATAAGTGTAGACTGATAAGAAACTGTATGTTTCTACAATTCATATTAATGCTTAGTCGTAAATTGAATTTCAACTTATTACCATATTAATACAATGAAATTGGAAGTGTTAATAATAAGTCAAAAGAAAATTGTCTGCTCACATTTGTTTATGACACGATGAGTACATAGACGATACACACCATCACTCCTCTTATTATAATGAACACTGTTGGATGCTGAGCGACTGTGTGGAATGAACTTTGGGATTTATTCATCGTTTACATGGTTGTTCACTTTTATGTGCTTTTCCACTTGTGTCGTTTGAAATTCAAAAAAATCAGTAGAAAGTAAGTTGTGACCCATTTCAGTTGACTGAGTTAATCGATTAACAAGAGATGCTTTCAGACACTTAGATCTTTAAAGATGCCATAGTTATTTGCAGAATAACAACAAATTAATCAGTCACATGTTTGATAATCCAAACTTGCCAACACAGCGAAGTCAGATGTGAGAAGCTGGGAGGTTCAATAACTTGTTTGATGAGCTACGAAGATATGGAAACGTCACCGGTATAAGATGTCTAACGGTTGTGGTAGACGTTGAGCACAGCCTACCCCATCGTGATCTGGTGCGGATGATTGACCAGGCGCCTTCAGCTCACTAAAACTAATACGATCAGAATCAAATGTCGAAGAATTACAGAGCTACAGAGTTTGGAGTTTTATTCATCGCTACAACATGCATGGCTAAGAAAACCAAATACATGACAAAGCGATACCAAATAACAATTTGTGAAGTTACGACTAATATTGCAATGAAAAGCACGACTTTTATAATATACAGGGATCTTTCGGCTTAACTGACTGAATTGTTCAAATAAAATAAATGCACTGGCTCTAATTTCCATGAAGTTCAAAATTGGAGTAACTATCAACTAATATCAGTTAATGTCAGTCGGTAATCACGAATAAACAATGTTTTGCTAGTTACACTATTTAATGTTAGCCGGACCACCGTTAAACAGATGGATGCACCCAAGAGCCGTTTTATCCATGCACAGAATTTCTCATCTGCATAAATGCATGTATTTACATCCGGAACCACATATTAATAATAACCATGTCCTCACTAGTGTTTAGATACAGTATGTAGTTTTATTAGGAATCCACCTCAGGAGATGGGTAAAATTTATTTAATATTGTTAAGCTGATCAGTGTTAGACATTAACATGTTTTTGATGATTATCTAGAGTTCTATGCGTTACGTATTCCGTCTTAAGACGGATTGGGTCTCCAGATGCAAGATGATGAGTACAAAGTGTTGTGTCTTCTCATAGTGTGATAAACAAGACTTTCAGTGCTCTCTGATGTTCAGAGGTGGTCTGCCTAATATAAATTGATGATTTAAATAATGAAGAATTTAAAGTCTCCATAAAACAACACTCAACTCTATAAGTAAGTAGTATAGTGTACTACATCAGAATTGCGGATGAGAAACAAACTGTGATCAAACGATGATGTCCCCAGTCGTAAAGCCAATGTTTATAAATGGTTTCACAATAGGTTAATCCATTGATTGATATTTTCTGTCTAAACGAGGAAACGATACACTGACTCGACGGATTGACAATATATCCTTTTACTGTCGTTATATGAAAGATTTGTTTAGGCTTTGTGATGACATTACTGGCCTAATAAGTACACTCGAGATATTCGATATTGTTCAGCCGTCCACAAAATTCATATGTGTGGGATAAAATTGACGTGGAAAAGCCTTTCTTTACGTTCTACTTACAAGACGAATCGACTGATTATTAGGAAGAAAAATAGACATGAAAACTACCTGGACAGATCAATATACAAACGTTCTTAATTTTGTTCATCTACAATACAATAGAGTCGTGATTAAGATACTTCATCATGGAGCCGAAACCATATGTTCTCTGAATGCGCTTGAAGACAAAACAAAAGGCATCGTACACGACCCCGAAAATATTGGAGTATCTGGAGAAATTTACAAATAACATGTAACCAAGAAAGGAAAGCACGAGGAATGCCCAACCGTGATCAAAGCGCCTCTGTATATGCAATCAAAATGTAGAAGGGATGCGCCTAGTAAAACACAAAATCTAAGGTTACGCAGGATAATTCAAAGAACTTCTGATGCTGTTAAACTACAATCAGTGTTCTCCACGCATACAATGATTATTCTGTCGTTGAAAAATAAATCGTCTGAACTAGTCACTCGTTTCTTTCTCTTTCAAGTTAACCGCTCCTGTGCAGAATGTTTCATTGGTAGAGATGTTCTGGTGATTTGTGTATTCGGGTTTGTAAGCACCTTTCAATGTGGTTAAGCGAAGGTATCGTCAAAAATGTTAACAGTTCTAATTTAGCTGATTTGTTTCAAATTTGAAACACAGTCAACATGGAGCAACAGTTTACAACAATATATCGCGTTAACACCAGCCTACGTGATTCCGTGGCACTGCTTTCCTGCGGTAATTGCTATTCTGACCAAGATGCCATGGCTTTGCCATGGAAGAAATATGTTTAGCTGCTCCTTTTACCTCGGATAAGTTCGGGCTCAACTGAATGTTAATCAACTGAATGATTTGACGACGTAGTTTTTCTAATGTTAAATTTTGTATGCGAAACTTATCTTATCCACACACCTTAACATTTCCATTATTATGATTGTAATTATAACATGTGCTAATCGTTCTCAGAAATGTATTCAGTGTCCAACCAACATCAATAATTCGTGCATCATTCACATGATTCTTCGTACAACACTATTCGTGATTTGTAATTACATCAATCTCTCTTACCACATGTTGACTATTATTCATTATCTATTACACATTGAAAACAGGAAGTTCAGTGAAGGGATCTCTTTTCATCGAATCTATTGTCAAGCTGTTCAATCGTAAATATATTTATGATGATCATTTTCCATCAAATTACTAGTTCTGTGAAGGGATATGAACGAGAAATAACCAAAAGGACGTAATGGATAGATTATTACACTGTATTACGTAATGTGGATATTAACAATAGACCTAAGAAGTTAGCATGAAATCACAACGTGAACGTAGTAAGAAGATTAAAATGTCGCTAACAGTTTGAGAATGGTAGATATAACTGCAGAAGCATTTTGACTAAAATGCGCAGACAGGCTATCAACGAACACATCAATGTCGAGAATTTGATAATCACGATACCTTTTTAAATAAGAGCAACTGTTCTTCTGAACAAAAATGATTCATTTGACAAGATCGATTTCATCTCGAATAATCACCAAACATTTCAGAAACAGAATGAACAAAAGGATTTCAATAAAAGATATAGATAGAACGGAACGGATCATTGGCGAAGCTCAGATATCAACAAGTGATTACAACAAACACTGACAAAACAATTTGCCCCCAAGATACCCACTTACCTAGGTTATGTAGACTACGAACGTACATTTCAAGTTCAGTGGTGGAATGTATAGACTATTAGATTGTGTCGCTATGGGTTCACCCCCAGGTCACATATTGACGGACATTTTACTCGCCAAACTAGAAGGCACTCCACTAGTACTGATAAGTTTTCATTTTACTACCGATATATGAACGATACGTTTATGTATTGGAATGTCTAGACCGACCTGATATATACACTTTAACGATTCAGCCTAGTTCGTCCTTCCATAAAATTCGTATCATACTACATTTTATTTTACAATTTTCTCTCTGTGTCTTTCTCTTATGCCATGTTGACCATATTTATTCTGACCAATATTTGTCTCACAGTTTCATTTCACTTATAAATTCATTCACGTTAACACTTCATAATAGGCAGCCCAACATGAACAATTTGATGCCATTTTGTGTGCCGTACTCTGCCCTAATTATCTGACCAAGTTATTTGGATTATTGATTTCGATAATCCGCTCAAAGCAGACTCACTGGAGAACACATTACAATCCCATGAATTTGTCTATATATTTCATTGTTGAAACTCAGCTGGACATTAAACGTACAACGTAAAACGCATTGAACATATGTGACCAATAAGGTCTGTCGTTATTATCTGCTTATTCTTAAGATTTTTCAATTTGATTCGCGGTATTCTGTTTACTTCTTCTTCAGGTCCGAAAAATCTGGTACCATCGTCTAGGGTTTACCTCATTTCTTGACGATCAATTAGGAACACACCGACTACTTTGTCAGGATACAATTTCATAAGTTCAGTTGATCTAGTCTTGTAGAGGATGATACATTGACCGAAGTCACGGGACCATGCCACACTGTGGTTTTACAAGAAAGTGAAGTAAGCAGTTAAAGTCCCAACATTAGAAAATCTAATCGTTTGTCACCATTCTGTTGATTCTCAGTTTAATTTACAGGTTGTTTATACGAATCTTCTAAGTCTACCCAGATTTCTTCGTATCCAACTACCGATAACAACCGAAGCTTTAACAACCCATGAGAACAAGCCAGAACTATGTGTACACAAAAATGAAGTGTGTGACATGTTAATCGTTGCTCTGGCTTTAAACCATTAAAACTTTTTCTGCTGAATTTTTCTTTACTTATGTCTCATACTGTCATTCATTTTGCACAGCTGGTAACTTCATTTACTGCAACAAAGAAGTGTTTATTGTCTTACTACATTCAAGTTGTGATTTCTTACAAAATTGATAGGTCAAACAGCCTTGTTTAAATCACAATATGCATGCAAGCCAGGTGACATATGGAGGAAATGTGAAAAGTCAAGATGGAGAAGTGCATACTCGCGTCTCAATTATGTACTGTGCCTATTAAGGTATACATAAATTGATCATCATTGTCAATCGGATACTTTCAATCTAACTATTAGATGCTCTATTGATCTCTATTACAAATGATCAGTAGATGTTTATAAAGTGTATTCAAGCTAAATTCAGGAAGGCAAATGTCGAAGCAAAAATAATTTGATCGAGTCTTTTATGATTAATAATAATCACTAATAACATTTTTGTTTTACATTATTGTCAAGATTATTACAATCGATTAAATCATGCTTTATTTCCACTATGATCTCAAACCCCTATCTCTCTCCCACACACACACTAATGCACTCTGGTTATTCCTTGTTGTTTCTTGTGCTTGTCTAATATTGAAAATCATCGTAATGATCTCCAGATCAACTGACCGTTAGTCGGTGAATGCACTTGAGGAATGGAAGACAACAACGTCTAGGATTTCGTTAGGGAAAATCATTCATTCACAGTATTTATGATGACATAAAAACAATAAGCAGTAGTATATATAAGTGTGAAATACTGTATAAGTGTATCTTTATTTACATACGCATGTTAATCATCGTTGTTTATTCACATGGTGCCTCGATGATAAATTATTAGGTCTATTGTTTTTATTCATATTACGTGATCTAGTATTATAACCTCACTAATACATCATTTCAATTATTCATCACGAAACCAGTACGTTTAGTGAAAAGATCTTCATATTTGTATACAAATATACAACTTGATAATAAGTTACTTCAAAAGAGATCTCTTCACTGAATATCGTGTTTTTAAATTTCAATTCAATACTCACTGGTGGATATGTGATATTTATTGGCAAAGTCATTTAATATAAATGAAAATTTTCATGGTATCAATAAGTGCTACATATCAAGTGGTCGAAATTCCATATAAGTTCGGTTTATTCAAACTGACTTTCCAGCTTCTTTATATATTGAAATAGTGAATATTTCGATGGAACCTACACCAGCGTGCTGTTTAGTCCCATCTCTACCTGTGTATGCTTGTATTCCAATTTGAGATACCTGGTTTAAACTTGGCGGCAATCGATTAGATATCTGTCTTCCACGATTGTGTTGCGTAAATTTGCCAAATGGTAGTTCTATTCGTTGTCGTACGCCAGTTGTCTATCAACATTTAATAGAAAACACATTGAATTGCTCTACATAATTGAATTTCAAATTACCTCAAAATTTGACTCACATAATAAACAATTTTGTACATCCACACAGTTTCCATAGAAGATCAGTTTGAAGGTAGAATCTAGACCTTGTCTATGAACATCAATTACTACACCGTCATATTCTGGCAAAACCGAAATATAGTTTATCCGCTTGACGCCAGCGAAACTCCATCCATTTGATCATGAGTTGTGTAGGTAGAAGAATATGGCTGATTGGTAATTCTAAACATGTTGTCAGTTAAATTGCATATATAAATTAAATTTACCTCTCCATAAAGTGGTACGAGTGTAGCTTTAGATCGGTGAACGTTATCTGAATACTCTATCCAATTATCAAATACAGTTTTGTTTTTAGTATCAGTTAAGTTGAAAAGGGTTTTGTTGACTGACCGACTTCGATTTATGGGGGGTTTTCTTTGGCGATTTTCCCTCCATAGCGTTGTGAGTATTTAGCAGTAGAGTTGTGAATATAAAAAGAACAACGATCGTATTTGTGATCATCATTGTGAGGTGATTCAACTTAAAATTCATTTGAAATATTTGTCTGTAGTGTAAGCTGGAATTTTAATGAACGTTCAGTCAAGAAGCTGTTATGCGTATAGGGTGAGATATTTACATAACATCGCAGATGGTGTGATGTTATACACTGAAAACGTGGGGCACGGAAATGGTGGTCTATAGACGAAGCAATTTCTCACAACGATAATATGTGTTTGGATTGAGCAGTCATCAAAATAACAACATATCATCTGATATATGTTGGTCATGATCAGTGTATTGAAAAATAGTTGGTTATTTGGCTATTTCTATTTAAAATCTAAAAGCTAATGCCGGTCTAATTGCTTCATCTGTATATGTTAGCTCAGAATATAATTAAGACTGACGGAATTTTTTCATCGTATGTTAACTTTCCACTATTTCATTAACCTCTGAGAGAATCAATCTACATATCTCATGTGTTATTTAAGTATTTTGTTGACCAGGTTCATTTTGGTGCAATATTTAAATTTCTGTTTCATACGGTGAATACCGATTCCATTTTGCGTAATACATCGAGTGAATTGCTGAAATGAAGTTTATTAGAGCATCGTAATGTATACTGAACAGCTTTTACTACCCAGAGAATACTTGCTAGATATATGTAGAGATTGTTCAACTCATAATGTTTGGTCAAAGACAGGGTTCGGGTAACAACTGTAGGAGATTCAAGATCAGTAGATTTGACTTGTTGTCCCAGTATGAACCTCCAGAACAGTGTTCAATCATGAATGCTTTACGTATCATTTTGATTCTTTGAGGTTTAGATCGCCAGTTTGGCCTCTCACAGTCCAAAATACTAACTTCAGTCGATTCTCAACATTGCACTACACTCATTCACTCTGAGTGGTGAACTCCACTAGATAATTATGAATTTTTCTTTACAAAAATGATACGATTTGTTGATCACAACGTTTTGTTATATATGACTGTTTCTATTATTGAAAAATTGTACATCAGTGTTAGTCTATATTTTTCAGGTAAATTTCAAAAAGCTACGGAAACAATAATTGAATACTGAATATTTGATTAACTTACTTCCAGACTACGATATCACATCAATTAAACCGATCACATACTCGTCTCCTTTTATATTCTTATTTTACAAGGAGATTGTGAGTTTCATCCAGTCAAGTTATCATAAGTGTGATCACATTCATAATGGCTGTTTTTGAGACGAATACAAAGATCAGATGATTAATTAAAGTGATCGTGACGTAAATAAAATATTACAAATCTCAATTGAATAAAGCAAACATGAGGTTACTCGTTACATGCACATATATTATTATATCTTGTGATTAAATTGAAACATTTTGAGTACAGCAAATGTTATTTCATAATAACATACATTACAGAATGATCTGAGTGAAACAGTTAATTGAAAGTAGAAGGCGTTGGTCGGTTGTTTTGTTCGATTATACGATTCCTTGTATGTTGGCATGGAACACATCACCGATGGTTAGTTTTTAAACTGTCACAGATTTTGTGGAAGGCTTCCAAGCTCTGAACATTTGAACCGACATCAGACTGATTTCATGGTTACCTCCAGTCAGTTTTCTAATAAAAAAGAATCAATAATAAAACATTTGAATGACGACGAACTGTACGATTTAGTTCGTACAGAGTGGTGTGTCTGTTTCGTCGAAATGCTGATGAAATTTATCGTGAGCTTCTCCAATATGAATTAATAGTTTCGTTCACAAAATTTGTTCAAGACATCTTCCTTAAGTGAATCATAGTAGCGGCCACTGTAATTTCTTTAATTAGTTATGAGGTATTATTATTGAAGTTCGACTTGATAGTTATAAATAAATTGAGCATTAAGTATAGGGTTAATAATGAATAAAACTCCGGTCTTAATTCTCATTGGTCTGGACTCAAGGTTTTTCAACTTCACCAAATTGATCCTCTGTTTCCAGAAACCTAGTTACAGCATCGGACTTTCAATTTCGTGTCTCCAGAAGGCAGAGAGTAAGATTTCTCTGATACTGGCTGCATACACGTGACCAAGAGACTGCATTTCGAGAGAGTGAGAGAGCTAATTATTCCCACTCTCGTCTGTATCAGGGCAAATGTGTATATTGAGTTCATGATCATCCATAAACATATAGCCCAGGGATATCTACCTCAACAACAACGAAAATGGTGAATCAAAATGTGTGTGGTTGAATCACTTGTCACTGAATATCGTTGATTCCAATATAACACAAAAAATTGAAATAGCAAAACATATACTTGAGAGGGGGCACAAAATTGACATTATAACAGCATTTAGAACGTTGCATAAAAATTGTTCAAATCAATTCTTAAGTTATTGAATCCTAGGCTATTCGAAAATTTAAACCTCCTTATGTGCTCATAAACAATTTGTCGTACCCTTGTATTTACCTTGTTAATCCTAAAGTCATTCTATGGCCTAGGATAACGCAACAATTTCTTATTCTTTCGCTCCCCTTGGTTATTTTAATTGAACTTTGATTTGTTTGACATTCAGTATTTTCATATAAAATGCCCTGATAAATATATGTGTGACCAGATTGTTCGAAATGTATAGCGTAGATAAATCACATTCTTCAGATCAACTCTGTCTTCTCATTGTTCTATCGAAAATTGAAATACAAGTGTAGAAATATGGATACAAACAGTTTTCTCTAAATATTCAGGGTTTCATTTTTAGTTTAAGCTGTAGCAAGTCTAACTAACTCCGCACACACAAGATGGTCTCCAACAACGATGCATTGCAATACACATGAAACTTATCATCAAATATTTTAACCAAACAACAACGTACAAGTAAGTAGATTCAGAGTTTGGCAATGGAATAGCACATTTCTGATTAAAGTGTACCAATTATGTCACTAATGAATGTGCTCAAATATGTGTCTGGAAGAGGGAAGAACAATTTCAAGTTGGGGCGAAGATTCAGCAAACACACATTTGGGAATATATAGTAAAGCATACTGTATCAATCTTCACCTAACTAAACACGTGTTTAGATGGAACTATGACATTGTGAAAAATGATTTTTTATCTCATGAGACGGCCTATTGGTTAACCTTTCCTTTTAGGAATTCGATTACAATTTAATGTAAACGTCAAAAATGTGAGATATAGCTGCTGAGTTTTCAGTTTGCAATCAATGCATATTAACGAGATTCACCTCTCCAGCATTCAATCTCAATTGTCTAATGCCACCTATCATCTAAAAGCCAGGTGACACATATCGACACTATAAATGATTGTACTTGAACAGATATTCCACACATTTCAAACATGCATGCATTCCATACTATGGCAAATCTCAAACACGATTGGAGCTCAGTTGAGAGAAGTGATTGAACTGACTTCAACTGTTGTTAAGCGTCATGTATTTTATCATCAATTCATACCAGTTAGTAATCTTCTTGATAATTCAAAACTTGAAATGGTGTTGAGGATAATCGGCTCACAAAAATAAACTAGGTCCTACTTGTTCAACACAACCAGTACGCTATCTAGTACATCTCGACAATTACTTGTCACATTATTCAGGAAACGTTTATTCGGATGATTATAATTATGTAGAATTTCGTGGTGTAACTATACACAAGACCATTATGATTTTCAAAATAAATGACTGCACTAGTTCGTGTATGACATAATATGGCAAGTCATTAAATGAATTACATCATATGAGTGGGCTGATTGAATGACCTTTAGCTAACTGTCTGGAAATGAGATCATATGCACTCATTTTATGTGATTGATGTTGGGCTTGAGCTAATAGTCATTTTAAAGTTGATTGAAAGTATCGCAATGTTGAGCTGTGAAAATACAACTTGTATAGCTCCATACGCTTTATCGGCGCAAAATATTCTGGTTGAGCTACAATGCAAAAGAATATCAAAATTATATAATTTATTAAATCAATAAATACAGTGTTATTACAAACTTTGAGGAATGCAATGATTCATGTCTCAGCAATAATACTTGACGTTTAGGACAACCATCTTAACTACAGTACACGAAGTGAACATGGGTGATAACATGCATGAAATATCACGTAATGGTGACCAAATCTCCAGCGACATATATCGCTACATGATTTGTTAATGTGGTGATGAAGAATGTGGATTTCTTATCACGAGTTCAGATATGAGAATCAAACGCATAAAGCACGTCTGATGTGTACAATGCAATGAATTAGTCTGTAGTAGTTTATTACAAGCTAAGACACAACGAGCAATGACATTGTAAAAATACACGCTACTGTAATATTCGCGAAATCGTAAATTCATAATTTCGTCGTTGATAGTATAATATCATACAGAAAAACAAAATCTGACAGTTGTACATTCTGACGCTCAACTGCTCTGATTAACCTTCAATTCATCTACACTGATATTCAGTGGCTAAAACTATTCAACGCATACTTTAGAAGTTACAAATGCATTAGCGTATTATGACAGTGGACTGTAGACAAATATGAAGTTCCTACATTGATTATGGAATGATGCTGTCAGTAAAGTGCAAGACTTAACAATTATTGTAAACATTACAGATTATTTTTAGAATTTTAAAACAGAGACTTATGATACACAGAAATGTTCACACTGAATAAGTTATCCATTTAAAGCATCAGACATACTTTTCTCTTTCTTCAAACCTTTATGTTATGATAGAACTCACCTTAGTAGAATAGTGATGTATTCCGTTGCGTATTAGTAGGCAGCTGACCCTTCTCAACGTCATATTGACATCATTTAGTTTCTTTCCTCTCATAAACAATCAACAACATGGAGTGGTATTCTTTCTACGGGAAGAACTTTAGCAATAAGAGTTCAGACAAAAAAAATCAAGTAATATATCACAAATATTGGCTTTAAAGTTGATGGTTCATTGACATTTATCTTTAATCTATGGTGTCCTTCACTATCGCAATAATCGTGTTATTCAACTCACAGCACAGTCAAAAGACCTCTCGAATTCCAACGTCTTAATATTTGCAATCTGAGCATGCAAAAACATTCGAGTGGTTCCAAGTAAGTCTGTTATTTATACCGGAAAGTAATTTCATTATATGTGAGTAAGTGCCAACATTACAAGGGATCACAATAGGTCTTGATGCGTACAGCAGCACAATTCATCTCTTATTTGACTGTTACGTACAGAGTTATACTTGCGTTAATTTAATTTCCGTTATTTATTTACTCTGCAGAGAAATGGCCTACATTCATTTATGATACGTCAATAATGCAATTTTTCCACTCATTGGGATATAAGAAATAGTATATTTATTATGATCTCTCTATCCAATGCTCACATTATGTGAAATTATCAAGTCCAAACTTGATATTGATATCTCCAACGAAGTGATCCCAGTCACCTAACGGCTGATGGTGCATACAAGTTAGTTGAATGTATTCAGTTTAGCATGAAGCGGAATACGGTTTATTTGAGATATAGTGTTTATAATTTGTTGAAATCAATTAGGCCTATGTGCCATATTCATAGGTCATGAGGTGCTGTAAGATATCTTCGGCAAAATAAGTCATTACAAGATGAATACCAGTGAGTGATGCTCGTGTGATTATCAGAGAGAACGTATGTTGTATGAGAGGGGAGTAAACCCCCAAATCATGTCTACGATGATGGCTTGATCCTTATTCAGTGTTGAGGTTAATTTGACAGTGATGTTTTCCGTTTGCAGATTTGCTCGACTGTTTAAACGGATGATTGACATGTATGATTGTGTCGCCAATCCACCAATTGGACAGGGATTTTTAGTATATTTACTAAATGAGCAACCGATAGAGAAACATAATGTATTCATCTGTAGTGGATGAAGATTACGAGAAAACAACACCATTTAGTGATAATTTCAAGTCTATTTGTTGACTGAGTTTGCTAACAGTTTAATCAATTTTATCAATCATATTACATGATTGTCAAGTCATGACAATGCTCTATTCCGATATCCTGAATCCATTATGTTTAACCAATTATAATGTTGAGTAAGGATTAGCTAATTAAAAATATGTGTTGTTGTTTTCTGTGCTCATCAAATAGCGGAAGTTTCTAGAGTTAAAGAATCCGAACTGCTTGATTACTTTATAAACTTCCATTCGTTCGGTGTGAATTTCACAAAGAGTTTACAGAATTTTGATTTCAAACGTTTTTTTAGCAACGAAATACCTGAGAGTTTAGTAATTATACTAGTTGATAGTACCTTAATGTATAACTTTGTTATCTTAACTATGTTAGACTTTTTAGACTGGTAATATTGTAGACCTAGTCATAAACCCAGTACTTATAGCAACAACGACTATGATGGGTTTTCCAGATAAGTGTTACCGGCGACTCATATGAATTTTAAATGTAAAAGACATAAAGATATAGTGCAATGCAAGAACGGGCCAGGTTAACATGCAGATTGTTGAGGTATATGACAATTTTAATATAATATATATGGCCAGAAAAATGATATTAAAGTTAAGACATTTTGTGGAACTTAAGGTAGGAATATGACGAGTTATGAAATATTCATAAGACGTTCTTGAATTTAGCAGTGGTTGGAAGAAAGGATATCACACGATAGTCCATAATTTAATACAAATTTGAATGTTAAGTGAATAGCGAATATGAAGCATTAGGTACTGTTAACCATTCAGATCTTGCTTACGTTGCTAGTCAATATATGTTTACGTCATTCACAGTTCATATTTTCTAAAGCCTGATGATTGGACAAGTTTATTTCACTGAAGCATGTAAATGCTATTAAAACTTGTTAATAAACCATCTGAGCTCATAAATAGTATAGATAATCAGTTATTAATGTCGACTGAGATGGTATGTTATAAGTACTAATCAATATAACATGACGATAATACTTGTGAGCATTAATCAGAAGGCTATTAGAATAATGAGTTCACATAAATAAAAGTCGATCGAGAAAGTTGAAATGGGAATAAGGATTAATCGTATTAGAATGGGTTTCATTGGTCGGGCTTACGAATGTGGAATTATGCTCTAGAATGATATGAGTACTGCTCAAATAACAGAACTAGCTACGAACTTGTTGATTTGTCATGATCAAACTGCCTTATATATATAATCTTACGTGAAAGTCACATAATTATTTACACTGTCTCATCGTACTGTACCAATTATCAATATATGATGAAGGACACGTTTGGTGTGCAGATAGAACAATATATTTATCATTGATAAAAGATATAAGATAACATTTAACAGTGGCCACACCTGCATGGCCGAGCTATGCCGTCCGGCCAATTCGAATCAAGTCAATTTGTTGTTCCCGCCTTCTCTATTGATAGGTTTTTCTTCGCGTTTAATATTGAATATCTATTTTCTCAACTGTCTTGTTTTTGGCTTTGAGGATTGTGTAGTTATGGCCCAATGTCACTAAATATTCATACTCAATAAATGCTCAATTTCCGCATATTGCTGCTTGCTACTTTCATTCTCTAGTGGTCAAGAATAAACCGCAATTGAATTAAATAACCACAACTACCTTGTATACACAAGAATGAGTTGCATTCGAATTAGAATCATTGACACATTCATGTAAACACCACTAATCAGTCTATACAGTAATCAGACACTCTCGCTTGAACAACAAATTTAACTGATATATCTTTATAATACTTCTTGTTGTTTCTCATAATGGAAGACAATCAACCTGAACACTGCCTTCAGTTACGAGATAAATCGTTTACTTACTTACTTACGCCTGTTACTCCTCGTGAAGGATCATAGGCGGCTCACCAGCATTCTCCATCCAATCCTGTCCTGGGCAATCCTTTCTAGCTCCGTCCACTTGTAATTCATCGTTTTCATATCTGCTTCTATTATCCGACGTAATGTGTTCTTTGGCCTTCCTCTTTTTCGCTTCCCTTCAGGATTCCAAGTAAGGGCTTTTCTCGTGATGCAGTTTGACGATTGACTTAATGTATGTCCTATACATTTCCATCGTCTTTTCCTAATTTCTTCTTCAGCTGGATGTTGGTTTGTTCTCTCCCACAGAAGGCTATTGCTGATGGTATCCGGCCAATGGATGTTGAGTATCTTGCGTAGACAGCTATTTATAAATACTTGTACTTTCTTGATTGCGGTTGCTGTAGTTCTCCCAGTTTCAGCTCCGTACAGTAGAACTGACTGCGTTGACGTTCGTATTGAAGATTCTCACTTTGATATTGGTTGAAAGTTGGTTTGCGTCCCATATGTTCTTCAATTGATAGAATGCGACCCTTGCTTTGGCAATCCTCGCCTTTACGTCTGCATCTGAACCTCCTTGTTCATCGACGATGCTTCCTAGGTATGTGAAGGATTCTACATCTTCCAGAGTTTCGCCATCAAGAGTGATTGGATTGCTGTTCTCCGCTTTGAATTTGAGGACCTTGGTTTCCCCTTGTGTATGTTGAGTCATACTGATGCTGAGACTGCTGCTACACTGGCTGTCTTCTTCTGCATCTGTTCGTGTGTACATGATAGGAGGGCTAGGTCATCTGCGAAGTCCAAATCGTCTAATTGATTCTGAGCTGTCCATTGTATTCCGTGTTTTCCTTCAGATGTCGAGGTCTTCATAATCCAGTCGACCACCAGAAGAAAGAGGAAGGGAGAGAGTAAACAGCCTTGTCTGACTCCGGTCCTTACTTGGAATGCATCTGTCAGCTGTCCTCCATGCACCACTTTGCACTGTAGTCCGTCGTGTGACTTCTGGATAATATTGACAATCTTCTCAGGAACTCCGTAGTGTCGAAGAAGTTTGCATAATGTCCTCCTATCTACACTGTCGAATGCCTTTTCATAATCGATGAAGTTGATGTATAGAGATGAGTTCCACTCAGCTGATTGTTAGACGATGATCCGTAGTGTTGCAATTTGGTCTGTGCACGACCGATCCTTACGGAATCCAGCTTGTTGATCTCGAAGTTGGACGTCTACTGCATCCTTCACCCGGTTCAGCAACACTCTGTTGAAGACTTTCCCTGGTATTGACAGAAGTGTAATGCCTCTGTAGTTTTCACATTTGCTCAGATCTCCTTTCTTTGGAATCTTGACGAGGTGTTTATGTGTGCTGCTTCGATGTTCGGTGGATTCATTGGAGCCGGCCTATTCAGGAGTTCCTCGAAGTATTCTACCCATCTGTTGAATTTCGGTGATTTGCTTGCTTTCTTTGTCTTTGACCGGCCTCTCTGGTTTACTCTATTTCCCTGCTAGTTTCTTCGTTGTATCGTGAAGCTGTTTCATATTTCCTTCTCTAGCAGCTTTTTCTGCCGTCGTTGCTAGTTCTTCCACGTATTTCTTTTTGTCGGCTCTAATGCTCCTCTTCACTTGCTTGTTTGCTTCTATGTATTCAGCTTGTGCTTGGACTTTCTCTGCTCGTGTTCGGCTGTTGTTTATTGCTGCCTTCTTGTTCTTCCTTTCTTTGATCTTGTCCAGTGTTTCTGTAGAGATCCATTCCCTATGATGGTGTTTCTTTGGACCCAGAACCTCTTGACACGTTGAAGTTAATGCTTCCTTGATGCCTTTCCAGTTGTCCTCCATACTAGTTTTGTTCTTCTTTCAGTAGGTCTTGTAAGGCTTGGGAAATACATCGTTTGCTAACATTTTATTTATTCTGTGATATCCATCAGTTAAAGTGTGGATTCCACCCTAACTAACTATCACTATGATAAACTGAGGGAGCATATCATCACTATAACTTTCTGATGTCTTAGAACAAATTTTGTAAACGAAACTATGAATACACATTAGAGAAGCTATTGATGCATTCCACAATTATTTCAACCAAATTGTGACATCAGTCTCTACAAGCGAAACCATGCAGTTGATTCTCACAGATTTTATTTTCGATTCTCTGAATATCGCAAACTGACTTCAGGTAACCGGACAAACTGTTAAATGTCATGTCAGAAGTCTAGAGGTCGGATGCTTTACATAAAATCTGACCGTCTTAAGTTTGAACAGTCATGAAATTATTGATACAAATGTCTATGGAGACACATAACTAAACAAAACAGCTGTTCACTACATTCTTGTTATGAATAAACTTTTAATTGAGATCAGTCTGTAATGTAATGCATATGAAAATAACATTTGCTTTCGTTAATATATTTTAATTAGGTCACAAGTTAAAGTTATCCTTTATCTCATGGTTAATACATAATCTATATGTGCCAATGTGCGTGAAACTAATGACTTCGTTCTAGTCTTTATAAATGTACCACTGGTATTATTTCACAATGACTTCATGCATTAAAATGCACTGTATATAATCAGCTGATCTTTTTGTTTCAGTTCCAACAGCCAATAAGGATAACTTGATTAGATGAAACTCATTATCCAATTGTAAGATGAAAGTACAAAAGCAAACGTATGAGTGATTCCTTGAAGAGATAATATACATTCAACACAATGGCTAAGTTATTCAAATGTTCATTATTCAATTATTGTTTCATCAGCTTAGAGAAATCCGCACTGTTATCTATAAATTCACACTGCTGTGAATCATTTCACTGATAGAATCAGTCAAATATAACAAGGCGTTGTGCAACTGTGATCAGCCTTCATAACGTCTTTATAATATTTCATCAAATATAATGCATTTGACCCTGCTCGTGTTATTTCCCTAACTATGCTAGACGTCCTCATGCTGATAGTCACGATCGGATGAGTTAGTGTAAATAATGAGGTAACGTCTATTTAAAGTTGACGATTTCTGTATTATGTCTACTCCTGTCGTGATACTATTACCGAACTATACCATAATTCTACAAATTTAACAAAATACTAATGATTCAGGTTGTGGTATTTGGTACTGCGTTTGGTTTCTACAATCTTATTTGGATGATCTGTATTATGCAGTTTAATTATAATCTCGTTATGAAAATGTTGTTAATAAAGTTTACAACGTGATCACATTATTCTTATTGAGATTGGAGAAACGTTGAAAGTGTTGAAGGTATTCATGTCCGACAACAGGTTTATCTTTGAATGAGGTATTGACTACAATAAGCACTGAGGAGTAAACAAACATTAAAATAGTCCCTATATATTGAACGATCGGTGTGATTACCTATGTGGATTTTGGAACTTTGAAACTACTCAAGAAGATGAGTGAAGACACATTCAAATGAGAATCTAATGGTGATGATGATATCTGATTACAATCAAGATTCAACACGAAGGATACACATGTATCTAGGCGATTCAATCAATTTCAATTTATTCAACTAACATGATCCTGGAAAAGTACATTTGAGGATTGTATTGAAAAGCCATTTAAATCTACTCTGGTACGACATTCTGCGTTTAAAATGTTTCACATAATATAACTAATACCATGTTTAGAATAACAAGTCATCGATATTCTTCTATCTACTCAATCCACGATCAGATGGACCTAGATTTGCTGGTGTCTACCAGGACCTGAACGATCTATATTCGTTGGAATATAAAAGTATTACTGTTGATATCCAGGGTCAAATTACTTTCATCAAATTGGTATTCTACGGTAATTGTTCGAAGATATTAAGCTGTCCACAATATGACGTTCACTTGTGCAGAATGATTTGACGTATTTTCTATGAATTCTTCATAGGCATCAGGAGAACGACAACAAACACAATTACCACCTAATACAATTAAAGCATACTTTCACGGAAAACTGATACACGACCCAATTATATCACATCCGTAAACAAGTATGTAGTTATATCCATGCACCGGCAGACCTATTTGTTCCATAATCTTTAGAAATGTTCGCCATGGGGGTATTCAAACTCAAAGCAACAGGCGATTATTACTGAACAGGAGTCGTAACTGTGATTGTACAACAAGCAAATGTTGGCTGTATAACTATTCCCAGTTTGTATGAGCATTTTCCTCAGATACTCATTAGAATGTATTCATCATTTGTATTGCTGTTCATTCTAATGTAATTAGCCGTTGATGTTATCTAAAATTCAAGAAAGTAGTAATAAGTGAGATCTGAAGCAATTCAGTCGACTGAATTTATTAACTAACAATAGATTAGTTTATAACCAAGTTGAAGTGTTTTCCGACCTCAAAGTTGGCTCAAGTAATTGTAATTCGATATCACTTTAAACAGTAACATCCTAGACAATCGGAACGTGCCAAATTAGTAAAATCAGAAGTCAGATGTGAACAGTTTCGACGATATATCTTCGATAGACTATTGACATGTGGACAAGTTACTGGTCCAAGGTGACTAGCGGTTGTAGAAAATTTTGAGCACGAGGTACTCACTCGTGATCTATTTTGGATGCGTGACCCTGCGTTTTCAGGCTAGTTGATTCTGTTGAAACTAATGTGATCAGCATCAAATATCAATGACTTACAGGACTATTGATTCTGAGGATTAATTCACCACTAAAACGTCTAGCGAAATAAAGGATTAAGTAATGTCTGATGACAGCTTGTGAAGTTGAGGATAATATTGCAATGAAATTTACATAATAACACATAGGTGATCGTGTTTATCACATACAGAAATCTTTCAACTAATCTCACTGAATTGTCCAACTATCATAAGTCACCTAACGGTCACCAGTGCCCGCCCGCCACTATGCACATGCTCTAACTTCCATCATATCCAGATTAGACGTGACCATCAACCTCAATCCGTCAATGTTGGTCGGAAACAAACATTAAAGTAGAGTTTCGGAAAACATCACTTGATGATTGAAATAATGAAAATTTTTACAATATTCTAGAAAGACAATACAGCATTCCATTATTAAATTGTATGATGTAATCCATCTATATGCCCGATCTGACACACACAGTGGCTACATATTATGGTAATAGAATACACTGAAGATCAATAAATCTTTAGCGATGATATCCTGAGACGTTAAGTCACTGTTCACAAAAGTCTCACTCAGAGAGAATGTGGAATATATGTGTGAACAAATAAGAGAACTAGAAATAGAGACTATAACTTCTTTGTAGATCATCACTGAAATGTTACTAAGTTTCAC
Organism: Schistosoma haematobium; assembly: GCF_000699445.3. NCBI lineage: Eukaryota > Metazoa > Platyhelminthes > Trematoda > Strigeidida > Schistosomatidae > Schistosoma > Schistosoma haematobium. The sequence goes on along the minus strand of NC_067197.1, from coordinate 45,444,223 downwards.
TACGGAAGTTGATTTCAGATTCAACCGAGCAATTCATGGGCAAATAGATGTGTTGCAATATCGCAATGTGTTCACACTGTGATTACATATTCGCTGACATTTTTTCTCCATTAAGTATAAAACATTAAACTGGCACAACAGATTCACATGTCTCCAGTTTACTGACGATATATGGACGATATGTTTATGCTTATCTTTGACAATATTGGCTTGATTGCCTATCTGAGTGTCCTACTTACAATGAGAAATGGTAGATCATTAGGAAGTAACATAAACGAGAAAACAAGCTGAACGCGCCACTGTACAAATTATAATATTTTCGTTCCTCGACAATACAAAACGAACATGACTATGAAAATCCACCACAGGATCAATACCACGAGGTTTCAAGAGGCAGTTGTAGATAAAACAAAGGCATTGTTTAGGGCACTGAAAAAATCGACTGTCGGGAGAAATTTATAGATAAACATCTAACCAAAAAAAGAGGCCATAAAGAATGCCTAACGTGTGACAAAACGCTTCTGTATGTACCCTTGAAATTTAGAAATGACGCACCTTTTGATGTGCTGCGATAAAAAGTACGTGGATGAATTCAAAGACTTTTTAATTCAGGTAGACCATAATCACTGGTTTCCACACGTTCAATGATCACTTTAACGTTGTGTTATAAACAAGGCACTTCACTCTGTATCCGACATTTTAACTGCTTCTCTGTAGTATGTTGCGTAGGTAGAGATGTTCTGAAAATTTGTTTTTGCGGTCGGTGAGCACCTCTCTGTGTTGTTAGGCAAAGATATAGTTAAAACTCGGAACAGCATCATTTATTAAAATGGGACGCATTCATACAAATATCACTCCTCAATCTCTACAGAAATCTGAGATAATCACTGGAACAATATATCTATCTGGTTTATCTTTATACTTCCTAGTGTTCTTTCTCAAAATGAAATACAATCCGTTTTAAAAGTGGCTTCAGTTTCAGATCACTTTATTTACTACAATTACATTTCTTTAGTGATCTACATTCACTAGACTGTGGATTTTGCTTATTGTGATTACTACTTGAACACACTGCGGTAAGACATTATTCGTTCAACATTCTGATGTCTTTCAACGAATTTAGTAATTGATTCTCTCAATGTCGCAAGCTCACTAGAGTGAACATTTTAAACTGTGGGATATTGGATTACACGTCTGAAGGTTATACGCTTATCGCAAATTCTGACATTGAAAAGTTTAACCACCTGTGAGATCTTTAATGCAAACCACTGAAGAGTGACATGAATGAACACAACATCCGTTCAACGCTTTATAATTTCAAGTGAATGTTTAATTCAGATCAGTCTGGAATGTTATGTACAAGAAAACGACAACTTCTACATAAAATGTACTTAAACTGCATAACAACTTAGCTTTATTCCTGATCCCAAACCAGGTCACTCATATACTTGTGTGTGTGAGCGTGTGACTAGCAAACTCATGTTAGCGATTCTCAATGACTGTTGGTATTATCTCTCAATTCTATCATGCATTATCGTCTCACACGTCCACTGCATGCTAAACCTTGTATTCAGCTTTATGCAGGCATTATGAGACTGATCGTATTCATGATCCCGTGATTGAATGAGACTCACCATCACACTGTAAAACAGAAGTATAAAAGCGAGCGTGTACGATATCGGTTGAAGTGGCAAAATACTTCATTCTATAAGTACGTTATTCAAAGATACATGATTGGATTGGTTTTTCACTAGTTTTTTGAAATTCACGTCTAAATCATAGATTCTGTTGTGTCTTGTCGATTGCAGATTAGACTCTCAGCGTATTTATCGATCGGATCAATGACACGCAAAACACGTAAGGACGACCTAGAGTCACGATAGGCCTTGCTTCCCAGTCTAGCCCAGCCAGTTGAGTCCAGAACACAAGTCTCAGCCTCTGATATATGAATCATTATATCTCAAACATACTCTCTTTATAGAAACCAACATTTGTACAATATTTAACAAGTGAAAAAATATTGAACAACAGGGAATGTCCATTTAAAGTCTAAGGACACCATTAGACTTAACATGATAATTATTGGTACATTTTTCCAAATATCCTAACACCTCCATTTTTTGAAGATCCGGAGTTGATATCCCGATTTTAAAGTTTTCCCCGTCCATCCTCCCCCGCAAAATAATGTTGAGTCCTCATATACCCAAGTAGCAGTTAGTCTGATTCTATTCAAAGCATATTTCCTGCATTGAGTAGAGAGTCCAATAGAACTGACTAGATGATGAGGATCAGCGACACTAGATATGAGGTCATTGAGTTTTGATTCTCGTGAAACATATTCATCAAATCTCTTCAAAATACCATTAGTGGATAATAGATCACTCAAATAAACAGCATCAATCAAAATTGTATTAGATTTCTGACCATTATTTGATGCATCTGTCATGTTTCCTGGTAAAAGGGGATCTCGATAATATGATTCTTCAGACACTTCTATTGCAGAATTATGGGGACCATTTGGAACAGCTGGACTCAGTATACTTCCCGAATTGTCTTCTGTTTCCTTGTGGACGGGTACTGCAATACATTAATGAGCATTTAATATGACATCGTCTTCCTGTGAGCTGAACAATCCAATGTCTGCAAATAGTGTTTCGAATGCAATGGTATTTTAACCCATGACGGGGCATGTCCCTGAGATGGACATTTCTGGATCGCTGTGCGCATCATGAATGACTGCTTTGCTTACATGAATGCTCGTCCAGGATTCATGAAGGTTTTTATATACACGTTCATGTGTTCTGAAGTCGTTTTCCAGCTCCGTATGCAAATGAGAAATTAATTCATCAATTTCTGTCACATCTCCAAAACATGAGAGATATTGCTGCCGTGTGCGTGAATTGTCCAAAATATTCAATTGGTTATTTTTGAAGCGCTGCCAATTTCGGTCGAGTAGCAACTGTAATCGATCGGGAGAGGTGACCATTTTCTGAGCCCGCACAGTAATGAGAAATACCGTATGATTAATTAACAACCAATGTCTCCTAATGATGCCGATGATAAATCTGGATGCTGATTGGTCGAAATAATTAGGTTGAATCTCGTAGAATTACTAGGTTCAAAATTTCCTTTACCCTGTCGCCAATAGTTCTAACCTGTGACTGCTTGGTTTGCATCGACAAATAGGATAGTTTTTGTAGAATTAAAATTCATCAATATTTCATGTTCACCACTGGAAGTTCATGCGTGTAATGCAACATTGAAAATCGTCCGAAGTTGGTAATGTGAACCGTCAGACAGCAACCTATTGATCTAAGCCCTATGAAGTGGGAATGCTGATATTTGTGATCACGATTGAACACTAATCTAAAGATTCATACTGCGACAACATGTCATAACCAAAGATCTTGAATCTTCTACAGTTGATTAACTGAGTCAAATTATTGGTGAGGCGTTATCAGTTGAAAAATCCCTACATATACCTTACCAATATATTTTAAGTAAAAGATGGTCTTCTTTTTCGATGTGATATTTTGTCAACGTTAAATTCAGCACTGCACTCGGCGTACTACACAAAATCAGGTACGCATTCACCTCGTAACACAGAAACTTTGAACAGATGTTCCTAAATGCTCGTGATGATACCTTATCAACGTGGTTCTCAGAAATTCATCGGTCGCATAACATGAAATCGAGTGAGTATTGACTTCACAACACGTCAAATACTCGACCAAGTGAAAGTTGTCAACAAAATAGTTTAATAATAGAAACGATATGAACGTAGGTTCTGTCAACCTTTATGTATGGAATTTCGAATATAAATAGAGTTTGTTATCTGAATTGAGTTATGGCAAATTCTGTTAGTCGAGTCAACTAATACATATTATTGGAGTTGCACGGTTCAAAAGCAATGACCTAACACGAATAAAAACACTTTGTGTGACAGTGGAAAGGTAACACCACATGCAAACTTTCTGTCGATCACATTGATATTCTAAGCTAACATATGCAGATGGATCAAATAGATCGACTTACGTTCTTTAGATCTTCAAATAGAAACCCGTCAAATAACCAAACACATTTCAATCCATCGGCTGTAAGTAGTATAGGTCAGACATTTTTTCGTATTCTGAGAGTTGTTCTATACAAACACATGTTATCATTGTAGGAGTTTGCTGGTAAAATAATCCACCCTTATTGAATCTTTGATTGTTCAGAACAGTTTATTGCAAACATGATTTCATCGAAAACTGGAGTCATCTACAGAATCGTTGAAAACTATATATCATCTGAAAATTCGGTCAGTCAGATGATATGGTGAATTCGCCATATGCAGGTCAATTGATTAAAACGTAATGGTTTCATTTTCACGTTTTCGTTGATTCACGATAGACAATGACCCTCTTTCTCTGTTATTAGTTAGAAACATTTAAGCACTTAAGCTGTATACACTCATGTCTTACCTCACGATAGTTTACTAGAGTTTTGGTATGTGATAATGATCATGTATAAAGTAGTTTACATTATTTGACCAGTAAGTAATGGTCAAAGTCATGCTCATATAGTCTTCGTAGTGTTGTAGGTGTTGCGTCAGTCAAGCGACGATCAAAGGCTGCATCTATACATCACCGATTCTGCACCTAACGGCTGCAACTTGTAACTTACAACTCTCCGCTTTATAGCGCGTGAATGCAATCCTATACTGACATCATCATTTCAAAAGACCGACAAGGTAAATTCTATTTTACATCACAGGTAAATACTTCAATTGAATTTTAGGCTGGTTCACCTCAGAATGATGATTACAAATATTCACAACGCTGTGTAAGAAAAGTCATTAGAAACAACCCTTACACACTGAAAGGATTTAATCGACAAAACCCTATTCAACTTCACTGATCCTAAGGAAAAATCAACATTTGAAGATTGGATTGAGTATTCTGATACAGTTCAACATGGAGAGCGTTCTCAAGCTACACTCGTACCACTTGTTGCAATAGTACATTTTATTTATAAGTATTATTTAATTAATACTCTGTATAGAATTTCCAAAGAGCATTATTCATCAATCTACTCAACGCATATTAAAAACGACCACGTTTTGCCGGTTCCACAGGTTATATTATCTTCGGGATTAGCCAACCTATGATTGTTCAATTGATCTTTATTGACAAGGTTAAAATTTTAAGTTCAAATTGATCTTCTATGATAGATGTTCGGATATACAAATATTGTGAACCATATGAGTCAAATTTCAAGTTAATATAAAATTCAACTGTGTAGAATAGCTTGATGTATTTTCTATGAAATTTTTACAGATATCTGGAATACGACAAACAACAGAACTGCTATTTAGAAACTTTTCACGACACTTGCACAGAAGACAGAAGTGTAATCCAACGCGTTAAGGTTCAAATCATCTATTTCAATTCGTTATTTAAGCATAGATAGGTAGAAATGGTCCGAAAAACAATTTAGTCCAGTTTTCTTCGAAATATTTACTATTTCAACATATAACTAAGAGGAACTAACAGTTTGGGGAAATAGAGTTTATAGAAAATTTAAACTAATTGAAACTATGATTATTTTAGTTAGTATTAGATAGATTTGTCAATAAATATTGCATATTTACCTGCAGACCTTGAATGTTTTATTGAGTTCGTTGAAATTCACATGAGAATAATCGAACATAATTGATGTCAGTGAGGTGTTTGATTGAAAGCATATTGAGAATATTTCCTCAATAACTAGAAACTGACAACCGGTCGTTTTACACATACCGACTAACGCTTTCTTTCAAGTTTTAAACTAATTGATAAATTTTTAATAACACAAAGTTCAGCGAAGAGATCTCTTTTCAACGAAACTATAATCACGCTGTTCAATCGCACATTTATATGTAAGACGACCATTTTTTCTAGAATAATAGTTTCGTGAGTACATATGAACAGTGAATTTGTGAGATGATGAAATCAAAAGATTATAATGCTAGATTACGTAATGTGTATAATTACAGTAGTCTTAATAAGTTGGTAACGAAGCACAACGTGAGTGCAGTAAGATTAGTGAAATGTTTTCTTTACAATTATTATTATTATTGTTATTATGCACAAACTTCTTATGGGTACATAAGTGTTGTGAAGAAACCATTTCGGGTTCAGGAATATAATATGTTTAGAAGGAAAAGAAAAGGCGAAAAGAATATATAATATGTCGAGGGAAGAATAAAGCAATGAATATATATTAGGTAGAATAGAAAGAGAAAAAAAGAACGTAGATGTGAAAAAATACAAAGGTCGCACTTTGCTTTTCATTCAGTTAGATAGATGATGGGCCCGATTTGTACAAATCATTATTAAACACATTAATATTCAACAGGTGAGTCCATCTACTTTCAAAAAGGAAATCATTAGCGAGACTTTCGAATCGGGTTGTAATTTTACTGCAGCGGACGTTCACTGAAAGTCTGTTCCATATAGTTGAGTAGCAAATAACAAGAAATGTCTGACGTAAGCTTATTTAGGTTCTTGCAATCGCTTGAATATTTTCTTTGTTGTGTACCGAAAAGCAAGAAATACTGTTAACAAACCGGTGGACTAAGAAAACGTTTAATTTGAAACGCCTGTTTCAGTGAGATTCAAGTCCTAGTTGTTGACGTCTTCGGTGATAGTCCTTGTTGGAATAACTGGAAATAGCTTTGGTGAAACTTCTTTGAACACATTCAGTTTCAGTAAGTTCGTTATGGCTGCACCAAATTAGCAGGTTTTGAGTAGAAAGATCCATAGTGGACGATTCGGCTACGTTCTTCTAAAAACTATTTGAGCAAAGATAAAAGGGGATCATGTATACCAGAACAAGAGCATTTTAAAAGAGAACGCTTGTGTGAGACATTGTCAAAAGCCTTACGAAAATCGAAGTACAGAATTATCACTGACTGACCGACATTCCTTCTCTAGGTAATTTGACCAAAAAATTCCAAGTGAGATATGAGGCATGAGCATTTGGTCATAAACCCGTGTTGGGAAGGACCAACTAGTTTATCTGAATGTAAAAACGATAAAAGCTGTTTGTGGATGATTTTTTCCGTGATTCTTTACAGCACAAATGTCAATCTAATCGGCCTATATTGAACAATATCACCACATGATACCGTTTTAGATTCAAAAGTGGTAAGAGATGTTTTCCATATAGTTGAATTGGACTTATATTCCATAGATAAATCGAGAAGTTTTAAACAAATTACTAAGAGTTTTCTATCACAATATTTCACAAATGATGAACGAATCTTGTCAGGTCCATCGTTATAAGACTTTTTCAGGGCAGTTATTGCCTGTTTGATGTTGTAGGCTATGAAATCAATTTTCGATAGGTATCTGGATGTTAGTATTAGAAATGTATTGATAGAATATTCAGTTCCAGTGTTGGCTGAATTGTTCGAAAACAATATCAGGGTCGTCAACAATGTTTCCGTTAACTACGAATAATTCAGTCGTGCCAATAGCATTTGATTTCACACGGGATTTAAAAAAACCAACGTTTTGATAACCCTGGGCTTTTTGGCCTAGGGGTTTGTTTTATGTTCATGTTTTGCAGTTATCGCTGTATGTATTGCAGATTGATGAAGTTGAAGTGACTATATATCAACAAATACATATAATAGCCTATTTGATATAGTATTCAAACAAGTATCGGATAGTGATCTTATCATAATGAACATTGTTAATTTGTTCATCTTTGATAGTTATGTGGTGGTAACAGTGGTGAGTTTACAATGTCCACATTTTGTGACCTATTAAAGCCGAAATCAACAACATTACCAGGTTGGCTTCTGACAGTTCATATTAATATCTTCGTTTGATTCTCAGTATTGCACGTCTCTAAATAATTTTAATTTGGTTATTTATTCTCTGAAGAAGTGACTTACACTAAGTCACGGAACGTCAGAAATTCTAATTTTCTACTCATTGGAATAATACAAATATATTATTTTTATTTATAGCCTCTAAAAATTGATGACGCAGGACTCTTCAGCAGTGCTCACTTGCTGTATTGCTTGTCGGACTCGAAACCATGACCTTTGATGTGGTGCGCAAGCGCTTAACATGTAGACCACTGAGTCTGCATTCAAGAGCCGAAATGGCTGTCCAGTGCTTTCAAATTCTCAATGGTGGTTTAGCTTAGACCAATTCATGAATTTGACTTTGAACATACTCAAATATACACAAACCAATTTTTTTATTAATCACAAGCCCACTAGTAACTAACTTCAAGATATAACTCCTCGAGTTATGATGTAAAGAATTGACTAGTGTAGTCTAATTCGTGTCAAATGTCAGACAATTTTCCACCTTACACAATAGATAAAAGGTTGCACAATATTATAGATTGATTAAAGTTTGACAATAACACCATTAAATGAAAAAACTCAGCGGTCTATAGGTCAGACGTTCACGTGCAAGATCGAACATCCTGTGTTGGATTTCTACATGCAGGACTGTGTGTTCACATTGCTGGAGTGTTTCACATCAGGTCAAATCACCCAACCAGTGCTATTGAGTTTGCAATGGTTGTTAAACTAAGATCAACTCGTGAAGTTTGTATTTTTAGAATGTAAAAAAATTCAGTTTCTGCATAATTTATACAAAGAAACAGAATTCACCATATTCATGGTAATAAACTTTTAATCCAAATTTTACTCGATATTTTGTCTGTCCTGACTTAAAATGATGATGTACAGTGCAGGAATTAATAGGCTATAAAAATATTTTACTTATAAAATTTTACCGATGATTTAAAATGAAAAATGTCAAAGCCACTATTCGATAAACCTGACTTATGTTAATACTTTGGGAGAAATCTCAAATTATATACCATAAATCAAAAGATAAGAGCAGAAGTATCTTTTTTCAGATGACGAAATGATTAGAAAGATGAATGGACATAATCGAAAACTGAACTAAATAAGACCCTTTGTATAAGATACCCATATGTGTTTTTATGAACAATAAGAACAATAACAAGTTATCAAATGTGTATTGTTTCATTGTTGTAATAAATTCATTTTATTTTTCAGATTTGCAGGATTCTGAAGTTCAATCCTATGTTCCCCTTCCTATCCCTGCTAGTACATCAGTTAATGTTAATTGTGATTATACACATTCCTCAAATGTGACAAATATCACTGAGTTACACAAGTATAATTCAAATGTACACGATCAAGAATTCTTCAATGGTACAACAACCACTTGAGAGTTAGTAATAAATTCATTTGATCAGCCAAAGCCAAAGAGGTTCGCTGATCCTGATGTAAGCAAAACAATAATTGATTGTCAAATAGTAGTTCAACAACAACATCGTGACGAAAGACAGTTTGATTACGATTTTGATATTCTATTCTTCTTCTGTCTAAAGGATTGATTGTATTCTTTGTTCAACATTACAGACGCCGTGGCCCTAATCGGTTACTATTCTTGCGTTGTGAGAGTTTCTCAACCAAACTGGCTATTTAGAGCTGTACTCATTGTCAAGTTTCGTTCTACATCAACAGTGAACTCAAAAGTTAAATAAAAAGCGATTCATGATTTGATGATACTTTGGATTAAAACCAGAACGTTCAAAAATTGTTGTGACAGCCTGACCTCCAGATCATTTCGTTGGAATCAAAGAGTCAATATCTCTAACTCATTAAATACTAAATTCCTGGGGTAATTTACATGGTTCTAGTGAAAACCTGTAACCAATGCAGTCCAAACATTTTACGTGTAAAGTAGATATACACCAATAGTCCTACATACACCCCAGATCCTTACTTCAGTCAGAAATTCTCACAATTGAACTAAAATACGATGGTATGAAACGTGAGCCTTCTCCAGAATGTCTAGTGGTCCTAGGTTTGATCTCCAGTGGCGCCTTCCATCCGCACAGACAAAAAGTCCCATACCAGGTTGAAACTTCTGCACAGTACTTATTTGATCTCAGTGGTTGCTTTACTACAGTTATTCTCTGAAATGAAGCTCAAAGTAAAACTATTGAAAACCGTTCGTATTTATCTAAATACTTAAAGTGATCTACCAATTTAAATTCTTTTAGAATCAATTAAACGGAAATATAACCTGATTACTTGAATCTTACTCAACATATAAGAAACAGTGATCAGTGATAACCATTGAGTTTAATAACATAAGCATATTTTCATCACCAGCAAAAATTAAATTACGAGCTACCTAGACCTTCATAATCACCTATTGTCTAAATGTTTTGCTGAATATTCACTGAGTTTTTCGAGAACGTATAGCTTATATTTAATTTTAAATTAGTGTCTACTAAATCCTTCAATTTTGAAACATTGAATAGAATGACACTTTAAATTGATCACTCTGACTGAAATGATATACAGTTCTGTGAAGCTTTGTCCAATATTATATGTTGCATCAGTTTCAGGTAGTCTATTTCGTTCATTTATGTAGATATGTATGCAATTATTGGGTTTCTTTACCTTCTTTCCTCTTTTCTCTTTTGCAAAAGAAACTCGTTGAAATACTTAAGGCTTAGATTTCCATATTGTACCAAATGGATAATATTGAGTAAAGCCCTTAATAATAGTAATAATAATAAAAATCACCAAACAAGATAAGTTATTAAAATTTAGATGATTTCTTTCCATTAATGGCTTTTAAGTTAGTAACCGGAAACAGATTAGTTAGTGGTTAGTGCTAGGTGAATCCTACCAATAGTTAGATAATACAACCTTAGTGAATACTAAAAGATAGATCAATGTAATCAATGAAATGATATAGTAGACTAATGATGGTTCAAATAAGTGAATGTTAACATTTCTGAAGTCAAAACTTCGACAAAATGTATATAAAATTCTAGGAAGGAATATTACTTAGTTGGAGAATTTTTCGGAAGCAGGGAGCTGTATCTAACGTCTTTATCCTAATATCTCTTGTCACCTTAAGGTGGATTTTTAGAAGTTCATATGAGCAGTTCTAACAAGTAGAATGAACTATATCTAAAAGCACAAAATTAATGAGTAAGTAACGTTAAAAATATGATTTGAATCTGGGTTTATTCTGTGATGGGTTCGTGAGTGTGCATTTTTAAGGCATCTCAAACTAAAAGATCAGACAGTTATCCAGGCCAACTAATATAAACTATCTATGATTATTCACACAATATTTCGGTACAAATAACAACCAACTCGATTAAAACGATTGGGATCTGTATCTAAATAAACCAGTAGATATATCTAGAAACTATCACGTAAACGCTTAACCATAAGTCCATTGAACCGGCATCCCATGGTTTTAATGTCTAACTTCAACCAATCCACGAGATCGCACGCGAGACTGATAAGTTCTGTGTTCGAATCTCGCGGAAAGCGGGATCGTGGATGCGCACTGCTGAGGAGTCCCATACTAGGACGAAACAGCCTTCCAGTGCTTCCAGGTTTTCCATGGTGGTGCTTCAACCAATCGCCCAACTTGAGCCACCGACCACCTTCGTCTTCAGTCAGTTATCACCTCATATCAGAACTGGTTGAATTCCATTGGGCACTGCTTCTCACTAGTACTCCAGTAAATACGTCTTGAAGCCATTCCTTAGTGAGCACACGATGATGATGTTGGTGATTATGTGAAGGGGTTTTGTGGAGATTTTAGTAACTTTAATAGTTGAGATCATGAGTTAACTGAAGCTAGACCATCATGGAAAACCTGGAAGTGCTGTACGGCCGTTTCGTCCTATAATGAGGAGTGCGCATCCACGATACCGCGTCGCGAGATCCGAACCTAGGATCCATCGGTTTCATGCGCCAACGTTTAACCTCTAGACCAGTGAGCCGATTTCTAATGGTATGAATGTCTATGTTGAACCAATCCAATTATTTTATTGATTAGTTTTTCATTGTTTAAATCTACCTGTTAATTACATTCTATCGATTGTATCGATTGATGAAACATACACATTTCTCACTTCTAAATGTTCAACAAGTTGATGGTAACTAATTGAATAAAACAGATAATGATTTATTAGTCAGTGTAAGTATTATTGACAAAACGCATACTCATGTAAAAGTACAACTAACTAAAGAATCTTAAGTGAATAATGTATATCTCTGATATGATGGGAAAGAAAAATCAATTTTCGATTGAGTTACTCATTATGAGTTTTAGTTCAACATTCAACATCCGTTTTGATTCATCATGAAGATCATTCAGTGATTTAATCCTAATTATTAATCAAAATGGGTGTATTTTAGACTATTTTTGACTCGTCGTTGTCATAGTGTTTTGGGGCTAATAAATCTTCACTTATACCAGTCATGAGCAGTGTGTATCCTATTTTTTAATACTTTTAACATTACTAGTCATTTGCTAATAGACTATATCCTGTTTTATGATCCCTTACTTACTTACTTGATTATAACAAGGCGGCCTACTTGAGCATCTGGGCTACCTTTTCCTGCCATCTAGATATTTCAACAAGTTATCTATTTTTGTTTGTTTTAATATATCATTATGTCTATTAATCGCATAACCTATTCTTCTGCGTTTCTGAAAAGTGTACAAAATACCGTTGTCAAAGTTACAAAAATCTCAATAAGAGAGAATGTGGTTGCTGGCAATATACAACGAAAAAAATGTACATTATTCAACTGTTCATTTACAAGAATGTTAACAACTTACTGGCGATCACTCAATATTTATCGTCAGGACCGACCAAGAAGAAAGAAACGGAAACTTGTTAAAATACTTTGCGCTGAGAATTCTATATTGCACCAAAAATATAATATTGAATAAAGCTATTAATAATAATACTTATTTACGCCTGTTACTCTTAATGGAGCATAGGCTGCCGACCAGTATTCTCCAACTCAATCTGTCCTGGGCCTTCTTCTCTAATTGCATCTAATTCTTGTTCATTTTTCTCATGTCTATTTCCATTTCCCGGCGTAATGTATTCTGTGGTCTTCCTCTTTTCCTTTGGCCTTGAGGATTCCATGTGGGGGCTTGTGTTGTGACGCAGTTGGGTGCTTTCATCTATGTGTGTCTTATCCACTTCCAGCGCTTTTTCCTGATTTCTCCCTCCGCTGAAATTTGGTTTGTTCTCTCCCACAGTATGTTGTTGCTAATCGTATTCAAAAATGATGTATTTACATTATTCTTTGAATGTTGAATGAAGTGAATTCATATACATATATATATTATTGCCCATTATTCAGTTCATCTTTTTTGTTGTTCTTATGATTAAAACATGATTAAAATAAAAGCCACCTATATGATGTTTACTTCATTTATAATCAAAGAAGACAAGTAACGTTGTAGTTTATAGGTTCACTAAATCAATACAAAATTTTCAAATTATTTCCTAGTGATTTTTTTCATATTCTATTGTAAATTGTCTAACGTACGTTACATCTCAAAGTTCATAAAACATTCATACTACAAAACCGTTTGATAGACAAATATTGTTTTTATTTGTAATTGTAAGTTCTTTATGAAGTACTTTACTATAGATTTAGTATGTTAAGGTTTCAAAAAAATAAAATAAACAATGATTTTTTTTAAAATTTACAGGGCTAAGAACATAACTAATCAGTTGTAAACTAGATTAATAAGATATATTAGTGAAACTCCATTTTAGGGACGACCTTTGAACGAATCTTAAATGACCTTGACAATTATTAGCCAATCGGAAGACAGTTAGTATAAGGTGAAAATATATCATAAGTAAGTCATGAATTACAGTGGATATTCTCATTTTACATGATTTAAAAAATTGTTAAGGTGTGATAAAGGTTCAGAGGTTCTGTATTCATAATGCATATGGTATAGAATTTCGCCCATATGGTTAGGTTAGGGTTTAGGGTTAGGGTTAGGTAAGAGTTTAGGGTTAGGGTGCTAACATGCGATCGGTTTACAACGGATTTTAGAGGTTAGGGGTTAGGGTTGTAGCCTATGATTACAGTTTAGGGTCAGAGTTACGGTTAGGGTCAGCGTTTAGGTTAGGTTTAGGGTTGTATCCTCTCAATAAACACCTCTTCTCTAATATCCGCCTTGAACTGATCGTATGTTAGCATCGCGTGTCGAACTTTGCTCATTGACCTTGAAATTGCTCAAACGCTTCTCATTGGCTCGTCCCTAAATTCTAGTCTAGCCGGTATTGCTTTTTATTTTAAAAATTTCGCAAAACTCGAAAATGTATTTCATTTCGTTTAGTTATTATGGTATTCATTTATTACAACAAAACAAAAACATAATGTTTATCTATGCCAAATGTTATTTACTTTTCCCAATCTCAGTGTTACACAAATAAAAGTGTTAGTTAGGACTTTTAATTTCAAATTATTCACAATTTTAATGGTTGAGATTAATGACTCAATTAAAACTAGACCATCATCAGAGAACTAGAAACACTGGATGTCGATTTCGTTTTAGTACAGGACACCTCAGTAGTGCGCATCCATGATGTCGTTTTGCAAGATTTGAACCCAGGACCTATCAATTCACAAAACCCATATTGATATTATTCACAATATATCCAATATTTGCAGTTATGTACATGATATGAGAAAAATAAGTGTTTCATAAATAATTTTATAATTAAAACTTATTTGTCGTTAAATAGTTTCTCTTGATTTAGCAGGAGAACCAGACACCGTACAGGCTTTAACGCTACAATCTGAATAGTACAGATCAATCCTGTGGCACAACCACACAGGTACCAAGCACCCTGGTGGACATTTCACACCATTCATATACACATTCACTTCGCATGTATAATAATTATTCCTATCAATGATTGCATGAATCAATTATTCACAACACGAATAAGTCAAAGTTGACCTATTCCGCTTACACGACAGTCAAACTCTTTAATATTAGCAATGATGGCATGCCTTACAATGTCCCAATGACAATGACCCTTGAGAACACTAAAAAACAACCACCAGTAAGAATTTGTTCTGTTTTTGTGTAAATGTACATGTAATTGTATAATGTAGACAATAAAATCAATGATATTTTCGGGATATTCTTTCATTGTTTTTGTGACGAGTGTGCTCGAGGAAGCTGTAGGAGGCTCAGAAGGAGCCGAAGATATTCCATTCAATCACCTTTCTGAAGAATATTATAGAATTCAATGTGAAGCCTCCTGATTGATCAATGCTAATAATCCCATGAACGCGGATTGGTGGACTGTAATGATGATTTCGTTCTTACTAAAAACTATAAATAACTGACAATTTTGTACTATAATTGACACTGTTTGGAATAATATTCCTTTCATTAGTCTTCTGGCTTCTTATTGCGACTTGTAATGGTTTCCGTTTTCTAGTTCTCTGTTCTACGCGGTATATCAAGAAACCAGCCTTCAATGTATAACAGTTTTGTTTTGTTTTTTTGTTATTTTCACATAAGTTTTTCCAATTTGCTAACCATAAAGAAAAATGCATACAGTAATTACTATTAGAAATTGTTTAAAACTTCACTAGGTAGTGTTTGTTTTGTTTTTTCTGATGCATACATATCTATGTGTATAAACTGATGTTTATATTGTATAATAGAAAACCAATTTTAACAGTTAAGTTTAAAACAATTAATCGATTTATCAGAATGGGTTTTGTGGGGATTTTTAGAAATTTCACAGGTTGAAATCATCAGTCCATTGAAGGTAGACTACCATGGAAAACCTGAAAGCAATGGACGGCCATTGAATACATGCTCAGTGGTCTAATATTTAAGTGCTAGCTCACGAAACCAATAGGTCCTGGGTTCGAATCTCACAGGATGCGGGATTGTGGATTCGCACTGCTGAGGAGTCCCATACTAGAATGAAAAAGCCTTCCACTGCTTCCAAATTTTTCATGTTGGTCTAGCTTTAATTAACTCATGAATTTAACTTTGAAACTAATAAAATCTCCACAAAACCCACCTTTCATAATATATATATATATATTATCGGAATGGGTTTTGTGGAGATTTTTAGAAAGTTCACAAGTTGAAATCATGAGCCAATTGAAGCTAGACCATCATGGAAAACCTGGAAGCACTGGACGGCCGTTTCGTCCTAGTATGGGACTCCTCAGCAGTGCGCATCCACGAACTCGTCCCCCACGGGTTACCAGTGGAGTTCAACCAGGTCTGTTGTGAGATAGTAACTCACTGAAGACAATGGTGTACGGTGGCGCAACTTTGTAGATTGGTTGAAGTTAGACATTAACACCGTTGGATGCCGGCTCAGTGGTCTAATGGTTAAGTGTTCGCGCGCGAAGCCAGTAGGTCCTGGGTCCGAATCCCGCGGGGGGCGGGTTCGTGGATGCGCACTGCTGACAGTTCATATTAGCAACTTCGTTCGATTCTCAATTTGGCACCACCATCATCATATACCTGTGGTGAACGCCTCTAAATATTGATGACGTTTGTTTCACAAAACTAATTCAATTTGTCAGCCATAACGTTTTCTTATATTCATCTGTTGTTATTACTGAAAAATTATACCTGGAAGCACTGGATGGCTGTCTTACTCTAGTATAACACACCTCAGCAGTGTGTGCTTACGACCCAGCACGACGAACTTCAATTCAAGACATTAAGTCTCGCGCGAGCGCGAATGCACAAACTGAAGACCACTGAATCGCTTGGCATCCAACGGTGTTCATGATATAAATTGAAGTGATGGTGTGCATCCTCTACATAATCGTTGTGTCATAAACAAATGTGAGCAGTCAATTTCCTTCTGAATTATTATTACCACTACCAATTCCATTGTATTAACTTAGTAATAATCGAAGCTTCGATTTACAACCACTCAATACAATGAATTGTAAAACGACATAGTTTCTTATCAGCCTATACTTATAGAGTCACGTGTGATATTGTTGACAGAGCATTAAGATTGATTTTTCATTGTATGAAAACTTGAAATTCAACTACTTATGATAGTTTGTACAAGTATGGTCTACATTGTTTGTCCAGGACTTACATCGAATGCTATCAGTTGATAATTAACATCCAGTGAGACACGTTTTTTGTTGTCCACTATATCACATATACAAAAATGACATAAATATATCAAAATGATGACTATGTTTTTGATTTAAAGAAACAATATTCGAATGTTCAAAGTATTTTACATTAACAAGTGCAAAACACCAAGTTATGTGTACAGAAAATATGGAAACTTAACATGAAAAGGTGGATACTTATTTCTCAGTTATGAGCTCTGCCTACTGTGGTCTAAAATCATTATTCAAGAATTTCACACGGATACTGTCAAGCCAACTATCGGGTATTGTATTGATCTCTATCACAAATGATCATAAACTGTTATTAAAGTGTATTTATGCAATATTTTCTTCTGTAAAATGCACGTTTAAATGTAGAAACGTAAATATTGAAGGCAAAATTCATTTGATTGAATCATTTATGATTAATATTAGCACTAAAAACAATTTTATTTTACGTCATTGTCAAGATGAGTACTATTGAATTAAACTTACTTTCTTGCCACTTCCCCTTCTACACCCTACCTCTCACTCATTCTCTCTTATTCATTGTTGTTTGCCATGTTTCTCTTGTACTATCAATCATCATATTGATTCCTAGATCAACTCACCGTTAGTCACTGAAAGCACATTAGGATTGAAACATGATAAAGTTAGTGGTTTCGTTAGAAAAAACCAGACAGTTACACTTTTTCAGATGACATAAACAGAACAATCAGTAGTATATATAAATGCATGTGTGTATACATCATTTTAACTAATGACATTACCAGATTCCAGATCACGAACGGGTGTTAGATAGATCATCGTTAAATAGCAGTACGTAGTTTTAATGGAAAAGCGTGAAACATGGGGTCTAATCATATGAGGTGTAGGACAGTTTTCATCCTCACAATTGGTTGACGTTTGTACAATATTGCTGTTCTAATCAAAGGTTAACATTAACACGCTTAGATGCCTACCCGGATGTCTAAAGTATAGGCTTTCCCATTGAAGCTGGATTGGGTATCCTGGTGCGTGATAATGTGTACTCAACGATGTTTCTTCTCATACAGGGGTCAAAACAGCTTCTCAGAGCTTCCAGATATTCGATGTATTTTTCCGTAGATTGTAAATGTTGGATTTGCAATAATAACTGTTTGATGTGAAATTAACTCACAATATTTTTCTTGAAATAAATTCTCTAGATGTGCCTATTGCTTGCTTATTCACACAGGTTAAATAGTGGTGAAAATGTACACGAAAAGGTTATTTTGACGGGAATATGTTCAACATGTTGTAAAGGACAACCGTAGTGAGGACAAATGATTATATTACAGAGTTACTTGATGAAAAAGAAGTAACATACATTAACATTTTCAGTAGTTGTGCCTTTGTATATCAATTGCTTTCTGTTACTTTTCTTTACCCCTCGATCTTCTCGATGTTCTGCTTCCAGACTTTGTATTCATCATTAGCTACTTTGATATCTTTTACGTAAGTGAAGTATATTAAACTATTATCATTCTCCTTAACTTTGATGAAATAAGCCAAATTAAGTGAGGATTCCGTTGTTGAAACCAGCTAATTACTAAATCGATTAACAGATGATTTTCATTCAGATATTAAAATAATACAAATTATAGAGAAATACACTTCTTCATCGAATTCATTTTCATGCTGTACAACTGTATACAGCAGTGTAAAGCTTTTGTTGTAGTAATAGTTCCGTGAGCACATATGACCTAATTTTGATGATGCAATTGGAAGATTATTGTCCTAGGTCACCTAATGAGAGCGTATTTAGCATATTTTAAAAAGATAGTTCTGGACGTTGTAAGAGTAATAACAAAAAACCTAAAAAGTTAATAAACAATCACAATATGAATGTGGTAATATGAACGAAATAATGCTATCAGTTTAAGAAAAGTAGTTATAACGACAGAAGACTTTGAAATTAAAAACACAATAGGGATGTTTTCGAAGACATTCTAAAAAAGGACCTCGATTATTACGAAACCCGATAAAATGAGACGAACTGCTGAACTTGATAAAATTGACTATATTGACAAGATGATTTGCATACTGAATGGCGACCAAATCTTTCAGAACATGACTGAACAAAAGGTTGACTAAAAGAAGAACGAAAATGAATTGACCAGGTGACTGAAATAACTAAGAACCCAACGAGTGTGTCTACAAACAATACACAAGGCAATTGGGCACATAAGTTCTTCTGCAAGTTCGTAAATATTCGAGCTCAAACGATGATGTCATTCAGACGTAAAGTGATTTTTCACAAATATCCTAATCAGAGACTGTATACTACTTTTGTGAACAACATACATCACAAGAAATAGAGACTTTACACACTGTGGATATCATCAGTGAATTATTACTAAAATACACTGTTGAAGGACATTTCGAATTCAGAGATGTAATGTATAGACTAATCGATAGTGTTGCGATGTGTTCACACTCTGGTTCCGTTTCGGCGGACATTTTGCTCTCTAAATTAGAGAACAGTCCACTGACAAGTCCTCTCATTATCACCGGTATATGGATCACACTTATGCTCTGTGATGAGCATGTGCTTTGATAGAAGCATTGGAGCTATTCAATGAACGTTTCACGTCCATAAAGTCCACATGTAAAGAATAAAATACATATAGGATAGCTTTTTTAGACGTTCTAGTTACTGGGTGAAATGACGGGTCATTAAGAAAAATCACAAAAAAACTACCTGGATGAGTGATTCAGTTTTTAAAGATTTTATTGACCATTCAAGATGTAACTCATCCAGTTCCATATTTGGTTAATGTGACAATTAAATTCTCGTCTTTAATAAGTTTCTTGATGACTACTTAGTGTTTTTTAAAGGATATATTTCTGAAGTTAGCTCTACTATACCTGAACTAAAAACAATATAACAAAAATCTTACTACATTCAAATTGTAATTCGTTACCACCGTTTCAAGTATTTTGCTATTATTCGCACTACGAAATCAAGCATCCTAATAAACCGATTGCGTAATCAAGATTATTTCCAGTAGGTACGTTCTCACGGAACATGTATAATAACAAATGATGTTCATATCCATATACGACTGTACAGCTTGATACTAATTTCGTGGAAAAGAAATCCTTACACTGAAGTTCGCATTATTGAAACATATCAATCATTTTGAAGTTTGGAAGTAAACCGTTTGTCGATGTGCCTTGAACACCTAAATTAAGCTAACGAACATTTGAATAACATACCTTTGGTGTTGAATAACTTGTCTTCAAAACATCACATAATCATTCGCTTTTATACTCTTATTTTACAACGAGATTATGAGTTTCAACCACTTGAGTTATCACAAATACAATCAGACTCATAATGGTTGTTAAGAGTGTGATACAAATATCAGCTGATTACATATGGTGGTCGGGTGAGAAATTGATGCATGACATCATTGCGAAATGATATAAAGAGCAATTTACTCAAACTAAAATGAGTTCACTAGTTACACACACACATACACAAGCAGTAGTTGATCGGTTTTCAAATAAAGGACAATATAAAATGGTGGTGTAATCCGAGTATATTAAGGGAGGCAATCTTTATTTTGTTGTGCCTTACATCATAGACTGACCTAAGTTAATCGCTCACTCAAAATGAGAAAGAGTTGAGCTACTGTTTCGTTCAATGATATGACTCTTCAGAGTGCATCGGTTACCTAACCGGTGGTTGGAAATTTGACTAAGAGATCCTGTGGAGAGCGAATTGCCTCTAGAATTCCTATATGATATCCAACAGTTTGCATGATTAACTCCATTCAGTTCGCAATATTGTGACAATGAATATTAGGATTTACAAATGAGGATGAACTGTACGGTTTCGTTTGTACAGGTTTGTGTGATTATTATGTTGAAATATTTAGTGAAACTGATAATGAACTTCTCTAATCTGTATTGATTGCTTTTGTACGAAATTTTTTGAAAGACATCATAAAATGTTTCAAATGTTATCTTTCCTCAGTGTATTAAAGAAGTGATCTGTTTAAGTGAAAACCACAGTTTAATTTATGTAATTTACCGAATAAATAAAGTTTTAGTGAACAATGTAATATGGAAATGAAGCCAGAGTTCAATGTAATCGTTTACAAAAATGAGAAAGAATAGTGGACGGATCAAAGATAAAATTGATAAACTTATTATTCCATTCAGATTCTGATTTCTGATTCCTTCACTTAACTCCTCATTCTGTTTTAAACTACGTACAACCCTGTAATGATTTTTCTTGTTCATCTACAATATAAATGGGAACTGATTAAAACATTTTACCATGGAATCATCAATATATGCTATCTGGGTACGTTTGAAGAGGAAAAGATTCATTTTACACGAACTTGAGAAAAAACGAATATCCGTAGACATTTCTAAATATACATGTTAGGAGTAAAAGAGACTACAATAAATGCATTAACGGAAATCAAACGCTTTGGCGTTTACGCTCACAATTCAGAGGCGTTGCATCTGATGAACTGCTGAGAACAAAGAACATCTAATGCCGGCGAAACTACAATTAAATTTTTACCACACGTCCGGTGAACATTCCAAGACTGGAAAACAAATTGCCCATAAAAGCTCATTTTTCCGCATCTATCAAATCATCTGCTCCTGTGGAGCAATTTTTATTGACAGGTGCAGTATGAACTTATATATTCGGGCTTGTGAGAACCTCTCATTGCGTTTAAACAAAGATGTAGTTGAAACTGGTGACAGCCCCATTTTAGCTTACTCATTCCAAATGGGCCGATCACAAGCTCGGATAAAGAAGGAGGGTTGAGCATGGCTTTAGCAACCGCGTCCTTTGGAAAACTGACTCGTTAAAAAAACGCTAACCAGAAAAACTTATTCAAACAACTTAAACTCTTCCATAGGAGTCAGTTGGAGTTCATTTGGAAGAGTTATGATCCCTCATGGTGAATGCCGAGTTCCTTCGGAAGTCATGAGGCTTATGCTCTTTCTGACACCCAGAGCAACCATTTATTTAGGTACACGGAATGGTCGTACAGTATGAAAGACCGTGAGAGTTTTCCGAGTTGCTTAATAAATGACGAGTTTCAACCAGGAGGTGCTTGGGATCAGTGGAACACGTTGCACGCAAGTTGGGCAGCAGCAACTGCCTTCAGAAAAGCTTCTGTTATACTTTGTACATGAAAAAAATTCCACACATACTCAAGAAGTTGCATTGATGCTATCAGAACAAGCACAAATTGCGCTTATAAAACGGGAATCTCGAGGACCGATTGACACCAAATCCCCCTTCAAAACGAAGAAAGAGGGCGTTTCAATGAACATGATCTAATGCTATGCGCCTACCAATGACTAAAATGAAGACGTTAAAGATCAATTCTACGATAGGCGGCAGTCAACCGTCTAGGTGTGCCCAAAAAGGGACTTGACCATTCTGATAGCAGAGATGAATTCCAAGGTTGAAAATGGCAACACCGGATATGAAGATATCATGAGACGACATGGAGAAAGGAGAAAAATGATAAACGATTTGCTAACCTATGTCTTTTCAACAAACTGTTCATAGGTGGCATCATATTACCGCATAAACGCATACACAAAACCACATAGATTTCACCGGATAACACTATACAAAACAAAAACGATCATATCCGCATCGATAAAGTTTTCAGTAGAACGATGGAAGATTTGCGAATCAAGAATGGAGCTGATATAGCATCAGATCACCACTTCTTGAAACTGAAGCAGCATTGGAAAACAGTTTAAACAAAAGCACGAAAGCTTAATCCTGCTTTCCTTCGAGATACTAACAGATTCAACAAATTCAAGATGGTCCTCAGCAATAGATTCCAGGCATTTCAAAGTGGCAAAGCAGCTGGACCAGACAACATTCAATCGGAGGTAATGAAAGCAGGTGTAGCAGTAACTAAAAGGAAACTCCACATTCTCTTTGGCAACATTTGAGATGAAGAATTAGTACAGACAGACTGAAAAGCAGGATTTCTGACCAAAATACCAAAGAAAAGCGATCTCAGCACCTGTGATAACTGCAGGGGCATCACAATTCTCCTAATTCCAGGAAAAAACTCAAACAGGTTATTTCGAAATCGAGTAAAGGACTACAACGATGCTCACCTCCAAAAACAACAGGCAGGATTCCGTAAGAATCGATCGCATACAGACCAAATCACTATACTACTATTCATAGTGAAACATTCAATTCAATGGAATTCATCACTCTTCATCAACTTCATTGACTTCGAGAAAGCATTTGACAGAGTGGATAGGACAACATCATGTAAGCTTCTCGACAATACGGCGTGCCTTAGAAAATAGTCAATATCATACGGAATTCCTACGATGGATTTGTAGAGACCAACTTTTATCAAGAGAACGCGATTGGTTTAATGGAAACAATTATTATTATAACCAATTGTACCAGTGATTTTTTTCACCGTGCTTGTTTGTTTAACTGTACCAAAGACACTCATCCTTCCGTTGATTTTGACTTTGCGCGGACTTACGTTTGCTCAGTGATTTCGCCTGTACTCCTTTGGCACGAGCTTGATATTCTTACGATACCACGAGATCGTCAACGAATACAACTCGCTATAACCTCCAATTGCCTTCTGATATCTGGGCAGCATCGTAGACGAACACGGTGGACCTGATGTAGATGTGAAGGGGCGGATCAGCAAAGCAAGAGCAGAATAATTACAACTGAAGAATATTCGGAACTCCGAAAAATGTCAATCAACACTCAGGTCAGATTTTTCAACACAAATGTCAAAATAGTTCTACTGCATGAGACGGAAACTTGGATAACCTCAAAAGACATCATCGAGAAAGTACATGTGTTTGTTAACACTTGTCTACGGAAAATATTTCGAATCTGTTGGCCAGACACTATCAGCAACAACCTACTGTGGTAGAGAACAAATCGGGAAGAAGCACTGGAAGTGCATGGGAAACACGCAGAGGTAAGCACCCAACTGCGCCACAGGGCGAGCCCTCACTTGGAATCCTCAAGATCAAAGGAAAAGAGCGATATCAAGGAACACGTTACGCCGATAAACGGAGACAGACTAGAGAAGAACGAACTGTAAAAGGAAGCCCAGGACAGGGTGGGTTGGAGAATGCTGGTCCTTAATTTTCAAATGAAAGAAATCTGTTAATCGATTAATTAGTTAGCTGGTTTCAACAACGGAATTATCATCTTGTCATTCCATCAATGTTTAGATGGTTTCTTTGACAAGAATTCCAGACAACTACAAGTTTTGAACACGATTATAATTCTGTTCAGAATAAATACAATGGCCTTGCGTTGACCATTAACAGGTTTTCTATATTTTTACATCGAACCAAATCACAAAATAAGCTGCAAACAATTATCAACCAGAGTACTATGCAAGTGGTTTCATTGCGCAATCGTTTAAATGCTAGTTACTCAGTGAGGGATATGGAATATCGTGTCTCTATTGTCACTATTTGCAGTTTTGTATCCACCTATTTTACTCATTCTATGTAACTGAGTTTGGAATCGTTTGAACTGAATTTAACAATTACTAATCTGAATATTCACTGTGAAGATTCAAAGCAAACTTTGAGAAAACAAATGGTTTTTACCTCATCATTAGTACGCAACGTTGAGGTTAATCATCTAAACCACAGTTCACAGTGTCGAAACGAGTAATGCTATGCACAATATACAATTCCACAAACTAGTCTGTATTAGGTTATAACGAGCTTCGATACTATAAGTAATGATACTGTGACCTATAAACCCTACATTTTTGAAATGCATCCGACCGAAATAGTCCAAATTCATCATTACAGTGTTCATCGTTTATAAACTTATTTAATCATCTAACAGATCAGGGAGTCAATGTGCTTCATGTTGAAATGACACTTTGTTGCATCCGTCATAGAAGAATTATATATTTTCAGATTATTCAAAGATTTATCCGGTGTGTTTTCAACTTCATACGTATCGCACCATCTTAAGCGAGCTTTTCAGTTTCAAAAACAACAATAACGTGTGTAACGGATATGATGGTTTTTACTTTAAGATGTAGTTAATGAACACTCTGATGGGCCAACGTCTGGTTAACACTGTTTCCATCTGTTTTCTATAAGCTGAATTAGGAATTTGAAGAATATATCTGGTCAAACGGATGGTGATACAGAGATAAAATGTCAGGATTAAGATGTACCAGATGATCAGATTTTACATAAACACAGTTTGCTTCACTGTTTATCACTAGGTTGGTTTTCATTACTGGTTTGTCAGATATTCAACTGGTGGTATCTCTATTCCGATTTATGTATTTCAACTTCATCCGCACAGAAATCCGATGAGAATCGGCCAGATGAAATAATTATTTGCATTGCTGACAATGAATGAAGTGTGCATGTTTAAATCTGTTCAACACCTACATTAGTAGTTACAAATGGATTAATCTATAATTACAGAAAACTGTAAACACATGTGAAAGAATTTCACTTACCATTGAGTGATGGCGTCAGCAAAGTGCATGACTCATCAACTATTATAAACATTGCAAATTGTGTAATTGAACTTGTCTCATAATCTAAAGGCTACTGGAATTCCAACGTCACCTTATTCAGAATCGGAGTACGCAAGAGTCAGTGGAGTGGTTCCAATACTATTGTTGTATATGCTGACTGGTAATTTCATTATATATAGTTAAGTGAAAGACTACAACGGATCACGTTGAATCCGAATGAGTATGTCATCATTATTTACATTTTGGTGGAGTGTTAAGCAGCATCTAAACTTGAGGTAATTTAACGTCCGTCATACGTTTACTCTAAAAAGTGACTTATATAAGGTCACAAACCGTCAGAGATACTATCCACCTGCTCGTTGTGATATAACAAATAACATACTTATTATTGAATCTCTACAAAATGCTCAATTTCTTTGAAACTATCGAGTGAACCATTGATATTTGTACCTCATAACTATTCAAATTACACATTTCTTTCTTGTCACTTCCTCTTTACATCATTCAATATCGTGAGTTAATCAAGAATTTTTATCATAATTGAAAATAGAGCTGCTGACTGTAATATAATATAGCAAGGAGTAATTTCCACAACTATCCAATACATTATCTAGTGATTATGAACTAACTATCAGTCAGTCAATATGCGATAATACCGTGTGCATAACGTGATGCGTTGCATCCAGATTAGAATCATGAACACCTTAATTTAAATGCCACTCACCAATCAGTACAAACGAAACCGTACAGTTCATCCTCATTTGTAAATCCTAATATTCATTGTCACAATATTGCGAACTGAATGGAGTTAATCATGCAAACTGTTGGATATCATATAGGAATTCTAGAGGCAATTCGCTCTCCACAGGATCTCTTAGTCAAATTTCCAACCACCGGTTAGGTAACCGATGCACTCTGAAGAGTCATATCATTGAACGAAACAGTAGCTCAACTCTTTCTCATTTTGAGTGAGCGATTAACTTAGGTCAGTCTATGATGTAAGGCACAACAAAATAAAGATTGCCTCCCTTAATATACTCGGATTACACCACCATTTTATATTGTCCTTTATTTGAAAACCGATCAACTACTGCTTGTGTATGTGTGTGTGTAACTAGTGAACTCATTTTAGTTTGAGTAAATTGCTCTTTATATCATTTCGCAATGATGTCATGCATCAATTTCTCACCCGACCACCATATGTAATCAGCTGATATTTGTATCACACTCTTAACAACCATTATGAGTCTGATTGTATTTGTGATAACTCAAGTGGTTGAAACTCATAATCTCGTTGTAAAATAAGAGTATAAAAGCGAATGATTATGTGATGTTTTGAAGACAAGTTATTCAACACCAAAGGTATGTTATTCAAATGTTCATTAGTTTAGTTAAATTGACCTCTGAAGTATGTGTTCACACTTATGTATGATTTGTCGGTTAAAGAAACAGTTAAATATAACAAGTCATTGTGGTCGACAAGTCGTACAAGCTTTGCGAAATAAAAGTCATCATTATTTAGTAAAGTTCACTACAGGGAGGGAATGATGGTATTGCAATATTGAGCATCCACCAAAGTTGTATGTGTGAACTTCGGAGTTGAAGTTGGTAATCTAAGTGAACTGGACTTGAAAAGGAGAGAAGGTCAGCAATAGTGTACGTGGCAACAGTCAATCGAAATGACGTAGCTCGATCGTCCAGACGTGGTCACTCTTAATAACAACTTGCTTGTTTCTTCATGAAGTATATTGTTCCCGTCCTTGTTCGAATGTGTTCTTAAGAAATGCTGGAGGTCACATTTCTGACATTCACGATCAGACGAGTCAGTGTGGCCAACCTTGAGACTTCCATTTTAAATCGTATGGATTAGGTAATCATGTCATGAAAATCGAAAATTTTCGGATTAGTTCTAATACTATCGTGGTACTAAAACAGACGTAAGCCATACGTCTACAAATTTTTTTGAAATACTGTTGATTTATGTGATGATATTTCATAGTGGGTTTAGTTCCCATTATCTCATTGGCGCAATCTGCAACGTGCAT
Source organism: Schistosoma haematobium (assembly GCF_000699445.3). NCBI lineage: Eukaryota > Metazoa > Platyhelminthes > Trematoda > Strigeidida > Schistosomatidae > Schistosoma > Schistosoma haematobium. Next base: position 45,416,639 of record NC_067197.1, on the reverse strand, counting down.
TCTTATTATAAAAACGGTATTGAGTGAATTGCTTCAAGGTTGGTAAGTCTTTCCAGGATATATTGAAGGCTGAAAACAACATTTAAATATGACATTTCTCGCACAGATATTATCAAACAACCTCATTTATATTTTTATTAAACTTGAGAAACATGATAAAGTTACACTTCAGATGATAAGGATCATGTTAACAAGCAACGAAGCTCTAGAGGAAAATGTATTGCAGCGATAGTTTTATCAAGAACTGGAATCAACAACTGAATCGCGCTAAACTTTACATCAACTCTACATTTGGTCAGTTGGATGCTATTTTTCAAGGCTCCATTTTGGACTGAATGGTTAGAATGCAACGGTTCAACCTTCGCGTAGCATATCACAGTCATTCTCTAATATTAGTCATAAAAATCTAACTATCAGCACCGTACTTATTTGTGTTTACCTTTGAGGCAGTTTACTAGAGTTTTAGTAAGAAACACTGACAAATTAATGCGATTTTAAGAGCGGAGCAGTGGTATTCAACATTGCACTCTGTTTCAGTAGTTTTATAGTAGGCTGTGAAGTGATTGACAGCAAACAGATAAAACATGCTATTGAAACAGTGACACAGATAAGTGTTTATCATAATTTACAGTAGAAAGCTAGGTGGTCATCAAATATAACACACGATGTGCACAAACTGAGGAACCGCCATGGCGATCAAACGCTTCATCTATAGACCACCGATTTGTTACTAAGTTAATATATAACATCAAATCACTCGCTATATTGCGCAACAGTCTTACCCTTTACCGATGTCATTTTTTTAACCAAAAGTCAATTTATGTTTCATTTTACTTGACCACTGATTCGGTACTTAACACTGTCAGTGTTTAACGTCAGTCAGTCTACGATATTGTAGGACCATCTCACATTATACTGATAACACACTTTCCAGTGAACTTCAATTATAAGTTTATTTTACCCTACAGATAAATAGCTTAACTGAATTCTAGTCAATTGGAAATATCTTCGGTATCGTCTCAATATTTACAACTCCATTACTCAACGCTTGCAAAGCTTTGAAGGAAAATTCATTGAAAACCACCATCATACGGCGAGGTGATCTGGCCAATCGAACTCCCTTCAACTTCATTGATTTTAACACCCATGCATTTGAAAATTGGATTGAGGCATCAAATGCAACTACAATTGGAGGGCGATCTAAGGCTACACTCGTACGACTTAAAGGATAGGTTAATTTTATTAATATATGTAATTCAGCCAACATCATGTGTAGAATTACCAATCAGTGATTTTCTTCTATTTTCTCACTCCACGAAAAAATGGATCAAGATTTGCTGGAGTTGACAGGATAGTGGCTGATGGTGTTTGCCAGCATATGACGGTGTAATAATTGACTTACATAGACAGGCTCCACACTCTCATTTCAAATTGTTCTTATATGAAAAAAGTTTGAACATACCATATGAAACGATTTTCGAGGTAACGTGAGGTTTAATTATGTAGAATAATTCAATATGTTTTCTATGAAATATTTATAGACGACTGGAAAACGACAACAAATAAAATTACCATTTCGAAATTTCACATCGTGTCTTCGTTAAACACCTCAACATGTTTCGACTCTTTCAGATGTATTTAAAATATCACGTATCGTTATAATGCACATGAATTGACCAATCAATCTGGTCCGGGTGCCATCGAAATATTCTCTATTTTAACATATAAGAAAAACCAAATGCCAGTTTAGAGAAATCGAGCTCCCATAAATTTTACACTAAATGATATATGGTATTTATTTATGCCAGAATTGATTTCGAGTTGAATTAAGTAGCTTTAATAATAAATATCATAAATTTATCTGCGAGTTTTGAATGTTTTCATGGGTTTCTTGATATTCAAATAAACATCAATGAAGGCAAGTGGCGATGAAAGTCAGGTATGTGATTGATAATTTATTCAAATGATTGAAAACAATTCTTTGTTACTTTATCACTGATCTTCAGGTGTTTAACACACATCGAAAAACGGTTTAATTTTGGGCTTCAAACTGATTTACAAAATTTCAGGAACTTGAACTTCATTGAAAGGAATTCTTTTCCAAGAAATTATTATCAAGTTTTACAGTTGTATATGGATACGAAAATCATTTGTTGTAATACACGTTCCGTGAGAACATAGCAACTGTGAATAATCATGATTACGTAGACGATTGACTGCAATACTAGAATACGTTATACAAATATAAACAAAAAACTTCAAACGCTGTTAACGAATAACAATGCGAATGTAGTAAGGTTATTGTAATCTTGCTATCAGTTCAAGTTTAATAAATTTAACTACGTAAGTATGTTAACTAAAAAACACAGGGAGGCTTTCAGTGAAATCAGTAAAGAAGAGTATTTGATTATCACGATAACCGAATATTGAACTGAAAGTTTCCAACTTAACAAACTTGTCTACATTGACAAGATGAGGAACATCGTGAATGATTATCATAATCTTTAGAAACTGAATCACCCATCCAGGTAGCTTTCCTATGTTTCTTCCTAATGACCTGTGGTTTCGTCTTGTAAACAGAACGTCTAGAAAAGCTATTCTACCTCTATTTGGTTTCTCATATGTGAACGTTATGGACGTGAGAAATTCATTGAATCGCTCAAACGCTTCTGTCGAAACAGTATGCTCATTGCAAAGAATAAAATTATCGTCCATAAATCGTCAATAAGGAGAACATTTGTCACAATTTTGCGTCAGTGGGTCGTACTGTAATTAAGAGAATAAAATTTCAGCCGAAATGGGACCATAGTGTGATCATCATCTATTTATCTATACATTTCACCATCGATTTTGAAATATACGTTCTCAGTACATTTTATTAATAATTCCTTGATGCTACCCACAGGGATTAAAGTCTCCGTTTCTTGGTCCCCATATTTTTTCCAATAATTCTCTACAATTTCTCTGAGTTGTACATTTGTGAACAATGACGTCACTTCTGAGGACCTCACCATTTGTGCTCGTTTCGTGAGAAAATACGGAAAAGGAATAACTAAGCTGTTATAATAGAATGGCTTTATTTCTGGACGTAAATACTAATATAGATAATAACAGTAGAAGAAAACGGAGGTAAAATAGCCTTTCCGGACATTCTGCTTACGAGGAGAAACGACGCTACATTAAGAAGAAATATAAAAAACTAATTGGACGAGTGATTCAGTATCATAAAGGTTTGTAGATCACTCAAGATGTGATTCATCTTGTCAATGTAATCATTTTTGTCATGTAGAAAAATTCCTGTTCTTTTGTCAGGTTTTGTGATGATCAAACTCTCGTCATTATTGAGTTAGTTGATACACTCCTTGTGTATTCTAGTTAAAACACTTATGATGTGATGTTTGCCATTCTGTTAGGTCCCGATAAGCCTGATGAATAGTAACTTTGGACTCCAATTATGGAAAAATACTGAACGTATATAACTAAAGTATCCGAATTCATTTTCCTCTTATTTTAGGCTTTACTTTGACCTATGAACCATTGTTATACGTCTTACCATTTTTGAATTATGTCCAGATTTGTCATCGGTGAACTTGAAAGACACTGGTTGTTAATTCTTCATACAGTATTTCACATTATCGGTGCTGATTCAAAAAAACGACTCTGCCTTCCGATCGATTACAAGTGCTTTTTGAGAGACAGTTGGAGTTCTTAGTCAAATTACGCACACAGCTGCGGAATCACTCATGCTTTGAAAATGCGACGGAAGTGGATGGATTAATTGCTCAATTGCACACTGAGCTGGAAAATGATTGCAGCCTCCATGAATCCTCGACGAACCGTATTTAAACGAAACAGCAGTCATTCAAGATCCGCCTAGTGGTCCAGTACTCTGCATTTCAGAAACATGCCCGGTAATGGATTCAAACTCTATTATCCTCAAAACAGAATGTGCACACAGTGGTTTATCCTGCTTACAGAAAGATTCCCTATTACATGTTCATGAAGTTGCCGCGGTAATCGCCGATGAAGAAACAAAAAACAAACCGAGCAGTACACTGAATGTAGCAGCTCCAGATGGATATCATGATTCTGAAACAGAAGTTTTTGACCAATCTAATTATCGAGATTCCATTTTACCAGAAAATGTTTCGAATGCATTAAATGATAATCAACACCTGGTTCACGTTTGATGGCCGCTGATTATTATTGTGATTTACTATCTACTAGTGATGTTCCCAATAAATTCAGTCACAATATTTCAGAGGAATCGCACTTCAATTATCTCATATCAAGCGTCGTTTAGCCCCACCACTTAGTCACTTCCAGTCGATTCTCTGTTCGGTGAGTCAAACATGTTTTAAACGAATTCAAATTAACTCTAACTTGGGAATATGAGGATCAAACACTCTTTCGTCAGGGAAGATGAACCTGGAAAATTTTAAATTCAGTTATCAACCACGGATCTTTTAAAAAAGGGAAATATCTTAGGTTCCAATAAGCATAATGAATGGTACCCCTTGGATCCATCCATGAAACAATACTATACGTATATTTTTACCGCATTCTTGTTAAATAACTAAACTATTCATATTCATACTCCTCTTATTATAAGCATTATTTTGAACCATCTTATGACATTCACGTTTTACTTCTTTATTAATTTATAAAATCTATTGTTGTTATTCTTACTGGTATTCACATCAAATATTATAGTCATTTTATTATACGATCTTAGTTATTTATTGGTCACATTGTACTCACGAAACAAGCAGTTTAAGGAAAATAGTTCTTGATATTGATACGTATGATTGTACAGCTTGATAGTAAGTTCGTTGAAAAGAGTTCTCTTCGCTGAACTTCGTATTCCTGATGTTTGAATGAGAATTATTTGTTAATTGATAAATAAGTTAGCTGATTTAGACAATGTAAATCTCTTCCTGGTCAGGACTAAATACTCACATGCTGATCACCACGCAGTAGTATAGACGAAAGTGTCTGAAATATTCAAATGATACTTGAGAATATGATTATTAGGCTAATCCTAGAGCTTTCGTTTTCGATATGTATTGAGTTTCGAATTATTCACATACACCCATAGCAGGTAGCAATAATTTAGGTTATTCATAATTTAAAGGGTATCAAAGAAGTGTCCCGATAGCCAGGTGCTAACATAACTGCTTCCTACTTGTTTGATACAACCAGCAAGCTATTCACTTGATCTCGACATTAACATTACGCATTCTTCAAAATTTTTTATTATCATGATAATAATTATGTGGATTTTTAAGTGCATCAATGCATTAGTACGTGTGTGATATAATACGACAAGAAATTAAATGGAATGATTCGTTCGTCATCATCAATACTCACCGTTAAGGACAATCACATAAACTACAGCTCACAATATCAACATGGATAATGTCATGCAACAAAAAATACGTAATGTTGACAAAATATCCAGTGACAGATATTACTTTACGATGTGTTAGTGAAACGACGGAGGATATTCATTTCTTGTCAAGTATTTATATAAAACAGCAAAACCTGTGAATCCCGTTTGATATGTATAATGCAATAAACTAAACTATAGTAGTTCAATACGTGATTCAGCACAAAAAACAATTACAGTGTAACGAATACACGCTACTGTAACGCTTTCAAAATTGTCTTTGTTTCTATATTGAAATTGTAGGTTTCCTGTGCTTGTATCTATGTATTGTTCGAAGATTGTTGTTGTTTGAATTGAACGTCAGTAGCCTCAACCACAACATGTCTCAACAATGTAATGATCAAGTAATCCAATTAAACAAAAATATAATGAGAAAGTCACAACATGGCTCATTCCAATAACTCTAATTATCATCACACTTACATATTAGTTACTCAGTGAGAAATAATAGATATCATGTCTCACTATCGATCGTTATGTGCTCAAGTATTATGTTCATTCTATGTAACTGGGATTGAAGTCATTTGAATTGAATCGCTTAATCTGTTATCTGACCTGAAGATTCATTTGATGTGTTTCGGACTTCATATGCATTGCATCAACTCAAACGAATTGGTTAATTTGAGAAACATCATTGATGACTGGAACAGATATGAATAATTCTTTAATTCGACATTCTGATAGAGTATACTCAAATGAACTATGTTTAGTTAACACAATTTTCATCCGTCTTTTATAAACCAAATTTAGAATTTGAAGAATACATATGATCAGACGAATCTTCCAGACATCTGAAGTCATCGATATTCGGATTAAAAATCCAGAGCTGTTTTGTCCACGGCACTACACACGTTGACAGTGTGAACTGTGTTTATATGATTATCCTCAAAATGAAATACTCAAGATGTAAAATAAATCATTTCATCACTCATAGCTGATAATGTTGTTACATTTGTCGATTACCAAATAAAGTAGTTGGGACAAATGGTACAATCATCCCATGCATACAATATCCTCCTGATATCCTGTTGGTTGTAGTTCAAACTGTATGATTTGCGTTGATAGAGCCCATTAGATTAAAAAAGTTTTATTTTCACAGTTCGACATTGTAATACTTTGAGTGAGCAAAAATCTAATCATAAGTCACGCTCCCCATCAGCTACGTGAAATAAGCGTGTGTAATCTCATTTTCGGCTGATAACCCAAAGGTTATTCAAAAAAGCATATTCATATGACTTGATCCACTTTCATTTCTTGCGGTATCACGTAATACATTTACTAGAGCTGTGATATACTTAAAAATGTGTAATGGCATTGAGTAAAGATATAAGATGTAAAACAACGAAAAACAACCATATGGATGAAAACTTATTGAAAAATATGACATGAAATTGTCCAAATCAACAAAATTACTCATTGGTTTCGTACAATATAGAGAAAAGGATGAAGATTGTGTCCACAATACTGCGCGTCCATATTACACTATACTATAATTCACACTGGTATATAATTTGTCGGTAATAGAAACAGTTGAATATCACAAACGTTGTGCACGCGTGTTGACCCGTCATCACACCTTGATTTTATCTACCATACTGCTGATGGCCACTATCGGAGGAGTCAATGTAGACAATGAAGAGATATCCATATTGATAGATATATATCACGTTGTCACGCCTGGTGATTCGACAACATTATGATACGTTCTATTACATACCCAGTACTAAAACCGAAACGGAGCGATGTTCCTCAGATTCGTCGAAATAATAATGGATCATGTGGCAGATTTTGGTATTGTGTTTGTCTTACACGATAAATTCGAGATAATCTGCAATGTACACAAAACGAGTATACCGTCCACAATATTGCGCGTCCATATTACACTATACTGATAACACAATTTAACTGAACTTCAATCGAAAATCTATTTTACATTACAGATAAATACATCAAATTATTTGTATGCTGGTTCATCCCAGAAAGATGACAACAAATCTATCCGTTGTTGTTTTGATATTTGCAACTCCATTGATGAACACTTACAACGCTTTGCAAGAACATTCATTAGAATCAATCATCATACAGCACGGTGAATTAGTCAACAAAACTCTGTTCAACTTCACTGATCCTGAAGATAAAACAGTATTTGAACATTGGGTTGAGCATTCAGATACAGTTGAAAATGGAGGGCGATCGAAAGCCATACTCGTACCACTTAATGGACAGGTAAATTTTATTTATGGATAAAATTAAACTAGCACCATGTTTAGAATTACCAATCAGCAATATTCTTCTAGTTACTCAATCGCCAAACAAATGGACCAAGTTTTGCGGGTGTCTACAAGATACATTATGTTCATATTTTCCCATTTTATGACGGTGTGGAGATTGATCTACGTCGACGAGGTCTAAATTCTAACTTTAAATTGACCTACTATGCTTACTGATCGAACATATGAAATTGTGGATAATTTGCGTCGCATTTCATGGTAATTTGACATCCAATTATGTCGAATAACTCAATGTGTTTTCTATGAAATCTTTATAGACGTTTTACGGACTACCAAACGTACACAAAGCGGTTGATAAACAAGTTCAAAAACACAAACATCATAGGTATTACGATGCTGTCCTCACAAATGTCACACCCAGAGTAGCTGTAGAATATTATTGCGAACGAAATAGATAACAAAAAAATGAAACCAAAATATCTGTGGAGATTGTCAAGCAATATTTACCAAAATATCCTGTAAACGTATATTTAAAATTCAATGATATAACATATATATATACAAATAGACGGTGTTACGATGGGTTCACATGGAGGTCTCGTATTGACTGACGTTTTTTTCTCTAAACTAGAAAAATCGTTCACCGGCACAACAGATTTGAGAGTTTTCGTTTTACTTCCGATATTTCGACGATGAGTTTATTCTTAGTAATTCCTGCGTTGGCTTGAGGGTAACATTCGGCCATTTTATTAAAGTTCATCCTTCCATAAAATTTAAATGTGAGAAAGATAATATACGTAGCTTGACATCCCTTCTAGACAATCTACGTACGAGGAAAAACGACGAGTTGTTAAGAAGAAGCTTGAACGAGAAACTACGGAAAATAGCCAGTATACGATTTCGTCCTTTTACAATACAAAAACAACGTGGATACAAACTTCATCATTCAATCAAACCACGCGAGCTCCTAATGCATTAAAACAATAAACATAGGCATTTTACACGAGTTGCTGCTCATGTGGAGCAAGATATATTGGCAGTTATCCCAGGAGTTCACGTGAGTAGGTACGTTTCATTGTTTTTAATCAAAGGTTTAGTTAAAACCATTAACCGATCAACTCTAGCCCACTCAACTCAAACAAGACATACAGCAACATAGGGCAATATTTCACAATAATATATCGTGTCAATAGCACTTTACCTCGTTCCGTCTGAAAACATCTGAATCAGTTGCAATTTGGATTTAAATGAATCAACATACTCACATACGAACCACATCGTTTTGTTAAAAGGCACACTGGAGAAGATAGAATTAATGCCAAGCAAGAACATGTGTCTTCATGAGGAATTTAGGACCTTAATACGATGACTAGGTTGCAATATATCATGAATTGAATATTAAGGTACTTACCATATGATTGGTTGAGCGCTACATCAAATTCATTCGACGTCAAGTCCTTATATGTTACAGAAGCGCTCGCAGATTCAAGTGATTTTCACTTATTGGGTCATTACCATCACTTTTTATATTGATTTATCAATGAATTCAGTTCAGTGATGTGGATTTAAAATAACGAAGATCTTTTGAGGATGTCGTTAGATATTCGTGATCACCTGGTAGAAGCCTGTTTCATTCCAGTATGGGAAGACACAGCATTGCATACTCATTATCCTGCACGTGGAGATCGAACCAGTCTTCAGAATGAACGCTCAACATATAGAGCATTAGGTTGTCGTCCATCGGTATCCGTGTCCACGTTTGTATACCTTGATGTAGTTTATTTTGATTGAACCTGCATCAAATTCGTTTGTCGACCCTTTACATCCAGTTTACTCTTTGATACCGATACGAGATGCTAGATTCTAAACGGAATGAGCTGAATGAGAATTCTCTCCACTTCAAAAGTTTTGTTCCAATTTATTAAACGGTATTTTTATTAGTTGTCGTTCTCCAGACGTCTATAAAGATTTCATAGAAAACACATTGAGTTATTCGACATAATTGGATGTCAAATTACCATGAAATGCGACGCAAATTATCCACAATTTCATATGTTCGATCAGTAAGCATAGTAGGTCAATTTAAAGTTAGAATTTAGACCTCGTCGACGTAGATCAATCTCCACACCGTCATAAAATGGGAAAATATGAACATAATGTATCTTGTAGACACCCGCAAAACTTGGTCCATTTGTTTGGCGATTGAGTAACTAGAAGAATATTGCTGATTGGTAATTCTAAACATGGTGCTAGTTTAATTTTATCCATAAATAAAATTTACCTGTCCATTAAGTGGTACGAGTATGGCTTTCGATCGCCCTCCATTTTCAACTGTATCTGAATGCTCAACCCAATGTTCAAATACTGTTTTATCTTCAGGATCAGTGAAGTTGAACAGAGTTTTGTTGACTAATTCACCGTGCTGTATGATGATTGATTCTAATGAATGTTCTTGCAAAGCGTTGTAAGTGTTCATCAATGGAGTTGCAAATATCAAAACAACAACGGATAGATTTGTTGTCATCTTTCTGGGATGAACCAGCATACAAATAATTTGATGTATTTATCTGTAATGTAAAATAGATTTTCGATTGAAGTTCAGTTAAATTGTGTTATCAGTATAGTGTAATATGGACGCGCAATATTGTGGACGGTATACTCGTTTTGTGTACATTGCAGATTATCTCGAATTTATCGTGTAAGACAAACACAATACCAAAATCTGCCACATGATCCATTATTATTTCGACGAATCTGAGGAACATCGCTCCGTTTCGGTTTTAGTACTGGGTATGTAATAGAACGTATCATAATGTTGTCGAATCACCAGGCGTGACAACGTGATATATATCTATCAATATGGATATCTCTTCATTGTCTACATTGACTCCTCCGATAGTGGCCATCAGCAGTATGGTAGATAAAATCAAGGTGTGATGACGGGTCAACACGCGTGCACAACGTTTGTGATATTCAACTGTTTCTATTACCGACAAATTATATACCAGTGTGAATTATTGGCTAGGAGGTAAATTTCGAAAAGCTAATCAAACTTTAATCAAATACGGTTACTTTGAATAACTTACAGATAGATTGTTTTATTTTGTCTCTTCAACCGATTATATACGCGATCGCTCTTATAGTTTTATTTCACAACAAGTTCATGAGTTTCGACCAATCATGATATCATAAATACGATCACACTAATAATGGCTGTTTTTGAGTGGAACAGAAAGGTCAGCCGATTACACACAGTGAACGTGTAACACAATGGTGCATGACAAAATTACGGAAGTATATCAAAAACAATTTATTAAATTTAACATGAATTTACTAGTCATACACGGACACACATATGTGGATGATTGATTAGTTTTCAGATATAGAGTTATATTCACTTGTGTTGTAATCAAAGCATGTTAAGAACAGCGATCGTTATTTTCTCGTGTTCTACACTACAGACTAAATTGGGTTAATCATTCGCTCAAAATGAAAACGCATATACTGCCGTTTGCTCTAATGATATGACACTTCTGATGTGTGCTCCAACGACCTCAACGATGTTTATGCGTTTGACTGTCAGATTTTGTGGAAAGCGTCTAACATTAAGACTTTTGATGCAATATTCAACAGTTCACATGGCAATCCCCAGTCAGTTCCCAATAATCGGATAATCAGTGATAAGATTGATAAATGAGGATAAACCGCATAGTTTAGTTTTTGCAAACTATCATGAGCTTATCTAATCTCTATTGGTAATTCCGTTTACAAAATGTGTTGAAATACATCTGAAAGTTGGGCAAATGATGTCTTCCTTCAGGGTATTATAGAAGTAATCATTTTAAGCAAAGTACACAGTTTAACTGATGGAAGTCACCAAATGAATCAAATATTGGTAAATAAAGCAATTTGAAACTGAAGCCGGGTTTCCAGCTGATTGTCTTTCATTATGAGAGTTAACAGTAATAGGTATGAAGATAAATCAACTAGACTAATTGTTCCTATGAGAGTCTCTTAGTTATTTGTAGATTGATGAGTGGTGTTTACATGAATGTTTCCATGATTCTGCTGTGAATGCAACACATTACTGTATGTGCACGGTATAATTCCCTATTTGGGTAAGTGGCGGTGAATTCATGATCACTACAGTGTGTATTGGATAGAAGTGAAAAGTACTAGTTTGTGCATTACATCATGGTCACTAGCTCCATTTTCATTTATCATAAAGAGTTTTCAATAGTTCATCCTATTGAATTATGTAAGGAGCAAGCACTTCAAACAAAATATGAAAGGTGGCTGGTTATTTGGTATCTATAGCAAGGCTGCACGTGATAACAAGTAAACAAATTGTTATATCCCATTGAGTAGGAGAATTGTATTTCGTGACTTAATGAATCACATTTCTTCAGAGTAAGCGAACTAGCGACATTCAGTTTACGCAAGTCTAAATTTTACTTGACAGACGATCAACAGATGATTTGTGATGGTAAGAACTGATTTTGATCTTATGTAATCCTAAAACGTACCCATGTTTATATAGAAATAACCAGTTGGCATTATTAACAAACGTACTTGTGAAAACTCTGCTTAGTATTCCACGCTGCGAGTGTAGATGTGCAAACGCTGGAATTTCAGTAGTATTTCTATCACGGGACGAGTTCTACCATGCAATCTGTAATGCTTATAATATTAATTCATGAGTATTGTATTTTGCTGACAGCATCATAACATACTAAATGTATTCAGTTCATATCTGTTCACAGTCGTCTGTTATAAAACACTAATACAATTGTAACTACAAAATAATGTGTTGGACGGATTCAGGCATATTTATTTACTTAGTTTTAAGATAAACCAAACCAGTAAAGCATCAGAGTACATAAATGTCAGGGTTTATTTTTCAAGATACATATGTGCCGTCAATGACAAAGCTATGAATTTTGTTCATGTTTGAAACTCCTGAATGTTGCAGTCATCTATTGTTATCAAATTCACTCCAAATGTAGCGGACATGACCACTGATTTTTTAATAGTGATAGCTCTAGTGAAATTTCTGACAAACCAGTAATGAAAACCAACGTAGTGAAGTACAGTGAAGTAAACTGTATTTACGGTAAGTCTAATCATCTGGAACATAATAATAAGGACATTCAATCTCTGTATCGCATCGCCATCCGTTTGACCAGATGTATTCTTCAAATTCTCAATTCGGTTTGTAGAAGAAAGAAGAAAATTGTATTATCTAGACCTTCGTCAATCGAGTATATTCTATTAGTGAGTTGAGTTAAGGAAACAATCAGATCTGCTCCACTCAACTTTGTTGTTTCTAAAACTATCCAGTTCATATCAGATGATACAATGTATATCATATGAATCTTTATGTAATCTGAAAATGGTTCATTCCTTTATTCAAGATGATACAAAGCGTCACGTGTACATGGTGTATAGTTCCTTTTTGATCTGTTAAATGACAATTTAAGTTTTCAAATAATGAAAACTGTAATGATGAATTTGGACTATTTCAGTAGAATGGATCCTACTTAGTTTACTTAATATTTACACTGAACACTCAAACAAATAATTTAATTCACATAACTTCAATTCCGGTTACATAAATGAGTATAATACGTGAGCATATAATGCCCAACAGTGAAACATGATATCCGTTATGTCTCACTGAGTAACTAATATGTAAGCGTGATGATGATAAGAGTTATTAGAATGAGCCATGTTGTGATTTTTTACTATAATTTCTGCTTAATTGGATTATTTGTTCAATACATTGATGAGACATTTTGTGGTTGAGGTTATTGATGTTCAATTCCCACAACAACAATCTTCCAACAACACATAGATACAATCACATGACGCGGACAAATTCAATATAGATCCAAGTACGATTCGTCAATGGTACAGTAGCGTGTATTGGTTACGCTGTCATTGCTCATTGCGTCGACTCTCGTGTTGAACTAATACAGACAAGTTTAATACATTGTACACATCAGACGTGATTCATAGGTTTCGATTCCACATACAGATACGTGACGAGAAATGAATGTTCTCCATTGCTTCAACAACAGATCGCAAAGTGAAAACTGTCACTGGATTTTGGTCAATATTACGTATTATTTAGTGCATGCCATTACTAGTATTCACCTTCTGAACTATGGTTTACATGATTCTACTCAACGTGGAGTACTCATGAGTTGAAACGAATCATTGCATTTGTCAACGTTTGTAAGGACACTGTACTCATTGATGTACTAAATAAAAATATTTTGACGAAACCTACATTCATATCATGCGTAGAAAATATCCCCATGATATACTGTTGATTGAAGATCAAATTGTATGCTTTCCATTGATACAGAGTATCGGGTTAGGCGAGATGCATTTTCTCAGTTCAACATTGTGATACTTTGAGTAAGCACAAATCTAATCATTTGTTCATGCTCATCTTCAATCACATGAATTGAGTGCATGCGATCTCATTTTCAGATGATTATCTAAAGGTCATTCAATCAGCCTACTCATATGATGTCATCCATTTAATTTCTCATCGTATTATATCATGTTCATTTCGAAATGCTAATGAAACACTAACTGAATACTGAACATTTGAATACGATCAGATTCATGGTGGTTGTTGAGTGTGGAATACAGAGATCAGTTGATTATATACAGTGACCGTGTGAAAAATTAGTGCATGACGTAATGAAATAATATACAAATCGCAATCAGATTAAATAATATCAATTGCAATTTACATATAAAATATTATCAGTTTGCTAGCTATTTCGTTGAAATACTTGTGCAACTTATCATCAGCTTCTCTAATCTCTATTGATAGTTTCGTTTACAAAATATGTTGAAAGATATCAGAATGTTGAACATTTGATGTCTTCCTTCTATGTATCATGGTAGCAATCATTTTAAGAAAATTATACAGATATGTTAATGGAATGTGGAATGGTGATGAATCCATAATTATCACAGTGGGTATTAGGTAGACAGATAGTCCCTACATCATATCATAGTCGCTAGCTCAATCTCAAATAATTACAGTCTATTAAAAAGTTTGCTTTATTGATTGAAGTAGGCAGAGAGCGACAATAAGGCAATATGGAACTTGAGCAGTTATTCGGTGTCAACATAATGGTTGGTCTCGATAGTTGCAAGTAGTTTGCGTTATGCAATTTGTTATATTCAGTGGGTACTAGAATCGTATTTCTGAAGTTTTGTTACTTAATGTAACTCAATTCTTCAGAGTAAATTTATGACCGACATTAATTTAACACATATTTAAACTGTAATTAGCAATCCATCAAAAATTAATTCTGATGTTGTATTCATTAGGATTCATTGTGATCCAATGTAAACTTGTCACTTATCAATATATAATGCAATGACCATTCAGTATAATGATAAACGTATTCGGGAGCACTCCACTGAATATTTCATGCTCAGATTGTAGATATTCAAACGTTAGAAATTGATTTGTCTTTCAATTATGCGACTAGTTCCATTATACAATCAGTGGGATAGTCAAAAGCAAACAGGTTCAAGATAAATGCGATTATCTCAATCTCACCACTAATCACATAAAATGAATGTGTGAGATCTCGTTCAATCAGCTTACTCATAAAATGTGATCACAACACTTACAGTCAGATCTCTCCCTTTTGTTCTCAACAGAACTTTAATTGTGTTACGACTTTGTAATAATCTGCAGTGAATCTTAAGCAAATTATTAGTCGAAGTGTATGAATTCATTGTTAGGTATCAATATTTTTACTAGACTAACGATCACTGTGCAGTACATATCTTGATACTGATCACGCTCTTGTTTTCGCTAATGGTACCTTAGTTTCATAGATAATGAATTCACTGTCACAAATGGATTGGTGTCACCAAATTGGGGCAGCTTCGACTTGAACTGAATGCCAAACAGAAATGAGTTCAAGGTTAGTTACCAGTTCACCGAAAACCATAGATGGGCACTGGCTGCATTTGCATGACACTACAAAAATGGCGAGTAAATTTCTTTGTGGCCTCGATAAACGTCTCGCTTATGAGCAAGGATTTTCTGAAGACTCCATACAACTCGTCGAATCAAGTCAGTCTACGCAGAACGCCCATTAGTTCGATTTCGAAGCAAGACGTTTGCGTGATACAACTGGTCAAAGCTCGTGTAAGAATAGAGAATCCTGGTTGTCGGAACGTGCCTACCGGTTGGAAACAACGGCTGTTACTCGTAGCTACCAGAAGCTCTTTGAACTTAATCGAATCACTGGCGACAAGACGTCTGGTATGAGTAGAACAATCTGTGAAGATGGCGAGATGCCAGCCAACAACATCTACAGATATCTTGAACTACAGGAAGACGTTTTTGAGGAGCAGTTCGACTAGTCCAATGCACTGGTGACATCAGATACGTAAACTGAATATCAAGAAAACTGTGTAGGGCCCATTGATATGTCAAGCCTCATTGAGTGTCCGTAACCTATTTCTGTCCGACCATAAACATCGAATCACGTTCGGCTGAATGCACTTGGCTTACATGCCTTCTCCATGGCGCATTATATTCTCTTCGCTTCGCTCCACTTAAACGATTGTGTGTTCTAATCAACTTATGTATGTAGGAAATATACAAACGCGAGTTAAGTCTTCGATTGTATATGATAATATCCAAGATGTGTATTTCGACAGCAATCATTTGTCCGATCTAATTGAAGTCACATAGGAAACCACTAAATTTGTGCCAATTTAACAATCGAAGAGAAAAAACCGAAATAAGAACTGTTCAAGCAAATTACAAAATCCATACCACAATATCTGACACTCATATTTGTAACAATCGGTGACAGTTTTGATGCACATCTCTGATGAGTGCCATCATTGCACAAAACAGCCGTCTAATGCTATCTCATTTTGAGTCTATATTTGAGTCGATCAGTCTGTAATGTAATGACCTGTAATCATATGTTAGTTTTATTAAATGAATTTTGGTATCATTCCGCAGTTTTATCATTCATCATTGTGTCACACATCCACTGTATGTAATCGGTTGATCTTCGTATTCCGCTCAAAAACAGCCATCATGAGTGTGATCGCATTTATGATATCGCGAAGCATTTAGAAAGCAAGTATCTAGATACTGAATTTATGATATTTCTCAATTTAATGATCGTCTTAAGGTCGTCAATTCTACCAGAAGATACATTTTCTTGCTTGACACTAATTATTTGTTCTCTACAATTTGAGTGTGGAGTGGTCAGTTAATTGGTGACAAATACGTTTGTTATTTATGTCGACTCGTTATTTCATTACATAAAACTAGGTTATAAGGTTGCGACGGATCACAATTAGTCCTAACGTCTACACTATCACAATGCATCAATTGATGGTGTGTTGATTACAAACTTATCTTGCGTTAATTGAATGCCAGTTGTTTGTTTCATCTGAAGTAGTGCATTTCATTAAGTCTAGAAATTTCAGAAATACAATCCTCCTAATTAATGGAATATAACAATTTGTATACTTACTATCGAGTCCAACCTTGGTATTCATACCAAATAACTCATCAAGTTTTGTGTTTCTCTTTTTTGCTTTTTCCATTCATCATTCAATAATGTGAACCACTGAAACAAATTCATGATAATTTGCCATAATAGCCAATGACTGTGATGTAATGAAGAAACTATCTATTTATTACACACTTCATAGATCATGGATCCATCACCACTCAAATAATCGATAATACCGTGTGCTTACAGTAATGTTTTGTATTCGAACTAAAATAATGGATTCATTGATGTAAACATCACTCATCAATCTGTACGGAAATAAGAGACTCTCACTGGAACAACTAATTTATTTGATTTATTTCGATAATGATATTAGAAGACGAAGATTATCAGAAATATGTGATATATTAGCGCAATACATTTCGAACAATCTGGCCACACATATACTTGTTAAGAGCATTTATATATAAAAAATAAAGGGCCAACTAGACAAGAAACGGGTTAAGAGGAGATAAGGATAATGATAAGAGTAATAATAATAATAATGTGAACACAAAGCGAAACCTAATCCAGAGTGATCTCCTCCTACCCCGTTTCCTGTCCAGTTGACTTTTTGTTTTTTATATATAAACGCTCTTAACAAGTATATGTGTGACCAGATTGTTCGAAATGTATTGCGCTAATATATCACATATTTCTGATAATCTTCGTCTTCTAATATCATTATCGAAATTTATCAAAGGGACTCATTGTTTTAAATTTCTTAAAAGAAGACTCCCTGAACATACTATTTGATTTATCTTCGTACTTGCCTCTGTTCTCTCTCATAATGGAAGACACTCAGCTTCATTTGATATAATTTTGCTTAAACTGATTACTACTATGATACACTGAGGAAAGATATCATTTCTGTAAATTTATGAAGTCTTCAAACAAATTCCGTAAACGAAACTATCAAAAGAAATAAGAGAAGCTCATGATAAATTGCAAAAGCATTGCAACGAAATAGTCATGCTTATATATACAAACCAAACCGTAGAATTGCTGCTCATTTATAAATTTTGACTACTTATTCTCTGAATATCGCGAACTGACTGAAGATAACCATGCAAGCTGTTAGATATAGGATCCGAATTTTAGAGGTTAGTAGCCCTCCACATTTTAAGTGAACATTGAACTCAGATCAGCCAAAAATGAGAAGATCGTGAAAATGACGAATGCTGTTTTGAATATATTTTGACAACAACACAAGTCAGTATAACCCTTTATCCGAAAACCAATCACTCATCTACATGTGTGTGCCTGTGTGTGACCGATGGACTGAATTTAGCTGTGCTGAATTGCTTTGGTATAATTTCGCAAATTTTGTCATACATCATTGTTTCACACGCCCAGTGTATGTATTTGGCTGATCTCTGTACTCCACTCAAAAACAAACATCATAAGTCTGGACATATCTTGTCACAAACAAATGCGAGCAGTTAAATTCCTTTTGGGTTATTCCTTACACTATAAAATCCATTCTTATAACATATCAATGATCTGAGCTTCGATTTACGACCAGCCATTATTATGAATCTCATAACTACATAGTTTCTCATCCGTCTATACTTAGAGATTCACGGTTCATATTGTGGATAGGGCATTAAATTTGATTTGTTATTGTACGGTAGTCTGAAATTTTAATACTCATGATAGTGTGCATAACTATGATCCACACAGTTTATCCAGGATTCACTTCGAATTCTACCAACTAATAATTAAAATCAATTGACAGACTTGTCAAGTTGTTCACCATACCTCACATACATAGAATAACAAATAGTATGTGGGTCGAAGTGATAGCCACATTGTTGATTTCATAAAACAAGTGTGTACAAATGTTCAGAATATTATATGGATGAAATGTTTTACAACAGAGTTATACGTAGAGGTGTCGGAATTTAGCATGTAAAAGTACATATTTGTGTTCTGCTAACGAGCTGTGCTAACTTATGTCTACACTTATCGGTCAAGAATGTCAGTCGAATACTTTCAATGTAACTACGGAGTATTGTATCCATTTACCTCACAAACGATCAATAGCTGTTAACGACGTGTATTTATGCTACTTTTTTTATCTGCAAAATGCACTTTTGAATATGGAAACGTGAACATTAAAGAAAAAATTAGGAATAATATTCATCCTTAAAAACAGTTTTGCTTCACATTATTGCCATGATTAGTAGAATTGATTAAACCACTCTTTTCTTGTTCCTTCCCCTACCCTCCTCTCCCTATCACATTCATTCTTGCCTGTTATTCAATGTTGTTTCCCCAATGCTAATCATGATGATTTTCAGACCAAAAAAACTTTAGTCCCTGAAAGCACATTAGGAATAAAACATAACAAAGTTATTAATTTGATTGGACAACAGCGAATAGTCACAGATATATGACGACGTTAATTGAATATTCAGTAGTATATATAGGTGTGTATGTATATATGAATTTACATTTGTAGTGGCATTGGACAATAACCACACAATCTTCAAAGCTGGATACGAGATTGCTCGGAAAATAGATATTCACTATTTAACGCGGAGAAATACCTAACGATGGAGAAGGCGCGAACAAGGAATTGAACGAGTTGGAGTTGATCGAATGGCATGGCTCGGCCATGCAGGCGTGGTCCCTGTTATCTTATATCTTTTATTCGTATTAAATATATTGTCCTATCTCTAGCCTGAGCTTCTTCTCCATCATGTATTGATAATTGTTATGATGCAATAAGTTGGTGTAGACGATGATGTAAATTACACTCTATAATTTTAGGATTAGGTCTATTATCAGCGCGGTACGAATATCATAGTAGACCATAGTTCTACATTGGTGAGCCCAATTGAAGAAGCGCAACCTATTATTGCCATTCCTTAGATCCACCTTAACCTTCTCAATCGATTTTTATTTGTGCAAACCCATTATTCTAATAGTCCTGTGATTAATGCTCACATGTATTATTGTAATGTTATATTGATTAGTCCTCATGACATACTAGCTCAATCGACATTAAAAACTGGTCGTCTATGCTAACTAACTACCTTTGATGGTTCGTTAACAAGCTTTAATAGCATTTACATGCTTCAGCAACATAGTCCTGTTTAAACATCAAGCTCTAGCAAATATGACCTGTAAATAGCGTGAATATACATTGACTAACAATGCAATCAAGGACTAAATAGTTATCTGGATCTAATTCTCATTGTTCCTTCACTTAACGCCTCATCCTTTTTTAAACTATGCACTATCCTGTATTATTTTTTCTTCCGACCACTGCCCAACCTAATTTCATATTTTCGACTTCCATTGCCAAACAACAAGGATGACACTTCTCCAAAAACATACGATGGGTCTTTCAATGGTTAACACACAATTATCTGGATTCATTCGATTGTTCTGATCCGAGCGGGTGGCAAAAACGTCAACAGCGTCAAGCACCCTGGAATTAATTGTCATACTGCATGTTTTATTCTGGATACGTCCTCACGAAACTAGTACTACAACAAAATATTTCCATAAATATATGCGACTGTACTGCTCAATAATAAGTTCGGTGAAAAGAAATCTCTTCTCTGAACTCCGTGTTTTGAAAAATTCATCAACTACTTTGAAAATTCAAAGTAAACACCATTGAACGTGTATTAAACGAATAATAGTCGCTTCGGGGTAAGCAGGAAATATTCTCAACTATTCGAATACGTTTGTTATCAACAACCTGACTTGGATCACCGTTCACATTCAATGATATCCATGTGAACTCCCGTGTCAACATTCAAAAATCACGGGTAGGTGCATGTTATTTATTTATAAAACTACTTAATACAAACTAAAGTAATCATAGTATCAATAAGCACTACATATCAAATTGTCTATACCGAAGCGGGAGAGTTATGTTAAATCTCAAGGTGGTGAATCGGGTTTCGGTTGTCCACGAAATTATGGTGCAAATGCACTAAATGCCGAAGGAAAAACAGATTCTAGACAAATATCATAAGTCTAAAATCATCATCGACCAATTAAAATCAGTGTGTGAAATTTCATTTTCAGATGAATAGCTAAAGATCATTCAATCAGCTTACTCATATAATGTGATTCATTTTCTTTCTTGTGATATTATATAACATATGTACTAGTGTAGTAAGTTACTTTGAAAACTGTAATGATCTGGTGCATGGCGACATGAAGAAAATCGAAACAAGTATTATCATATGAACAAAAAGTTCGTAAATAATGTGAGTGTAATTGTGGTGATGAACTAAATAGCTCACTGATTGAGTCGAACTTGTGAGAAACAGTTTTATAACGACATTTTAATCGTAAAAGATCTTTAATACCATTTAATGTTCTGAATTGCCAAAGACAATATTAAATGTTATTGATATACCACAATAATCCGCAACTAGATGCACATGTCAACCTAAATCTGTGAAAATGGTTCCATTATCTTATTCTCAAGTGTCATTTGGATGTTCCCAACACCCACGTCTATACTACTACGGAATAGCTAGTAGGTCGGAATTCAGTCTGTACCAGGTGCACTCCATACTTTAACACTAAGACAAACTCCAATGTCACAAAATCACTGACACGATCCAGATATAGAGAGACAACTGAAACAGATATGGTCGTTCACTGTCACATTGAGACTAGTGTCGAATTTGAACAACAACAAAATTTACAGTAAAATGGAAATGGATTTAACATTAAGATAGATTGCGAACTTCTCTATTTTACATAGTTTTAGTAAATGTGCATTTCGAGATGTTGTGCATATATATAAGATATCCTAAAACTTGTCGGTAATGTGTTTCTGTCTATATTTCTTGATTTGCACACTTGACGCTAAGTCAATATACTTTTTCTCAACGGAACGATTATCGTGTTCGGAATTTGTCAGTGTGGAAAGAATACTGAACAAAACAATGGTCAAAATGTATGAAATAAATTTTGAGATAACATCATTAAACATGTTCTTCATCATGGATTGCAGCCTTAAAACGTAGTAGTAAAATCTCACCAGTTTGACCAAATTACTAAACTATGATCGAACTATTCAAAGGAAAAATTTGACCAACATACTAAACATTTAATCGTTTATTTCACCAGGTTATAGTAACATGTAAATGTGAAGTGATTTAAATGAAGATCGGAAATGCATTATGTACCATTTATTCAGAAATGCATGTTTGCTGAATTCACACTGCACCTTGCACGTGTTCGTCTCTCATGTAAAAACATATACGAAATCCTTGATTCTTCACTTCCTTCACTTCGACAGGGTGTGCACCGCTTGATTGAAAGGGTGTAACGGACGAAAACGCTGTCAAACGCTGAATGTTTTTTGCATCTTCAACACACACTTTTATTCACAGCACATCCAAGGCGCACAACGTTCTCTCACATCAACGCAAACTTAAGGAAGATTAACCATTACTGGCTCGAACCATCTGGTTGTAAATTCTCTTGCTATCACATTGTAACTTTATCCGCTTGACAGATTGTTTGCACAACATATCATCCAAATACTTTAGATCACCTTCAAATACTCGGAGACATTTTAGTTTGGCAGAAAAGGCACATAATACACACTTGCATGTTATGGGTTTGTGAAAATATATGGTGGTTCAAGTGATGTGGATTGTAGTGCACGGTTGACGAAGATTACGTTGTGTGTGATTAGTTAGACCTGCTACAGAATAAACTAAATAACAATTCTGCGAATTCATAGTAAAAAGGTGTTTCCGTCTATATTTCTTGATTTAATTTTCATTATTACTGCGTTATATAACAATCAACATTACTGAGTGTTGAGCAATTCAAACATTTACATCTGTTCCACCACTTTTGTTGTTGCAGTCGTTTTCGGACTATGAGCTTTTGAATAATCATGCAGTCAGTATACTCTAAAATGCACTGGTTTGAATGAGGATAGAGAGGATCAGTTCTCTTTCACGAAATATCTTTGCATGTCTACCAGTATACATCCAATATCAAGGAAGTCCTACTACTTGACGTCTTGAGTCTGCAACATCTGATGTTGCCCAACTGCTTTGTGAATTAGGCATTTAGGTCAGCGACTTCAGCTGCGGTCCTTAAATGGGTTTGAGTTAGGGTCAGATTTAGGGTCCGGGTTAAAGTTAGGCTAAGGGTAAGGTTTGGTTTGGGTTAGGATTAGGTTTAGGGTTAGGGTAAGGGTTAGGTTGGGGTTAGGTTAGGGATTAGGGTTAGGGTTAAAGTGTTAGGGTTAGGGTTAGGGTTAGAGTTTATAAATTATTTTCCCAATTTGATTGCCGATAAGTCTGTATGGAAACAAGTTACAGATGCTAAAACGAATTTCTCGTTCTTTCAATGTCCTAAGAGATAAGCGTACCTGTTGAAGTTATGGCTGTATTTCGCAAATTAATGCTGATACATCTGAAACGAATAATCGTTTTGCCTGATAAGCAATAAATGTACGACATTTACGCGTTCGTTTAGTGAATGAGTGCTGTATATAAGAGCTCGGTATCACAAGTGGTGCAACTTCAGTCATCGAAACCTACTTGCATACAAAAAATCTAAACACAACACCATACAGAATTCCGATATTCCGTTTCGAAAACCAAATAAATTGTAACCTAGCAATTTAACTAGTATCCATTCTAAATCTCAAATATTGATCGTCCTTTCGTATTGATTGATTGAACACTTGTTTATTGGGTAGAGATTTTGTAACTTGCTTGAACAATTCTAATGTCAGCGATTGAAACTTGAATAATCCCAACGTTTTGTTCAGCTACTATGTATGAACTTCCTCAGGCTGATAGTTGAATTCATCAAAGAAATATATAGCGTTTTCAATAATCAAATTACATCAAATCTATATTGTGCCGTTCCAATTATATTGGGATGTTGATTTTCGAAAATAGAATGACATGAATTAGTTAAATGTGAATCATGTGGAAAGTTGACGGTGTGAAAATCAGTGACTGAAACGAATGATCTGTGTGTGTGTATGTATTGATGTTGTAAGATTGAGTTATTAATGAATGACATTCGGTGTTAACATCATTTTATACGATGGAAAAATAAAAGAACAATTGTTTCTGAATCATTGAAGTGCAAGTAAAATGAGGATCATCAAATACTGACACTATGACTAGTTGCACGATACAACATACATTTTCAACATTCAGTAAACTCACCACACGTATACATAGAACTATAAGATGGTGGGATTTCACTAACAGGGTTTCAATTTGCAATTAACGAAGATGAAAGGGTTTTGCTTGTACAGTATTCGCTCTTAATAGTCTAAAGCAACCTATCATCTCAAAGCATAATGACACATATCTAAACACTGAATGATCTTACATGAAATCTAATTCATACGTTTCAACTAACAGTTTGTTTAGCATGCATTCCAGAATATCATGTGTTCGGAACACTATTAGAGTTAAGTTGAGAAAGAGGAAATTGACCTGACGTGATCTATTAGGACGTTTAATAGCAGTTCACGAGCAATTGAGTCTGTTCACATTTAATTCGGTTAAGCCCTTTTGTTAACTAATCTTAAGGACTGAGTCATCCGTACAATAACAACTTATATAAATCATTGTACCTTCATTATTGTTGAGAATGTATGAATATGTATGCCTGAGTATTGCTTACTATGTACGCATATATATTCATTAGTCGCTTAGTTAAGTCGATGATTCATTCATTTACCTATATATACATGTACATTTAATCCTATTCACTCGACTCGCTCACTCACTAATTCACCTCTCAGCTTTGTGGTCTGACCTACCTGCTAAGAAACTGCAGTTGCCGCTTCCATTCGCCATTTCATTCAAAACACCATTGAGGTTTATATAATAACGGTTGAGACGGAGATTGGTTAGCGAAGCAACACCACTACAGTTTCACACATTTTTACAACATATTGAAACGCGAATTTGCTGGAAACAAATATTAACTAGATAAGTGTGCAAATGCGCATACATGTAACATGTGTAATGACATGCGCAAAATATTACGTAATGTTGACCAAACTTCCACTGACAAATCATTTCATGATTTGTTAGTGAGACAATGAAGAATATGGACTTCTTGTCAACTATTTATGTATAAAATAAGAACAAATGAAACACAAATGTCATGTGTACAATACAATAAACTAGTTTGTAGTAGCTCACTACAAGCCTCAACACAATAAGCAATGGCACTGTAACGAATACGCGCGACTGTCAGATATTCGAAATCGTATTTTTATGTAGAATTTATTGGCTTCAAGTAGATGTATCTGTGTGTGTATTTAGGGAGTCTGAAAATCCAACTGATGTGTTTTACTTTAACTGCGATTGAATTCATTTGAATTGAATCGCCCAATTGTTTATTCTGCCGAATATTCACTGTGAAGATTTGGAATGCTAAGTACGATCCATTCATCTGATTAAGTCCAAATGAATCATTGCAGTGTTCATCTTGTGAGAAATTAAATAATCATATAACAGATGTAGGAGAACATGTATATCATGTTTAACTGACAACTTGCATCATCTGATATAAAAGAATAAAATATTTCCAGATAACCTCATAATTTATCTGATTTGTTTTCAATTCGATACGTATTGCATCATCTCAAATGATCTGGTTAGTCATACAAACAACGTAGATGACTGAAACAGATATGGTTATCTTCTCAATTGAACACGCTGATAAAGAACAATCAATTGACTAATGTGTTAATTGCCTCGCAGCATAATCTATAGACTACTCACATTCCATCGTTCGCATATCTTCAATAGAAGCATGGAAAAGTCAATGAAATGGTTCCAAGTACGTTTGTAATCAATGCCAACTGGTAATTTGATTACATATAGCTAAGTGAAACGATTGAAGAAGATCAAAATTATCTTACTCAATGGAGCATAACAAATAGTGTACATATTATCAACACACTAAACAACGCTCAATTTATTTCAAACTATCAATTCCAACCGTGGTATTGATACATGTGAACTACTCAACTTCCATATTTCCTTTCTGTTGCTTTCTCCTTATACAATTCAAAGACGTGAACTATTGAAAAATATTTATGATAATTCGAGATAGAACTAGTGACTGTGGTGTAATGTGGGATTTAGTAATTCTCACATCTATTCACTGCATTCTCCAGTGATCATGAATTAACCACCACTCACTCAAATAAGCCATTATACTGTGTACAAAGAGTAATGTGTTCTATTCAAATTAGAATCATGAACGCATTCATGTGAACATCACTCATCGTTCTGTACCGAAATCACAAACTGTCACTGGATCAATAAATCTATTTGATTTGACTTTATATTTCTTACTGCTCATTCTCATAATGGGAGACAATCGTCTTGAACACTGGATTCAATTTCAAATCACTACACTCGCCAACATTTTATTCACTTACTGATGTTCATCAGCTTACCTGTGGAGTTCGCTCAAAGTGATTGCTACTATGATACACTGATGGGAGGAGACATCATTTGTCAGACATTCCTATGTCTATCAGTAAACTTTGTAATTGAAAATATAAGTACATACTGGAGAAGCTCATGACAAATTGCACGAGTATTTCAACAAACTAGTGACACCAATCAGTACAAATCAAACCATAGAGATCATCTGCACTCATAAATCCGGTTAGTGATGCGCTGAACATCATCAACTTACTGGAGATAACTATGCAAACTGTTGGATATCGGATCAGAATTCTACAGGTTGAATAATATCGACAAAATCCGACAGTCAAACTTCTAACCATTGGTGAGGTCTTCGATGCACACCTCTGACGAGTCACACAATTGGACACGACAGCAGTCAAACGTATCCTTGTTTTAAATGAATGTCAAACTCAGATCAGTCTGTAATGTGAAGTACTACAAAATAACGATTGGCGTCCTTAATATTCTTTATTCAGGTCACAGGATAATCTTGTCCTCTATCTGGAAACTGTTCATTCATCTACTTGTGTGTATGTGTGCGTGTACCTATTGACCTCATGTTAGTTGCATTAAGATTACCACTGGTATTATTTCTCAATTATGTCGTGCATCAATGTTTCACACGTCCACTGTATATAATCCGCTTAACTTTGTATTCCACTCTGAACAGGCATTATGAACCTGATCGTATTCATGATGAGATGATTGGCTGAAACTCACAATGTGATTGTGAAATAAAAGTATAAAAGCAAATGTGTATGTGATCGGATGAAGTGGCAAAATATTCTATTGTACAGGTGAGTAATTGGAAGGTTCAGTACTCAATTGGCGTTTCATTATACTTTTCAGATTTACCTCTAAACAATGGATTCACACTGATGTATAGTTTATCAGTAATAGAAACAGTGAAATAATTCGCTAAGTTTCCCCTTCAGAATAGAACAGTGTAGTGCAATATTGAGAAACGAACAAAGCTAGAAATATGAAATGATAGATGCAACCTGGTGATCAAACGGTTAAGTACTCGATATGATACTCCACTTGATCACGGTAGAACACTAATCTGGAATTTCATACTCGAAAAACAAGTAACGTGCATCGAAAATGTACTTCTCACAGTTATTTAATTCGAGCTGGTTTCATGATAACTTAGAAGTTAAACAAAAGATACACATATCTGATAAATAATAAATAAATAGTGGATTTTCTTCGTTATTTGTAATCATAAATAGAAAACAGTAATTTAACCAACGTACTCGATGTCTTACACAAAGTCGAGTCTCTATGCAAATCGTAACAAAACAACTTCGAATATCTGACCACGTTGAATCGACCAGATGCCATCCTTGAACGCTTAAACTACAGAGCATTGATTGCGTACCGAACGATGTCTATGTATAACTCTAATCAATCCACCATAGTGCACGAACATCTCACACTGAACTGATAATACATTGTCAACTAAACTTCAATTAAAATTTCACTTTGCCTTGCAGATAAATAGTTCAACTGAATTTTAGACTGTTTCACCTCAGAATGGCAATTACAAATACTTCTGTTGCTGTTTTAATACTCACAACTATATTGCTCAATACTTGCAACGCTATGGATGAATACTCATCACAAACTGATGCAACTCAATCATCGACTATAAGCGATAGCATCATGACATATGATTTCAATGACGATTCGACTGCAATAACCCTCATGCAGCCAGGTGACTCGGTCAATTTAACTATGTTCAACTTCACGGAACCTGAATCTTCTCTATTTGAAGATTGGATTGAAGTATCAGATACATTTCGAGTTGAAGGACGGTCTATAGCTGCACTCGTACCACATACTGCTTATGTAAATCTTATTTATAGATATAATTTGACTAACACCATGTTTAGAATTACCAGTCGGCAGTATTCTTCTATCTACTCAATCCACAACCAGATGGATCAGGTTTCGCTGGTATCGACTACATATTGGATACCTGGGACTTGTCAAAATATACTGGTG
Source organism: Schistosoma haematobium (assembly GCF_000699445.3). Classification (NCBI taxonomy): domain Eukaryota; kingdom Metazoa; phylum Platyhelminthes; class Trematoda; order Strigeidida; family Schistosomatidae; genus Schistosoma; species Schistosoma haematobium. Next base: position 45,387,925 of record NC_067197.1, on the reverse strand, counting down.
TTGTAATTGATCTACATAGACAAGGTGAAAATTCCAACTTCAAATTGATCTTCTATGGAAACTGTTTGGAAATATTCACTTGTCAATCGTATGAGTCGTTTTTCGAGGTAATGTGGTATTCAAGTGTGTGGAATAATTCAATGTTATTTCTATGAAATCTTTGTAGACATCTGGAGAACGACAACGAATAGAATTGCCATTTAGTACATTCAAACCATACTTTCGTGGAGAACCGAAACCCGATTCACCACCTCTAGATTTAACTCAACTCTCCCGCTTCGGTATACAGGTGTATGGCGGTATCTTTGCATCGAGCAAGCAATCTGGTCCAGGTTCCATCGACATATTCACCATTTCAGCATACAAGCAAGCTCAAATGCCAGCTTAAACAAACCGAGCTTATAGGCATTATAGACAACTTGATATGTAGTGCTTATTGATACTATGATTATTTTAGATTGTATTAGTATGTTTTATCAATAAATACCATACATCTACCTGCGTGTTTTGAATGACTTCACAGTTATTTTACTGTTGACGGATGTCTTTGGATTATGAGCTTTTGAATAATCATGCAGTCACTGTACTATTAAATGCACTGTTTTAGACGAGGATGGAGACGATCAGTTCTCTTTCTCGAAAAATCATTGCATATCTAACAGTATGCATCCAATATCAAGGAAGTCCTACTACTTCAGTATGCATCAACTGATGTTGCTCAACTGTTTTGTGGATTGGGCATTTAGGCAGAGAACTCACCTGTGTACCCCTGAAAGTACCTGCTTCAGTCTCCAAAACCAGACTGTATCGCAGCCCACACATGAATCAAACGATAATTACCAATGAAAGAATTATTCTTGTTTCAACCCTCATTCTGTTATTGTTGATCACTCAACGAGGTGGTGTGGTTCCATTGCTCTAATACTAATGGGTTCTCAAACCGCAGCTAAAGCAACATTTGAAATCTGAGTTTCTTGTTTGTGTGCTCCGGTTCAGTTACATCCCCATAGGGATATCAATTGTCCAATCATACTTTAAAGCAATATTCATGGAGTTTATTTCACATGTCAACTCAAATGTGTCCTCAGTATGCTACATCAACAATTCTGGAAACAATGGAACGAATTGTACGTATACGCGACCAGAATGGACACTTTGGTCAGCTTTAATTATTAACCAAATATTTAGAGCTGTAATGACGAGGGATGTCACAAAGCTAATACCGATACTGGAACACGGTGTATTACGCGCCTACACTTGAGCGAGAAAGTATTTTAGGCCACAGACCTATATGTACAACTCCACGCCACAGGAAATTATTCCATTACTTAAACAACGAAATTCACTTGTCCTTCAAACCACTTCTGATTATCATCGTTTGACCTTCATATCAGGTTACGATTATTACAATTCTTAGGGAAACTCCTTTGTCATATCGATTGCTGATAAGTCTGTACCAAAACAAATTACAGGTAGTAAAGAGATCTTCTCATTCTTTGCATGTTCTCAGAGATAAATGTCCCTGTTGAGGTTATAGCTGTATTAAATATCATGTTATTAACAAAACGTGCTGGGATATATAATCTGAATAATACACAAATAACTATAGTCTGATTTATTTATGTATTAGGAATCAGGTGCGTGCCTAACAAATGTTCATTCCCTAATTAAGACACTATGACGGCGAGCTAAACATTTGATTGATTGAACACTTGTTTATTGGGTAGAGATTTTGTAACTTGCTTGAACAATTCTAATGTCAGCGATTGAAACTTGAATAATCCCAACGTTTTGTTCAGCTACTATGTATGAACTTCCTCAGGCTGATAGTTGAATTCATCAAAGAAATATATAGCGTTTTCAATAATCAAATTACATCAAATCTATATTGTGCCGTTCCAATTATATTGGGATGTTGATTTTCGAAAATAGAATGACATGAATTAGTTAAATGTGAATCATGTGGAAAGTTGACGGTGTGAAAATCAGTGACTGAAACGAATGATCTGTGTGTGTGTATGTATTGATGTTGTAAGATTGAGTTATTAATGAATGACATTCGGTGTTAACATCATTTTATACGATGGAAAAATAAAAGAACAATTGTTTCTGAATCATTGAAGTGCAAGTAAAATGAGGATCATCAAATACTGACACTATGACTAGTTGCACGATACAACATACATTTTCAACATTCAGTAAACTCACCACACGTATACATAGAACTATAAGATGGTGGGATTTCACTAACAGGGTTTCAATTTGCAATTAACGAAGATGAAAGGGTTTTGCTTGTACAGTATTCGCTCTTAATAGTCTAAAGCAACCTATCATCTCAAAGCATAATGACACATATCTAAACACTGAATGATCTTACATGAAATCTAATTCATACGTTTCAACTAACAGTTTGTTTAGCATGCATTCCAGAATATCATGTGTTCGGAACACTATTAGAGTTAAGTTGAGAAAGAGGAAATTGACCTGACGTGATCTATTAGGACGTTTAATAGCAGTTCACGAGCAATTGAGTCTGTTCACATTTAATTCGGTTAAGCCCTTTTGTTAACTAATCTTAAGGACTGAGTCATCCGTACAATAACAACTTATATAAATCATTGTACCTTCATTATTGTTGAGAATGTATGAATATGTATGCCTGAGTATTGCTTACTATGTACGCATATATATTCATTAGTCGCTTAGTTAAGTCGATGATTCATTCATTTACCTATATATACATGTACATTTAATCCTATTCACTCGACTCGCTCACTCACTAATTCACCTCTCAGCTTTGTGGTCTGACCTACCTGCTAAGAAACTGCAGTTGCCGCTTCCATTCGCCATTTCATTCAAAACACCATTGAGGTTTATATAATAACGGTTGAGACGGAGATTGGTTAGCGAAGCAACACCACTACAGTTTCACACATTTTTACAACATATTGAAACGCGAATTTGCTGGAAACAAATATTAACTAGATAAGTGTGCAAATGCGCATACATGTAACATGTGTAATGACATGCGCAAAATATTACGTAATGTTGACCAAATTTCCACTGACAAATCATTTCATGATTTGTTAGTGAGACAATGAAGAATATGGACTTCTTGTCAACTATTTATGTATAAAATAAGAACAAATGAAACACAAATGTCATGTGTACAATACAATAAACTAGTTTGTAGTAGCTCACTACAAGCCTCAACACAATAAGCAATGGCACTGTAACGAATACGCGCGACTGTCAGATATTCGAAATCGTATTTTTTATGTAGAATTTATTGGCTTCAAGTAGATGTATCTGTGTGTGTATTTAGGGAGTCTGAAAATCCAACTGATGTGTTTTACTTTAACTGCGATTGAATTCATTTGAATTGAATCGCCCAATTGTTTATTCTGCCGAATATTCACTGTGAAGATTTGGAATGCTAAGTACGATCCATTCATCTGATTAAGTCCAAATGAATCATTGCAGTGTTCATCTTGTGAGAAATTAAATAATCATATAACAGATGTAGGAGAACATGTATATCATGTTTAACTGACAACTTGCATCATCTGATATAAAAGAATAAAATATTTCCAGATAACCTCATAATTTATCTGATTTGTTTTCAATTCGATACGTATTGCATCATCTCAAATGATCTGGTTAGTCATACAAACAACGTAGATGACTGAAACAGATGTGGTTATCTTCTCAATTGAACACGCTGATAAAGAACAATCAATTGACTAATGTGTTAATTGCCTCGCAGCATAATCTATAGACTACTCACATTCCATCGTTCGCATATCTTCAATAGAAGCATGGAAAAGTCAATGAAATGGTTCCAAGTACGTTTGTAATCAATGCCAACTGGTAATTTGATTACATATAGCTAAGTGAAACGATTGAAGAAGATCAAAATTATCTTACTCAATGGAGCATAACAAATAGTGTACATATTATCAACACACTAAACAACGCTCAATTTATTTCAAACTATCAATTCCAACCGTGGTATTGATACATGTGAACTACTCAACTTCCATATTTCCTTTCTGTTGCTTTCTCCTTATACAATTCAAAGACGTGAACTATTGAAAAATATTTATGATAATTCGAGATAGAACTAGTGACTGTGGTGTAATGTGGGATTTAGTAATTCTCACATCTATTCACTGCATTCTCCAGTGATCATGAATTAACCACCACTCACTCAAATAAGCCATTATACTGTGTACAAAGAGTAATGTGTTCTATTCAAATTAGAATCATGAACGCATTCATGTGAACATCACTCATCGTTCTGTACCGAAATCACAAACTGTCACTGGATCAATAAATCTATTTGATTTGACTTTATATTTCTTACTGCTCATTCTCATAATGGGAGACAATCGTCTTGAACACTGGATTCAATTTCAAATCACTACACTCGCCAACATTTTATTCACTTACTGATGTTCATCAGCTTACCTGTGGAGTTCGCTCAAAGTGATTGCTACTATGATACACTGATGGGAGGAGACATCATTTGTCAGACATTCCTATGTCTATCAGTAAACTTTGTAATTGAAAATATAAGTACATACTGGAGAAGCTCATGACAAATTGCACGAGTATTTCAACAAACTAGTGACACCAATCAGTACAAATCAAACCATAGAGATCATCTGCACTCATAAATCCGGTTAGTGATGCGCTGAACATCATCAACTTACTGGAGATAACTATGCAAACTGTTGGATATCGGATCAGAATTCTACAGGTTGAATAATATCGACAAAATCCGACAGTCAAACTTCTAACCATTGGTGAGGTCTTCGATGCACACCTCTGACGAGTCACACAATTGGACACGACAGCAGTCAAACGTATCCTTGTTTTAAATGAATGTCAAACTCAGATCAGTCTGTAATGTGAAGTACTACAAAATAACGATTGGCGTCCTTAATATTCTTTATTCAGGTCACAGGATAATCTTGTCCTCTATCTGGAAACTGTTCATTCATCTACTTGTGTGTATGTGTGCGTGTACCTATTGACCTCATGTTAGTTGCATTAAGATTACCACTGGTATTATTTCTCAATTATGTCGTGCATCAATGTTTCACACGTCCACTGTATATAATCCGCTTAACTTTGTATTCCACTCTGAACAGGCATTATGAACCTGATCGTATTCATGATGAGATGATTGGCTGAAACTCACAATGTGATTGTGAAATAAAAGTATAAAAGCAAATGTGTATGTGATCGGATGAAGTGGCAAAATATTCTATTGTACAGGTGAGTAATTGGAAGGTTCAGTACTCAATTGGCGTTTCATTATACTTTTCAGATTTACCTCTAAACAATGGATTCACACTGATGTATAGTTTATCAGTAATAGAAACAGTGAAATAATTCGCTAAGTTTCCCCTTCAGAATAGAACAGTGTAGTGCAATATTGAGAAACGAACAAAGCTAGAAATATGAAATGATAGATGCAACCTGGTGATCAAACGGTTAAGTACTCGATATGATACTCCACTTGATCACGGTAGAACACTAATCTGGAATTTCATACTCGAAAAACAAGTAACGTGCATCGAAAATGTACTTCTCACAGTTATTTAATTCGAGCTGGTTTCATGATAACTTAGAAGTTAAACAAAAGATACACATATCTGATAAATAATAAATAAATAGTGGATTTTCTTCGTTATTTGTAATCATAAATAGAAAACAGTAATTTAACCAACGTACTCGATGTCTTACACAAAGTCGAGTCTCTATGCAAATCGTAACAAAACAACTTCGAATATCTGACCACGTTGAATCGACCAGATGCCATCCTTGAACGCTTAAACTACAGAGCATTGATTGCGTACCAAACGATGTCTATGTATAACTCTAATCAATCCACCATAGTGCACGAACATCTCACACTGAACTGATAATACATTGTCAACTAAACTTCAATTAAAATTTCACTTTGCCTTGCAGATAAATAGTTCAACTGAATTTTAGACTGTTTCACCTCAGAATGGCAATTACAAATACTTCTGTTGCTGTTTTAATACTCACAACTATATTGCTCAATACTTGCAACGCTATGGATGAATACTCATCACAAACTGATGCAACTCAATCATCGACTATAAGCGATAGCATCATGACATATGATTTCAATGACGATTCGACTGCAATAACCCTCATGCAGCCAGGTGACTCGGTCAATTTAACTATGTTCAACTTCACGGAACCTGAATCTTCTCTATTTGAAGATTGGATTGAAGTATCAGATACATTTCGAGTTGAAGGACGGTCTATAGCTGCACTCGTACCACATACTGCTTATGTAAATCTTATTTATAGATATAATTTGACTAACACCATGTTTAGAATTACCAGTCGGCAGTATTCTTCTATCTACTCAATCCACAACCAGATGGATCAGGTTTCGCTGGTATCGACTACATATTGGATACCTGGGACTTGTCAAAATATACTGGTGTTGTAATTGATCTACATAGACAAGGTGAAAATTCCAACTTCAAATTGATCTTCTATGGAAACTGTTTGGAAATATTCACTTGTCAATCGTATGAGTCGTTTTTCGAGGTAATGTGGTATTCAAGTGTGTGGAATAATTCAATGTTATTTCTATGAAATCTTTGTAGACATCTGGAGAACGACAACGAATAGAATTGCCATTTAGTACATTCAAACCATACTTTCGTGGAGAACCGAAACCCGATTCACCACCTCTAGATTTAACTCAACTCTCCCGCTTCGGTATACAGGTGTATGGCGGTATCTTTGCATCGAGCAAGCAATCTGGTCCAGGTTCCATCGACATATTCACCATTTCAGCATACAAGCAAGCTCAAATGCCAGCTTAAACAAACCGAGCTTATAGGCATTATAGACAACTTGATATGTAGTGCTTATTGATACTATGATTATTTTAGATTGTATTAGTATGTTTTATCAATAAATACCATACATCTACCTGCGTGTTTTGAATGACTTCACAGTTATTTTACTGTTGACGGATGTCTTTGGATTATGAGCTTTTGAATAATCATGCAGTCACTGTACTATTAAATGCACTGTTTTAGACGAGGATGGAGACGATCAGTTCTCTTTCTCGAAAAATCATTGCATATCTAACAGTATGCATCCAATATCAAGGAAGTCCTACTACTTCAGTATGCATCAACTGATGTTGCTCAACTGTTTTGTGGATTGGGCATTTAGGCAGAGAACTCACCTGTGTACCCCTGAAAGTACCTGCTTCAGTCTCCAAAACCAGACTGTATCGCAGCCCACACATGAATCAAACGATAATTACCAATGAAAGAATTATTCTTGTTTCAACCCTCATTCTGTTATTGTTGATCACTCAACGAGGTGGTGTGGTTCCATTGCTCTAATACTAATGGGTTCTCAAACCGCAGCTAAAGCAACATTTGAAATCTGAGTTTCTTGTTTGTGTGCTCCGGTTCAGTTACATCCCCATAGGGATATCAATTGTCCAATCATACTTTAAAGCAATATTCATGGAGTTTATTTCACATGTCAACTCAAATGTGTCCTCAGTATGCTACATCAACAATTCTGGAAACAATGGAACGAATTGTACGTATACGCGACCAGAATGGACACTTTGGTCAGCTTTAATTATTAACCAAATATTTAGAGCTGTAATGACGAGGGATGTCACAAAGCTAATACCGATACTGGAACACGGTGTATTACGCGCCTACACTTGAGCGAGAAAGTATTTTAGGCCACAGACCTATATGTACAACTCCACGCCACAGGAAATTATTCCATTACTTAAACAACGAAATTCACTTGTCCTTCAAACCACTTCTGATTATCATCGTTTGACCTTCATATCAGGTTACGATTATTACAATTCTTAGGGAAACTCCTTTGTCATATCGATTGCTGATAAGTCTGTACCAAAACAAATTACAGGTAGTAAAGAGATCTTCTCATTCTTTGCATGTTCTCAGAGATAAATGTCCCTGTTGAGGTTATAGCTGTATTAAATATCATGTTATTAACAAAACGTGCTGGGATATATAATCTGAATAATACACAAATAACTATAGTCTGATTTATTTATGTATTAGGAATCAGGTGCGTGCCTAACAAATGTTCATTCCCTAATTAAGACACTATGACGGCGAGCTAAACATTTGATTGATTGAACACTTGTTTATTGGGTAGAGATTTTGTAACTTGCTTGAACAATTCTAATGTCAGCGATTGAAACTTGAATAATCCCAACGTTTTGTTCAGCTACTATGTATGAACTTCCTCAGGCTGATAGTTGAATTCATCAAAGAAATATATAGCGTTTTCAATAATCAAATTACATCAAATCTATATTGTGCCGTTCCAATTATATTGGGATGTTGATTTTCGAAAATAGAATGACATGAATTAGTTAAATGTGAATCATGTGGAAAGTTGACGGTGTGAAAATCAGTGACTGAAACGAATGATCTGTGTGTGTGTATGTATTGATGTTGTAAGATTGAGTTATTAATGAATGACATTCGGTGTTAACATCATTTTATACGATGGAAAAATAAAAGAACAATTGTTTCTGAATCATTGAAGTGCAAGTAAAATGAGGATCATCAAATACTGACACTATGACTAGTTGCACGATACAACATACATTTTCAACATTCAGTAAACTCACCACACGTATACATAGAACTATAAGATGGTGAGATTTCACTAACAGGGTTTCAATTTGCAATTAACGAAGGTGAAAGGGTTTTGCTTGTACAGTATTCGCTCTTAATAGTCTAAAGCAACCTATCATCTCAAAGCATAATGACACATATCTAAACACTGAATGATCTTACATGAAATCTAATTCATACGTTTCAACTAACAGTTTGTTTAGCATGCATTCCAGAATATCATGTGTTCGGAACACTATTAGAGTTAAGTTGAGAAAGAGGAAATTGACCTGACGTGATCTATTAGGACGTTTAATAGCAGTTCACGAACAATTGAGTCTGTTCACATTTAATTCGGTTAAGCCCTTTTGTTAACTAATCTTAAGGACTGAGTCATCCGTACAATAACAACTTATATAAATCATTGTACCTTCATTATTGTTGAGAATGTATGAATATGTATGCCTGAGTATTGCTTACTATGTACGCATATATATTCATTAGTCGCTTAGTTAAGTCGATGATTCATTCATTTACCTATATATACATGTACATTTAATCCTATTCACTCGACTCGCTCACTCACTAATTCACCTCTCAGCTTTGTGGTCTGACCTACCTGCTAAGAAACTGCAGTTGCCGCTTCCATTCGCCATTTCATTCAAAACACCATTGAGGTTTATATAATAACGGTTGAGACGGAGATTGGTTAGCGAAGCAACACCACTACAGTTTCACACATTTTTACAACATATTGAAACGCGAATTTGCTGGAAACAAATATTAACTAGATAAGTGTGCAAATGCGCATACATGTAACATGTGTAATGACATGCGCAAAATATTACGTAATGTTGACCAAATTTCCACTGACAAATCATTTCATGATTTGTTAGTGAGACAATGAAGAATATGGACTTCTTGTCAACTATTTATGTATAAAATAAGAACAAATGAAACACAAATGTCATGTGTACAATACAATAAACTAGTTTGTAGTAGCTCACTACAAGCCTCAACACAATAAGCAATGGCACTGTAACGAATACGCGCGACTGTCAGATATTCGAAATCGTATTTTTTTTATGTAGAATTTATTGGCTTCAAGTAGATGTATCTGTGTGTGTATTTAGGGAGTCTGAAAATCCAACTGATGTGTTTTACTTTAACTGCGATTGAATTCATTTGAATTGAATCGCCCAATTGTTTATTCTGCCGAATATTCACTGTGAAGATTTGGAATGCTAAGTACGATCCATTCATCTGATTAAGTCCAAATGAATCATTGCAGTGTTCATCTTGTGAGAAATTAAATAATCATATAACAGATGTAGGAGAACATGTATATCATGTTTAACTGACAACTTGCATCATCTGATATAAAAGAATAAAATATTTCCAGATAACCTCATAATTTATCTGATTTGTTTTCAATTCGATACGTATTGCATCATCTCAAATGATCTGGTTAGTCATACAAACAACGTAGATGACTGAAACAGATGTGGTTATCTTCTCAATTGAACACGCTGATAAAGAACAATCAATTGACTAATGTGTTAATTGCCTCGCAGCATAATCTATAGACTACTCACATTCCATCGTTCGCATATCTTCAATAGAAGCATGGAAAAGTCAATGAAATGGTTCCAAGTACGTTTGTAAACAATGCCAACTGGTAATTTGATTACATATAGCTAAGTGAAACGATTGAAGAAGATCAAAATTATCTTACTCAATGGAGCATAACAAATAGTGTACATATTATCAACACACTAAACAACGCTCAATTTATTTCAAACTATCAATTCCAAACGTTTTATTCTTATTATTATTCATAAACATCTTATGGGTAAATAAGTGTTGTGAAGAAACCATTTCGGGTTTCTTTAAATAAAATGCAATAATACACAATTTTCATGATTCTCAGCATTATACTTGCTATTTAGAAAATAGATTTTGAGGAATAATAATAGAATATGAATAATAATAAATCGGGTCTGTGCATTTATGAAGAATATTGAATTGATTTTAATGAAGGAAATGGAGAAAATAAGAGAATAGAATTAAGGGAGACGTGAAATACGCAAACAGTCTAATAGGCGTGTTTATGAACACAGAACAAGAATAAACGACTATGTGTGTATCGTTAAATTAGTAAGAAAAAAGAATTAAGCAATAATAACTTATTATTGTAGTAAGATATAACACTAGAATAAATATTTGTGCAGTCACATAGCTTGGAGTGATGCAATGAAAGTCTCAATTAAGTGAATAGGATAATAAAATATCAATATGTATGAGTAGTCATATATGCATAGTGAAGATAAAACGAATCTGAGAAGTTAATTAAAGTGTAACACAAGTTATTGTTTTAATTAAAAACTTCATAATCTTAAGAATAATATTTATTTAGAGGGAAAGAATGGAGTGAAAAGAAGTAAACACTTAGTGAAAAGTTTTGATCCATGATAAGAATAATAATTGTGTAATAAATATCAACCACAGAAGGAAACCAGCAATTAAAAAAATAGAATAAAAATCCGGAAAAATAATGATATTAATAACAGTAATAATTATAGATACAAACATAAGCAGACTTCATACATTAAGATGAATAGAAATAAAATAGACGTGAAAAGATTTATCGGTTTTATTTTGCTTTTCAAGCAATTAAATGGATGACGGACCTTGTTTGTATAAATCATTATTGAATACATTGATATTCAATAGGTGACATAATCCACTTTCGGGAAAAAAATCGTCAAGGAGACATTTGAACCGGGTTGTAGTTTCACTGCAACGGAGGTTCACTGGCAGTCTGTTCCACATGGTTGAGTAGCGAATAAGGAAAAAATTCTGACGTAAGTTTGTGTGGGTTCCTGGAATCACTAGAATATTCTCCTTATTGCGTAGATTGTGGGATGATATCATAAGGTATGAAGGGGTGGATACCGAAGAGTAGGAAATACTGTTATTAAGCCGGTAGATAAAGACAAGATTTAATTTGATACGTCTGATCCAAAGAGGTTCTAAGTTGAGTTGTTGACATCTTTGGTAATAATCTTTGTTATAGGAATACCCCAGAACAGCTTTGGTGAACTTTCTTTGAACACCTTCAATTCAAATCAGGTCATTATGTCTGCAATTACTGTAAACTAAAATACCATATTCAAGAATGGGTAAGATACATTTTCTGTATAGTAACAATCTCGATTCGATATTATTGAAGTTTATCATTATCAATCCGATGAGCTTTCTAGCTTTGGATACTTGAGATATGTGTTCAGAAAAGTTCAGACTGTTGCTATATCTAAAACCCAGGTCACGAACAGTGTTGAGAGGTTTGAGTGTATGTGTGTGTACAGTCAGATTTAAGTTAAGACAGCGACCAATGTGAATAAATCCACTTTTTTCAACATTAAGTGGCATATTCCACGAAATAGTCCATTCGTACAACTTGTTTATTTCCTCTTGGATTACCGCTGAAATATAGCTTTCTTTGGTGGGAGAAGAGAATGAATACACTAGTTTCAGGTCATCAGCAAAAAGGAAAGGCTTACCATACAGAAAGAGGGAACACACATCATTGATAAAAAGGAGAAAGAGTAATGGACCAACCACACTTCCTTGTATAACCCCGCCGGTTACATTCACAGGTTTAGAGTAGCAAGATCCAAAGCGAACGATTTGGCTACGTTCTTCTAAAAAAGATTTGAGCCAAGATAAAATGGGATTCTGTATGCCAAATGAAGAGAGTTTTAAAAGAAGAAGTTTGCGTGAGACACTTTCGAAAGCCTTACTAAAATCGAAGTAAAGAATTATCACTGACTGACCAACATCTCTTCTCTGGGTAATTTGATCAAAAAACTCCAGCTGCGATGTGAAACATGAGCGTTTAGTCATAAACCCGTGTTGGGATGGGCTGATCAGACTAGCCGAAAATAAAAATGATAGTAGCTGTTCGTGGATGATTTTTTCCATGGTTTTTGAGAGCACAGATGTCAAATTAATTGGCCTATAGTTAATAATATCACTACGTGGTCCTGTTTTGAATCTAGGGGTGATAAGGGATGTTTTACATACAGATGGATAGGTCCCATATTCCATAGATAGATTAAAAGGTTTTAAACAAAATAGTGGAAATTCTCTACATCCATATTTCATAAATGATGAAGGTATCCTGTCAGGTCCACCATCATAAGACTTTTTCAGGGCAGCTATGGCCTGCTTGATGTTGGAGGGTGTAAAATCAATTTTCGACAGATGTCTGGATGTCAGCATTGGAAAAGTAATGATGGAGTTTTCAGTTCCAGTTTTGTAGCACTGCGAGAAGTGCTTGCTGAATTGTTCGCATATAGTATTCGGGTCGTTAACAATGCTTCCGTTAACTACGAAGAATTTAGTCGTGCCAAGGGAATTTGACTTTACACGGCATTTAAAAAGCCGAAGTATTGATAATGCTGGGCTTTTACTATGTGGAGCTTTATTTTCTATATTCATAAAATACTTACGTTTAGATGAAGCATTTCTGTTGATTAATTTAAGTATACTCTGAAGTGCATACACATCATTCTGCTCGTAGTAGCGGCATTTTAATTTCCTCAGCTTTCTTTTAAAAGTATTTTGGCCCCTATTAGCATTATGAGCCACACGGCCAATAACTGGAGCAGTGCAGTCAAGACAATATATCAGGTTGTGGTATAGATTGGAAAGCTCAATGTCAACATTATTTGTGGTAAAATAAGTTTCCCATGGTAAACATTGAATGAGAGTTCCAGTCCGTTTCTATGTTTGTTGATCAAAATATCTGCTTTGGTACATCAATGAAGCTTTAGATTTCAATTGTATGGCGTTTTAAGAGTGAATAATACTCAATACAACTCTATGGTCACTCATAAAAACTCATGACTGGTATGTACTGAGATAGAGTCTGTGTTGATTGTGAACATTAAATCAAGTGTATTGTTCCCCCTGGTTGTTTTTCGGACCTGTTGAACCCATCCACAAATTTATAATGTTTCAACTAGCTTGTTATATCGACCTGGTACCGGTGTCAAGCCCCATGTAACTTTTGGCAGAATAAAATCACCTCCGATGATTTTAAAAGTATGCGGTTGGTGCGAAGCAATGGAAAATATGTTTGTTAGTAATTTGTCAAACTTAGTATCCGCATGAGGTGGTCTATATATGCATCCCAATAGAAAATAATTTTAGTATCCACAGTTTACAGTAACCCAAGTGGAGTCGTCTATAGCATCAAGGGATTTATCCTCAAATTTGCACGCTTGAATGTCTGAACGGACATAGATAATTGTACTGCCTCCTATTCCATAACATCAATCGGTTCTAAAGAAAACGTAGTTATCTACATTCAAGGAATGAACGGATATAGATGAATTACACCACGTTTCCGTAATAAGTACAATGGTTGGATTTACAAGGAATAAAAGAGTTTTAAGATGAATAATTTTATTAGACAGAGAGCGGGCATTGAACGAAAGAATAAGAAACTCAGGGTCATCATAGTGAAGCAGGTTAGAGTATTAATCGCATTTGGTAGTTCCATGAATACTCATAAGATTAGCTAAGGTAAGAGTTGTGTTGCGAGGGGAAATAGATTCAACCACTTTGTCATCATGTGAAATATGTTTACCGTTGCCGGCAGGAAAGCCGGCGGAATTACAAATAAAGTCTTCTCATTGTTATTGGATATAACATCTGATTAAGGCATACTGTACATATTGGGAGCCGGACCAAGAAGGCTATCAGGTCTATGGTTGTGACCAAGTGGCCAATTACAATTCAGATAACTATTTATACCTGACGTATGGGTAACGTGTTTAAGACGTTTATTTCCAAGGTTTGTGGTTGATTTCGGCTTCTTCATAAGTTGGAGAGGATTGTGTGCTGTTAAACATACTTGCGATGGTTTGCGAGGTTCGAATATATCAACGTTAAGTGCGTGGTCAGTTATATGAATGTTATGATTAGTTTTCCTGTTATCCGTTGCACAGTTACTGTAACTGGGTGTTGCACTAACAGGGGTTTGGATTGTGTTATCCCATTCTTCATCAGCACAACTACTTCGGGTTGAATCTAAGTCAACATTCTTAAGGGGATGGACACCACCTACATCGGGATTACTTTCTTCTAGGTTTTGAACTTTATGAGATTCAGAAGAATTTTTCGGTGGCGGCAAAGTTGTTAAGCTAGACGTCCTCTTAGAATCGGACTTAACTTTACAACCATTAGGATTATGATGCGTTTGAGAGTTTGACGCTGATGGTCTGTAGTTATCTCTTCCTGCTTTTCGCTGACATGGTGTTTTATCCGGAAGAGTCTTAATATCCTTGAGAATCTGTTTTTGTCTCAATGAATTGGAGGAATTTAAAAATTCACTGGCATCTACAGATGAGTTGAATTTGAACAAGATCTGTGAGTGCATACCAGGATGACTTCTTTTTAATCTTGTGCATACACATGGTACGTGTGTCATATTGCTGGCTCTAAGCAGACTAGATTTGATATTTTTAAGGGCATATGTATCCGGTAAATTAAACACAATTCCATTGTTAGATCGTCTTATTCTTTCAAATACCTCTGATGCAACACGATCTAGGAAAATATTTATGTCATTCATTTGATCTGGAGTCTCTGTGAGGTTGGGGTTGATGAGATATTTAAGCGGTTTGAGAATGTTCATGTCTACTTGCAACTTTTTTATAGCATCCATATGGTTGCAGTTGCGATTATCATCACTGTTTACCATCAGAGTTTTCAACATGTCTGGAATGGAGACAACTGGTAAAAGCTTGTCTGCTTCCGGATGAACGGAGTGGCTCGTCTCGTTGAAACTGTTGGAAATCGTGTCAGTAGTCGTGTTAAATTGTGTCTTTTTCCTACGTTTGGCTGAACGCCTAGGAGCAGGGGTCCTCATTTTCTTTTGTGGCATGATAAGAAAGTGACGTATAGCAAGTGGTTTGAACAGAATGTTGGAAATAGGGGTGAAAAAATCAATTCCGAGGGCTCAAGTTAGTCTAAAAATCAAAATCTATGTTTTAACCAAGAGTGAATGTATCGTGAGAATTAGTGGTGTTAAAAACAAAAGATGACAATGGCAAGAAGATAGTAGTGGAGATGAAGTATTTATATCAGTATCTGTGTGGAGGCAAAATAGAATATAAAGGAGCAAGTTGTATAAATTTTAACATATATGACACGAAAGATAGCCTTATATAGTAAAGTAGTTTAGAAATGTCGATAATTAGTATCAACCAATCAAAAAAGTACGGTACGTGATACATATATAAACTGAAAGTCCGTATTAGTAAAAATTGGGAGGTGCAGAGATAAGTAGTTTAGAGGATTATTACCGTCTAAGATTATTATGTTGCTTCTTGAACAAATATATGAAACAGCTTTTTGGAAAAAAGACACTGTCAAAAAAAACTATGACAGACTCACCGAATTGGACAGGTAATTTTGGAAATGAAATAATTTATAGTATCCAAATACGATGATAGTTCATAAAATAGTGAATACAGTCCTTTAACATATACGGTTATATATATTTCTTGATATTAGGTAGAGGTTTGAATAGATCGTGTAGATACATAAAGTACGTGAGTAAAAGCATTCAAATACGATATAACCATATATTCCTTAAGAAATAGAATACAGATATGAAATGCAAATCTTCGTCAAATATGATTATATATGGTTTCAAAGTGACAGAGTATAGTTTGATCGCATACACAAAATGAATATATGTAATTATATGATTATGAATTATTGTATGAATATGATCATAAATACTGTAAGTTGAACTCAAAACTTATCATATGCCATGAAATTCACAGTTTATATGTTAATAGTTAAGAATAGAGTTATCTTTCATAATTCCAAGAAAAAATAATTCATCCAGCTATGCGAGACTCCTGGAAAAATAAAACTAAAAACCTCGGGCTGAAAGTAACGTCCAGTCCGTAGCGCGCGGTGACTTGATCAGTCTGCAATGTAGAGTACGAGAAAATATCTACTGTTGTCCTTAATATTCATTAATCAGGTCACAGGATAATCTTGTCCTCTATCTGGAAACTGTTCATTCATCTACTTGTGTGTATGTGTGCGTGTACCTATTGACCTCATGTTAGTTGCATTAAGATTACCACTGGTATTATTTCTCAATTATGTCGTGCATCAATGTTTCACACGTCCACTGTATATAATCCGCTTAACTTTGTATTCCACTCTGAACAGGCATTATGAACCTGATCGTATTCATGATGAGATGATTGGCTGAAACTCACAATGTGATTGTGAAATAAAAGTATAAAAGCAAATGTGTATGTGATCGGATGAAGTGGCAAAATATTCTATTGTACAGGTGAGTAATTGGAAGGTTCAGTACTCAATTGGCGTTTCATTACACTTTTCAGATTTACCTCTAAACAATGGATTCACACTGATGTATAGTTTATCAGTAATAGAAACAGTGAAATAATTCGCTAAGTTTCCCCTTCAGAATAGAACAGTGTAGTGCAATATTGAGAAACGAACAAAGCTAGAAATATGAAATGATAGATGCAACCTGGTGATCAAACGGTTAAGTACTCGATATGATACTCCACTTGATCACGGTAGAACACTAATCTGGAATTTCATACTCGAAAAACAAGTAACGTGCATCGAAAATGTACTTCTCACAGTTATTTAATTCGAGCTGGTTTCATGATAACTTAGAAGTTAAACAAAAGATACACATATCTGATAAATAATAAATAAATAGTGGATTTTCTTCGTTATTTGTAATCATAAATAGAAAACAGTAATTTAACCAACGTACTCGATGTCTTACACAAAGTCGAGTCTCTATGCAAATCGTAACAAAACAACTTCGAATATCTGACCACGTTGAATCGACCAGATGCCATCCTTGAACGCTTAAACTACAGAGCATTGATTGCGTACCGAACGATGTCTATGTATAACTCTAATCAATCCACCATAGTGCACGAACATCTCACACTGAACTGATAATACATTGTCAACTAAACTTCAATTAAAATTTCACTTTGCCTTGCAGATAAATAGTTCAACTGAATTTTAGACTGTTTCACCTCAGAATGGCAATTACAAATACTTCTGTTGCTGTTTTAATACTCACAACTATATTGCTCAATACTTGCAACGCTATGGATGAATACTCATCACAAACTGATGCAACTCAATCATCGACTATAAGCGATAGCATCATGACATATGATTTCAATGACGATTCGACTGCAATAACCCTCATGCAGCCAGGTGACTCGGTCAATTTAACTATGTTCAACTTCACGGAACCTGAATCTTCTCTATTTGAAGATTGGATTGAAGTATCAGATACATTTCGAGTTGAAGGACGGTCTATAGCTGCACTCGTACCACATACTGCTTATGTAAATCTTATTTATAGATATAATTTGACTAACACCATGTTTAGAATTACCAGTCGGCAGTATTCTTCTATCTACTCAATCCACAACCAGATGGATCAGGTTTCGCTGGTATCGACTACATATTGGATACCTGGGACTTGTCAAAATATACTGGTGTTGTAATTGATCTACATAGACAAGGTGAAAATTCCAACTTCAAATTGATCTTCTATGGAAACTGTTTGGAAATATTCACTTGTCAATCGTATGAGTCGTTTTTCGAGGTAATGTGGTATTCAAGTGTGTGGAATAATTCAATGTTATTTCTATGAAATCTTTGTAGACATCTGGAGAACGACAACGAATAGAATTGCCATTTAGTACATTCAAACCATACTTTCGTGGAGAACCGAAACCCGATTCACCACCTCTAGATTTAACTCAACTCTCCCGCTTCGGTATACAGGTGTATGGCGGTATCTTTGCATCGAGCAAGCAATCTGGTCCAGGTTCCATCGACATATTCACCATTTCAGCATACAAGCAAGCTCAAATGCCAGCTTAAACAAACCGAGCTTATAGGCATTATAGACAACTTGATATGTAGTGCTTATTGATACTATGATTATTTTAGATTGTATTAGTATGTTTCATCAATAAATACCATACATCTACCTGCGTGTTTTGAATGTTTTCACAGTTATTTTTCTGTTGACTCGAACATCACTGCATGTGAACGGTGATATATGGAATAACGTTTACTTTAAATTTTCAAAGTAATTGATGAATTTTTAAAAACGTGGGGTTCAGCACATAGATCTCTTTTCACATTATGGACAACTTGATATGTAGTGCTTATTGATACTATGATTATTTTACTTTGTATTAAGTATTTCTATCAATGAATACCATACATCTACCTGCGTGTTTTGAATGTTTTCACGGGTTTTTTAGAGTTCACATGAACATCATTGAAGATGAATTAATTGCTAAGTCATGTTGTTGATGACAAACAAATTCAAATATCTGACAATTATCCCTGCTTACTTCGAAGTGACTATCAGTCGTTTTATAAACATCAAATAATATTTACTTTTTAGTTTCAAACGAAGTGAACTGTGATATATGGATAAGATTTTAAAAATAACGGAGTTTAGCTAAGTGAACTCTTTTCACCGATTTCATTATCAAGCTGTACAGTCGTACCTATTTATATATATGTATATATGAAGATCATTATTCCTAACGCAGTGGTTTCGTGAGGACTTCCTAACAAGGAATAATCATGATGATGCACTCGAAATACTATAAAACTAGATTACCTAGTATGTATACTAACAACACATATAATAATTTAGTAACGAAATACAATATAATGTTGTGAGATGATTGGAATGTTGCTAACAGTTTGAGAATAGAGGATATAACTACAGAATTATTTTAACTAGAATTAACGACGAGAAGTAACAGGAAGTGTACTGTTTAACAAAAATGACTACAATTACAATATCAGTAACATCTTGAATGATCATCGAACTTCATGAAACTGAATGACCAAAAGTATGTCAATAATAAGATGGAAGAGAATAAACTGACCAGATATTTAGAAGGCTCAGAGATCAACAGATGATTCGAACGAGCATATGCAAAACAACAAATCCGGTAGCTACTCATTTACTTAGGTTATACACACTACTGAAAATGTCGAACCAGTATCATCATTTTCATTCTTCTCCTTATACCTCTAACCTCAAATTGACCACATTTATTCTAATCGCAATTTAACTTACGATTGTAATTGATTCGTAAACTGGTTCAAGTTAGCACTTCATATTATTCAGCCCAACATCAAAGATTTGAATTGATATGACAAACAAACCTTGATTCACATGTGACAATTTTAAGTGATGTTCTCTGTCCGAAAAATCTTACCACGTTATTTGGATTTTTAATTTGTATAAAAAGTCGTAGAACCTGACGGGAATTTACTGAAAACAATAATCACCACTCACATGAATGTGTTATAGAATGTTTTTGTTACAATAACTAATGGTAATTAAAAGTAATGGGATGTGGAATAAATGAATTGTTATCATGAGCAACTATGAATAAAATAATGGAAATATGAGACATGTTTTTGGGGAAATACAACATTGATAAGTATAACAGATTGAGTATAGGGTATTGACAACCATAGGACACAAGTGTTTTGTACGCATGTTTCTAGCTTGAGCTGATGGACAGTGAGACCTTCGGCTATATTCTGGAGTGACGTATGAGGAATTCTAAGTAGATATGTATGAATCGTATAAAAAACCTCAAAATGAAACTGAGGGTCAGCAGAATGATTGAGGTCGACTAGATGTTCATATTTCTAAAACCGTGCCATGTTTTTCTAATATTCACAGCTATAAGAAATTTATATCATCAATCGAAACTGAAATACCTTGCCATAGATGGTTGGGCAGACGAAAGAAAAATCGATGAAAACAGGGATTGTTTAGTGTATCGATGAAAGAACAATGAAATCTGAGGCGATTGATTCACAATTGCAGAAGAAACAATCATGTTTCAGACAAATGTTCAACATTTTGAAAATAAAGTATTTACTTCATGAGTTATACCCAGTTTATTAATTACAGCCTCTCACATTCAAAGCCGCCTATTGGCTTGATCTTGTATAAACATTATTTTTAATTTTATAATATGATGTGATCCGGTTCCCTTGTGTTTAAACTGAGTATGCACAAGATATGTGATTCACACAGTGGAAGCTGATATTGTCGTTCTGGACTCAACAGGTAGGGCTAAGGAGGAAACGGAGTAATAAGGTCTCTAGGCTGCTCATATCGGCCACAACGATTAACCTCATATTATCCAAGCATTCATGATGATCGAGTACAACTAATTCAGCTCCTTTACCAGACTCACCTTTTGAAGTTCTGAATTGCCAAAAAGAATACTAACTGTTATGGACATACCACAATTACCCAAAGATTAAATGCATATGTAAACCTAAATCTGTGAAAATGGCTTCATTATCTTATTCTCAAGTGTCATTTGGATGTTCCCAACACCCACGTCTATACTACTACGGAATAGCTAGTAGGTCGGAATTCAGTCTGTACCAGGTGCACTCCATACACTGGTCAATTTTTCAATGTCACAAAATCGCTGACATGATCTAGATATAGAGAGACAACTGAAACAGATATGACCGTCCACTGTCATATTGAAACTATGGTCACATGGTAAATACAAAACAGATTTCAGCAATAGGGAAATAGATTTAACATTAGGATAAACTGCACAGTTCTTTATTTTATATATTTTTAACAAACATGCGTTTCAAAACGTTATGCCAATACATAAAATATCCTAACAGTTGACGCCAAATCAATGTATTCTTTCTCAACCGGAGATGACGCTGTGTGTGCTAAGTTAGTTAGACCTTCTACAGCATGAACTAAATAATAACTCTGTGAATTCATAGTAAAAAGGTGTTTCCGTCTATATTTCTTGGTCTACATTTCATTAATACTGCATTATATTACAATCAACATCACTGAGCGATGAGTGATTCAAACACTTACATCTGTTCCACCACTATTGCTGTTGCAGTCGTTTTCCAACTATGAGCTTTTGAATAATCACGCAGTCAGTGTACTCCCAAATGCACTGGCTTGTATGAGGATGAAGAGGATCAGCTCTCGTTCTCCAAATGTCCTTCCATATCTACGGGTATGCACCCAGTATCAAGGAAGTCCTACTACCTGCCGTCATGAATCTGCATCACCTGATGTTGCCCAACTGTTTTGTGGATTTAGAATTCAGGTCAGCGACTTCAGCTGTGGTCCCCTTAAGGTACCTGCTTCGATCTCGAAAACCAGGAGGTATCGCAGCCCACATATAAATCAACTGATAATTACCAATGGAATAATTATTCTCGTCTCAACTCTCATTCGATTACTGTTGACCGGATAACGAGGGGGTGTGGTTCGATTCCTCTAGGACGTATGGGTTCCAAACCTTCAGTTAAAGCAGCATTTGAAATTTGAGTTTCTCGTTTGTGTGTCCCGGTTTAGTTGCATTCACGTAGATGTATCAGTTGTGTAATCATACTAGGAAGCAATATTGATGAAGTGTATTTCTGATGTCGATTTAAACGTTTCTTTTGTATGATTCACCAACAATCCTGGAAACAATGGAACAAATTGTACATTTACGCGACCTGGAAGAACATTTTGCCATCTATAAATGTTTACAAATTATTCAGGACTGTAATGACGGGGACGCGCCTACTCTTGAGCAGATTACTTGAGCGAGAAAGTATGTTACGCTACCAAACGAATACACGAATACCCCTAGATGTACAACTCCACGCCACAGGAAATCAAACCGTTACTCAGGCAACGAAATTCACTTGTCCTTCAGGTCACTTCTGATTATTACGCTTCGCCTTCACATCAGGTTACAATTCTTGCAATTCTGAGGGAAATTTCTTTGTCTAGTCGACTGCCGATAAGTCTGTACCGAAGCGAATTACAGATATTGAAAAGATCTTCTCGTTCTTTGCTTGTCCTCTGATATAAATGTCCCTGTTTAAGATTATAGCTGTATCAAATATCATGTTGTTAACAAGACGTGATGAGATTTATATACATAACTAAAGTCTGATTTATGTAGTTCAAATCAGGTACGTACCTAACAAACGCTCACTCCTTATATAAGAAACTATGACGATGATTCAAGACATCGGAAGTATACTAGTGAGATCACAAACATATTGAGTTCCACAGATTCATGTTGGTACATGTGAAATGAATCATCGCTTTTTCTGATAAGCAATAAATGTACGACATAGAATATTTTCGAACATTGCTTATTGCGTACGCATATATTTGTTCTGACCTGCTTTTATCAACAGAACGCGATTGGTTTAATGGAAACAATGATTACTAGAACCACTTGTACCAGTAAATGTTTTACCCTACTTGTTTGTTTAACTGTACTAAAGACACACCTTCTTCCATTGATTGTGACATTGCACGACTTCGGTTACGCTCAGTACCCAAACTTGTAATCTGGCACGATCTCGGTATTGTTTCGAAACTAGCAGATCGCCAACAGATACATCTCTACTACACGCATCAACTGCTTTCTGATATTTAGCTTATCCGTTAACTAGCGCGTAGTCTTCCTTTAGTGGTGATCATGGTCAACTGCGACTCGAAGCCGCACTACATATTCATTAGTCGCTGAATCAAATAGATTATTCAATCATTTATCTAAATATATACATGCACATTTAAACCTACTGACTTGACACGCTCAAACACTAATTAACCTCTCAGCTTTGAGGTCTGAGCTATGTCCTAATCAACTGAAGTTGCCGAATCTCTTTGACATATCATTTCATATACCGTCGAGATGTTGATGAGACAAACAAGAATTTAGAACTCTTATAACTTATTTATATCTAAAATATGAAGATTTTGAAAATAAAGAATTAATATCATGCTTCTATAGACAAAAATTATACGAAATAATATTCATAACTTATAACCAATTTAAATAAACCGAGCTTACAAGAATCAGAGACAATGTGATATGCAGTGTTTATTGATACTATGATTATTTTAGTTTTTTATAAGTAAGTTGTAAGTAATACACACTACTGAATGTATAGAAACCGATTCCGTAATACATTATTTCCCTTTACCTCCAACTTCATATTGACCACGTTCATTCTGATCTCTATTTACCTCACGGTTTAAGTTCACCTATAAACTAATTCAAGTTAACAGATCGTATTAATGAGCCCAACATTAAGGATTTGATTTGATTTTATATGACAAACAATCCTTGATTCACATGTGACAATTTGAAGTGATGCTCTCTGCTCAAAAAATCTGACTACGATATTTGGATTATTAATCTGGACATAAAGTTGTAGATCCTGAAGGGAATTCTCCGAGAAGAATATTCATCACTCAAATGAATGTGTTATAAAAGGTTTTAATTACAATAACTGAAGGTAATTAAAAGTAATGGGGTGTGTGAAATAAATGAAGCGATATCATGAGCAACTATGAATAAGACAATGGAAATATGAGACATACGTAATTGAGGAAATACAGCATTGATAATTATAACAAATTAAGTTCAGGGTATTGACAACCAAATAACATACGTGTTTGTACTCACGTTTCATCCTTGAGCTGATGGACAGTGAGATCTTCGGCTATATTCTGCAGTTAGGTACGAAGAAATGTAAGTAGATTTAGACGAATCGTATAAACAACCGTAAAACGAAACTGAGGATCAGCAGAATGATTCAACTCGATTAGATGTTCAAGTTTGTCGCTGGGATAGTCTTTCCTCCCATAGTTGTACACTGACAAATGTTCCTGCATCTCAGTTAAAGGCGATTGTTAGCTACGGCCAATTTTCTTTGCTACACAAGTACAAGTGATACGACATTGCAGTTGTATTTTTATCAACGTTTCTGTAATGAAGTCATTTGTACATAAATATCTATAATACAGTAAGAATATGTTATTAAATACGACTCATTTGCTTCAGTTTATGTTCCGGTAGAGAAATAAAGATTCGATCATGAGTAAACTTGGTAAAGAAGTTGATGTTGTGCTACTCGATCGTCACGATATCTTGGATAATATGAGGTTAATCGTTGTGGATGATGTTTTCCAAAATAATACGATTAGTGGACAAAACACCTCAGATTGTAAAACAGCCAACGGATATTGCTAAAAATCCTAAAATTGAAAGTATAATAACCACAGACTTATTTGATCACATACGTCCAATTGGTTCGGTCATCACGCGCTAATATGGATTACGGAAAATTAATAAACCTGGTCTCCCGGTACGATCAATTTTCGACATGTTGAATTCAATATACCGTCTAATTGCACAGTGGTTGGATAAAAATTGGAACCAGACGGAAGATAAGTGTCTTAATATGTTATTCATGATAATTTTCAATTTATTGATCGTATTAAAGACGTGAATACTTCCAGGTAACACAAAACAAAATTAAAATAAAAAACACAGAAAACCGAAACGATATGCTGTATACGTGACTATATTGATTCCAACAAAACAGATCCACGTCTACCGACTGATCACTTGAACGAACTATTGTTACGATGTACCTTGCATGTCCAGTACACCTTCAACAATGAAATGTATAGACAAAGAGATGTGATTGCATTGAAGTCTCCATTATTTTCGGTTTCATCTGACTGCTTAATGGCAAAACTGAAAAACCACCAACTTAGTTTGTTTATCAATCGGTTTCGTCTATACAAGGGCTACACAGACGACACATTTGTCATTTGTGACAATAAAATTGAGTTCAAAGATATTTAACACTCCTTCAGCACATACCATAGATTGCATGTTAGAAAGTGAGTAAAGCCAATCAACTCTTTCCTCAATGTGCGTCTTAGGAATAGGATTAACGGCTCCCTAAAATGATCCATGTTTAGATAATGAAAAATATGGAATGGCCAGCAGATCAATGTCTAATGTTGGGTTTCTATAAGTAGAAAGAGAAACCATATCTAATCTTTATAAAAAGGACAACATCGAAAATGCAGTGCGAAATGCATGGACGAAGAAATCGCAACGCTCAGTTAGCCCTAAAAAAACTGGCTATCCAGACTACTTTACAGATAAAAATACGAAAAGAAGTTATTGTGACAAGTAATCCGGTTGTTCAGTTGCAAGTGCCTACCATTGTATATGTTCGGAACTAAATACTGATCGAATATCTGATGTAGTCAAAAGTTGTTTGACAAGAGCGATTGGCAGAACATTCAATGCAGCAAAATGGAGAACAGAGTTCTTCAGTATATGCTTGTTTTCTGTGTCCATATAAGATAAGCTTCAACGTCTGGTTGCCTCCATATGAATCCACCAGCTCGCCTTATCTTGTAGACAAGGTGCGTTGGTCGTAGCTCACGCTCGCATTCAACTATGAAAAGGGAACTGGCTGTGAATATCAGTAGCGAACAGCACAGTTCCAAAAGTAAGAATATCTACCCGACCGCAATTGTGATAGTGAAACTCAGCGTAATTATAGGATTGTTCATGAGAATCGACCAACTCCATATGGATATCAGAAAAGATGTGGTCAATATGATGAAAGAGATAAAAAGAAAATAATGTAATCAAGGAATCTGTTTCTGTACATCCAGTAGTGTTTATTACTTCGGTAAACGAGTAGCTACCGGATTTGTTGTTTTGCATATGCTCGTTCGAATCATCTGTTGATCTCTGAGCCTTCTAAATATCTGGTCAGTTTATTCTCTTCCATCTTATTATTGACATACTTTTGGTCATTCAGTTTCATGAAGTTCGATGATCATTCAAGATGTTACTGATATTGTAATTGTAGTCATTTTTGTTAAACAGTACACTTCCTGTTACTTCTCGTCGTTAATTCTAGTTAAAATAATTCTGTAGTTATATCCTCTATTCTCAAACTGTTAGCAACATTCCAATCATCTCACAACATTATATTGTATTTCGTTACTAAATTATTATATGTGTTGTTAGTATACATACTAGGTAATCTAGTTTTATAGTATTTCGAGTGTATCATCATGATTATTCCTACCTCCTGTGTCCTCACGAAACCACAACTTTAAGAATAAAGATCTTCATATATACATGTATACAAATAGGTGCAACTGTACAGCTTGAAAATGAGTTCGGTGAAAAGAGATCTCATCGCTGATCTCCGTGTCTTTAGAAATTCATCAATTGGTTCGAAACATTGTTCGATGTATCACCGTTCAACTTCTATGATGTTCATGTGAACTCTAAGAAACCCATGGAAGCATTGAAAACTCGCAGGCAGATAAATGACATTTATTGATAAAACTACCTAATAAAAACTAAAATAATCTTAGTATCAATAAACACTGCATATCACGTTGTCTATAATTCCTGTGAGCTCGGTTTGTTTAGGCTGGTATTCGACTTTCCTTATATGATATTATGGAGAATATTCCGATAAAATCTTGATCAATTTGCTTTTCCAATGCACCGAATCTGCGATAAACCTGTATACCGAAGCTGGAGAGTAGAGTTACAACTAATGGCGGAAAATTGGGTATCAGTTGTCCAGGAAAGTGTGGTTTCAATTCACTAAATGTTTGTTATGTTCGTTGTCGTTCTACAGATGTCAGTAAAGTAATACAGAAAACAGATTGAATTACACAACACATTTGAACACAAAATCACTCCGAAGAAATTGAGCATATTTTAAAAAATCATAAATAAATTAGTATATTTGTGAAGTAGAAAAACCAGATTTTCTGACGTTTTCTGTCTTAGTGAAACCCACTTCTCCAGAACACAAATAACAAAATCAAAATTAATTCAACTTTAAATAGTACAGCGCAACAACGTGTTATTTAAGTGTTAAGACAGTTCTACTGTATGGGACGCAATCTGAAAGAGCTAAAAAACCATCAATCTGAAGTTACAAGTATTTGTTACCAGTTGTGTACGCAAAATACTGCGGATCCGTAAGCTGGAGACTATCAGCAGCAATCCATTGTGGGTGAGAACATTCTAGATTCCAGCGGAGGAACAAATCAGGAGGAAGCTGTGTAAGTTGATAGGAAAGCACGTTACTGCATCACAAGGCAAGCCCTCAATTGGAATCCTCAATGTCAAAGGAGAAGTGTAATACCAAGTAACATATTACACCGAGAAATGGTAACAAACAGCATAAGAATGAACAGCATTGGATAGAACTAGAATGGGAGGCTTTGGGCAGAGTATGTTGGAGAATGCTGATTGGTGGTTCATGCTTAATTGAGGGTTGCAGAATTAATAAGTTAAGTGGGCATTATAAGAATGTCACCACATAACTAATGACAACAACTACACTCATCATCACTGACATATAAGTTATTCAGTAATAGATATGAGAAATCTTGTCTCATTGTCGGTAATTAGGTACTCACGTATTATACTCATTTATATAAGTGAAGTCGTTTTAATTGAATTGCGCGACGTTTTATTTGTTTGGGTATTCACTATAAAGATTTGGAAAACTTATTTAGATCCATTCAACTGAAATAGTCTAAATGCATCATTACAGTGTTCACTAATTAAAAGCAGAATTATCATCTAACAAATCGAGGGGTGAGTATACATCATGTTGAAGAGATAATTTGTGTCATCTGGAATAAAACGTTAAATATTTTCAGATCACCTGAAGATTTATCTGATTTGTTTGACAGTTCATACATATTGCATCATCTCAAATGAACTGGTTAGTTTGAGAAACAACAATGATCACTTGGACAGATATGACTGTTTCCTTAATTCAACATGCTGATCAAGTATATTCAGATCATTAACGTCTAGTTAACACTATATTGATTTGTAATCTATAAACTAAATTAAGAACTTAGAGAAAACATCTGATCAAATGAATGGTGTTGACATACCGAGATTTCGTGTCATCAATCTCACCACACCTTCACGATTTAGATGTACCAAATGATTATATTTTCCATTGATATAATTTACTTCACTTATATTAAGCACATTGATTTTCCTTGGTGGATTGTCAGATATTTAATTTTATTATCGTTATTTATGCCGACTGGTGATTTCTATATATATAGGTAAGTGACAAGATTACAACGGATCAAAGTGAGTCCTACTCAGTTTATCGTCACAATTCATCTTTTGGTAGAGTGTTACGTAAAATTTATACCTGTGTTAATTTATTGTCGGTTAGTAATACACTCTAAAGTGGCGAGTCACATTAGTTCGCGAAACGCCAGAAATGCAATTCTTCCACTCAACAATCATATCTTTGTACTCGTCAACTAACTTTCACATAGTTGCTATAAATCAATTCAATACAAAACATTCAATGTTTATTGTAATTTCCTTGTATATGAGTCAACAGAATCAACGGTCATATCATTTGTGTTATTGATATATCTCGCTGTCCACTCTAAGTTTTTCGGATATTTAAATTTTCTCCGTTAGGAGGTGAATACTGACTGAGAAGCATTGAAAGTTCATTTACTACATACAGAATATTTGCTAGGTACATGTAGAGATTGTTCATCTCATAACGTTTCATCAAATACTGATTTCATATTCTTATGTTCAACTGCTTCTAATTCTGACAAATTATATATCAGTGTGAATCCATTGTTTAGAGGTAAATCTCAAAAGTGCAATGAAACGTCAATTGAGTACTGAATCTTCGAATTACTCACCTGTAGAATAAAATATTTTGCCACTTCATCCGATCACATACACGTTCGCTTTTATACTCTTATTTCACAATGAGATTGTGAGTTTTAGCCAATCACCTCATCATGAATACGATCAGCTTGATAATGGCTGTTCAGAGATGAATACAAAGTTAAGCGGATTATATACAGTGGACGTGTGAAACATTGATGCATGAGAGAATTGAGAAATAATACCAATAGTAATCCTAATGCAACTAATAAATGCACGCACACATACACACAAGTAGATGAATGAACAGTTTTGAGATAAAGGATAAGATTATCTTGTGATCTGGTTAAAGAATAATAAGGACAACAATCGTTATTTTCTCGGACTCCACATTACAGACTGATCTGAGTTTGAGGTTGATTGAAAACTAGGATGCGTTTCACTACTGTTATGTCCAATCAGGTTACTCCTCAGAGGTGTGCATCGAAGACCTCACCAATGGTTAGACGTTCGACTGTCGGATTTTGTGGATAGCATTCAACCTCTACAATTCTGATCCGATATCCGAATGTTCGCATGGTTATCTTCAATCAATTCGCAAAGTAGAGATTATCAACGATACGATTTATGAATGAGGATGAACTCTATGGGTTTGTTTGTACAGATTGGTGTCACTAATTTGTTGAAATACTCGTGCAATTTGTCATGAGCTTCTCCAATATATATTTATAGTTTCGTTTACGAAATTTACTGAAAGACATCGGAATGTCGGACAAATGAACTCTCCACCCACCAGTGTATCTTAGTAGCAATCACTTCGAGCAAAATCCACAGTTTGGCTGATGAAAATCACCATGTGAATAAAATGTGAGCAAACGAAGTGATTTCGAAGTGAATCCAGTATTCAAGCCGATCGTCTTCCATCATCATCAGAAAGAACAGTGAGAAATACAAACACAAATCAAATCGTGTTATTGATCCAGTGACAGTCTGTGATTTTGGTACGGAACGATGAGTGGTGTTCACATGAATGCATTCATGATTCTAATTTGACTACAACACATCACTCTATGTACACAGTGTAATCACTTATTTGAGTGAGTGGTGGTGAATTCATGATCACTAGAGTATGCATTGAATAAAAGTGCGAATTACGAGTTCCCGCATTACACCACAATCACTAGCTCTGTTTCAAATTATCATAAAGATTTTTCAATAGTTCACGTCTTTCAATTATGTAAGGAGAAAGCGACAAAAAGGAAACATGGAACTTGAGTGGTTAACATGTATCAATATCAATGTTGCACTTGATAGTTTGAAATAAGTAGAGCATTGTATGGAGAGTTGATGATAAGATTACTCTCTGTTATATCCCATTGAGTGGAAGAATTGTATCTCTGGCGTTTCGCGAACTAATGTGACACGCCACTTTAGAATGTTGTTATGTCTTTGAATCGCTTTTACCTCGTTGATACTTTGTGATGACTTGACCTTGATCTGTCTATTCTAGATTATGGCCTTGACGCGATAGGCTGAGCGGCTTAACCTTCAGTCTCGTACGCGTGACTTCGAGATGGGGTAGAGAGAAAACTATTCTAGAACCTCATTGGTTGGGAAGCACGCAAGTGGGAGAATACAGGATAGTTGGAACACTCTTGTTTCTTTGAATTCGTAATAGTGCAAAAATGTAGATGAATAAATAAGCAAATATCCTGACCAAAACGTACGATAATTTCGAAAAATACAATTATGTCCGAAACTAGGAATTACTATAGAAAATAAGATGCAAAATATTACGTTTAAATTACAATATTTTCATGACAAAAATGAGCATGGCAGTGAATGTTACATAGAACGAAGGCTCTTGTTATGTAGAATAAAATAGGGACAAAAATAAATATAAATGTTTAACAAGGTTTGAATGAAATGAAATAACGTCTATAAAATAACTTTTGCAGTTCTCTCGACTTCTTATTTCCCCGTTCACAACAAGTGTATTACTAACCGACATTAAATTAACACAGGTATAAATTGTACATAACACTCTACCAAAAGATGAATTGTGATGATGTAGTCATCAGGAATCACTGTGATCCGTTGTAATCTTGTCACTTACCTATATATATAGAAATCACCAGTCGGCATAAATAACGATAATAAAATTAAATATCTGACAATCCACCAAGGAAAATCAATGTGCTTAATATAAGTGAAGTAAATTATATCAATGGAAAATATAATCATTTGGTACATCTAAATCGTGAAGGTGTGGTGAGATTGATGACACGAAATCTCGGTATGTCAACACCATTCATTTGATCAGATGTTTTCTCTAAGTTCTTAATTTAGTTTATAGATTACAAATCAATATAGTGTTAACTAGACGTTAATGATCTGAATATACTTGATCAGCATGTTGAATTAAGGAAACAGTCATATCTGTCCAAGTGATCATTGTTGTTTCTCAAACTAACCAGTTCATTTGAGATGATGCAATATGTATGAACTGTCAAACAAATCAGATAAATCTTCAGGTGATCTGAAAATATTTAACGTTTTATTCCAGATGACACAAATTATCTCTTCAACATGATGTATACTCACCCCTCGATTTGTTAGATGATAATTCTGCTTTTAATTAGTGAACACTGTAATGATGCATTTAGACTATTTCAGTTGAATGGATCTAAATAAGTTTTCCAAATCTTTATAGTGAATACCCAAACAAATAAAACGTCGCGCAATTCAATTAAAACGACTTCACTTATATAAATGAGTATAATACGTGAGTACCTAATTACCGACAATGAGACAAGATTTCTCATATCTATTACTGAATAACTTATATGTCAGTGATGATGAGTGTAGTTGTTGTCATTAGTTATGTGGTGACATTCTTATAATGCCCACTTAACTTATTAATTCTGCAACCCTCAATTAAGCACGAACCATCAATCAGCATTCCCCAACACACTCTGTCCAAAGCCTCCCATTATAGTTCTATCCAATGCTGTTCATTCTTATGCTGTTTGTTTCCATTTCAAGGTAAACCTTAGCAATGATACGTGACTTGACAGTCGTTATGAGTTCAAGATATTCTTCAACTGTAGATGTGCTCGGCCTACTTTGCCGATCCGCACAATCACAACTTGTACTTTCACCATTCAACATTGTGATATTTTGAGTGAACATAAATCTGATCGTTAGTTCAACCTCACCATCAACCACATAAAATGAGTACGTGTGATCTCATTCTCAGATGATTAGCTAAAGGTCGTTCAATCTGCTTACTCATATGATGTGATCTAGTTAGTGTCTCACCGTAATCTATCATACATGTACTAATGCAGTGATTTATTCTGAAATCCATAATAATCTTGTGCATAGTTACACGACGAAAATTTGAAGGTCATTGATTGCAACATTAAAACGTGTCAGTAATATCTCACTAGTTTGAGCAAGGTTCTTAAAGAAGAGGTTTAACCAACACAATTTTCAAGCGATAAAATCATTTGATCATTTATCTCACCAGAATATAGTTCCATGCAAACGTGTATTGATTTCAGTGAAAATCGAAGAAGTACTTCGAATCCTACATTGTCAAATGCGTTTTTAATGAGTTTTTGCTTCACCTAACACATGGTCCTCTTTCTTCTACAAACATATTTGAATTACCTCACTCCTGACTTCTTTTTACTTGACAGAGTTTATCAACATTATTTTTTGATGAGCAATTCAAACGCACACTATTGGTACATCACTTTTCTGTTGTTGTGGTGGAATTTCCTGGACTATTAGTTACTGGGTACCCATACACTCAATATGCCCTTAAATGGAATTGTGAGGATGAACGTGTTTGAAACCATCTCTCTCTTTCGAAATGCTCTCTCATGGCCACGGATATGCAGCCACTGTCAGAGATTTCTTACTCACTGCAACACTGTGACGAAGGTGTTCTAAACGAAATTGAGAGGATGAAAAGCGAATACCCGGTTGCGTACCCGGATTGATAGACACGTAGAATCCACCTTGCACGGTTGAAAAACCCAGATTCTAAACCTTTAGTTTATGCTATCTCCGGAATCCTGAGGAAGAAAATGGTGTATGAACCAATTGTATGTCACCGGCCAACGTGCGACCGCGTCTCTCAACGTTGCGCCGCTGTCATGTGGACTGGAACTCCAAGTCAATGGCTCGGTGAGTGGCCATCTTAATAACCTGTCTCGGTTTCAGAAACAATACAGTATTCCGACACAAACACATTGATAATTATCACTGGAAGAATTATTCTTGTTTCAACTCTCATTCTGGCAAACCATATTCACAATCATGTGATAACCCTCGTTTTCATTTGTTTTGTACTACGACAATTATGTACTACCATTTATTCTAATTTTGTATGTTTCATTTTTCAGCTCATATATAAATATGTAACAAAAGTATATTTGTTATTAACTGTCCACCCAATGTTCAGTTTATTTGAAACTATCAAGTCCAACCTTGGTATGGATACATTAATACATGCCTGGTTCACTCGAGACCAGTATTGAAGACTCTAGTGATGTACTAGAAATTCACTCTCCATCTGTCACTTCACAAGGCTATTTTCACAGGCGCTTTTCTAGGGATCCTGTTGCACTGACCGGCTGGATCCCCATTAACAGTCGGTTACGTGTTGTTACACAAGAAACCTCCACTAAACTGAGTCGAAATCGATGTCTTTTCGTCATCTTCACCAACTTTCCGACGGATTGTAGCCCGGATGCGACCAAGAGTGATTGTTACCATTAGTCACCTGATCTACAGAAAGTGCGATCGACAGATAGTTTAGTGTAAACCGGAGACCTAAATGACCTGGTCTGGTGTTTAGGAACAGACGATAGTCATCTAGACAACTGGTGGGCACTTGTTGGTCTTAGGTCAGATAACAGTGACCATCTACTGAAACTGTGTGCAGGCTACAACCTGTTTTATTGTTTGCACTAGCCACTGACACAGTCACCCTTGATGTTCTACCTAGCGTCATCCCTCTGTATCTCAATTCGGGACGCAGACCAATCGCATTGGGTCATATGAGTCTGTGCAAAACTGCTGCTCTGTTTAGAGTACCCATCTAGACTTTGATTACGTTCATGTAGCGTTCATCTGATACTACGTATCATACGCCAGAAAGTTATTGTTTTAAACAGATCAATCTCATCAAATTAGTGGGTCTTCTGCCGCAACTACATATCAAACGCAACGAAGATCAAGGCTACCATTCCACCGAAACCTACAGAAGGGCATTGACTAGAAATGCATTACGCCATGAAATTGGAGAGTAAATTCGATTGCGTCTTCGCAAAACGTCCGGCATTTGAGCATACTTGATCAAGGTTCCATCGAAATATTCACAATCTTAGCATACAAGCACGGTCAAATGCCAGGGTAAACAAACCGAGCTTACAGGAATAACAGACAACGTGATATGTAGTATTTATTGATACTATGATTATTTTACTTTGTACTAAGTAGTTATATCAATAAATGTCATATATATGCCTGCGAATTTTCAATGCTTCCATGGGTTTCTTAGAGTTCACATGAACATCATTGAAGGTGAACGGTGATAAATCGAATAATGTTTCGAACCAATTGATGAATTTTTAAAAACACGGAGATCAGCGATCAGATCTCTCTCACCGAACTTATTATCAAGCTGTACATTAGTACTTATATGTATAGACATGTAGATCTTACTACTTAGAGGTCTGATTCAGTGACGACATCCGAACAATGAATAATCATGGTGATGCACTCGAATTATTATAAAGCTAGATTACATATTGTGAATAATAACAGCAGACATAATAATTTAGTAGCGAAATACAGTGTGAATGTAGTAAGACGATTGGAATGTTGCTAACAGTTTGAGAATAAAGAATATAACTACAGAATTATTTTAACTAGAAATAATGACGAGAAGTAACAGGAATTGTACCGTTCAACAGAAATGGCTACAATTATATTATCAGTAACATCTTGAATGATCATCAAAACTTCATGAAGCTGAATGACCAAGAGTACGTCAATAATAAGACAGAGGAGAATAAACTTACCAGATCTCTAGAAAGCTCAGATATCAACAGATGATTCGAACGAGCATACACAAAACAACAATTCCGGTAGCTACTGATTTACCTAAGTAATACACACTACTGAATGTATAGAAACAGATTCCGTAATTACATTATTCTCCCTATATCTCTAATCTCATATTCACCACATTCATTCTGATCGCTATTCATCTCACGATTTTACTTCACTTCTAAGCTTGTAGAATTATGGTCTACTATGATATTAGTACTGCTCTGATAATAGACCTAATCCTAAAATTGTAGATTTGTTATGATATAACTGCCTAATCTATAAGATCTTACGTGGAAGTCGCATCATCGTCTACATCAACTCACTGTATCGTATCAATTATCAATACATGATGTAAAACAAGGTTATGCTGGAGAAGGAACAATATATTTAATATGAATAAAAGATATAAGGTAATATTCAGAGGGACCACGCCTGCATGGCTGAGCCATGCCATCCGATTAACTTCAATTCATTCAATTCTCTGTTCGCGCCTTCTCCATCGTTACGTATTTCTCCGCGGTAAATATTGAATATCTATTTTCTGAGTAGTCTCGTGTTCAGCTTTGTGGATTGTGTGGTTATGGTCCAATGCCACTACACTACTCTCCCACCAGAATCAACGTGGTGTTGGTTCGATACCGAATTGGATGGGATTGTCGTGCGTCGAACGTTACCACGACTAGTAAGCATCCCCCGGGTAGTGATAAGCTGAAAGATAAATCAAAACGGAAGGCGGCAGCATCTGGTCGGGAAACACATGTAATTATTTTTAAATATCTGCCTTCATACTTAACACGCTTAAAATGAAAATTTGGATGAAGATTATTTGAGCTATAAAAATGGGATTACAATAATAATAATAAACTGATGCGTGTTAATAGCCGTTGGTTAATAACTTAACGTATAAGTAGTTAGTATTTTGTGTATAGAAATATTAAAGTAATGAATATTGTAGAAATGTTGATATTGGTATTAGTTTCGGTTTAAATTATGGAATCATTTCACAATTATGCCGGTAACTTGTCCATATGTGATTTCCAATTGCATCTGTATTAGTAGGCTAACTGGAAGAACAAAAGTATTACCATGGAAAAGAATTCCAACTAGTGTTCCAGTTAGTTTGATACGGTTTATTTAGTTACGGGGAGATTTTCTCAACCTCATTTTTATTTGGCCGTGATAGAATTTAGTATACTACTAATACACATGAATGGTTATCAAGACAAAATTTACATACGTGAGTGATAATTATATGAATTTTGGACAGATAGCTAAGAGCGATTCGCTAAACATGATTGCATTCGTATGAGACATGGTTTAGACTCAATGTTCTGATCTGCCATAGAATATTTATTTATATTTATACCTACTGGTTGATGGTGCATACAAGTTAGTTGCAAGTATGCAGTTTATCATAAGGCGGAATACGATTTAATTGAGATATAGTGATTACAAGTTATTGAAATCAGTTAAGCCTATGTGTGACATTACTAGGTGATGTGCTGCAAGATGTATTCGGCTAAATAAGTTTTTACAAGATGATTAACCGTGAGTGATGCTCATGTGATTATCAGGGAGTACATAAGTTGTAACCAAGGGGAGTACACTCCCAACTCATGCCTATGATAATGGATTGAACCTTAGTCAGTGTTGGGGTAAATTCGACATTGATGTTTTCAGTTTGCAGGAGATTTGCTCGACTGCTTATACTGATTATTTGCATGCATGATTGTGTCGCTAAACCATCAATTACACTGACAAGGTTTTGAGATATTTACTGAATGAGCAACTGATAGAGAAACATACTGTAATCATCTGTAGTGAATGAGGACAAAAGAAAAACAACACTAGTGATAATTATAAGTCAATTTGCTGACCGATTTTGTTAATGGTTTCATTAATTTTATCAATCATATTACGTGATTGTCAAGTCATGACAATGCTATATGACGATATCCTGAAACTATTACGTTTAACTAGTTATAGTGTTGAATGAAGATGAGTCAGTGGAAAAATAGGTATTGTTGCTTTACGTGATTCAAAATTATCAGAAATTTGTAGCGTCAAAGAATCAGAGCTACCTTATTATATAATAAATTTCAATTCGAGGATATTCGTCTAGCGTTAATTTTAGTAGGCTCCAGGGTTTTGATGTTAAACATTTGTTTAGCCAAAAACTGCCTGAGAATTTAGTTATTTTACTAGTGCAGTTGATAGTCCCTAAATTTGTAATCTTATTATCTAAACTATGTTCGCATTTTAGGCTGCTAATATGATAAATCAATCCATAAACCCAAATACGATTAGCAACAACGACTATGATGGGTTTATTGATAAATGTGAAAGGCGATTCAGATGATTTTTAAATTTAGAAGACATGAAGATATAGTGCAACGTATGTACGGGCCAGGTTAACATGCAGGTAGGTTGTTGACGTATATGACAATTTAAAAATAATGAACGTACCAGAAAAAGTCATTTCAAAGTTAAGATTGCTTATGAAACTTCAGGAAGGAATATGACACGTTATAAACATTCTATAAGAAGTTAGTGCATTTAGCCTAGTGACACTTACAAACATGTGGCAAAAGCAACTGGAAAATATATACATGTTAAGTGGAAAAAATCGGCGAGACTCTGATTTAGCGACGACCTTTGAACGAATCTTAAATGACCTTGTCAATTACTAGCCAATCTGAAGACAGTTAGGATAATGTGAAAATATATTGTAAGTAAGTAATGAATTACAGTGAATATTCTTCTTTTACATGATTTAAAAACTTGTTAAGGTTTGATAAAGGTTCAGAGGTTCTGAATTCATAACACATTTGGTATAGAAACTCGTCCATAGGGTTAGTGGTTAGGGTTGTAGCCTAGGGTTAGGGTTAAGGCTAAGGGTTAGGGTTAAGGCTAGAGTGCTAACATGCGATCAGTTTACAACGGATTTTGGAGGTTAGGGTTGTATGTTAGCGTACCAATATTCATGTGTTCAAATAAATAAATAAATAAATATTTAGGGTTAGGGTTATGGTTAGGGTCAGGGTTAAGGTTGGGGTTGTACCCTGTCAATAAACACCTCTTCCCTAAAATTCGAAGTGAACCGATCGCATGTGAACACCTTGACCCTAACCTTAACGCTAACCTTAACCTTAAACCCTAACCTTAACCTAACCCTAACCTTAGCTCCAAACCCTAACCCTATGGACGAGTTTCTATACAATATGCATTATGAATTCAGATTTTCTGAGCCATTATCAAACCTTAACAAGTTTTTAAATAATGTAAAAGAAGAATATCCACTGTAATTCATTACTTTCTTGTAATATATTTTTACTTTATACTATCTTCTGATTGGCTGATAATTGAAATTGCTCAAACGCTTCTCATTGGCTCGTCCCTAAATTAGAGTTTTGCCGTCCCATCTCTTTTAACCTCTCATTAATCATCTCCTCTCTAAAATCCGCTGTGAACCGACCGTATGTTAGCATAGCGTGTTGAGCTTGGCTCCGTGACATTGAAATTGCTCAAACGCTTCTGATTGGCTCGTCGCTAAATTAGAGACTCGCCAAAAAATCATCCGGTAAAATAGCTGAACTCGCCTGGATTATTTTTGAAAATTAGATTATTCAGTAGACGACACATACAACGCCATTCGTGAGGAGTAGTAATGATCCTAAGGCATCCAGAATAGAACCTGCAGTATGGCAATTAATTACAGTGTAGTTGATGCTGTTGACGTTTTTGCCACTCGCCCGGATCAGAACAATGGAATGAATCCAGATAATTGTGTGGTTGCCAT
This sequence comes from Schistosoma haematobium, assembly GCF_000699445.3. Lineage (NCBI taxonomy): Eukaryota > Metazoa > Platyhelminthes > Trematoda > Strigeidida > Schistosomatidae > Schistosoma > Schistosoma haematobium. Next base: position 45,348,635 of record NC_067197.1, on the reverse strand, counting down.
TGAGTGAGCCATCCAAAATGATTGCAGAAAACTTATAGCTGAGACTCACCGTATGTTTTTGGAGAAGTGTCATCCTTGTTGTTTGGCAATAGAACTCGAAATATGAAATTGGGCAGGCAGTAGTCGAAAGAAAAGATATTACAGGATAGTGCATAGTTTAAAACAGGATGAGGTGTTAAGTGAAGGAACACTGAGAATTAGATTCAGATAACTTTTTAGTCCATGATTGCATTGTTAGTCAATGTATATTTACGTTATTTACAGGTCATATTTTCTAGAGCTAGATGTTTAAACAAGACTATGTCGCTGAAGCAGTAAATGCTACTAAAGCTTGTTAATGAACCATCAAAGCTAATTAGTTAATAAAGACGACCAGTTTTTACTATCGATTGACCTAGTATGTTATGAGAAGTAGTCAGTATAACATTACGATGATACCTGTGAGCATTAATCAGAGGACCATTAGAATAATGGGTTTACACAAATAAAAATCGATTGAGAAATTTAAGGTGGAGATTCAAGTTAACACATCGTATTATTGAGCCAAACAGCAGCAATGTCATATCACATGTTATTGTGTGGCCGAGAAAATTGACCTTAGCTAACGCTCGCTTTTAACCGAGACACAGGAACATTTGACAATGTACAACTATGGGAGGAAAGACTATGGAAGTCTCATTCTTGAACATCTAATCGACCTCAGTCATTCTGCTGGTCCTCAGTTTCGTTTTACGGTTGTTTATACGATTCGTCTAAATCTACTTACATTTCTTCGCATCCAACCCCAGAAAATAGCCGAAGATCTCACCATCCATCAGCTCAAGCTGGAAACATGCCTACAAAACACGTGAGTCCTTAAGTTGTTAATACCCTGAACTTAATCTGTTATAATTATCAATGCTGTATTTCCCCAATTACGTATGTCTCATATTTCCATTATTTTATTCAGAGTTGCTCATGATATCGCTTCATTTATTTCACACACCTCATTACTTTTATTTACTTTCAGTTATTGTAACGAGAACCTTCTATAACACATTCATTTGAGTGATGAATATTCTTCTCGGAGAATTCACTTCAGGTTCTACAACCCTTTGTCCAAATTATTATTCCAAATAACGTGGTCAGAATTTTCGTGCAGCGAGCATCACTTCAAATTGTCACACTCGAATCAAAGATGATCATTCGAGATGTTACTGATAATGTAATTGTAGTCATTTTTGTTAAACAGTGCACTACCTGTTTCTTCTAGTCATTAATTCTAGTTAAAATAATTCTGTAGTTATATCCTTTATTCTCAAACTGTTGGCAACATTCCAATCATCTCACTACATTCACACTGTATTTCGTTACTAAATTATTATGTCTGTTGTTATTATTCACATTAGGTTATCTAGTTTTATAATAATTCGAGTACACCATCATGATTATCACTTGTTTGGATGTCCTCACTGAATCTGACCTCTAAGAAGTAAGTAAGTAACATTTAACATATCTCTACATATAAGTACTAATGTACAGCTTGATAATAAGTTCAGTGAAAAGAGATCTCTTCGCTGATCTCCGTGTTTTTAAAACTCATTAATTGGTTCGAAACATTATTCGATTTATCACCGTTCACCTTCAATGATGTTCATGTGAACGCTAAGAAACCCGTGGGAACATTCAAAACTCGCAGGCAGATGTATGGCATTTATTGATAAAACTACCTAATAAAAACTAAAATAATCATGGTATCAATAAGTACTACATATCACGTTGTCTATAATTCCTGTAAGCTTGGTTTGTTTAGGCTGGTATTCGACCTTCCTTATATGCTATTATGGAGAATATTTCGATAAAATCTTGGGCAAATTGCTTTCTCGATGCAACGACACCGCCATACACCTGTATACCGAAGCGGGAGTGTTGGGTTATATCAAGAGGTGGTGAATCGGGTTTCGGTTCTCCACGAAAGTATGGTTTGAATGTACTAAATGGCAATTCTATTCGTTGTCGTTCTCCTGATGTCTGTAAAGATTTCATAGAAATTACATTGAATTATTCTACACATTTAAACACCACATTACCTCGAAAAACGACTCATACGATTGACAAGTGAGTATTTCCGAACAGTTTCCATAGAAGATCAATTTCATGTTGGGATTTCTACCATGTGTACGTATTTCAATGATAACACCAGTATAGTTTGACAAGTTCCAGTTATTAAATTTGTGGTGGACACCAGCGAATCCTGATCCATCTGGTTGTGGATTGATTTTATAGTATAATATTGCCGACTGGTTATTCTAAACATAGTGTTAGTCAAATTATATCTATAAATAAAACTTACATAAGCAGTATGTGGTACGAGTGCAGCTATAGACCGTCCTTCAACTCCAAATGTATCTGATACTTCAAACAGAGATGTTCCATGTTCCGTGAAGTTGAACAGAGTTAAATTCTCCGAATCACTTCGCTGCATGAGGGTTATTGGTTTAGAATGGCGGTTGAAATCAGATGTCATCATGCCATCGCTTATAGTGAATGATTGAGTCGCATCCGTTTGTGTTGAGTATTCATCCGTAGTGTTGCAAGTATTGAGCAATAGAGTTGTAAGTATTAAAACAGCAAATGAGTTATTTCTAACTGACATTCTGAGGTGAAACAGCCTGAAATTCAGTTGAACTATTTATCTGCAAGGCAAAGTATAATCTTAATTAAAGTTCTGTTGACAATGTATTATCAGTTTAGTGTGAGATGTTTGTGCACTATGGCGGATTGATAAGAGTTATACATCGACGCGATCGGGTACAGAATCAACTAAATCTCACATAGTTGCTATAAGTCAATTCAAGAAAAACATTCAATGTTTATTGTAATTTCCTTGCATATGAGTGAACAGAATCAACGTTCATATCATTTGTGTTATTTAACTATTTCGCTGTCCACTCTATGTTGATCGGAAAATATAAGGTTTCTCCTTAACGACATGAATACTGACTGGAGTTTGTGTGATGCATAGGGTGAATCTCTGACAATTTCCTTGAAAAAGCATCATCACGAACATTGAAAGTAGATTTACTACTTACAGAATATTTGCTAGATACATGTAGAGATTGTTCACTTCATACCGTTTCATCAAATACTGATTTCATATTCTTATGTTCAACTGTTTCTATTACTGACATCAGTGTGAATCCATTGTTTAGAGGTTAATCTCAAAAATGTAATGAAACGTCAATTGACTATTGAATTTTCGAATTACTTACCAGTAGAATAGATCATTTTGCCACTTCATCCGATCACATACACGTTCGCTTTTATACTCTTATTTCACAATGAGATTGTGAGTTTTAGCCAATCACCTCATCATGAATACGATCAGCTTGATAATGGCTGTACAGAGTTGAACACAAAGTTCAGCGGATTAGATGAAGTGGACGTGTGACACATCAATGCATGAGAGAATTGAGAAATAATACCAGTAGTAATCTTAATGGCAGCAATATTATGTTAATAGTTACACGTACGCATACACACAAGTAGATGAATGAACAGTTTTGAGATAAAGGATAAGATTATCTTGTGATCTGGTTAAAGAATATTAAGGACAAGCATCGTTAATTTCTGGCACTCTACATTACAGACAGATCTGAATTTAATGTTGATTCATAACTAAGGTGCAATTGAATACTAATATGTCCAATCAGGTTACTCCTCAGAGGCGTGCATCGAAAAGCTCACCAATGGTTAGACGATCGATTGTCGGATTTTCTGGATAGCATTCAACCTCTACAATTCTGATCCGATATCCGAATGTTCGCATGGTTATCTTCAATCAATTCGCAAAGTAGAGATTATCAATGATACGATTTATGAATGAGGATGAACTCTATGGGTTTGTTTGTACAGATTGATGTCACTAATTTGTTGAAATACTCGTGCAATTTATCATGAGCTTCTCCAATATATATTTATAGTTTCGTTTACGAAATTTACTGAAAGACATCGGAATGTCGGACAAATGAACTCTACACCCACCAGTGTATCATAGTAGCAATCATTTCGAGCGAAATCCACAGTTTAGCTGACGAAAATCACCATGTGAATAAAATGTGAGCAAACGAAGTGATTTCAAAGTGAATCCAGTGTTCAAGCCGATTGTCTTCCATCATCATCAGAAAGAACAGTGAGAAATACAAAGACAAGTCAAATGGTTCTATTGATCCAGTGACTTGGATTAATTTTAATTTGGTTATTTATTCTCTGAAGAAGTGACTTACACTAAGTCACTAAACGTCGGAAAATCCAATTTTCTACTCACTGGGATATTCCAAATATAATATTTTTATTTATGATCCAGTGACAGTTTGTGATTTCGGTACAGAACGATGAGTGTTGTTCACATGAATGCGTTCATGATTCTAATTTGAATACAACACATTACTCTATGTTCACAGTATAATCAATCATTTGAGTGAGTGGTGGTGAATTCATGTTCACTAGGGTATGCACTGAATAAATGTGAGAATTACTAATTCATATATTACACCACAGTCACTAGTTCTATTTCAAACTATCATGAAGATTTTTGAATAGTTCACGTCTTTGAATTGTATAAGGAGAGAGCAACAGAAAGGAAATACGGAACTTGAGTAGTTAACATGTATCAATACCAATGTTTGACTTGATAGTTTGAAAAAAATTGAGCATTGGATAAAGAGTTGATCATAAGTTTACCAGGTTTACTGTTATATCTGAATAAGTGGAAGAATTGCATTTCTGGCGTTTCGCGAACGAACGTGACTCGCCACTTTAGAGTGTATTACTAACCGACATTAAATTAACACAGGTATAAATTGTACATAACACTCTACCAAAAGATGAATTGTGATGATGTAGTCATTAGGAATCACTGTGATCCGTTGTAATCTTGTCACTTACCTATATATAATGAAATTACCAGTCGACATAATTAACGATAATAAAATGAAATATCTGACAAACAACTAAGATAAATCATTTTGGTGAATAAGAGTGAAGTAAAATGTAATAATGGAAAATATAATCATTTGGTACATCTAAATCGTGAAGGTGTGGTGAGATTGATGACACAAAATCTCGGTATGTCAACACCATTCATTTGATCAGATGTTTTCTCTAAGTTCTTAATTTAGTTTATAGATTACAAATCAATATAGTGTTAACTAGACGTTAATGATCTGAATATACTTGATCAGCGTGTTGAATTAAGGAAACAGTCATATCTGTCCAAGTGATCATTGTTGTTTCTCAAACTAACCAGTTCATTTGAGATGATGCAATATGTATGAACTGTCAAACAAATCAGATAAATCTTCAGGTGATCTGAAAATATTTAACGTTTTATTCCAGATGACACAAATTATCTCTTCAACATGATGTATACTCACCCCTCGATTTGTTAGATGATAATTCTGCTTTTAATTAGTGAACACTGTAATGATGCATTTAGACTATTTCAGTTGAATGGATCTAAATAAGTTTTCCAAATCTTTATAGTGAATACCCAAACAAATAAAACGTCGCGCAATTCAATTAAAACGACTTCACTTATATAAATGAGTATAATACGTGAGTACCTAATTACCGACAATGAGACAAGATTTCTCATATCTATTACTGAATAACTTATATGTCAGTGATGATGAGTGTAGTTGTTGTCATTAGTTATGTGGTGACATTCTTATAATGCCCACTTAACTTATTAATTCTGCAACCCTCAATTAAGCACGAACCATCAATCAGCATTCCCCAACACACTCTGTCCAAAGCCTCCCATTATAGTTCTATCCAATGCTGTTCATTCTTATGCTGTTTGTTTCCATTTCAAGGTAAACCTTAGCAATGATACGTGACTTGACAGTCGTTATGAGTTCAAGATATTCTTCAACTGTAGATGTGCTCGGCCTACTTTGCCGATCCGCACAATCACAACTTGTACTTTCACCATTCAACATTGTGATATTTTGAGTGAACATAAATCTGATCGTTAGTTCAACCTCACCATCAACCACATAAAATGAGTACGTGTGATCTCATTCTCAGATGATTAGCTAAAGGTCGTTCAATCTGCTTACTCATATGATGTGATCTAGTTAGTGTCTCACCGTAATCTATCATACATGTACTAATGCAGTGATTTATTCTGAAATCCATAATAATCTTGTGCATAGTTACACGACGAAAATTTGAAGGTCATTGATTGCAATCTTAAAACGTGTCAGTAAAATCTCACCAGTTTGACGAAGTTTGTTAAATGAAGAGGTTTAACCAACACAATATTCAAGCGATAAAATCATTCAATCATTTATCTCACCAGAATATAGTTCCATGCAAACGTGTATTGATTTTAGTGAAAATCGAAGAAATACTCCGAAGTGTATATTCCCAAATACGTGTTCGTTGAATCTTTGCTTCACCATCCACACGTTATTCTCTCTTCTAGAAACATTTGAATTAACTTATTACTGACTTTTTAATTTGACAGAGTTTGTATAGTTTGACTGAAAAAGTGTTAGGATCAAACGCGTCACCAAACTCTGAATGTATTTCACATCGTTAACACATACTCCTATTCACAGACAATCCTCGGTGCACAACGCACATTCAGTTCAACACAAAATTAACAACGATTTGACATTACAATCTCAAACCATCTACTTAAATAGTTTTTTGCTAATACATGGGAATTTCATCTGCTTGACAGATTGTTTACACATTATATCATCCAGATATTTGAGGCCACACTCGAATATTGTTTGTAGACAAATAAGTATGTGAGCAGTTTGAAATTATTTTTGAAATCCTCGGTGGAATAGATGTTGATCCAGTGGAATTTTCATCGAAAATTCACTTGATGATTCTGCTGGATGACACATCTCTTTAATGGAAAAGGCACAAACTACACACTTGTTCGTTATGAGTTGGTGAAAACATTTAGCGGTTCGTGTGATTGTAGTGCACCGTCGGCAAAGATTACGATGTGTGTGTGAAGTTAGTAAGACTCGCTACAACCTAAGCCAAATAATCATTCTCTAAACTATTAGTCAAAAGCTGTTTCTACCTATATTTCTTGGCGTCCATTTTATTTTTTGTGTCATATTACGATCAACATTATTGATTGATGAGCAATTCAAACACACACTATTGGCCCATCATTCTTCTGTTGTTGTAGTGGACTTTCCTGGACTATTAGTTACTGGGTACCCATACACTCAATATGCCCTTAAATGGAATTGTACGGATGAACTTGGGTAGAACCATCTCTCTCTTTCGAAATGCTCTCCCATGGCTACGGGTATGCAGCCACTGTCAGAGATTTCTCACTCACTGCAACACTGTGACGAAGGTGTTGTATACAAAATTGAGAGGATGAAAAGCGAATACCCGGTTGCGTACCCGGATTGATAGACACGTAGAATCCACCTTGCACGGTTGAAAAACCCTGATTCTAGACCATTAGTTTATGTGGTCTTCAGAATCCTGAGGAACAAAAATGGCGTACGAACCGATTGTATGTCTCCGGCTAGCATGTGACTGCGTTTCTCAACGTTGCTCCGCTGTCATGTGGACCGGACCTCGAAGCCGATGGCTCGGTGAGTGACCATCCTAATAACCTGCCATGGTTTCAGAAACAAGAAATTATCCCAACTCATGCACCATGGAAATTACCACTGGAAGAATTATTCTTGTTTCAACTCTCATTCTGGCAAACCATATTCACAATCATTTGTTTTATATTACGACACTTATGTACTCCCATTTATCCTAATTTTTTATGTTTTATTTTTCACCTCATATATAAATATGAAACAAAAGTATATATGTTCTTAACTCTCCACTCAATGTTCAGTTTATTTGAAACTATCAAGTCTAACCTTGGTATGGACACATCAATATATGCGTGGTTAACTTGAGACCAGTATTGAAGACTCTAGTGATGTACTAGAAATTCACTCTCCATCTGTCACTTCACAAGCGGTTATCCAGGGATCCCGTTGCACTGATCGGCTGGGTCCCCATTACCAGTCGGTTACGTGTTGTTACACAAGAAAGCTCCACTAAACTGAGTCGAAATCGATGTCTTTTCGTCATTTTCAACAACGCTCTGACAGACTGTTGCCCGGATGCGACCAAGAGTGATTGTTACCACTAGTCTCCTGATCTACAGAAAGTGCGATCCACAGATAGTTTATTACAATCTGGAGACCTAAGTGGTCTGGTTGGGCGTCTAGGAACAGACAATAGTCATCTAGACAACTGGTGGCCAATTGTTGGTCCTAGGTCAGATAACAGTGACGATCTACTGAAACTGTGTGCAGGCTAAATCCTGTTTTTTGTTTGCGCTCACTGTTGACAAAGTCATCCGTGGTGTTCTACTTAGCGTCATCCCTCTATATCTCAAACTGGGACGCAGACCGATCTCATTGAATGATATGAGGTCTATAAGAGGCCCCAACTCCTGAAGTGCCACAAACCCTCAGGCCCTTTTTAATGAAGGTGATGAAATTCTTATTAAGGAACTGATTGCGTTGTTTATAAAGATCTTGCAATTAGAGAGTATTTCGACATCGTCGAAAAAATCGACAGTTGTCCCTATTGTTAAAATGTGTTTGAGTCGTTCTTGCAATAACTATCAAGGGAAAACTCAACTTCTAATCGCGTCCAAACTACTGTCTTCCATCATTCTTCGTAGATTATTCGAAACCAGAGAATAGTTAACTGTTGAAGAGCAGGCTGATTTTCGCTCTAGCTAAAGATGTACTGGTTATATCTTCACGCCCTGTCAAATGATAAAACACCGTCATACTTATCACACGCCAACGATAAAACTGTCCCTCGACATTACGGCCGCCTTCAATTCGCTAGACAGGGTTGTTCTCTGCGACCGTTTTTTGAAGATGACCTAGTCTTACGGTACGATGATACCCAAGCCATGCAACCTGCACTTTATCAGCTGGCGATCAGTGTCTGTATGAATGACATGTGCTTGGCACCTTCTAACTTCAAACTCGTTTTGCAATACCAGTATGATGTTGTCCCTACACTCAAGCTTGGTAGTCAGCATGTAGAGCCAGTAAAATATCCCTGAGCCCCAGCCAAATCATTCGGCAGTTGGTTCACTGAATACCACACAGCTCATTAATTCACGTCATGGTCAAGGACAACCAACGCACGTTAGCCAATCAAACGCCATGAACTGGCCCATGCGGTGGTGGTCACAGTATTTTCTCTGTACCCATTCTAACCAATACATTTCCGTAAAAAAATTCTTTGTGTTATGCGGTCTTGAAAGCAGCCATAGTACTTTCATAGGATGAAGAAGTAATCCAAGTCAGGTGCTGACCGCGAGGTGTGACTTTAAAATTTAGCTGGCTCGTCACACCATTCCCGTCTAACTCGAGCAGGCCCCTGATCACTCGACACAGCTCATCTGCGTTAGTGACCTACGAGTAATTATTAGTTCAGTAGTTTGTGTATCTGAGTAGTTTCCTAAGTGCTGATGGTGACGTAAGTGATGAGACCATAGCGAAAGTCAGAGCGGCTCATGCCAATCTGCGCCACCTTTCGCGTCTTTGCGATGTTATTCTGTCTGTAGAAGATTGGATCTACAACGCGTCGGTGAGAGCAGTTTCGCTCTATTCTTGTGAAATCTGGTCTCCTTGAATTGAAGATGTTAAACGATTCTTGGTGTTGATTCATTTTTGTCCCCAAAGGATTTCTGACATCTAGTGCCAACACCATGTTATTAATGCAGAGGTTCGACAGCGTGTGTTTGGGCACGGCGACGATCATCCAGTTGTTATCGCTATGTTGAAACATCGACTTTGGTGGTCTGAACATGTCTTACGAATTTCGTCCCACGTTGTGCACTATTATTTGACGCTAAAACTGGTTACAAAAGGCTGAGAGGTGATCATTGTGTGACATGGTGTCGTCGTATGGAAGAAAGATGTAACGGACTGGCTTCTGTTGGTCCTCCACGAATACTTGATTGGGGTCCTAGAGATGGCGCGACAGTGGTTAGCGACGTCATCAGACACTACTCAGAATAGAAGCCAGTGGCAGTCCTGCTGTAACTTACTTTTACCTTCTTCATAAAAGTGAACGTAATTTCTCCGGTTGTATTTTCCCTAAACGAACTGATTTTTCTATTATTACTAATAATATTATTATTTCAACCTTATACTATAAATTTCGTTCATTGTTGTTTATCTTTTGTATTGCATTCAATTTACATCCTCTGTCTGTCGCGATTTAAAATAATACTGCTTCTCATAACTAGCTTATCTAATACAATTCTTAGAAATGGCTTTGTATTTTCGAACAACCACACTCTGCCTAGGTCTGTTTTCCGGACACGTTACTTCACTAGATATATTATAAGCTTAGAAAATGACACGTAAAAAAGCTAGCAGGCCTCAAGTCCACAGATCATATAGCACGACCAAGAGAACATACTGCACCTATGATAATATTAGACCAGCTGTCAAACATGCCAGCTATGCAGTTGAAACTCCGTTTGTTGGTTTCCCTTGGTATTGTTTGTTTCAACCTCCCCGTTGACGATTAGTACTGCAGTTGATCACTTTCTTATTAGCATATTTGCATACTGTGTGTATTCCCTCGATATTGCTTTAAGTCACTAACATTATATGCAAAGATGGATAGTGGCTACAGTGGAATCCAGGACTCGCGTTTTGTCCTATTTGGGACTTGTCAGATGAATGTACCTGCATCCCACCGTCGATATTCGATCCGGGACTCTAACCAGTATTGTTTGCTTCAGACGCCATCGCGCATAGTTTAACATTCACCGTACGCAGCATAACTTATGAGATACCTGTGAGATGTTGGAATACAGCACAGAATTCAAAACCTAAAACGGATATAGGGTTTTCCAAAATGTTTGCAAATGCTTTGGCATTAAACGCTGAGTTAAACCGAATGCAGGTGACTTCAATCTACCTGAAATCAACTGAAAGATGGGTAGGTGTCTTCAGAGATATGAAAATTATTTGCTGCTACAAATATTTCTACCCACGATCAATACGTCACGCAACATATGCGCGGTAACAATATCTTGAATTTGGGTTACACGTACAATAAAACACGTTGAAAATTTGTCCACCACTAGTTCTATGCCAACCCGCACACTAAATGCAAAGTGTGAGGAATATCCACACCGAGACATGAAATTCTTAGGTTTTTGGCTGTAAGTTTTTAGTGAAACTTATGAATTGCTCTGATTGATGTGGCTGTGGTAGTCCTCTGTAGGACTATACAGCCGTGTTTGAATACCATTTCTCCTGAAAAAAACGCACAAGTTTCATGACAGTAAGTCTTTATTCCTCCCACGTAAATGTCATGCAAAAGTCAGCAAACTTCACAACCACACACTTTTGAAGACTGTTCAACCCTCTACTAGATATATGAAACTTACGAATCTGTCAGTGCATCACGTGACCTTAATGACAATGAATAAGAGCTCAACGCTCTCAGAACTAGCTCTAAACATACATCTTAAAATTACTTTTGAGTAAACGTAGGTGTAGACCAGAAGATAGCCCATTTCTTATCCAGGATGACACAATCTACAATGATCCCACAGATACATGTGAAATATTCAGCAACTCTTTTGAAAAAAAATTAATGAAAAGCAACTTGCCAACCTCGACAACTTGACACATACATCCAGTAACTGAACAAATGTATATCCCAGTGCTCATAATGAGTATGAGGCAATAAAAAGTCTTCTGAATACTGACAGTATCCCTTCAATACTACTCAAAAAATTATGGTGATAATCCGCCAACCATACTTCTTAGGATATTGACTGTGACATTTTATGCAGGCGTATACCCAGGTAACTGGAAAACAAGCTACATCACATCACATATAAGACTGGGAACAGAATGCTGTTGATTACAGACCTGTAAATATAACCCCAGCTCTTTCACGAATCACTGGGTTTGTAAAACAACAGTATCTCAGAATGCTAACCAATTTGAAATCCTATCTCTGAATCACAGCATAGTGTCCTAACAAGTAGATCGTACATGAACATTGTGTGCTGTGACCACAAAACACAGCGCTGCGAATTACAGGAATTAGCTATAGCCCTTTACTTTGATATAAATGAGACATTTGATAAAGTATCCGCCAAAATATTACATGACAAACCATATTCAGTTGAAAACCATGACCCTGTGATTAGCTGACTTAAACAATTCTTGGATGATTGACACTGTACCACCCAAGTTAACTGAAAAACATCAGCATCCAAGAGGGTAACTAGTGAGGTTATACGAGGGAGTTTTAGGATCTCTTTTATTCGCAATGCACATCGGGAGCTTTTCTAGCTTCTGTCATCTGAGAAAGATTTTCCTGTACGCTAGCGACCTGAAGGTAGTCTGCTCATGCTGTAGAGACAAGATATATAACACTCCCACTTTTATGCAGCAGGATATAAACAAGGCGGCAGTGTAGTGTAGAATGTACAAACTTCAGCTGCATTGGTGTTGGATGCAGTGACCTGGGCCTACATCTTGAAGCAGATGGAATGCTGACATTTGAATATGACCTTAGACCTTGGCTCAAGACACTCGAATGATCTACATTTTCCATTCAGCTTAAAGGCAAGCAAACCTATGTCTGGTATAGTCCGCACATTCCATAAACGTGAGTCTAGGCTGATGCTACATTAAGCTTGTGGCTGCCCAGTGTTTGGATATTGTCCGTTTATACTCAGTAGCCTTCAGGTGATTGACATGTTGAAAATCCAAGGAATATATATATACTTACCAAAGAGGAATTTTTGGCATGAATCGTGATCACAATCACTTTATACAACGTGACAGTAGGGCTAGAACACCTTTGGAAAAGGAGAGTTAAACGTAACGTTGCATTTCACTGCATGCTCGGACACCAAGTTATCACATCATTCAAGCGTGCTGACATTGCATTTTGAAAAAACCGTCAGTTAGGTGGATCCAAATATGTTTCTAGCGCATTTTATCGCCTGGTACCGGCCATAGCTAGTCGGATCTGGTACAATTCATGACAGATGCTTCAGTTTCCTTTACATTCGATATTATAAATACAGAAGCATAAATTATTCATAACAGTGTATTTCGAAAGTACATTCATGACGTTTTTGCAGCCATAATCAATAATTTGCCATAGGAGGGTTACCATATAGATTAAATCGGCAAAATTATGTAGCAGCATATTCATGAAGACTTACTAAGTAGGTTAATCTGATATAACCGTACGATCAGTTCACAGTTTTTCTAACCTGTGACCTGGACAAACACACATGTGGTCTATGCTTCAGTCAAACCCTCATTGCTGTGTGCTACAATTGCAATGCTACGAAAAAGGAAAGAGAAAAAAAGCTGGAGAATCAATGACTATGAGCGGTTGACAAAGTCTGGCTGTATGCACTTGGACAAATCAAAATATGTTTAATTAAAGGCTGGAACTTAAACTAGTTTTTTTACTAGAATGAACAATCATTAATGAAAGAAGAAACAAATTACAGAAACTCAATACAGTGCATAATAAGACGTAACAAAATACAACAGATTCGAACTAATTGAAGGAGGTAAGTGTAAATCACATATGTATCTGCGGCTAACTTTATCATAACACTTTATTTCTGTCTGTGACTCTTTTCATGATCAGTGTCACCAGGTGTCAAACTTGCGGCATCAGATTAAGAGTCAGAACTTGTATGGGGCAGGTTGTCTTGGCAGACCACTAAAGCCAGCTTTAGGGTGAAAACACGAAATGGGGAACTAACAAGCATAGAAGAGCAATGTCATTATCATCAAGTACTTGCTGCAATTCCATTATAAAGAGCCTGAAAAGAATAAAATGTTTTTCTTTACTAACGTGAGAGGATCGAAGCCATCCTTCTCACCGTCAATTTTGCCTGGCCGGTAAATTCACCCTCCCTAACATTTTTTGATGTTACGCTCTTTTAAAATGGTGGTTCGGTTACATTTATGTTACACCTCAAACTCTGTAATATCCTGTTAAAAACATTGTTCCTATGAGTAGTATATCACAAGCATATCGGGGAGTTGAGGTTTATGGATCTAGGAACAAAGACGATTGAGTTACTCGAAAGTTATCGGCTGTCTTCGAAACTGACAACAGTCAATTATACCCAACATATCACCCCTCAGCGACTAGAAGAGAAAACGGACTTGCGGGTAACTTGATATTTTTGGCAGAACAAGCAACTCAAACAAAAATGATACAAAAGTTGTTATTATAGTAGCAGAATATGACCTTCAAGCATGTGACAATTTAGCAAACTCGAAAACATGACAATCAGTCGAGGAACTATAGGCGATGGGTGATTGATCTTGATCAGATTTCAACACATATACAAGTGAGGCAAATATTTTGCTGACAGTTTATATCACGGATTGATATTACCCTGAGAACCATTGGAAACCATTCTCTAAATAATCTCTCACTTTCCGTCATAACTTAGTTTGACTCAATGGAACTAAAAGTAACTTGTGAAGAAGGAATTTTTCGGACAATAAATGAAGGACACTATGCAGTGACAATTCAGAATCCCTGACGTATAACACTTAAGACCGTCCGTTTGAATACTGAAGCATTTCTAGTTTGTCCTTGAGACGGTGACCCTGAAGAGTCCACGCGCCACGTAAGTTGACCTACTTGAAGCTCCGTGCGGACTTTTTGTATTTTCAGTTGCTTGGCTTCCGATTAACGGTACACTGTCTATGAAGACTTTGCAATCGGCACATAAGCATTTATTAGCTATCTTTATTGTTTCACACAGACTGATGACAACTTGATATTAGGGTAAGCCCAGTCTGACTGAATTGTTCATGTTATAGGATTTATAAACTTTCGAGCTAGCTCCTGTATAGCTTCTATATCACTTCGGATCTTGTTATCACACGAGCATAAAGCAAACGTCATAGATATAATGAGCCATCGCCCAATCTTCAGATCATGCACGGTCTTTTATTTATTTAAACACAAAAATTGATACGTGGCATCAAATACATATGCGCCACATAAACCACTCAATTTATGTGAGGGCTGGGATACTTCCCGGGTGTCAAAACCGAAGTAGGTGGTTTATTTAGAGGACCACGCCCTGAGTCCTCACTTGAAGGTCTAATCCACAAAGTAGTACAGCAGCGCCTGGAGATGCAGTCCCATGGTAGGCTGTGACCAACAATAGGTTCATACGCCATTTGTTCCTTCAGGATCCTGAAGTACGTGTGCGCTATTGGTTTGGAATCAGGGTTTTCTAATTCCATTAGGCGGACCCTCTGTGTCCACCAACCCGGTTAAAGTGCCGAACATTCACCAGCCATTTATGATCAGAATTATGACGGTCATTAGTGCATACAACTCCAGACTCATTGTAATACCCAATGAAGCTTACACACTTTGAATCTTCTTAGTTATCAGTCCACTCTTTTGTTAGCTAATTTGTATTTCAGAGATTCAGACTTGTTAATTCCAACAACTATGTGGTGAGTTTAAATATGTTCCATTCTTTGACGTCTAGGTTCTGCGTTGGTATCGATAACTTACACATTACATATTTCATTCGAAAACGCCGACAGACCTGGACGCAACTTATATGTATTCTTAGTTAATTGTTTGTTGGATAGTATTGTAAACTGACTTTGATAACTTCTATCTAATATATTGCACCACTTTATTCTAACGTTACCCTAATCTGTTCTTAGAGATTTTAGATGATGGCGTTTTTAGTGACCCAGACATATTCATTCTTTACGTTTTTCTAGTTATTGAGTTTTAACATCATCTTGTATTCTGTTACGTCAACATTTTTGTGGAGATTGGCCAGTTTAAAGTTTGTTTTCACCCCGAACTAACGTGCCCCTGTAGCACGGGAAATTAGCTTCCTCTTAGTTTATAATTGTGTTTTGCTTTATCGATATTATTATTTCGACCAGTTTTCATCTGGTCAATTCCTTCACAGTTTAGTGATTTATTTATTTATTTGAACACATAAATATTGGTACAAACGGGCAACGAATACATATGCGCCACAGAAGTCACTTGATTTGCATGTGAGCTGTGATACTGTCCGGGTGCCCAGACAGAAACAGTGTAGTGATGTAAAACACATCTCCGTTACCTGATCTACGTATGTGCTAGATCCTAAGTTGTCTAATTTCATGTACACGATTTCTGCTGTCACTAACCTAAGTAAACTCCCCAACCATAACGTATCAACTCTAAGACAGTTTGTAACCGTTTAGTTTTAGTTCCCATAAAATCTATTTGCTAATGTTTGCTTTTTTTCATCCTTCAGTAACTTGGCTGATCCCTAAATTTGTATTGATATCAACAAATAAGTGCCCTCATCGAGAAACCTTCAACTGCGCTTTACGTCTAACATGTGGTTTAGTGATGTATACGATATCGCATTAGGTTTGGGGAACTCCGTCCCACAATATTTGTGCATATTCTTATCGACATTGCTTGTTTTGACGCCTTTCTCTTCTGTTGATGCTGTTCAGGAATTCACCGTTTATCGCGCCCAACAATACGATTTCCAAGGTGTTCGTATTGGTATGTTTCTTTTGCACACGTAAATGACACAGCTTTCTAGGTAGTCGATTGTCGTCTGTAAATTGTGAAGCCCAAACACAAAGCAATAAAATAGTTGGTCGGAACTGCCTTCTTTTACGGTTAGCAGAAGTGACAGTAGATATTATCAAAGATGCCATTTACCACAAAGTTGCTGGAATTATAATTATTCTACCATCCTATCCGTGGTCACAAGCATTAATAAATGTAACATTACCTATTCAACATTTTCTCAGCATTTTATCCATGTAGAAAAGGAGCTATTAACTGATGAATTTCAAATCCCTATCTACTTTACTTTTAACAGTTCATCAGTACAGGAAGTATTTGAACAGGTTAGTCAACTCACTAGGTCCAATACACAGAGCTCAGGGTTATCTGGTAAGTTCTGCTAATATTGTTCTACTTTCAGCCTTAACTCGAGCAATATCGTCAACTGGGTACCGATTGTTAACTGGATCACCAGTACCAAAGCCTATAGCTGATAATTATGTGTTAAACATAGAGGTAACAACATTTTTGTCATACTTAATTTTTAGGGTCGTCTTGGGAAAGAGAGTGCTAAATCCACTATTATTATTTGTGCACATTATGATACGATTTCAGCAATCCCTGTAAGTTTAACATTCCTGTAAATTGTCAAATGTTGAACTAATGTGACGGTGTTCTAACTTTGAATATTCACCAGTGTTTTCTCTTAGTTGTCCGAATATACACTAGGAACGCTGCAAAATAAACATATGGTCAAATATATATATTCTATTAACACTTCACCTTACTGACGATTTCTTAAAGCAGATTTTTTCCAGTATGCTCGCTCTTTGTTATGTTATAGTGTTGTTGTTTGGCATATACCAAGCATATATATACATTTGTTAATAACGTTACTGTATCTACTGAAAGATGAAGTTCCATTCAGAAATTTAATTACACACTAGTCACTTCGTTTCTTCCATGTCCCATGCAACTAAAATAGGGTAACTTATACTTGTATTTTACTATACAACGTGGAACGTATGTACTTGTATTCATCATACAGATTATCTGGTAGAATTCGAATCTTTCAGCTTAGCTTTTAAAACAGTAACCCAATTATAATCAAAATTGTTAGTACCCACCTAGATACGATGTAATTTTTCTGAAGCTTATCATCTGTTAAAGGTTACATCGTATTTAAATTGATTAATTCTGGCAGAATCTTCAACAGGCTATAAAATTACTTTATATCACAGAAATCATTTAACTTGTCTATATTACCGTAACTCTAATCATAAGGTCATGTCTCCAGTGTTTTGTCATTATATATTACAGAGTTTGGCTTATGGAGCCGATGCAAATGGTAGTGGTGTGGTTATCTTACTGGAACTTGCTCGTCTATTATCCCGTCTCTACGCAAATAAAGCTAATAAGTTGCCGTAAGTGTTTTAAAAAATTACAATTTGACTAGATGTTTAAAAAACTTTATTCGTTATATTATACAATTGATTCTGAGAGTTCTCTATAATGACATAGGTGAAACTATAATTTATAAACAACCTTTAAGCGACGCTAAAGTAACCTTGAGAGTGTTCACCTAATAACTAAAACCAAATAAGGGTTATTAACCAGCGTGAGGAATTAGAACTATGATTTACAGTTGATGGTTAGCGTTAGAGATTAGATTTAGAGTTTTCATCACGAACTGACATCAGCCATAATGCTAAAACTCTATTTAGCCAAATTGATGAGTGAATTTCACGCCAAAATTTCGTTATTTGATGCTTTGAAAACAAGATTCACTATCTAAACATTCTACATACGTTATGTAAAGTCGTCTACACTTCACTCAGTTCCCAATACTCTTTTAGTTGTACAAACAAGCAATTGTTGTTGTTTTTTCGGGTAAAGGCTCCTGCTTTTCGGTTGTTTTTCGCTTAACTGTTACGACGTTCAAGTATAATTCTGTATAACACCTCAAACTTTTTTTGAAAGGTTTACGTATGTATAATAAAAGCACTAAGTGAACAATGCTAAACTTAGAGTTAGGGTGGTATATAGAAAATTTAAGTTGATTAATCAAATCACAAATCAATATCTTATCAGTTCCATTTTTTGTTATACAGGCTTATAGCTGGTCTTGAGCTTCAGGTTTAGCTGCGTCACACTTGATTTGTGTGTGAGCTGTGATACTGACCGGGTGCCCAGACTGAAGCAGGTGACTTTCTTAGGGGGTCACACCCGGAGCCTTCAGCCTAAAGGTCTGATCCACAGGGAAGTAGAGAAGCGTCAGGAGATGCACTCGGTCACCAGTAATTGGTTCATACGCCATTCGTTTTCTCAGGATCCTGGAGCCCATGTGCACTATTGGTTTGGAATCAGGGTTTTCCAACTCCCCTAGGTGCATTCTCCGTATCCACCAACCCGGTTAAAATGCCGGAGTTTCGCTTTTCATCCTCTCAATTCCGTAAACAACACCCTCGACCCGAGGAGGCAATGTGTAGGACTTGCCCAACAACAGCTGTATATACGTGGTCATGTGAGAGCACTTTAAGAGGGACAGAAGACTCTTCCCACTGTTGGCCGTACCGGGGCATTTGGGGCAATATTTATAAACAATCCGTTTAACATTATCACTTTTACTGTTTTGATAAAAAGAATTTCAAACGTTCTTAGTACATTACTATGGTATTTCCTTCATAAATCTTATGCCGTTAAAGGTATGATTCAGTTGTTTCCAGTTTTTTTATGTAAAATCTTGAAAGTAGTTTCTTCGACTGTGTTTAGCTCATCTCTATATTGAGTACTTTTTTTATCATAAAAAGGCATAACATTCAATGAATTTGTTTATTCAATTTAGTCTATTATAATATTTCAATTTTTCTTATTCAGATATCAAATTGTTTTCCTTTTAACTGGTGGTGGAAAATTCAACTTTGTTGGTTCCAAACGATGGCTTGATCAAAATATTGAAGATTCTGTTGGCTTAAGTATGTTGCTTAGCATTAGTGTAAACCAGTGTTAATCCACAGTCGTCTATACTTTTTTTTGAAATAATACTTCTACTACTATTATTACACTTTTAAAAAAATCTTACGGAAGATTTGGTCTTAATAATTCCTTTATCATGTACATATCCATGTACTTGACTTTGATTCGTCCTCTAAATGTAAATATCCGGTGTGTAAGATCTATCTTTTGTAACCGAATTAAGTGGGTTGGGGTGGGGCCCGAACATATGATCCAGTGGTTGAATGTTGAAATTCTTAACCACTAAGCCATTGCTACATTCTTGAAAGTTCATAAAATTAACATTAATAGTTAATATCTGCGATTTAAAAGGTCAATTTCTTCTTGTAGGTGACTAGTATCTCCTCTCAAAAAAGCTATGTTCCCTATTCTTTAGCACGTTCGATATTATTTTTATCTGTCTGTACTAAGTTATACAGATTAAGCATCTCATACATTTCGTACCATAATAAATTAAGGAATTTAGATAAGTTTCAATATGACCATCATTGTAAGTGAATACTGGTTATACGACTATTGGAAAAAGCAAGGCGTTATCTTTAGGAGTTATTGGCATTGAAATGTAATACCTATGTTTCGTCCTACTTGGAACTCCTACTTCATCCTAGTGTCGATGTTTTATATATAGACTCAAACCCCAGTACGTATCACTTTAATTAGTTATCCATTAAGATATTGAGTCGATTTTGACCCCACCTTGTCCAAGACATATGATTTACATCAGTATTTGCAGAAGCTTGGTATTTTTGCGATATTGATATTCAAGACTACATTGGTTTAGCTGGTGAATGTAAAATAGAATAAAATAGGCAACCTCTATCCCATTATTGGCTTCTAGTTGAAATATAATAAAATTGCGGTTATATACGCAATATCATACATAGAATTCACTTAAGGAGCCTATATGCTAACCGAAACTGATCAGATAAATACACTTGTGAAAAATATTCTAATATCATGGGATTGCATCTCCTATCGTTGCTCCATTGCCTTGTGGATCAGATCTTTATGTCAAAAACTTCGAGTGTGGCCCCCTAAGAAAACCACCTACTTCAGTTTGAGCACCCGGGCAGTATCACAGCCCTCACATAAATCGAATGATTTATATGGTGTGTATCTATTTGGTGCCTCCTTGTATCAATGTTTATGAGAGAAAATAAGACTGCTTCTAAGCATTATTCCTATGATGATTGTTGCATTCATAACTGTTTCACTAGTGACATGTTCAATTCAGTAATTCCTTCATTGTCTTTTTTTTCAAATATATGTATATTCCAGCTCTTTTGGATTCTGTTGCACAAGTGATCTGTTTGGAAGGTTTAGGTTCACCGAATTTTGGTCAAAATATTTATGCACATGTATCTAAGCCACCAAAAGAAGGTTCATTTTTATATCATTTTCTTAAAGCTTTAAATGTGGCCAGTCAGTTACATTCATTTCCAAATGAGGTAAATTTACTCTTATATAATACGTATACATACATATATATTTCACTGTGATTCATTTTCCCAATATTTTAGATACTACTGAGACTAATAATTTATTCATTTAAACAAATCAGTCAGTCATAAGCAACATGGCACAAATGTCTATCAGTCAAAGTTGTTACATTATAGTTGACTATGTGATTTCATCGTGAGCTTGATGAGTCCAAGTGCTGTTAGAGGTATGTGGACGGGTATCACTTCCCGAGTGTCTACACCATTTATCCTTAAAGGACCCCAAAAAAACTGGATTATTAATGGTCTTGATGATCACAAAACCCAAGAGAGACTGTAGTGAAGGAGAACACGGGTGAGGACAACCAAATTGTGTTTAGGACAAATTACAGAATTACTTGGTAAAATAGAAAAACCATATAGTAAATCGTTAATTTGCAAAATATTATTCTATCATATCAAACCGGACTGTTACTTTTGCAAAGATCAATCCATTGTCTCGCATTTCATTGTTCATGCGATTTCTTACAAATTCCATTGTTTTCTCGCTTTTCTTTTCTTGATCTTCCCCATCTTCTGCTGCCAGACGTTACGTTCTTTTGACTCACGTTATATACTACTTATATCAATATAAGTAGCACGCACCACACTCGTCCCCCCTTTTAACAAGTTGCTGTCGTAGTCTTTCTGATCTCCGTACCGCTGTGTTCTTTGGTGCTTTTCGTGATTCACACCCATGATGATCTTGAAACCATCTCTGTAGTTGACTAGCATTTACGCGCTTCTGCTTGTCTTCTCTCCGGATCGTGTAGACCGAGCCGCGTCTCTCCGTGATAACATACGGTCCTTCCCATTTTGGGGCCAGCTTCCCCGACCCTGCTCCCCCTGCTATGTTACTTTTTCGTTCTCTACACTTTACTAGGTCCCCCACTGCAAAGGGTTTCCACGTTCTCCTCTGTTGTTCTGCCTTCTTTGTGTCTGATATTTGTTTCTTTTCCACGTTCCTTATTGCCTCTCTCCTCTCTTTTCTTAACCTTGTTGTCGTCCACTTCTGTTGTTGTGGCCAGGTCTTATTATGCATTGGAAGTCGTGGTTGTCTGCCATACATGAGCAAGAAAGGTGACTTCTTGGTTGTTCCTTGTGTGGAGGAACGATATGCCAGCAAAATCAATGGTAACTCTTTCTCCCAATTTCCTCCTTTTGATGCTAACCATTCCTTTAACGTTCGATTGTTTCTCTCTGTAAGCCCGTTTGTCTGAGGATGATACGGTGTAGTTCGTATTCTCTTGATGCCAAACTGCTTTAAACGGGCTTTAAACTCGTCACTTTCAAAACAGGGACCCTGGTCAGTTAATATCATCTTCGGTATTCCGTGACATGCTACAATATGCCGGATTACCACCTCGGTCACTGTCCTTGCCCGCTGGTCTGCAATGGGTACGGCATCTACCCAACGTGTAGCATGTTCCGTCATCACTAACAGGTACTGGTTACCGCTCGCCGTCTGTGGAAACGGTCCCATCACATCCACCGACCATAGATCACCGACTGCGGTTACTGGGATTGACTGTAATGGCGGTTGTCTGTATCGATCGCTTTTCATTAGCTGACACTGCTGGCAGGTTAACACGTATTCAGCCACATCGTCTCTCATGCTCGGCCAGTATGCACTTTGTCGTAGTAAGTCCGTCGTTCTTGCGATGCCTGTATGTGCTACCTGGTGACACTCGTGTATCACTTTACGCCGCCAGTCTTTCGGGATCACCGCCACCCAATTCTCATCATCGTCCTGCCAGGTCAGCACTCCATATGAGTTCACTCTCAGACGTTCCTTTTGCCGAAGCAGCGTTATTACCTCCCTGTCCATTGTTCGTTTATCTACGTCTGCTCCCTCTTTTATCACTCTGATTACCTCTCGAAGGTTAGGGTCAGCTTTCTGCTGCCGGACGAGTTCTAATGGGTCTCCCTCTAAACTATTCACCGCGTATGCTGTTAGTGGCAGGTCGGCTTCCATGTCTGGTCTTGACAAGTAGTCCGCCATTACGTTTTCTTTTCCTGGAACATGGCCGATACTGAAATCGTATTCTTGCAGGCGTATCATCCATCGCGCCAACTTCCCTCGGGGGTCTCTTGCTGTTTTCAACCACTGCAGGGGTTTATGGTCGGTCTCAATGTGAAATCGTCTACCTAAGAGGTATGGTCTCCATTTTTCCACTGCCCACACGATCGCTAAACACTCCTTTTCGATGGTTGAATACTTCTGTTCAGCGGGTGTGAGGACGCGACTCGCGTATTCCACCACTCTATCAGCCTGACTCAACACAGCACCTATACCATGATCACTCGCGTCTGTGGCCACTGTAAACGGTCTTCCCGGTTCAGGCAGTCTGAGCGTCATCTGGCGATCGTTTAGCATGTTTTTGATTCGGTTGAACGTTTGTTCGGCAGTCTCAGTCCACGTAAACTTGGTGCTGCTCAATAACTTATATAAGGGTGCTGCTATTTCGTTGAAATTCTTGACAAACCGACTGTAGAACGCCGCTCTTCCCAGGAACTGTCTCAACTTCCTTTTCGAATTAGGTACTGCAATATTTTTTGTGGTAAGAATTTTCTCCGGCAATGGTTTTATTTCTCCATTTCCCACTTTATGTCCCAACAATGTGACGCTACTTTTCGCTATCTGCGACTTGTCCTTATTAATCCGAAATCCAAATTCGTCAATTCGCTTTAAGACCGCTTCCACATGCTTGATGTGATCTGCTTCTGTTTGACTGTACACAACTACATCGTCGCCATATACCTCGACATTATCTAGATTCTTGAGCAGTAGTGTCATTAATCTTCTGAACGTGAACGGTGCACCCGCCAACCCGAACGGCATTCGTTTAAATTGATACTGTTTATCACGTACAGTAAACGCTGTCTTGCTTCGATCACTCTGTTTTATAGGCAGTTGCCAATAACCTGACCGTAACTCCAGCACTGTAAACACCGTGGCATTCTGTAGCCGATCTAATGTTTCCACCACTGTTGGCATTGCACAAGGCTTCAGGTCTGTTATATTATTCAATTCTCTGAAGTCGACACAAAATCTATACCTTCCATTTGGTTTCTTTACCAAGAGTACCGGCGAGCTATATGGGCTGTCCGCTTCCTCAATTATACCTTCTTTTAACATTTCCTGGACCTGACGATTTACCTCGGCCTCTAAATGCACCGGGACACGACGTGTTGCAAATATATTTACTCGACTGTTCTTTATCGGTATTTCGTGCTTTACTCTGTCACAAAATCCATACGGCTCCCCATCTCCCGTGAATAGTTTCGCATACTTTTTGCATAACTCGTGAATGTTTGGTTTCTTTGACAAGACATCCGCTGCAACTCTTATTTCAGCCACTTCGCTACTTTCGTGTATTGTCAATGAACCATATTTCGTGACCACCTTACCGCTCCTTAAGTCAACTATCGCTTTTACTTCTCTTAGGAAATCTGCTCCTAATATCGGTCTCGATAAGCTTGTGGTTACGACGAACGGAAAATTTATCTCAGCATCCCCCAATTTTACGATACTGTTAGATACGCCAAACACCTCTAACATATGGCCCCCTATCGTGTGGACAGCTAATGTACACGGCTTGATTCTCTTACATTGCTCTTTGCCTATTAACGATACTGCTGCACCTGTATCGATCAGACAAACTAAATCTCGCTCATTTATGTTCACTCTCGTATATACTGCCCCTCTGTCTACTAACGCAACAATCCCCAGATTCCTAGGATAGAAAGAACACTCGTTGTAACGTCTAACATATCTGCGTCTTCGTCTTGTTGGACAGTTTATCTTCCAATGTCCTGTCCCTCCACAAGCGTAACATTTATCGTTCCTTTTATTGTTCACTCGTATTGCTGCAATCTCACGCTCCAGCTCCTCAATCTTCTCGACATTACTCATCTCCTGCTTTTCGCACCCGACCGGAGCTACTGTTCGCGTCATCAGCTGACGAGTCACCTTCGCCAGTTCACTGATATCCATCGGTTGCGCTGCGTTTACCAGTTTCAGCTGTTGGGAGACGGTGGCAGGCACACTCTCGATAAACTGTGACGCCAACAACTGTGCCTCCGACTCCTCATCCAGACTCGGCAGCGGCAGCGCACGGCGTAACAATCTGGTAAGCTCGACAGCCAGCACCAGTGGGTCACCATCGACCGGCAACCTTGCCAGCCGGAACTTCTGCAGCGCGTCCTCCCTGTCCACTGGGCTGTCAAACTCCGCCGCCAACCGCTCCGTGACTGTCTCCCATGTCGTCTTCCCGCCAGCACCGTCCAAGCTGTCATACACAGCCTTCGCCCTGCCTCTCAGAAGCGTCCCCAGCACCACCAGCTTCGGCTCCTTCACTCCCACCAGCTCCGCCACGGCCTCAAACTCCTTCAGGGAGCTCAGCACATCTCCGTCCTCAAACTCCTTCGGCCATGGAATCTTCATCCTTAGTGGAGGCAGCGACACCAAATGTAGTGAAGGAGAACACGGGTGAGGACAACCAAATTGTGTTTAGGACAAATTACAGAATTACTTGGTAAAATAGAAAAACCATATAGTAAATCGTTAATTTGCAAAATATTATTCTATCATATCAAACCGGACTGTTACTTTTGCAAAGATCAATCCATTGTCTCGCATTTCATTGTTCATGCGATTTCTTACAAATTCCATTGTTTTCTCGCTTTTCTTTTCTTGATCTTCTCCATCTTCTGCTGCCAGACGTTACGTTCTTTTGACTCACGTTATATACTACTTATATCAATATAAGTAGCACGCACCACAAGACAATTGCTTAAACTTTGTCGCACACTACCTTATTGTGAATAGTTTTTAATCTCTCAACTCTGTACTGTTAATGTCTTACTTTCGGTAACGGTAAAGTGTACTACTTTTAGGGTCGACATTTTCTAGTCCTTCCGTCTGATAGTTGGAAAGCAACATCAGATGTTCAGTTACTGGTGCTTGCAGTTTCACCACTCGCCAGCTAACCTGCCTAGCATGGGTAAACTTCAAGAAATGAATGTTCTGATCATTGTGATTATTTCTTTGTTTGCGAATCGTAGAATAATTCAGTTATGTTGGTCAATCTATTCTTCGTCGTTTGTATGAAAAGTATGTATCACATTACATCTACCTGATTTCTTTAACATACTCCGGTTAGTCTTTTTATAGCAAGGTTGTTTCTTATGGATTAGGGTTGTTGACCCCATGCCCAAACCTCCTCCTTTATCTGGGCTTGGGACCATCAGTAACCGTAAAAAAAGAGCTACAGGTAGAGTTTTCTTTAACCAACCACAGATTGCCCCGACGAGCGATGTTTTCTAGTGTAGAAGTATGTTGGAAGAAAGCTATGGACGGCCAGACCGAGACATGGCACAAATCCATGAAGTCGCTGAAAAGTACACTGAGCCATGTTTGTAAGTGTAGACTACCTGGTTGGAATCCGTGAAACGATAGCAACCGATGGTTAGAGACCTTGAATGACATGGCTCGAAATCGTTTGCAATGGTGCAGGTGCATCCACTCTTTGTGTTCTCCCAAATTCTTCGTGTCCCTTTTTTTCTCTTTACAAGTTGATTTCACTGAATTATACTCTTTGAATAACATCTTCAAACCCTAATCTTTCCGATTACTGTCTATACTTTGACTACCTCTACCACTGTAGGATTTGAATCGACAACTGCATCTCTGTTCTAATGTGGTATGGCAACTTGAACCGAAGTACATACGTACGAAGTTCTACGTTGTTGCTGACTAAATGAGTTTTCTTTAACATATAATAAATAATTTTTCAAGAAAAATGAAAGTAAAAATTATAAAATAGTAGTTGATCACAATTATTAAGGTTAATAAAACTATTCTTACAATACTATGTCAGTTTGATAATTTCTTCTATTAAACTTATCACTAAAATTAACATAAAAACATTCACCATATTCATTAAGTTAATTCCGATTTTTATGGTATGGTGTAGTTTGATTTGCTTGTATATAAACTGCTTATGCGTGAAATATCATTATTCGTAAAGTGGAGACTGAGATGGTGTTCTGAATTCAGTAGGTAGGGCAGGGTAAAGCAAGACAAGAAGAACTAATAAGGACTCTAGGCCTCTCATGCTGGTTAAGGCATCAATGGTTTGGCACAGTGCCAAAGTCATATAAATCAGTTTTGTGATTGGTGGTTTCGTCACATGGTAATTAACAGGGTTATTAGAACATAACACTTTTGTCTATTTAATCTCTAAGTTACAATTGAGCTATAGATTCTATTTTATTTTTAATTTATTGTTTTTATGCTTATATTTAAAAAAATTTGGGGGGGGATATTTCATCCTAATTTCAGGTATTACTTTACAATCATCATCAATCACCAAGTAATAATGAATCCAACAATAATACCATTCAAATGATTCATAAAAAAATCAATTTAAATCAAGAAATTTTAGCATGGGAACATGAACGTTTCTCTATACATCGTTTACCTAGTTTAACATTATCTAATTGGCCATCTGTACAAATTGCAAATCAATGGCGTCAAACATCTTTAGATGGTATTCATATTATCAATAAGAATAATAATAATAATCATATATCAATGGATCTTTCTAATCAAACTACTCTACATTATGGTACTGTTCATTCAGCTGTATTAGCTCGAAATACTCGTGTTATTTTAGAAGCTCTACTACGTGTTCTATATGATATACATTCAAATCAGTCAATTATCATGAATAATTCACCAATTGTTGAATCTCATGTAAATCTATTTATTTTTAGTTTGTTTTGTTCATTTGTTTACTGGCTTAAAATGTTTTGTTCTCAAATGCTCTGGTATGTCTGAGAGTGGGGAGAGTTAGCTCTCTCTATCGAAATGCTCTCATATGGCCACGTGTATTCAGCCATTGTCGGGCAAGTCCTACTCACTGCCTCCTCGTGTCGGGGGTGTTATTTACGAAATTGAGAGGATGAAAAGCAAATGTCTGGCACTTTAACTGGGTTGGTGGATACGCAGGATTCACCTAGAGGAGTTGGAGAACCCTGATTCCAAACCAATGGTGAACATGGGCACCAGGATCCTGAGAGAACAAATGGAATATGAACTTGTTGTTGATCATCGGTTACCATGGGATTGCATCTCTTAACATTACTCCACCGCCTTATGAATTAGACCTTTAGGTCAAAGACTCTGGGTGTGGTCCCCGAGTAGACCACCTGCTTCGTTTTGGGCACACGGGCAGTATCACAGCCCTCACACAAATCAAATAAGATTTGTGTGGCGCATATGTATTCGGTGTCCCTTTGTACCAATGTTTATGTGTTTAAATAAATAAAATTTTGGGTTTATTAACCGGATTTACATCTGTATCTCAACGATAATATTCATGCCAAAACTTGTATTCGCTACGCTTTACTTTAAACATTAGTGTGGTGATGGTTTAATGGCTAAGTCACAACTTTGTACAGTCGGGTGGTATCATTAACTCTCATAGCTAAAGTTTTGCACGTGTCTTACTATACAAACATTTATTTAGTAAGTGAATTATTCATTGTGACAAAATACATCCTGGTTTGTAATGCTAGTTAGTCTAATGTTAAGAGTACAATCAACTTTTAGATGGTAAGTATTATTCTGGCACCCATCCCCTAATAGAAAGTGACAAAATTTATGGTTGAGATCATGAATCAATTGATGTTAGACCACCGTCGGAAACCTGGAAGCACTGGACGGTCGTTTCGTCCTAGTATGGGACTCCTCAGCAGTGCGCATCCACGATCCCGCTCCCTGCGAGATTCGAACCCAGGACCTATCGGTCTCGCGCCAGGCGCTTAACCAACTAGACCACTGAGCCGGCATACAATGGTGTTAGTGTCTAACATCAACCAATCCACGAAATTGCGCGACCAACTTCCATTGTACTGAGGTAGATACCTGTCTCTACCCGACACGGATTAGCTCCACTGGTCACGACTTCTCACTAGAACTCCGAGAATTCCCTCACGAAGCTAGTCACTAGTGAGCACATGTTAATTATCAGTATGGGGTTGTGGAGATCTCAACCAGAAACTTAATAATCTCAGTACAATGGAAGTTGGTCGCGCAATTTCGTGGATTGGTTGATGTTAGACACTAACACCATTGGATGCCGGCTCAGTGGTCTAATAGTTCAGTGCTCAGGCGCGAAGCCAATAGGTCCTGGGTTCGAATCCCGCGGGGTGCGGGATCGTGGATGCGCACTGCTGAGGAGTCCCATACTGGGACGAAACGGCCGTCCAGTGCTTCCAGGTTTCCAACGGTGGTCTAACATCACTTGATTCATGATCTCAACCAGAAACTTAATAATCTCCACAACCCCATACTGACGACAAAATTTAGTCCGAATTGTATACAAAAAGAATAGATCAAACTCATACAGTTAATGACTTCTACAGGTATAAAATATTTATTCCCACGTTTTATTTCTTATAGTTTGAGTGTATTATTTGACAAGAGTAGTGGTTTTCTGAGGCTCAACTATCAGGTCACAGATTTGAACTTCATTACACCTACTTCCTTTCAGACAGCTGGATGGTATGGGATTCGATCAGCGTTAGTCACGAATAACGTAGGATCTGGCACATATGTGAATCATTTCAAGTTAACTCACTTTATCAGTATATCAATATTATATTATCAACATGAATGCCAGAGTCATCGAAGCAGTAACAGTATCAGGGACATTGAAAAGCATTAGATATGGACATGAATAAATGAGAAAAAAATTAATTCATACCATGAAAAGTACAAAATAATTTTAAAACTTGAAATGACAGAGTGAATACATTTACGTTATTGGAACCGATCCTGAGGTATATCACCTAACGTCTCCATCCATGGATTACGATAATCGCATTTAACTCAATTAGATAGTATACAATCACCAACATTACTCAAGTCAATAACTGAATTGTATTCATCAACATGACTATAAACAATTGACCAAGCAACCATAATAATTTTTTTACTGAAATAAGAATGTTCAAGGATAGTAATATGTGTAAACCAGTTCAACATCTTACTGTGAATATAGTGGGTTTTTCCCCTGAGTCATTATAATTTAAATGAATTAAGTCTCAGGTTCTGACCCTCATCTCATCTTTACTTCAGTTTAAATAAGAAGGTAGTATCATGAAACTGTAACTATAAATGCCAACTTTTTACTTGTACTAAATTATAGTAATTTTAATAGTTGAATTCAAAAGTCAATTGAAGCCAGATCTATTGTGAGACTCCTCAGTGATAGTGTGCATCCACGATCTCGCCTCACGAGATTCAAACCCAGTCATTCACACCGTTAGTTACCGACCAATTCAATGGTCTAATGGTTAAGCGCTTGTTCGTGCGCGCAAGACTGATAGGTCCTGGATTCGAATCTTATGAGGTAAGATTGTGAATGTACACTACCACTGAGGAGTCTCACAATAGGATGAAACAACCATCCAGTTCTTCTACACTTTTATAATTCAATACTTACTTTGAAATTAATAGCGTTTTATCTAATCTACTTCCTTTACATGTATATATATATAGTGGTCTAATGAAATCACAACAAGTACATTATTAGATTTAATTACTAAAACTCCTCGAAGTGCACAATATTTAACTTCCAAATGGATTACACATTATAAATCTATGGAATATATCACTTCAACAGATCGTAAAGATTCTTTCATCAATAGAACAAGTATTATTAAAGATTTAGAATATTATTTATCACAAATGATTGATGATGTTCATTCAATTCAATATTCATTAAATGATGAAACTATTAAATCCAATGATAAAACATCATCTTCATCTTCTTCTAATCATAAAAATAATCGTATAAAAAGTAATACTCATTTAGATTCTAGTGAAACAGAATTTAATTCAATACCATCAATGATTATTACATCATTAGCAGCATCTACAGAAATAGATGTTATTTTATATACTGATATAATTCCATGTATTATGTCTGTTCATAGGTAAGTTGTAAATGTCGGGTAGGTTTTGTTGTTGTTGTTGTTGTTGTTTATAGTTGTATTCTTTTGTTCTACAAATGACAAAGGTGTAATTCATCTTCATTAACATCAAGATTATAGTATTAGAAGTTGTTGATGATTTCTTGGAAAATTCAACCCGACCTTGACGTGGTGGCGGTCGGGTTTGCCTATCGTGATAAAGCAACCGAGCTATACTGGCTGGAACAACCGTTCCCCAAGGTCTTACCATGTCAGACAAGTCGGTTGAAGAGCGGTAAGACTAAAAGCAACAAACCTAAGGTCCGAAGGCGAAGTCGTACTGCTGACTGTACAGAGGTGTGACAGCAGTAAGGTGTTTCTTTCAGACAACCAGTATAACAGCGATGCAGCCTTCCCACAAGGAGGGGTAGGGTTAGAAAAGGTCGACCCTAAAAATGCACACCTCACCTTAACCCACGGATATCCGTCTTTGGCGCTAAGGTCTCAACAAGTACAAAGCTAACACAAAAATTACCCATAAAAACGTCGTGTGTGGCCGACCACAAGCAGTTGTCCCTTGGACACTGCCGTCACGCTCTCGGGTCACTAAGACCACCTCTAATCCAATTTCCTTTTTAGATACCTCTAAAAGAGCCCTTCCACGGTGTGGTCAACCGGGAAGTGATAACTGCCCTCATACCTCTAACAGCACTCAAGACCACTGACTGACTGAATGGAAAATTTAATAAAAACCAAGTGGAATACTAAAAATTACATAAGAAATGAATGAGTACACTTTAGATACTTTCAAAACTGTTGGGATGATCCAGAAAACTTCTCACAAAAGATAAGAAAGGCTCAGGAAACATTATTAAGCATTTCATCAAATCAGCGTTTACTTGAAGTTTAGCCAGAAACATCAAGAAAGTGAAAAGGCACATGTAAAGTTTCTAATCTTCGGGAAACCCAAGGACATCTAAAATACTATAAAAACCCTATATTTTCTGTACTAGACCGAACCTTTAGAGTAAAGTACTTCTCGCATACTTTGCACCTTTTCTTTCGTGTTCAGGTCGCTGTGTAGTTCTAGCTTGGGGGTTACAAGACTTATCAAAAACAAACTTATTATTATACTTTTTCTAAATCTAATGGAATAGTATATTTTCCCCGAATCTTCTAGAACCTTGATTTTTTTTAATACACCTCTATTTCAAAGGGTTTTGTGGAGATTGTAGTAATTTCAGTAGTTGAGATCATGAGTCAATTGAAGCTAGACCGTCATGGAAAACCTGGAAGTACTAGACGGCCATTTCGTCCTAGTATGGGACTCCTCAGTGATACGCATTTACGACCCCGCCACGTGGGATTCGAACCTGGGACCTATCGGTCTCGCGCGCGCGAGCGCTTAACCTCTAGACCACTGAAATGGCCAGTATCCAATCGTGTTAATGTCTAACTTCAACTAATTCACGAAATTGAGCGATACATCCACCATTGTTATTAGTGAATTACTATCTCACAACTGACCCGGTTAAACTCCTGTTGTGGATGCGGAGGAATAGACCAATAATTATCATGTTAAGTCCAATGGTGTCCTTGGACTTTAAATGGATATTTCCTATTGGTCGATATCTGTTCACTTGTTGAATATTGTACAAAATGTTGTTTTCTATTTTATGGTATGATGTGGTATGCTTGATTTGTATATAAACAAAGTATGTTTGAAATATGGTAATTCATATCTCAGAGGTTGTGACTTGTGTTCTGGACTCAACTGACTGGGCTGGACAGGGAAGCCAAACCAATCAAGACCCTAGGCCGTCCGTACGTGTTTACGTGTCACTGTAATCGATCGATAAGCGCGCTGCTCTCTAATTTTCCAGTCAAGGACACAACAATTAGCACAGGGTAAAAATCGACCCAACTTGAAGTCATAACAACTCCACTGGTCACTGTTTCTCACTAGAACTCCAGGATATACATTTCGTAACCAGTCGTGGATGCGCACTGCTAAGGAGTCCCATAATAGGACGAGACGGCCATCCAGTGCTTTCAGGTTTTC
This sequence comes from Schistosoma haematobium, assembly GCF_000699445.3. NCBI lineage: Eukaryota > Metazoa > Platyhelminthes > Trematoda > Strigeidida > Schistosomatidae > Schistosoma > Schistosoma haematobium. Next base: position 45,315,458 of record NC_067197.1, on the reverse strand, counting down.
TAGCTTCAATTGACTCATGATCTCACCTGTTTTTATATGTAATTCAACGTTCAAAGTAGTGCTTCTATTTCCTGTTGAAGGAGTTGAAAATTTTCGAAGACTAAAATAAGTCCATCGTCTGAAGTGGTCAAAGTATAAGATTTATTGTATTGAATAGCTGTTTCATTTTTGGTTGGTATTTTTGCGTCTAAAAACCGTAGAGTATCAGATAATCACGTATAAAAATTTGCCCCCAAATACACTGGTGCGGTCGAGGATGGGAAGTCAGTCCTACTCATCGCCTTCTCGCGCCGGAGGTATTGTTTGCGAAATTGAGGGGACGAAAAACAAATATCTGACGCTTTAACCGGGATAGCGGATACGGAGGATCCACCTAGAAGAATTGGAAAACCCTGATTTCAAACCAGTAGTGTACATGGGCTCCAGGATCCGAAGGACACAAATGGCGTATGAACCAATTGTTTGTCACCGGTTACCATAGGAGTGCATCTCCTGACGTTGCACTACTGCCTTGTGTATATATGACTCTGTCGGTTTCTAGCTAATTTAATACAAAATTTCTAAAACAAATCAGTCATCCAATTTCAAAGTTGAAACTGTACTCTGTATGTTTCTATTTGACCAATCAGTTCATATCACATTAACCTTCATATCAATGGAACGAACTAATGTAATGCTTATAGAAATGACTAAATGATTCACTTTTCTATTTAGTAAGCCTCTTATTATTGTCTAAAATAACAATGAAAACTCAACCATTAACCTATCTACTTCATAAAGATATCTTGTGAAAAAGGTTTTTTTTTTTTGTTTTCTTTCCTCTTGAAGGCTGAAGTCGTCCATATTTGATTTTGCTATTGCTTGTTTAATAACTGGTTATCTTGGATTGATGTATATGTTCTTGGAGGTGAGTTTTTCCTGTTGTATTCTGTTCTTTTTTTTTTCTGTGTATATGTAACATTTGAAATGTTTCAATCCGGGGTCTTTATTACATTAGTTGTTGGTTTTTTATGAATAGATTTAAAAACTATCATTATTTTAAACTTCAACTATGATATGTGAATCTGACTGATCACTTGGAACTAACCGATATCAAGTATATTTACTCGCTAGTATTAATCGAATTGTATTGATTAAGCTAATTTCATCACTAGTCATCGCGTATACTATGCTTTGATTTTAAGTGGTTGAAGACAATCATAAAGAAGCTGTACATTTAGGTGTAATACTATTTGATTCTCGTCAGTTGGACACATCTACAACCTTATATATGATATAGTAATATATCTGACTGTAACACAGTGTTGAGGTAGATTCGAATCCCCTGGAGCAACATCAGCTCTTGTATAGAGCTCAAGACTTCCTATTGTAATTCCCTCCAACTATACATACTCTGATTACCATAACATAAAACGGCCTATCTAGTGTTCTGTTGAATGACTAAATAGTTCCAACTCTTGTAGATGGTATATATTTTACAATTGCAGATAATTTAAATTCTTTCAGACAATTCAGTTTTCTAAGTCATTAACAAAGCACTAAATAACTTTATTTTTTCAAGCTGACACAGTTGTGACCAAATAGAAAAAATACTGTCCACTTCAGTTCGATTGTTATTGAATACGAATAACTATTAATCGTCTCCTTAGCCCCCCACTTCCTCAAATAAATCTAAAAGATTGATCTTCATAATATTTATCGGTATAGCAATAGATAAAACTAAGTGAGCCTCAAAATGCCCTGGTACAGCCGAGAGTGGGGAGAGTCCGCTCTCCTTCTCGAAATGCTCTCATATGGCCACGCGTATATAGCCTCTACCAGGGAAGTCCTACTCACTGCCTTCTCGTGTCGGGGGTGTAGTTTACGAAATTTAGAGGACGAAAAGCAAGTGTCCGGCGCTTTAACTGGGTTGGTGGACACGAAGAGTCCACCTAGGGGAGTTGGAAAACCCTGATCCCAAACCAATGGTGCACATGGGCTCCAGTATCCTGAAGAAACAAATAGCGTATGAACTTGTTGTTGGTCACCGGCTACCATGGGACCGCATCTCCTTACGTTGCTCCACTGCCTTGTGGATCAGGCCTTTAGGTTGAAGACTCCGAGTGTAACCCCCTAATAAAACCACCTGCTTCATTTTGGGCACCCGGGCAGTATCACAGCCCTCACATATATCAAATGAGATTGGTGTGGCGCATATGTATTCGGTGCCCCTTTGTACCAATATCTATGTGTTAAAATCAATAAAATAAAAAACTAAGTTAGCTGCTTTGTATACAGTTATATTTTCCAATGTTCTTGTGGTGGTGAATCCCAGCAAAAGAATTAATACTTCAACCCTAAGTGTCTGTATATGAGTAAAGCAAAAAGTAACAAATTACAGTTATTATGAAATGAATGTTACTTGTAACCTGTTCTGTAAAATAACAACCACAAATGAGTTCACCTGATTAACAAATATTCCTCTACACATGGTAACATCAACTGCGTAATGAGAAATATTAAATCCAATAGTATTGTTTAATAATGCTTCCGGCCAAAAATTCAACGTACTATGGAAAGGCCTAAAAAAATATTATAACACTATTATACTCTGCAGTCAAATGCCGTAGCCAATAAAGCAGAAAAACAGACGGTGGAGATAGTGTTTATATTTTAACAATCGCGGTAGTGTATGTATGGCGTAGGTGTATTCACTCTCTGTCTTCCCTTAAACTATGTCAGTCAGTCAGTCAGTCAGTAACAACGTAAAACTTCGTACGTACGTACGTACGTCAGTTCGAGTTGCCATACCACATTAGAACAGTGATGCAGTTTTCGATTCAGATCCCATAGTGGTAGAGGTAGTAAGAGTATAAGCAGTAATCGGAAACATTAGGGTTTAAAGATGTTATTCAAGGAGTATAATCCAGTAAAATAAATTTGGAAAGAGAAAAAAGAAAGGGACATGAAGAATTCAGAAGATTAGAATTTGGGAGAACACAAAGACTGGATGCATCTGTTCCATTGCAAACGATTTTGAGTCATGTCATTCAAGGTCTCTAACCATTGGTTGCTATCGTCTCGCGGATCCCAAACAGGTAGTCAACACTTACAAACACGACTCAGTCCACTTATCAGTGACTTCATGAATTAAAATCGCTTCATATCTTTCTTTCTACAGACTAATGCTTTCTTCGTTTATTATATCCTTATATGCAATCTTTCTTTTATATATTACCACCACTGAATTAACTACTATGAATTCGGTGTTCATCTTATTGTGCTAGTGAGTTGTGGCAAGTTGGACCGATGCATATATGTGCCTGGTCCTACGTTGTAGCTGACTGACTGGGTGTATGTATATAGCCAAACAATTATATCCGTTTCTTTACCATTGATACAGAGAAAAAATGGCTTTTATTTTGTCGTTACAAAAATCATGGAATACACATGTCACAATACTCCTAAAAAAGGAAAAATAGGGTAAGACCACAAAGGCGAGGGGGATATGTTTATTTGTCGCAAAAATGAAGAATATCTCTTGTAACTTGAAAGTGAAATGAAATGGCAGAGTTTGTTCGAACTCTCTCTTATAACAACGTACTTACTTATGCCTGTTACTCCTCGTGAATGAACATAGGCCTCCCATTTCCGTTGCTATTTGACTGGTCTCCTACATTGTCCGTACGTTGCATGTACCTATAAGAATTGTTACTCTGACTGTCAGAAAAGACATCAGCCTCGTGACTTCCGAAGGAACTTGGCTTTCACCATCGGAACTCTTCTAAATGAAGACCTTCTAACTCCCAAGGCAGAGTTTAAATGGTTTGAATTATTTTTTCCTGTTTAGCGTTTGTTTTTAGCAAGTTAGTTTTCTGTGGGATGGAGTCGCTAACCCCTATGCCTAACTCTTCTCCTTTATCCGAACTTAAGACCGGCAGTAACTCTAGAAAAGCTATAGGCGGAGTTCTTACAACAACTTACTGTCTATTTATATGTTGTTTTTCTATTAATTTTCTTTCCCTACAGCATTTTCATATGGTGCAAAATCTTTTCAAATTTAATCGAATAGTAAAATCAAAATCTCAGTGACACTATAACCTGGTAGTTTATGTACGTTCGTACATACGAACGTACATGTTGTAATCTGTTGTAAAGAAGATGGAGATTGAGCAGTTTGTCGTTGGGGTGTGTGTGTGTGTGTGTATTTGCATGTACATTCATTTGTATTATTAACTGTTCCAATCAATATTAGTTTTTATTGGGCAATATTCTGTCACTTTTAGTCTTTTAGTATAATTTATTATGTCTATATCATTTTTTGCATAGTTCATTTGGTTACCTACTGTGTATTTCACATTTTTACAAATACTTTATTAATAATCAATATACAGAGTGTTTTGAGCAATTTTCCCCACTGGATTGAAGTAAGAAATATAAACTATTCACTTATGAAAAGATGGATAATGGTTAACAATGGAATCCAGGACGCGCGTTTCGTCTCATCTTTGCTTAAAAATCTTGTAACTTAAGGTTATATCGAGGCAATCCGCACAGGATGCACATATGTCAACATGAGACTGATTAATTACAGTCCTAAATAACAATGGGAAGATACAAGTAAAACAACACCAAGTGAATTTAAACTTCACCCGATTGCACAAGCAGGTGGCTATCAGGACTCAGTAGCTAAGTAATCACATTTGGTTGATCACTGGGTGGTAATAAGTGTCATGTGTGTCAAGTCCTTCTTAATGCAGATCGAATGCTATCTACCAAATCGCAATGTGGCAACTAGTCTAAGTGACTCGACACTGTGTGCACTATGTTGAGATTAGATGGTGGTTGGAGGTAGTCGACAGGAAACCCGGGTCCAGGGTAAAACAACAAGTGAATTTATTCACTTATGAGTTTATGAATTAGTTATTTTAAAGGTGTTTTGGTCATTGTGATAAATGAAAGCGGTTGGTTGAAGACTTATTGACGAATCTGAGACTATAAAACGAAATAAACGTCATATATTTCTTGATTCTTAGTAAATTACTTTCATCTGGTTATTGATACCTCCGTGGCATTGCTCGAACATATTGAGAACATTGAATGAGCAATGCTGGTATTAAACATCGGGTACTAGATTAACTAAGCCGAATAGTTCGATTAGATATTTAATCTTCAACTAAGGTGATTGTGACATGTATTAGATATACCCAATTATCCTATACATCGACACACGACGTTCGCTGGTGTAAGAATATGTTAGAAGAAAGTTAGAGGCAGTCAAATCAAAACGTGGCATCACTCCATAAAGTTATTGACTATTAATTTGATTAATGTATACCACTTGATTGGATTAAACGCGATTATTGTAATCAATGAATGACATACCTGAGTATCGGATGCAATAACGCAGATTTATTCACTCTGTTATCTCTTAGATCTCAAGTTTCAAAATTATCTTGTACTTTTCATTTATTCATGTCCCATATCTAATGTCTTCCAATGTCTCTAATACTGTTGCTGCTTCGACAACTGTAGCATTTGTGTTGACAGTGTAGTATTCGATGTACTGATGATAAAGTGAATCAATTTAAAATGATCCATATATGTTTAGATGGTGGTTGGAGGTAATCAACAGGTTTCCCGCAGTGTCGAGTCACCTAGACTGGTGGCCACATTGCAACATGATCGATAGCATTCGATCTGCACTAATAAGGACTAGACAAGCATGACATTGATCACCACCCAGTGATCAATCAATTGTGATCCATATATGTGCCAGATTCCACGTTATAACTGATTGCTGGTTGGTGTTAATTAGTAACAGAAACTGGTTTTATATAATTTCGATACTCTTATATTACGAACACATCTAGTTGTGAATACATTAACGTTTACTTATTCACTATTATCATCCCATTACAATATTTTCCTTACAACTTCTCTTGCCTAAAAGTAAGAAAGGTTCCAAACAATAAAAGAGGAATGGGTTGAAAATGTTAAATACACTTTCTGAATTATAATACTAATGAGCAGTTGGTTTGGATTGCCCCCAAATGCCCTGGTACGGTCGAGAGTGCGGAGAGTCGTCTCTCCCTCTCGAAATGCTCTCACATGGCCACGCGTATACAGCCTCTGCCAGGGAAGTCCTACTCACTGCCTTCTCGTGGCATTAGTGTTGTCTACGAAAATGAGAGGATGAAAAGCGAATGTCCAGCACTTTAGCCGGATTCCAAACCAATGGTGCACATGGGCTCCAGTATCCTGAAGGAACAAATGGCGTATGAACCAATCGTTAGTCACCGGCTTCCATGGGATTTCAACTGACTGCCCTGAATACTTGAACCTTACCTCTAGGTTGAGATCACATTTTATACCAACTGATGACATACCAATACAGAGAAGGCAGCTGAAGTAAACTTACAAATAGATCACTCACGGTTCCATCTGATTTGTATCAGGCGACTGGTATAGTAAGATGTGACTCATACACACATTACTATCGTAGTCGTAAGCCAAGTCAAACTATTAGTCGTATCTGCTAACCCAAAAGTTCCTATGATCCATGTCTACCTCAACTAATCTTAATTATAATAGTAACCTATGGAGCTAATTCAGTGTTTTCAAAAAAAATTAAGGGCACTTTGAAAATGGTCATATGAATATTTGATTGTATTTTCGACTCATCATTATATTTTACACCTACTGAGACTATCCAGTTTTTAAAATCGTATTAGGTAAGACAATGTTCGAACTTATCGTTAGCTGTTAAGAACTTGAAAGTTTTGATTACTTGGGATCAAAACAATTTAGATTTTGTTGCTAACCAATCGTTGATCACCGGCTACAATGGGACTGCATCTCCTAATGTTGTTCCACTGCCTTGTGGATCAGACCTTTAGGTCGAAGGCTCCGGGTATGGCCTCCTAAGAAAACCACCTGCTTCGGTTTGGGAAGCCGAGCAGTATGCCAGCCCTCACACATATCAAATGAGATTCGTGTGGTGCATATGTAACTGGTGCCCCCTTTTACCAGTATTTATGCGTTCAAATAAATAAAATAATTAATTTTCAATGTTGGCTAAAAATTGTGATGACCATTTACGCTTGCCTCCGAATGCCCTGGTACGGCCCAGATTGGAGAGTTCGCACTCCCTCTTGAAATGCTTTCACATGACCCCGTGTATATAGCCTCTGCTAAGGAAGTCCTACTCACTGCCTTCTCGTGACGGGGGTGTTGTTTACGAAATTGAGAGGACGCAAAGCGAATATCTGGAACTTGAACCAAATGCTCAGCCTTAGTATTACTCACTTGTTGGTTCTACTATACAACCGTAGACCAACACAGTCTTAAGACAAGCAAACCGATATCTTTCATGGGACACAAGTTGACAAAAGCTATACAACAGGACCCATACTCAGCATATTTTTGAGTAATATGAGTCAGTCAGCTACAACGTAGGACCAGGCGCATTTATGCATCGGTCCAAGTTGCCATACCTCATTAACACAACAAGATGGACAACGGATTCATAAAAGTAGTTAATTCAGAGGTGCTAATATATAAAAGAAAGATTGCAATAAGGATATAGTGCAGCAAGAAAGAATTAGTTCGTAGAAAGAAAGATATGAAGCAATTTTAATCTCTTAGTTTAAGGGAAGACAAAGAGTGTATACACCGACGCCATTGTGATCGATTCTGAGCCATGTCACCAAGAGTCTCCAACCATTGTTTACGATAGTCATGCGGACCCCAACCAAGTAGTCTGCATCTACCAACATGGCTCAGACTAGAAGTTAGTGACTTCAAGCACTGATGCCACGTTTTTCTTTTGGCCACCCCTAATTTTCTTCCAACCATCCCGAACATCGGTTCGCATTGCACGTCGTGGTAATCGGTGTTCGGGCATACATAACTCGTGGCCCAACCATCTCAGTCGATGAAGACTCACAACCTCATCGACTGATTTACCATCCTTCCCTAATACCCTGCGTCTAACCTCACTATTATTTATTTGGTGAACCCAGCAGACGCCAGCAATATTTCTGAGGCATCTGTGGTCAAATACTAGTAGCTTACGAGTGTCTTCTACTCTTAATGGCCATGTTTCGCTGCCGTAAACCAAAACAGAACGGACTGTCGCGCAGTATTCTCGAGTACCACATGATTTATAAGGCCAAAAGAAACAATTTCGTCCAGCTCTATAAAAATAACTGTATGGCCAAATTGGCTGTGAAATTATCACTACCCATTTTGCTGATGACAGTCGGTAAGCACTTTACATATTTCTTGATGGTATATATTATTTGATCTCAACAACATACTCCTAAACTATTTGATTTATCTGTAATAACAAGAATGATTGTAACAACCCACTAGTAATATTGATAGTGTGCTATTAAGTATAAATTTAGTTGTATTTATTCGTTATCTTTCACCAAACTTTAAGCTTAGTGTTATTTTATTCTTCGACCTGATTCATTTGCCGTGAACTATACTTCTTAGGTTTAATCTTAATAACTATAATGGATAGTAGTATTTTTAATTTTCCCTCCATAGCTTTGCACCTCGTGTTAATTACCTATCTTGGTTACATTAATATGGTGTGTGGCAGTTTTTAGGTTAATACAAATCCATACTAGGTCTCATGCTGTGAATTTCTGACGGTTATATTTACTTATTGAGATCTTGAGAGACGTCAGATAACAACGTAAATCGAGGTAGACGGGACAGTTTTTAAATGTATGACCCTAAAATTGAATCCTGAGAGCCCATTGAGATCGTAGTTCTTTGATATCATATGAAAAGAAAATAACCACAAGCAGTTTGTTAACTTATTTTATCAGTATAAACACTAATTTACATGATAATGAATAATAATAATCATGAAGACATATACACAAATATTTAACAAATCAATTTATTGCTGGTTATTCATCGTAATCCTCGTTGTCGTCAGCCTCTTCCTCTTGTTCTTCGTCTGATTCGTAATCTTCTCCGGGTGTACGACCATCAGCACCATCATAATCGCTGTCATCGCTCTAGATGAAAAAATGGAAAGGAAGATCTAGAAAGTTTCCAGGATGAGATATGATTTCCTAGAAAATTGAACTGAATCTTAAATTATAAGTTAGTATTCTCAAGTACTAGACACTGATATGTAGGTATAACTAATCCTATGACAAAGCCTAAAACCATAGATGCTATATTGTGATTTTGGCTTGTACGTAACCGCTCAGTGTAACGCATTTCACTAGTTAATTTCATTCCAACTAACTTCATTGGGAGAGGGGTTCATACATGAACTGACAAGTCTTAAACCTTGATCGTAAAACATGATACAGCATTTGACTTTTCAATATTTAAGAAAATTTAGTGAAACTTCTCAGTTGAAAAGAATGACAAAACATAATTGAATAACCAAGCCTAGTGGTTTGAACAAGTTTAATTACTCATCTTTGAAACATCCGATTGTGATCTCACGTACTCACAACAAAATTAGTAACTTCATACAGGCTGATATATATTTATTATGAATGACAAAAAATAATACATTCTACGTTACGTATTCATATCAATATGCTTCGTAAACCTACTCAGAAATGAAATACTCTTGTCAAACAAATACTTATTCAATAGTTGAAATCATGAGTCAATTGAAGCTAGACCACCATGGAAAACCTGGACGGCACACTGCTGAGGAGTCCCATACTAGGACGAAACGGTGGTCCAGTGCTTCCAGGTTTTCCATGGTGGTCTAGCTTCAATTGACCCATGATTTCAACTATTGAAATTTCTAAACATCTCCATAAAACCCCTTCTGATAATAATCATCTGCTCACTAGTGGCTGACTTCAAGAGGCATTTCCTGGAGTTTTAGTGAGAAGCAGTGACCAGCGGAGTTCAACCAGGTCTGTTGTGAGATATCAACTCTCTGAAGACGATGGCGCAAGTTCGTGGACTGGTTGAAGTTAGACATTAACACCGTTGGATGCCTGCCAGCTCAGTGGTCTAATGGTTAAGCGCTCGCGCGCGAGAGACCGATGGGTCCTAGGTTCGAATCCCGCGTGGCGGGGTCGTAAATGCGTATCGCCGTGGAGTCCCATACTAGGACGAAATGGCGGTCCAGGTTTTCCATGGTGGTCTAGCTTCAATTGACTCATGATTTCAACTATTGAAATTTCTAAAAATCTCCACAAAACCCCTTCTAATACCCATTCACCTTAATTAATAACTTGAATTAAAGCTGAGAGAACGTATAGTACGGAAGTGTATTAAGCACTACTGTCACAGCTGATAAAATTTCTTAACATTAAACTAGTAAACATTTTTATTCAGTAAATGCTAATATACTTCAATAACACAATCGATTCAGTCAGTCAGCAACAACGTAGAACTTCGTACATACGTACATCAGTTCGAGTTACTATACCACATCAGTACACAGATACAATCGTCGATTCAAACCCCATAGTGGTAGCAGTAATTGGAGAGATTAGGGTTTGAAGATGTTATTCAAGAAGTATAATCCAGTAAAATAAATTCAGAGGAAAAAAAGCGAGAACACAAAGAGTGGATGCACGTGCGCCATTGCAAATGATTTTGAGCCATGCCATCCAAGGTCTCCAACCATTGGTTGCTATTATCTCGCGGATCCCAACCAGGTAGTCTACACCTATCAACGTGGCTCAGTCCACTTGTCAGTGAATTCATGAATTTGTGCCATGTTTTGGTCTGGCCGTCCATAGCTTTCTTCCAACCTACTCCTACATCATAAAACATCGGTCATCGGGGCAGTCGATTAAATACATTTGGTATCAGTCGATAAATAACAACAAATAACCATCATAAGATCTATATTACAACTTTAGTCACCATCACTATATATGATAAATACTACACAATAGATCACACGTGTAGACTAGTGATTAATTCTTCAGAAATGAGGACCAAAAAGAAAGTTACAGTATATATAAAGACATTATAAACTTTCAGTGTAACCTGGAAATCCGTAACAACGGGACTACTCATAAGTATCTCACAATGTAAGAGGGGTTACTCGGAGTTTTTACAGATACTTTCCAAGCCAAAATGCTACTCACATTCATATTACATTTAATAACAAATTAGAAGAAAAATTTCTAGTGAATTTACTTAGACACTTAGCAATCATGGCTGATTGGACAAGTAGATTATGAATGAAAGTTAGTAGAGATAGTTAGACTGAAAGTTGGTCTTTATCATCTTCCAATAACGCAAATGAAATCTCGACACCAGTTTAGAAAGCTCAGTTGACTTGTGACGACGTACATTACTTGCAGTATAGGCGAGATGTTCACTTGCCAACCAAAACGACGAATATACCGACAGTCAAATCACTCTGCTCTACTTTAGTTATGAAACACAGCTTTTGAACATAGAGAACATTCGTAGGTTACTAGTATTTGAAAATAAATACTCAAGAATTCCTCATGCATGATAGGATCATCAAGTGGTCAATGCCGAGGTTAGAAAGTATACTACGTACAGATGGTAAATATGTAGATAAAAGGTTAGTGGGTCTTCATCGACTGAAGTAGTTGGGACATGTATTACGCATATCCAACTACTGTCTACAACAACATGTTGTGTTGGCTGATGGTGTAGGAGTATACTGGAATAAATTCAGGGACATGTGGCATCACTTCACGAATTCATTGATAGCTGAACTGGAGCATCTTGGCAGATACATACTACCTGGTTCCCATTCGTTAAATTATCGTAACTAACAATTTGATGGGTCAGGTGACATGGCTTAAAACTGGTTTCAATAGTGCAGATACACTCATTCTTCGTCTTCTTTTAGATCCAAGGTATCTTATACTTTTTTACTCCACAAATTTATTCTTTATCAAATCATGCAGCCCATGCCTGATCTTTTTGTACTATCACTAATACTGTTACTACTTAACAACTTTGACATGTCACTGTGGTGATATGACATAGCGAATCGAACTTATGCATATATGTCACATTTTATGTTGCGTATGACTGAGTGACTGACTGGAATCGACTCAAGTTGAAAATTCAGATCACTAGATTCCTACTCAGTAACTTAAAGATAATGTGCTCGTTACAAGACCTGTGTGTCCTAGACTCGAGCCAACATAGGTTTGTGAGTGTACAACACTAAACAGTCTCAAACCAGAATGGAAAAGGTATTCGGGGCTTCACGGTGTTTTAGTTGATATCAGTGTATGGTGAGTGCTAATCGCAAATGTAAGACTGAGAAAAATCACCAAATATATCAATTTAAGAAAAAGCTTTTGCTTACGTCATAATCTTCATACTTCGATTCATTTGCATTATATCCAGAACTAAGGACATTTACTGACGTGGTTGTTTTGCGATGACGATCATCAAAAGTACTTACATCTGGTCTAGCAAGTGATATCGGTTTGGATAAAACACTAGATAGTGTACTGCCAACTGGCTTATGTTTTAAAATATTATGACCATCATCGTTATTTTGCGGTGTAACATTTTCATTACTATATGATTTGTTGTTACTAGCCGGTTGGTTGGGTTTTTATCTGGAACTTCTACTTCAGGTGCATAATTGGTATATTCATTCAAATCGTCGACATCAGATCTGGATCTCTAAAAACAAAACAATAAACAAAGAGAATGCTTAGAGGTGATACGGACCGAAATGAACTAAATACTTATTTACGTTTGAATTGCAGTTCCGCTGTACCTATTTTGTCTGGTGTATAGTTACCGGACAAATGGTGGTTCTTAAATAAAGATGACTAGTTAGTCAGTCGTAATCAACATATAGCCTGTAACGAATGTTTGTTAGCCAAAGTTACCGTACCACATAACTACGAAGATGTAACTAACAGGATGAGTAGTAAAACAGTATAAACAAAAATAGTATTGATGACATTTGGGAAGTGATAAAAGGCTTAAGAGTTAGGCTTGACAGTCAAGTTTTGATTAATTGGAGTGACCCATAAACTGATATTCTCTAATCGTTTACGACAGTTTATTACCATTTTGTTACATAAAAGTCCTAGTCTTCCGGCTATTGGACCTGTCTTTGATTATAAACTCAGACGCTTACATAAATAATCCGGTACTGTGAGTAATCATCACTCGGCAACATTGTAAAGTTGAATCTAATCAATCGATCAACATTCTTTTCTTCCATTTTAACAACAGAAACTTCATTCCTAAGATCACAAAACCATCCTTCACAACGGAAAAATTGAACACTGCAGAAAAGTTTGATAATAAGGGATGATAATATGCGCCTAATCAGTACCCTCTTAGTAAAATGTAGAAAAGCATGAATGATAAGTGAATTCTGATCTAATCATACTTTGATAATACATAAATAGTGAACCCTACACTTACTTTAGGAGGATGCAAGTCCACTGGTTCAGGCATTTGATTCAAAGCTTGCTTACGTCTTCCACGTTCCACCTGAAATTTGTTACAGACAAACGCTTAAAATTACTGGAGTAGCATTTGGAGTCGTGACTTTTGGTTTGGTTTCTGTATCCGCAGCCTCATTTTCAAAGGAAATATCTCCAAGACCAGCATCCTATGATAATGAGACATAAATAAATCTAGATACCTGAAAGGCCCGGGTTTTTAGCTTTTGTTTTATCTGGTTAATGGTCTTTGTTTCGATAGCTTCAGCTACCTTTGACAGATCAGATCCAAAACGTCCAATAGCAGCTTTAAGATCTTCAACTTCCTTTTGTGACCATTTCCCGCAGGTCTTGGAATCCCCATCATTTTGTTGCGCTTGGAACTGCTTAAGATCTAAAGTAAGTTGGGCCAATCGACCGAACGCCACTGATGCTTGCTCAAAAATCTCGGCCACTCTCGAAAAGTTAGCCATTATCCAAAAAGTAAGTGATGGGAGGTTTGGAAAGCAAAGACTTTTATTGAAATAGTAGGTATAAAGTATTTGAGAAATAAGAACTTTAGTACGTAGAATAGGCGAATGAATTTGAATTAGGTAGTGCTGAATTTTAGTTAGTCACCGTCCGTACTCCCCATTGAAATTTATTGCAGGATGCTGGAAAAAAAAGAAATGAAAAACCAAAATACTTCGGTAACCTGTTCAATTAGTTCGAGGCTATAGGTTAGAATCGATGGAATGGACAGTATTCACTGTCCCACGAAAATAAACGATGCATAGTCTGAATAATATCAGGTAGCAAATTTAAATAAAGCCAGAACAAAAATTGATGCAGGATAATATGGACTCATTATATTTCGTGGTTTCGCGTCAGCTGCTTACAACCAAATATGTATTGGAATTTTACATTGAGATAGGAAATAATATGGAACAATTGACATAAATGAATGTAAATAATTGGAATGACAAAGGTTATCAAACTATATATATATAGTTGTTTGAGTGAGTAGTCTGTTTCCCATACTTTCGTCAGTTCTGCTGCGGAATTTAGTATGTGATTAATTATTCCAGCAATTTTGTCTCCTTTGAAACGTAAGTATAAGAAGTTTTAAGTGCGCGGTCAAAAAAATTGTTCAAAGTAATGCCTGGATGATTAAATTGCTCTCGTCACCAATCGCCTATGTGAAAACGCATATCCGGTGAAATTCATCCATGAATATGCAAAGACCAATCCCCAGGCAAAGTATGATAGAGTAGAAAAGAAAACTTGCTTGTCAGATCCGCCCGCCGTTTCGTTTCGACGACCTTGAACGGCCTGACAAGAGGAGGTCATTTCGTATTGCAATTGCTGTAGGTTTGTTGAATGTCCGTTTGGTCACATGAATATTAAGTGTTCTCATATTCAAGTAGTCTTTTACTGCAGTAAAATCACTTCGAAAAGCATTAATTTAGCTTTATCTGTTTTGTAGTGTATTCGTTGACTCTATTGCTGCTTCGTAACTTGATCTGTGACACCGATTACGTTACATAAAACGAAGATAATTATGATGGATAGAACTGTTTATGGCTGTATATTAGCAAACTATATAACACTCGGAAATATTTTAACGCTTAATTGCTTCAACCCACATTTTATAAACAACTACTAACATCCATGTTCATCAACACCATAATTAGGGAGGTGAAACGCAAAAGGTTTAAGAGTTGATTTTTTGACTAAATTTCTAGTTGCGGTCTATTTTTGACCTGATAATTAATGAATTTCACTTGCTTGATTTGTATTGTTACGAATAACCATGTCAACCATGTCCAGGTTGTAAGCATCAACTACATCAATCTATTGGTAAACCTGAACAAAAATCAGTCAGTCAGTTGCAACGTAGGACCAGGCACATATATGCATCGGTCCAAGTTGCCATACCTCATTAACACAACAAGATGGACAACGGATTCATAAAAGTAGTTAATTCAGAGGTGCTAATATATAAAAGAAAGATTGCAATAAGGATATAGTGCAGCAAGAAAGAATTAGTTCGTAGAAAGAAAGATATGAAGCAATTTTAATCTCTTAGTTTAAGGGAAAACAAAGAGTGTATACACCGACGCCATTGTGATCGATTCTGAGCCATGTCACCAAGAGTCTCCAACCATTGGTTACGATAGTCACGCGGACCCCAACAAAGTAGTCTGCATCTACCAACATGGCTCAGACTAGAAGTTAGTGACTTCAAGCACTGATGCCACGTTTTGGTTTGGCCGCCCTTAACCCTCTTCCAACCATCTCCTACACCGGTTTGCGTTGCACGTCGTGGTAATCGGTGTTCAGGCATACGTAACACGTGACCCAACCATCTCAGTCGATGAAGACTCACAACCTCATCGACTGATTTGCCATCCTTCCCTAATACCCTGCGTCTAACCTCACTATTATTTATTTGGTGAACCCAGCAGACGCCAGCAATATTTCTGAGGCATCTGTGGTCAAATACTAGTGGCTTGCGAGTGCCTTCTACTCTTAATGGCCATGTTTCGTTGCCGTAAACCAAAACAGAACGGACTGTCGCGCAGTATTCTCGAGTACCACATGATTTATAAGGCCAAAAGAAATAATTTCGTCCAGCTCTATAAAAATAACTGTATGGCCAAATTGGCTGTGAAATTATCACTACCCATTTTGCTGATGACAGTCGGTAAGCACTTTACATATTTCTTGATGGTATATATTATTTGATCTCAACAACATACTCCTAAACTATTTGATTTATCTGTAATAACAAGAATGATTGTAACAACCCACTAGTAATATTGATAGTGTGCTATTAAGTATAAATTTAGTTGTATTTATTCGTTATCTTTCACCAAACTTTAAGCTTAGTGTTATTTTATTCTTCGACCTGATTCATTTGCCGTGAACTATACTTCTTAGGTTTAATCTTAATAACTATAATGGATAGTAGTATTTTTAATTTTCCCTCCATAGCTTTGCACCTCGTGTTAATTACCTATCTTGGTTACATTAATATGGTGTGTGGCAGTTTTTAGGTTAATACAAATCCATACTAGGTCTCATGCTGTGAATTTCTGACGGTTATATTTACTTATTGAGATCTTGAGAGACGTCAGATAACAACGTAAGTCGAGGTAGACGGGACAGTTTTTAAATGTATGACCCTAAAATTGAATCCTGAGAGCCCATTGAGATCGTAGTTCTTTGATATCATATGAAAAGAAAATAACCACAAGCAGTTTGTTAACTTATTTTATCAGTATAAACACTAATTTACATGATAATGAATAATAATAATCATGAAGACATATACACAAATATTTAACAAATCAATTTATTGCTGGTTATTCATCGTAATCCTCGTTGTCGTCAGCCTCTTCCTCTTGTTCTTCGTCTGATTCGTAATCTTCTCCGGGTGTACGACCATCAGCACCATCATAATCGCTGTCATCGCTCTAGATGAAAAAATGGAAAGGAAGATCTAGAAAGTTTCCAGGATGAGATATGATTTCCTAGAAAATTGAACTGAATCTTAAATTATAAGTTAGTATTCTCAAGTACTAGACACTGATATGTAGGTATAACTAATCCTATGACAAAGCCTAAAACCATAGATGCTATATTGTGATTTTGGCTTGTACGTAACCGCTCAGTGTAACGCATTTCACTAGTTAATTTCATTCCAACTAACTTCATTGGGAGAGGGGTTCATACATGAACTGACAAGTCTTAAACCTTGATCGTAAAACATGATACAGCATTTGACTTTTCAATATTTAAGAAAATTTAGTGAAACTTCTCAGTTGAAAAGAATGACAAAACATAATTGAATAACCAAGCCTAGTGGTTTGAACAAGTTTAATTACTCATCTTTGAAACATCCGATTGTGATCTCACGTACTCACAACAAAATTAGTAACTTCATACAGGCTGATATATATTTATTATGAATGACAAAAAAATAATACATTCTACGTTACGTATTCATATCAATATGCTTCGTAAACCTACTCAGAAATGAAATACTCTTGTCAAACAAATACTTATTCAATAGTTGAAATCATGAGTCAATTGAAGCTAGACCACCATGGAAAACCTGGACGGCACACTGCTGAGGAGTCCCATACTAGGACGAAACGGTGGTCCAGTGCTTCCAGGTTTTCCATGGTGGTCTAGCTTCAATTGACCCATGATTTCAACTATTGAAATTTCTAAACATCTCCATAAAACCCCTTCTGATAATAATCATCTGCTCACTAGTGGCTGACTTCAAGAGGCATTTCCTGGAGTTTTAGTGAGAAGCAGTGACCAGCGGAGTTCAACCAGGTCTGTTGTGAGATATCAACTCTCTGAAGACGATGGCGCAAGTTCGTGGACTGGTTGAAGTTAGACATTAACACCGTTGGATGCCTGCCAGCTCAGTGGTCTAATGGTTAAGCGCTCGCGCGCGAGACCGATGGGTCCTAGGTTCGAATCCCGCGTGGCGGGGTCGTAAATGCGTATCGCCGTGGAGTCCCATACTAGGACGAAATGGCGGTCCAGGTTTTCCATGGTGGTCTAGCTTCAATTGACTCATGATTTCAACTATTGAAATTTCTAAAAATCTCCACAAAACCCCTTCTAATACCCATTCACCTTAATTAATAACTTGAATTAAAGCTGAGAGAACGTATAGTACGGAAGTGTATTAAGCACTACTGTCACAGCTGATAAAATTTCTTAACATTAAACTAGTAAACATTTTTATTCAGTAAATGCTAATATACTTCAATAACACAATCGATTCAGTCAGTCAGCAACAACGTAGAACTTCGTACATACGTACATCAGTTCGAGTTACTATACCACATCAGTACACAGATACAATCGTCGATTCAAACCCCATAGTGGTAGCAGTAATTGGAGAGATTAGGGTTTGAAGATGTTATTCAAGAAGTATAATCCAGTAAAATAAATTCAGAGGAAAAAAAGCGAGAACACAAAGAGTGGATGCACGTGCGCCATTGCAAATGATTTTGAGCCATGCCATCCAAGGTCTCCAACCATTGGTTGCTATTATCTCGCGGATCCCAACCAGGTAGTCTACACCTATCAACGTGGCTCAGTCCACTTGTCAGTGAATTCATGAATTTGTGCCATGTTTTGGTCTGGCCGTCCATAGCTTTCTTCCAACCTACTCCTACATCATAAAACATCGGTCATCGGGGCAGTCGATTAAATACATTTGGTATCAGTCGATAAATAACAACAAATAACCATCATAAGATCTATATTACAACTTTAGTCACCATCACTATATATGATAAATACTACACAATAGATCACACGTGTAGACTAGTGATTAATTCTTCAGAAATGAGGACCAAAAAGAAAGTTACAGTATATATAAAGACATTATAAACTTTCAGTGTAACCTGGAAATCCGTAACAACGGGACTACTCATAAGTATCTCACAATGTAAGAGGGGTTACTCGGAGTTTTTACAGATACTTTCCAAGCCAAAATGCTACTCACATTCATATTACATTTAATAACAAATTAGAAGAAAAATTTCTAGTGAATTTACTTAGACACTTAGCAATCATGGCTGATTGGACAAGTAGATTATGAATGAAAGTTAGTAGAGATAGTTAGACTGAAAGTTGGTCTTTATCATCTTCCAATAACGCAAATGAAATCTCGACACCAGTTTAGAAAGCTCAGTTGACTTGTGACGACGTACATTACTTGCAGTATAGGCGAGATGTTCACTTGCCAACCAAAACGACGAATATACCGACAGTCAAATCACTCTGCTCTACTTTAGTTATGAAACACAGCTTTTGAACATAGAGAACATTCGTAGGTTACTAGTATTTGAAAATAAATACTCAAGAATTCCTCATGCATGATAGGATCATCAAGTGGTCAATGCCGAGGTTAGAAAGTATACTACGTACAGATGGTAAATATGTAGATAAAAGGTTAGTGGGTCTTCATCGACTGAAGTAGTTGGGACATGTATTACGCATATCCAACTACTGTCTACAACAACATGTTGTGTTGGCTGATGGTGTAGGAGTATACTGGAATAAATTCAGGGACATGTGGCATCACTTCACGAATTCATTGATAGCTGAACTGGAGCATCTTGGCAGATACATACTACCTGGTTCCCATTCGTTAAATTATCGTAACTAACAATTTGATGGGTCAGGTGACATGGCTTAAAACTGGTTTCAATAGTGCAGATACACTCATTCTTCGTCTTCTTTTAGATCCAAGGTATCTTATACTTTTTACTCCACAAATTTATTCTTTATCAAATCATGCAGCCCATGCCTGATCTTTTGTACTATCACTAATACTGTTACTACTTAACAACTTTGACATGTCACTGTGGTGATATGACATAGCGAATCGAACTTATGCATATATGTCACATTTTATGTTGCGTATGACTGAGTGACTGACTGGAATCGACTCAAGTTGAAAATTCAGATCACTAGATTCCTACTCAGTAACTTAAAGATAATGTGCTCGTTACAAGACCTGTGTGTCCTAGACTCGAGCCAACATAGGTTTGTGAGTGTACAACACTAAACAGTCTCAAACCAGAATGGAAAAGGTATTCGGGGCTTCACGGTGTTTTAGTTGATATCAGTGTATGGTGAGTGCTAATCGCAAATGTAAGACTGAGAAAAATCACCAAATATATCAATTTAAGAAAAAGCTTTTGCTTACGTCATAATCTTCATACTTCGATTCATTTGCATTATATCCAGAACTAAGGACATTTACTGACGTGGTTGTTTTGCGATGACGATCATCAAAAGTACTTACATCTGGTCTAGCAAGTGATATCGGTTTGGATAAAACACTAGATAGTGTACTGCCAACTGGCTTATGTTTTAAAATATTATGACCATCATCGTTATTTTGCGGTGTAACATTTTCATTACTATATGATTTGTTGTTACTAGCCGGTTGGTTGGGTTTTTATCTGGAACTTCTACTTCAGGTGCATAATTGGTATATTCATTCAAATCGTCGACATCAGATCTGGATCTCTAAAAACAAAACAATAAACAAAGAGAATGCTTAGAGGTGATACGGACCGAAATGAACTAAATACTTATTTACGTTTGAATTGCAGTTCCGCTGTACCTATTTTGTCTGGTGTATAGTTACCGGACAAATGGTGGTTCTTAAGTAAAGATGACTAGTTAGTCAGTCGTAATCAACATATAGCCTGTAACGAATGTTTGTTAGCCAAAGTTACCGTACCACATAACTACGAAGATGTAACTAACAGGATGAGTAGTAAAACAGTATAAACAAAAATAGTATTGATGACATTTGGGAAGTGATAAAAGGCTTAAGAGTTAGGCTTGACAGTCAAGTTTTGATTAATTGGAGTGACCCATAAACTGATATTCTCTAATCGTTTACGACAGTTTATTACCATTTTGTTACATAAAAGTCCTAGTCTTCCGGCTATTGGACCTGTCTTTGATTATAAACTCAGACGCTTACATAAATAATCCGGTACTGTGAGTAATCATCACTCGGCAACATTGTAAAGTTGAATCTAATCAATCGATCAACATTCTTTTCTTCCATTTTAACAACAGAAACTTCATTCCTAAGATCACAAAACCATCCTTCACAACGGAAAAATTGAACACTGCAGAAAAGTTTGATAATAAGGGATGATAATATGCGCCTAATCAGTACCCTCTTAGTAAAATGTAGAAAAGCATGAATGATAAGTGAATTCTGATCTAATCATACTTTGATAATACATAAATAGTGAACCCTACACTTACTTTAGGAGGATGCAAGTCCACTGGTTCAGGCATTTGATTCAAAGCTTGCTTACGTCTTCCACGTTCCACCTGAAATTTGTTACAGACAAACGCTTAAAATTACTGGAGTAGCATTTGGAGTCGTGACTTTTGGTTTGGTTTCTGTATCCGCAGCCTCATTTTCAAAGGAAATATCTCCAAGACCAGCATCCTATGATAATGAGACATAAATAAATCTAGATACCTGAAAGGCCCGGGTTTTTAGCTTTTGTTTTATCTGGTTAATGGTCTTTGTTTCGATAGCTTCAGCTACCTTTGACAGATCAGATCCAAAACGTCCAATAGCAGCTTTAAGATCTTCAACTTCCTTTTGTGACCATTTCCCGCAGGTCTTGGAATCCCCATCATTTTGTTGCGCTTGGAACTGCTTAAGATCTAAAGTAAGTTGGGCCAATCGACCGAACGCCACTGATGCTTGCTCAAAAATCTCGGCCACTCTCGAAAAGTTAGCCATTATCCAAAAGTAAGTGATGGGAGGTTTGGAAAGCAAAGACTTTTATTGAAATAGTAGGTATAAAGTATTTGAGAAATAAGAACTTTAGTACGTAGAATAGGCGAATGAATTTGAATTAGGTAGTGCTGAATTTTAGTTAGTCACCGTCCGTACTCCCCATTGAAATTTATTGCAGGATGCTGGAAAAAAAGAAATGAAAAACCAAAATACTTCGGTAACCTGTTCAATTAGTTCGAGGCTATAGGTTAGAATCGATGGAATGGACAGTATTCACTGTCCCACGAAAATAAACGATGCATAGTCTGAATAATATCAGGTAGCAAATTTAAATAAAGCCAGAACAAAAATTGATGCAGGATAATATGGACTCATTATATTTCGTGGTTTCGCGTCAGCTGCTTACAACCAAATATGTATTGGAATTTTACATTGAGATAGGAAATAATATGGAACAATTGACATAAATGAATGTAAATAATTGGAATGACAAAGGTTATCAAACTATATATATATAGTTGTTTGAGTGAGTAGTCTGTTTCCCATACTTTCGTCAGTTCTGCTGCGGAATTTAGTATGTGATTAATTATTCCAGCAATTTTGTCTCCTTTGAAACGTAAGTATAAGAAGTTTTAAGTGCGCGGTCAAAAAAATTGTTCAAAGTAATGCCTGGATGATTAAATTGCTCTCGTCACCAATCGCCTATGTGAAAACGCATATCCGGTGAAATTCATCCATGAATATGCAAAGACCAATCCCCAGGCAAAGTATGATAGAGTAGAAAAGAAAACTTGCTTGTCAGATCCGCCCGCCGTTTCGTTTCGACGACCTTGAACGGCCTGACAAGAGGAGGTCATTTCGTATTGCAATTGCTGTAGGTTTGTTGAATGTCCGTTTGGTCACATGAATATTAAGTGTTCTCATATTCAAGTAGTCTTTTACTGCAGTAAAATCACTTCGAAAAGCATTAATTTAGCTTTATCTGTTTTGTAGTGTATTCGTTGACTCTATTGCTGCTTCGTAACTTGATCTGTGACACCGATTACGTTACATAAAACGAAGATAATTATGATGGATAGAACTGTTTATGGCTGTATATTAGCAAACTATATAACACTCGGAAATATTTTAACGCTTAATTGCTTCAACCCACATTTTATAAACAACTACTAACATCCATGTTCATCAACACCATAATTAGGGAGGTGAAACGCAAAAGGTTTAAGAGTTGATTTTTGACTAAATTTCTAGTTGCGGTCTATTTTTGACCTGATAATTAATGAATTTCACTTGCTTGATTTGTATTGTTACGAATAACCATGTCAACCATGTCCAGGTTGTAAGCATCAACTACATCAATCTATTGGTAAACCTGAACAAAAATCAGTCAGTCAGTTGCAACGTAGGACCAGGCACATATATGCATCGGTCCAAGTTGCCATGCCTCATTAACACAACAAGATGGACAACGGATTCATAAAAGTAGTTAATTCAGAGGTGCTAATATATAAAAGAAAGATTGCAATAAGGATATAGTGCAGCAAGAAAGAATTAGTTCGTAGAAAGAAAGATATGAAGCAATTTTAATCTCTTAGTTTAAGGGAAAACAAAGAGTGTATACACCGACGCCATTGTGATCGATTCTGAGCCATGTCACCAAGAGTCTCCAACCATTGGTTACGATAGTCACGCGGACCCCAACAAAGTAGTCTGCATCTACCAACATGGCTCAGACTAGAAGTTAGTGACTTCAAGCACTGATGCCACGTTTTGGTTTGGCCGCCCTTAACCCTCTTCCAACCATCTCCTACACCGGTTTGCGTTGCACGTCGTGGTAATCGGTGTTCAGGCATACGTAACACGTGACCCAACCATCTCAGTCGATGAAGACTCACAACCTCATCGACTGATTTGCCATCCTTCCCTAATACCCTGCGTCTAACCTCACTATTATTTATTTGGTGAACGCAGCAGACGCCAGCAATATTTCTGAGGCATCTGTGGTCAAATACTAGTGGCTTGCGAGTGCCTTCTACTCTTAATGGCCATGTTTCGTTGCCGTAAATTAAAACAGAACGGACTGCCGCGCAGTATACTCGTCCTTTTATTGATAGACGGATATTTCGCCTTCGCTATAGGTGACGTAAGTTGGCAAAAGCCAAACGAGCTTTTCGGATCCGTGCTGAGATTTCGTCAGACACCAACCCATTAGGGCTGATCAGACTTCTAAGATAAGTGAAGTTGTCGACGCGTTCGACTACTTCACTCCCTATCCTTAGTTCAAGTGTTGACGCAGACCAGTCCTGAAGCAACAACTTGCATTTAGAGGGAGAGAAGCGCATTCCAAACATTCTGGCATTGTTGCTCAGTGCTACCAGAAGACTCTGCATTTTATCAGCGTCTTCACCAAACAGGACTATATCATCTGCGTATTCTAAGTCGATAAGTGGGCCTCCTAGAAGGAGATCAATACCCGAGAATTCAGTAGACGAGAATGTTATTTCCATCAATAGGTCTATAGTAAAGTTAAACAAAAATGGAGAAAGTGGACAGCCTTGACGGACACCGGAAAAAAAGCTATGTAACAAACACAAACATTACAAAAATCGATGTGTGGCGGAAAAATTCTGTTAACAACTGAAAAATAACGACGCCCACGATGCACGAAAACATGTAATATGTGCTCTAGAACCCGTCGCTCGACTTCCTGACCGTCCCGTCAAAATGTATCCATCTACTTTCAAACGGGTGACGTAAATCCAACATACAATTCCCCTTTGATGAGCAGGCGTACACAAATCATTTTACGTGTACTTACTTCTTGGTGTTAAGTTATGGTTCAACATCTTTAACAGAGTCCATTGTGGAGTGTCTAACGACTTGATCCCATTAGTTCTGCAGAATCCGATAGTCTTTATGATTTGGGATACCTTGAGTTCTACCACACTTGGAGCTTATAACCTGCTAAAGAATCCGGCTTTTCCAGAGAAGCCAATTTCATCGCCATATGAATCTGTCAAGGAATTGCTACCTAGTGACGTACAGTGTGTTAAATTTGAATGCAGAGATAGATCGAAGTTTCATGAAACGATGTGACATAATGATCAGAAAGTTGATGACTTTACACTTGGACTACAGAAACAGACCGCGAAGTGCGATTTCAGAGGCCGATTAGAAACTCAACCTCGTGGTCAGTTGGTTGCTGTAATAAATATTTCCGAAAGAGAATTAATTCAGAAACCCAAAAACTCATTCCAAGAAATAAAAGCAGCACTTTTTGATTGTGAGATGGTGCATGAATTTCCAGGATGTTAGGAATTCTACTTCATAACTTAGTCATTCTAATCCTATGCGTACTCAAAGTCATATATATAGACGTTTAATTAACGATCATCGTTGTTGTTATGAAAACATGGATAACGATTCATTGGGAAGTTTCAAAGAAATTTTCAGAGATGAGCACTAGTTTCGCGAATGCTTATCCTGTGGTAAATTTCACTTACTTGATTCATGTGTCTGCGACCATGATGAATGCTTTGTTTGATGAAATGAGGCACATCCAATCTGTTTGTAAAACTACAGTTGAGTTAGCCCCAAGTATTACTTAATATTTTACTTCGGATTCTTTTAATCTGGGTGATTCTTATAATCATATACTATCCTTATTTACGACTTCCAGTGGTCCAGTTCATATTCAAAGACAATTACATTTGTCCAGTGGTGCTTCTCACAATTGTATTATTGATACTGGTAGTATCAAATCCAGCATTTCAGTTGGAAAGTTGTCATTATATCCTGGTGCTACAATTAAACCCACCAAAGTTTCTATTTCCATTATTACTGGTTGCGTAAGTCATGCGTGAATCCTATATTTGATTGTTAATTTGTTTATGATTGTACATCAACTCGTACGTTAATATGGCTTACAAATAATTTTGCGTCATGTCATCTTTATAACATTCGGATTTGACTATTCATACCATCGCTAAAATCTTCACCATACCCATTATATTCATCATTTCTGTATGTATCCGGGTTATGTATTTGGCTATGAAATTCGTCGTCTGGGCAAACGTTCAACATGGTTAGGACCATAGGTGATAAGAAATTTACCACCTTGTGATATAACCGTACTGCACCAATGTAGTAACTTAACTGTTGAATAGTTGTTAGCCAGATCACTGTTCAAAATAGAAAGTCTGAAGTTCATTATTAAAGATTACACCAAATGAGTGAATATTTCCATCAAGGTTTGTAATGTAATCAAATAAATGAGCTTCACTAGTGTTTATCAACCCCTTTTGAATTTATGACATTTCGAAATTGTTGAATATGGACAGATTATGAGGTATCAAAGTTATTAGGCATAGAAAAAAGCGCTACTGGTTTTCCATTAGCGAATGCTCAACAAACACTGCAACTAGTTACTCGTGTTGGCTTTTCAACATCGTCATAAATCATTTTCAGGAATTAATTGTCATGTAGTGTGGTCGATGTAATTGATAAAACTACTGGTTGAAAATCCATCATTTAATAACTGGTAATTATTATAACGTAGTGTCGTTTTTTCGCCAGGCAAATCTCCTGTAAACTGAAAGCATAAGTGTCGAATTAACTCCAACACAGACTGAAGTTCATGACAATAGTCGAAGTATGATTACTGGAGGTAGAAATTTTTTTCCATGTGACTTAAATATTTTATCAACTAGTTAGTTTGTAGGGCGCACCATAATCGGATTATCAAATCATCCTGTACATCTTGTGCATTTTACTTCTGATATGCAAACCTTGTAGTCCATCCATCAATTAATATATATCTAGCGTGAACTCCCTCTACAAATATACTAAATAAGCCTTAAACCGTTTACATTAACACGTTTTTATCCTAATTCAAGTATAAATACTCAACTGACACTCACCATCTTGCTCGGCAACTGAACATCTAAACTCTTTCTGTAAGATCCCTTTAGAAAGTTTCGTGTATGAAAATCCCTCCAAGTACACACTGTTGTGGATTTATGCAATCATTCTTATAGCACACAATTGAAAATAAAGTTTAAAATGAGTTAAGACCAAATAATAATAATGATGAAAGCCAAAATTAAACAATAATAACTAATGGGTCAAATAACTACAGTCTAGGGATCTTGATTATGCAGGTTAGTCTACTAGGTCGTTTACACCCAACTTTGAGATTGATGTAAGTGTAATAGCTTCAAAAAACGGCCAATACAATGTAGAAATTACAGAAGAGTGATACAACTATAAATCATGTAGAGCGATTCACTAACACTCCATATTTGATATAACGTTACGTTACTCTAGATCATCTTGTTGTGCTTCATTACCATTCACAGAGCACTTAATTACACAGAAAAGTCAGATATTTCCTTATTATAACGCACTACTGTTATGTCTCCCAGAATGTATTCTCCCGTAAATAACTTAAAAACTGGCATCACTAACGGAAGCATCTGAAATCAACAACCACTTTGAAATGTGATCCCTAATCCACGAAGACTTGTACAAGTTACCATACGTTTCAACGCGTAATTTCATACTGTTAAACGTAGCAGTCGTCTGTACTCATTCTTTCTTATGCAATTTTATCAATGCTTTCATAATAACCATTCAAATTTTTCCTTACTGTTCTTTGCACAAGATTTAGAGGATGAATATAATCAGAATGTTATACAATCTTATCATTCCAAACTTACAGTAATTGACATAATTTGCAGCAGTGGCCAACATTTCAGAATATAATATCTAGCTTGTAAAAACCTACACAAATCAAACTAGACTCAGAAGTGTTAAACATAATAGTCACATTCACAGACTTTTGTAAGTCACCATTCACTGCGTCTCTACCACATCATTAATGAGTCACTAAATGTAAGGTAATGGTATATTTGATCTAAAAGACAGAATTTTTCAAATATCGGACGAACGAATATAGTAGATATATTCAATCATACTTGATATATCTCTAGATCACACACACAACTTCTATCTAAAGGACCGACTTGCATTCAATTTTATTTCATCCGCGACCATTCTTACACACATAACTGATTCGCTTTAAATACTATGCTAAGATTCATATGATGGGCTTTATTCTGTACTTCAAAGAGACATCAGACTAATACCGGGAAGACTTTTCTGAGGTAGCATAGCAAAATTAGTCAATATGTCAGAAGCAAAGTAGCTACAACAGGTTCGGGGACGACGCTAATTTTCACTTAATCTGAGTTTGTTGTCCTTCATTTGGATAATGTTTAGTGGATGATTCGGCGTCCTATAGTAGTCGGTGTAAATTGGTGGAAAATTCAGTATTGTATTGTAATCCCTGCATATGCACTCTTTAATCATAAATAAAATTGCTGGAAACAACTTTCATTATTTGATCAAAACGCTTACTGAATAAAGGATGGGAGCAAGAGGAGAACGTCGACCTCAAAAA
The DNA here is from genome assembly GCF_000699445.3 of Schistosoma haematobium. Lineage (NCBI taxonomy): Eukaryota > Metazoa > Platyhelminthes > Trematoda > Strigeidida > Schistosomatidae > Schistosoma > Schistosoma haematobium. Next base: position 45,287,302 of record NC_067197.1, on the reverse strand, counting down.
AAAATTCATTCAATGGGAGAAAATATAAAGCACGATACTTATATAAAATAAAGGAATAAATGACTGTGTTGTCTTATTCTGACGTTTCTATTACCATAGTGGGTTATCTGTTAACCGTTATTCGCTTACATTTAAATTGTGCAATTCCGGTGATCATGGACGTCCACAATTCTGAGCGCTGCTACTGAATGTCCGGGTTTATTATTTCACATGAACCTAAATATTTAAAAATCGTGTTACGTTGATTTAGGGCTGGTATATCTGACGTGAATGTGTAGAATTATGGTCTACTATGATATTAGTACTGCTCTAATAATAGACCTAATCCTAAATTTGTAGATTTGTCATGATATAACTGCCTAATCTATAAGATCTTACGTGGAAGTCACACCATCGACTACACCAACTCACTGTATCGTATCAATTACCAATACATGATGTAGAACAAGGTTAGGCTAGAGAAAGAACAATATATTTAATATGAATAGAAGATATAAAGTAACATTGAGATGGACCACGCCTGCATGGACGAGCCATGCCATCCGATCAAACCCAGTCCATTCAATTCCTTCTCCGCGCCTTCTCCATTGTTAGGTATTTCTCCGTGCTAAATATTGAATATCTATTTTCTGAGTAGTCTTGTGTTCAGCTTTGAAGATTGTGTGGTTATGGTCCAATGCCACTACAAATGTTCATCGGGCGTAACTCGATAACTTTCAGCTAATGTTTGTTGGAATCACTTACCACTGTGTTTAATCTTGTCTTTATGAATACCTGAGCCTTTACGTTGTGCTCATTATGACACTTGCCAAGCACAATATTGATCATATCTTACTAAAATTCACACAACTTCAGGCCAAAATGAGACTTTTGACCCGTCAATATTTGGTAACTAATCTCTGAAACTTTGTATTTGCGGCCTCCGCCGTATACTTCCTGATCACTCTTGTTTTACAGACTTAATCTTCGCTTCTCACTTAACAATAACGCACGAAATAAAAGTCCATACACATGTTTGTTGCGAGAACTTCGTGAAATCCCAAGGAGTTTCCCAGTACATTGAAGGAAGTCACAGTACAACAGAAATGGATAGTGTTGATGCCAACATCACTCGGACCATTTACCTGGAAGAGATACATATAAGAAGGCAGTTACCGTCTGAATGAAATATGGCAATCAATAGAGACACAAACAGATAAACGGAAGACTACAGAGGTATATATCAGAAGGAGAGAGAACGCGTCTTTTCACGTAACACTCTTCTAGTCAAGTTAGAAGCCAGAAGTAAAGGGGTTCAAAGATATGCTTGGAAAGCTATCGACGTGTCGACAAGTGTTTGGTCTGGGCTGGCTAGTAGTTGCAAGAGATGTGTAGCAGGGCGTTCACACTCGCGATCTGTTGAGCAAGTGTGACCAGACTCCTAAAGCTAGGATGTGTCCGGTAAAACTAACACGGTCAGCATCCATGTCAAGAACTTACAAAATCATTTGTTTTGGAGATTTATTTACCACTTCAGCTCACTCGTACATTAGTGGGGTACTGATGACTGTAAGGCGTGGCCAGCAAGCAATTTAAACCCAACGACCGTGTCGTTGATGAATGCATATGCGATAGCTTAATATGTACAACAGTTTCTGGTCGCCTTTCCGTGAAATTTGGAACTATGTGTACAATGTAACAATAAAAAACCTATGATAAAAACTTCGATCCATTGTATTCTTCGTCGGATTTTCACCTTTTCCAGCCTTCCTGGTGAACTAAATATGAAAAGTCTAAAAGCATGCCGAAATGCAATCTTACTTGTGCAAGAATGCAAAACGTGTAAAGAAAATCTGGTATGGATGCGAACAGACAACATGAGATAGTGTTAAAAAGATTTTGATCAGTGGTTTAGTTTCGGTTTTTTGAGAAACAACACACATGTATGTATGTGTTCTAAAATATCTGTTTTTCGACACAATAATACAAATAAGCGAGGTACAACAAAACGTTGTGCAGTGACCTATACGCAGTAGTCATTTAAGTGTTCTGGAAACCTAGCCCATCTTCTGTAGCGCGTTGTTTTTGGCCCCTTTTCGGATAACTGTGAAGTTTTGACGTATTCGTTAATTATCGGGGATGGTATCGTAGTCGTGAAGCTAGTATCCGTTCACTGTTCGGGAGGAAAGTAAATATAATTAGGGTTTCCTTCTAAATGAGTGACCTCAAGACATTCAATGCTGGTTCCGTATGTAACGATAAAGTGGCACTTCGGTTTACGATGGAGGACTCCGCAGAGTCTTCTGTGTGCGGATAACAACGTACAAAAACGCATTTACTTTGTCGTAAGGCAGGCTAAATGTAAACATCAGTTGTCTGGGGTCGTGTGGAATCAGCTTTAACTAAAGGTAGTGTTCGTAAGCCTGCTCACGTTGTAAGTTAGATTTACATTCATCGAAAAAGATAAATGGTCCAACAATTCTCTTAGGAGTTTGAGTGTCATTCAGCAAACCAGTTGTTTTGCGATGCATCTAACTTCATATAACGCTGTGTTACAAGTGCCGAGCAAAATGAATGGAAGAGCGTCGTCCTATTATGACGCGATTGCAGCTGAGAGTGAAGCTTTAGGCTGTCAATGAAAGCTTCTCATCAACCCGTTTGCTTGTGGGTGGTAGGCAGTCTTTCGGAATCGCGTGATTCCTACTAGTGTAGTTAGACAATGGAAAAGCCCATATTCGAACTGGCGTATTGGTAGTTGATGCGATGTCGAAGTTCACGACTAACCATTCGACTAAGGTGCAGGCCATTTTTCAGCAGTAATGTCCTCAATGGGTACTGCTTCTGTCCGTCGTGTGAAACGGTCTACATATATTAGAAGGTAAGAGCATTCGTTTCAATCTGGTAAGGATCATACCAAAACAAGTGTCGATAGTTTTGAATGAACCTAAGGGATATTCGTTGTGTCCAATCACTTTAGATTTTTGACAGTTTACACACGAGCGTGCTTACCCCCTTATGTCTTTATTCATATCAGGCCAAACAGAGTCTGCGGTGAGCTTGATTGTTGCTCGAACACCTGAACGAGAAAGTTTGTGCTACGTTTTGGAGATGATGCGTCGATATTGTTTGGATCCTAAGGGACGATTACAACCTGTAGGTACGTCACGTAGTGAAATTCACTTACCTGTTCCCATCTGTTTAATAAAGAGTTTCAAGGTTGTCGAAGATAACGTGCTTAGTTTCCTGATTGTGGTCGGTTCTTGGTAATACAGAATGGTTGCAACCTTGATTTTCAGAGGTCACATGCCTTGAGCACCAATCGTGTGTCCGAGAAAATCTAGGAAGTCATTTCTGATTTGACATTTTCGAATGTTTGCAGTAACGCCGTGCTCTTGCAGTCGTCCGAAGACAAGGTCCAGCAGCAATCAGGGTTATCTATCTCTCGTGATTTAGAGAAAGGTTGTTTACATTAAGCTATCTGCTAAGGAGTTTGGGATCGTCTACGGTCATAGTGAACACGAAGGTAACGTGTCAGAGTATAACAGAGTTCCGTAACGTCATTTTGTGTCGTTTGAGGTTTTTATTTGGCTGAATAGACCTTGGCGTCTCAAGTTCTGGCGATCGCCGAAATTCGGTCGGAAGATGCAGCCAACTCATCTACGGCGTTGTTTCGAAATGAGGCAAGCATTGCTCGCAATCGTTGAGGAAACTTGGACAATAAAAATGACCAAACGGTCCATAGTCGGAGGTCCGTTGGCCAATGACCGCCCTCATTTATGACATCACGCTTGCCATTGAACCGTGTTATAGATCGATCTTATTGAGCAGTTGATCCAACCTTCGTCGATCGGTTAGTTCCCTGCGTCTGGGAAGAGATCTTTTTAGAGTTTTGTAAGATTACGAAATATCTCTAGGGAACATACTAGGTGTGACAAACCTGTTCAATTTGAACGGTAGTGCCTTCACTACCGTGATGAATTGTGAACGTGGATCAGTCACGCCGTGCTTCTGGAAGTCAGCTTCCGAGTAGCAGGACCAGCCTCCTATTTTGTTGGGCCAGAATGGCATTAGCTGGGATGACGGTGGCCTAAGAGTCTTGATCTTGAGTAACCTGGGAGTCTGTTCGGTCATGACGAATATAAAGTATAGCAATGAACAGGAAGAAAAATCGGTAAACACGTAAAAAATTATCGAAGCATATAAAAATCAAAGTATGGAAATGATATATAAAGTCCCAACAAGGAACACTCCTACAGTTTACAAATAGGTATATCAGATTTCGTCGGGCTCAACACTAAAAATGCCACAAGTATTTTGAGTCTGACAATACCCTAACTGGTAACACTTATAATCAAAACGAGCCAACCCAGTTAAATCAGGAGTCAGAAGCAAAGAGTTTAGAAGATATGTTTGATAAGCTATCGATTTATCGAAAAGTGACTGATATGAGCTGACCAGCGGTTGTCGGAGAAGTCGGGCACGGCATACCCACTCATGATCTAATGCAGATGCGTGACAAAGCGGCTTCAACTAAGTGAGTCCATTAAAACTAATGCGGTCAGCATCAATTTTCGAAGACTTACAGAGCTATTGATTTTGGGGACTTATTTACCGCTACACTCATATGAGGCTAATGTATAGTTGAGAGATTTTGAAATCATATCCGAATCGAACAGAAGGTTCAAACTGTTCTGATAATAAAAGACAGAGGATGAGGTTAGTTAACACTAACTCCTCAAGGAATTCAGCCGGTCGTAAAAGTAGATGTATTTCGTATGGACTTCAGTGAATCATTTGATGTGTGACATAACAAGCTACTAGTGAATTTGAAATATCTGGCAATTTTCGGACCTCTATTAAAGTGAACTAGATTAGTACCACTGAAGACTGAAGTTAGAGAATGAGCTTCATTGTTTGAATTATTTAGTGAACGAACTTTAAAGGGTTTGCGTTACGGCATTACGTGTACGCATCATGGGTCTGACAATCTCATCGGTCTTCCAAAGATTATTTGGGAAGAAGTCCATGAGGATTTTAATGAGTGAGAGAGACCAGTTTATCTTTTTGTGCTATTATTGTGTATCAGATCTTTCAGTGACAACATACCTGATATAAGTGCTGTTTTTCTGTATATCGAGGTTCAGCTGGTTATCTTATTGTTATTAACGTATGTAAACTTTTAGTTACACTCCGTTATTTGCTTCAGACCATTAGTTAATGCTCCTCTGTAGAACCGAGTCAGAAACTATATACACATAGGATACAGGTTGTTGAGCATTTTCGCCTAGTACTTATTTCACTGACTTAAGAGCTTTCTGAGTAACCGTTCAGTGTTGACATTAGTTTCCCTGGCCCTTTAACGCATAGAATTTGGTTCAGGAACGTACATGTTTCTTATGGTCCCTTAATACGCCGGACAAATTCTCCTAGTATTAATATAGATCAGAAGTGCCAAATTGCTTTGTACGTTGTGTAGTATTCCACACTACCTTTAGACATATATGTAGTTAGGCGTATGTCTATGTTTTTGACACTACACGAGTAAATTAATGGTTAAATACCTACACCACGCTAGCCGTGTTACCTTCGTACCACATGACATTTTCTATTTGGCAAATGTGAACAAGTTTTGTGTCAGGTGTCTTTTTATGGGGAAGTGTGTGTATATTTCACGGTGGTTGCACAGTAGCTTGAGTAGACTACGCTAATCACTACTTGTGTGACTGCACCATCTATCGTATCTAGGTAATAACGCAATGTGAAACTCGCATATTATCTGGAACAGTCGACTTCCAAGTAGTAAGTCTCATTCAATCACCTTTTCAGTTGCTTCGTGAGTATCATTATTTTCTATACAAACTGTGACTTAGGTCCAAGTGTATAATACCATATTTTATCAGTTGTTTGTTTATGGCGATCACTTGTTTTCATTTCTGTTCTATGGGTTGAAAGTAATTTAATTCCTGAAGTTCAAGAACCTTAAAATTAACATTGTAGATATTAATTAGATATAAAAATACGTTGTCTTTAATATAAACAGATAAACACTTGTCTTGCTATGCATCACAAACTTGGTTACAAGTAATGTAAACCTTTAAAACCATCTACGAGTTTATATATTTGACCTTTTACCACATTGATGTAAAACTTTTCAGTGTCACATAGTCCAAATGAAGGTAAAATAGATCTTATGACCAATCGGATAACACCTCGATGTGTGTGAAAGTTGTGTGTGTATCTACTCTCAATCACCAAGTCGGATAAGATTTTCTTTAAACGTTTTTCTGGAAATCCATCTGGTTTGGCACACTTCAACTAAAAGCTTGTAATGTCTTCCATTTTGTTTTTTTATTTTTAACCTCGGTTGTTTTGTCCATGTACCTTTACCACATAAATTAATCTGTTTTGATTTTTACAGTCGGACTTGATGCTGCAGGGAAAACGACAATACTGTACAAGCTTAAGTTGGGTGAAGTAGTCACAACAATTCCAACAATTGGATTCAATGTAGAAACTGTAGAGTACAAAAATATTAATTTCACAGTATGGGATGTAGGTGGTCAAGATAAAATTCGACGCCTATGGAGACATTATTTCCAGAATACACAAGTAAATTTGATGTGTTTATCACAATACGTTCCAGGGTCTCATATTTGTGGTTGATAGCAATGATCGTGATCGTATCAGTGAATCTGCTGAGGAATTGAATAAAATGCTTTTGGAGGATGAACTACGAGATGTTGTTATTTTAGTTTTTGCAAATAAACAAGATTTACCGAATGCTATGTCTACTGCGGAAGTTGCTGAAAAGTTGCGTTTACGCGATATTCGAAATAGACCTGTAAGTGGATAAATTGAATTTTTCTCCTCATTTTTTGTCACTCCTTTATTAACATGTAGTTATGTAGTTTTATTCACCTTACCGTGTAACGCAGCTGATTTTTGTTCAGTATTACTATCTGTGAATCAACGTATATGAAATAAAAGACTAGGATAGAACCGTCCAATGTGATTCTAAAGTGTTTTTGCTGAATATGAGATTAGAAGTTAAGATCACGTACCATTTTATTTTGGAAACGAGCAATATTTAAGTGTGTTTCAACGATATCAGCAGTAGCCGTTTTAATACCAGATGGTGAATTGTATAATCTCGTTAAGTAACACGTTTCGAATAGACTAATCAGGTAAAAGTTTTTCAAACTGTATATCACTTCTCCACAAATGTAGTTTTTAAAATGAATTGCAATGTATATAGATCATAAGTACATTTTACTTAATCGCTAGGGAACTAACTTTTAATGGCCATCTGTATGCTTCATTTGTCTCTATTAGCAAAAGTTCATCCTGCTCTGTTTCACTAGTCTTGCCTATCATGTCAGATAAATTTAGTCCTTGCATTTCTTTGGTTCGGACGTCCAACATACTACTAAACCATCAGCCAACTCCGCGTGTTGCCGTAGACGGTGGTTGGACATGCGTATTACATGTCCTAACCATTATGTAGTATACTTTCTGGCCTCAACATTGACCACTCGATGATCCTATCGTGCATGAGAAATTAGTGCATAGTATTTATTTTCAAATACTAGTAACCTACGAGTATTCTCTATGTTCAGAAGCCGTGTTTCATAACTGTAAAGTAGAGCTGAGTGAATTAGCTGTCGATATATTCGTCGTTTCGGTTGGCAGGTAAACACCCCATATACTGCAAGTAATGTACGTCGGCACAAGTCAACTGAGCTTTCTAAACTGGTGTCGAGATTTCATCAGACCCACTTACCAGTGCTGATGATACTCACGAGTAAGCTGATTGATTTGCTCAACTACTTCAGTATTTTATGTATTTCGCTCAACAAACTTAAAGGAGCAATCTTTGATCCTGATTGTCTTACTACTACAGTAAAGGTTCACCCAAACTTGATAAGATTTATTTTTCATTTGTAGTAAATTCTACAGATAAGCCATAATTCAATTCTTATTCACAAACTACATAACCATATAGTTTAAGTTATGTATATCATTAATGTACATATCACGTTGTTTTGTTTCTTTTAAAAATTATGGTCTTAATTTAGTGGCATATACAACTTGCTTGTGCTACTCAAGGTGAAGGACTATTCGAAGGATTAGACTGGCTATCAAATGAGTTATCTAAACGATCCTAGGATGTGAAAAACTTTCCATATTATTATTATTATTATCATTATTTATTTGGAACGAAATTACAGGTGTTTATCACCATTCTGTAAAAAAAATACTGTTGTGATTTTCTGTTCATGTTGCCTTTTTAATAATCCCCTCTTTTTTTTCTCCCCTCACGATTATATTATGACCTATGACTATGAAGAATGAGAGATTTTTTGTGGTGCATATTTTTCCCCCCATGTATATGTGTGCGTGTGCGTGTGTGTATGTATGTATGTACAATGACTGGTTGAGTTTTGATCATTTTTCAATGAATAATGATAGGATCTATGTTTTCATCCCTAATGGTGGTGTTCCTATGCGATGGTTTACTAAAATTACTATTTTCGATTATTTCCCATATTAATTTTCTATAATATTTTACTTATATAAATATATATACATATACATTTGTATTTTGTGTGCACATATCTTTTAGAATATAGACTATAGGTAAAAAGAGGTAATGGGTATCTATGGTCATTCTTTAATCATAGTGCTTGTTTTTTTAATCCATTCCTTTTTTCTAAATTATAATTCGACTTTTACATGGTTGTTGTTGTTTTCTCTTTCGCTTATGCTCGGTTGGAGAATATAAATGTGTTTAGAGTGTATACTAGTTATTCTGTGCAATCACAATTGATTAATCACTGGGTGGTGATCAATTTCATGCTTGTCTAGTCCTTATTAGTGCAGATCGAATGCTATCGATCATGTTCCAATGCGGCCACCAGTCTAGGTGACTCGACACTGCGGGCACTACATATTGAGATTAGATTGTGAATACTTCGAGCAACCATAGGTTACTGCTTCCAAATGCCCTGGTACGACCGAGAGTGGGGAGATTAAGCTCTCCTCGAAATGCTCTCACATGGCTATGTACAATCAGAATCAATCACAGTGTCGTAGGTGTATATACTCTCTGTCCTCCCTTAAACCGTGAGATTAAAATTGCTTTATATCATTCTTTCTACGAACTAATTCTTTCTTCCTGTGCTATATCCTTATTGCAATCTTTCTTTTATATATTACCACCTCTGAATTAACTACTTTTATGAATTCGGTGTCCATCTTGTTGTGTTAATGAGGTATGGCAACTTGGACCGATGCATATATGTGCCTGGTCCTACGTTGTAGCTGACTGACTGGCGACGCACATACAGCCACTGTCAGGGAAGTCCTACTGATTGCATTCTAGCGGTGGGAGTGTTGTCTACGAAAGTGAGAGAACGAAAAGCGGATGTCCGGCGCTTTAACCGGGTTGGTGGATACAAAGGGTTCACCTAGGGGAGTTGGAAAACCCTAATTTCAAACCAGTGGTGCATGTGGGCTCCAGGATCCTGAAGGAACAAATGGCGTATGAACTTGTTGGTCACCGGCTACCACGGGACTGCACCTTCTGACGTTGTTTCACTACCTTGTTGATTAGACGTCAAGGTCAAAGACTCGCGAAATGGCTTCAGTTTGGGATTCCAGTCAGTATTCCAGCCCTCTCAGAGATCGAGTGACTTATGTGGCGCATATCTATTTGGTGCCTCCTTGTACCAATATTTGTGTGTTTAAATGAAAATAAAAAAACAGTTTGATTAAGTAACAGTTGCTGCTTAGGATTCATTGCAATTTTAATTGTAAACATGCTGATATGTATCTCTGTACTTAACCGCATTTCATATCAATACATCAAGAGTAAAAATGGATTTCCTTTTCCCTTGTATTAGGAGAAGACAAGCAGACAGGTAATATGTTCGGTAATTATAATGAATAGACCAGTGCTAGTTCATTTATCCTAACATGCTATTGTCATATTCTGATATGTCAATTGTTTATTAATCTTGGATTTTGGTTATTGCACGAGATCTTATATTCTAGCTTGCAAACTGAAATGATCAGCAGTTGAGACATTCGTTTTTCGAGCGTAGTGTCCGTAAAAAATTAGCAACAATCTAAGTTGTATTTCTCATGAAGGTTTTATTTTCGACTCGATGTTGTAGTTGATTGGTGCCTGAAAAGATGTTAAAAATAGTTCCCATATTATGGCATATGAGTGTTTAATTCTTAATGAATCCATTCTAAACACATAAGGAGTTATACCAACATATTTAGGTCATGTAGCATTGTTTGTCTAGTTAACGCCTATTATTGGTTAGATCATTGTATTGGATTTATTTATCCATGGATTACATATGATCTAGCGGTGACTTAATGATTTGAGTTATAGCCCCGAATTCTGCTACACCAATATCTGCTATGAAGTCAGGGTAGTAATATTACTTAGCTTCAGATAAACAATGTTAGTCGAAGTCGTATACATTATAAATTTGTACTTGAAATACATCGTGTATTATTGAGTCGACTTTAGACATAATCAATATACAATCCGGTATAAACAACCATCAGCATAAGACGTCAAACCGCATCAGACGGCATAATGAAATTACCAAGAGGAATAGCAACATAGTCGAAATAATAATGGCATCAATGATAGTGCCAAAGATTACGCATTACAGAATACATTTCAAAAAGAAGTGATGAATTTGCAAAAGAGAGTATTAAGCAGCATTGATAAAGCTCAAAATTTAGAAGATGGAGAATCAATACAGCTGATCATTTCTAAGCAGTTTCATCCGTCTACAACCGTTGATTTTACTGCCCCTAACTAGAGTAGAAATTCAACAGCCCAATCAAACAGTAATTGATTTTAACGATTATTAGGGTGGCTTGTTTTATTTCTTTCTCCAAACAACATTGTATCAAGGTAGATGGTAGTTAGTGATACATTAGACTTTCCAATTTACCTCGATTGATAGTGGTTAAGAGTCTTTTTGATTATACATTTGAACAAGATTGAAAGTGCACGATTACTCCTATAGGGAAAATGGATATGATCAGTAATTAACAGTTAACACTGAGTCAGATTTATATCAGTTTGCTTGTTTATATGCATGAAATAAGCTCATACGATCTGGTATAGTGTTACTAGTCAAGTAATTTGGATCCACAAAATCCATCTGATGTTAATCAACATATGCTCACTAGTGACTGGCCTCAAGAGGTATATCCTGGAGTTCTAGTGAGAAGCATGACCAGTGGGGTTCAACCAGGTCTGTCGTGAGATAGTAACTCACTGAAGACAATGGTGGATGTGTCGCTCAATCTCGTGGATTAGTTGAAGTTAGACATTAACACCGTGTGATCCCGGCTGGCGGATAAGTGCTCGCGCACGAAACCAGTAGGTCCGGAGTCCGAACCTCGCAGGGGGTGAGGTTGTGGATGCGCACTGCTGAGGAGTCGCACAATAGGACAAAACGGCCGTCCAGTGCTTCCAAGTTTTCCATGGTGGTCTAGCTTCAACTGACTCATGATCTTAACCATTGAAATTTGGATATGTTTACAGAAAAAAGGGAAAAGGGAATGTACAACCTTGTACCCATGTAAAAGTAATCCAATGTTAAAATAAGATCAATTTTTGTTTTAAAACTGATATTCCAACCTATAGATTTGATGAAAGTATGAAGTTAGAGATCAAATGTCAACATGTTTACATTGATAAAGTGTTTCACACTTCAGTAATATGGAAGGGATGTTTAATTATCCAATAGATCTACTCAACAGACGTACCAGTTCATTTAAACAACGAGTATTTGCAGGTTATCTTATTTTGTTCAATGAATTTACCTCGCCGATTATCCTCTTTTATTATTGAACATAGTAATTATATGGTATGTTAAAAATAGAAGTTCAGTCTTAGACTAGTTCATACTTTAATTATCAGAAAGGGGTTTTATGGATATTATAGTAAGTCTTAGGTTCGAATCTCGTGAGGCGGGATCATGGATGAGTGTTGATGAGGAGTTCAAAACTAGGACGAAACGGCTGGCCAGTGCTTCCAGGTTTTCTATGGTGGTCCAATTTCACTTGACTCATGAATTCAACTATTACAATACGATAATTAAGAATTCGATACAATAATGACTAGTGATGAATACCATAGTATGAGCGTTAAATTATTTCAGATGACTCTCTATCTCATATTTTAGGTTATCACATTTTTCAAAGAAATCGTATTCCACTACATCAACATTCTGTTGGTAGATCATGATATATGATAACAAGTTGGTGTGATATTGTCCTAGTTATACTTAAATTAACATCCCTGATGCTTCCGCCGCCCTGGATTCAGTGAGCTGATGTGTTAACATCTACTGCCTCATATTCTAAAGCCCCAATCATAATATAGGAAAAGATAGATGTGCTCATGCATCCATATATATCAAAGCATTGGACGACCGTTTCGTTCTAGTATGGGACTCCTCAACATTGCGCATGCACGGTCCCGCCCCGCGAGGTTCCTAAGATTCCCTGATCTTTATGCGAAATTCGACTATTTTTACAGTCGAACGTATTGTTCAAATGTTGTCGCAACATGCTGTTTGACAATGTTATGTCCACGTCCTTTAATACTTATACCTGAGAAAATGAAGAACCACTTCAATTCTTACGACGCAAAAGTGGAACATCAAGACTGGTACAAATGAAGAATTATTAGACCTCAAAACACGACGATAACGATGCTAGTCGCAAATACACTCATCTATATATTGATTATACACCCGTTGTAGCGCATGAGAACACAAGTGTTGACAATCAAATGTGTTAGAACACAAACTTACAGAACATCTTAATAAACTCTGAGAAACATACAGTAAATAATTCATTTGCAGATTGTCAATCAATCGTCTCAGGCTTCATTGTTCTATTATCACATCAATCATTTACTGTCCTCATTCTCTTTTATTCGATCTTCTTAACATTCTGCCGCCAGGCATTTCAATTTCGATTGACGATACATACTACTTGTATTTGTCGACATCAGTAGCACACAGCACACCGTTTCGATTTTTATTTAGAATGAAGTCACATCTACAGAAAATACCCAGAGTACTAACAAATCACATGCTGCATGTCATATTGAGTATAGTGCATAATAATTTGATACAATAACATCGTCTCTTGAACAAATAAATTAATTTCAATAGTTGAAATCACCAGTCAATTGAAGCTAGACCACCATGGAAAACCTGGAAGCACTGGACGGTCGTTTCGTCCCATTGTGGGACTCATCAGCAGTGCACACCTACGAACTGAATAAAATACTGTATAATATATCGCACTAGGAAACAAAAACAAATACTAAGCCGAGTAATCGTCATACTGAATTAAAACGGGAAAAATGTTTAACGAAAATTACATTGGACAAAAGAAACTAAGTTTGTTTTTTAATCCTGTCATATTAAATACGTAGGTGGTATTTGTGGAGAAGTTGAAGAAAGCTCTCACTTCGCCTTATCAGATGTTTTCTACAGCTGGAATAGTTTATTTTGTAAATGATATTTGGCTATCAAGACTCAGTAGATAAGTGGATAACGCGATGCTGTTTGAAGCGAACGGTACTGGATATGAGTCCCAAAGTGAACATCAAGTCTGAGATATAGGTGCATCAAGTTGACTAAACGCGCGTCCTAGATTCCACTGCTAGCCACTAAACATCTTTGCATACAAAGCATGTGACCTAAGGGAATATTAAGGCAGTCCGCACAGAATGTACAATAAGAGATGCCAATAAGTGGAGACTAATCAATTATCGTCCTAAACAACAATGGGAAAATACAAGTAAACAACACAAAGTGAATTTAGGGTACTTGGCTTCTGTTTGTTATTTCATCCTTTAGTTTACATAAAAAAGGGTGAAATTGGCATGGCATCTGCTCAGAGTTTGTACGCACAGCCGTGGAATGCTCCACATTTCACGCACTCCATTCTCACCTCCGAAATCCACATTATTGCCCCCGAATGCCCTGGTACGGCCGAGAATATGGAGAGTCCGCCCTCCCTCTCGAAATGCTCTCATATGGCCACGTGCATATAGCCTCTACCAGGGAAGTCGTAATCATTGCCTTCTCGTGGCGAGGGTGTTGTTCACGAAATTGAGAGGACGAAAAGCGAATGTCCGGCACTTTAACCGGGTTGGTGGACACGAAGAGTCCCCCTAGGGGAGTTAGAAAACCCTGATCCCAAACGAATGGTGCACATGGGCTCCAGTATCCTGAAGAAACAAATGGCGTATGAACCAATCATTGGTCACAGGCTACCATAGGACTGCATCTCCTTACGTTGCTCCACTGTCTTGTGGATCAGACCTTCAGGCCGAAGGCTTGGGGTGTGGCCCATTAAGAAAACCACGTGCTTCAGTTTGGGTTTCCAGTTAGTGTTCCAGCCCTCACACATATCAAATGAGATTTGTGTGGTGCATATATATTCGGTGCCCCTTTGTACCAATATCTATGAGTTAAAGTAAATAAATGAAATAAATCTGTGCCAAACGGACTCAATAATTTTATTTTATTCTTGAATAGGAAATACAACAAACGGATCATCCTACCATATATAGAAAGGGGTATATTAGATTACGTTTCTGTTGATAGGTTTGATTAGTATTTCTTGATAAAGTTGCATGGATACTTGATCTTTTGAAAAATGGTCATCATATATTTTTATTATTTCTACACATTATAAGAGTATGGTTGTATGTCTTCTTTCTTTTGAATACAACTTTAACATGTCAAGTGTTGGATAGATCCCAAGAGATAATAACAAAAGGAATAGGTCTCTATAGATATCTTCAATAGGAATTCATAAGGGAAAAATCAAAAGCAATCAATAACAGCCGATAAAAAAACAATGTAAAAGGTGAATTATGAAAAAGTAAACAAACTAGTGTAGAAGAGTACTAGATAAGATGAATACAATTATAGGGAATATGAGGTAACTATTAAAATAACAATCTAGAAGAGGAAGTGTTTGAAAAGACTACCTACTCTCACCTTTCACATTTTCATTAGTTATTAACTGAACCATGAAGACATTCACATATTAGGGGAAGCACAGAATGCAGAAGACAGCTTGGATGTCATTAAACGATTTGCACTTCACAGAAAACTTTACTCTCCTATCGCATACACACCAACAAATGTATATGAAGACAGTTGAGTATAGTAGCAGTAGACCTCAACATACGCAATAGAAAAGCAAGATCCTGAAATACAACAATGCGTACACCAACTAAATCACACTTAATGGTGAAGCTTTGAACGAAGTGGAAGCTTTTACGTACCTGGACAACATTGTCTATAAACAAAGAAGATATAAAGGCACGGATCGATAAAAAGAAGGAGAGCATTCATACGATTGAAGAGTATATGGAGCTGCAAAGAACTGTCATTCAAAATCAAAGTTAGAGTTTCCACAACAAACTTTCAAACAGTTTCATTACACAGGGGTAAAACTCGGAGAACTACTACTACAATCCCCAGAACAGTACAGATATTTATAAACGATTGTCTACCCAATGTACTTTAAATCCAGTGACAAGAGAACATCAGCAGTATCCCACCCTGGGAGAGAATAAACCAACTGCCAGTTGAGATTAGGAAATAATGGTGATGAACAGAATACACTATGGGAAAACCATTAAACTACCTTACAAGCTAAGCCCTAGCCTGGGACCCTAAATGCTAAAGGAGAAGAGTCAGACCAAATGAATGAATAGCTCTTGGCAACAGTTGAAACGGAGAGCCGAGGAAAAAGATTCTTGAAGATCTCTAGTCAGCTTTGTATGCATTAAGACGGCTAACATTCTTGAGTGCTACTTTTTCTGAAATTCTGACTTCTATTTTGATAATTTAATCTTGATATACTAATGAAATATAGTCACTTGAACTGATCCATATATGTATGACATTCTACTTCACTAATGACTGTTACTTATTATCAATAGTGTCAATCTATGTAATTAGATTTTATTACATTTTAAAGTGTATCCGCATCTTATCTGTAACGAAGATGAAGATAAATTCAGTTGTCAATCAGTAGACATTTTATTTTATAATAAATATTACTTGTATATACAATCTTTACTGATCAGATTTACTTACTCACTTACGCTTGTTACCCCTCATAAAGGAGCATAGGCTGTTTACCAGGATTCGCCATCCAACTCTATCTTGAACAATCCATTCTAGTTGTTGCCAGTTGCTATTCATCCTCTTGATGTCTACTTCCGATTCTTGATACAGTGTTTTTTTTTTACTTTCATCTTTTCTGTTTCCATTCAGGATTTCAAGTTAGCGCTTCTCCTTAGCTGGAAGTTAGCTTGTTCTCTCCCATAGTAGGCTATTGCTGATGGTATCTGGCTAATTGACATTGAGTATATTGTGTAGACAATTGTTTTTAAATACGTGTACCTTTGTGATGATGGTTGTGGTAGTTCACAAAGCTTCAGCTCAATACAGTAGAACTATCTTGAAGTTGGTATTGAAGATTGTGACTTTGATATTAGTTGACAGACAGTTGTTTTGAGTTCCATATGTTCTTCAAGTGTAGGAATATTGTCCTTGTTTTTCCAATGCTTACAATTACATCTGCATCAGATCCTCTACGTTCATCGATGATGATACCCATCTAATTGCTGATCAGAAATGTCGGTCCGTCAACAACGTAGAACTTCGTAAGTCCGTACATCAGTTCAAGTTGCTTTACCACAATAGCACACAGATACAATTGTCAGTTCAAATCCCATAGTGATAGAGGCAGTAATCGGAAACATTGGGGTTTTGTTGTTATTCAAGAAGTATAATCCAGTGAAATAAATTTCGAAAGAGACAAGAAGAATTCAGAAGATTAGAATTTGAGAGAACACAAAGAGTGGATGCACCTACGCCACTGCAAACGATTTTGAGCCATGTTTCATTCAACGTCTCTAACCATCGATTATTATCATCTCACGGATCTCAACCAGGTAGTCTACACCTACCAACTTGTCAGTGACCTCATGGATTTGTGACATGTTTTAGTCTGACCGCCCTTAGCTTTCTTCCAACCTACTCCTACACTAGAGAACATCGCATGTCGGGGCAGTCGGTGGTTAGGCATACGTAAAAGTTGTCACAGCCATCTCAACTGATGAAGTTTCATTAATTCGTTAATTGATTTGCCATCCTTATCTAGTACTCATTTCTGAGATGGTGAAGATTTGTAGCTCAAGTGGATGATTTTGATGGAATTTCGTTCTCTGAGCTGAATGGTTTGGTCGTGTGGATTTCATCGTTCTTCTGAACGACATCATCAGCACTTCTATCTGACGTTTGTGCTGATGATGTCTTTCAGAAGAACGATGAAATCTCCACGACCAAACCATTCAGCTCAAAGAACAAAACTCCATCAAGAGTACTCGTTTCTTAACAACTTCATTACTTACTCGTTGATCAAGAACTATCTATCTAGTTTAATATGAAACACCTAAACCATTTATTACATAATAATATGAATGTACAAAGTAGTAATACTATTTAAATTGAACATTTATTGATTAAATGTTTTAAAAATTTTCATCAATTTTTGTCATTGATTTTTTGATTTTAAGCGCTTTGATTAAATAATTTTGATTTATGTACCTTAATAGAATTTTGACAGTTGTTGTCATGGAGATTAAAAATTGAAATATAAAATTCAATTTAGTTACCTTTAATTCAATCATTTAATAATAAGGATTAGTTCAATATGACTATAACATGAACTTACCGGAAAATATTTGATTTGATTTCTTGGATCCAAACCAATGGTGCATATGGGCTCCAGTATCCTGAAGGAACAAATGGTGTATGAACCAATCGTTGGTCACCGGCTACCATAGGACTGCACCTCCTAACGTTGCTCCACTGCCTTGTGGATCAGACCTTTAGGTCCAAGGCTCTGGGTGTGGCCCCCTAAGAAAACCACCTGCTTCGGTCAGTATCCCAACTCTCACACAAACCGAACGATTTATGTGGCGCATATCTATTTGGTGTCTCCTTGTACCAATGTTTATGTGTTTAAATAAATAAATAAATAAATATTTCTTGGATCTATTATAATGGATGCTGTTTATAAGTAGTATATGATGGGAAATGGGCATTGAATTAGTAACCATTGTTAGATAAAGTGAAAAAGAGTCTTAGCATATCGAAAGCATGGTGTTAGTAGAACATCAGTCAAGGTTATATATATCAGAAGGGTTTTTGTGGAGATTGCAGTAATTTCAATAGTTGAGATCATGAGTCAATTGAAGCTAGACCTATTGTGGGACTTTTTAGCAGTGCACATCTACGAACTCGCCTCGCGGGATTCGAACTGAGGACCTACTACGTATATGTAATATATCTGGGAATGCATTGAAGAAATCATCAAACTGCATCATGAAGTAAGCGCTAACTTGAAATTTTGCATCGAGAATCGGAAGCAGACATGAAAAGGATGAAAAGCAACTGGAAAGAATTGATCAGGACAGAGTTAGATGGAAAATGTCGGTGAGAGGCCTATACTTCTCCCTGATGGTTAACAGGAGTAAGTAAGTAAGTATATGTAAGATATAAATACTTGGTAACTTCTTTCAGTAAATGTATATCCCTTCTGCCTGTTGTTTGAATAAATAGTATATACCTTTGATGATTTATGATTTGGAAATATCACTTGGCTATTTCTTTACATATGACCGCATAATGTAAATGACCTTACATTTTGAGTTTATTCAATTTGACTGTACATATTAACTTTTACTAGCGAAGTAATAAGTTTAATAAACTTCTTTAGACTACTCATAAGTAGTGTAAACTTCATACACAAGCGTTTACAGTGATAATATGGATTTAGTATCAGAAGGGGTTTGTGTGTATATTATTAGTAATTTCAAAAGTTGAAATCATGTGTCTATTGAAGCAAGACCATCATGGAAAACCTAGAAGCATTGGACGGCCATTTCGTCCTATTATGGGAATGCTCAACAGTGCGTATCCACGATCTCGCCTCGTGAGATTCGAACCCAGGACCCATCAGTCTCACGCGCAAACACTTAACCTCTAGACCACAATATGGATTTGTTCGTTTGACTGAGATGATTACTACAGTGGATTTTTACTAAAATGGTAATCATCGAACAAAGTGTTTGCCTTTATGTCCATCTTAAAACAGTAGTACCGATTATATAATTTCTAACATTACTGGGCTACAAGTTTAAAGAGTCAAAAGGAAGAACCCGAAAAATTGTTGATGAATATGAGTAAGTTTAACTACTATTGTTTCAATGTTATGTTTTCATTTCGATTTGCCGGATATGACGTGTCGTTAGACCTTGTGGTTGAAGTTCCGATAAGAATTAAAACACACATTGCTAGTAACGACGAATATATGCGCCACACAAGTCATTCGACTTGTGTGTACGCTATGATATTGTCAGGGTACCTAAACCCCGAATATTTGGCGTAAAGGTCTGATCCAACATACAGTGGAGCGACGTTGGGAGATGCAACCCCATGGCAGCCAATCACCAACAATAGGTTCATACGCTAATTGTTTCCTTAGGATACTGGAGCCCATGTACACCATTGGTTTGGAATTAGGATTTTCCAACTCTCCAAGGTGTATCCTCCATATTCATCAACCGGGATAAAGCTCCGGATATTCGCTTTTCATCCTCTCAACTTCGTAAACAATAGTAATGCCACGAGAAGGTAGTGAGTAGGACTTCCCTGTCAATGGCTGTACACGCAACCATTTATATAGGTACTTGAAATGCTCGTACAATGTGGTAGATCGGGAGAGTCTTCCAAATTGCTGCAGGAATAAAGAGATACAACCTGGAGGTGCTTGGGATCAGTGAAACACATTAGACAAAGGTTGGACAACAACGACTAGCTTCAAGGGAGCTTCTGTTATACTCTGGCCATGAAGAAGGAAATGCCCCACATACACAAGGAGTTGTATTGATCCTATCCAAACAAGCACAAAATGCACTTATAAGATGGGAATCTCATTGACCAAGGATCATCAAAGCCTCCTTCATAACAAAGAAAGAGGGAACTTCAATGAACATCATCTAATACTATGCGCCTACCAACGACTACAATGAAGACGTTAAAGATCAATTCTACAATAGGCTGCAGTCAATCATCTAGAAGTGCCCAACAAAGAATTTGACCATTCTGACGTGACAGGTATGTAAGTTACATATTACTGTTTGATATTATTTAATTTTCTACACATCATTTAAACAGAATTACTTTCATTAAACTAAATGACATAGATTTCAACATTCAAATATTTTCTGAAACACTTTGTAAATGATATGTGAGAACGAAATTCGATATTAGTTGTTAAGTGATCTCTAATTGGTGTTAATGTCAATCGAGTTATTTCAATACACTTCTATACAGGGAAAATCAACTCAAACAATTGAATTAGCTAATTGCAAATAGATTATAAATAACATTTCAGTTATATAGTAACTAAATAAGTTGGTTTTCTAAAAGACAAATAGATCAAACTATTTGTAACTATTGCGTGAATGGTTTGAAGTCATATATTGCTGATATCTAGTGGCAACATCATGTTAGTAATGCAGAGGTTCAGTATTGTGTGTTCGGGAACAGCGACGACAATTCAATTAGTGTCACTATCTTAAAACATCGAATTCAGTAGCTTGGACATGATCTACGAATGTCGTCACAGAGAATTCCACCTAGTGCATTATTTGCCTAGGCTGGAACCAGTTAGAAAAGGCGGAGACGTGGTTAATGTAATGACATGGTATGAAAGAAAGTTGTACAAGACTGGCTTCTGTCGATCCTTCACGACTTCCTGGTTGGAGTCCTAGAGATGGTGCAACATAGTGGCTAGAGACGTTATCATACATAACTTAGAATAGAGGCCAGTGGCGATCCTGCTGTAACTTTCTTCATAAAAATGAACGTAACTTCTTTAACTGGGAGAATTCTTTCTGGTTGTACTTTTGCTAACTGAACTACCTCTCTCATGATTATTATTTTACTATCAAACACTAATTTCTTTGTATTAATGAGCCTTATTTATTGTTGTTCGTTTTGTAGTGGCTAAAATAGGGAAGAACAGGAGTTAGTAGTATATTTGAGTAAACATTATTAATTTAATAATTGAACTCATGAGTCAATTGAAGCAAGACCACCATCGAAAACCTAGAAGCACTGGCCAACCGTTTCTTCCTATTATGGAACTTCTCAGCAGTGAGTATCCACGTTCCCGCCTTACGAGACTCGAACCCAGGATCTATCAGTCTCGCGCGCGAATGCTTAACCTCTAGACCGTTGAGCTAGCCGGAATTTAGTGGTGTTAATGTCTAAGCTAAACTAATCCACAAAACTATGTGACAAATCCACCATTGTCTTCAGCGAGTTACTATCTCACAACAGACCTGGATGAACTCCATGAAATATCTCTTAAAGCATTTCTTGATTATAATCAGAAGGGGCTTTTGTGGAGATTGTAGTAATTCCAGTAGTTGAGATCATGAGTCAATTGAAGTCTATATATCAAAATAGCCACTATGTTCTAAATAAGTTCATAGATTTGTAGATATCCCAATGAGTAGAAAAAACTAGACTTTCTGACGTTTCGTGACTCAATGTAAGCAACTTCGTCAGAGAATAAATAACCAAAAAAAAATCAATCCAATTTAAATGGTACTGTAGTGTCACAGTTACTATGTTAAGCCCATATATCTTATTCTAGCTTCTGGATAAACTACTCTATCCATTCTTCTCAAGCTACATTTTGACCTTATTAATTATTCACTTATCGACCTTGATTGTTCCTATATGAAAGTATGTGTACTCACCGTATGACTATAAATTATTTTTGTGTAACTATAAATATTGATTAACGCTTGATTAAATCGAATTAGATCACATTCCTTCTCCACCGTACATCATTTCGTTTCGCCTCGTTCCTTTAATCGTCTACCAGGATCAATCATTGTACAAAATATACGTATTCGAAACTTATTTTAATTCCACTGGTTAAAATCATGAGTCAATTGAAGCTAGACCACCATATAAAATCTGGAAGCACTGGACGGCAGTTCCGCCCTGTTGTGGGACTCCTCAGCAGTGCGCATCCACAGTCCCGCCCCCCGCGAGGTTCGAACCCAGGACCTATCGGTCTCGCGCCAGGCGCCTAACCAACTAGACCATCGAGCCGGCAGGCATCCAACGGTGTTAATGTCTAAATTTTATTTCCGTTATTCATTAACGCAATTTAAGTCGATGATTACATACGAAGATTAGTGATATGTCTAATTCGACAACAAGCAGAAATGATCCAATTGGAGTCAGATATAGGGCCAGTAAAGTACAAAGGAACAACGCATGAATATGATGTACGGTCGATAAAAAGACAGGTCTGAACAAGTCAATATCATGTCATTTCGGTCAAGGTGAATCATAATCGGCATGTGTGTGTGTGCAAGGTTAGGGATGAAAAATGTGAGACCATTGTAATGTGAAAGGATAGATTTTAACTTATATGTAATATAATAGTGTGAAATGTGAATGATATCAGACATGATAGCTTGGATAGATAGTCCAAGGTGGATGAATAGCGAGGCTTTCTTATGAAGTCTATTCAGTATTACGGGATTACTAGCTGGTTCCTTTGTGTTCTTAATATGTTCTTTGGCTTGAGTCAAGATTTCACAAGATCACTCTCCAATATAGAACGCATCATAATCAACACATCCTAATATGTAGACACAGTTCTGTGTTGACATATAAAAGGGAGTTTTTCTTTTAAGCGAACTAAAATATTTCGAAATGTGTTCATTGTTTTGTAATATACTTCATTTCTGTGTTGTTTTAAGATTCTTGGAAGTTCTTCTGATGTACTATGGCGGTATGGTAAAACTGCAGTATTAATCCATGGTACCTCATTCGAATTACTATTATTATATTATATTTGTAGATATCCCAATGAGTAGATAAATTAGATTTTCTAACGTTTCGTGTAGACTACCTGGTTGGGGACCGCGAGATGATAGCAACCGATGATTAGAGACCTTGAATGACATGGCTCAAAAGCGTTTGCAATGGCGCAAGTCCATCCACTCTTTGTGTTCTCCCGAATTCTAATCCTCTGAATTCTTCATGTCCCTTATTTTCTTTCCACATTTATTTCACTGGATTATACTCCTTGAATAATAACATCTTCAAGCCCTAATGTTTCCAATTATTGCTTATACTCTTACTACCTCTACCACTACGGGATTTGAATCGACAACTGCATCTTAGTGCTAATGTAGTATGGCAAGTTGAACTGATGTGTGCATATACGTACGAAGTTCTACGTTGTTGCTGACTGACTGAACATTTCGTGACGTAGTTTAAGCCACTTCTTCGGAGAGTTAATATATTCTCTGTGTGTTGTTTGAATATACTTCTAATAATCTTCATAGGAAGATGAATTAATTGTACGATGCTAATTAAATTCTTTTGTTCTTTTTGTTTATCCTCTTACGATTTGATAATCTTGTTAGCTCTTCTAAATAAATTTAGACTTAGTAAGATCAGAATTGACTGATCTTACATAATCTTCTTGTTTTGTTCATTTGTACTATCTAGACATGGATTATATTTGATTTGGTTATATATTTACTCACTGAAGAAGTAGTTTAAAATGAGTCACGAAACTTTAGAAAATCTGATTTTATTTTTAACAATCTATTAAATGTTTATTTTGTTCGAAATTATCAACTCGAACCTTGGTAATGATACCTATAATTAGAAGGGGTTTTGTGGATATTATGGAAAACCTGGAAGCATTTGAATCTCGCGAGGTCGGATCGTGGATGCACACTGATGAGGAGTCACACGATAGGACGGAACGGCTGTCCAGTGCTTCCAGGTTTTCCATGGTGGTCTAGCTTCAGTTGAGTTATGATCTCAACTATTAAAAATACTAATTAACATATGCTCACTAGTGACTGCCTCCAAGAATTATTTCCTGAAGTTCTAGTGGGAAGCAGTGACCAGTGGAGTTCGACCAGGTCTGTTGTGAGATAGTAACTCCCTTAAGACAATGGTGGATGGTGACGCAATTTCGTAGATTGGTTGAAGTTAGACATTAATAACATTGGGTGCCGGCCAGCCCAGTGGTCTAGCGGATGAATCAACTACTGATTTAGGCATCTCTCAGAAAATGAATCAATCTTAGGAGACAAATGAATATTCAAGTATATTTTTTAATTGGACTAATACCAAGTCAAATAGTTCAGACAACCTATCAGTGAATGATATTGTCTAGATATAATCATTTATGTTAAATCCCGATGAGAATAATGAATGGTAACTATTGGAATCTATTTCTGAACAATACTATACATATATTCTTATTATATAATTGT
This sequence comes from Schistosoma haematobium, assembly GCF_000699445.3. Lineage (NCBI taxonomy): Eukaryota > Metazoa > Platyhelminthes > Trematoda > Strigeidida > Schistosomatidae > Schistosoma > Schistosoma haematobium. The sequence goes on along the minus strand of NC_067197.1, from coordinate 45,262,842 downwards.
TAAGTAGCTAAACTTAGCATATTCATATTACTCTTATCAAAACGTGGTACCAGTGCTTGAAGTCACCAAATTCTGGTTTGAGACATTTTGGTAGATGCAGACTAGTTGGTTGGAGTTCGCGTGACTATCATAACCAATGGTTAGAGATTCTGGGTGACATGGATCGGAATCCATCACAATAGCGTAGGTGTATACACATCTTGTCTTTCTTTAAACTATGAGATTAAAATTACTTCATATCTCTCTTTCTTTCTGCACTATATCCTTATATAAAATCTTTCCTTTATATATTACACCATTGAGTTAACTGCTTCTATGAATCCAGTGTTCATCTTGCTGTGCTAATGAGTGAAGTATTGCAATTCGGACGGATGCATGTATGTGCCTGCTCCTACCGTTGTACGTGACTGACTATTAAAAGCTTTGTTTTGACTCATGAACTATTATTATACAATTCACCGTTCTTGAGTTATGCACAGACTAGTCATTACAGTCTCCCACATTCACAACCACTTTTGGCTAAATCTCGTACATATGTTATGTTCGAAATACATGATTCATATCATGAAAGCTCATATTAATGTTCTGGACTCTAACAGGCACGGCTAGGCAGGAAGAGGGACTGATAAGGACTCTAGACTGCTCATACGGGTTTTGTGCGTCATTGGTCCGGGCGATAATTCACTGTTCTCTAATTGGCGGTTTCATTACGCTATATATATAGGTTACAGGGCCCACAAGTTATAAGAATTTACCAGAAAAACACTTTTTTTCATCAATATTATTTATTCTATGAATTTTATAATTATTTTATTTAAATACACGAACATCGCTACAAGTAGACACCAAATAGATATGCGCCACACGAGTTACTTAACTTATATGACGGCTCCGATACTTCCCGGGTTGCCAGACCGAAGCAGATGGTTTTCTTAAAGGGAACACTCCAAGCCTTTGGCGTAAAGGCCTAATTCACAAGACAGTGGAGCGACGTAAGGAGATGCAGTCTCATGGTAACCGGTGACCAATAATTCGTTCATACTACATAACCCGTGTGCACCATTGGCTAATAATTAGGGTTTTCCAACAACCCTAAGTGGATCCTCCATCTCCACCGACCCTGTTAAAGTGCCGGACATACAATTTTCATCCTTTTTAACTTCGTTAACAAAAGAAATGCCGCGAGGATACAGTGAGTAGGACTTATATGAAAGTGGTTATGTGAGAGCATTTTGACAGAGAGAGTTGACTCTTCCCCACTCTCGGCCGTACCAGGGAATTTGGGAACTCAAGATTACCAACGAAGGTCAGACTTATATATATTAATGACTAAACAATCCGTCAGTCAGTGAGCTACAACGTAAGACTAAGCATATATATGCATCGGTCCAAGTCGCCATACCTCATCAGCACATCAAAATGAACACCGGATTCATAGAAGCAGTTACTTCAATGGTGGTAATATATAAAAGAAAGATTGCATATAATTATATATAATACAGGAAGAAAGAATTAGTTCGTGGAAAGATATGAAGCGATTTTAATCTCATAGTTTAAGGGAAAACAAAGAGTGTATACACCTATACCATTGTGATCGATTCTTAGCCATGTCACACACAGTCTCCAAACATTGGTTACGATAGTCACGCAGACCCCAACCAAGTAGTCTGCAACTACCAACATGACTCAGACTGGACGTTAGTGACTTCAAGGACTGATAACATGTTTCGGTTTAGACGACGCTAACTTTCGTCCATCCATCCCCCAACACTAGTCAGTATTGCGTGTCGTAGTAATCGGTATTCAGGCATATATAACACATAACCCAAGCAACACAATCAATGCAAAATCACAACCTCATCCATTGATTTACCATCAATTCCCTAATACTGTACACGTACTAACCTCATTATTACTTACTCGGTGATCCTAAACAGATGCGATCAATATTTCTAAGATATCTATAATAATTTTATTTTATTATTTATTTTATTTCAACACATAGATAATGGTACAAGGAGGCACCAAATACATATGCGCCACACAAATCTCATTCGATATGTGTGAGGGCTGTAATACTGCTTGGGTACCCAAACCGAAGCAGGTGGTTTTTTTAGGAGGCCACTCCTCGAGCGTTCAACCTGAAGGTCTGATCCACAAGGCAGTGGAGCATCGTGAGGAGATGCAGTCCCATGGGAGCCGGTGACCAACAATTGGTTCATACGCTATTTGTTCCCTCAGGATACTGGAGTCCATGTGCATCATTGGTTTGGAATCCGGTTAAAGCGCCGGACATTCGCTTTTCGTTCTCTCATTTTTGTAAACAACACCCCTACCACGAGAAGGCAGTGAGTAGGACTTCCCTGTCAGAGGCTATAAACACGTAGCCATGTGAGATCATTTCGAGAGGGAGAGCGGACTCTCCCCACTCTCGGCCGTACCAGGGTATTTGGGGGCTATCTTTCGCCTTTTATCTATAATAATATCAAATACTAATAGCTTATAAGTATCTTCTATTCTAATTCAATGAATATACAAGTTCTTAATTAAGTAATTCCATTGTTCATCTCTATAGAGTAAGAATTTTACATTTAAATCATGATAGAAATTTGTTTTAACCTTTTTTCTTTATAATAATAAACAAATATTTATAATTTTATTAATATAGAAGTAAAATAGAATTCTTTAGTCAATCAATCAATTTTTATTATCAATAAACGAGATGGTCTAGAAGAACTATTTAACAATGCAAACAGCATTTCTGAAAACAATAAGCTAACTAAGGAATTAGAATCAGTTGACCACAAACTAGCATTTCTAGATTGTCTGGTTGAACGTCGACACAATAATAAGAAGTTAAAAATAAATGTTTACAGAAAATCAACACATTCCGAGAGATACTTGGATTTTAATTCAGCCCATTCACAGAGCACGAAAATTAATGTAGTGAAAAATCTAATGAACAGAAGTACTAAAACTCCGCCTGTAGCTCTTCTAGAGTTACTGCCGGTCCCAAGCCCAGGTAAAGGAGGAGGGTTGGGCATGGGGTTAGCGTCCCCATCCCGTAAAAAACTAACCCGCTAATAAAACGCTTACCAGAAGAAGTACTAAGATTGTTACAGACAAGGAAGACCAACGAACCGAATTAAATAAAGTATTTTCAACTCTTAGGGATAACAACTACCCAAAAAGGTTTTTGAAAAAGATTATTAAAAATGAAAGAAAAACTAAACTAGAGAGTATACGAAAAGAATGGAAGTACACTGTAGTCATACCTTACCGGAGTGAAACATCAGAAGAAATCAAACGGATTCTAAACAAACATGATATAAGAGTGTATTTTAGAGCGAATAACACATTAAGATCGACATTAGTGAAAGTTAAGGACAAGTTAGCAAAGGAAGAACAACAGAACATTGTGTATGAGATTCACTGTCATGACTGTAATGCTACCTATGTTGGAGAAACATCCAGGCAATTGAATGTAAGATTGAAGGAACACAAACAATGTTTGAAAAATGTTCCGAAATCCTCGGTTGATTTAAAGAAACTTGAAAATAAGTCAGCGATAGCGTTACATGCGTTAGAAACAGGACACAAGATTAATTTTGAAGGGACCAAAATACTTCAGAAAGGTTTTAACACCAATAAAGAAAGATTGACAGCAGAAATGCTGCATATATGGGCAAACAAGAACAGCCTGAACCGAAAAGATGGTATTCAACTGGCAACAACTACCTGGCAAATTTCATTTGACAAGTAAAATTTGGAACCTTATCTCTTGTTTAAACCTGTTTTGAAAGAACTCCATGAGTATTTTAAACAATACAATTCATGTTTTGACATGTACATCGATGTTTCATTATCAATTTTTCATCCTTGAACTTGCACTTTTATTTATTTCTTCATATCAATCTCTCACACATACATACATAACTACACACTCACACACATACAACTTGGTTACTCAGTTAAGTATTTCCATGTAGTTGAATTCATCACATGATTTGTAGTTAACTGACTCATTTTATCCTATTTTACAAAAAATCAACATCCAAATATGATTGGTTTAACACAGTATAATCCTGATTGTTAAAAAGCTATATATTCCTTTGATAATTCCACCCTGAAGAAGTCCAGACAAGTTAGCTGGACGAAACGTTGGAATTAGTTACATTTCAATCGCTGAGAATATTTCAAATATAATGAGTTATATTAAATATTCACGATTATTTATCTATCTGAACACAAATATTGGTACAAAGGGGCACTGAATACATATGCACCACAAAAGTCACTTGATTTGTGTGTGGGCTATGATACTGCCCGGGTGCCAAGACAGAACCAGATGGTTTTCTTAGGAGGTCACTCTCGGAGCCTTCAACATAAAGGTCTGATACACAAGGCGATGGAGCAACGTGAGGAGATGCAATCCTATGGTAGCAGGTGATCAACAATCGGTTCATTCGCCGATTGTTCCTTCAAGATCCTGAAGCCCATGTACACCATCGGTTTGAAATACGAGTTTTCCAACTCCCCTAGATGAATTCTCCGTACCCACCAACCCGGCTAAACTGCCAGACATTCGCTTTTCATCCTCTCACTTTCGTAAACAACAGTAATGCCACGAAAAGGCGGTGAGTAGGACTCACCTATCAGTGGCTGTATACGCGTAGCCATGTGAGAGCATTTCGACAGGGAGAGCGGACTCGCCCCATTCTCGATCATACCAGGGCATTTGGAGGCGTATTCATGACTAATAAAGTTTAATGATGTTCAGTTTCAGAGAAAATATCACAATTATCAGCAGATTGAAATTTTAAATGTAAACTATTGCATACCAACCTACAGGTTTCAAGGTTCAACGTTCATGAATGTTCACTGCTGATGAAACAACTATCGATTGGTACTTGCTTTTCAATACTTACTTAATTAGGCTCAGTCTAGATTTGATTTTGATACTTGTGGAACGAAACAATTACCATGTAAATACAACTATCGATGTAAAATAATTCAATCAATAAGCTAGTGTATTATTTTCCGTCAGATTCATCCACAAAAACATATACTTCTTTGATGTGTTAGTATAAATTTGAGCATGGATACAGAAGACTCGACTAGTTTGTGCCAACTTGCGTCATTTATGGCGTAGGCGAGATATCCGTCTTCCAAACAAAGGACGGGTTTACTGTGCAGCAGTTCGTTCCGTCCTAATTGATGGCAGTGAAACATGTCCGGTAAGAGTAGAGGATATCCTTAGGTTACTAGTATTCGATCGTAGCTGTCTTCGAAGCATTGCTCGTATATTCTGGGACCGCCGAGTAAGCAATGCAGTTGATAGGAAACGGGTACTAGGTAAGGATGGCAAATCAATTGATGAAGTAGTGAAACTTCATCAGTTCAGATGACTGTAACAAGTGTTACGTATGCCCAATCACCGACTGCCTCGAAGTTCGACGTTTTGTTGCATAGGAGTAGGTTGGAGGAAAGCTAGTGACGGCCAGACCAAAACATGGCACAAATCCATTAAGTCACTGACAAGTGGACTGAGCCATGTTGGTAGGTGTGGACTGTCTGGTTGGGATCCGCGAGATGATAGCGACCGATGGTTAGAGACGTTGAATGTGACATAGCTCGAAATCATTTGCAATGGCGTTGGTTCATCCAGTCTTTGTGTTCTCCCAAATTCCAATCCTCTGAATTCTTCATGTTCCCATTTTTTTCTCCTTCCAAACTTATTTCACTGACTTATACTCCTTGAATAACATCTTCAAAGCCTAATGTTTCCGATTACTGCTTATACTTTTACTATCTCTATCACTATGGGATTTGAATCGACAATTGAAACTCTGTGTTAATGTGATATGGCAACTTGAAGTGATGTACGTACATACCTACGAAGTTCTATGCTGTTGCTGACTGACTATATAACACTACAACAATAGATCAATTATTCATTGTACGGAAACGTGAAAAATCACATTGACGACAACAGTGACGAAATACAAACAAACAAACAAACATCAAATGTACAAAAACTTGGATCAAACAAGGGTATAAACGAATTTAGTTATAATTCACTCGATATTGTTTTACTTGAATCTTCTCGCTGATATTTAGGACTGAAATAGATCAGTCTCTTATTGGCATATATGCATACTGTGCGTATTGCCTTAACTTACAAGCATTATAAGCAAAACTGACGAGTCCCAAATAGGACGAAACACGGGTACTGGATTCCACAAAACAAGAATATGATTGTTAAAAATAAATAGAATAACAATATAAAAAACAAACATTTACAATTGGAATAAGCATTAAATTAGTCAGTTAGTTACAATGTAGGACCAGGCATATATATGCATCGGTCCAAGTTATTACAGTCCACTCATTAGCACAACAAGATGAACACTGAATTCATAGAAATAATAGTTAACTCAATGATGTAATATATAAAGGAAAGATTCTATGTAAGGATATAGTACAGAAAGAAAGTTTAAGGGAAGACAAAGAGTGTATACACCTAAATAATGAATGACAAATAAAGTATTTTAGTATGTTTCCATTCGTTGATTGATATATCTATATTTGATAATCGATCAATATGAAACTTACGATTCTTTCTATGCATTTCAAACCTAGTCCTGTTTTAGAAATATACATATACACATATGAAATAGGTGTTTGGATTATTTTTTTTAGGGGATGGGATCGCTAAACCCATGCCCAAACATCTTCCTTTATCTGGGACTTGAGACCGGCAGTAGTCTCAAAAGGGCTCCAGGCGAAGATGATGAACTAGCTTTTCTATCATACACGCATCAATAAATGCAGGAGAAGATGATCAGTGTAACATCAGCCTCATAAGTAGTAGGTCTCAACATGCACAAAGGGAAAAGTAAGAATCTTCGATACAACACAACATGCACCAATCAAATCATATTTGGAGGATGTAAAAACCTTTACATATATGGGCAGCATCATTGACGAGCACAGTGGATCTGATGCAGATGTGAAGGCGCGGATGGACAAAGAAAGGAAAACATTCCTACATTTGAAGAACATACGGAACTCAAAACAACTGTCAATCAACACCAAAGTTACAATTTTCAGTACAAATGTCAAGACAGTTATACTGTATGGGGCGGAAACTTTGAGAACCACGAAAGTCATCATCTAGAAGATACAAGTGTTGTTTAACAGACACTATCAGCAACAAACTACTGTGAGAGAGAACAAACAAGATCCCATCGGAGGAAGAAAACAGGAAGAAGCGTTGGAAGTGGATAGGACACATATTGAGGAAAGCATCCAACTGCGTCACAAGACAAGCACTCACATGGAATCCTCAAGGCCAAAGGAAAAGTGGAAGACCAAAGAACACATTACTCCGAGAAATGGAAACAGACATGAGAAAAATGAACAACTATTGGACAGAACTGGAAAGGAAAGTCCAGGACAGAATGGGTTGGAGAATGCTAGTCGGTGGCTTATGCTCCATTGGGAGTAACAGACGTAAATATAGTAAGTAAGTAAGAACTAGATGTTGAATCAACTAGCTGGAGAACAGACAAATGTAGAGTATAACTAAATTCCAATCATTTCGAAAGATATCAAGATACACAGCATACTACCATAAGAGAAGGTCCTAGGAGAGCTTCATTTACTGTCTTTACTTTTTCTTACTTTCCTTTTTTTTTCCGTTACATCGTTGCGGTTGCACGTTTCGTCTATGCTCAGGAAGAGAATTGTGATAATGGCAATAGTTATCAAACCAAAACAATTATCTTACATCCAAGCACAGTGAGCCAGAAATAGGAAACTGTCTCACACGTCAAAATGATCAACTTTTAACCATTAATCCATCAGTTTAAACCTCTTCCCACCGTACTTAAAGTTTGAGTACAAGGATGGTATTCAATTAGCTCATGTATGTACAATGCAAGACTTAGGGCGGCTATGTATTTATACATACACTTTATTAATGAACTTATATTTAAATTAATCATTTTGAATGACTTAGCATATCCAGTAGTCAAAAGTAATGTTCCCAGAGAAAGTTACTAAATATAGAAATATAAATGTGAAAGACTATTAGGTCTCTTAGTTACGGTACGAGATATGTGTCAAATAACTCCCTATATTAATGTTATACAGAACCTTACATGCATTGCAGAGTTGTTCAAATGATATTTCATAGACAAATGATTATAACACTAGTTCTAAGAATGTCTAATGATACCTACACATCAATTTTCATTCTCTCAAACACATGATTTGTATGCAAAAGTACGTTCAAATTCGACTGGATTAATTGAACCTTGTGTAATTAAGAATGTGGATTGTCAATTAGTTAGATGAGATTGAACTAACTGATATAATATCATACAGTAAAATAGAAAATTCACTTTTGTATTGGTTGTTGGAATCTTCCCATTGAAACATAGGACTGTAATTGATCAGTCTCTTGTTAGTATATGTGCATCCTGCGTGGATAGCCTTAATTATTTATTTATCATTATTTATTTAAACACATAAACATTGGTACAAGGAGGCACCAAATACATATGCACCACACTAGTCACTTGATTTGTGTGAGGGCTGTGATACTGACCGGGTGACCAAACTGAAGCACGTGGTTTTCTTAGGGGGCCACATCCGGAGCCTTCGACCTGAAGGTCTGATCCACAAGGCAGTGGAGCATCGTAAGGAGATGCAGTCACATGGAAGCCGGTGACCAACAATCGGTTCATACGCCATTTGTCCCTGTAGGATACTGGAGCCCATGTTCACCATTGGTTTGAAATCTGGTTAAAGCGCCGGACATTTGCTTTTCGTCCTCTCAATTTCGTAAACAACACCCCCGCCACGAGAAGGCAATGAGTAGGACTTCCCTTGCAGAGGCTATATACGCGTGGCCATTTCGAGAGGGAGAGAGGGCCCACCCCACTCTCAGCAATACCAGGGCATTTGGGGGCGGATAGCCTTGATACTGAGGGATGTATATATGCCAATATAAGACTGATCAACTGTAGTCCTAAATATCAATGGTAAGATTCAAACAACCCATATAAAAATGAATTTACACTTCATTCCATTGCACAAGCTGGTGGCTATCAAGAGTCAGTAGATAAGTCGATAACGAAATAGCGTTTCAAGCGAACGTTACCAGGCTCAAGTTTCACAGTGAACATCAACTCTAAAATGTAGATACATACAGCTAATTATTCATCTCTGCTCAAACTAGAAGATTATATACTCGAAGTTAAAGATTTCTTCCACGATAGACTCTCTTCAGTTACCTTTAGACACTATATACTACAGAAAAAAATGTCACACTTTACTTACATCAGATAAACTTTGTTCAATATACAGTAAAATTAATACAAAGTATTAAAATGTAACTAATTACACATAAGAAAAATAAAAACAACAATTGAGATTCAGTAAAAAAACCAACACAAAATAAAAAAAGAATCAATTCTTAAATGGTTGAGATTGTAAAACACAAGATGATGATAATGAACGTTGAAATAAAGTATTACTGGTAGTTAATAAAGTACCATCCTTGTTTAATTGATACATACCAATTGATGGATTTGATGTAATCGGTAAAATCATTCTTTGTTGTTGTTGTTGGTGGTGGTGGTGATGATGAGGAGGAGGAGGAGGATTTTGTGGAATATGTTGAAGAATCGATGGTTGTGTTAAAGAGAAATGTGGTTGATCGGTGATATTAGATGAATTGGTTATGTTGGGTGATTGAGAATGATGACGTATAGAACCATTTAAATTATTCTTATTATTATTCAATTGACTTTTAACTTGTACACAAGAAGCCATATGAAAAGGCCAATGTTTCGACTGGCAAGTACTATTGCAATACGATGTATTCCAACAACAATAATAATAGGCTATACGTCCACAATATGCACACTATAAGATGTATTTAAACAAAGAAGAAAAAAAAACGGAGTCAATTCAATTATATAAAATGAATGAATATGATTTTAAAATAAGTTAGTGTACAACACGTTAGATTATCTTCTCAAATCATTAAAATCAATGTATCAGTCAAGATTGGGGAGAATCAGCTTTCCCTTGAGAAATGCTCTCAAGTGGCCACGTGTATATAACCATTAACAAAGAAGTCCTACTCACTGCCTTCTCACAGTATTACTGTTAATTACGAAATTGAGAGGATAAAAAACCAATATCCGGAGCTCTAACCAGGCTGGTGTACGAAGGATCTATCTAAGGGAGTTGAAAAACGCTGGTGTACCAATGGTGTACATGGGCTCCAGGATTCTAAGGAACCAAGTGTTGGTCACCTGCTACCATGCGACTGCATCTCCTCACGTTGCTTCACTGCCTTGTGGATGAGACCTTTAGGTCAAAAGCTCCGAGTGTGACCCATACAAAATGATTATATTTGGTTAAACAGTAATGACAATACACACGGTGACAAATCAGTTGATTTTTAAGAAAATTTATTGAATATTTTAAATAATAGAAAAGATGATAAGATATGTGTATAAACAGAAATGTGATCTTGAATGCTGTTAGAGGTACCAGGGTGATTGTTAGTTCTCGGTTGCCCATAGCCCATACCGTAGAAGGGTTCTTCTGGATGTACCTAAAATTAGAATACAGGTGGTTTTATTGACGTGAGAGTGTGACTACAGTGCCCAAGGGGACAATTGCTTGAGGTTGATCACACACAACCTTTTTGTGAGTAATTTTCATGTTAGTCTGATTAGCCCTAATGGGTTGGTGCCTGACGAAATCTCAGCACGGATTCAAAAAGGTCGTTCGGATTTTGCCAACCTATGTTACCTATGACGGAAGTAAGATATCCGTCTATCAATTAAGGGACGAGTATACTGTGCAGCAGTTCGTTTTGTGATATTTTACGGCTGCGAACTCTGGCCTTTAAGAGTAGAAAATACTCGTAAACTACAAGAATTCGATCACAAATGTCTTGGAAATATTACTTGCATCTACCGGGTAAGTAATGGTGAGGATAGACACAGGGTATAAGGGAATGATAGTAAATCAGTTGATGAGGTTGTGATTTTGCATCGACTGAGATGGTTGATCCACGTGTTACGTATGGTTGAATACCGATAACTACGATGCGCAATACTGACTAGTGTTGGGGGATGGATGGACGAAAGTTAGCGTCGTCTAAACCGAAACATGTTATCAGTCCTTGAAGTCACTAACGTCCAGTCTGAGTCATGTTGGTAGTTGCAGACTACTTGGTTGGGGTCTGCGTGACTATCATAACCAATGTTTGGAGACTGTGTGTGACATGGCTAAGAATCGATCACAATGGTATAGGTGTATACACTCTTTGTTTTTCTCAAACCGTGAGATTAAAATTGCTTTATATCCTTCTACACAATCTTTCATCTATATATTATTACCATTGAAGTAACTACTTCTATGAATCCGGTGTTCATTTTGATGTGCTGATGAGGTATGGCGACTTGGACAGATCTATATATGTGCCTTGTCCTACGTTGTAGATGACTGACTGAAAGATGGAAAAATAGTTGAACATGTAGTAAATCTTCATCCACTGAGGTGGTTGGAACATGTGTTACGTATGTCCAACCACTGCCTACCTCGATGAGTGATGTTTTCTGGTGCAGGAGTAGGCTGTAAGAAAGTTAGGGGCGGGAAAACCAAAACATGACATCAGTCCATAAAGTCACTGACAATTGGACTTAATCATAGTAACAAGTTTAGACCACTTGGTTGGGGTCCGCATGATTATCGTAACCAATGGTTAGAGACTTTGAATGATATATCTCAAAATCGTTTGCAATGGTGCAGGTGAATCTGTTCTTTGCGTTTCCCTACATTCTAAATTCCTTAAAACTTTTGTTTTTCGATTCATATCTTTGATACCTAATCATTCGCGTTACCATTTCATCTCTCTGTGCTAATAGGTTAGGGTAACTTGAACCGATGTACATACGTATCAGGTTCTACGTAACGACTGACTGACTGATGTTTATAATCACCAAAATGTCATTTTTCTTATGGAACATTCTAGAAAATCAGGATTAAACAATAATATATACTTAATGACATAATAATTAACAATAATTAAAGAATTAAAACAAATGAGATGAGTTGGGAACAATAGTGTCAGTGTATCGTTGTTTACAATAACATACCAACTGATGTTATATCACTAAAAGGGATCAGGAAAAACATCTATACACAGAATTTATTGATAGTTGGAACTGATCAACAAGCAGTGTCTCTGTATTCTTATTTATTTTAACACATAGATATTGGTACAAGGAGGCACCAGATACATATGCGCCACACAAATCTCATTCGATTTGTGTGAGGGTCGTGATACTGCCAGGGTGCCCAAACTGAAGCAGGTGGTCTTCTTAGGGGGCCACTCCCTGAGCCTCCGACCTGAAGGTCTGATCCACAAGGCAGTGGAACAACGTGAGGAGATGTAGTACCATGGTAGCCGGTGACCAACAACAAGTTCATACGCCACTTGTTCCTTCAGGAAATTGGAGCCCATGTGCACTATTGGTTTGTAATCAGGGTTTCCCAACTCCTCTAGGTGGACTCTCTATGTCCACCAACCCGGTTAAATCGCCGGACATTCGCTTTTCGTTCTCTCAATTTCGTAAACAATAACGCCTCCACGAGAAGGCAATGAGTAGACCTCCTGGAAGAGGCTATATACATGTGGCCATGTCAGAGCATTTCAAGAGGGAGAGCGGACTCTTCCCACTCTCGGCTGTACCAGGGCATTTGAGGGCCTCTGTATTCTTAAGGGGGACTAGTGATCTGCATGAGATTTAGACTTGTAACACATAATGTTACAATTATGAGAGTTAGGCAGCATTAAGAGGGTTTTTTTGTTGATAACTTTCAAAAAAGTACACTGCAATATCAAGTCACCTGAAAATGTTGTTCTAAAGTATCTCATCAGAACGAAATATGAATGTTGAAGAAATCAGTGTCAAGTTTAAAAAGGATAAAATCTATGAATATACATTTTTACAAATTTTAAAACAATCAATTACTGAATACAACTTACCCATTGACGACGTTTTACAATATCAACAATTCTTATCACATCATATTCCCATATTCTACTAGCAGCTTCCATAATAGCAATAAGTTCATCATTCCATATTCTACGTAATTCACCTATACGACGTTGCATTTCTAATCCCATTTCAGCACGTGTATATCTAACTAATACATTTAAACGTTGAACTTCTTGTTCCATACGAAGAATTTCTGCTTCCATCATACGTTCTTGTAATGTTGGTGGTCTATAATCATTTAATATAGAAAGATCTGTAGATACTTCCATTATATCGGTTTGAACTGATTTTGTATCGTTGATCACATTTATAGTTTTCAATGATTTGCTATCATCTAATAGATGGATATCATTATTAGTTTGTATTGCAACATCACAACAAATTGGATGTAAATTTGGTAGTTCTGAATTAGTCAATGGATAAACACCAACTACAATGGAACAATATATATATATTCTTTTTGTGACAAAATAAAAACAGGGAAAAATCAATAATTTATCGATGTATATTACAAGAAGGGGTTTTGTGGAGATTGTAGTGACTTAAACAGTTTGAGATTATGAGTCAATTAAAGCTAGACCACTATGGAAAACCTGGAAGCACTGGACGGCCGTTTCGTCCTATTGTGGGACTCCTCAGCAGTGCGCATACATGATCCCGCCCCGCGGACTCGAACCCAGGACGATAATTATGACAAAAATAATCTAATATGAATGATGATGTTAAATATGCTCATTAGATCTGTTATGATCTGATTTTCAAGAGTTCTCAGTATTTACTAGTATAGTGTTTGTTTCATATACACCAATTGAAGTTAGACATTAACAATGTTGGATGCTGGTTAGCTCAGTGGTCTAGAGGTTAAGCGTTCGCGCGAGAAACTGATAAATCCTGGATTCGAATCTCGTGAGGTGGGATCGTGGATGCACATTGCTGAGGAGTCCCGTACTAGAATGAAACGGTTGTTCAGTGCTTCTAGGTTTTCCATAATGGTCTAATTTCAATTGGCTCATGAATCCAACTACTAAATTAATTGAAGTATGTTGATAAGTTTCAAGGAAATAAGATACATTTTGAAAGACTTCTTAACATGTAAAGTTGTAAAATTGGCACTTATTTACCTAGTACCATATATTAAGGATGAATAGCAACTGGAAATGATTACCCAGGAAAAGGTTGAATGGAGAATACTGGTGGGCGGTATATGCTCCTCCACGACGGGTAACAGGGGTAAATAACAAAATAAAATAAATACATTTTAAAAAAATCTCGATGATAATTAACAATTCACTGTAGTTAGAAATGTAAATCTTCTTCATGTTATATCACTAGCTAGTTGCTAATATCACTGAATGTAGTTTTTTTAAAGACCTCTGTGTTAGCATAGGGTGAATAATGAGAAAGCAGATAATCTTAAAACTATTTTAAGAAGAGGAAAGCAGCAGGACCTAACAATATACCAGCTGAAGCACTGAAGTCAGACATCGAATTAACTACAAACATGCTTAACCTTTTATTCAAGAAGATTTGGGATGAGAAACAAGTGCCAATGGACTGGAAAGAAGGGCACCTCATCAAGATTCCAAAGAAAGGAGATCTGAACAAATGTGAGAATTACGGAGGCATCACACTATCGTGAGTAACAGGGAAAGTCTTTGACAGGATGTTGCTGGATTGGATGAAAGACGCAGTAGACGTCCAACTTCGAGATCAACAGGCTGGATTCCGTAAGGATCGGTCGTGCACAGACCAAATCGCGACACTACGGATCATCGTCAAACAATCAGTTGAGTGGAACTCGTCACTGTACATCAACTTCATTGATTATGAAAAGGCGTTTGACAGTGTGGATAAGAGAACATTATGGAAACTACGGAGTTCCTGAGAAGATTGTTAACATTATCCAGAACTCATACAACGGACTATAGTGCAAAGTAACAGGTGTAAGTAATTTTAAGAAGGATCATTAGAGACGTTTTTATAGTATAATTATCACACGACTGAACTAATGCATCTTTTTGAAATCTGCCTAGTATGGTAAGCTTCCGTTGGACAAGTTAACTACTATTATACATCTTACTATCCTTAAATTATTGTTAATTAATTTTCCACCTCATGCTAATTTTGGTTAGCTTACTTTTAGCGAGTTAGTTAGTCCGCTAGAAATGGATAGGACACACATTGAGGAAAGCACACACCTGTGTCACAAGGTAAGCCCTCGCTTGTAATCCTCAATGCCAAAGGAGAAGAGGAAGACGAAAGAACACATTACACTGAGAAATGGAGACAGATATGAGAAGAATGAACAAAAATTGGATTGAACTAGAAAGGCACAGGACAGGGTTGTTTGGACGAATGCTGGTCAGCGGCCTATACTCTATTGGGAGTAACAAGCGTAAATAAGTCATGCTACGTTTCCTATTACTTATGAATTGGTTGTATATAAGCTAAGATTTTTTTATTTGTGATGTGATAATCAATATATGTAAGCGTGTGTTTCGGTTGTTATGATAAGCAAAAGTAAAAGTTTTATCTTCTTGTTGTATCTGTGTTCCGATTGACTACCATGCTAGAGAGATGTTTCATGCTGAACAGATAGAAGTAAAGATATTAGCAGTTGTTCCACAAGCCTGATGGTTGTCGGTCAAGTCTTGTCATCTGTTAAAGTAAATTATGATGGTCTATGTTTAAAAAAGAAGTTGTAAGTAGTTGGTGATAATCCAAGTAATAAATGAACTTATATCATACTGCTACGTTAGTTATTCTCATTTTATTCAGATTTTTAAATCCAAAAGATTATATAAATAATACACAGATGTTCGACGATTAAGCTCAATATAATTAATGACAGGATGCAGGATCGTGGATGCGCACTACTGAGGAGTCCCACACCAGGACGAAACGGCCGTCCAGTGCTTCCAGGTTTTCCATGGTGGTCTAGCTTCAATGGACTCGTGATTTCAACCAGTGAAATTTCTAAAATCTCCACAAAACCCCTTCTGATAAAAGCATAATCTTAACCGAAAATAGGCAGTTATTGTCGTTATTCAGTATTATCTGTCCAGCAATGTTAAAGTTAGGCATAGGGTACTTGGCAAATGTGGAAAATCGGTTAGTGGGGTATATTAAATCATTAACTAAAGTGGCTAGGACGCCTACTGTTATTCACGAACTCGAATCAAGTCGATAATTTTATACAAAGATTGACGATATGTATACTTCGATAGCAATCAGAACACAATCCATTTGGAGTCAGATTTCGGGTCACAAAATGTCAGTCGAACAGTCAATTACTTCTTGGTTGGGGTCCGCGTGACTATCGTAACCAATGGTTAGCGAGTCTGGATGACGTGGCTCAGAATCGATCACAATGGCATAGGTGTATACACTCTTTGTCTTCCCTTAAACTATGAGATTAAAATCGCTTCATACCTTTGTTTCTACGAACTAATTCTTTCTTCCTGCACTACATCTTGACATAAAATCTTTAAATTGGTAGAACAGGTTAACAGTAGAGCAGATAGTACAACTTCTATTATTAAACGAACCGAGTACGTGTGTTCGAACTAAGAAACGAAACCATTGTTGTTTCAGAATATATCAAAACAAACAATCCTATTAAAATACTTACTCTTGTCTGTAGCATTTATTGTAGGAGCTAACTGTTCCTGTAATTTTTGTAAAGCTTCATTAACAGAATTTCGAAAATCATCCAATATCGTATGTACATTGTCTGATATGTTTGAAGTAGAAGGTCTTTAGAAGTAAAAAAAAATATCCAAGAAAACAAATACATGAAACTGAAGACTTAAACATCTTGTAGAAATTTCGATTACATTGGTACAAAAGCCTCGGAAGGCCTTTGTCAACTTGAGATACCCATGATATAGATGAGATGGCTGTTTGTCAACCAAAGGTAGAGTATAGTATGTAGCAATTTGTTCCGTTATACTTTACGGTTGTGAAATGTAACTTTTAAGATACAGTAAGGTACTAGTATTTGAACATGGATGCCTTCTGAGCATTGTTCGTGTATTTTCAGCAATGCTGAGATCCGATGTGGAATACTAAGAACAGTAAAATGGTTGATGACGTGTTAGTGAATTCTCATCGCCTTGGTTGTAAAATGTATTACGTATGTCCAATTACCATACGATGATGATTGGTGTAGTAGTAGATTGGAAGGAAGTTAGAAACGGCCTTACACCAAGATGCAACATCGGTTTATAGAGTCAGTGATTGATGTACAGAGCCATGTTGATTATGGTCCGCATGATTATCGTAAGCAAGACTTCGAGTGGTGTGTCTCAGAATCTGTCTCAATGGCCTAGACGCATTCACTATATAACCTTTTAGATAATGAGTCCTAAAAATACCTTATATACTTTTTGATTCATTTATTTATTCTACTTGGATTACATTGGCTATACTCAATTGCTTTTACAACAGCCAACACTGCTAATACTCTGGCATTCGTCTAGATAATTTGATCACACTGTAGCGATTTCATGCGGTAGCTTGAATTGATGAACACATCCATCGGGCTCTAAGCTATTCATGACAAACTGAACTGGTTTGGTTTTGTCGCACGTATTTTCCTCTTAAATTTTATCCACTCCAACAACCACAACATGTCGAGGTAAATTGTGGTTCAGGATACGTGAAATATATCATGACCACCTAAGAGACAAACATATATAGCCTCACAAATAAATTGGCCACCTTTTTCTAGTACTCTACGTTATCCCATGATACGTGACCAATATTTCTAAGAAGTTCATGATTAAACGCCTACAGTGTACTACTCACGTTTATCTCTGAATTTAAAGCTCATATGAAACGACTCAGTGCATTATTTGACTTACCCAATCAAACTGAAATCACAGTAGCAAAAAATATAACGTCTGGATAAATATGTAGATTAATTTAAGTTATTGCATTAATACAACGTCAGGAAGAGAGAGGATATTAAGGAAATAGAAATCAATAATTGGTGGATATTAAACAACTGTAATAATAATGATGAATGAGTTGAAGAATATAGTGAGTTGATTGAAGTTAGACATGTACACCATTTGATGCCGGCTTAGTAGTCTAAAGGCTAAGTGTCACCCGTGAGATTAAAGATCTTGGGTTTGATAACCGGTTGCAATGTTGTGTGTCGGTACTACTGAGTAGTTCCAAACTAAGACGAAACAGCTGTTTAGTGCCTCCAGTTTTCCAATGGTTACATAGCTAGGATTAGCTGGTGATCAACACTATGAAGAATCATAATACAATCCAAATTCATAGCATATCTAGCGTCGAAATCGAGGATAATAACATAAATGTTAGCTATTGGATAAACAATTTTTAGTCATGTCATTAAAAGTCTCCGACCATACAGAATAGGATTATCTTGCAGACCATAACCAAAACGTTTATACTTACCAACATGACTCAATTCAAAAGTCAATGACTTCATGATATTACATATCGATATAGCCGAATACCAGCAACTATCGTAATATCCGAATTAGTGCATGAGTATAAATCACCTTAGTTGATGAGCGCCTCGAGTTTCATCAAACAACTAATCAACTTAACCAAATGCATTACGTCTAAGTCAGTCAGTCAGTCAGTAACAACGTAGAACTTCGTACGTACGTACATCAGTTCGAGTTGCCACACCACATTAGCATAGAGATGCAGTGGTCGATTCAAATCCCGTAGTGGTAGAGGTAATAAGAGTATAAGCAGTAATCGGAAAGATTAGTGTTTGGAGATGTTATTTAAAGAGTATAATACAGTGAAATAAATTTGGGAAGAGAAATACTTACATCATACTATCAGCGACAGATTGTATTTCATCTGTTGTTAATGAAACTATAGGTTCACTATCATTTTCAATGGGTAATGAATTCTCTTCGATAACAACCGTATTGTCATTATTCATATTATTATTATTATTATTATTACTATCATTATCATCTTTACTATTGATCTCATCATTATTGGCCAAATTGGTAATGATAGTTGTCGTTTTATTTTCCATTAATAATGGTTTTAAAGTAATTTTTTTCAAATGATGATGTTTACTCTTTTTACGTTTTTTCTTATTATAATCAATTGTATCATGAATATCTTCCGAGCTAATACTTTCTAATTCCATAGTAACTGTTGATGATGAAGATGTATCATTGTATTTACGTTTCATAGGATTTACATCAATCATTGGTTGACATAAAGTTTGTAAGACTGTTGATGATGATGATGTTGATTCTGATGTAATAATTGGTGAATTACGTAGACTAGCAGCAACACGTGTTAAAACTGGTTCACGATATACATCATTTGTAGAAGATATACGATTTGATTTAATTGTATTATCTATTTTTTCATTAGTTGTAATATTAACATTTGTTGAAGGGATTGTATTGATACTATGAGAAGTTGTATTACAAATCACTTGTGTTGTATTTACAGTATGATTCATATCAATGATAGAATTAGTATCATTAATGAGATTTATTGTTGTTTCAGATGTAGAAGAAGTAGGAGGAGGAGTTTCAATGAATGGACTATGAAAAGAAAACAATTTTGGGTTGATATTTGAAAAAAAATTAACCTTTTTCCCACTTTTATCAAATCTTTAGTTTAATTTGAATTAATATCAGAAGGGTTTTTGTGGATATTATAGTTCAGATCATGAGTCAATTGAAGCTAGACCACCATAGAAAACCTGCAAGCAGTGATCGGCGGAGTTCAACCAAGTCTGTTGTGAGAGAGTAACTCACTAATGACAATGATGGATATGTCGCTCAATTTCGTGGATTGGTTGAAGTTAAACATAAACACCATTGGATATCAGCCAGCTCAGTGGTCTAGTGGTTAAGCGCTCGCACGCGAGACTGATAGGTAATGTGTTCGGATCTCGTGAGGCGGGATCGTGGATGCACACTGACGAGGAGTTCCACAATAGAACGAAACGGTAGTCCAGTGCTTCCAGGCTTTTCATGGTGGTCTAGCTCGAAGTGAATCATGATCTCAACTATTAAAATTAATTTGAATTATTATGACAAATTTTATGAATAGATGCTTAGTGTTCAGTTCCAATTATTAGAACGAATAGTCAACTAAACAACGCCAAACACCTTGGTTGAACATTCACACTTAATTCATTAATTAAAAAATTTATGTAACTGAATCTTGGGATATGAAACGATAGCTTAATGTTCATAAGTATCAAAAGGTCACATGTTGGAATCTGGCAACAATGACTTACTACAAGGAGTGTCATTTTATTAATTTATTTAAACACATAAACATCGTTACACGGAGGCACCAAATAGATAGATATGCGTCACATAAATCATTCGATTTGTGTGAGCGCTGTGATACTGCTCGAGTGCCCAAACCGAAGCAGGTAGTTTTCTTATGAGGCCACAATCCGAGCCTTTAACCTAAAGGTTTGATCCACAAGGCAGCAGAGCATCGTGAGGAGATGTAGTCCCATGGAAGCCGGTGACCAACGATTGGTTCATACGCCATTTGTTCCCGCAGGATACTGGAGCCCATGTTCACCATTGGTTTGGAATCCGGTTAAAGCGCCGGACATTCGCTTTTTGTCCTCTCAAGTTCGTAAACAACACCTCCGCCACGAGAAGGCAGTGAGTAGGACTTCCCTGGCAGAGGCTGTCATTAGTTTTGATGCAAGTAGAATGGATCAAAGTCGAGTAAATAACATATGTATTTAATCAATGAAACACATGATTACAACAAAGTTTGTAAATTACACGTTCAGATATTTAGATCAGAGACACAATATTGGTGTTATGGATAGTGAAAATGTCATATCCCAATGAAGATCAAAACTATGAGTAACTTCTGGAAACTATTCTTATTCTATAATTATTCAGTAACTAGGTTGTGTGTATCTATATTCCTCTTATTATAACCTTTATTTTGACCTAAAGATTATACGATTTACTGTTCTTAAATTATACTCAGTTTATTAATTAAAGTTTCCCACATTCATAACTACTTTTTGGCTTGATCTTGTGTATAAATTTTCTTTTCTATTTGATCCTGTCTGTTTGGTTGGAATATAAACCAAGTATGTTTGAAATAAATTATTCATATAATGGAAGCTGTTATTGGTGTTCTGAACTCAACTGGAAGAGCTCGGCGAACAAAGGAACAATAAGGACGCTAGGCTGCTCATACCAGTTGAATGTCATTGGGTTTGCACAGTACTAAGATTGTATAAGTTGTATTTCGATTATGGCTTAAAGTCACAACAGATAATAATTGGTGATTTGTTATGACGAAGAAAAACGGTATAAAACGCACAAGTGTCTTCTATGGATTTATAATAAGCTGATTGGGATTTTTTTATTATCTACCTGTTGTGATTTAAACAATTAATGCGCTATGTAAAAGTATTTATTAGTTTGACTGATAGTGTCTGAACCTTTTATCTATCCTCCCATTAGTTGTAAATATAGATAATCAATAATTTACCCATTATTGATTAACAATATTTTCGGTTAGCGTCTTTTAAACGAGTTAGTTTTCTACAGGATGGGGTCCCTAACCCCATGCACAACCCTCCCCCTTTATCCGAGCTTGGGACCGGCAGTATCCCCAGAGGAGCCCACTCACTCACTGCCTAATATGCTTATCTCTCTCTCTCTCGTGGTTATGGGTTTTATTAATTATTAACAATACTATCTCAATAACTAGTGTTCTGGCTTTTGAATATCCTCAAGTAAATTCATAGTACTACTACAATAATCGGCCTGGTAAAATACTTAGTTAACGAGACATTTTATATTGGAGTCAAATGGAGAAGAATTAACCTATACATATTCAAAATGACAACCTCCTGTTAAGGACTCATTTCTGTCTTTCATCTTTCTAGTATTGACAACAACAAAGAAAATTGAATTAGGATTTGTTTCTAAAAGCTATTCCTTGTGTAAGTATATATCACTGACAATACTGGAGTGGAAAGACTTCAACATGACATACGATAGGAAAACAATGATATCAAGGAATATTAGGCGGTTAGAGGTGGTAGTTGATCAGAGACCCTAGTCCTAAGTTTCCTGCTAGTTGGTACTCATCATGAGGGAGAACGTGTAATCTTGCAAGAATTGGTATTCTTTCACAGAATAGTAATTATTGGCATGTTTGTTTGATCAAATTTTATCGATTAAGGTGTGTCTTTTTGATAAGTGTTAACTAGCCTAAAACATAAGTTATGGATTTCTTGAAGACTACTTCCAACCATGTAATATAATATCACAGTATACTCTACTGGATGTTAATTCACTTAGACGAATGGCTACATAACAATTCGATTAGTATCAAAGAATTGGAAAATCATGAAACTAGAGATCAATTAATTGTAAATATCGACAAATGATCAGATTTACTAGAAACAGACGGGAAATACACATAAATTCACTTGGTGTTGTTTTACTTATATCTTCCCATTGTTATTTAGGACTGCAATTGATTGGTCTTATGTTGGTATATGTGCATCCTGTGAGGATTGCATCGATATAGCCTTAAATCACAAGCTTTTTAAGCAAAGATGGACAGTGACTAGCCGTGGAATAGCCTCTGTCAGGGAAGTCTTCACTTCCTCCTACCGGGGGTGTTGTTTACAAAATTAGAAGGACGAAAAGCGAATTCTGGCGCTTTAACCGGTTTAGTGGACACGAAGAGTACACCTAGGGAAGTTGGAAAACCCTCATTCCAAACAAATGGTGCACATGGGCTCTCGTATCCTGAAGGAAAAAATGGCGTATGAACCAACTGTTGGTCACCGGCTACCGTGGGACTGCATCTTCTTACGATGCTCTACTGCCTTGTGGGTCGGACCTTAAGGTCAAAGGCTCTGGGTGTGACCCCCTAAGAAAACTACCCGCTTCGGTTTGGGCACCTGGGCAGTATCACAACCCTCACACAAGTCAAATGAGATTTGTGTGGCGCGGCTCAGTGGTCTAGAGGTCAAGCGTTCGCGCGTTCGGATCCCGTGAGCGAGATCGTAGATGCTCACTGATGAGGAGTCCCATAATAGAACGAAATATCCGTACAGTGCTTCAAGGTTTTCAATGGTGGTCTAACATAAATTGATTCATGGCCTCAATCAAGAACTGTCTCATTTTAATTTTGACATTATTACTTGTTAATTAATATTTATAACTTCATCAGCTATATATATGTAGACATACAGTTTATTCATTTGCTAACTGATAGGTCGTATGTGACCAGCTGCAAACAGTTGTCAACATTCAATTACCTTTCCTGAGGTATCATCATCGAACATTGATTCTTTCATAGTGTATAAATCAATAGGTCAATCAGTCAGTAACAACGTAGAACTTTGTACGTACATACGTATGTACATCAAATCAAGTTGCCATACCACATTAGAACAGAGGTGCAGTTATCGATTCAAATCCCATTGTTAGAGGTAGTAAGAGTGTAAGCAGTAATCGGAAACATTTAGCTTTGAAGATGTTATTCAAGGAGTATAATCCAGTGAAATAAATATCGAAAGAGAAAAAAAGAGACAACGAGGATTCAGCAGATTAAAAATTTGGGAGAACACAAAGACTGGATACATCTGTGCTATTATAAACCATTTTGAGATATGTCACATTCAACATCTCTAACCATCAGTTTCTATCATCTCACGAATCCCAACCAGATAGTCTACACCTACTAACATGACCCATCAATAAGAAATTAAAAAAAATCTAACCCATATACACATTTATCATCAATGAATTATTCATAAAGAATAAATAACAATTATAAAATATGATGCCAACTTACAGATAGATGCTGAAGAATATCACAAAAGTAGAAACTTATAAAAAAAAATTCTAATCAAAATCAAATTGTATATCATATAACTAAAATATGTTCAATGTGTTTAATGCCAAATTGTAATTCAGGTAGTAGTAGTAGCAGTGGTAGTAATAATAATATGATAAATTCACAGAATATATATATATATATATATACTTGGTCAATGGTTAATTACTAAGGTCCGTGAACAATAACAGTAGTAGAATAAGGTAGAAACAGATGTGTATACACACACACACACTTATATATATATATATATATAACAGTTACTATATATATTTGAGTTGTTCTTTGGTCTAACTAAAGAATAGCACTCAATTTTCTATAGTTTCACATGTAGAAAAAAAGGTAATCTGAAAAAAATTTATATATAATTGAACTTTGAACAAATTTCTTGTTAAATCAAGTAAAACACAAACTCACCAAAAGTATTGTTCCACACCTATCTCTCTTTCTCTCTCTCACACACACACACACACGTACACACTCACTCAATTATCATACATTTTGAAGAACTTTATTCATCAGAATTATAATTAATGACCAGTCAATAGTAGTTAGTTAAGTAAGTAGGCAGGTAAGCTAGATAGGTAGGTAAGGTAGGTTACTTGCATACACTAACATTATAAGTGCATTAATTAAACAATACCAATCTATAGTAACAAATTTATTTATTTAAATAGATAGATAGATACATAGAAACATGGTATGATCACAATTTAAGAACAAGAATAGTAGTAGTAGCTAATTTAAAAAATAATAATAATAAAAGGTCATCATATATAATAATGATAAATAGATAAACAAATGAAAAGATTTATTGTGAATATTATACATAGATGTCATGATCTTAAGTCAATTGAATAATGAAGATAATGTTATAGTAGAATATTGGTCTGGTTGATATGTAATATTTATTTATTTAAACACATAAAACATTGGTACAATAAGGTAAGGGTGTGAGAGCTGTGACACTGCCTGGGTGTCCAAACTGTAGTAGGTGGAGCCTTCAACCTAAAGGTCTAATCCACAAGGCAGTGGAGTAACGTGAGGAGATGTAATTTCATGGTAGACGGTGACCAACAATAAGTTCATACATCTTTTGTTCTGTCAGGATACTAAAAATTCATAAGCAACTATTCGTTTGAGATCAAGGTTCTTCAACTCCCCTAGATGGATCATCCATATTCATACATTATACATAAATGTCATGGTCTTAAGTCGATTGAATAATGAAGAAAATGTTATAGTATAATATTGGTCTGGTTGATTTCTATATTTATTTATTTAAACACATAAACATTGGTACAATAAGGTACTAAGTACATATACATGACACAAGTCATTTGATTTGTGTGTGTGAGCTATAATACTGCCCGGGTGACCAGACCGAAGCAATTGGTTTTTTTAGAGGGTTACACTCGGAGACTTTGAATCAAAGATTAAATCCACAAGGTAATGGAGCAACGTGAGGAGATGCAATCCCATATACTATTTGTTCCTTCAGGATCCTGGAGCCCATGTGCACCATTGATTTGGAATCACAGTTTTCCAACTTCTCTAGGTGGATCCTTCATATTCACTAACCCGGTTAAAGTGCCAGACATTCACTTTTTGTATCCTCTGAATTTCGTAAACAACACTTCCGTCGTGAGAAGTCAGTGAACCTAATGTACTAATGAGACGTTAATTTAGGTTTCTGGTTGTCGGAAAAGATGATACAACTTTATCGTATAGATTAGAGACAAATGAAGCCAGTTTGATTTAGACAGTTTTGTTTATTTGATTCAATAGTTCTAAGAATTCTTCAATGTAGGTCATCGGACACATTACTTTTTTCAAGTAAATAGATTCATATAAGAGTAAATATTATTTAGACTATGAGTTTTTCATAATATGGTCTAGATTGTTGATTCTATGCAATCACTAACTATCCATAAAATTCAGACTGATTCAAGGTTAATATAATAACATCTAATACAACTATAAATCAGCTCAATAGTCCATAATTCAAATCAACAGACCACCAAAAAAAGAGAAAGAATAGAAATTATAATATCGATACAAGTTGAACGGAGAAATATTACATGAGAATAAAAATAGTAATTGATTAGGTTTACAATTAGGCAATGAAATTACCAATAGAAGGGGTTTTTCTGGAAAACCTGGAAGCACTGGGTGGCAGTTGCATCCATGATAGTCCAGCTTCAATTGACATATGATCTCAACTATTGAAATTACTATAATATTCACAAAAACCCTTTCTGATACTAATCAGCATATGCTCACTAGTGACTGGCTTCAAGAGGTATATCCTGGAGTTCTAGTGAGAAACAGTGATCAGTAAAGTTCAACCGGGTCTGATGTGAGATAATAACTCACTGATGACAACGGTGGATGTGGCGCTCAATTTCGTGGATTAGTTGAAGTTAGACATTAACGCCATCGGATGCCAGCCAGCTCAGTGGTCTAGTGGTTAAGCGCTTGTGCGTGAGACCGATAGATCCTGTGTTCGAATCTCGTGAGGTGGAATCGTGGATGCACACTGCTGAAAAGTCCCGTACTAGGACGAAACGGCCGTCCAGTGCTTCCAGGTTTTCAACGGTGGTCTTGCTTCAATTGTCTCATGATTTCAATCAGTGAAATTTCTAAAACCTCCACAAAACCCCTTCTGATATATAGAAATTGTTTATTTGTTTTTCACTTCAAGAAAACTCAATAATGTTTACATCACCAATGAAAATTATTAATTATCAACAATCAGGTTAACAGTCAGTCATCTACAATGTAGGACCAGGCACATATATGCATCGGTCCAAGTTGCCATACCTCATGAACACAACAAGATGAACAATAAATTCATAGTAGTTACTTCAATGGTAATATTTAAAAAATGATTGCATCTAAGGATATGACGGAGGAAGAAAGAACTAATTCGTAAAAAGAAAGGTGGAAAGTAATTTTAATCTCATTGTTTAAGGAAAGATAAAGAGTGTATACACCTATGCCATTGTGATCGATTCTGAGCCATGTTACCCAGAGTCTCCAACCACTACTGGTTACGATAATCACGCAGACTCCAGTCAAGTCGTCTCCATCTATCTACATAGCTCAGACTAGAATTTAGTGACTTTAAGGACTGATGCCATTTTTTGGTTTAGCTGCCCCTAACTAACACAAACTGAGTGATTATTTTGGACAACATTAAGTGAGAAAGTATAAACGAATTAAATTGTATGGAAAATACTTCAGGTAAACTTATAGTCATATCAATCTAAATCACATTGCTTAACAGATTAAATCTGAATAAATGATAACTTGACTAACAGACAATTGATGAATCAGTAAATTATCGTAAGAAAACAACCTATATTAACATTGGTATAACAGAAATATGGCAGATAACAATCCTTTATATCTAGTACATTATCCTTGTACTTTGGACCGATTAATTCGGCTACAGTGCCGAACACTGGCTTTTCATCCGATAAATTTTGTAAACAACACCCCCGCCGGGAGAACCAATGAGTAGAGCATTGGCCACCCCAATAGCATTCTCCATCGAACTTTGTCCTGAACAACCGTTTCCAGTTATTATTCAACCTTTTGAATTCTGATTTCAATTCCCAATGTAGTTTGTCTTTTTACCTTCCTCTTTTCCGTTCCCCTTCACGATTCCAAGTTAGCGCTTGGATCGTGATGCAGTTTGATGATTTCGTCAATGTATGTCCTATCTAGTTCAAGTGTCTTCTCTTAATTTTATCTTCAGTTGGATGTTGGTTTTTTCTCTCTCATAATAGGCTATTGCTGATAGTATCCGGCTAATTGACATTGAGTATCTTGTCTAAATAATTGATCATAGATACATGTGATTTTTTTTTATAATGGTTGTGGTAGTTCTCGAAGTTTTTCCAATCCTTGCCTTTACATCTACATCGGATCCTCCTTGTTCATAGATGATGCTGACCAGGTACATGAAAGTGTCCACCTCTTTCAAAACTTTTCCATCAAATGTGATTGAATTGGTTTTTCTCCATGATGGATATGAGGATTATGCTTTTTCTTTTGTGTATATTGATACCTACTACAGATTAAATGAGAATTTCGATAGAGTAACTAATTTTCGCAAAAAGATATATGATATTTGATTGATCAGTTTATTGTACAGATCATATAAAGATGAATGATGATGATGATGATGATAAATACATCATTTAGATAGAGATAGATCACATGGATCACAAACATTGTGAATTCTGATCTTAGATAATTTAGATTCGAGTCCTTTCTCTAGTTTCCAATATATAGTCGTATCTGATTTGTTAGCCCCCAAATACCCTGATACGGCCGAGAGTAAGGAGAGTCCGCTCTCCCTCTCCAAATGCTCTCACATGGCCACGCGTATATAGCCTCAGCCAGAGAAGTCCTACTCACTGCATTCTCCTACCAGGGGTGTTGTTTACGAAATTGAGAGAATGAACAGCGGTTGTCCAGCGCCTTAAACGGGTTCGTGAACATGGCGAGTCCATTTAGGGGAGTTGGAAAACCCTCATTCCAAACTAATGGTGAACATGAGCTCCAGGATCCTGAAGGAACAAATGGCGTATGAACCAATTGTTGGTCACCAGCTTCCATGGGACTGCATCTCCTTACGATGCTCTACTGCCTTGTGGATCAGACCTTCAGGTCGGAAGCTTAGGGAGTGGCCCCCTAAGAAGACCACCTGTTTCGGTTTGGGCACCCTGGCAGTATCACAACCCTCACACAAATCGAATGAGATTTTTGTGGCGCTTATGTATTTTGTGCCCCCTTGTACCAATCTATGTGTTAAAATAAATAAATAATAGTAAACTCAAGTCAATCTGGGCTTTTCCAAGTCATGACTGATCGATTATAACACTGAAAATTTATAGACATTCAATAATAAAATTGCACTTTTATAATTACTTACCCATAGTATTTTTTAACATGACGTTTAGTAAATCTCAATTGACTAATAGGTAGTTTAAATTTAGGATAACGTTGATAAATTAAATTTAGATGATAATTTAATTCTGCAACAGCTTTATGAAAATTCTCTTTAACCATAGGATCCATTGTTGTTGTTACTGTTGTTAATGTTGAAGGTAATGATGATGAAGTTGTCTTGGAAGATTGAGAAGTTACACTAGATTCATTAGAAATATCATTATTATCAATAGAAGTAATGGATTTGGTACCACTACAATCAGATTTACTTTCCTTGTCAATATTATTATTATTATTATTATCATTATTATTATTATTATTATTATTATTATTATTATTATTATTATTATTATTATTATTATTATTATTAATAGAATCTATAGTGATGGTAGATAGTTTCGATAAATTTTTTGATTGACTAGATGAATGAAGTTTAGCGGAACCAATCGGTGCAATAGTCACATCATAATCACCAAAAAATGAGACAAGAAGAAAGTTACCATCATGTGCAATTACTTTGGCTGGCCAACGTGGATAATTTTGAAGACGTACCCAGACAATCGGATGAATCACATCCTAAGTAATGATAACGATAATTCTTATGATAAAAATCAAATTATAGTTATGACAAATGTTTAGTTTCAATCATTTGATTACACGCAAGTTTGAAAATGTAAAAGTACACTATAGTAATAAGATTCAGTGACCCTTAAACGAATCATAAGAAAGTAACACCAATTTCATTAGATAAAAACCATAGATAGATAAGATGTATTGATGATGAATTAGGGTTAGGAGTTTTAACTACAATTGAGGTATATGAATTAGGGCTTGAGAATAGGGTTACCTCGTGGGCGGCCTATGCCCCTCCACGAGGAGTAACAGGCGTAAGCAGCTAATTGGATTACGCTTACAATGTATAGTATTATTAGTCAAAGGCAATGATAATACATCGAGTAGACAAATGCTCTTAAACTGTACACAGATAATGTGGTTCTTTGATTTTAAAATATAAAGAATTTTAAGGTTAACTTTAATACCTTAAAAACTATGGTCTTTATTCCTTGATGCCTTCCTTATTTATTGAGTTCAAGCATTTGAATAACTAAATACTGATAATACGCACTTAGTTTTTCATAAGATACAACTTATCCATCAGTTCGTTTTGAAGTTCATGAAAAATATTCAGTAGCTACCATATTAAATTCGATTGATTTCCCAGTGTAGCAAGTATATTCTGGCTGCATGAAAATTCAAGAAGACATTACAAAACCCTACACAGATAAAATGATCTATGTCTTCTCAGCACTAGAGTTGTTCTATTTAAGCACCACTAGTCTAGGTGATTGGACATTTCGTACCACAGTTTGTTGTCATTACTGATGTAATAGTAATAAATAATAATATACTGAGAGGCAAGTAACGCGAAAAAAAATGGTCACAGTTTGTAAACTTCAATACACTGAACTGAGTAGTACATAACATAAATTATCCGATAACCTTAATGAATGAATATAATTTAGAGAATTATCGTGTCATGGATTGATTGAATTTAGTCTATTCACACCGTTGGATGCCGACTCAGTGATCTAGAGATTAAGAGTTCGTGTGAGACCGAAGGTCCTGGGTCCGAGTCCTGCATGCGGGATCACAGATGAGAACTGTTGAGAAGTTCTATACTAGAACGAAACGTTCATCCAGTGCTTCCAGGTTTTCACTGATTTTCTCATTGTCACAATTATTATATTAATTAACTGAAAATTGTAACTAAAAATTACTGAGCTATATATTTGCTCTTTCTTAATATATATTAACATAGTGAGATAAAATTAATAAGATGAATCGAGAATAAGTCAAAGTAATGGTACTTCATGCAATCATTGATCGAGATAACTAAACATGTCATGTGAATGTGTATATGAATGGTGCAAATGGTCTACCAGGGTGCTTGGTACCTATGTGGTTGCGCCACAGGATTGAGCTATAAAATTCAAATTGTAGGATTAAAGCCTATACGGTGTCTGGTTCTCCTGTGAAGCGGGACTGTTCTGTACTGTTCGGGTTACAAAATTTAAGCCTGGGCGGTATCTGGCTCTCCATGTAAACGGAATTGAGCTGTACTGTTTGGGTTGTCATGTGAAAATCTGGATGGTGTCTGGTTCTCCTGAAAACCAATGTAAAATGACCCTGGTTCACAAGGGTATATTATACAACTATATAATGGTACTTTGAATATAACTGTGAGCAGGACTAAATATAACCAACACAGGGTTCGAAGAAGTGAATGAATTTATAGAGTAAAATAAATGTATTTAACTTACAGTGATCATTTTTGAGATGTGTTAACCCCCTCCCCCCCCAGAAATCTTCAGCGTTTGTGTCTCTATATTACATTTAAGTACAATTTTTAGTAAAGTTGAATAATAGCTAACAGTGAAATTTTGAATTTACAATCCCTTTTATTACGAACTGATCAATTGAATGTATCTAATGTAATCTCAATGTTAATTTTCACACTGTGACTCAAAATTAAATACTAAATCATTATCTATTTAGCTACTGAGTTCACATAGCTACATGTATATACTTATATATATGTAAATGGTTGAGTGTTCCTGGTGATTATACATTTGATACTTATCCAAGATTAATGACTCAATCACAAAGTAAATAAAACAAACATATAAATACTTACACATAATTTACAAAACCACCAAGGATCTAATGTAGATACCGATGATGATGACGAACTTTTAGATTCATTATTATTACTAGTAGTATTAGTAGGAGTATTATGGTTGCATTCATCGTTAACACCATTGACAATGTTGATACTATCATTTTCAATGATCTCATTTGATTCATTTGGTAATAACAATGATGATTGTACTGAAGCTACAGTTAAATAAGATTCAGGTTCATTTTCGGTTAATGGAGGTAGTTTTCTAGTTGTCGATGGTAATAAATGAATTGCTGGTATACGATTAAGATAACATGTTGGACAAGCACGCATTAAATTAAACTCACGATGAAATGTACGATCTAGAAGACGTGCAGATGATGTAATAGAAGAACTAGCTAAAATTAAATAAGAAAAATGAACACTCTTAGCGAAAAATTGACTTATTCCGATATGCCATTTTCAACTACAATCTAACTGGATTATTGATGTGTTAGTGACTTCGATAACTGACTCTACGTTTTGGTTTGTCCGCACCTAACTTTCTCCCAACCATTTCCAACACTAGTCTGCATTGAGCGTTGTGGTAATCGGTATTCAAGCATACCTAACACGAGACCCAACTATCTCAATCGATGAAGATTTGCAACTTCACCAACTGATTTACCACCATTCCCTAATACCTTGTGTCTAACCTCACTATTACTTACCCGGTGATCCCAACAGATGCGAGCAATATTTCTAAGGCATCTGTGGTCAAATACTAGTAGCTTACGTGTATCCTCTACCCTTGATGGCCACTGAAAGAACCCTCTAAAATTGTGCAATTATAACACCACATCGGACCAAGGCCAAGACCTTCATATCTTACTGTAAGCAAGACATACTTTGAAATCGGTGGTCCATATTTTACGCTACCAGATGCGTTGCATACTCGATGATTTACTACTAGTTTAACATCATTATGACGTCACAAATAGACTACATAAGCATTTGAGCTATTTCATATATAATTTTGAATAATCTTGCAGATCATATTTAGTTCACCATTGTTATGAACTCATTTATTATGACCAAGATACTCTTATTGCTTAGTAGTCTTGAACACTAATTCAATTGGCAAGTTTCCATATCAGAACACGGTTGAACAGGAACGTAATTATATTCCAAGTAAAAAAAGGTTGGATCGAAGTGAGTATCACAATAATTTTTTACACAAGAATATTCTAGAGTCTTTGCTAAGTATCCGATAGCGTTGATTGGTTAAGAAATAGCCAGTCAGAGTGTTCCAATACAATCCTGCATGGAATATGCATTAATTGAATCTAAATCCCACTAACAACCACTGAATTTAATCGTAACCATCATTTTCATCTACACATACTATTGTTCACTGGGGAAAAAAGTTACAAAAGTAAAACTCACCACCATTAAATATGATACAATTATGAAGTATCCATCGGAAATCTCCAAGAAAAGCTTGAGGTGAAGCGTAATGACCTGATTTAACACGCTGATCCATCAAGAAGTAAAAAAGAAATACGCATATATACAAAAGAAACATAAATACGAACTTTTATTATGTGGAAGTAAAAAAAACGGCGAGATTATATATTATGGACGAACCAATCAGATTTACGATAACAGGTCTAAGATTTCGGCGCGAAACTCATTCACTCATTTGGTTAAATAGAGTCTTGGTATTACAGCTGATGTCAGCTCGTGATGAAAACCCTAGATCTAATTCCTAACCTTAACTAACTATCAACTGTAAATCATAATCCTTATTCTTCAAAATGGTTTATAATCCTCATTTAGCCCTAGTAAGTAGGTAGACACTCTCAAGGCCAGTATAGTGTCGCTCAAAGGTTGTCCATAAATTATAGTCTCACAGAAAAAACTTCTCATTCATCAATAAACTGTGATAGTTCAAGACACTATAATGACGGAAATATAGGGAATAAACCAGTCAGTCATAATCAACGTAAGATTTAACAGAAATGACCATTGACTCGTACTCCCATACAATATTAGTGCATTTACATGAAATTAACAAGATTCATAACCAAAACGCTGAAGTGATAGAAGTATTTATGACTGAAAAAGACAACATAATAAATCTAGTTTAGAAAGAAACATTGACCATCAAAGTAGTTGATAGTTGGTGTTACGTAATACAGTTCTATATTGATTAATAGAAAATTCACAGAGTTATCAAATCACTAGTGATGTTGTAGTGAACAAGAACACCGGAGGGAACAATCGAATGTATTTAACACAACATTATAGGACTTGTTAATAAAATCTAACAATCATAAAGTAAGTGGTTAATTTGCAAAACATCTATCAATTGTCTCAAAATAACTCAGACATCATTGTTCTTGTATTTTCATACAAATTGCATCCTGTTTCCATTCTTTACTGTTCGATCCTCTTGTCTCTCTGCTGCAAGACCTTCGGTTCACGACTAAAATCACATAATACTTATGTCAATATAAGTAGCAAACACCACAATGTTTATTCAGAAAAACACAAGTACAAATCTAAGTAAGATATTGATTGACTAAATCAAGTAGGTTATCAAATGCAGATACATTTACACTAAGGTTATGAATTACTTGTATAAAAGTTCAGTCAATAAAAAAAAGCAAACAAGCATATGACTAGTTAATAAAACGTTAAGTAGTAAAGATTTTGCACAAAAAAAAACAACTACTTCTAAGTAATATAGTTAAGTAAAATTGCAAAATTTTAATTAGAGGTATTAGGATGTAAACTTGAATTTTAAATGATTGAAAAAAATGGAGACGAATGAAGAGATAAATTACTACACACGCCGCCTATAACCCTCTTAATGTTACTGATGAACTAGAGACCAGGTAAAACAGGGAGGGTGGATATGGGTCAAACACCTAGCTACGACAACCAAGAAAGTCGAAACAGAAGGAAATATCAAACAACTATATGATACAACGAAGAAAATGACAAAGAATTATAGTAAACCAGAGAGACAGACCAAGGACAAACAAGGTGAGCTAATCACTGAGATTCAAGAACAGATGGGTAGAAAACTTTGGTGAACTCTTCAATAGGCAAGCTCCATTAACTCCACCGGATATCGAAGCAGTACATACAGACCTCCCTACAGCTGTCACTCCACCAACGATCGAAGAAATCAAAGTGGTCATCAAACAAAACAAAAGTGGGAAAGTAGCAGCATCTGACAACATACCAGCTGATGGTCTGAGGTCAGACAGAAGTAACTGCAAACATGATCCATATTCTGATCGGGAAGATTTGGGAGTAAAAACAAATGCCGAAAGACTGGAAAGAAGGACACCTCATCTGAGCAAATATGAGGACTGTGGAGAAATCAAACTACTATCGGTACCAGAAAATGTTTTCAACACTGTTACTAGACTGGATGAAACACTCAGTAGACGCCCAACTTTTAGATCAACACGATAGATTCCGTAAGCATTGATCGTGCACAGACACAATCGCCAAACTACGGATCATCGTTCAGCAATTAATTAAATGCAACTCATCACACTACATCAACTTCCTTGATGACTATGAGAAGGCGTTTTACAGAGTCGATAGGAGAACCTAATGGAATCTTCTTTGACACTATAATGTACCTTAAAAAAATCGTCAAAATCAACCGCAATTCGTACGACGAACTACAATACAAAGTCATGTATGGAGGACGACTAAGAGTCACACTATGCTGCTTAATCTCCTTCTTTCTCTTTCTTCTGGTGGTGGTCGACTGGATTATTATGACCACATCTCAGGGAATACACGGAATACAATAGAGAGTTTGTATGCAACTAGACGATTTGGACTCTGCAGATGACCTGACCCCTCTATCCCATAAACACCAACAAATGCAGGTTAAAACAACCAGTGCATTAGAAGCCCCTGCATCAGTGGGTCTAAACATACACAAAGGAAATAGCGAAATTCTGAAGAAAAACATGGACAACATAAACTCAATCACACTTGATGAAAACGTTTTGAAAGAGGATGACACTTTCATGTACCTGGTCAGCATCATCCATAAACAAAGAGGACAATATGTAGATGTAAAGGTAAGGATTGCAAAAACAAGGACAACATTCATACACTTGAAGAACATATGGAACTCAAAACAACTGTCTGTCAACTAATATCAAAGTCACAATCTTTAATACCAACTTCAACATAGTTCTACTGTACAGAGCTGAAACTTCGAGAACTACTACAACCATCATCAAAAAGGTTCAAGCATTTACAAACACTTGTCTACACAAGATACTTAATGTCAACTAGTTGGATACCATCAGCAATAGCCTACTATGAGAAAGAAAAAACCAACATCCAACTAAAGAGGAAATTAAGAGAAGACACTGGAAGTGGATAGGACATACATTGCTGAAATCACCAAAGGTCAAAGAAAACACTACGTTGGGAATTAAAATCAGACATCAAAAGAATGAATAACAACTGACAAGAACTGGAAACGATTGTTCAGGACAAAGTTCGATGGAGAATGTTGTTGAGCGACCTATGTTCCTCCACGAAGGGTAACGGGCGAAAGTAAGTAAGTGATAAACATAAATACACCTTATTACTGAAAAAAACTTCATAAGTGTACATTTCAAAATAATGAAAAAGAAACAGAGCATAATATTTAGACAGTTCATAATAATAATAGTGCCAGCAAAGGGGACAAATAAAACAGGAGTACATTATAATAAAGGCGATTATGAAATGGGCACATGTTGATAAAGGTGATCAGTGAAACGGGGAACAACATTTTTAATAGTTTGAAATATGTCCGATATACATTCTGTCCACTTTGCCTTACGATCAATCAAAAAACGTGTTCTCCTAAACATATGATGAAGAAGGGTTTTTGTGGATATTATAATAATTTCGATTGGTTGAGGTCAATTGAAGCTAGACCATCATGGGAAACTTGGAGGCACTGGACGGCCGTTTCGTCCGATTGTGGGACTCCTCAGCAGTGCGCATCCACGATCCCGCCCCGCGAGATTCGAAATGATGAAGAGTCTGGTTCTAACAAATAGTATAATTTTCCGAATTTGGTAACAAAGTGTTATTGTTACTACTCTAAGTACATAAGTAATTTGCATCTACCTTAGTTTTATCTCAAATATGATTGTGTTAGGTTGTTTTATAATAAATTTACAAATCATATGACAGCACGACCTACACTTCACTGGATGATATTCCGTAAATCCCTAAGTTTGCTTGTTGTTAATAACTTTCTCTCTTATGAACATGTTACCATCCACTAATAAAATGTTTGAGGACTTATTGGGCTTTATGTATTCTGAATCTCATTCCAGTGAGGTGTGAAAACACATAGATAGAAATTTATGTTGTGTATCACTACATCCTATGATGTTTACATTTTTGATCACCTGAATATGTTTAACAAATACTTAATCTGTCAGGAATACAACACATACAAACATCCTAGCTGTTTCAATGGATGTACAAGATAACATGGCTAAGGTAATAATAATTTGTTACCAAATTTGTTGGGAGAAGACTCTTCATCATAGATTTAGGAAAACACGCTTCTATATAATTTAATTTAACTTTAAATGTCTAAAGGTAGTGAACTCTCCATAAATTTTAGCGTTCTAGAGAAGAGGTGAGAGTATACATTATTGAGGAGTCTTCTACGTTAGGATTTATGAGTGAGAAATGGTCAATCGAGTTGTTCCTTAATAAAGGACCTAATCAAATTCATTCAACTAAAAAAGTCAGTCAGTCAGTCAGTAACAACGTAGAACTTCGTACGTACGTACATCAGTTCGAGTTGCCACACCACATTAGCACAGAGATACAGTTGTCGATTCAAATCCCGTAGTGGTAGACGTAATAAGAGTATAAGCAGTAATCGGGAAGATTAGGGTTTGGAGATGTAATTTAAAGAGTATAATCCAGTGAAATAAATTTGGAAAGAGGAAAAAAATGGACATGAAGAATTCAGAAGATTAGAATTTGGGAGAACACAGAGAGTGGATGCACCTGCGCCATTGCAAACGATTTTGAGCCATGTCAATCAGGGTCTCTAACCATCGGTTGCTATCATATCGCGGTCCCCAACCACGTAGTCTACACCTACCAACATGACTCAGTTCACTTGTCAGTGACTTCATGGACTTGTGCCATGTTTTGGTTTGGCCGCCCCTAGCTTTCTTCCAACCTACTCCTATACCACTGAACATCGCACGTCGAGGCAGTCGGTCGTTGGGCATACGTAACACGTGTCCCAGCCATCTCAACTGATGAAGTTTCACTACTTCATCAATTGATTTGCCATCCTTACCTAGTACCCGTTTCTTAACAACTGCGTTACTTACTCGATGGTCCCATGATATACGAGCAATGTTTCGAAGACACCTATGATCAAATACTAGTAGCCTACAGATATCCTCTACTCTTACCGGCCATGTTTCACTGCCATAAAGTAGGAAGGAACGAACTGCTGCGCAGTAAACACGTCCTTTGGTTGATAGACGGATATTTCGCCTACGCCATAAATGACGCAAGTTGGCAACTAAAAAAGAGATATTAGCAATGGAGCAAACGTGAGATTTTACAGTTATATAATATACTTTTATGTGCCAGGGTAATTTTATATTGGTTTTCAGGAGAACCAGACACCATCCAGACCTTCATGTAACAACCCAAACAGTACGGTCCAATCGCGTTTACAAGGAGAGCCAGACACTGCCCAGGTTTAATTCCAGTAGTACAACTCAATCCCACTTTCAGGAAAACTAGACACTAACCAAACTTGAAATTTGTTGCTTCTTTACCTCCATCCTTTCATCAAGCAATGTTGATTTTCCTGTTCAGTTAAAAAACTTTAATATACCCTAGTTTCAATAGTTTTCCTTCTTTCTTACAAACTTCTTCACTAGGTGCAACCAGGTACAGTTTATTTTGGGCCACATTTCAAGTGTGAGGACTAGAGATACAATCCCTTTATTCAAGCAGAAGTAAGTGCAGCGTAGTTTGAACACAGGATTTAGAGGTTTAAAGTCAGACGTCTTAACTACGGGGCCACCGCTCCATAAAATGGATGTTTATGTGAATTCCGTTCGTGATGTAAGCTGTACTTAAATTCAAATAAGACATTTACGATTAAGAAGATAATTCTCATCAGATTGTATGAAATCTGAACAAAATAAGGTGAACCTTTATTTCTTGATCTACTGGAATAAAAAGTCCGGCGAAACTATAATTTGTAGACGAACCAATCAGATTAAGGATAACAAGTCTTGGATTTTAGGGGGAAATTCATTCATCATTTTGGCTAAATAGAGTTTAAGCACTATAACTTTTGTCAGTTTGTGATGAAAACCCTAAATGTAATTCCTAACACTAATTCCTTATACTGGTGGTTTATAACCCTCATTTGATCCTAGTTATTAGGTGAACACATTACGTCGGGAACTAGAAGCAGATATGAAAAGGATGAATAACAAATGGAAAGAGCTGGAAAAATTGTCCAAGATAAGTGTCATAAATTGTGGCCGCCGATTAGAGAGCAGTGACTTATCAATCGGATCAATGACGCGTAAAACACGTGCGAGCAGCCTAGAGTCCTGATTGGTCCTGCTTCCTGCCTAGCCCAGCCAGTCAAGTCCAGACACCAACCCAAGCCTCTGCGATATGAATCATTATATTTCAAACATACTGAGTTTATATACCAATCAAACGGACCACAACATACCAATAAAATATGAAACAACATTTGTACATGAATTAGCCAGATGTGGGTGTGAATGAGGGAGGTCAAAATAAAGCTTATAATAAGAGTTATATAAGCATGCATAGTTTAGTTACTTAATAATTATACAATAGAAATACACGTTTAGTATTGATCCATCAACAGATCCCAAAAGTTACGATTCACTATTCTTGTCGGGACACAACAATAGGGTTGGATGGAGAATGCTGATGAGCTGCCTATGCTCCTCCACAAGGAGTAACAGGCGTAAGGATTAGGTGAACACTCTCAAAGTCACTTTAGCGTCTCTTAAAGGTCATTCATAAATTATAAGTTTCAACAAAAGTTCTTATATTGAAATTATCATCAAATCATGGAACATTGTCATTTCTCTGATTCTAATGAACAGTAATACATACAGTTTTATTGAGATTTCTCATCATACAAAGTAAAAAACAATCAACAAACTTATATTTCTAACGGCATTTGTTTCATATACCCTTCTATAAAACGATTACATAGTTAATATTTTAATCAATTTATATGCAAAACTTCATACTTATTTAGATAGTTCATTCTACTAATAAGTAGTATCAGAATATTAACCATAAATGCTCTAAAAAATGATAATGTAATAATCTGTATTGAATACATTACTATTCTTTGTAGTGAAATCTTTACTTAATGATTAATTGAGACTAAGTCACCACTAATGAATAATCATCTTATCAACAAAATATCTGTGATGTATCAAATAGGTATATCCCAATGAGAATAATGTATAGTAACTGTTGAGATTTGTTTCTGGACTAATATACAATCTCCACAACCACTATACTGATAAATACCATGTGCTCACTAGTGACTAGCTTCGTGAGAAAATTCTCGGAGTTCTGGTGAGAAGCTGTGACCAGTGGAGCTAATCCGTGTCGGGTAGAAATAGGTGTCTACCTCAGTACAGTGGAAGATGGTCGCGCAATTTCGTGGATTGGTTGAGCTTAGACATTAACATCATTGGATGCCGGCTCAGTAGGTGAAGCGTTCGCGCGCAAGACTGAAGGCCCTGGGCTCGAATCCCGCGGGCAAGATCGTGGATGCGCACTGCTGAGTAGTTCCACAATAGGACGAAACGGCTGTCCAGTGCTTCCAGGTTTTCAATGGTGGTCTAACATCAATCGGTTCATGATCTTAATCAAAACTATACATATATTTTGTATTTTATAGTTGTTAAGTAACTAAACTATTCATATTCGTGCTCCTCATATCATAAGCTTTATTTTGAATTTTAGACTGTTATTATACGATTTAACATTCTTGAGTTCTGCCCAGTCTATTCATTAGTCTCACACATACACAGCCACTTTTTGGTTAGATCTTGTACAAATGTTATTTTCAATTTTATTACAAAATGTGGTCTGTTTGGTTTGTATATAAACCCAGTATGTTTCAAATATATGATTCATATAGCGAAGGCTGGAATTGGTGTTCTGGATTTAACAGGTAAGGCTAGGTAGGAAGCAGGATCGATAAAGATTCTAAACTGCTCGTACTTGTTTTATGCGTCATTGATCCGGTCGATAAATCACTGTTCTCTAATTGGCGGTATCATTACGTTATACATTGGTAGGCTCACAAACCCACGAGTTATAAGAGTTTTAGTGAGAAGCAGTTTTCAGTGGAGTGTCAACCTGGTCTGATGTGAGATAGTAACTCACTGAAGACAATGGTGGACGGTGGTGCAACTTCGTGGATTAGCTGAAGTTGGACATTAACACCATTGGATGCTGGATAGCTCAGTGGTCTAGAGGTTAGGCGTTCGCGCGCGAGACTGATAGGTTGTGAGTTCAAATCTCGTGGGGCGGCATCCTGGATGCACACTGCTGAGAAGTCCTACAATAAGACAAAATGCCCGTCTAATGCTTCCAGACTTCCCATGGTGTTCTAGCTTCAATTGATTCATAATCTCAACTATTAGAATTACTATTATATCCACAAAACCCCTTCTGATATCAAATTAATTAAGTCAAAATAGTAATACCAATGGAAGTAAACAAGTAAAACATAGAAAGAATATACAATTCAAAAGCAACTTATGAAGAATTAAAGAAGCTGTATGAAAAGTAGGAAATATGATATTGATAAATAAAATTTAGTAGAAAAAGATTAAGAATAGATACATTTCAACAACATTCTAAATGTATAACTTGATATCTTCAACTCTATAGATTATGATTGTTAGATAGATTTAATTGGAGGCAGAAGGTCTGTAACAGTTAATACACACCATTGAGTTGAGTAATCTATAAACTCTATAAAATAACAAAGTAGATCTATCACTAAATTCACTTGGTGTTGTTTTACTTGAATCTTCCCATTGTTACTGAGTTCAAGTCCTAGAATGAACATCAACTCTGAGATTCAGGTACACCCAGCTGACGAGTCCCAAATAAGACGAAAAGCACTTTGTCCTGGATTTCACTGCTAGCCATTATCCATCTTTGCATACAGATTTATCACTGTTTCACATTATTTTTCTTAATCACACTTAGCCAACAGTCAGGATTATTGATCAAATAAATTAGTCAATGAATATCTACAGCCCTAATTAGCCCATTTTCTTTCAAAATACAAAAACATTATTTCATACATGGTATAACTATTGGTCAAAATATACATTTGATTAAAGACAATCATTGACAGCTATGTCTCATTGTTTTTAATTGTATCAACAAATGAACAATTCATCAAACATAAAATTGCACAATCCTTTTGTTCTCAAGTATGGAGTTGTGAAGATTACTATGTTTTTGATTGAGATCATGAACCGATTCATGTTAGACTACCATTGAAAACCTGGAAGCATTAAACGGCCGTTTCGTCCTAGTGTGAGACTCCTCGGAAGTGCGTATCCACGATCCCGTCGAAGGGACTCGAAGCTAGGGCCTTCGGCCTCGCGTGTGAACGCCTAACCTCTAGATCACTTAGCTGGCCGGCATCCAACGGTGGTAATGTCATTTTATTCGCCTAAAACTAAGTGTTAAATGAGATTGCAATTTACAAACATAAATGTTTTTCAATCTCAATAGATTACACCTACACCTTTTTATCATTTAAAGATAGTGAACTATATAAAGGAGTGAATTATATAAGATCATTCTATTTTTAATATAACGATTAAATAAAATAATACCAGGACTTTTGATGACTTCATAGAGAATTAAACTAAGCATCAAAATGAATAGATAAACAATTCGTACAGCTTTAAATGTCATTTTCTATTTGACGCTACTTTGGATGAAAAATATTGGCTATAGTGTTATAGTGTTACTGATACACACATCTGGGTAGATATTGAAAGACTACACTTCTCCTGTTATGATGCTAATCGATATGTGTTTGATCTATCAACAAGAGTTTTATTTATAAATTTTTGTATCCCTCGTCTACTATTTCGTTTATAGTATAGCGTTGTCATAAACACGAATAATCATACACTCCGACCTGAATAATTAACGTTAAGCTGATGCAAGCTATACTCCTGTTGGTTCGCTATCTGCATTGGATACGACAAAAAGTCAACAGTCAGCTTCTAGCACATTTATTTTAAGCACACGTTGGCTTGTAAACAAACACACTGAACTGTAAGCACACCAAAAATATAGAAAATCACAACAGGAAGCAAACAAGCCAAAACTGGCTGTGAATAGGGTAAGCTCTGAACAATTGGTTGACAATAAAACAGAAACAATTAGCCTTATAAAATCATCAATATAGATTGACTGTAATTGATCAGTCCTAGCAATTATACAATAAGAACATATATACATACATAACAATAATATTAGTCCACAGAGTAGTTCCCAGTTTTACTCATTTTTCAATCATCGTTCTGACACGTGATATGATCGAAAGACCAAGATATTGAGTAAAGAGAGACGCAGATAAGGGATATTCTAACGTCAAATTAAACATACACCCAAGTATCAATAGCCATTAAGAGCAATTACATGAAATTAAATTGGAGATAGATCACAAAAAACAAGTGAAATAAGATTATGAAGTTAACCAACCAATGTGAATTATAGGAAAAGTTTACGATTTAATGCTTATTACTAAACAATTATATAGTAGTCTGTGTTTTTTTTTAGTTGATCAAACAAAAAAGGAGTTTTTTATTGTATGACGTGACAAATAAGAAAGCCCAGATATTCAAGCAGGACACCTTGGTTATTGCTGGTCCAAAGACCGGGTAAAATAGGGAGGGTGGGTATGGGGTCAGCAAACCCAGAAAACCATAGATACAGGAGAGATGCTGCTCTGCTTTGATCACGAAAGAAAAAATGCTCCACACACTCAAGGAG
Source organism: Schistosoma haematobium (assembly GCF_000699445.3). Lineage (NCBI taxonomy): Eukaryota > Metazoa > Platyhelminthes > Trematoda > Strigeidida > Schistosomatidae > Schistosoma > Schistosoma haematobium. The sequence goes on along the minus strand of NC_067197.1, from coordinate 45,219,114 downwards.
TTATTCTAATGCTGTCCAAACAAACACGGAAAGCACTTATATGATGAGAATCTCATTAACCCACGATCATCAAAGCATCTTTCAAAACATTGAACGATGGAATCACAATCAGTGTTATTCAAAGATATGTACATAAAATTGATAGCAACGACAATGATAAAAATCAGTTTTATGACAGACTGCAATCGATCACAGAGAACTGTTCAGGAAACGACCTGACCATCCTGATGGGAGACATAAACGCCAAAGTAAAAATGGACAACACCTGACATGAAGATATCATGAGACGACATGGAATGACCGCGAGAAACAAATGAGAATGGTGACACATTTGCAAATCTATATCCGTTCAACAAAGTGGTTATAGGAGGCACAACATTCACACACAAATGCGTACACAAAGATACGTGAGTCTGACCGTATAACACTACACATAACCAGATCGACCACTTTTGCATCACTAAAGATGACACAACATCAATGGAACACGTGACAACCAGGAGAAGAGCTCGAATAGCTTCAGATCACCACCTCGTGGTTGCTAACATCAAAATGAAGCTAAAGAAACACTGGACAACTCCACAAACAGCATTACAAAGGTTCAATACAGTATTCCTTTGATATACTCACAAACTCAACCAATTCAACATAGCTCTCAACAACACGTTACAAACCCTACAAAATCTATTCAAAAAAGAACAAACTACAACGGACGACAATTGGAAAGCAATTGAAGAAGCGCCAACTTCAACATGACAGGAGGTGCTGGACCTCAACAAGCATCATCATCATCATCATCATTATTATTATTAAGAATGGATCTCTATCGAAACACTGCACAACATTCAACAAAGGAACAACAAAAAGACAGCAATCAACAACACTAGAACAGAAACAGAGAAAGACAAGGCATAAACTGAATACACTGAAGCAAACAAACAAGTGAAGAGGTGCATTAGAGCTGGCAAGCGGAAAAACGACAAACACAGACAGCCGAAAAAGCTGCAACAAAAGGAAATATCAAACAACTATATGATACAACGAAGAAAATGACAAGGAATTATAGTAAACCAGAGAGACGGATTAAGGACAAATAAGATGAGCTAATCACTGAGATTCAAGAACAGATGGGTAGAAAACTTTGAAGAACTCTTGAATAGACAACCTTCATTAACTCCACCGGACATCGAAGCAACACACACAGATCTCCTTATAGATATCACTCCATCGACGATCGACCTCCACATCTCAGGGAAAGCAAGGAAAACAATGGGGAGCTTGGATGAAGCCAGACGATTTGGACTCTGTAGATGTAAATGCGATTATTGGCAAAGCAAGAGCCTCATCCCTACAGTTGAAGAATATATGGAATTCAAAACATCTATCTGCAAGCCAACATCAAAGCCACAATCTTCAATATGAACGTCAACACAGTTCTACTGTACAGAGCTGAATTTTCTAGAACTACTACAACCATCATCAAAAAGGTTCAATCGTTTACAAACACTTGTCTACACAAGATATTCAATATCCGTAGCCCGAATAACATCAACAATAGCCTACGATGAGAAAGAAAAAACCAACATCTAACTGAAGAAAAAATTAAGACATTAGAATCAGATAGGACATAACATTGAGGAAATCATCAAACTGCATCACGAAGCAAGCGCTAACTTGGAATCCTGACAAGTAACGAAAAAGAGGAAGCTCAAAGAACACACCACGTTGGAAATCGAAAGCAGACATCAAAAGAATGAATAGTAACTGGTGAAAACTGTAAAGAATTGTCGAGGACAGAGTAAGACAGAGAATGCTGTTGGACAGCCTACGTTCTTCCATGAAGGGTAACAGGAGTAATTAAGTAATAAAATACAATATAGTTTATAAGCTGCATTCAAAATCGAGCGATATTTCAGTTATATAAATACAATGCAGCATTACCAGGATTCTTAAATCAAACTAGGTAGATCTAATTTAAGATCTTTGATCAATAGTTTATAAAGTAACTGTGACTGAATCACCAAGTTATTGCTACACATTACTTGCTTACTTACGCCTGTTACTCCTCGTGAAGGAGCATTGCTACACATGTACAACATTAAGCAAACATACGATGAATTATCAATAATATAATAGATATTCATAGATATTTAGAGGGAGAAAGAGATAAAACAAAACTTACAGTATATAAAGTACGTAAATCAATTGGATACTTTATTAATTCTTTATAGTTTTTAACAATTGTTGAATCTACTGGTTCACGAAAATATCGTGCCTAAATTTAAATGAAAACATCATTAAAAAAAAATCAATAATTAATCACTTGGTAACAGAAATATATATTCATTTAATACGACTATTATAACGTATATATCTTGATGAAGTTCTATTCTTTGGATTGGATAGTATAGTTGTGGAGCTTTCATTGTTCTGTTGAACAACATCATTAGTACAAACTTCATCAAAAATTGAAATTGTCAATGAAACGACTAGAAACTAATCATTTCATTTATATTGGCAAGTACTTATAAATGAGAATGCCCCGAAATGCCTTGGTACGGCCGAGAGTGGGGAGAGTCCGCTCTCCCTCTCCAAATGCTCTCACATGGCCACGCGTATATAGCCTCAGCCAGAGAAGTCCTACTCACTGCATTCTCCTACCAGGGGTGTTGTTTACGAAATTGAGAGGACGAAAAGCGAATGTCCAGCGCTTTAACCGGGTTCGTGAACATGGTGAGTCCATTTAGGGGAGTTGGAAAACCCTCATTCTAAACCAATGGTGCACATGAGCTCCAGGATCCTGAAGGAATAAATGGCGTATGAACCAATCGTTGGTCACCGGCTACCATGGGACTGCATCTCCTTACGATGCTCTACTGCCTTGTAGATCAGACCTTCAGGTCGAAGGCTCAGGGAGTGGCCCCCTAGGAAAACCACCTGCTTCAGTTCAGGCACCCGAGCAGTATCACAGCCCTCACACATATCAAATGACATTTGTGTGGCGCATAACTCTTTGGTGCCTTCTTGTACCAATATCTATATGTTAAAATAAATAAATAAATGAGAATGGATCCATAAATCGATGATCAACAAATTCTCGGGTATTTATTTACTTGATATCATAATTCATGACAATTATTCACTTTTGTTAAAAAGTAACTATATGATTCTTGATTTGCTCTATCAATTAAGTCTAGAAGTTCAACAAATAGTCTGACAACTCTGTTTTGTTCTAGTAGCTGACTGACTAACTGACTGAGTTCACAATATCTAGACAATGAACATCAACAATTGAACTATGAATGTACCAATGAGAACAATCATACATAACTAGATGACTCCATACACAATTGAAGGATTAAAAACTTAAAAAGCATGAACTGAATAAAACTATCGAGTATTTTATCAATAATTCTAACGTTAAAAAGATAATGTTTGTGAAATACTGAGCTTTAATGAACACATTTACCGCAGTAAAATTGATTTCAGCGTACAAAAGATGATCCTCAATAAAATTTATTCATTTATTTTAACACATAGATATTGGTACAAGGAGGCACCAAATACATATGCGCCACACAAATCTCATTTTATTTGTGTGTGGGCTGTGATACTGTCAGGGTGCCTAGATCGAAGCAGGTGGTTTTCTTAGGGAGCCACACCCGAGCCTTCGACCTAAAGGTCTGATCCACAAGGCAGTAGAGCATCGTAAGGAGATGCATACCCATGGTAGCCAGTGACCAATGATTGGTTTATACGCCATTTATTCCTTCAGGATACTGGAGTTCATGTGCACCATTGGTTTAAAAGTAGGGTTTTCCAACTCCCCTAGGTGGACTCTTCGTGGCCACTAAACCGGTTAAAGCGCCGTACATTCGCTTTTCGTCCTCTCAATTTCGTAAACAATACCCCCGCCGCGAGAAGGCAGTAAGCAGGACTTCCCTGGCTCAATATAATAAACGAAGTAAGACAAATATTCAACATATGTCATCAATTGGATACAACAGTTTGTATGTTTATCCAAAAGAATATAGAATGAAAAGATAGAAGGATAAGTATCTACGTGTTTCATTGAATATATCCTAGTAACTTTGACTTCTGAAAGTAAAACAGTCTCTATAGTTCCAAAGCACGCTGCCATCTGTTAGATATCTAGTACAAATTGGATTCAATAAATAAATACAGATGAAACGGTTATTATTGTCATATAGTATGGGTGGATCTCTTCATTGGTGTATCTAATAAATAAGTGACTGTATTAAGTGAGCATGTAGAAGTTGAGATGATAACAATTAGCAATGTTCAATGATAGTTAATAAACACTGAGAAATAAAACTTAATATTCTATAAGAAAATCAACTAGAAAACTCTGCCTGAAGCTGTTCAGGGATAATCACCGGTTTCAAGCCCAGGTAAATGGGGTGGGTTAAAATTAGGATTAATAGTCCTATCCCGTAGAAAAGCCCTTGTTGAATGCGCTTACCAGACAAGATCATATTATTCATTTAAACTCTTCTTTGAAATCTAAATGGTTTATATTTAGAGGGGTTATATGACGCGTTTTAAAATTCAGGATTCCTCGGAACTAATGGGGCCGATCGTCGTTCTGGCAAACAGAAGAAAAACTGACATCGGTACGTGGAATGTCCACAAAATGTAGAAGACCGAGAAGTTCGTTCAAAAAGCTTCAGAAACGAAAAGATATAACCCATTGGCTCTTGGAATAAGTAGAAACAACTAGATAAAAGCTAGACAGAAAAGATTAGATCTGGAAGAGGGTCTTCTGTACTCCGATAATAAAGAATAAAATGCTTCGCACACACAGGAGGTTGCATTGATGCAGTTCAAAGAAGCACATAAAGCACTAATAGGATGAGAATCTCATGGATCAAAAACCATCAAAACATCCTTAAAAAGAGGGGATTATAATGAATGTTATCCAGTGCTACGCATCCATCTACAATGGCGATGAAGACGATGATGGTCAGTTTTATGAGAGGCTGCAGACTATCAGGGGGGAATGCTTCAGAAAAGACCTGGTTATCTTGGCGGGGAACCTGGATGTCGAGATCGGTATGGACAGCACATGGTACGAACGCATCATGTGGCGATATGGACTGGGAAAATAGAACAAGAATCGTGAAAGACTGGAAAATCTATGAACTTTCAACACGGTCAAAGTTGGCACCATTTTCCCTTACAAGCGCATAAATAAAGCCTCATAGGTTTCACCGAGCTACACTAAAGAGAACCAGATCGATCACATTTGCATGAAAAAAAATGAGGAAATTCCATGAAGGATGTGAGGATAAAGAGAAAAGCTGATATAGCTTCAGATCACCACCTGATGCTGACCGGGATTAAATTGAAGCTAAAGAAGCACTGGATAACTGGGAAAACAGCATTACAAAGGTCTAATACAGTTTTGTTTCGAGATCATAAAAAACGCGGTGAATTCAAAATAGCTCTCAGTAACAGATTCCAAGCCTTACAAGATCTACTCAAAGAGGAGGAAACCACTATGAAGACCAACCCAAAAAGGGCATGAAGAAGCACTAGCTTCAACATTCCAGGAGGTACTGGAACACATGGAGAACCAGAATAAAGAGTGGATCTTAATTGATACCCTGAGCAAGAGCTAAAACATGAAGAACAAAAGAACAACTGTCAAAAACAGCTGAAGAAAAGCAGAGGAAATAAGGGCACGGGTCGAATACACAGACGCAAACAACGGAGTGAGGAGGAGCATTAGACCCCACCAGTAGAAATACGTCGAAGACATAACAACGACAGTGGAAAATACCGTAAGAAAAGTCAGTATGAAACAACTATACGATACAACGAGGAAACTACCAGGGGAATGCGGTAAACCAGAGCGATAAGTCAAGAATGAAGAAGGCAAATCAATCACTGAGTCTCCAGAACAGCAGAACACGTAGGTAGAACACTTTGAAGAGTCCTTGAACATATCAGCCTCACTGAACCCACCGGAAATCGAAGCAGTACCTATGGATCTTCCTGTAGATGTTACCCCATCAACGATCATATCAAATTGAGAAAACAATAAGTCAAGAAGGCATACCATCTGAAGCATTGAAGTCACATATAGATGTAACTGCAAATATGTTCCATGTTCTCTTCAGAAGAATTAGGTGGGGTAGGACAAGTACTAATAAGATGAGGAATACCTCATCAAGGTACCAAAGAAAGAATCACAGTAATTGTGAGAACTACAAAGGGATCACGCTACCGTCAGTACCAAGCAACGTTTTTACCGGTGTTGTTCAACCGAATGAAAGATTCGAAATCAACAGGCTGGATTTCGTAAGGATCGATAGTATATAGACCATATCGGGATACTATGAATCATTGTTGAGGACCCAGTTGAATGGGACCCATCATCATACATCAACATACTTGACTACGAGAAAGCATTTGACAGGAAACATAGAAACAACGCGTAGAATCTTCTTCGATATTATAGATAACCTGAGATTATCACCATTATATGGAACTCTTATGGGGGACTTGGCTCCAAAGTCGTGGATGAAGGATAACTCATCGATGCATTACGAATGAGGACTAATGCTAATGAGACTGCCTATACTAACCTCTCTTCATTCTTTTGGTGATTGATTGGATCATGTAGACCTCCATATACTAAGGGAAGCACAGAATGCAGAAGACAGCTTGGATGTCATTAGACGATTTGCACTTCACAGAAAACCTTACTCTCCTATCGCATACACACCAACAAATGCAGATGAAGACAGTTGAGTGTAGTAGCATTAGACCTCAACATACGCAATAGAAAAGTAAGATCCTCAAATACAACAATGCGTACACCAACCAAATCACACTTAATGGTGAAGCTTTGAACGAAGTGGAAGCTTTTACGTTCCTGGACAACATTGTCTATAAACAAGGAAGATATGAAGGCACGGACCGATAAAAAGGAGAGCATTCATACGATTGAAGAGTATATGGAACTGCAAAGAACTGTCATCAGAGTCAGGGTTTTCCCAATAAACTTTCAAACAGTTCTATTGCACAGAGGTGAAACTCGGAGAACTACAACTACAATCTCCGGAACAGTAGAGATGTTTATAAACTATTATCTACCCAAAGTACTTCAAACCCAGTGACAAGAGACCATCAGCAGTATCCCACCCCGGGAGAGAACAAACCAGCTGCCAGTTGAGATTAGGAAATGGTGGTGATGTACAGAATGCAATGTGGGGAAACCACTAAACTATCCTACAAGCCAAGCCCTAACCTGGGACTCTAAGTGCTAAAGGAGAAGAGTTAGGCCAAATGAATGAATAGCGCTTGGTAATAACTGGAAAGGAGAGCCGAGGACAAAGGTGCGTGGAGATCTCTGGTAGGCGACAAGTGTCTCAAGACGGGGAGCATGTTTAAGTAGTAAGTAGTACTAATATACAACGTCTAAAACGAGTATTACACTTCAGGAACTCCGTAGCTACAGATATGGCTCAAGCTAATAGCCAATGAAATCATGACTAGAAAAATGTTCTGATCTGTCCATTTCTACCATCATTCCAACTTTTTTGAATGTAGTTATGAAATATTTATCAACGTATTGAAAATTTCCAAATTTTATTTCTTATAGTTTGGGTATATTATTTGACAAGAACGGTGGCTTAGTTGAGCACAACTAGGACACAGATTCGAACAATGTTTTACACACTTTGGTCCATGAAGCGGAGTAATATAGAATCCGATAAATGCCAATCAGTTAAACATAAGCAACGTTTAAACTAGTACATATGCGGATTGGTTAAAGTTGCCACTACAATGAGATGAAATCACCAAGACGAATCTCAAAGAAGTAGAGATGAACACAGTATCAGTAATAGAAAAGATTAGGTACAGATAATACAATTCAAGAAGAATTCATAGAATAAAAATTATAGGATAATTTTAAAACTTAAGATCTAAGGGAAGGTAAAGAGTGAAAGTATTAGTGCCATCGCAATCGATTTTGAGCCATGCCACACAACATATCCCTACTATCGCTTACAACAACCACGCAGACACATGACTATCGATCTCGCCCGCGAACGTTTAACTTCAAGTGCAGTGAGCCGGGAAGCAATGGTGATCAATGTACGATACTGTGTGGCAATCTTCAATTACCTTCGGCAGATAGCTTCACCATAAACACGGTTTAACTTCTCTGGTCGAGGCCTATCTCTGAAACTCTCCTCTCGAAGATAGTCATCAGTGAGTCCATATGTTTAAACATGTACGTTTGTTCAAAGTAATATATATAGTGCAGTCAATGAGGATTAACTGGACCCACACTACGATTTGCTAAACTATTAACATTATCAAATGATATGATCTTAAATAACCAAGGAGTATATTCCTCTCTTTTTTCACATAACTGAATAGAATGTAAAGTTCGAACCAGTTGCAACTTATGATCAAGGATATTAGATGAAAAAGAGAGAACTCGGTCACAATGGCACCGTTCCATTGAGTTTGATGTCATTCCATACATTTCATTCTTCAATCTCATTTGTTCCTTTGAGTCTGTACCTGTAATATTTAGATTTCCATTGCAGTTGAAGATATTTTCTGTTTTGTGTTTTTGAACTTGTTAGATTCCTCTCTTACTATGCGGATGTGATGTGTGACAACTTAAAATAATACATATTACCGCCAAATCCTATATTGATGATGAATGACTAATTGATGGAATAATATGCACGAACGATGTATAGGTGATATATATATTGATGAAAATCGATAAATTGTTGATCAAATAAAAACAAGTAGAGCTTAGAAGGAGATAAAAGCGATAGTATTTACAAGAACATATGATAATACAAAATTGGACAAATGAAAATGAGAAAATTAGATAAGCAAGATGGAACATTGTCCTTGTAGTTAGGCAGGTTGTTACTACTTGCCGATATCTTTAAGTATATGACAGAGGAAGCGAGTCGGTGAACTCACCAACTGATAATTGGTTTTAGAAAAAGTTTCGTGTGACAGGATAGGAAAGTCAATTTATTGAGTACATTCACTTGAACCCCACACTTAGTAGGGTGGAAAGAAAGCAGCTTTTGAAATAATGACCATCCAAGTTAATAACTTTGCTACGTCTTAGCATGACAGCAGTAAATGTTAAAGAGTTATTCTAAATAAGTTCCTCAACTTTTAACAAACTTTAATATTGCTCAAATATACGATATAAATTCCCGTAATAATCATGTAGTTATCATACATATGCATTACTTATAGCCTTTTTGAATGCCAAAACATGTTTTGATAAACAGAGGGTGTAACATTCATTCATGACAACAGATACGAACCAATTGAACTTGGCAACATGGTGAGAATTTATGGATTAAACTATATTAAATCTCATGTACATTGTCCAATTGCCCAAATAGTGAAAAAATATAAGACTAGATTTGAATACATGACATTTAGGTAGAACGACGATCCACATAGGGGAGTTGGGAAACCCTCATTCCAAACCAATCGTGCACATGGGCTCCAGGATCCTAAAGGAACAAATGGTGTATGAACCAATTGTTAGCCACCGGTTACCATGGAACTGCATCTCTTTACGTTGCTCTACTACCTTGTGGATTAGACATGAAGGTTAAAGGCTCCGGGTGTGGCCCCCTAAGAAAACCACCTGCTTCGATCTAGGCACCCTGACAGTATCACAGCCCACACACAAATCAAGTAACTAGTGTGGTGCATATGTATTTGGTACCACTTTGTACCAATATTTATGGGTGTAAATAAATAAACAAAATAAATAAAGTATCTAGTTTATAAAAAGATATGCAACTGAACGTTTTATGCAATGAGACGAGTTCTAGTCATGAATTAAGTAGTCAAGTTACAAAAAATAATGATAAAATGAGTGCGTTCACACATAGAAGAGTTAAAAAAAGGATAGAAATCCTACCCAAGATTGTCTAGATAATCGATCCAAAAGAAAGAATAACATTCGTTTTAATTGATCTTCGGTAATATTACACCATGATTCTAATTGATACAATGAACATTCAGCTAACATAACATCTTGACATTCAGGACAAAGCCATATATCTGGAAAATCTGTTGCACATAAACAAGTTGCATGAAACACTCTTGGACAATAACTACATATAACAACCTAAGTAAATCAGAGGAATTTGAGAAAGAGAGAGAGAAAAAATGAGATAATGGATAAATCTCTATGATATGGAATAATCACTAAGTAACGTTTAACAATAACAATAAGGAACGTAAAATATGATCCTGTTGGAATTTCACACTCTCTAAAACTTCAAACAAAGTGGGTCATAATCAACAAACAGAAAATTCAAAGATGAAATTACTGAAATAGTTAACTATAGAATAAGTGCTGAAATGAAGATTGTTTATCGTAAAGTAAAATTGAACATTTTATATGAAACGAGATACTTCCCCAAACAAAAATCGACAAGCCGTCTTTTGTCAACTTACATGTACGTGCTGAAACATGTACATTGAAAGTATTGAGAGAAGAGTCAGTGTTTGCGTCACCGAGTACGTTCCAAAGAATTGGAGACTGAAAGTTGTATTGGCTGTAAACAGTGTAATTGTTCAGGATTCAACTGATACCGGATATATCATTGATATTCTCCCAATTCTTCAAAATTATCAACAGACATAAAAACACAGTCCCCTCGGACTTCATTTAATCACTGTTTCGCCTCACTCTATGTCTCTTTTTATTGAATCACATCACCAAATGACCTCATATTTGTTTATTCTCAGATATATAGATAGATAAACAGCGTAAGATTTATCCACCAAGTGCTCTGGTACGGCCGAGAGTGGGGAGAGTCCGGTCTCCCTCACGAAATGCTCTCACATAGCTACCCATGTATAGCCTCTGAGAGGAAAGTCCTACACACTGCCTTCTCCTACCAGGGGTGTTGTTTACGAAATTGAGAGGACAAAAAGCGAATGTACGGCGCTTTGACCGGTTTAGTAGACACGAAGAGTCCACCTAGGGGAGTTGAAAAACCCTACTTTTAAACCAATGGTGCACATGGGCTCTAGTATACTGAAGGAACAAATGGCGTATAAACCAATCATTGGTCACTGGCTACCATGGGTATGCATCTCCTTACGATGCTCTACTGCCTTGTGGATCAGACCTTTAGGTCGAAGGCTCGGGTGTGGCTCCCTAAGAAAACCACCTGCTTCGATCTAGGCACCCTGACAGTATCACAGCCCACACACAAATAAAATGAGATTTGTGTGGTGCATATGTATTTGCTACCCCTTTGTACCACTATTTATGTATTCAAATAAATAAATAAATATAAATAGGTATTAGTAGTAATCTTTGTTATTTTAATTCTTTCTGTCATCAATGTCAATTATTCCACATTGTCATGCCTCAATGTTACACATTCATACACATCAATGGTTGTAGGCAACTGATAAGAAACCATGAAATAAAGTGAATTCATATTATTTTATCTCAATTAGTGTTTTGACTTCACTCGAACAGAAGTTAATCAAACAAGATTATATTTTTAGTAAGTTGACATTTTTAAGGAGTATATACTTTGAATAATTTAAGAACAGAATTCAATAGTTCGTCAGCTGAAGTGAATTGGTAGCGTATGTTTACTGGAGACTACGTAGCTGTAGCGTGAATAAGGTAAGCGATGTTGAGAGTGAGTGTGCAGCAGTAACTCAACAACGATATCAGTTGGATTTATAAATACAAGCTGAATGGAAATGTAAACCCTTAAATCCAAACTCAATTGTTTAGAGATACTATATCCACCCTGTGAAATGTATAGATTGCAGTCAAAGCGCAATTTACGACTTAATTTTTTAATCACTGTGAATCGCAGGTCCGAAGCTCGGTTTCTCATTTCAGCCCAAAGAAGAACAAATCATTAAACGTTACAAATTGATACTTCGTTACAGAAAAGACAGATGATGACTATTTATATATAATAGGCTTTAAGACATACATTCAGTATGTAACGGTTAGTGATGCTGGTACTTGTCTGCAGAAAAATCAAACTGTTTAATGCCGTTTAAAACTGACGTTTAGTACTTTAAAAGTCAAATGTTTTATAATGAGAGAGAGATTTTGTGGATATTATAGTAATTTATTCGTTGAATTCATGAGTTCTAGTGAGAAGTTGTGACTAGTGGAGTTCAACTGGGTCAGTTGTGAGATAGTAACTCACTGATGACAATGGTGGACAGTCAGTCAGTCACTCAGTAACAACGTAGAACTTTATACATACGTAAGTATGTACATCAGTTCAAGTTGCCGTACTACATAAGCATAAAGATGCAGTTGTCGATTCAAATCCCATAGTGATAGAGGTAGTAAAAGTATAAGCAGTAATCGGAAACATTTAGCTTTGAAGATATTATTCAAGAAGTATAATCCAGTAAAAAAATTTCGAAAGAGAAAAAAAGGGAACATGAAGAATTCAGAAGATTAGAATTTGAGAGAACACAAAGAGTGGATGCACCTGAGCCATCGCAAACGATTTTGAGCCATGTGTCATTCAACGTCTCTAACCATCGGTTGCTATCATCTCGCGGATCCCAATCAGGTAGTTTACACCTACCAATATGGCTCAGTCCGCTTGTCAGTGACTTAGTGGATTTGTGCCACGTTTTGGTTTGGCCACCTCTAGCTCTCTTCCAACCTACTCCTACACCATAAAACACCACACGTCGAGGCAGTCGGTGCTTAGTCATACGTAACACATGTGTTATGTCCCGACAAGAATAATGAATGGTAATATTTTGGATCCATTTGTGGACCAATACTATACGTATATTTTTATCGAAAAATTGTTATGTAATTAAACTATTCATATTCATATCTCTCTTATCATAAGCTGTATTTTAACCTATGAACTGTTATTGTACGATTTTCCATTCTTGAATTATTCCCTGTCTATTAGTCACTCCATCCTTCATTCACAGCCACATCTGGCTAATTCTTGTGCAAATGTTGTTTCGTATTTTATTGTTACGTTGTGGTTTGTTTGATTGGTATCTACACTCAGTATGTTTGAAATATAATGATTCATATCGCAGAGGCTTGGGTTGGTGTTCTGGACTTGACTGGCTGGGCTAGGCAGGAAGCAGTACCAATCAGGACTCTAGACGGCTCATATGGGTTTACGCATCATTGGTCCGATCGATAAGTCACTGCTCTCTAATCGGCGGTCACAAGTCATGACAACATGTTCAAGCCGTCACAACTGATGAAGCTTCACTACTTCATCAATCGATACGCCAACCTTACCTAGTAACCGTTTCCTAACAACTGCATTACTTACTCCGTGATACCAGGATATACAAGCAACGCTTCGAAGACGCCTAAGATCGAATACTAGTAACCTACGAATATCCTCTACTCTTACCGGCCACGTTTCACTGCCATAAAGTAGGACGGAACGAACTGCTGAGCAGTAAACTCGTCCTTTGGTTGATAGACGGATATCTCGCCTACGCTATAAATGACGCAAGTTGGCAAAAGCTAGTCGAGCCTTCTGTATCCGTGTCGCGATTTCGTCACACACTAGACCACAAGGGCTGATGAGACTTCCAAGATAAGTAAAGCGATCGACACGCTCCACTACTTCACTCCCTATCATTAGTTCGGGTGTCGATGCAACCCAATCCTGAAACAACATTTTGCATTTCGAGAGGGAGAATCGTATCCCAAACATGGTTGCATTGTTACTTAGCGTGGTCAGAAGAGTCTGCATTTTGTTAGCGTCTTCACCAAATAAAACAAGTGAATTTCCTGGATGGTGGCACAACTTCGTAAATTAATTGAAGTTAAACATTAACATTGTTGGATGCCACTCTAACTCAATGATCTAGAGGTTAAGCGTTTGCGCTTGAAACTGATAGATCTTGGATTCATTATCTCGTGAGCCGGGATCATAAATGCACACTAATAAATATTCTTATACTAAGTTTGAAATATTCGTCCAATACTTCCAGATTTTTCATGATCTAGCTTCAATTAAGTATTTTAATTACTAGGTTATCTATCAATCATATAAACAAAACAAATAACTATTATAGAGAAATACTCACTTCACCCGGTTTATGACATATCCAACAATAATCATCTGATTCCATAATTCTACTATTATTATTATTATTATTATTATTATTATTATTATTATTATTATTATTGTTATGTAATGGACTAGTTTCATGCGAAGAGATAGATTCATTTAATTGTATATAATCATTCCGTATACTTTCATTATTCGATAATTGAGGGATCTGTTTTATGGTAGGATTATTATTATTATTTATTATTATTGTTAATTCAGAAGGATGATCATTCATAATTATTGATTCCTTCTTCTTTTTCTTATTCTTTATATTATTATTCTTATTTTTATTATTATCCTTTGTAGACCATGTTATATCATCAACAGTATCTAAGTCTATATATTCATCAGATTCACTATCTGATAGACATTGTGTAAATATTTTTGATGAATTATTCCGAACTCGAATAGAATCAATATTACCGTCATGATGTATTATATTATTATTATTATTATTATTATTATTATTAGTAGTAGTAGTAGTAGTAGTAGTAGTAGTAGTAGTAGTACATGACGTAATATTTAAAAGTGAAGAAGATTCTTTTGGTGACATTATCCGATGAATAGTACTACTATCAGTAATATTAGTAGTATTATCATCAGATAATGAATTATATGATTGTAAAGGATTTGATTGTGATGATAAGTGTTGTAATTGTGATGATAAAGAAGTATAAGAACAAATATCAGAATTGAAATCAATATGAATTGATTGTTTTGATAAGTCATTATTAATGACTGTTATTAATTGAGTTGAATTGTTAGTGTGATCCAATTCTACTGTATTGTTATCACTGGTGTTACCTAAAAGAAAAGAAAATAGATAATTCTTTGGAAAAACATGATTAAAAATGCAAATATCATTACTTTATTAGATTACAATTATATTAAAGATAATTATTTAATCTAATAGTTGAGATCATGAGTTAATTGAAGCTAAACCACCATGGAAAACCTGGAAGCACTGGACGGTTGTTTCGTCCTGGTATAGGACTCCTCAGCAGTATGCATCCACGATCTCGCCTCGTGAAATCCGACACCCAGAACCTATCGATCTCGTGTGCGAACGCTCAACCACTAGACTGATAAACTAGCCGGTATCCAATGGTGTTAATGTACAACATCAACCAATCAACGAAATTGAGCGACACATCCACCATTGTCATCAGTGAGTTACCATCTCACATCAGACCAGGTTGAAACTCCACTGGTCACTGCTTCTCACTAGAACTTCAGGAAATACCTCTTGAAACCAGTCACTAGTGGGCATACGATGATTGTTATCAGAAGCGGTTTTGTGGAGATTTTAGCCATTTTATAATTGAATTCATGAATCAATTGAAGCTAGACCAATATGAAAAACCTAGAATCACTGAACGACCGTTTCGTCTTAGTATAGAACTCCTCAGAAGTGTGCATCCACGATCACGCCTCGTGAAATTCGAACCCAGGACCTATCGATCCCGTGTGCGAACGCTTAACCTCTAGACCATTCAGCTAGCCAGCATCCAATGGTGTTAATATCCAACTAAAACCAATCAACGAAATTGCACCATCGTCCTGGGTTCGAATCCCATGAGGCGGGATCATGGATGTGAATTGCCGAGGATTTCCATATTAGAACGAAACGACCGTCCAATGCATCCAAGTTTTCCACAGTGATCTAGCTTCAACTAACTTGTGAATTCAACGATTACCTTATTGAATTAACAACAATTTTTAAATCTTTTCTCTTTATATTTGATTGAATAAAAAAGCATAGCAAACTGATTTTAACATTTTAACCTTAAAATAATCATAAAAGACGAGTATGTAAATGAACCATAATAAACCCTAGTGATAAAAATTAAATCTATCGATCCTGATAATCTTCTATCCTCTTTATTACAATAGACGATTAGAGAACAAGGACAATACATCTCTTTTATTGGTATAATTCCATCATCTTATAGTATAAAATCTTATGAATCCACTGTGTGAAAATGATACATTATAGTTGGAAACCATTATTTGCATAGAAATCTGTCACTTACAATATATAACTGAATGACAAATGTATAATTCACTAACAATTAGGTTAATACATGTTAATACATAATGAAAGTATATGGATATAATGAATCACAGTAGAACAGCTTTTTAAAATATGCCAAGGCTTAGAGTGTGAGCCCCCTAAGAAAACCCTCTGCTTCGATTTGGATATCTCAGCAGTATTCCAGCCCCCACACAAATCAAATGATTTATGTGGTGCATATCTATTTGGTGACTTCTGGTACCAATGTTAACGTGTTTAAATAAACAAATAATAATAATTCCACCTTTCCTAATTATTTGGACTATATTTAGCAAAAGCATTCTAAATGGTGATTTACTGAGAGTTGGACTAAACAGTACCTATTTATTTATTTATTTATTTGAACACATAAATATTGGTAAAAAGGGGTACCAAATACATATGCGCCACACTAGTCATTTGATTTGTGTGAGGGCTGTGATACTGCTCGGGTGCCCGAACTGAAGCAGGTGGTTTTCCTAGGGGGTCACATCCAGAGCCTTCCACTTAAAGGTCTGATCCACAAGGCAGTGGAGCATCGTAAGGAGATGCAGTCCCATGGTAGCCGGTGACCAATAATTGGTTCGTACGCCATTTGTTCCTTCAAGATCCTGGAGCCCATGTGCACCATTGATTTGGAATCAGGGTTTTTCAACTCCCCTAGGTGGATTCTTCGTGTCTACTAAACCGGTTAGAGCTCCGGATATTCGCTTTCCGTCCTTTTAATTTTGTAAACAACACCCCCGCTACGAGAAAGCAGTGAGTAGGACTTCGCTCGCAGAAGCTATATACGCGTGGCCATGTGAGAGCATTTCGTGAGGGAGACCGGACTCTCCCCACTCTCGGCCGTACCAGGGCACTTGGAAACTGCTACAACTACCACTGAACCGAAAGAAAGCAAACATTATTGGTATTTGTCATTGAGTTAACCATTGTTACACTGATATTTACAGTTATTAAGGCAGTAGTCTAATGAGAATAGATTCAACATACGCACAACATGGTTTAAATTCGTAAGAAAAAAAAAGAATAAATATTGAGTACTAACCCCTTAAACCACTGAGTCAGTCAGTCAACTACAACGTAGGACCAGGCACATATATGCATCGGTCCAAGTTGCCATACCTCATTAACACAACAAGATGGACACCGGATTCATAAAAGTAGTTGCTGCCTTGACGTGGTGGTCGTGCTTGCTAATCGTGATGAACCAATCGAGCTATAATGGCTGGAACAACCGTTTCTCAAGGTGCTACCATGTCAGACAGGTCGGTTGAAGAGCGGTAAGAATAAAAGCAACAAACCCAAGGTCTGAGGGCGAAGTCGTACTGCTGAATGTACAGAGGTGTGACAGCAGTAAGGTGTTTCCTTCAGACAACCAGCATGAAAGCGATGCTGCCTTCCCACAAGGAGGGGTGGGGTTAGAAAAAGTCGACCCTAAAAATGCACACCTCGCCTTATCCCACGGATATCCGTCTCCAGCGGTAAGGTCTCAACAAGTACGGAGCTAACACAAAAATTACCCATAAAATGGTCGTGTGTGGCCGACCTCAAGCAGTTGTCCCTTGGACACTGCCGTCACGCTCCCAGGTCACTAAGACCACCTCTAATCCAATTTCCTTTACAGGTACCTCCAGAAGAACCCTTCCACGGTGTGGGTAACCGCGAAGTGATAACCGCCCTCATACCTCTAACAGCACTCAAGACCACTGTATTCATAATCAACCTCCGTCTTCGCTTCCTTAAACCACTGAACCCTTATTAAATTCGAAACAGATTATTATATAATTTACAAACACATGATTGATATTCCAAATAGGAAAATGGTTATTAATAACTTTATTAATCATGAGCTTTATGCTCAGCAACCCATACAATGATGATCGAATTTCTCTAGTTAGCTTATATAGTTCCTGGACGGTACTCGCTTCGACGGTACGGCCGAGAGTGGGGAGAGTCAGCTCTCCCTCTCGAAATGCTCTCACATGGCCACGCGTATATAGCCTCTGCCAGGGAAGTCCTACTCACTGCTTTCTCGACAAGGGTATGTTGTTTACGAAGTTGAGAAGACGAAAAGTGAATGTCCGGCGCTTTAACCGGATTCCAAACCAATGGTGCACATGGGCTCCAGTATCCTACAGGGACAAATGGCGGATGAACCGACTGTTGGTCACCGGCTTCCATGAGACTGCACCTCCTTATGATGCTCTACTGCCTTGTGGATCAAACCTTCAGGTCGAAGGCTCGGGGAGTGGCCCCCTAAGAAAACCACCTGTTTCGGTTTGGGCAACCGGGCAGTATCACAGCCCTCACACATATCGAATGAAATTTGTGTGGTTCATATGTATTTGGTGCCTCCTTGTACCAATATCTATGTGTTAAAATAAATAAAAACTAAAATTGGAACGATACATAGATGATTGACATGGCCCCTGAGCAAGGATGACAAGCAAAATCGTGAAGCGTTCCATATTTTTGCCCCCAAACGCCCTGGTACGAGCCAGAGTGAGGAGATTTAGCTCTATCTCAAAATGCTCTCAAATGGCCACGTGCACACTGCCACTGTCAGGGAAGTCCTACCCACTACCTCCTCGCCACATCACTGTTGTTTAAGAAATTCAGCGAATGTCCGGAGCTCTAACCGGGTTGGTGGGTATGGAGGATCCACCTAGGGGAATTGGAAAACCCTCATTCCAGACCTACGATGCACATGGGCTCCAGTATCCTGAAGGAACAAATGACGTATGAACCTATCGTTGGTCACCGGCTACCATGGAATTGAATCTTCTCACGTTGCTCCAGTGCCCTATGGATTAGATGTTTAGGTCGAAGGCTCCGAGTGTGACTCCCTAAGAAAACCACTGGCTTCGATTTGGGTACCTGGACAGTATCCCAACCCTCATATAAATCGAATGATTTATGTGGAGTATATCTATTTGGTGACTCATTGTACCAATGTTTATGTGTTTAAATAGATAAATAAACTTAGAGTAAGCTTTTTAAAGCCAAACCACAAAACTCCCTAAACTATAAATTTTAAACTTGTTAGCATTTATTACCATGGGGTATCCTATTGCCTCGAGAAAATACCATTAGATATTCAAAATGTTATCGTTCAAAGATGAACCTTCGAACACTGATAGATAGTTTATAATCCTGGCTACGAATAACATTTCACTCCATTACACTAATCAATAAAACTGAAGTTTTAAATGATTCAATAACAAAGTCATACAGTAACAAATAGTCTAATATTTGCATTTTTTTTAAAAAACAAAGCAACAACAACAACATTGTTTACTTACCTGATTGTGTATTTGCTAAGGGAGGTGTAATATCAATATTATCAGAAGAAACATTGGATTCAAGATGCATTTCTTGTCGAGCCTAGTGAAATATAAGTATTAATGAAACACTTAAATATATACATTCTTATCTAAATCAAACCAATTTTTAAGGTAAATGTTTTGGATTATAAATAAAATTTTAAAGCTTACCAATTTAAATACTACAGGTTGTGAAATCATAGACTAAACACGGACACAGAGAGTCCACCTAGGCGATTTGGAAAACTCTGATACCGGATTGGTGGACATGGTGAGTCCACTAGGGGAGTTGGAAAACCCTGATTCCAAATCAATGGTGCACATGGGCTCCAGTATCCTGAAGGAACAAATGGCGTATGAAACAATTGTTGGCCGCCGGCTACTATGAGACTCCATCTCCTTACGTCGCTCCACTGCCTAGTGGATTAGACCTTTAGATCGAAGCCTCCAGGTGTGGTCCCTTAAGAAAACCACCTGCATTGGTTTGGGCACCCGGGTAGTATCACAGCTCACACATAAATCAAGTGGCTTATGTGACGCATATGTATTTGGTGCCTCCTTGTACCAATATTTGTGTTTTTAAATAAATAAATACAGAAACAAAACTACGCAAATATAAATTCTAGGTATCAGTAAAAAGCGACATTAATAAGTTAATATTATGTGGCAGATGATTTTTTAGTATAACTCTAGAATTGTGTCATTATTGAAATAACCAAACGATAGAGGGTTTTAAAGAACCACATATATATATTCTCAGCATTTAATAGAGTTCCTCTGAGTCATTACTGTTATAGAAATCGTAGAAAATCGACATAACCACCATTACTTCGATAGTCCAAAACAAAGTTTTACTTAAGATTGATATATTATAAGCGAACCGAATGAACATCCTAAACAGTAGCCAACGAAACGAGAGAATTAATTTATGAATGAGCGAATGTATATGCAAGTGAATGAGTAACAGTAATCCGAAACCTAAGCAGTTGAAATGTAAGTAGGTAAGCGGATATTCGTACAAAGACGTTCATATTTAGAAGAGCACATTCAAGAAATTTAATTATACAGAAACACATACAAGTTATCGATAAGATTAAAAATGACACGTCTCTGATAGCCTCATAAGCTAGGCTTAGGTCTAACTAGTTCAAACACGAAACAAGTTTACGTAAGCACAATGCTTCTATAAATGACAACTTTCAAAGCAAAGCGGAAGATAAACAGTAAATACATGGAGCATATAGACTGATTTTTAATTATTATTACCCTAATCTTTCATTCGCAACTTAAAGGGTGAAATGAACAGATGTATTCTAGCCCAATGGTTGGCAGGAAAATATTTAGGATGCACGACTGCTCATGAAGGCAAGTAAACATTATACGGCTTTTTTCCATGTATTTCGAGATTTTATCACCCGATCAACTCAGAAGATTGAATAATAATACTGATGTTAGTTAGTACAAATACTTCTCACCCTACTGTCAACTTATAGACATACGTAAATCAATCTGGACAAATACTTACAGAAAGCAAAAAAGAATCTTAAACATTCTCATGCTATTGTTACATTGGCATCAAACGAAAGAATTTTGTCTTTCACAGTTCACCAAGTACTGGACAAAAATTATCGAGCAGTCTTAAACTAAGGAATAAATGACTCAAAAATGTTATCCAAGTTAATAAACAGTCAGTGGTTCACCGGGTCCGTTGTGAGATAATAACTCAATGATGACAATGGTGGATGTGTCGCTCAGTTTCGTTGATTGGTTGAAGTTGTACATTAACACCATTGGATACCGGCTAGCTCAGTGGTCTAGTGGTTAAGCGTTTGCGCGTGAAATCGATAGGTCTTGGGTTCGGATCTCGCGAGGCGGGATCGTGGATACGCACTGTTGAGGAGTCCCATACTAGGACGAAACAACCGTCCAGTGCTTCCAGGTTTTCCATGGTGGTTTAGCTTCAATTAACTCATGATCTCAACTATTAAAATTAAAAATGATACTTGGATATTTACCATTTTCATTTGTTTCAATCTAGAAATAGCATACAATATAGAGCGACGTTTCCCCGACGATGGTGGTGATGATACTTCAGCTGAAATTTAGAGTGAAACGAATAATTTTGTTTTCAGTTGGATTGTATGGTGGTGGAAAAAAACAAAAGTTTTTTAGGAAAGTTTATGGGAAGAAATTATGAAGTGAATAATACATTATACAATAGACCATTTAACTCAGCTATATGTATACTTTGAATTTTGTAACTGGATCGTATAACTTAGTCGCCAATCGATTACATGGAATTATAATTAGTATTCAAGTTGTAATATACGGTTACTTTTTCTTAGGAATTAATGGATGAATGAGTGAATGAACGAATAGAATACTGATGACCAATGAATGATATTATGTAGCCAGCTGATAACTGCTCAATAACATACCAAGTATCAAAATAAATAAGTCAGTTAAAACATAAGAGAATGGAAGATATGGATTTTGTAGGTTGGTGAAAGTAAGAACTAGTCGTGCTAATGAGTTATGGTACATATGCGCCTGGTCCTACGACGTAGCTGACTGACTGAAGAACTCGTTATTAGGCTTAATTCTTTCATGGTAAATCATATACATTATTATTGTTATCAGTATAGAGTTGTGGAAATTATTATGTTTTTGATTGAGATCATGAACCGTGGATTGGTTGAGGTTAGACATTAACATAGTTGGATGCTTGAACAGTGGTCTCGAGGTTAGGCGTTTGCGTGAGAGACCGAAAGACTCAGGTTCGAATCCCGCAGGCGAAATCGTGGATACACACTGCTGAAGATTCCTACAATAGTACGAAACGGCTGTCAAGTGGTTCCAGGTTTTCAATGGTGGTCTAAAATCAATCGCTTCATGATCTCGATCAAAAATACAGTATTATTATTATTATTCAGCAAATACCTCAGTAGCACCTTTTTCAGGAATTTCATTTGAAACACTGAAACAAAAATGAAAACTTTATGGGAAAAAATTTAACAACTGCTTTCAATGTGTACACTTATACAACTAAACAACAGAGCAGGATGAACCAGCAATCTAAATATTAACATAAGTAAATGGAAGAAAAAGATTATTGAATATGCTCCCAAATGCCCTGGTGCAGCTGACAGTGAGGAGAGTCACCTCTCCCTCTTGAAATGCTTTCAAGTGGCCACGTGCATACAACCACTACCAAGGAAGTCCTATTCACTACCTCCTCTCAGCATTACTGATGCTTACGAAATTGAGGACGAAAAACGAATGTCGGGCACCTTAAATGGGTTGGTGGACAGAGAGGATCCATCTAAGGGAGTTAGTAAACGCTGATTCCGAATCAGTGGTGCACACGGGCTCCAGTATCCTGAAGGAACAAATGGCGTATAAGCCAATTATTGGTCACTGGCTACCATGAAACTGCATCTCCTAACGTTGCTCCACTGCCTTGTGGATCAGACCTTTAAGTCGATGGTTCCGAGTGTGGCCTCCTAAGAAAATCACCTGGTTCGGTCTGGGCACCTGGACAGTATCCCAGCCGACGCACAAATCAAGTGACTTGCGTGGAGTATATCTACTTGGTGCCTCCTTGTACCAAAGTTAATGTGTTTAAATAAATGAATGAATAAAATTATTGAATATTCATTCACCTAATATATTCCATGAAAATTGCTCACCAAAGAATATGATCTGGTGTGCAGTAGAATAATACACTAAGTATGATTTCAAAAAAGAAATAATAATTGTGTTTTATCTACTACTAATTCTTCAAAATACTATGTATTGGTCTGCTGACTATTATTATTATTAGTAGTATTATTATTATTATTATTATTATTAGTATTAGTATTAGTATTATTATTATTATTATTATTATTATTATTATTATTATTATTATTATTATTATTTGAACATAATGATATTGGTACAAGGAGGCACCAAATAATCTCATTCGATATGTGTGAGGGCTTTGATACTGCCCGGTCGCCCAAACCGAAGCAGGTGGTTTTCTTAGAGGGTCACATCCAGAGCCTTCCACCTAAAGGTCTGACCCACAAGGCAGTGGAGCATCGTAAGGAGATGCAGTCACATGGTAGCCGGTGACCAATAATTGGTTCATACGCCATTTGTTCCTTCAGGATACTGGAGCCCATGTGCATCATTGGTTTAAAATCAGGGTTTTCCAACTCCCCTAAGTGGACTCGTCATGTCCGCCAACCCAGTTAAAGCGCCGGACATTCACTTTTCGTCTTCTCAACTTCGTAAACAACATACCCTTGTCGAGAAAGCAGTGAGTAGGACTTCCCTGGCAGAGGCTATATACGCGTGGCCATGTGAGAGCATTTCGAGAGAGAGAGAGAGAGAGAGAGAGCGGACTCTCCCCACCCACAACCGTACCAGGGCACTTGGGGGCTGCTGACTAGTGAATAAAAATATGACATCTCATTTTAACTACAATAACGGTGAGACTATAATTTATAGACGATCTTTGAGTAATACTAGAGTGAACTTGAGTGTCCACATAATAACTAAGACTAAATGAAGATTATAAACCAATGTGTGAGGAATTAGAATTATGATTTACAGTTGATGGTTAAGGTTAGGAAATAGATTTTAGGTTTTCATCACAAACTGACATCAGTTATAATGCCAAAACTCTATTTAGACAAAAAGATGCATAAATTTCACACCAAAACCCGAGACCTGTTATCTTATATCTGATTGATTCATTCATAAATTGTAGTCTCACCCTTATAATTAATGAACAAACATGAGATCTTCCTCATGCTCCAATCTGTCAATTATATTTTCATTATTATTATTATTTATTTATTTTCCCCTGAAACAAATTGAAAACTATGGTTCAATAAACTTAAGGATCAAGTAAATAAGCTGCCACAGTAGCCCAACTAGTCTATAACATTCTAGTAAACATGATTGATAAGTTTTTTGAACATAAAGAATAAACAGAATAAAAACCTGAAGATAATAAATATTAATCTAGTACTTACGTATTGATGGAAGTGATGACATATGTGAGATATTTAACTTGTTTGTCATGGTTGATTCAGTATTCAGTATATTTTGATTATCCATTAAATGTTGAAATGAAAGATCCATTAACAATCATTCTATTATTTTTTTAAAAAAACAGTGATAAGCAAAGAGTTTCTTTTCAATTTACAATTATCAAACATGTATATTAATTAAGATGGATAACCATCTTGAAATAACTAGCACATTTCAATTAAACAGTCTCAAGTAATGAGAAAAGATTAGTTTAGGGACATGAATGTAAATAAGTGGGTCATTGGTTTGTTTATTTATTATTTACTTAAATAAATATTGGTGCAAGGAGGCACCAAGTAGATATACTCCACACAAGTCACTTGATTTGTGTGTCGGCTGGGATACTGTCCAGGTGCCCAGACCGAACCAGGTGATTTTCTTAGGAGGCCACACTCGGAGCCATTGACTTAAAGGTAGTGGAGCAACCTGAGGAGATGCAGTCACATGGTAACCGGTGACCAATGATTGGTTTATACGCCATTTGTTCCTTCAGGATACTGGAGCCCATGTGCACCATTGGTTTAAAATCAGGGTTTTCCAATTCCACTAATTGGATTCTCCGTGTCCACTAACCCGGTTAGAGCGCCGGGCATTTGCTTTTCGTTCTCTCAATTTCGTAAACAACACCCCCTTGTCGAGAAAGCAATGAGCAGGACTTCCTTGTCAGTGGCTGTATACACGTGACTATCTGGGAGTATGTCGAGAGGGAGTGCTAACTCACCCCACCCTCAACCGTACCAGGGCATTTAGGGACCCAAGACTGAGAGTGAAATCATCAGGACCCTATCCTGTTAACACAGTAATTCTAATTAGCATCCATATAATAAGTGTTTCTCATAATCTAGCATAATAAAATTAAACACTGCCACTTGATATCTGCCATCTGAACTGATTAGACGTGTAGCTGAGTCAATATTACTAATTCAATTATTCTGGCATGTGTTCTGATAGTTTTACCTCGGTGTGCTAACATAGTGTGAGAACTTCAACCAATGTACTAGGTCGTATGCTGCTTATGACTGACTTAATTGAAATTATGAGATCAATGATGTTGAAGTGTGGGAATCAAAACTTTCAATAGTATGCAATCCGGATAACATTCGGTTACGATTTTTCACTGACGTAGGAATTAAAATCATAAAGAACTATCAGGAGACAAACAGTATGCAAACTGTAGCAAAAATCTTAGTCTTTATATTTGATTAAAATTATACGGTGTAAAACAGTAATAAAGTCTAACATAATGGGAGCATTGATTTTGTAACGGTATAAAATATATAGTTATGGGCCAGATACCCAGGCTCCATAAAACTGACTCGATATATTACGAAAACAAAATGAAGAGTAGTGAATTTCCCAGACGAACAAATCTCAAGGCTATCAAAAACCTAATTAATAATGTAGTCCATCTTCCAGAATCAGGTAGTAGATTTTAACGCTGTTTTGTCTATTTTAGTTTAGGTACCCTAAGAGTATCAATGGACCACGCCAAATCATGAAATACAGAGCTGGGAACAGAAAATCTGAGCCTGATTGCTGTATTAAATTTACAATATACTAAAAGACCGAGTAGTCACTAAATATGTACAGGAACTGAGACGATCGTTTCAAAGTACCTAGCATACTTAAACTGAACAGTCTCGATTAGTGAAGTTTTATTTAGGGACCTAGTTAACAACCTGTGGGTCATTAGTATACGTTTTGCTTATCCAGTCAAGTTTTAGGCAGTTAAGTATCAGTAACAACATTCATACAATATATGCTTTTTATAGTCGGACACAAATATATACAGTTACTGAGAGGCACTATTTACTCATTTACGGTCATTAAATTACTACCATGCAAATGCTTAGAAACCACTGAAAATGAGCTGAGTTTATTCTTACTGGAAACGCTCATTTGGCAGTGTCAGTGAAGCCTATACGAGAAATTATACCTAACATGAGACTTGGTTTTGTACCAAACTAACATTTAATACGTCCGTTGTGATTTCTCAAGACAAACATTGATGGCTGGATAGATTCATACAGTGAATAAATACTTAAGTACCACTGAATTTAACGGACAAGAACCAGTGTTTTTAACGTGTTATGGTCGCCGACCGTTGCTGATACCTTGACGTGGTAGTCGTGCTTGTCTATCGCAATGAAGCAATCGAGCTATACTATCTAAAACATTCGTTCCTCAATGTCCTACCATGCCTGACAGGTCGGTCGAATGACGGTCAGACAAAAAGCAGCAAACCCAAGGTCTGAGGGCAAAGCCGTACTGCTGACTGTCAGTAAGGTGTTTCCTTCAGCCAGCCAGCATAACAGCGATGCTGCCTTCCCACAAAGTGGTGGGGTTAGAAAGGGTCGACCTCATGAGTTTCGGTCTCCAGCGGTAAGGTCTCAACAAGTACGAAGCTAAAATAAAAATTAACCACAAAAAAGTACTCAAGATCACTGTATTCTTAAACAATTTCCTCCCACAATGTCTATTATTCCCGCTACTTCAACTATCAACTCAAGTGTCACCATAGCCAACGATTCTAGTGCGCAAAATACTGTCCCAGGTCTACTGAAACCTCGCTCCAAACTACACATTGGAGCCTCCAACGTACGCACCCTATGTCAAATCAGTCAGTAGGCTTTCCTGGCTAAAAACCTAGAATCTCGTATCATTGATGTATGCTGTCTCCGAAACATGCATACAGGATCCCAGTGTGGTCATTCACTTGACCTAACCTCGGCAAAACGGAGAGCCAACGAGATACACCCTCCGTGTATCTGGTGACCCGACGGCCAGTTCTCGTGAACTGGCAGATGTGGACATAGCACTAAGCATGAGGGCGGAACAAGCACTGTTAAAGTAGATCCCCGTCAACAGTTGTTTATGTGCTGTTCGGCTAAACGGCTCCATAAGAACTCGGAAGGATAGGGGCAAACATCGTTGCCTTTTCGTCGTTTCTGCATACGCTCCCACTGACTGCAGTCTGGATGAAGTGAAAGATGAATTTTACAGAAAGCTGTCTGAACTTCTTCAGAAAGCCAAACGCTCAGACATAGTACTCGTAGCACGTGGGTAGCTTAAACCAAACAAAAAGACATTTAGGTGGGTATTTTAGTATTTCGACTCAGCGAACAGATAATGGTGATCGTCTGCAGCAACTGTGCTCAGACAATCGTTTATTTTTAGCAAACACTAATTTTAAGCATAAGGAGAGACATCGACTAACATGGAGACGCCCTGCACCAAAACAACAATGGGTTCAGATAGACTATATTGCCATTAGTCAACGTTGGGGAGGCTCGGTAGAAGACTGCCGCTCGCCCTGGAGTATATGTTTGGACGCTGACCGTTGTTATATAAGAAACATGATGTTATATGTCTTAAAAAATCAGTAATACAAATGCGGAGTTGTGAATGAGATAAAACAGCTTAATATAAACGAACATAAGATAGTCGAATCCTAATACAAACGGAAACACACTTTCACAAACATCTCTACACAGAGATACACTTGAGAAAAGGTACGAAGTCGAACATAACAAAGCACTGGATTTTCAAATTTTTTCAACCGACATTAACTGAAACCTCACAAACAACCAATAAAGGGGATATTCTGCTAAAAAAAAATTAGAGGATACGCAGCATGAAGTCTCTTTATTTGCCTTTCATGGGGAAATAATGCGATATTTCACCCGTTTGGCGCTCTATGTTTGAGATGTCGATAAATCGTCAACTTTCCATCTAAATAGGATATCTACCTTTCGGAATTGCATTTCAAGACACGACTGCTACCTGAGTCAATAGCCATAAATACTGTACACGTAATTTCACGTAATCATGTTTTAAAATCGCACGTTAAGACATGTAAGTGATTCATGTAGGATACAAGATAATAGTAAGCTTTTGACCAACACTCAATAACTAACATCAAACAATTTTGACGTCCAGCCCACTAAATATACCATCTGAATATCTAAAACCCCAACTCCATCGACTATATTAGGTGTTCTCTTAGTCACATATGACTATAATTATAGTCCACTTAAGTTTACTCGCATAGTTGTATACTGTGGACACATTTCAGACCACATGAAAAATACAGAAGCGTTCGAACTTGGTCGTATACTAATGGCGGTTAATTATATAATCAATATTTTATTATATTATGATTCTATTACTACCACACACGACACCTGATACTTTACACCAACATTCTAAGCTAAGGCATGATCAGAATTGCGTTAAACTGACTGTAAATTAGATCATGGCCTGGCAATATATCATTCGATTGTTAGTGACCTGAAATTCAACGTGAGATGTAACCCCTAACTCACAGTTAAATGCAAAGGAATCACTACTGAGCGTGAATTCGAAGATGTCTAACCAAATATAACCTTGATGACCTACAAAAATAAACAAAGAAGTTATTTAAAAGGTAGGATGTTTTTAATAATGAGCATATGACTTACTTGATATTTAAGATTTCGATTTTGTGTTTTAACATCCTAATCAAACGGATTAACGTGTTGTGCTCACAAGTGAGCGTAAATTCTACCTCTCTACATCCCTTCACGTAGCAACTTCTCGACGATCTGGTTCGGTAGAACTTGCATCCTGATATTTGGGAACGGCTACGGGCTCTTAGAATTTTCACTGATGCATGTCTGACTAGTCTGCCTTCTTGGGATCTGATATGGATGTTAAGACCGCATTTTGTGTTGAACCACCAGTAGTGAACTACAATTTGTAGCCAACCTTTTATTTTTACCCACTTTTCCGCCCATCCATGTATAACCACTAACAAGCGCAATATTTGCTGTACTGACAGTAAACAATTTATATGCACCAAATTTATTTTTACTGATGTTTTTCTCACCGAATTGAATTGTTCATTTTCATTATTTATCTGTGCCTGCTAGTGTTTATGTGCATGAGGGCAAATAAATTTGCACGATAAATAGCCCTGTAAGCCTACAGCATTGATGCTGACCTCACAGGTTTAACTCAACACAGTCCAGCGTAAGACGCGTGGTCAAGCATCTAGGTCAAGTCGCCATTGCGTACCTTGTGCTACATATCCCTATCAACAAACAGCAAGCACAGATCAAACACATATAAATATACGGCATACCTTCTCAATATATCTTTGAACTTCCTCAATCCTAACTTTTAGTTTACCTGGTCTTGAAATCCACAATCATGAAGGTTTTGGCAAATGCGTGATCAATCTCCCCATACCAGTGACATCTCTGGGTTTTAAATATGAACATTTTTCCCCATCCATTTCATGTGTTGTGTAATGGCAAGCTACCACAACCACCTCGAGAGCCTCAAATCCCTGTACAGTGAAGGGGAAACATACGTTCAACAGTTGAAGAGCTACTGTAACTTATAATGATGATAATTTATTCCCAAATGACAGTAACTCACACCGGGCATGCCAGTGTACAGGGGAAGTTTAAGTGTTACAAGTGCTTCAGGACTTACTGTAAATAGTTAATTATTCTGCTAGATATCTCACAAGTCATACTAGCCATAAATACAGGAGCAAAAGCTAGTGAACATAAGTTTACTTGTTTATTTAAACATAAATATTAGTTTAAGGAGACGCCAAACACATATGTAGCACACTTCACTCGATTTATGTGACGGCTCTGATACTGCCTGTGCGCCCAAATCAAATCAGGTGGTTTACTTGAGGAGCCACACTCTGAGCCTTTGACCTGAAGGTCGAATCCACAAGGCAGTGGAGCAACGTTAGGAGATGCAGTTCAATTGTAGCCGGTAACTAACATCATGTTCATATGCCATTTGTTCCCCAGTATACTGGAGTCCGTGTCCACCATTGGTTTAAAATCAGGGTTTTCCAACTCCTCCACGTGAACATTCGTCTTACGTCCTCTCGATTTCGTAAAATGCACCTCTACCATGAGTGCTCATTTAGTAGGACTTGCTTGACATTCGCTGTTATATCAAGTCACTACCACAACCCTTAAGTCACTTTTAGGTTAGCCAAATCGTCATATATGGATGAGTCTTAAAACATGGATTGATAATACCTCTCCAAGCTACGTCCAACAATTTCTAGATGCCCAAGATCCAGATACCACATATCCACAATCAGCATGTGTTGCAAATAGAATAGTGGGGAGAACTCCCGCTATAGATTCGCGGACGATACATCACACATGTCCAACCCACAATACAAAAGCTTTAGCCATCTGATTTGATTGTAACATGAGACTAGCAGCGACAGTGTCTTCCAACAAGGAGCTTGGATTAAAGCAGTATTCATACACGCCACAAACGTAACGGGGCCTAACATCACAAAAGTAGGGAGGTAATTTTTCTAACCAGCAAACATGAAATTTAAATGGATAACTTTAATCCACCCATGTCTGTAGGGCAGAATAGTTTGTTAAATTTTGGCTCCTTATGGTCAAGTATGATGTCACGAACCAATGGTATTGGTGTTAATTTATCATGCAAAATACCACTTTAAATAATGTTTATGACGTTGAATTGATTTCACTTACTACAGGGTAATCCTATACAAGAGAAACTGGACAATTCGCTAAAAGCGAAGCCTGCTCATGACCTTATAAAAACTATACAAATAAAAAAGAGCTTCAAAAGAGCTTCGAAAAAAGGGGGATAGCCATTTGTGTATCAGAATACTGTTTTCATTAATAGATTTTCAAACCATACATAATCCTATACTTTCAGCTTCTTTTTGAACCACCTCTATTTACACAGTTCTTCGCCCATTCACTTCATGCAGAAGAATATCAGGTTGCCATTTCGAGAAGCTTTCAATTCTACTTGTATTTATAGAATTATGATCTATCTCAATACTAGTACTGCTATAATAGCAGATCTAATCCTAAAGTTGTAGCATTGTCGTGATATAAAATCCTAATCTATAAGAACTTACGTGGAATTCACATCACTGTCTGTTCTGACTTGACGTATCGAAACGATTGAAAATATGATGCCTGGCGTTCATAAAGAACACATTTAGGCTGGGGGTGGGATAATATATAAAAAAGAGCTAAGTTCGCGGTAGCGAATTTAAAACCGGCAACGTTTAGAATTGACGTTCTAGGAAGATGTGAATCCCTTGTGAATGGAAAGAAACCCCATTTAACGCTTGAAGACGCTCCCAGTTCTAAACCCAACCAATGCAAACCCTCAGTCTTCCCAAAATGAACGAAAATCAACTCATCATCAGAATTGACGAGGCGTTTGCATTTGAAAATTTCAGGAGACCAACAATCAACAAATTTAAAAATCGACCAAGCCTAATTTGACAACATGTCTCAGTTCGGTACTGTTCGTCCTACTGGTTACCAATGAGCATTGTTTCAACAACTGTTCCCAAAGAAAACTGATGGTGACTGTCTACTGTGTGAGGATCGCAGAGCTTTTAACCATCAGACTGTGCCTGATAGCTATCCAATGCCTCTTAGCCAATACTTCATAAACTCCATACGGGTCACGGCCATACGCATCGTAACGTATCTTGGCATTGAGATGCCATTAGCTTAAACATGCCCGCCCCGCTCGGGTTGAAGGACGCCAAACAAACGAGTTAAAGTTTGATGAACAGTGTGCTTAGAGATACGTCTTTCGTACGACGATATATCGACTACATGTTGATCGCCAATATATAGTTCAAATCACATGAACAAAGTGTGAAAGTTATGTTAAAACGGCTGGATGAAAATGTAATGAGCATACATCAAAGTCTGTCTCCGAAGTTAAAACATCGTACCTTCTTAGACACATATTGAGTACTAGGAGAGAAAACACCAAGTGAAAAATATGTGGGCACCATTAAACAACATCACATACCAATTTGTTCAGCACAACTTGGACGTTTTCTAGTTATGATCAACTCTTATTGTCAATTCTTGCTCGGTTGTTCACAATTAGTCCAATAGTCGATAGAAACTTCCAGAGGGAAACCATAAAATTCAAGCTGACATTTTAGTATACTGAAGCAACTACAGAACTATATGATTAACTAACCAAAGCACCTATAATGGTTCAACCAAAACCCGATTATCCACTCTCCCTAATGGTGAAAGCTTCGGACAAGATATTACATGCTCTTAATCAAATGGTGAAAAGCCTCTGGCAACCGATCAACTTATTTCCAAGAAGACTCGCTTTTACAAAGATGAGATACCTTGCTTTCCGATGAAGACAAATCTTTATATACCTAGCCATTAAGAATTTCTGGGACACTGAAATAAAGAGGATTGTAAGTTAACATAAATCATGGACCACTGATTAATACATTGAAAGCTGAGACAGATAAATGCTCGTCTCGAAAAATCCAACACCCCTATTCACCGTATCTTAGATAACCAGTGATATACGCCACGCAAACGTTTAGGAAAATCCATTATGTTAATAAGAAATGAACATAACTAATTATCGACTACAAGTTTTGGAGATTTATGAGACAATGTTTATTTACTAACCTCTATCCTTTGTCTCATCCTTGTACGAGAGGTACTATCAAACTTATTATTGACATGTGTATATTACTAGATTCAAAAAGCGATGCATACGATTGGATTAGAAGGTGCTTGGATTGCCAACAGATAAGATATAAATGTTATGCGGATTCACATATAAATGCGTTCTCATAGCGTGATTCACATCTAGCACACGATAATTTAGATTTGATAAGCCCTCTTGATTTTGTTAAGTGCGTACACAGATTAACAAGTATTCCAGTAGTCATACCAGCAGTCAATACCGAGTATGAAGCAGTGGCCAAAGCTTTCATTCAGACCTGGGTGATCAATTTTGGTCAGCCCATTGCAATAAAGAATGGTTGAAGAGCTCATTTGGAATGTAAGCTGTTTGAAAACAAGTCAGAACCTCTAGATTCTAACAAAATACATTACATAGTACACCACTCTCAAGCAAATAGGAAAGCAGGACGTTTCTACCGCCAATTAAAAGCTACCCAAACGTCTCATCTAGAACCACTCAGTGGATAAAATCCCAGCCATTGGTCATACTGAAAAATAAGTTAGACGTGAAAACTGATTCACAGCATTTAACAGCAGAACTAGTTTTCAGGATAGCATTAAGACTACAGGGTTTGTTGATCAGGAAGCAAGTAGTTTGACCTAGTAAGTTACGTGGACAAACAATGAGATCAGATGTACAGGCTTAGAGCGAATCACGCCGGAAAAACTTCGCTAGCTTAACATAAACCAAAAGATCAAAACACTTCTACTCAGGTCTGGATACGGAGGGATGGGGTAAATCTACCACTCAGCCCTCAATTTGAAGACCCAACCAATGTTGTTACAAAAAAACGAATAACCTGTTATACAAACATTGAACCTCAGATATCAGGAGTAATGATAGACTATACCGGATTATTTAGATAATGAACCAACTTATGTGGCATTGAACGGTTCACCTAAAATGCATCTACAGAGCAAAGATCAGAATGATTTGTGATAAAGTGTCAAGTCACAATCAATATGATATTCATATGATAATAAAATAAAATTCGTCTGTGTGCATAGTAAGAGAATTTTATTATGTTAATCTAGGTAATAACAACCGTATTTATAATATCGTTGTGTGAATATAATATGTAACAAGAGGGATTTATCACGGTAATTACAACAACAAAAATCATGCGAATTGGGGGTTGAATGTGTAGAATAAGAGTGATGCAAATATAAAAGAAGTTGGGAGGGAGGATGAAATGTTTATAACATCCAGTTTGGGCATACAGTAATACATTCATGAGCCACAGTAAGCATAGAGGCCGGTTTTACCTTTTTTGGATACGTAAGTTCAGTTTTCTGAGTTTGGTCCAATTGTCTTCAGCTATGTAACCGTAAGCTAACTACTTCAGGTAGATTCTTGGGACTTGATATAAAACAGAGGAAGCTCCATCTATTTTAATATGTTCACTACCTACCGAGCGGGAAAGAATGGTACTGTAAATTAATTCGGTGACAACTTTTCCCAACTATGCTGGTGCATGTTCACGAACATGTAAATATAAAGACCTCTAAGTATGGCCTAACTAACTAGCTCCACAGAAGCAAATGAATTGGTATACACACATGAAGAAGCTGATCATCTATAGTCTATTCTTATTTTGTTTTGCGAGTACCAGTTTATTTGAGAAAATTATGTGCATTTTGACACCACGAAACGTACTTTCGAAGGATCTTTTAAGTCGACATGTAAAAATGTCACCCCCTATGTCTCCTTTAAAGTTCGGTTACAGATACGTTTTAATTACAGATCGAGTCACAACTCCTTCTTTAAATACCTTCTGGTTAGAACTTTCTGGTAGGACTATCCGGATAGACGTTGTTTCGTAATTTTCCTTTGGTGTATCTATTTCGCTATCTACACTATTTTCGGAACATAATAGTCTAATTCTGAGACTGGGACATTTAACCAAATTTATTTCGTATTGAATAGATTTAAAGCTACGGAAACGGGTATACTGACCAGCTCATGCTGTCTTTCGAAATATATATGTTTTTATGGAATTGTCTATCCTTCTGGAAAGTAAAGCATCAAGGAAAGCTGTACTGTTGTAGTTCTAATATTCATTTGTGAATTTAATAGGTCAATGGACGTTATTAAAACAGTTCAACAGATCTTGTCTGTCGATACTTTCATCTAATATGATTAGTATGTCATCTATTTATCTAAAGTAATAATCCAGATTATTTAACATCTTATTCAGCGGTTCATCTTCTGGTTTGGCCGGAAAAATACTAGTAAGGATGGGGCCCAGAGGTGATGCTGTAGCGGTAAATAAATCCCCAAAATAAATAGCCCTTCAAGTCTTCGACACTGGATGCTGACCACATTAGTTTTAATGTGCTCACCTAGCTGAAGGCGCTCGGTCACGCATCCGCACCAGATCACGAGTGGGAACGCCGTGCTCAACAACCCCTTCAATCGCAAGCCAGATTAGATCAGACGATCCTCGATATATTGATAGCCTATCAAATATATCTTCGAATCTCCTCGCTTCCGTATTTTGATTTCCCCTGGTGGGTACGATTCATATTAGAAGGTGTTACTGGTTAAAGCGCTGTCAAACTCCGAATACCTGTGGCATCTTCAATCCTATTAGTCAGTAAAATTCAATGTTAAACACGAAGTAGATATTCATGGTAGATTAAAACAGAACCTCCTTTATTTTTCACTGAGATTGGTATCTCTATTTTCTTTTCCAGCAATTGTTCACGTATGTTATCGACGGTTTCAGTCAGTGGGATGTTAGTGAACAAAAATGCTTTGTCGAGTGATAACATGGTTTCGCATTTGAATCCATATATTTTACTGCACCTACGAATTAAAATACACATTCAACGTTATACTTAACCAATTCTCAGTGTAATGGTT
Source organism: Schistosoma haematobium (assembly GCF_000699445.3). Lineage (NCBI taxonomy): Eukaryota > Metazoa > Platyhelminthes > Trematoda > Strigeidida > Schistosomatidae > Schistosoma > Schistosoma haematobium. Next base: position 45,183,106 of record NC_067197.1, on the reverse strand, counting down.
CTAATAATCTCACCAATCATTTTGTTTTTGAATGGTACTGTGCGCTTGACATATCTGGAATTGGGCGTAAAGGAACTTCAGGTTTGTGAAACTTGGGTTCGCCCTTTTAAAAGTCATAATTATGGACTTATAACCGTGGGGCTTGACGATAACGCCGTTGAAAACAATTCTCTGCTTAAAAATTATTTTTGGGATATTTATATCATTTAAATGAACCAACATTCTCATGGACGAGGGGACAAATGTGGCAGTCAAAAGTGGGTGGATAAGCGCTAGCCGGTGACATTTTGGGGCTAAAAAATTGCACATAAATTATTTATTAACTTTCGTGTTTGCGTGGGTATCGCATTGTCCGTTTCTCTATATTGAATGGTGAAGTGTTTTGAGTTTAATTCAAGAACTCGAGAACCGCATATTCCACTCATTATGTAATGAAAACCTAACTAAACCACCTTGAAATCTATTAAGTACAAAGCTGAATACAAGTCCTACAGTGTCAACATATTAAGATATTTTTGCAACTCCTCTTCACCGAAAATCAGAAAATGCCTCCTGCCGCAGTAAAAGAACGAAAGAAATTTATTATTGTAATCGGATTTTCCAATTGCGAAATTGATTTTCCTTTTGACTATTAGCATGTTGTTCTGCTGTATTTTCTACCGTTCCTTTTGTTGTTTGTGCTTTTGTTCATTTGTTTTCCTTTTTGTCTGGTTACAACAAATTACGCGGTAATGTTTGGAAGTTTCATATCTCAAATATGTTTTTGATATTTTCGGGTCCTTAATTAACCTTTCATGTTTCTTTACTCAAGATAGTCTTAGAGCGGTTGCCATGTTGAACTGCTATACTCTGTTTGTTACTTAGTGGGCTGATTGGTTCTGTTTTATGTGCCCGATATTAAAACATGTTCCCTGTTGTTCAAGGAATGTTTAACATTAACAACTATAATTCTCATGTACTTATTATTTTATGGTTGTTTGCTCATCCCTAGAGCGAAGTGAGTTTTCTTATTCCTCTTTTTCCGTGACTGTTAGGATTAATTTTAGTATTGTTTTGTCAAATTTTATTAGAAGTACGTACACTTTGAAAATGAATTATTCGTGTGCCATTAGTTTCGTTTGTATTTGCGATTTGCGAATTCCAAGTGTACCTCTTCTGTGCCTTTCGGAACTTACCTCACGTTGTTATACGGGTGTAGTTGGCTACCGTTGTTTTTCTGTCAACATGAGAAAGAAGTGGCTTAAATGAGAAATAATCAACAGAACACAAGCTCAGGAAACATTCCCATTCAAGGCTTAACACCACTGATATTTTCCGTGATGTTTACAATAAAATTGTTGATTTGTCAAACAAAATAGTCCAATTTGAGCCATATAGAACTTGATGAGTACAAATAAGCGTGCTACATTTGGAATTCGTAATAAACAGGGAAACAAGTACAAAAAAATCAATAGTTAGTATGACAGAACAGAATGAGATGGCACGCTCCGATTTTATTTAAATAAGGTTAATGTCTTGAAGTTACTTTATTCTGACTCCATGTTTCTCAACGTTATCAAGTAGTGCTTGATTGTATAAAATATTTTAAGAGCATGTTTCATCAGAAAATGTTGATTATTAAAGGAAAATAACCCTTATTGACTTGTTCCAATAGGACTAGACAAGTCGTTCTCGACCTCAATCTATCCATCTGCCTGCAAACAGATACTGCCGCAAAAGAATGCGATTAATGTTAAGGGTGACCTTAACGGACGAAACAAGAGAGGACGAGAATGCGAGTTTTGAGTTTGGCCTGAAAATCATGGTTCTAACTGAAACTTAGCTCTGTCTTGATGTCATAGTTACGAAAGTGAGCATGGAAGTTGTGATTCACTCCAGATGTGACGGAACATGGAGTAAGGTGTGGCTTGGGAAATGTGTCGGCAGCCAATATATGAACACAAAGCCGCATAGTAATATTGCTATGATCGAAACAATGGTTTACAGCTGATTCTGATTAGGCTCGATTGCTACCAAACTTATTACTGGAGGAACATATATTGCCCTTTAACAAGCGAAAACTAACACGAAAAACAGACACTAGTTGTCATAATTATTACCACGGTTAAAGTTATATCAGTTCTGTTAACCTGAACACTGTAACAGCTTTCAGACAGATGAAGCCAAAGTATATATAACCCCTTTATTCACGTATATGCAAGCGTGAATGTCGAATCTAGAACTCCGCCTGACTGTATCTTGCCTTTTCATCGTGCCACATCCAAAACCTACAACTTGTTCGCATTTCTGCGATGATTAGAAGGATTTAAATTGCTGTACGAACCATTATTTTCAGAAATAACGCAATTTAAACCAAAGAGGGTTAGACGAGCACGAAGGAATGCGCTGTATTTGGAATTCGAAGTCAGACAGTCATAAAGTACGAAGGAATCATCAATTCATACCAACACCACAACTTTCTAAAAAAAGGTGTGTGATTCTCTATGAACGAGTAAAGAGGCGTGCCACAAAACTATTAATGAGGTTAGGAGTCAAATTAAATGAAGTTACAACTCAATACCTAGGGTCGTTCTTGTTAAGCCTTAGTCGACAATGAGGCGAACTGATAATGTCGTATAGCATACTAAGCACTCCTGATCACACTAATTGAAATACCCTACCCGAACCTCAACATTCACCTTCCTGAGGAAACACAAAAAGAATTGTGATTCGAAGATACGATGTCCAGGTGAGATCACACTTCTTTTTAACAGAGGCCTGACTAGCCAGGGAAGTCCTCGCAGCGGGTGAGATCATAGCCCTCTCGGAGGACGATTTCAAGCGGAAGCTAGATAATGATCACTCACTGCGATCCTTATCTCCTATCCACATTCTGATTTTATGACCTGCGACACTATAACGAATCAATCTTTTGTTTGGTAATGTGATAACTGCTGGTCTTAGAAACACCGATGGCCTAGAATAATCTCACGCAAGAAATACTACCCTTCAATTAACCATCGAATTCATACGTGACGATAAAAAACCTGAAACTATACCGTGGCTTTAGAACGAGATGACAAAGATGCTGAGTGATTTATACGAGCTCTTCACAAATATATTGGATATTAGAAGATGCAGAAACAAACTAGTTGTTGCTAAAGCGGTGAATTTGAAAAAAGAGCACTTTACTGGCTGTTTCGTCCTAATATACTCAATTCCCTAAAGTTTCAAAGTTGTTTCGAATAGCAGTACGCCAATACTATGGAACAGATAGTAACATCACTCTGATTTAGCTGATGGTAAGTGTTTACTGGTTAACATAATATATATATCTTAGTACTATATCGTATTAATTTTAGTATTTATGTACGTGCTTTGAGCATCGACTGTCTATAGTATACGCTAAAAGTTCCAAGTTTTTATAGGTCCAGTCTACTTATTTCGTTTTTGACTATGTATTGTAGTTTTCCAGCGTTCTAAATGTTATAACATTCAGCTTAATTTACCTATAGGTAAATTAATATATACTATAAGCTTATATAAACTGATAATTCATTTATTTAATATGAAGTGTATTTTTTAATTATTTTGAGCTAATTATGAACTCATTCAGTGGTGACACCGCTTATTAATTAAACTGCGCAGAGCTTTAAATAAACTAGTTTACGAAAGATCTCTGAATCTAAATGAAATTATTCATGTTATTTTGTAGTGAGAATTATAAATTTCATAAGCTGATTTGTCTAATAGAATCAATCTTTTGGTGCTGCAATGGTTAAGCTTCATTAATACAGCTTCTGTAATAACATTATGCGAATTAGATAAATTGCCGCTAACTAACGGCTAAGCTAATGTATGGACTTTTTAAGTGTTGCTTTGGTGGCCTTAAGTAAACTCACCTACTTACCAGGGTTAGAAGTCTGTTGAGTAGTATGAGGGATTGCGATAAGAAATGACAGAAATTTTGGTTCGGAATTATGGTTAGGGCTTTCAACACACTGACATCTGTATTCTCCAAAATGCTGGTCAACCATATTGAAGCAGTTCATATCTAGCTAGGAGGTACTTTGTGTATCAGAGGAGCTTGCACAGAGGCGTGAGGGTTGTAAACGAGAGGAAAAAAAGGTTGGTTAATGAATCAACAAGTGCATACGATGCACTTAAATTTAATAACAAATACGATCAACAATATTAAGAGCTAACACGCGACTCAGATTAAGACAATCCTAAAACCTTGGTTAGAACCAGATAGTCTAATCCATTACAAGTATTGGTGAGTGACTTTCACTTCAAAATTCAAGGCTTCATATCCTTAAATCTATTGCATCGTCCGTATTCCTGCTCAAAGAAAACCAGGGTTTTAACATTCAGCTTTCAGCATGTATTGTCTTGCTGTGGCTCTGTTTTGGGAATCTGATTCAAATCGTAAACCAATGATGAAGTCAAGTGAATCGCTTGGGCTAAGTTCAAACTCCCTATCCCATGATATAGCAAATAGGCCACTCTTTTTGATTATGCTCTCATGCTTTGTGTAATTCACTTTTAGGAATTAAACAGTGAGTCAGATCTAACGTTTTTCAATGATTCTGATGATGATTTTCTCAATGACGGTATATTCTCGGAGTTTACATCTAAACACATTACAAAGTCCCCTGGTTTCCACAAGTCATCATCTGAAGAACTTTGCTTTCATAAATCCCCATTGAAAGGCACTCATTCAACGGAAAAAATCATTCGTAATTCAAGTAAAGGAACATCCAGACATCGTAAACTCCCTGGTCCAGCAGGTTTACTCCCAAAGGTATGCCTAAACGAATTGTTACTTTAAATTAAGCTTCATGAACATGGTAATCGTCAGCGTCCTATGATTGGGTCAAAATCACCCAAAAAGGTAACAGCGAAACATTTCTTCTGAAGACGTTCCAAATCTTTTTAGAAGAAAGATGATAATGTATCTAGTTTGACTGAAAGCTGTCTATCAACATCGTTATCTCAGAACCAATCATCTTCAAGTCAAAGTGAAGAAGCTGCTTTGTTAAACAGACTACAGTCAGAATGTGGTTCAACCATATGGTCGGTTGTCGAAAAATATTCCGTCAGAGAAATTTTGAAAATGGTGAAATTCGTTCACATCTAATTATTTGGTTTTTCAGATCACTTCTAATCAACTACCGAAAGGTAAAATCCCAATAATGTGCGGTTTTCTTGATGAAGTTGAACTAATGCCTACGGACGCAAAAGCATTGTTAAAAGACAATTCAGGTAAATAAAATCTTTATTACACTGATAATAAAATTTTCTAGGAGTTTTGGCTTGTACAATCCACCGTTCAGTGATAAAGGAATATAAAAACGACTTGGGTTGTTGTTCCCTACTTCTGTTGAAACAGGTCAAATTTATTATTTTAAACTACTATTTTGTTTGTATAAGATTTCACGTATCGCATTCGTTTCTTTTCTTAGAATCTAATGTCATTTCACTGATAATAGGGAATTACATTCAAAAATTGAATTACTAAATGCTAATTAAGACCTGTATAAGGCATAATACACTTCAACTTACTATATTTTATCAGCATTCGCTTGTGTAGAATCTTAAATGCAAACAGGGGCAGTCTGGTTCAGAATTTTAGATATATATGCCAAATTCATGTTTTCAGAATGTGACCACCTCACTTGTCACTACAGTGAGTAGTATTTTCGAGATTTTGCACTCGACAGCTATCATTTACTAAGTTTACGTGTCGTTTATTAGCCAAGAACTAAGTTTGACAGTCAGGTTTTTATTTTATCCGGGATTAAGTGACCTACCTAATTTTTATCCTACAGCTACCCATTCCATAAGTAACTGCTGATTATACTTTTTGTTGTAATATTTTCTGTTTGTATCATTTTACCAACATAAAATTCTTTACTGATCCGTTGTTTTGACTTCTGATACTCGCTTGCTCCTATTTGTTGTGTTCAATGGCCCGTCAAAAATATCACGTGATGAAGTCAACAAACGGATTACCGACTAGTATGACCTTATCCCTATGCTAAAACAATGGTGCGTTAACCAGCACGAGCAGCCTAGAGTCATCTCCGAGTCCTCTGTATAGTAGATTCTCGCCTATCCCAACCTGTTCAGTCCGGAACACAAATCTCAACCTTTGCTATGTGAATCGTCTATTTCAGACCTACGTAGTTTATATACAAACTGACCAGACCGCATCACATCACAGAATGAAAAATAATAATTAAACAAGATCAAGCCAAACGTTCGCTGTGAATATAGGAGACTGTAGTTAATAGATTGGGAATAAATTAAGAATGGCAAATCGTATGACAGTGGCCAATAACTCAAATCAAAGCTTATGATAAAAGGAATATATATGTAATCTAGTTACTTAATAATTCCCCAATAAAAATATATGTAATAAAAGTCCATAAATTATTTCTAGTAGTTACTATTCATTTATTCTGGACTCGAATATAACACTTATTTCGCCGTATCACTGTAATGTACACTTGGATGGCTTAAACAAACCTATAAATTCATCGTCTAGATTGTTTGTATCAGATGGTTCGTATAAAAAAGTCCTTAGTTCTTTTTAGACATATTCAGTTTCTACTCATCTGTTGTGGAAGTTTCTTTAGTCAGTGAATGAATATAGATTGGAATATCAGACCAACTTTTTTTTCAAACCGACTTCCACATAAGCCTTTTCTCTCCAACAATATAAACCAATGGATTAGACTAGTATAAAGTCGTTAACTCTGATTTTTATACTCCAACTAATGGTTCTAAACTATTTTAAAGGCCTTAAGACGTATGCCATGAAGACTTTACTTTTTCTTCAATTCTCTACCTAGAAAATATCTTCTTTACAGTTGTGATGTCATCTGCAACGTTATGGTAGCTAGGTTTTCCTTCCTTGGACTTATAAGTCTTTTTTAAACTATTATATAGTAGTTTTAGACGTGGTAAATATTACAATAGAAATTAAGCAAAATGTATTCGGCATATTAGTTTATTTATTACCACAATTTTTATGCCTTATGAAATTCTAGGTTACTATTTTCAGTCCAACTGGCAAAAAGTTTTATGCCAATATAACTCTTCCAAATATTGTAAAAATATATACCCCCGAAAATACTATTATTACTTCAGCATCTGGTCATCATACAACAGCACCTCTTTCTTCTCCATTATCTCTTCGAGAAGTGGAAGCTTTAGAGGAAGATTGTTTAAGAGCTCTTTCACCACCTTCAACTCCAATACCACAAACAATCTCGATATCTCCTATCTTAAAACCTATGTGAGTTTTGTATGACGTCGGTCATTTAAAATCTTTTATGAATTTTGATTTCTATACATGTGTTACCAATGGATGAAATATTTAAACATCTGATTGCGAAATTGATACTGAGCATGATTTCATCTGCCTCGAAATGTTCTGAAGTTTTGAGTTTATAAATATAGGGATTCGATTCATTATATCCTGTTATTCTGACCAAACATAATTTTATCTTGATTTGTCTCAACTTAGCTCATTTTTTTCCTTATGTAATATTTATCCTTCATTCTAATACTGAAAAGACTTATAAAAGAGATTATTTCATGTCCGCTTTTATTGAGTTGAGCCAAAAGTTACTTTTTATTTACATGGAATTTGCCATTGCTGTACAGTGTGTAACGATATGGCCATCAAATTGACGAGATTCAACAAAATTATTGGAAGCAAAGATAGATATTGTCTAGTAGTGGAGTCTAGGACGGGCGTTTCGTCCTATTTGGGATTCGTCATCTGGATGTACGTGTATCCAAGATTTGATGTTCACTCTGGAACTCGAGCGTAGTACCGTCCGCTCCGAACGTCATCGCGTTATCGACTTAGCTACTGAGTCCTGACAGCTGAGAGACTGATCAATTGTAGTCCTAAACATCAATGAGAAGATTCAAGTGGACAATACATAGTGAATTTAAATTGATTCAAAGATAATATACTAAAGATCGCTGATTAATTCGATGACCAATGCTAATTAATGTTAATTACTTATTCACACTAATTTTGTGATGGCTAACACTGAAGTATACTATCTCTTTTAATGTAATTCTTGAGAAAATTATAATGATAAAGCAAAATCATATTTGTATAATTCTTAGTTAAATAACAGAAAATCATCGAAAAAAGTGTGGAGAAGTAGTTTAGGAGTTTGGGCACTCGATGTTTGGTCACTAAGTACTGGGTCCGAATCCCTTTCCACCTACTTCGTTTTGGGGAACCGAGCAGTTTTATTAGCACTCATATGGCCCGTGAATTACAACTAAGTACCTAGTAAATTAGTTATTTTTTATTCCCATTATATAAGGGCATATTAACAATACATGATAGGAAAACTGAAATGAAACTTTTCGTTTATCACGTTTGGCTCAGAATATTTCGGTTTATATCGGTACTTATTTTCTTTTGATCATCGATATTATACACAATCGTCTGCTTCTTTAGCATCCATGAAATAGAAATAATTTATCACAGGATAGTTTGTATTGTTTTATCAGGTTCTATATGGTACAGTTACTAGTTGGAGGAAAAAACACTTTAAACTAATCACCAATGGTAACTAAGAATATTCAAATGAATACTGTATTTTTATGCCCAAAAAATCTTTAATTTAGAAACTCTTCTAGAAGTAAAGAGGGAATAGTTAAAATACTGTCTATTGCATAACGATTATCACATATATTGAGAATTCTCACTATTTATCGATAATCAACTATCTAGATATTAGGTGATTGTAGTTAGTACACAGGGAAGTCTATTGTATCAAATTCTTCACCAAAATATATTTGAAATCTTTGAAAAACAGGTGCTTTTTATCAGGTTTAAACCTGTATCATACAGCATTACAGTTTGAAATGTTACCATTGAGTTATTCATAGGTAACATCTCAGATTAAGTTATTTAGACAATTGGTCATATACTGTAATTGATCAATAGAATTCATTGGTTGTTGAAAACAAGCATTGCTCGTATATCCTGGTAGCACGGAGTAAGTAATGCAGTTGTTAGGAATCGGGTACTAGGTAAGGATGGCAAATTAATTGATGAAGTAATGGAACTTCATCAGTTGTGATGGCTTGGACATGTGTTACGTATGCCCAACGACCGACTGCCTCGACGATTGATGTTTTATGGTGTAGGAGTATGTTGTAGGAAAGCTAGGGGTGGCTAGACCAAAACATGGTACAAATCCATAAAGTGATTGACAAGTGGACTGAGTCATGTTGGTAGGAGTAGACTATCTGGTTGGGATCCGTGAGACGATAGCAAGCGATGGTTGGAGACCTTGAATGACACATGGCTCAAAATCGTTTGCAATGGCGTAGGTGTATCCACTCTTTGTGTTCTCCCAAATTCTATTCTTCTGATTTCTTCATGTGCCCTCTTTTTCTCTTTTGAAATTTATTTCATTGGATTATACTCCTTGAATAACATCTTGAAAGCCTAATGTTTCCGGTTACTGCTTATAATTTTACTACCTCTAACACTGTGATTTGAATCGACAATTGTATTTGTGTTTTAATGTGATATGGTAACTTGAACTGATGTACTTACGTACGAATTTCTACGTTGTTACTGACTGACTGATGGTTATTTAATGAAAATCAACCATTATGATAACCTGTAATTAAAGGCATTCCTATGTAGGCTGTTGGTTCTTTCAATGTCTTGAATTCCTTGTGTATTCTCTATTTGGAATCACTTCGTATTTCTCATGCATTTTTTTCTCCGTTGCTAATAGCTCTTATCGAATACAACCACAAATCAATCAATCTTCATCTGGTTTAAAATCAGAATTATCAACTACAAAAAGTTGTACGTTACAACTACGTCCAAATGGTTTAGGTACTTTATTAAAGTCTAATTTAATATCAGTCAATAATCAAGTCAAACCATCAATCTGTGATAATAATAATAATAATAATTTACAGAAAAAAGATTATCAACAAATTATAAACTCAACGACTAATGTTACTGATACGACTATGACTACTACTACCCTACCTGATTCATTAACAGTGAAAGATGATCTTCTAGAAGATGGTAATTTCCTCTTTCCTTTATTGTTGTCATCATTATTATGTTTAAAACTTTTTAAAATTTCAATTTTGTAAACTTTATAACTACTTAGTGTATATTGATATGAATTTTCTAGCCAATTGAAAGTTAACAGAATATTTACAAATTACTTTATAGTGTAGTTCACTTTCCGTACTACTCTTTGATATCAGTTCATAGAATCATTATGTATTGATATGAGCCATGTTGATACGTACAGACTGATTGGTTATGGTCCAATCAGTGGTTGAGGATGTTAAGTAACAGCTTAGAAACAGTCATAATGGTATAGCTTCTTTTTTTGTCTCCTTGTGAATTTTCCCAAGTAAGGACCGGAGACAGACAAGGCTGTCTACTCTCTCCCTTCCTCTTTCTTCTGGTGATCGACTGGATTATGAAGACCTCGACATCTGAGGGAAAAAACGGCATACAATAGACAGTTCATAGCCAATTACACAATTTGAACTTTGAAGATGACCTAGCCCTCCTATCGCACACACACGAACAAATGCAGACAAAGACAGCCAGTGTAGCAGCAGTCCCTGAATCAATAGGCCTCAACATACACAAGGGGAAAACCAAAGTCCTCAAATACAACATGGGGAAAAGCAATCCAATCACACTTGATGGCGAAACTCTGGAAGAGGTAGAATCCTTCACATACCTGGGAAGCATCATCGATGAACAAGGAAGATCAGATGCAGACATAAAGGCGAGGACTGGCAAAGCAATGGCCGCATTCCTACAATTGAAGAACATATAGAACTCAAAACAACTTTCAACCAATATCAAAGTCACGATCTTCAACACGAACGTCAAGACAGTTCTACTGTACGGAGTTGAAACTTGGAGAACTACTACAACCGTCATAAAGAAGGTGCAAGTATTTATAAATAGTTGTCTACGCAAGATACTCAACATCCATTGGGCGGATACCATCAGCAACAGCGTTTTGTGGGAGAGAACAAACCAGTTTCCAGACGAAGAGGAAATTAGGAAAAGACGATGGAAATGGACAGGATATACATTGCGGAAATCATCAAACTGCATCACGAGGCTAGCCCTGACTTGAAATCCTGAAGGCAAAAGGAATAGAGGAAGGCCAAAGAACACATTATGTCGGGAAATAGAGGCAGATATGAAAAGGATGAATAGGAACTGGAAGGAGCTGGAAAGGATTGCCCAGGACAGGATTAGATGGAGAATGCTGATGAACAGCCTATGCTCCTTCACGAGGAGCAACAGGCGTGAGTAAGTGAAAATTTTCATTATGTCTTTTCGAATCATATTCTCAATACTTATTCCTTCGCATTATCATTGTTAGTAAATTATTTTCACTCTTTTACTATTTATCTTATTAGTATCATTTCATTGCGACAATGTTTTATGATAAATATGATCAACTCTTGTTTGTGACAGGCTATATGTTGATTATGATTGAATATCTTTTCTAATTTCATTGGTTGAGATCATGTGTCAATTGAAACTACACAACTATAGAAAACCTGGAAGCACTGAACGGCCGTTTCGTCCTATTGTGGGACTGCCCAGTAGTGTACATCCACGATCCCGCTTCATGAGACTCGAACGAAGGACCTATTTGTCTCACGCGCGAACGCTTTATCTCTAGACCACTCTAACTACTAAACCTCTTTTCTAAGCTTACATTTCATAATATCGTAAAGATTTTACATATTTAAACGTTTATTTTTGACGTAGCTGTATCCACAATTGTTGCTCATTGAAATGTTCTAACTCGCAATACAAATTGTTATTCGTTCTACAATAAATGTAACAAAATGTTTTGTAAATTGCCTTGAATATGGCACAATATTTATGTCCCTATTGAAAGAAAGTAGATTAACTAAATAAATAAGGTTTATTTTTGTAGAATGAATAGATTTTTATTCAGGTCCGTCTGGAGCCTCTCTGGTGTTACTGCCAGTCCCAAGCCTGGTTAAAAGAGAACGGTTGGGGATGGTGTTAACAATGTCATCCCATAGAAAACTAACCCTCTAAAAAACGGTAACCAGGAAAAATAATTCAATTTCAAATGTATTATTTGTTATTTCATTTATTTATAAAGATAGTTTTCATCACAAATTGGGATCAAATAAGGAGAAACATTTGAAAGCCACAGCGTATTGAACAGTTATATTTTATTTATTTATTTGAACACATAAACATTGATACAAGGAGGCACCAAATACATATGCGCCACATAGTAACAATGAGGCCAGTAGCAGTACCATTGAGATGTGAGGAGCTGTGCTACTGCCCGAGTGCCCAGACGGAAGCAGATGATTTTCTTAGAGGGCCTCACCCGGTGCCTTCGACCTAAAGGTCTGATCCACAACGCAATGGAACACATTTAGAAGATGCAGTCTCATAGTAGCGGATGACCAATAATTGGTTCATATGCCTTCTGTTCCTTCAAGATACTTGAGCCCATGTGCACCATTGATTTAGAACCAGGGTTTTTTTAAATTCCTCTAGGTGAATCCTCCATATCCCCGAATGCCCTGGTACGACCAAGAGTGGGGAGAGTCCGCTCTCTCTCTCTCTCTCGAAATGCTCTCACATGGCCACGCGTATATAGCCTGTGCCAGGGAAGTCCTACTCACTGCTTTCTCGACAAGGGTATGTTGTTTACGAAGTTGAGAAGACGAAAAGTGAATGTCCGGCGCTTTAACTGGGTTGGCGGACATGACGAGTCCACTTAGGGGAGTTGGTGCACATGGGCTCCAGTATCTTGAAGGAACAGAAGGCATATGAACCAATCGTTGGTCACCGGCTACCATGGGACTGCATCTCCTTACGATGCTCCACTACCTTGTGGATCAGACCTTCAGGTCGAAGGCTCTGGGTGTGACCCCCTAAGAAAACCACCTGCTTCGGTCTGGGCACTCGGTCAATATCACAGTCCTTACATATATCAAAGTAGATTTGTGTGGCGCATATGTATTTGGTGCCTCCTTGTACCCAGATCTATGTGTTAAAATAATTATAATTCATCAATCCGATTAAAGCGCTAGACATTCGCTTTTTACCCTCTCATTTTTGCAAATCACAGCAATGCCATGAGAAGGCAGTAACTATATAGAATTGGGTAAACTGTTAAAGCATCGTCTAAACTATTCAACACATTCTTTCATTTTCATTATTACCTTCTAGTTGTTCATGTTAATTCATGATCAAACTTGCATAGATCATCTATTCTTTTTTTACTTTCTTAATTATGTTTTAATTTTAGACATGGATGATTTATTATCTAGTATAGCTGATGAAATTCCTTAGTCATTGAATATATATATATATATATATATATATATATATATATATATAACATTTAAAGAAACAAATCAAATGGTGATATAATCTATGAAACAGATATAAATGATCTTCTCTTTAGTGTAATATACATCACAATTGATTCTTCTTCTTCTTTTCCTTGCTGTTGTTCTTCTTGATTATTGGTTATTACTTGACTTATTTGATGAGATTATAATTTATGAACAACTTTAAATGGATCTTAAAAGTGTATCCTTTCATACTATGACTAATAAATAAGGATTATAATACAGTTTGATGAATTAAAATTCATATTTTATAATTGATAGTTCAAGATTAACAATTTACCTATAGAGTTTTCATCATGAATTGATTTCAATTATCATGTCCAAAAAGGGATAAATGAATTTCGAAGCCAAGATCTACTAATGTCAATTTGATTGGTTCATCTATAAATTATAATCTCACCAACTATTTACTATATTACGTAATTTGTCATCAATAAATTCACTTTGTTGTTGGTGTTATTGCTGTTGTTGTTGGTGCTGCTGCTGCTGTTGTTGTTGTTGTATATACATTCCAATGGATTGTTGATTATTGTACATAAAATGAAATTATTCATCTTTCTCTCTTCATATATATTTACATATTATTGATAGTTTAAAATGAAGAATTTATTAATGAATAAATAGAAATTTATATTTTGTAAACTTTTGATGAAATTATATTTTGTTTGTTTTTAACCGCCCCTTAACTTTCTTCTTCCAGCCATCAACATTTGAACGAATGATAGGGAGTGAAGTAGTGGAGCGTGTCTATTGCTTCACTAATCTTGAGAATCTCATCAGCCCTTATGGTCTAGTGTGTGACGAAATCGCACCAAGGATACAGAAGGCTCGACTAACTTCTGCCGAAACTTGCGTCATTTATGGCGTAGGCGAGATATCCGTCTATCAACCAAAGGACGAGTTTACTGCTCAGCAGTTCGTTCCGTCCTAATTTATGACAGTGAAACATGACCGGTAAGAGTAGAGGATATTCGTTTGGTTACTAGTATTTGATCACAGGTGTCTTCTGAGCATTGCTCGTATGTCCTGGTAGCACGGAGTAAGTAATGCAGTTGTTAGGAATCGGGTACTAGGTAAGGATGGCAAATTAATTGATGAAGTAATGGAACTTCATCAGTTGTGATGGCTTGGACATGTGTTACGTATGCCCAACGACCGACTGCCTCGATGATTGATGTTTTATGGTGTAGGAGTATGTTGTAGGGAAGCTAGGGGTGGCTAGACCAAAACATGGCACAAATCCATAAAGTGATTGACAAGTGGACTGAGTCATGTTGGTAGGAGTAGACTATCTGGTTGGGATCCGTGAGACGATAGCAAGCGATGGTTGGAGACCTTGAATGACACATGGCTCAAAATCGTTTGCAATGGCGCAGGTGCATCGATTCTCAATTCTTCATCTTCCTTATGGTATGGTATGACAACTCGAACTGATGTACGTACGTACAAAGTTCTACGTTGTTTATTTATTTGAACACAAATATTGATACAAGGGGGCACCAAATATATATGCGCCACACAGAACAATGAGAACGGGAAGAGAAAAAATGGAAGGTAGTGAGCGTAAAAGAAAAACAATAACGACCACAGATTAGTGTAATAATAACAATAGTAATAATGGGGGAAACGTACAACCAGAAGGATTCTTTTAGTTAAGGAAGAAGCAACCATTTTTTATGAAGATAGTAAGAGAAGGTTAGAGCAGGATCGCCACTGGCTTCTATTCTGAGCCATATATATTAACGTCTCTAGCCACTGTGTTGCACCATCTCTCGGACCCCAGCCAGGGAGTCGTGAAGGACCAACAGAAGCCAGCCCTTATTATTATTGTTTTTTATCCCCACTTCATGTATCCTTATTTTTCGACTTATTATACAGCAGCTCGCCTATGGTGGAAACTCAGTTGTTATTGACTGACCATCCTCAACATTAGTCAGCAATGCCAGTCAGCTACAACGTAGAACTAGGCATATATAAGCATCGGTCCAAGTTGTCGCAAGATAAACACCAAATTCATATAAATGGTTACTTGAATGTTAGTAATGTATAAAAGAAAGATTATGTGTAAGGATGTACTACAGGAAAGAAGAATTAGTTTGCAGTCTTTTTTGTATTACATTTTGGTGCAATATAGAATTCTTAGCACGAGGTACTTCAACGAGTTTCTTCTAAAAAAAAAGAAATGGGTGATAGAAAAGATCTGAATCTGTACAGCTTTTCAATTAGAGACATATATGTCAGTATACAGGTTACTGAATAGGTCAACTCTAACAACCTGTTCGTCACAAAGTATATTTGCTAGATAAGGTATTGTATAGCTTTTATACCTTTGCTTGAGTGTATGAATTTTAATTTATTAACATCTCGTTGTACCAGAAGATATACAAGGAGAAAGATATGTATAAAGGGGATGGTTAGTATCTGATAAGATAACACTTAACAGGAGTTTGCAAGACTTTAAATGTCTATCCACAATCATATTAATAATGACCCCAAAAGATTCACTACACACCTTGCTAACTGCCTTCAGCACTCTACGCAATACAGCAAAGTCTTATCTCAAAAGCCCGTAAAAGAATAATACGTAATATGCAAGAATTGACAAATTGTAAGAGTAAATGTCCAGTAATCTCAAAAGCATGCAGTCTCTTTGTGTAGTAAGTCAGACGGAAAATCCTCTTTGATAACAGTAAAACATGCAAAGACCAAGAGAGATCAGAGGAAAAGGTGACGCCAAGAAAATTGACCTTCAACACTGTTTATCAAACAGTCTCCAATGGCGCAAGTATTATGGGATCCCAACAGGGTAGTTAGGCGCTTTTCATGTCTCAAGCTAAAGATAACAGCTTGACATTTAGATGAATTAAGTATGAAACCATTAACAACAGACCACCATTGAATACGAGACAACAACTCAATCATTTCTATGGAATGTAGTAAGGTAGAAATCGGTATACATAGAGTAAGATTGTCTATATATTTCACAAAGTTATTTTCTGTGGAGGTTGGTAGAAAAGAACAGGTACATTTTATTATAGGGTCTTGTGAAGATTGCTGAATTTTATGTTTCACTTCACGGACTAACTAATGAAAACCACAAAAGCTAAATGACTGAAATTACAAATGTAAACGATTGGATTTCTAAATCAGTATTCTGGTTGCTCATGAACTGTTTGAAAACATATTACGTAGTATATGGATTGTAAGAGCTGATACTGAGACGTGTTTCAGCACGTTAAGGGGAATAGTTTTAACCTGCATCTTGTAGATTGACTTTCAGCTTTCTAAATGGCTTGGGATCAAATTGTTGTTTGTCCTAACTACACCTCTTTTGTAAGGGCAACGCACTGAGATCCCAGTAAAATGGCCAGTGTAAATAGGTTAAAAAGGGCTTTCAAAGACGAACTTTTTCTTGATGGTTTATCACTTAAAAGAAGGTTATATTTGCGTAAGTAGAAACTTCCATCACCATAACAATAAGCCAAATGAAATCTCATCTCCCAACAAGTTAAATGGGATAATATTTTTGAACCATACAATTGTCTACATATTCATTCTGTTTGCTTAACTTACTTGTATTGTAAATTTTTAAACTATTCTGATTGATCAATCGGTTGAATGATAAGTGAACGGAAGGTATTGAGATGGTGGAGAAGATTTGTAGCTCAAGTGGATGATTTTGATGGAGTTTTGTTCTTTGAGCTGGATGGTTTGGTCGTGGAGTTTTCATCGTTCTCCTGAACGACATCAACCGCACTCAGCATCAGAACCTAAGTCAAGCACAGAAATCAACAAAAGGATCGCCCTACCATACATAAAAGGCATATCAGAAACCGCAACGAGACTGCTGAAAACCTTCGGGATAGGTGTGGCACACAAACCGGAAAAATCACTACAATCAATCCTATGCAAACTAAAGGATGAAATAACAAAGGAAGACAAATCAAACACCATCTACAAAATGAATTGTGCCAACTGCGAAAAACACTACATCGGACAAAGCGGACGCCCCCTTCACGTTCGCCTACATGAACATCAATTAGCAGTCAAACGCCATGATACTTCCTCACTTATATCAATACACGTGGACAACTGCGGACACTCATTCGACTGGAAAAATGTGGAAATCTTGGAGAGAGGAAATTTCAAAAACACTATGGAATTTTTGTAAACCTGGCACAGGTCAATCAACAAGCACATTGAGATCGATCCAATTTATCAATTAATCAGGAAAATTATGGATAAACATAGGACCGAAATTCAAACCAATGGGAGACACAACCAAAACAAAGGAGTAAACAATGACAAATTTAGGGTCAATAAGAATCAATCAACGTCGAGGTGTACAGAACAATCTGTGAAACGCATATGGAGAAATTTGAACACTTCACTTCTATCTGAAGTTTGTGTCGATGATGTTCAGAAGAACGATGAATGCTCCACGACCAAACCATCCAGCTCAGAGAACAAAACTCCATCAAGAACGGAAGGTATTCCTAATAAAGGTCTGGAACCTGACTTCTCCACCTCATATTGACATGTATTAATCATACTTTAATTTCTCCGGTAACATATATTACTGGTAAACATCTTTACACTTTCTGCTATCACCTCTATTTCATATCTTCCAATGTGAAAATTGTATACTTGTTGTTTCATCAGTAGTTGTAATACTTTCTAATAATTATTGGATATCGTTTCAAATACTGATCAGCTGAATGTAATTTTGATTATCCATTATGCTAATCACCTGCTTGGTTAATTGAAAGTATCTAAAAGTTACTAGCTATTAGGAATTTGTATTCTGAATTGTTTGAAGTATTCGGTTATGGGTATGTCAGTCTTTACAGTTTTTATGTAATAATCTACGCCGTCTCAACGATTATAGATACGAACCCAGGATCTGTCGGTCTCGAGCGCGAACGTTAAATCTCGAGACTACTGAGCTGGCCGGCATCAAATAGTGTTAATGTCTAACTTCAACTAATCCACGAAATTGAGTGACACAACCACCATTGTCATCAGTGAGTTACTACCTATAACAACAGACTGGGTTGAACTTCACTGATTACTGCTGCTCACTAGAACTCCAGGAAATACCTCTTGAATCGTGGATGTGCACTGCTGAGGAGTCCCACAATAGGATGAAATGGTCGTCCAGTGTTTCCAGGTTTTCCATGGTGGTCTAGCTTCAATTGACTCATGATCTCAACTATTGAAATAACTATAATATACGCAAAAACCCCTTCTGATACTAATTGAATGATTTGCATTATTTTTCATTATCCCATTTAATGAAATGATTCGTTTAAGATTAGTTTGCTTAGTTTTGCCTGGTTACTAGAATTTGGTATCGTTGATTATGACAAACTCATACTTGTTGAGTATGTGATTAGCTAACTTTAAAGTTCTTGTGAGAACAGTCCACAGATTAACTCGAGGAATCTCTTAGAAGCTCCGAAAGAAGTGAAGATATTCAGTCCAGTCAACTTTTGGAAGAATATTCCAGAATCTTCCCTATGAAACAAATGCTAAAACCCCTATATATGCGAACTGGATGACTATAATGATGATTTCGTCTTTACTAAATACTTTAAATACCTGACAGTTTTGTACCATATCTGACACTGTTTGAAATCGCATTCCTTCTCACTTGTCTTATCATTTGCTACTTGAAGGGTTCTAGAGTTGGAATGCTCAAGTTATACGCGATATATTACCAATCTAAGCTCTAGATATGATGGTTCTTAAATTCGATGCTTTGCTTTTCTTGTGACGTTTGATTCAAAGGAAATTGTATGACAAGTTAAGAAAAGTTTATACATTCAAATCCTTCATACTTGGTAATGGCACTGACATGACAAGCTGTGAAACATATATGAAGAAATTCGAACACTTTACTCCTAATTGAAGTTTGTACTGATGATATTGTTCAGAATAACGATGAAAGCTCCACGACCAAACCATCAAGTTCAGAGAATAAAACTCCATCAAAATTATCTACCTGAACTATAAATCTTCTCCACCATCTCAAGATTTTTTACATCAAATTTATACAAAACGAATAATGGATATTATACTAAGCAAATATCACGTAAAATTAATATGAAACAATTTTAGTAGTTGAGATCATGAGGCAATTGAAGCTAGACCACCATTGAAAACCTGGAAGCATTAGATGGCCATTTCGTCCTATTGTGGAACTCCTCAGAAGAGCGCACCCACGATCCTGCCTCGCGAGATTCGAACTCAGTATCTAACTTATAATAGACAAGTATCACATTGTATTAAATTAGGATTGTTTGTTTTATCCCATTCTGACATATTCATCTCATTCTTCAATATGATGATTCAATGCTTTAAACAATCGACCTACAATTTTCACAATTGATTGATCACTGGGTGGTGATCAATGTCATGCGTGTCAAGTTCTTATTTAGTGCACATCGAATGCTATCGACCATGTTGCAATGTGGCCACCAGTCTAGGTGACTCGACACATCTCAGTCCTACAGGAGGTCAGTTGCGGCCCGGATAGCTCAGTGGTAACGTCTCTGACTGTGAAGCTCACTGACACGGGATTGAATCCGCCAGGGAGAACCAGTCCCCTCAAGATTACAGGTACACCTAACTGACGAGTGCCAAGTAACACGAAACCCGGGTCCAGGGTTTCCTGTCGACTACCTCCAACCACCATCTAATCAAAATTCATCTTTGTAAATAACACTTGTGACTTAAGGCAATATCGAAGCAATATGTACAGTATGCATATATACCAATAAGAGATTGATCAATTGCAGTCCTAAACATCAATAGAAAGATTCAAGTAAAACAATAACCAAGTGAATTTAATGGGTTTTTGTCTTAGTAAACTTTCTAATTGATTGTATACATCTATAAAATTCACCTCTTTAAAAATGCATATAAGTCACGTGTATATACGGTTATATGATAGATTATATAGATAATAAAAAGTGTACACATACAGATTGAGTTTTGTCAGGATAATTAGATGACTAGTTTATAATAAGACTTATAATTTGACATACATTTTATGAAGCATTTACAACAATGCAGAACTTAGTTCTAATTCTTTTAGATTAGTGAATTAGTTAATGTTACTTAACACATCATTTAAGTTTTTGGTTGAGATCATGAACCGATTGATGTCAGACCACATTTGGAAACCTGGACGGCCGTTTCGTCCTATTGTGGAACTCTTCAGCAGTGCGCATCCACGATCCCGTTCGCAGGATTCGAACCCAGAACCTTTGGTCTCGCGCGCGAACGCTTAACCTACTGGACCTCTGAGTCGGTATCCAATGGTGATAGTGCCTAACATCAACCAATCCACGAAATTGCGCAACCAACTTCCATTGTACCGAGGTAGATACCTGTCTCTACCCGACATGGATTAGCTCCACTGGTCACGGCTTCTCACTGGAACTCCGAGAATTCCATCACGAAGCTAGTCATTAGTGAGCACATGTTGATTACTAGTATAGGGGCTGTGGAGATTATTAAGTTTTTGGTTGAGATCATGAACTCCTCGTGTTGAGGAGCATAATTCGCTTACCAGCATTCTCCATCTAACCCTGTCCTAAGCAATCCTTTCCAATTGCTATTCATCTTTTTCATATCTTCCAATTCCCTACGTAGTGTGTTCTTTGGCTTTCATCTTTTTGCTGTTCCCCTTCAAAATTCCAAGTTACAGTTTACCTCCTGATGCAGTTTTGTGATTTTCATAATGTATAGCCTATACACTTCCAGCAGTTTTTCCTAATTTCCTTTTCAGTTGGAAGCTGGTTTGTCCTTTCCTACAGTAGATTGTTGCTGATGGTATCTGGCCAACGGACATTAGGTATTTTGCGTAGACAACTGTTTATACCTACATAGAATATATCGTATAACAATTGTAAAACAGATGTAAGTTGATGATTCATGAGTCGACAACAAATATGCATGTTGCTCTCCACCTCGCAGGATATCTCGTTCGAGCCAAGAAGCGTAAGAAGATAAGGGCTGATTTACCATATCGCATTGAAGCAATCCATAATGTAATTCGCAATCATTTCTTATCATTAAGAAAAGTGTTTAGTAAAGTGTGAAAAACTGGTTTAGAGTATTTGAACATTATATTCCGGTCTATATCAGTTTTTAATATCCACGTCAACGTAACATATAGTTCAAGCTTTTTTAATATTTATAAGTATAGGGTTTCATTGAGATCATGATCCAATCAATATTGGACCATTATTAAAAAGTTGGAAGCACTGAATGGTCATTTTGTCCCATCATCGGACTATTCGGCAGTGAACATACACGAACCCACATGCAAAACTTGAGCCCAGGAACTTCGGTCTTGAGAAAACACTTAACCATCAAACCACTGAGTCGGTATACAACGGTTTTATTATATTGTATAGTCCTATGTTAAATAATTGATGGTTACCAAGTAAGTTGTTATTAGTATAGATTGTGATAAGATGGAGTTTCGTTCAAGATTACTTCCATTCTGATTCAATGTAATGATTACTCAATGTAGTATTTGTTTTGTTTTCTCGTATGATATATTATTCTGTATAATATACGATATTCTTGTATTCAATAGAGATGAACTATGCTCTATATGTGGTTTGTTATAACTGTGAGTATTCTTCATATGTGATTACATTCTGATTATTAATCAAAATGGGTGTACGAATCAATATATAAATGAGTGTGTTTCCGACTAGGGTCGACGTCGTCGTTGTTGCGTTTTAGGGGTTAATAAATATTCACTTATACCAGTCTTTATGTTCTTACCTTCGCATTATGGGAATTGCAGAGGTCCCTCGTTTTGAGTCTAAGTGATAAGAGCTTCCTATACAACAGTCAGCAACGACTAGATATAACAAATGCCACCAAATGCCCTGATATGGCCGAGAGTGGGGTGGGTCCTTCCTCCCTCTTGAAATGCTCTCACACGACCACGTGAATACAGCCTCTGCCAGGGAAGTCCTACTCATTGCCTTCCCGTGGCGGGGATGTTGTTCACGAAATTGAGAGGACAAAAAGCGAATGTCCAGCGCTTTAACCGGATTCCAAACCAATGGTCACATGGGCTCCAGTATCCTATGGGAACAAATGGCGTATGAACCAATCGTTGGTCACTGGCTTCCATGAGACTGCATCTCCTCACGATGCTCCATTGCCTTGTGGGTCAGACCTTTAGATCCAATGCTCGGGGTGTGGCCCCCTAAGAAAACCACCTGCATCGGTCTGGACACCCGTGCTGTATCCCAGCCCTCACACAAATCGAATGATTTATGTGACGCATATGTATTTGGTGCCTCCTTGTACCAACGTTTATGTGTTTAAATAAATAAAGATAATAACAAGTAGCATTCAAACAACAAGTTATAACAATTGGCGACGGGGATTTCGGAAATCATTGGCAAGTTATAACAGATTGTCGTTATACTTACAAATAACTGGGAGAAATCACTTCCTAGAATTTTTCCAGTTACTTAGAATTGTAAAAACAAAAGGAACACAACAAAGTTGATCGAATTGTTTCTTTCACAATATAAAGAGGTTTCAGTGAAGAAAATTCCCTTTTCTACGGTATCATGTACTACAACTGTACAATTGGATTTATGGTTATTTCCTACTTATTGTGGTCTATGATAAAAATAGAAGATTATTGAGACATTAAATAAGACGACGGTAATAAATTACAAATTCAGTTACATGAGATATTCATCAAGAACTTCAAGCCAAATTGATATTAAAAGCAGAATTCAATTTTAAGCACCAGATATGCTTGCAGATAGTTTGATAGCCGTATTTTAGCCATAGTGAGAAAAATCAGTCAGCCAGTTACAACGTAGGACCAGGCACATACATGCATCAGTTCAAGTTGCTACACCTCATTAGCACAGCAAGACGAACACTGGATTCATAGAAGCAGTTAACTCAATGGTGTAATATATAAAGGAAAGATATTATGAAAGGATATAGTACAGAACGTATGCCCAACGACCGACTGACTCGACGTGCAATGTTCAGTGGTATAGGAGTAGGTTGGAAGAAAGCTAGGGGCGGCCAGAACAAAACATGGCACAAGTCCAGGAAGTCACTGACAAGTGAACTGAGTCATGTTGGTAGGTGTAGACTACCTGGTTGGGGACCACGAGGTGATAGAAACCGATGGTTAGAGACCCTGATTGACATGGCTCAAAATCGTTTGCAATGGCGCAGGTGCATACACTCTTTGTGCTCTCCCAAATTTTGATCTCCTGATTCATCCTTGTCTCTTTTTTCTCTTCCCAAATTTATTTCACTGGATTATACTCTTTAAATAGCATCTCCAAACCCTAATCTTTCCGATTACTGCTTATACTCTTACTACCTCTACCACTACGGGATTTGAATCGGCAACTGCATCTCTGTGCTAATGTGGTATGGCAACTCGAACTGATGTACGTACGTACGAAGTTCTACGTTGTTACTGACTGAACGAATATGAAACTCATCTTTTAAAGGAAGATAGACAGTGTACACACTTACGCCATTCTGATCGATTCTGAGCCATGTCACCCAGTCTCCAACCATTGATTACGATACTCGCGCGGACCCAATCAAGTACTCTACATCTATCAACATGGCTCAGACTAGAAGCAAGCGACTTCAAGCACTGATACCGCGTTTTGGTATGGCCGCCCCTAACTTTTCTCCAACTACCCCCAACACTAGTCAGCATTGTGCGTCGTGGTAATCGGTGTTCAGGCATTCGTAAAACGTGGCCCAACCATCTCAGTCGATGAAGATTTACAACCTCAACTGATTTTTCATCCTTCCCTAATACCCTGAGTCTAACCTAGTAGTACTTCATGCAAAAAAAGTAAATAGCATAACTCTAAATACCCAGTGGTAATTAGACAGCAACAATTTGGGAAGTCCAGTTACTATAACTGACTAACTGGAGCTAATATGGTGAGGCACGTCCGTCTACGTATACAATAACCATTCCTTAATGTCATTTGTCACAACTGCAAAGAGATTGGTCGTATTAAGTGGATTTATGTCCTATTACTATCGTATCCGCAGAGGCGTAAACGAAGAAGACGAATATTTATTTATTTGAACACTTAAATATTGGTACAAAGCGGCACCGAATACATATGCGCCACAAGTCACTTGGTTTGTATGTGAGCTCTGATACTGCCCGAGTGCCCAAACCAATGCAGGTGGTTTTCTTAGGGGGCCTTCGACCCAAAAGTCTGATCTACAAGGTGGTGGAGAAACCTCAGAAGATGCAGTCCCATAGTAGCCGGTGACTAATAATTGGTCCATGCATTATCTGTTCTCTCAGGATCCTGGAGCCTATATGCACTATTGGTTTGGAATCAGGGTTTTTCAACTCCTCCAGGTGGATCCTCCATATCCACCAACCAAGTTACAGCGCCGGACATTTGCTTTTCGCCCTCTCAATTTCGTAAACAACAGTAATGCCGCAAGAAGGCAGTGGATAAATTGGAGAATGACATTATCCACACCACTGCAACCAATTTCGTATTCATCATGTTACAATTATAACGCGTTTCAAATTTTTGCAAGAAAATCAAATGGATAGTGATGAGTAACCTTCACTAAGAAAAATAGCGCTACCTTAGTAGATTAGATAAAAGTAAATTGTTGATCAGTTAATTCAAAGTTTAAGAAAAATATAGACAGAAAGAACCCTTTTAGTAAAAGTTCTCACATTTTTATAGAAAGTACGCAAAAATCGTAACAAAATCGCAATTGGCTTCGACTCAGACCTACGACCGATAATGTCTCAAGCCACCAAGCTGCACTATCTTTTGGACCACAACCAGGGAATCACGGTAAACAGATAGATGTCATACCCCGGGACAAGGTCTTAAACTTACCACCTATCTTTTTTCAACCAGTTCCAGCTTCGGTAAATAAAGCATGATTTAAAAGTCACTGGAATGACACTCATAGCATTTATCCACGTCACCGAACCCGTTGTTTCAAGATGGTGACACCGATTAGACTGTTTTCACTACCCGACCACACGTTCCCGAACTTGAGTTAACATGCACTGTTACATGTATACTGTATTGTTAAGGGTTTGTAGTTCCCTGTTGTTAATATTCAGAACTAAAACTGAGTAGTTATTGAAATACGTAAATCGTGAGCGGTTGGCATCAACATAACCTAGTGGTTACAATGTGAAAATTAATACTGAGATGGGATGAGTCTTAGGTAGGATAAGACGCATGATCTAGATTCCACAACAATCCAACCATATTAAAAACCATTCACGTATTAATAAAACTATAATTACTCAGTTGGGAGATAGTAGGCAGGTTTAACAAAAAGAACAACTATTTACATGAGAAAATGGAGACTACACCAGTGAAGAAAGAACAAACGTAGAATATAATGTAAGTGAATTATGTGACCAAAGGAAATCTCATTTTTAAATGAAAGAATTGTAGGTCATATGAAAACATATTGTCATATACAAGAAGTAGTATTTTACACATGTACTCATAGTGCAGAAAATACAGTCATGTAGTCATTGATTTGTAGAAGCAAATAAGGTTGAATGTATATTTTATTCTTCACCATAATGTCCATGGAGTTAAACGTAAGTGATATACTGGAACCACAGAAACATTAACAGGAAAATCAACTAATGCTTTTGTTAGATTTAAATTATCCAAAGCAGTGGTTATTGAATGCCTTTAAAATTAAAGAGAAAAATCAAATGTGAACCTCTAGTTAACTATTTCCAAAATCACCAAAACCAGTTAATACTTATATATATTCGACTAAAATTTGTTTCCTATTGAGCTTATTACTACGTTATTTATAGATAACAGGATAAGTAAGTTTATGGTTTTTTTATTTTAACACATAGATATTAGTACAAGGAGGCACCAAATACATATGCGTCACATAAATCATTCGATATGTGTGAGGGCTGTGATACTGCCCGGGTGCCCAAACCGAAGGAGGTGGTTTTCTTAGGGGGCCACACCCCGAGTCTTCGACCTAAAGGTCTGATCCACAAGGTAGTGGAGCATCGTGAGGAGATGCAGTCCCATGGAAGCTGGTGACCAACGATTGGTTCATACGCCATTTGTCCCCGTAGGATACTGGAGCCCATGTGCACCACTGGTTTGGAATCCGGTTAAAGCGCCGGACATTCGCTTTTTGTCCTCTCATTTTCGTAAACACCCTTGGTAGGAGAAGGCAGTGGGTAGGACTTCCCTGGCAGAGGCCATATATGCGTGGCCAAGTAAGTATTAATTATCACCAGAATAGTTGAACCTATTGAATGAATGATAATCTGTGACACGTTAACATATATTTACAGTGTGAAACCGATTAAATTCGGCCACTTAAAAGTTGTTAAATTGTGACTGAAATTAACAGAACCAATAGCATTAGGTCATTTGGTATTCAAGTTAACCTATTCTTCTGAAACCTAATCAGAAATTCTCCGAATGCCAATAGATTTCGACCAAAAAATAATGACTCCATAGATTGATACTCAACTTTGATTTGATTGTTTTTGACTTTTTTCAACAAACTCCATTTTTAACCAGGATGGTTCACACGGGTAAGCAGTGGGTTGACCTGCAAAACACATATATTGACTACCTACGTTAGTAAACATTCATAGACTCATCAACCACCTATAAATTTTGTCCGACGTCTATTTTCAGCATTAATCTTTATTTCCATCACACACGATAAGTAAAATACCGATAACCTTTAAAAATCATTCTTTACAATTAAATAGCGAGAGCAAACTGTTGGGGAATATATTCGCTCCTTGATTGGCAAACAGGCAGAGGCCAAAGAAGCTTTGGTACTCGTGTTAAGATATCGTCAGTTACTGGTTCGCCACATATGACGACATTTCCAAGATAAAACAGCCAAAATGCACCGATACATCATTTTAATGATTAAAATGAATCCTATAACAGAATAGTCCTGAAAAGACATTACCTATTTGAAAGTGAAACTGTCCCTCTGAGCGTTTATAGGATAACACTTTCATACCATCTATGAGAAGCAGAACTGTCATTAACATACTCTGATGATGAAAACCTCCAGTTAACTTAATTATGGAAAAGGAAGAAACTATACTGTAGTATTCATTAGGTGAATACAAATTTCTTAGTTAAACGCAATCCAGAATCTTGCACGTGTGTACACTTATTTAAATTCTCATACTACATTACTATGGAGAAATGAGATTATCAGGGGAAATCCCAGATTACTAAAGGTATTAATGGAATTAATATTAATAGAAAAGCTTGAGCATCAAAGATGTGGTCGAAGACGTTATAGATTAGAGAAAGAATAACCTAGAAAATCTATGAGGAGTCAGGAAACCTAGGTTCTGAAAAAAGAGAGTGATTGCGTTTGCGCCACTTAGAATGATTTGAAGCCATGTCACCCAAGGTCTCAAACCACCGTTGAGCGCACGCAATACATGTCCCAACGACTTCAAACGGCAAAGATTCACCGACTCATCGATTTATCTGCATTCTTTACAGAGTATTCTAAGTTTCACTTCGGAATTTGCAATTAGATGGTCCCAAAATAAACAACCGATGATTCGAAGATACATATTATTATTAATGGCTTTATTTAATATATATGATCAAATACTCGTAACCGATGGATATGCTGCACTTTCAAACGTGTTTCACATCCATAAAGTTAGACAGGACTACTGCGCAGTAAATTCGTCGTTTGGTTGTCAGACGGATATCCCACCTGCGTCACAAGTCACACATTTCGGCAAAAGCCAATCAAACCTTCCGAATCCGCGCCGAAATTTTGTCAGATACCGCCACATTGGGACTGATGAGGCTCTCAAGATAATCGAAAGGATCGGCACATTCAACTACTTGACTCCCTATCACTGATTCAGATGCCAGGGAAAATCAATTCCGAGACAAGATTTTGCAGTTGGAAGGAGAGAAGAGCATCCAAAACATCCTTGCTTCGTTTTTTGATGTGGTCAGAAGACTGCATTGTGTCAGTGTCTCCACCAAACATAACTATATCATCTGAGTCAATAAGTAAATATCCTGGTAGATCAGCCCCTAAAATGTCAGGCGATGAAGGTGTCATTTCAAAAAGCATGTCGATCACAAGGTTTAACGAAAACGGGGGAAATGTACAACCCAGACAAACACTATTTGAAGTTATAATTTCTGATGACCGTTCGACATAAGCTCGGACTCGACCAGAAGTGTTCGAGTGGAGCATGTACTATGTTAATGTACTTTTTTGGTACATCCTATAATGACAGAAACTGCCTTAAAACTTGTCGATTTACAGGACCAAATGTCGCCTGGGGGTCGAGAAATTAAACTATGATTGGGAGTCGGTATGCCTGCGATAGAAAACCTGGGGCGGTGCGAATGTTTAGTCTACACATCCATAGCTAGATCTGAAACAAGGATGGATTCCTCTAGTTTGATCTTTATGAGTTCTCGTTAAGCACCGGATGATTATTGAGGCAAATATCTTGAATTCATTGGGCAAATTATCTCACGTAGTGACCTCATGCATTCGCCTCCACTGATCCAGATCAGCAGTGGATTTTGCGTTACTTAACTGCACCATTCGTTCCCGAAATTCTCATCTATAACATTCTGGAGACAGCTTTGATGTAAGTAAGAAGTGGTGGTCTGGACCCTTCCACTGGAGAAAGTTACTGATATCGAGTACGCGAATGATATTGTCTTACTGTCCGATGACGATTGTTCCACTTTCACTCACCAGCTAGTTTATTCAAATAGTTCCTAGCCTCTATCCTTAAATTTCAGATGCACAATAACAGGTGCTATTGCTCGGCATAAATTTCACGGAAGGAAAATGACATCAGCTATAACATTCGTTAGTTGTTTGCATGAGTGTTTACACAAACTTCACTAGTCTTTAGGGTTGGCGCATGTAACACGAGATCATACTGGATTACTACACAACCGAAGTTTTTAAATGGTTTGGTGTTTCAACTACATTTACTTGAATTCTCCCGTTTATATCCGCCTAAGTGACTTTTAAGTAAACTGATTTTCGTACCACATGGGAGGTCTTTTCCTTACAACCATCTGTCGAACAAGATAAGCGGCTAACAGAAGCTAAAGAAATTACTTGTGTCCACCAAAGCAGTTTAAAATTTAAAAAGTATACAAATAACATACCCATCTTTTCCATTCATAAACGCACATGGTATCTGCACACGTCTGGAAGTATCGTCCTGAATCATGCTAAATGTGTGGATAGCCTTGCGGTTAAAATCATAAACAATCACAGCAACTGCACCGGCAACGTGAGCATTAATAGCTTTCGTGACGAAACTACAACCTCTATTTACACTGAAATGATACTGATAATTACCTACCCACGAATTATGAGAGCAATATTTCGATTAACTTCATGTGCATTACTTACCAGCTCACATGCGTGAGGAGGTTCTGTTAGCACTAATGAGGTGGACGTAAATGTTGTATTCTTAAATAAGTAGAAGTCAATAAGAAAGATATTTACGTACAAAATGGGGTCCTATTTGACCAGGACTTAAGCGATATGTAAACGGCAGAGTAGATGGATTTATCACCCGAAGATGTAAATAATCATTTTCTCCTGAAACATATTCAATAAAGTTAAAATTAATGAACTTAGTCAAACCATTCGAAATACTTATGAGGATAAAAACCAACTCAAGCAAAAGTAACATGCATGAATACAGACTAAATGACCCGCTTCAGCAATCTAAGGCGGTATGAGTATCCCCTAGGTCAATATTTAAATAATTGAAAATGTCTTTTGGTTTATTATGTGGGGCATCTACTTTCAGCCTGCGTTTCTAGAAAGATGTTTGTCGACTATTGCCTGTAATTTTCCAAGCATACACGGAAAAATCAAGACAGCAAAGCTTGTCTGTGAATTTGCTTGATAGAAACAAAGGACATTCAATTGATTATGCTATGTTTCTAGATTGCAAGGTGGGAATTTTTGTTAAGTTAAGCCACAATTCCTGTTTCAAATTCTTTGAGTTATGATATAGCGAAACTTCAGTCAGTAACAATTATTGGTTGATGAGATTGATGATGTCACAGGTATTCAGTGTTTGACAACGCTTCTACCAGTAACGCCTTCTAATATATTTCGTTCCCACCAAGAGAAATCAAAAGACAGAGTCAAGGAGATCGGAAGAGTATATTTGGCGATGACCAATATATCGGAATTCTCTGATCTAATCTGGCTAGCGATTGCGGTTGATGTTGAGCAAGGCGTTACCACACGTGATCTGGTGCGGATGCCTGACCGAGCGCCTTCAGCTAGATGAGTCCACTAAAACATATGGTCAGCATCCAATGCCGAAAACTTACAGAGCTATTTATTTTGGGGATTTATTTACCGCTACAGATCACTCCCCCTAGTGGGGCAGTGACGACCCTAAGACGTGGCCAGCCAGAAGTTTAAACCCAACGAGTTTGTCGTTGGTAAACACTCTTCTGATAGCTTACTAAGTGTAGCAGTGTCTGGTCGTCTTTCCTTACTATATGGGACGGAGGTACAACATAGTAAAAAAAGAAAATGTACAATGAAAATTTCGGATCCTCATAAACGTCATCGTTCTTTTCCAGCCGTCCTGGAAAAGAAAAAAGAAAATGTAAGTGCATGTCGAAATACACTCGTATGTGCGTAAAAACACAATGTCGGCGAAAAAATGGAAAATAAACTCAAGCACACGTAATAGCGTTAAAAAATAATTTTGTTTTTTTTAAATAAAAATATAAACATATAGGCATATTAAAATTTTTTTTAATATTATATATTGTCAAAAGAAAAATCGAGATAATATAAAATGTCGAGTAGTGTCTTACGTGCAGTAGTCGTTTAAATGTTCTGGAAATCTAACTCTTCTTCCAGAACGCGTCGTTTTAGGTTTATTTTCAGATACATTCGGAGTATCATCGCCAGTGTTGGTTGTCGGTCGAGGAATTATGAGTGGAGTCGTGTCGTTCGATTGTACCGAAGGAAAATCGACGTGAATAGGATTTCCTTCTAAATACGCTGCTTTTAAGCGATCGATGCGGATGCTATCGTTTGTTCCGTTCTTATCGACTATATAGTACTTAGATTCACGTTGAAGAACTTTGAAAGGTCCTTCGTACGCTGATTCGAATGGTCGTCGATGCGAGTCTCGACGAACGAAAACGTGTGTACTATATCGTAGGTCAGGCTGAACGAATACATCAGTTGATTGAGGTCGAGTGGAAGCAGGTTTAACTGAACGCATTGCGTTTGTAAGCCTGTTCGTGTAGGAGGTTAGATCCATGTTCATTGAAGAGCACGAAGGATCCACGAATTCTCCTGGAAGTCGAAGTGTCGTTCCATAAACGAGTTGAGCCGCAGTGTATCCAATGTCAGCTTTCACTGCATTGCGGATACCTAGTAAGACGAGTGGAAGAGCGTCGGTCCACTGTGAAACGTTTGCAGCTGATAGTGAATCTTTTAGTTGTCGGTGAAAACGTTCTACCAACCCGTTTTCTTGTGGGTGGTAGGCAGTCGTTCGGAAGCGAGTGCTTCCTAAAAGTGTGGTCAGACGACGGAAAAGATCAGATTCAAACTGACGTCCGCGGTCTGTAGTGATGGTTGAAGGGCAGCCGAAGTTTGCTACCCATCGTTCGACGAATGTGCGGGCCACTGTTTCAGCAGTGATGTCTTTAATAGGTACTGCTTCTGGCCATCGAGTGAAACGGTCTACGCAGGTTAAAAGATAAGAGTATCCATTTGAATCTGGTAAAGGTCCTACCAAATCCAGATGAACATGGTCGAAACGAGCATCGGGAGTTTTAAACGAGCTTAATGGACATTTATTGTGTCTGATAACCTTAGATTTTTGGCAGCTTACACAGGAGTGTGCACACTCTCTCACGTCTTTATTCATGCCAGGCCAGCAAAATCGTTCTGCTATAAGCTTGATGGTTGCACGAACACCTGGATGAGAAAGTTTGTGCAATGTATTGAAGACATTGCGTCGATAATGTTTCGGCACGATTGGGCGATCCCTACCTGTAGATGTGTCACAAAGTAAGGTTTCCTTACCTGTTCCCATCTGTTTGATGCGTAGTTTAAGTGTTGTGGACGATAACTCGTACTGAAGATCACTGTCTTCTTTTGAAGCTCGGCGAGTTTAAGAAGGTCGATTCCTTGGAAACTGTTCAAGGAAGTTATGCGAGATAAGGCGTCTGCAACTACATTGTTTGCTCCAGAAATATGTTGAATATCTGAAGTAAACTGCGAAATGTAGTCCAGTTGTCGAGACTCACGGGGAGAGTACTTGTCAGAAGGAGAGCTTAACGAGAAAGTGAGCGGTTTATGGTCCGTGAAAAGAGTGAATTCACGGCCTTCGATATAGTGTTGGAAATGCCGTACAGCAAAATACATAGCTAGGAGTTCCCTACCGAATGTGCTGTACCTCGATTCGGTGTCTAGCAACCTTCTAGAGAAAAGTGCCAAGGGTTGCCAAGAGTTGTTAACCCATTGTTGTAAGACGCCACCGATTGCCGAGTCCGATGCGTCTACTGCGATACTAATGGGTGCTTCGGTGTCCTGATGTGCGAGCATTGTTGCTTTAGCAATCAGTTCCTTAACTGTGGAGAATGCTTTTCGTGCGGTGTCGTCCAAGTTAATGGATTTCTCATTTCCACGAAGTTGGTCGGTCAGAGGTTTCATAAGTAATGCGCATTTCGGTATGAAACGTCTATAGAAACTTACCAGGCCGTTAAACGTGCGTAATTGCTTGACGGTGGTCGGTTCTGGGTAATCCAGAATGGCCGCCACTTTGGTTCTAAGGGGTCGGATACCTTGAGCATCTATTGTGTGTCCCAGAAAGTCTAATGAGTCGGTTCCAATTTGGCATTTCTGAACGTTTACAGTGATGCCATGTTTTTGTAATCGTTCGAAAACAAGATCCAGATGCTTGAGATGTGTTTCTCTGTCCGGACTTGCGATTAGACAGTCGTCAACATACGCGTGTACGAAGTTGAGACCTCGAAAAACGTCGTCTATGAATCTTTGGAATGTTTGAGCAGCATTTCTTAGACCGAAAGGCATTCGCAAAAATTCATAGAGTCCGAAGGGAGTTATGATAGCTGTTTTCGGTATGTCGTCAGTAGCCATAGGGATTTGGTTATACGCTTTAACCAAGTCGATTTTCGAAAAGACAGTTGTACCTTTCAAGGTAGCTGTCAAATCGTGAATGTGAGGCAACGGGTAACGATCGGGAATGGTTTTCGCGTTTAATCGCCGATAGTCACCAGTTGGACGCCAATCGTTGCTGTCCTTTTTAGGGACCATGTGCAACGGAGATGCATATGGGCTACTTGACGGTCGTATGATTCCTAAGTCCATCATGTGATCGAATTCGTTTTTCGCTAACCTTAGCTTTTCAGGAGCTAGTCGTCGTGCTTTAGAGAATACAGGTGGTCCTGTAGTCGTGATGTGATGTGTAACGTTGCTGGTTACACACGGTAGTTTCGGTTGAGTTTGTTGTATCCCAGGGTACTTATCGAGTAGTGGTTGATAGAGTGGGTCTATCATATGTTTAACTGTGACTGGGGATACTCTACAACCAGTAAAAGAAGTTACGCAAACGGACAAATTAGTGTTCCCGTCTACTAGCCTCCGTTTGCGCGTGTCGATGATCAGATTATGGTGTTGTAGAAGATCCATACCAATGATTGGCATAGAAACATCAGCAACAACGAAGATCCAGTGAATGGGTTTGCGTAAACCCACGTTAAGGTAAACGTACCTTTTGCCATACGTAGCGATCGGTTTTCCGTTTGCCGCCTGTAAGTTTAGGGTCGATTCGTGTAGTCGGTCGTTAGGATTTGCTGGGAGAACGCTAACTTCTGCGCCAGTGTCGACGAGGTAGCGAACTCTCGTTGTCACATCTGTGACGAATAACAGACGGCTTTGTTCGCCGGCTACGGTTGCCGTTAACGCGTGCCGGCTTGGAAGTTTCCCGAATTGCTTTTCGAATCAGATACTTAAAATATATTCCTTCAGTACATTAACAACTAGAGTAAATGCCGAAACTCCCTTAAAATGAATCTGTTACTGATTTTACCATTTATTCCAATGATTTACTCTTCAACCTACAGACTCCGGTCATGAATACGTATGAGCGTGTTTTCTGTTCATGTTCTTTTGTGTTTCACCCTTAAGTGGTTCCCTCTTAGTTTGAGTTTGTCATCCTGTAGTAACTAAAGTAGGGTATATTTGGTTTGAAGAGTCGTTTGACTAAGACTCGGGGTTATACTACTGTAACTGCCTGTTCTCATTGTCATATCCACTTCGCCGAATTCTCACTACTCTAAACAAAGTCAACCATTAGCAGCTAATCGTTGTTCCGAATTCTTGAACAAGTACACACGAGGTTCACTATATCCCTTACAAACTGAACTCAACTTTTAATATCAAATAAACTAATACTCTTCAATCACATCAACAAGAATTGAGGACCCTAAATGTCTATCTTTAGTAAGCAAGACCAGAGGAAGGCTTTGGTAGACTGGTCGTACCGTTTCTTATACAGAATGAGGATCAAGTAGGGAATGACGCTAAACTACTTAAACAAATAAATTAATCGATCAATAAGACAAAATGCCTGCATGGAATGAGGAGGTCGATAATATCAGATTCTAATTATAAAGTTCTTATCTTGATTGGAGACTTTTATTATATCTTAAGTACCTAATTTTGTCGTTACATCAGCCTCTATTTCGAGCTACTTGAAATTTACCTGTCTATTTAATACCAACCGTATCTACTCTGTACTTGGATCTAATATCTGGCTAACACATATTTTCCTAGTACCATATTATCCCTCGTCTTGGTGGCACATGTCTTCTCACTGCAAATTATATCAAGCAGCCTGTCGTTAATTTGAGAAGCAAAAGTATTGGTGTCATGAACAGTAATACAAATACGAATATCTGATCAAGTAACGCGAGCAGACTGTAGGGCCAGTGCACTGTCACCATGCTCTAGCCAAACCCGTCAGTCGGATCACTGAATGTCTAACAGTTCGCCGATCATCGTCAAGTTCAAGGACAACCAACGCGCACCAACTGATTGTACGCCATAGGCCGGCCCATGCGGCGGCAGTCACAATTTATCCCTTGTTCCTGCTTTTACCAATACTTTTCTGTAATAATGTCCTTTGTATTATACAGATTCAGTGCAGCCACAGTAACTTGATACAACAGGAAGGTAATCCACGTCAGGTGCTGACTGCGTGATGTGTCTTTGGTGTTAACTATTGGTCATACCAGCCCTATCTAGCTTGAGTAGTCCCCAAACCATTCGACACAGATCATCTACATTATTGATCAACAAAACTATTCAGCATCATTTTCCTTATAATTTTAGCATACAAAATCCACTGATCTCAACGTTTTATTTCCACTTGCTTTCAGATTGTTTGGCTTCGGAGTTATGGAATAACCCTCAGAACCCAGTAATTTCTGCACCTGTTTAATTTCATAACTTTTTACGTCCTATTTTGTTCAAAAATAAATAAATGTAAAAGAAAGCTGTCGGTTATGTGAAAGGTAATAATTTCATTATTATGGACCTTTTCCCTTAACTCTGAACATCAATAACTTATATTGCTCTGGTTGCGTGGTCTGTCAACCGTGATTGATGGGTTTGAGTTGACCAATTTTGTAAAATTATTTCCTGAAGAGTTTACTGACACTACTGAACCCGTGATGTGTCTTTAAAATATGACTCAAGCTGTTCTTACTTATTGATCTCCCAGAACAAAGTTACACACATCTGTACCAACGAAATATAGAAGATAATGGTAAGCCACACAGTCACCTTACATTCCTTGTTGAATTTCGAGAGCTCCAGATAAGTGAAGATGATTATTTTCGGATACATTTTCTCCGACACTATGAAATTAATTAGATTGACCCCTCCACTTCTGGATACAGTTAGTTATGATGGGATATCTAGACTTAACAGGGTAATTTCTTTCTTTTCGAAGTTGATATCGAGAATATGAATCCACTAACCACACTAGTCTCGATCACCACTCATTTCGCAAGTTAAAGACTGCTCTTTTAATTTCTGTCAGTCTTCAAAAGTTCAATCCATAATTGAAAACTGTTTAGAATTGTCACAGAAAACTGACCAACAATTGCTGCTGTAGTAACGAATAAACATCCAAACTCGCATCACCTTTCACGTTATCTATGTTTAATAGTAGATATGGAATGTACGGGTCATTATCTTTTTAATCATCAAACTTAACTAACCCTGAAGAGGCTATGATAATATTCACTTGTTCTAGTGTGATGTGTTAGCTAAGATAGTGGACGGTAGAATACAAACATCTGTTGTGGCATGGGAACCTAGTCACACGAACTTTGAAGCCGAGCATATAATTACTGAAAAGATTTCTATTCAACAAGTGAAACGAAGAGAAGGTCAATAATGGAGAAGACGGGAATTATTAATTCAATTCAAGCGGAAGGAATGACAGCCTTGAAGTCGTGATAATTCTGCATAACTTGTCCTTACTTACATTAACTATAGTACTCTATCTTAAGCCTAAATGTGTTCTTTACAAACTTCAGAAATCATGTTGATAAATGTTGCGAAACAACGAGTCAGTGCATACAATGATGTGACTTCCACGTAAGATTTTACACGTTAGATAGTCACATCGTGACATATTTACAGTTTTAGGATTGGGTCTATAATTATAATTATACTAATAACGAAGGAGACCGTAATTCTACACCATTTCGCACACAGCAAAAGTGCTTACTGGATTACAGAATTGTTGGACAATAACAGTGGGGTCAGATGTCACGTTTCGTCGATATATGCAAGACTAGACATTTCCGAAGAAGCACAAATGATCGAGTGTATCCCAACCAAATGCTGACCTATATGAACAAAACGATGACAATTTGTGGGGGCAACACACTATTTTGACAATAACTTTACTGGCGAGGAATACTGTATACTCAGAATTGTTACGAAGAAAGATGCGTCATACAGCAAACAGCCATCATAAAACATATTGTCCCAAGCTAGGAATGTCTATGAACTGAGAATCAAGAGCCAGATAATGATTTTTTTCGGAGCCGCCCACAAATATGCGAGAATGCTTCCTTGTCACCTCTCTCACTGTGGTTATGTCAATTTTCTTATTCATATTTAGGAACTAAATATTTTTTATTTCCAATTTCATGTGTGACTTTTGTGTTTTCGAAGAGAGTGCGACTGGCAGTGGTTAGCGTGACGGATGTTCGAGTGTATACTACAGGTGATTACGGCAAGATTGTAATTGACTGACAACTTTCTAGGGACTCTAAAATGAACTTGAGAATATCTGTAGAACTATGGTTTACTATGATATTAGTACTGCTCTAATAATAGACCTAATCCTAAAATTGTAGATTTGTCATGATATAATTGCCTAATCTATAAGATCTTACGTGGAAGTCACATCATCGTCTACGCCAACTCACTGTATCGTAACAACTACCAATACATGATGAAGAACAAGCTTAGGCTAGAGAAAAAACAATATATTTAATATGAATAAAAGATATAAGGTAATATTCAGCAGGGACCACGCCCGCATGACCAAGCCATGCCATTCGATCAACTCCAATTCATTCAATACATTCCTCCCGCCTTTTCCATCGTTAGGTATTTCTCAGCGTTAAATAGTGAATATCTGTTTCCCGAGTTGTCTCGTGTCCAGCTTTGAGGATTGTGTGGTTATGGTCTAATGCCACTACATATCCACCAACTTACTGGCGCTAAATGATGTCCGTAAACAATATAGGGGATAGAGATCTATAGTTGGAGGTAAGGCTTCATAGTTAAACTTAGGGTTTTCATTACGAACTGACGCTAACTATAGTGCAAAACTGCCGCTTAGCCAGACGGAAAAATGAACTTTGTGTTAAGTTCCATGACCCATATTCTTAAATCAGTTTGTTTCGTACACAAACTATAGTCTTATTGAATTCACATTAACTAGTTTCAGAGGTAGCGTAAGCCAAGTTCCGAACCTATTATCACTCACTAATAAAGACTTGAACTGTGTGGTTTGTCTATCAGGATATGTTAGTGATCTAGCCACATCGAACGAAACATGGATGTTCTTGCTCATGGTGTATTTTGCAAAATAGTTCTACTAACGAACAAGTAAAACCCTTCGACAGTTTAGTTTCTTTCGCAATAAATTCATCGAGAAATGGAGATATATATATATATAAGACTAAACCATCTTCAGGTTAATATCGGTCTATCATCAGTCTGTAACATATGGATTGGTCGCTAAACAGGATTGATTTGCATTATTCCTACTGCTGGGTGACGTAATGTACGATAATTTCTTGTATACAGGAGAAGGTTTACACTGTTCTTACACTTGCATACATACAATATGTAAAAATGACAACGTGCGACTAAAACGGGTTCATTATTCTTGTTAAATGAAGAAACTGCAACTTATGGATAGACAAGTATTTCCTCCTACATGTTTCCTAGAGCGATTGCCGGTCAAAAAACGTAGGAAAAATAGGAGATTTGGGTATGAGTATAACAACCCCATCCCATGAAAGAAAACCTTGCTTAAAAAGTCCTGACCAGATGAAATTACTAAGATCTGTATTTGAATTCGAAGTCTATAATTGCAGAGGAGCAATGACACAGTATGGTGATAGCTGCGATTCTTCCCGGAGTCATGAGGCCTATGCCCTCTCTAACAAAATGCGACAATAATATAGCTTCATGGAATGTCAGCCTAGCGTGTGGGAACGGGAGAACCACTCAAGTAACTGCGAATGTTAGAAAACACAACTTGGTGTTGTTCAGAATAAGTGAAACCGTTGAATGCAAGCTGAAAATGAAATGATTAGCCACAGGAGAGGTGCTATTTCACTCTGATCATGGGGCAGAAAATGATTTAATACATACAGGGAGCTGCTCTGATGCTTTACAAAGAAGCACGAAGAGCATTTATAAGATAGGGATCTCGTGAATTCAGAGTCATCCTTATAAACAAAGAAGGAGCAGGTCAGAACGAATGATATTCAGTGCTAAGCAACCACTAACGACAGCTATGAACGCAATAAAGATCAATCTTTTGAGCAGTTGATAATAGAGAAGTGACCAGTCAAAGATCTGACCATGTTAAGTAAGGAAGTAAACGCCAAAGCTGGAATGGAAAACATTGAGTACGAAGATATCATAGTGCCGCATGGACTGAGAGAAAGGAAAATAAATGCGGGAGCAAAGAATACATAGAACAGCCTGGATGCCGCTAGGTGGTTTGAAGTTTGCAGATTATCTATTTTTTTATATTTCATACACTGTAACAAATTAAGGTGAAGACAGCAAGTGCAGCAACAGCCTCTGCAGCTGTTAGGCTCAACATTCACAAACTAAAGACTAATATTCCGAAGTACAACTCAGAAAAAACCCACGAAATCACACATGATGGAGAAGCTCTAGAACAGGTAAAAACTTTCACGTACCTGGGTGACGTCATTGACAGATAAGAACGATCCATTGCAGGTGTCAAGGAAAGGGTTGAAAAACGAGAGCAGCATTCCTACACTCGAAGAACATTTGGAAATCAAAACAAATGTCAACCAACATCGAAGTCAAAATCTTCAGTATGAAGGTCAACGCAGTCCTACTGTACGGAGCTGGAGCTTGGAGGACTATTACAACGATCATCAAAATGGTACAGGTATTTATAAACAATTGTCTAAGCCAGATATTCAATGTTCGTAGGATGAGCACAATCAGTACTAACCTGTTTTGACAGGAAACAACTCATTTTCAGTTAGAGAGGAAATTAAGGAAACATGCTGGAGCTTATTAGAACATACGTTGTGGAAATCACCAAACGTTCGTCTTATCCCTCCAATAGCAGATGGCAAAATATATATTACTGTGAGCGACATAATCTTCAACAGCTAGTTAGAGTACGGAAGCAGTATTTTCTCCCTCACTCCAAAAAAGATAAGGACACTGGAGCGTATCCAACGGTGAGCCACGAAATCAGTCCGGCGACTCAAATTCGAGCCTAATGAAGAGCGCCTCCAATCACGAAACCTTTTTGTTAGGGCACAGGAGTCCCAGAAGTGACATTTTAATGGCTTACAGCATCCTTAACACTTCTGGACATCTTAAACTTACTTAAGTTTAGCTCAAACACAAAACTTAGGGGTCACACCCAGAAACTGGAGATACAACACAGCAGAGCGGACTGTAAGCACAACTTCTACTCCTTAAGAAATGTTAGAGTTGGACATCGCTGCAGCCTGATCTAGTACAAGCGACTTCCCAGGAGTCCTTAAATAGGAAACGTGACGTATTCTTAAGAAATAAGGATAGTATCCTACTATGATTTACTTATTTCTTTTTCCTCTATTATCGTTAATATATCTAGGTTGATATCTAAGCGTATTGGTGATCCACTGCTACTAGACACAGAAGCCAGTTAAGCGAAAGCTTCTTCTATTCCGTCCACAACCATTTGAACCGTTTTATGACCAACTAATATCTTCCATAGATCTTTGAACTCAAAATCGATAGAAGCATCAAAAATAATGTGAGTAAAGAATCACAAAAAGTAAAATATTTAATTTAGGATTGATAACATAACATTGATCCCTGAGCGATTACCTTTATCTGCCTTTATTCGATGAAGCGGTTGCTTTGTACGCTGTGGAAGGATGGCCGACAAAAGGAAACTGCAAAGTGACATTGAAAGAAACCTCAAGAGAGTACAGGAGGGGAGAACTGCCTTCCAGGTATAGTGTAAATTTATGTAGTGGGACTAGTTATTTAGTAAGATATTAGCTATATACAGTTTATAGTTGGTGAAAATGATATGTCTACCGTCTAAAAACTGTGTTTGTATACATATGTACTGTGTACGTTGCAATAGAAACAACGAATATATATTCACGAGCCATTTAAGTATAAATTTATCTTTGTACGAAACGTAGATCTAGAGTAACTTATAAATCACTCGAGTGATTATTCCAAACACCACAATGAAGCGTTCTTTCATTTATTGTAGTGATAGCTATCATATGGGAACTTATTTTGACATCTATTCATACAAATGTTAGATAGTCAGAAGTTTCAGCTTGCCGTTTATATATATTCATCGACTTTGATAGACCTCGTTTTGCTAAAATAAATAAAGTCACTAAAGTTAAACCTTAATACGTTTTTAGCTAGTCTAGATCATTTATTACCTAGCTATTAGTAAGGCCTCATTTAAGTGAAAGGCATAGTTTACAGTGACGGTGATTGTGTATTGAAAAGTTTCTAGTTTTTTACGTTTATGTTTTAAGAATGATACGCAACATTAATACCTATCCACAAAAACTCATGAATAACTCATAAATTTTGAACTTACATTCCATTACATATTTGCCTCATAACTACTGAGTCGCTATTCTGTATATTTTTCACTGAGCTTGAAACAGCCTGACTGTCAAATAGCTCTTATTCTATATATCCCAATGCAAACAGTATTCATTAGTAACGGAGTTCTTTTGTGTTAAAATCAGCGTAAATATCCGGTCGAAATTTTATGCTTTTTAGAACGTGTTTCTGTATGACCGCAAGTTTTTCTTGGCTCATTTACTGTTCATTTAATAATTGTGGTAGAAGTTTGGTTTCATTTTGTTACAAGGGATAAGATACACTAAGAGCTTTCAAATATCTGACTGCCAACTGACATCTGAAAAATATTTCACTTAACACGCCAGTTGCAACTTTCTTGTCCCAAACTATTTGTATTTTACATGATTTGTATATAGCGCTGTTTATTCGGAAGATCACCTTGTAGTATACTCAACCCTGCATACAGTATACAGCTTACAAGTTATTGAATATTCACGTGTTCAGATGAAAATTAAGTCATTTCTGATATCCAAGCCTTTGAACACTGTATGAAAGCACCACAGTAATTGATCTGTTTCTAGCTGGAGTCACGTACTTCAATTGAAATGCATGTAATTTGACTGGTTGGTCATTCATATGTTTCTAAGACCCAATAGGATATTTTCACTAAGTATCAAGTTATTCCACATTTGTTGATTTGAACATTAGCACTTCACATGGTTAGTACGACAAACTATAGTCGTAAAACTACTATCATTCTGGAAATATCTTTCTACGTTATCGTGGACTAGAAAGTTTCATTCGCTCATGCTCTGATAATAGCACATAAGTCAATCTTGTTCTCAGTTGAACCCTCCCATGACTTTCTAATGCATCTTGTACTCCTATTATTAATCATTCTTTTCTGGTTTAATGCTTCTTTGAACATACAGCCAGTCATAATAATTCAATCTTAATAAATGAAGCCTTATTTCTTGGATCTAAAACCCAAACTATCTTTTGGGGGCGTTTGCCAAACTGGAAAATAGACTTTACTGGCCATGTGCATGCCGTGTCTCTCAAACACAATTATGAAGGTCAAGTTTGAGTATTCTTATAAGTTCAACTAACTTCTGTGGACAATCCACACTGTTCGCTCTTTGCTTATCTTTTGGTTTGTCACCAATTTCTTGTAGTCTTGTCGGTATATATACAACGTTGGCTACTCGAATGTCATATAATTGTCAAAAAGTGGGTAATTTTACCCACTGACAGTTGTAGCATATTTTCATATATTTCCTTTTCCTAATAAATCTAGGAAATACTGGATAAATTTGAAAGTACCAACAATCCGACTCAAAAAGAAAAATTTGAAGGCGATCTAAAAAAAGAGATTAAAAAACTTCAAAGATTAAGAGATCAAATCAAAACATGGATTACAGCTAGTGAAGTGAAAGATAAG
The DNA here is from genome assembly GCF_000699445.3 of Schistosoma haematobium. NCBI lineage: Eukaryota > Metazoa > Platyhelminthes > Trematoda > Strigeidida > Schistosomatidae > Schistosoma > Schistosoma haematobium. Next base: position 45,139,710 of record NC_067197.1, on the reverse strand, counting down.
CGACCATTATTAGAAGCACGTAAGGAAATCGAACAGGATATGGAACGATTTAAAGTAATTGAAAAAGAGACAAAAACTAAAGCTTATTCCAAAGAAGGTCTATTATCAACTGAAGCGAAAAAAGACCCGTTACAGAAAGAAAAAGAAGAATTAGATGATTGGTTAAAACAATGTATTAGTTCATTAAATACACAAACAGAAAAATATGAGTTTGAGATTGAAAGCTTATCAAATAATACTAAAAAGAAAAGAATAGATAAAGAAACAGCTTCAGCAATCGATGAAAAACGTCAACGTTTAGAGATGTGTTGTTTTCATGTTGAAAAACTTGAAACCATTATGCGTTTATTAGATAATGAACGATTAGATTGTACAAAGGTTAGATCTATTCAAGAGTCTATTGAATATGTGATCGATTGTAGTGATAATCAGTCTATGTTTGACTTTAAGAATATTTATGATGATTTATGTTTGGATGAGTTAGGTGATTCTACTGGAATAACTGCAGCACCAGGCACTGCAACAGGAAATCAAGAGCATGATTTAAATGGTGTAATTACCCCCGGTACTACACTGGTAAATCAACGAGTAGGGAGTGATGATGCTGGCTCTTCAACTTCGACTCAAACAAGTGCATCAAATAATACAGATTCGTCTGTCACTCATCCTGGGTCATCGGCATCATCCAATGCGTCTTCTTCCCGAGAACGTGCTAAAAGTGATGATAAAGTCTCCTTGTTACCACATGTATCCGCTTCTTCTACTAGTACACCTATGAAATCTTCAAATACACCAGGTTCATCGGGCAAACAAAAACCCGCTGCTTCAATTAATCAAACTGCTCCTGCTCTTATGTCCCAAGTTGTTGCTGGCACTCCTAATAAATCTGGAAAGTTGAACGCAAATAGTCATTCAACATCAAACAGTATGACAATCGTTGCCGAGATAGGCCCGGCCAAACCCTCTAGTACTATAGATTCTCAGGTCGTTGTTGACGATCTTGCTCGAAACCAGAAGAACGAAACCACCCAAAAACATAATGACCGTCCCAATACAGTTACAACAAATCCTCAGTTACAATCACAGATAAAAAATGGCCCCAGTGACGATAGCAATTCATTAACACCTTTCCCCTCTGTTTCAGGAACAAATTCAACGTCTACAGCACCTAGTCTTGCATTTTCCGCCTCTCATGTAAAGGAAGATTCTTCTGTGATCAACAGTCGAGAAGAATTACTTGCGCCATGTCAACCGTCATGTGTTTCCAACTCAATAAATTCTTCGTCACCTATTCCACTGCGAAGTATGTCATCTGAAGTTAGCAAAGCTTCAGGTGTTACTAATGCTTACAACAATTCGATGCTTTCCACTTCTACAGACGAAAGCTCTGAAAACGTAAATCGTACTCCTCCCAGTCTATATTCAACGGCTATGCTAGCTGCTTCTCAGGATAAACAATTGTCATCCCTACTCGCTTGCTCTCAACATCCATCTTTAGGACGTGCAGGTTCGAATTCTGTTGTGGATCCGTCACTTTCTGCAATTTCCTTGTCCAGTAAATTTCACTCAACATCTGGTGTTTCATCTTTACCACTTCCTTCAACTGTCATATCTACAACCAATCCTCAAGTACAGTCCTCTTATTTGGGACTAGACAGCCAACTATCTAGTATACAACCGTCTTTACATTCTCAACAAATAAAAAATCAGAATAGTCCTGTTCATGCTCATATGCATCCACGTGATGCTGCTGCTCCCTTCCGTAACAGAAATTTGGACAAACCCAAAGGAGCTGTACCACAAGAGGTAAGTTCATTTTTGTCTTCTCCGTTCCGATCCATTTCTCATATGTCCTGGTCTTTCTATGGATTTTTGTTTACATCACTGCATTGATTTAGTCTTAACCAACCTAACGTGATTGCGCAATGATTCGAGCTGTCACAATAATATTTCATTAAGATGAAAAAAAAAACAAAAAGGCCCAGCCAGTACAAACGGTTAATTTCATTAGAAAATACAATGCTTCTACCATCCACTATAATCAATCCATAGATTTTATCGCAAGAATACCATCTTGTGGTGCCACACAAGCCGATAAGTGTTTTAAAATGGTAAACAAAAGTTCACTCACTCCTCTATTTTCTAGCAATTATATACTACTAGAAGGAGAAGGAACACTTCAGGTTTCTTTCCCTAAATGCCCTGGACGGCCAAGGGTTTATTTTTTTATTTGGACACATAAATATTGGTACAAAGGGGTACTGAATACATATGCGCCACACAAGTCACTTGGTTTGGGTGTGGAGAGTTAGCTCTCTCTCTCTCGAAATCCTCTCACACGGACACTTATGTATCTGCTGCCAGAGAAGTTCTACTCATTGCCTACTCATCGCGGGGTTGTTGTTTACGAAATTGAGAAAACGAAAAGCAAATGCCCGGCGCTTTAACCGGGTTGATAAACATGAAGAGTACCTAGGGGAGTTGGAAAACCCTGATATTAATGTTTCGTATGTTTTGAGTTGACGTGGTTTTGCAAAAAAGAATTCGATATTTCATTTTAAATTCTCAGGTTGTGGTTGACCAAAAAACACTACTCTAATTTGTTTGGTTTCAGTTCACACTCGTGAGAATCATTATTATAATATTAAAGACGATTTGTTATCAATAGTCTATTCAATCCTGTAAACCATAGTTCTGGTTTTAGTTATCCATTAAAAATTCCTCTCATAGTATTGATGAAAGGTATTGTAGTGAAACTCCAGGGTAAACATTCGTTTTCTATATGTCACAGTCATGGATCACTGATATGTAAGTATCTTAATATTATCGACATCTTACTATCAAATCATCCGAAAGTTAGTTATCATGAAATACCTATCAACATTACATTAGACTGTTAAACAAATTGTTATATTTGTAATATTTCTTGAAACACTACAGATTCATTCATGGTGGAAAAACCACAGTTTATAAAATCATTATACGAGTAGCCTTTTACCAGAATCCTAGTGTTTGTTTTGGTAAACTTTTTGGCAAACAAAGCCTTGATATGCACGTATATTTAATCGTATTCGTTAATCCTAAGTTGGTTTTTGCTACAAATTTTCAGTAGGATAAGAACCGGAGGTTGCTAAGTAACTGTTTTATCCCAGTTTGAAACTTATCAATAATAAATCCTTCCACTCATAAGAGCTCGAATTCAAGAGATTCAGTTATCCGTATGTCCGCATTACCATTTAGACCAATGAGTCGTAATTGATTTCTACATATTTACCAACTTTAGTCACTCGATTATACTATATGGAGCTGGGTTCAAACCCTATATTTGAAAGTCGAACACCTTAATCATTGATTCGCCGCTCCATCATCTAGTACTATCAAACAAGATCATGGGTAAGCACTGTTGATGAGCCTCTCACTAGGACGAACTATCTATCTATCTATCAATCCCTAACTTCTAATGATTTCGAGCTATTTTTCAAACGACTTTTAAATTGAACGAATCTCGACAGACTTATATAATAGAAAAATATGTTGTTTTAATCTTTTAAACATACATTGGAACTCTACTAATAATTCTCTAACCTTATTGATTTTAATCGAGGTGTCGGTAGTTCGATTTTCTAAAATATAAATAATACTTTCTGTCTAAATATTTGCCTACATTTGAATTAACCATAGTAAATTAGGGCTTATTGATAAAGATGATGAAATATATTTTTCTAGCATACTTGGAAATTATCAAGTTAGCAATAGCATTTAAATTGTTAATGACAAATATAAAGTGTATTATATGATATATGATAATAAGGATCTTATGAATAGGTTTCTCATTTTGTGTTTTTGTTATAACTTGTGGCTTGTGTGCCCTGCTAATGTATAACGTAACGATACCGCCAATTAGAGAGCAGTGACTTATCGATCGGATCAATGACGCGTAAACCCGTATGAACAGTCTAGAGTCCTTATTGATCCTGCTTTCCGTCTAGCCCAGCCAGTTAAGTACAGAACACCAATCTCAGCCTCTGAGATATGAATCATTTATTTCAAACATACTGGGTTTATATACCATTCAGACAGACCAAATCGTACCAATAAAATAGGACACAACATTTGCACAAGATTTGGCCAAATGGTCCCGACCGTTGTTGCTACCTTGACGTGGTGGTCGGGCTTGCCTATCGTGATGAAGCAACCGAGCTATACTGGCTGGAACAACCGTTCCTCAAGGTTTTACCATGTCAGATAGGTCGGTTGAAGAGTGGTAAGACTAAAAGCAACAAACCCAATGTCCGAAGGCGAAGGCCTTCAGCTACTCTACAACTACCTTCCATTACCAGGCAATGTGAATGGAACATTGAAGTAGGTCCCCCGAGTCTAACTGAAGTCCAAAAGGCTATAGTTAATCTGAAACGAGAAAGGGCAGCTGGTCCAAATGGATTGGCTCCAGAGGTCTTTAAGGATGGTGGTCCAATTTTGGCGATTAGGTTGACTAATATTTTAGCTAAAATCTGGGAGTTAGACGTTATGCCATTTAACTGGTCACAATCACTTATCGTCCCAATATATAAGAGAGGGTCAAAATCATCCTGTGACAGCCATAGAGGGATTAGTTTAACTAATATAATATCTGAAATACTAGCCTCGATAATTATCAGACGCCTAACTAAGACTCGTGAACTGCAAACACGAGAGAATCAAGCTGGCTTCAGACCTGGTCGTGGCTGCATCGACCACATACTCACCATTCGTCAGGTTCTAGAACACAGGCATACTTATCGGCGTCCGACAATGGTGGTCTTTCTTGACTTAAAAGCAGCATTTGACTCGGTAGACCGCGAGATTCTGTGGCGGTGTCTGTCATTGAAAGGCGTACCTCAGAAGTACATAAACCTTGTGAAGGCTCTTTACTCGAACACTACTAGTCGAGTCAGAGCTTATGGCGAACTGTCATATGCTTTTGCAACCTCAAGTAGTGTCCATCAAGGATGTCCACTTTCTCCATTTTTGTTTAACTTCATCATAGACCTACTGATGAAAATAACATTCTCGTCGACTGAATTCTCGGGCATTGATCTCCTTCCAGGAGGTCCACTTATCGACTTAGAATACGCAGATGATATAGTCCTGTTTGGTGAAGACGCTGATAAAATGCAGAGCCTTTTGGTAGCACTAAGCAACAATGCCAGAATGTTTGGAATGCGCTTCTCTCCCTCTAAATGCAAGATGTTGCTTCAGGACTGGTCTGCATCAACACCTGAACTAAGGATAGGGAGTGAAGTAGTCGAACGCGTCGACAACTTCACTTATCTTGGAAGTCTGATCAGCCCTAATGGGTTGGTATCGGACGAAATCTCAGCACGGATTCGAAAAGCTCGTTTGGCTTTTGCCAACTTACGTCACCTTTGGCGAAGGCGAGATATCCGTCTATCAATAAAAGGACGAGTATACTGCGCGGCAGTCCGTTCTGTTTTACTTTACGGCAGCGAAACATGGCCTTTAAGAGTAGAAGACATCCGTAAGTTACTAGTATTTGACCACAGATGCCTTAGAAATATTGCTGGCGTCTGTTGGGTTCACCAGATAAATAATAGTGAGGCTAGACGCAGGGTATCAGGGAAGGATGGTAAATCAGTTGGTGAGGTTGTTAATCTTCATCGACTGAAATGGTTGGGCCACGTGTTACGTATGCCTGAACACCGATTACCACGACGTGCAATGCTAACCGGTGTTCGGGATGGTTGGAAGAAAGTTAGGGGCGGCCATACCAAAACGTGGCATCAGTGCTTGAAGTCACTAACTTCTAGTCTGAGCCATGTTGGTAGATGCAGACTACTTTGTTGGGGTCCGCGTGACTATCGTAACCAATGGTTGTAAACTGTAAGTGACATGGCTCAAAATCGATCACAGTGGTATAGGTGTATACACTGTCTATCTTCTCTTAAACTAAGACATTAAAATCGCTTCATATCTTTCTTTCTACGTAGTAATTCTTTCTTCCTGTACTGTATTTTTTATATGCAATCTTTCTTTTATATATTACCACCACTGGATTAACTACTATGAATTCGCTGTTCATCTTGGTGTACTAATGAGTGAAGTATGACAACTTGGACCGATGCATATATGTGCTTGTTCTTACGTTGTAGCTGACTGACTGACTGACTGAATCCATATACACATGAATAAATAAGAATATCATAACCATTATATTTAATACGCCTAAAAAAGATGTATTTTTCCTTTTTGCTATTTCTATTAACTACTTTGATATATACATTATAGAAATACAATATATTGATTAAGAAATCCGATTATAATCTACCCCTGGTTTTACTTTGTTTAACGGAAATCAATAAATTTAACCTATTCTCCGTATGTTTTTCTAATCGTCTTTGTTGTTGTTGTTATAGATCAATATAATCTAATTGTCATTTTTCTTTTTAGGCTTAATGAAAATTACAAACAATTATGTCTTATTTTAGAATCTATTCATATGATATTAGAGATTTATTATTATTATTATTATTTTTAGTTACATTCACACTACTTAGATTATAGATTTGATGTTTTATTTATTACCGCCTATCAATTAAGATCTGATTGTGTTACTAGGGTTTCACTTATTATTATTATTATCTCTAACATCTTTTTATCTCATATGGTTTTTAATTGTAAAAATTATGGAGCAGTGGCTGAATGGTTAAATGGTGGCCCCCCAAGTGCCCTGGTACGGCCGAGGGTGGGGAGAGTCAGCTCTCCCTCTTGAAATGCTCTCACATGGTTACGTGTATACAGTCATTGTCGAAAAAGTGCTACTCACTGCCTTCTTGAAGTAGGGGGTGTTATTTACGAATTTGAGAGGACGAAAAGCGAATGTCCGGTGCTTTAACCGGGTTGGTGGATATGGAGGATCCACCTAGAGGAAGTTGGGAAACCTTTATTTTGTTGGGGTTTTGTTCTCTGATCTGGATGGTTTGATCGTGGAGCTTCTACCTGAAGTTTGTGCTGTTGATATCGTTCAGAAGAACGATCACTCACCTGAGCTACAAAACCCTGATTCCAAACCAATGATGCACTTGGGCTCTAGGATCCTGAAGGAACAAATGGCGTGTAAACCAATTATTAATCACTGGCTACTATGAGACTGCATGTCCTAAAGTTCCTCCACTGCCTTGTAGATCAGACCTTTAGGTTGAAGGCTCGGAGTGTGGGCACCTAAGAAAACCACCTGCTTCTGTTTGGGCACCCTGGCAGTATCACAGCCCACACACAAATCAAGTGACTTGTGTGGCGCATATGTATTCGTTGCCCCTTTGTACCAATATTTATGTGTTTAAATAATAAAAGAATGATTAAAATGTTCGTTCTCAACCGATAGGTCTCAGATTCGAACCTTGTTCGACTCAGTTTGGTAGTATCATTGAGTCTTGCATAGAAAGAATATGGTTCGAAGTCGGAATGCATATAAACTTGTGTTTTGTAAATGACTTAATATATTTATTTATTTACTTGAACACATAAATATTCGTACAAGGGGGCACCAGATATATGTGGCCACACTGGTGCGTGTAGTTTCAGAAAAGCTCTTTAAGTATTCGTATTTGAGGGTAGCATTCAATTTTCAACCAATCAGTGGCTCGAGAACGTTTAGATAGAACCGAGTTTCCACCATATGCAAGCTGCTGTATAAGTCGAAAAATAAGGATACACAAAGTGGGAATAAAAGAGGGTGAATAAGTGACGTAGTAAATAATAATAATAATAATAATAGTGTGAATTGTTTGACTGTTAATCGAAGCGAGAATAGTATTTTCAGTAAATTTCGTCATTTCATTCTATTTGTGTGTGGGCTGTGATACTGCCCGGATGCCCAGACCGAAGCAGGTGGTTTTCTTAGGGGGCCACACCTCGAGCCTTTGATCTAAAGGTCTGACCGACAAGGCAGTGGAGCATCGTAAGGAAATGCAGTCCCATGGTAGCCGGTGGCCAACAATTGGTTCCTTCAGGATACTGGGGCTCATGTGCACCATGAGTTTGGAATGAGGATTTTCTAACTCCCCTATGTGGACTCTCGGTGCTCACCAACCCACTTAAAGCCCAGGAAATTCGCTTTTCGTCCTCTCAATTTGGTAAACAACACCCTCGCCACGAGAATGCAGTGAGTCGGACTTTCTTGGCACAGGCTATATACGCGTGGCCATGTGAGAGCATTTCGAAAGGGAAAGCGGTCCCTCTCCACTCTCGGCCATACTAGGGCATTTGGGAGCCATCTATTTGATATGTGGATAAAATGTGATCAAAATTTGTTCTTTTTTTATGAAATTGAATGATCTTGGTAATTGAATAAATCTATAATTATCTATTTTATTGGTCACAATGAATATTAACCGATTAAATAGATAAAAGCAGAAAGAAAGAACGAAAGAAGGAAAGAAAGGGATTGTTATAATCTCTTTAGTTAAGAGTTGAATTCTCAGGTCAATTCACTATCAATCAATTTAGTGTATGAATATCATAAACAAAGTTTTAAGTTATTTTATTATTCATAAGATTTGATTGGTATATCTCTAGAATATTTGGATAGTTGTAAGCTTTAAAACCTATTATTCGTATATGATTTCGTGGCATATATCTTAAAGACCCTAAATGCCCTGGTATGGACGACGAAATGCTCTCATATCGCCACGTGCATAGAACTACTGCTAGGGAAGTACTACTGATTGTCCTACACACAAATCAAGTGACTTGTGTATCGCATATGAATTTGGTGCCTCTTTGTACCAATATTTATGTGTTCAAATAGAAATATATCTTGAAGCTCCACGAGTTTCTTACGAAAATTTAGGTTCTTTTTATTCAATGCTACCATAAGATATTACTACTTTCGTATTTTCATTAATTATCTAATTCATTTGCCTTAGACAAATGCGTGTATTTAGCTTCAAGCCACTCTCCAAATCTAAGAATTGATGATATTACCTGGTAGTCCAAATCCTTCGGAAACAATGATGATCAAACACAGAGAGTCGTGTAACATCCTCAACTCGGAGAGGCTAGGTTTCACAAGCATAGAGCAAAACTGCTCTCACCGACGCGTTGTAGATCCGACCTTTTACAACCAGACTGACATCACGAAGGCGCCAAAGATGGCCCAGACTGGCATAAGCCGCTCTGGATTTCATTATACATGAATCGATCTCACCACTCAACAACTACATAAAGATAATTTGAATGACAAGCTTATCAGTTGTTTGTTTATAATAATGTAAAAGTGTTTAGTATACCATATCTTTGACTTTTGAATTCTTACGTTTACATCCCAATTTATCCCCAGTGACTAGTTAACTTGATTCCTCCTATTTCTCTATACCCTCCCTTAAATAGTTAATGAAGTTTTTTTCTACTATTTTTCTTTGTTCTGTGGAATGTTTTGTAAGAATATGTCATCTATGTCTAATATTGTAATGATATATTTCAACGCTTGAACCTTATTGTCTTGTATACGTTTTTGATTTATTTAAAGTGTTACTTAAATTGTCTATTTATAAGTTTCAATAGATGAAATCATGAGTCAATTGAAGCTAGACCACCATGGAAAACCAGGAAGCACTGGACGGCCGTTTCGTTCTAGTATGGGACTCCTCAGAAGTGGTGATCTGGCTTCAATTGACTCATGATTTCAACTATTGAGATTTCTAAAATCTCCGAAAAACCCCTTTTGATATTTATAAATTGTTAAACATTACTTTAGATTGTCTATACCTCCATTCAATAACTCCTAGTTTTTATCCCTATCATCGTCACTTTTCTTTATGTAACAGTGAATATCGTTAGAAAAAAGGAGCTAAATTGTAGTATAATTGCAGTGAACAAGAACACGACTGGGGATAATTGGATGTATTTGACAAGAAGTTACAGAGCATCTCATTAACATCTGAGGACCATCTAGTGTAAATAATTAATTTGCAGAATATCAATCCATCGTCTCAATCTAAACTGTTCCTTTTGTATATATTAATCCATTGTCTCAGATTTCATTGTTTATGCATTTTCATACTAATCGCGTTCCGTTCCTATTCTTTCCTTACCGATTCTCTACTGTAATACATTCTATGCCTGACCATCGTTATATACTACTTATATGGATATAAGTAACCCACACCACACTACTGCATTATATTAATCTCTTGCGCTATTTCCATACTATCGTGCTAGTGTGGTATGACCACTTGAACAAACACCCAAGTCAGACTATGTATGTTGATGATGCCTTTCTTGATAAAATCAGTATAATTTGATATGGAAATATAGTACAAAAGTGAATGAATCCAAGATTCTCAACTGGAATACATTCTATGCCTGACCACCTTTATATACTACTTATATGGATATAAGTAACCCACACACTTGACACTTGATTATCTTACCACATTTTTATGTTTTGTTTGTTTTTTATAGTTTTTTTTAATGCTGAAAACTTTATAGTCTAATACTTTCCTTTTTTTTCTTACTACAAACAAACAATCAAACGAACCAAACAATCAAACCAACAAACAATCAATCAAACTGAAACAAACCAAACAACCATCATTCAAACGAAACGAACAAACCCAACAAACAAACAATCAAACCAATCAAACTGAAACCAACCAAAAACAAACACATATAGCTTCTTTTACAACTTCAAGCATTAGAAAGTGGTTATCGTCGTTTACCACATTCATGTGATACAGAGAAATCTCGTATGATTATATGTAAAAATCCAATTAATTGTCCAAATTATTATCCACGTGAACCATTAACTGGTACTGATAATGAAGAATATTATATGAAATTAGATGCACAAACATTATTTTTTATATTTTATTATTTTGAAGGTACTAAAGCACAATATTTTGCTGCTAAAGCATTAAAACGTATGTCATGGAGATTTCATACAAAATTTATGATGTGGTTTCAACGACATGAAGAACCTAAACAAATTACTGATGAATATGAATCTGGTTCATATATTTATTATGATTATAGAACAATGAGACAACGTAAAAAAGAAGAATTTATGTTTCATTATAGTTTTTTAGAAGATAAAGATTTTTAAACTAAACAACTTCTTGTTATTGTTGCTGTTGTTGTGATTTATCACATATCTCTAACCCTTGAACAACATGAGGAACTGTACAATTGACTTGTGTATTGTATAAAAAAAGGAGAGAGGGGGGAAGAATAGGTGCTTTCAAATTTGTTTGTTTCTTTGTTTGCATTTGTTTGCTATTTCATTGTGTAATTCTCTCGTTTTCTTTTCTTTCCTTTTATTTTTCCCTCCCCTCCTCTCCCCCTCCCTTCTCCATTTTCCTTCAGTTATTACATAAATGCAGCTATTTACAATCTTTTGAACTGTTGATTCATTCTTCTCTCTTTTGTTGTTGTTATTGTGTGTATAACATTATTATTATTAATATTGATAATTATCAGTGATATTATTAGTACCAATATATATAATATTATTTATCAGTGTTTCGTCGCTCAAAATTCTTTCTTCATCAAGTGTAAATCAATCAAATTCATAGAAGTAATTAGTCAATCACAAATCTTTATTATTTCCCAATGTGTATATGGGTGTCTCTTTTTTTCTAATCTTTTGTCTTTATCAATGAATTGTGTAGAAATTGTTTTCTTTTTTGTTGTTGTTGGATTAGTGTAATTTCTCCGCTTCGTTTATAGTCAGAACTTATATATATATATATGTATGTATGTATATTGTGGTGTATATGTAAATGTGCATAGAAACAACTGAACTGCATTTAAAACACATACTCGATATATATGTATATTTTTTTTCACTCCAAATCAATAAAGTTCTCTTTTTTTTGATTTTTTTTCTCTCTAAAGAAAGAAGAAAAAGAAACAATCGATAAATGCAAATAAATATTACATAGAAATACTAGTTCTGTCTTTTATTGTTGTTGTTATTATTATTATTTCTTATGTATATATATATATGTATATAACTTTGCCATCTAATAGATTATTCAGTATGTTTTGATAAGTTTCAATTCACTTAGCATTATTATACTTGAATGTATTAATTGATATCTTTAGGACTGGAATTGATCAATCTCTTATAAGTGATTGTCATTTCATTCTGTTTGTGTGTGAGCTGTGATACTGCCCGGGTGCCAAGACTGAAGCAGGTGGTTTTCTTAAGGGGTCACACTCCGAGCGTTTGATCTAAAGGTCTGACCGACAAGGCAGTGGAGCATTGTGAGGAGATGTATTCCCATGGCAGCCGGTGACCAACAATTGGTTTCTTCAGGATACTGGAGTCCATGTGCACCATTGATTTGGGATCCGGTTGAATCGCCGAACATTCGCTTTTCGTCCTGTCAATTTCGTAAACAACACCCCTGGTAGAAGGCAGTGAGTAGGACTTCTTTAGCGGAGGCTGTATACGCGTGGCCATGTGAGAGCATTTCGAAAGAGAGGGCGGGCTCACTTCACTCTTGGCCATACCAGGGCATTTGCGGGCATATGTGGATCCTGTGCAAATTGCCTCGATATAGCCTTAAATCACAAGTATTATAAGGAAAGATGAATGGTGGCTAAAAGTGGAATCCAGGATGCACGTTTTGTCTTATCTTGGGACTCGTCGGCTACATGTTCTTGCATCTCAGAGTTGTTGTTCATTTTGGAACTCGGACCCTGTACCGTTCGGTTCAAACGCTATCGCGTTATACACTTAACTACTGATTTCTGATAGCTACTTGCTTGTGCAATGGGGTGAAGTTTAAATTCACTTAATATTATTTTACTTGGATCTTTACATCTATATTTAAGACTGCAATTGATCAGTATCTTATTGTCATATATGTGTACTGTGCGTATTACCACGATATTGTCTTAATTCACAAGCATTGTAAGCAAAGATAGATGGTGGCCATTAGTGGAATCTAGCTAGGACGCGGTTCCGTACTAATTGTGACTAGTTAGTTGAATGTGCCCACACCGCAGAGTTGATATTCACTAACCATCTTTGCTTATAAAAGTTGTCAAATAGTCAAGACTCATGAGTTTGATTATAAACCATTTAAACATCAAAATTAAAACACGAATTTCAGCGAAGGGATCTCTTTTCAACGAATTTATTATCAAGCTGTACAATCGTATATATATGAAAATTTTGTTTTTGTAAAAGTACTAATTCCGTGAGGAAATGTGAACACAGTTAATATAAAGGTTATAAACCATTTGTCAATTTCGTATCACCCAAGATATTCAGTCAGTCAACTACAACGTAGGACCAGGCACATATATGGATCGGTCCAAGTTGTCATACTTCATTAACACAGCACATACCCACAAACCTCAATATGTTAATGTAGATTTCTTATTTGTTGTACTACTGAAGTTGTGTACCTTTAAAGGCTGATGTTCTTTGTCCAAATAAACAATTAAATCACTGACTAGGATAACAAAGATGAATACATATTAATGACTAAGTGTTATTCTGTTGGGGACGTTAGATCTCCAGAACTCACTTGGGAAAGGACCTAATTCTGTAATTTTATTTAGAAAATTTGAATTTCCTTGGTTCCGCGCCAAAAGCGCTCTTGTCACCTACATGTCGTATTTCCCAGTGGGAAGTTACTTATATGCTGTTTGTCCATTGCGTCTTTTAGTATGCTATTTGGTAACACTCCCCAAGGACGGTTTTATACTGTATATATACGTTTTGAATTGTGTTTGTTGTTATCCCTCGTTTCTGGCTGTTTGCAGAATATACTTCCTCATTCCAAGCTTGGACTTCTCCCTCTAGTTAGCGGGGCTGGGACGCATCAATAGCTAGCTTCCTGGTCTTTGGTCACCGAGTCTTGTTTCTCGTTCGCAGATTAAGTGAACTCGTTATAGCTTCAACCCTAGCATATTAAAAAATAGTGATGAATCAATCAGAATCGAGTAAGTGGATTCTCACGCTAATCATAGAAGTGACTGAATTGTATGGAGTTCCAATTGTTTAAAATTCTTTTTTTGTTGTTGTCGTTACCATAAAGTAAAAGTGATAGCTTGATAACGTACGTCAAGTGGTTACTTTATGGAATACAGTTTGTACAATAAATGATTGTTTCAATTTACTTTCTTACTGGTAATACCTGAGTTGTTAAAGTAGATGATGTTTTCACTCATGACTTCTCTCCTAACTTTTGAATAAATTAGTATGAAGTATATTATACTTAGATCTTCCCATTGATGTCTTTAGGACTGGAATCGATCAGTCTCTTATAAGCATATGTGGATCCTGTGCAGATTGCTTCGATATAGCCTTAATTCACAAGTATTATAAGGAAAAATAGATAGTGACTAGTAGTGGGATCCTTGTTCGAGTTCGGCGTTAACATGAACTCTGAGATACAGGTGCATAATGCTGACAAGTCCCAAATACGACAAAACATGCATCCTGGGTTCCACTGCTAGCTACTATTCATCTTTGCTTAAAAACCATTGAAATCTTGTATAGTGGTTTTTGAGCAGTTGACTCTGGATTCATACGTCCAAAGTACATACCTCATTTTACTTTATTGAAAAGTTACGTCGTATCACTGCAATCCTTATAAAAAGTGTAGCTGAAAGCCGAACACATAAGCATTGTCTTGATAAATGAGTTAGCTTTCTGGTCAAAACCATGCTAAAACTATTTATTGTAATTAAATAAAACTAGTTATTCTTTGTGATTGAGAATGCTAGTTGTATAATAAGGGATTCCAGCAGGATGATTCTTTCTACTAATTAAAAGAAAAGCGTAAAAGTCAGCGATTTATCCTGTTCTTTTATGATACATTTATTCAACGTGATTGTTTGTCACACGAACATCATGTAGACATACTGTGGATACAGTTGATTGTTAGTGTTATGGGATTGTAGTAGTTAGGTGTTGTTGTTACGTGTTTAGATATCACGGTGTTGATTGATTACGATAGTAGAATTCAATGAATTCTTAGATGTCGACAGTCATAAGTATCTAGATTATGAAATGTAAGCCATGTTAATGGAGTCTGAGTGATTGATTATTGAACATCTGTAAAATATTAAATGAAAGTACTTTGTGATTCCACGTATTCTTTGTTTAAGTATAACTGCTTAACATGCATAAACTGAAATGTTAGCTTGTTGCGATTTCAGTGTACTGATAAGCAAACTTCCTACTGTCCGATATGTTCTGTGGGCAACTTGAGTGACAGGAAAAGCATATTGTAAACATCTTTTACTTTCTTAAATTGCGAAATGCCACTTCAAAATTGTCGTGTGCTAATAATTTGTCTGTTCATACGAAGTGGAGTAGTCGAGAAGATCATTCATCCAGGTTGTTTTGATGATTTCTAAACATTGATGATTAAACATTTCATCTCAAGTACAAAAAATCTGTTTAGCTTCTGCAAATGTATATCACGATTGCAGTAACTAACTATCTGTTTGTCTATCAAATGCAAATTATACTGCTCAACATTCTTCGAAGTATTGACCGTCTATGATTGACTCTCACCTGTTGAGAAATCAAGCAATGTCAGAAATGCATCCATTCCTTATTTTTTCACAGAAATCTTAAATTTAAAATTGTTTATTTTATATTTTTCATTCTCTACGTTCATTCACATAACCTTCGAACTACATTCCCCACGTTTGGTTTTTCACTATCAATGGTATTATTTCTTCATTATACCTTGTTATTTTGAACACTGCCCATGTAAAATGTGACAACCTGGATTTATATACACTGAATAGAGTCATACGTTATTGACCAGTGATGATTTAATTCTATGAAAGTTACTAAAGTCACATCTATTCAATTAACTATCAATGTTCATAATTTCAATCTATGCTTGACTATGTGTGTGTGTGTGTAGCATTGTAGTGTGGCGTCGAGTCGCGGTCGACTATGATCACCACTACAAGAAGGTTGCGTACCAGATATCAGAAGGCGATTGAAGGTTGTATCGAGATATATTTGTTGGCAATCTCGTGGTATTGAAAGAATACCGAGATCGTGCCAAAGGACTATAAGCGGAATCACTGAGCAAACGTAAGTGCGTGCAAGGTCACAAGCAACGGAAGAAGGTATGTCTTTAGTACAGTTAAACAAACAAATACAATAAGACAATCACTGGTACAATTGGTCATAATAACAATTGTTTCCATTAAACCAGTCGTGTTCTCTCGGTAAAAGTAGGTCACCACAGCATCATCCAATTCGTTGATCACTTCACAATTCGTCAATTTCTAGATCCATTGTCCTACGTAGATTCGGACTTCAGTTGTATTATTACATCAAATTAGTGTATATTTTTCTTAAACCCTTTCAAACGTGTTATTTTATAAGATGGGTAGGTCTATCAGTTGTATTTATAATGACTTTATTTGATGAGCTTTCTAAGTTAGGTAATTTAACTTGGAATTGTTTATTCGACGTTGAAGCTGTCATTCACACGTAACTATTTGTTTGTTTTGGTGATCTTTAAAAGCTTTCTTAACATGCGATACCCATGTATTGTTAATTGAACACTAGATTCGGTTGCTAAGCTCTTCTATTAACCCTCAGGTTAAGTCTACACAGAGACTTGAATACGACAGAAAATATGCGAAACATGTGAGAAACGCTTTGATCCACAGGTTTGTTTATGTACAAAAAATCTACGATATTTATAGCATTTTAGATAGCCTTGTGCTTCCAGAAGATTACGGAACGCTATTAATCACAGTAGCTGTATAAGTAATCATCCAATCAGAAACTCAACATGTGACATTTCACTTTCTAGATGTTTCTGGCAAAACTTCTACTGAATGCTGATGAGATGAGATGCTTCTCAGTGTTTGCAGAGCCCTTCTTTTCAAGGAGCTTTTCTGGATCTCCCTAACATAATCTGGCGAGACTATAACTTATGGACGGACCAATCAGGTGTAAGATAACAGATCTCGGATTTTAGCGCGAAATTCACTCATCTATTTGCCTAAACGGATTTATGGCATTATAGCGGATGTCAGTTCGTGATGAAAACCCCAAATGTAGTTCCTACCTCTAACCACCAACTGTAAATCATAATTTTAATTCCTTACACAGGTTCATAACGCTCATTTGGCCCTGGTTGTTAAGTGGACACTCTCAAGGTCAGTATAGCGTCGCTCAAAGGTCCTCCATGAATTATAGTCTCATCCATAACCTTAGTAACTTATTCTTTGATATGCTTGAATGCTATTACGAGTTCACCTTACTCGGTAAACGGAACAAAG
The DNA here is from genome assembly GCF_000699445.3 of Schistosoma haematobium. Lineage (NCBI taxonomy): Eukaryota > Metazoa > Platyhelminthes > Trematoda > Strigeidida > Schistosomatidae > Schistosoma > Schistosoma haematobium. The sequence goes on along the minus strand of NC_067197.1, from coordinate 45,122,430 downwards.
GTCAAAGATACAGTGACACAATAGGCTATTCTAATCCGTTGTTCACGACCCTGCTAACTAGATCAAGAAGTCTCGATAAGGCGTAGGGATTGTATTCTAAAAGCACCCAGAAAATATGAGGTCACTAAGCACACAAATCAAGCATATTTATAAAATGATGGAAACGCCCTTGGGAGAGCCACAAAATAACGTTCTAAACAAATCCGTCAACCAATGACAGTCAAGAATTTCCGAATGGGAAATGTAAGCTGTAGGTTAACTAAGCGTCTCTTGGCACCAAAAAGTAAAATTCAAATCTTCAGAATAAAATTACAAAATCAGAACCTTCTCCAAGTGAGTTCTGGGGATCTAACGTCCTCAACAATTTTCTAAGTTACTGTACCGACTTCTTGATATACGAAGATTAATGTATGGAACTGATTGGATTACGAAATTGTTATAACTTGTGGCCTGAGTGTCCTGTTAATGTATAACGTAATGATACCGTCAATTGGAGAACAGTGAATTATCGATCAGACCAATGACGCATAAAACCCGTACGAGCAGTCTAGAGTCTTTATCGGTCCTGCTTTCCGCTTAGCCCAGCCAGTTAAGTCCGGAACACCAATCTCAGCCTCTGAGATATGAATCCTTTATTTCAAACATACTGGGTTTATATACCATTCAGACAGACCACATCGTACCATAAAATATGAAACAAGATTTGGCCAAATGTTACTGTGAATGAGGGAGGTAGTGACTAATAGACAGGGCATAATTCAAGAATGGTAAAACGTATAATAATGGTTCATAGGTCAAAGTAAAGATTAGAATATGAGGAGTATGAATATGAATAGTTTAGTCATTTAACAATTATACGATAAAAATATACGTTTAGTATTGGACCATAAATGTATCCCAAAAAGTTACCATTCATTATGTTTCTCGGGACATAACGGAAACCTACCTAGTAGCAGTCGGATTATCATTTCGTTTCAAACAATTAATATTATGTTTTACTACCATTATCAAAGTAAGACAGAACGAACTGCCGCTCAGTGTACTCGTCCTTTATTTGATATACAGATATCTCGCCTTTGTCATAGATGACGTAAGTTGGCAAAAGCTAAACGAGCTTTTTAAATCTGTGCCGACTTTTCATAACTCTACGGAAACCGATAATTCCTAGAATAATCAAACCGCTCGGTGAGATTCGAACCCAGGACCTATCAGTCTAGCGCGCGAACACTTAATCTCTAGAAAACTGAGTTGGCCGGCATCCAATGGTGTTAATGTTTAACTTCAATCAATCCACGAAATTGCGCTACCGCCTACTATTGTTATCAGTGAGTTACCATCTCGCAACAAATCTGGTTGAACTCCACTGGTCACTACTTCTTACTAGAACTCCAGGAAATACATCTTAAAGTCAGTCACTAGTGAGTAGATGATAATTATTATGAGAAGAAGGGTTTTATAGAGATTAATTTATTCATTGCTCTCCATATCAAAATTGATAATCGCTGATCAGGATAGGTAGATTTATATTCGAAAAATTTCACTTTCATCATTAATTCATGTCTCCAATGACCAATTAGGATAATGATTACAGTTTATGTGTATTCATAAGTCATTAGACGTGAAAGAACGTATACCCTTGACTGTTGCATTATCGCTTGAGATGTCGATCCTCCAATACCTTTTGTCTGTGATCAATCTATTGAAATGGTACTTTTATAGTAAACTAGCAAGAATTTTGCTTATCATTCTAGTTTAACGAACTTACTTGAGAAGAATATCTTATTCAGATCTCACATTTTACGTATGAATCTGGCTTTGATCACGAACTAATGATCAATCGATCTAAAGTTGTGATGTCAAACTGAAGAGAATATACGAAAAGTGTGATTTCACTAAGCTAAGTAAGATGATATTGAAGTCTCTTGTTTAAAGACTACTTATCTGTCACAGTATACGTTGATAAGTTAGTGAGAAAGCTGGGAGCCCCAATTAATGAGGACATTAATTGTTAAACTACGTTATGTTAGTAGATGAAGATTATCAAGTTAGGGTCCGCACGATTACAGTGTTTAATGATTGATGTTCGGTGACATGACCTATTATCCGGTTTTAACGACACAGGTACATTCACTCTTTGTTTTCCCTTAGATTTTGAAAGATTTATCTATTTTAACACATAAACAATGGTACAAGGAGACACTAAATACATATACCCCGTCCAGTGCTTCTTAGTTTTCAATGGTGGTCTAACTTACATTGACTGATGAATTCAACTATTAAAATTACTACAATCTGCACAAACACCCATGTTGATCATAAGGAATACATGGAAAACGAAATACCACTTTAAATCAGACATTATCTCAAGTGAAATGAAATCATTGTATTACTACTATATCAATCATTCTCTTTTCTTAACCTTTTGTCGCCAGACACTTTCGATTGGTGATACATACTACTTATATCGGTTGACATCAGTATCACACATGACATTATCAATCAAATAGTCAGTTTGTAGATTGTTTTAATTTAATCAGTGTTATGAACTTAGTCATGAACCTTATCGACAAACTTACTAAAAAAGATCAATCAATATTAAGACGGTAGAAAAGATTTATAGTTCAGGAAATGGACAAGGTATTAACCTTCTTTGCCTTCGTTAGTTACCTAGGAAAGTATACAAGTTGTCTTCATATCTATGTCAATCACATGTGAAAAAATGTAAACGAAAATTCAATCGAGAAAAGATATTAAAATCTTCGATATAATCGTTATAACAGACAAATTATTATGTAATAATGATCAGTCGACTTATTGATAGTTACATATTTGAACAATTGACACAAGATCACAACATCAGGAGACAAAATAACAATTAGTAAAATAAAAGTATTTTAATGAGACGAAAATGACATGTTGATTATTCAACACAAATTAAACATTGTTTAAATACATATAAAATGTAAATCATTATTGAATTTTGCAGGCCACCAAATGCCCTGGTACGGCTGAGAGTGAGGTGAGTCTACTGTCCCTCTCATATAGACACGCGTATACAGTCACTGCCAGGGAAATTCTACTCATTGCCTACTCATCGCGAGGATGTTGTTTACGAAATTAAGAGGATTGGATATGGAGAGTCCATCTAGAGGAGTTGGAAGACCATGATTACAAACCAATAATGGGCTCCATGGTCCTGATGGAACAAATGGCGTATGAACCAACCGTTGGTCACTGGTTACCATGGGACTGCATCTCCTTACGATGCTCCACTGCTATGTTGATTAGACCTTTAGGTCGAAGGCTTCAGGTGTGTCACCTTAAGAAAATCACCTGCTTCGGTTTGGGCACCCGGGCAGTATCACAACCCTCACACAAAACAACGGAATTATGTGGTGCATATCTCGTTCTTGCCTCCTCTGGGGAGAATCAGCTTTTCCTCTCGAAATGTTCTCACGTGGCCACATGTGTACAACTATTGCCAGGGAAGTCCTACTCACTGCCTTCTCGCGAAATTACTGTCATTTATGAAATTGAGAATATGGTACTTTAACCGGATTGGTGGACACGGAGTCTACATGATGGATTTGGAAAAGCCTCATTCCAAAACAACGGTTCATATTGGCTCCAGGATCTTAAGAAAACAAATGGCATATGAACTTATTGTTGGTCACCGGCTACTATGGGACTGCAGGTCCTGACATTGTTCCACAGCCTTGTTGATCAGACCTTTGGATAGAAGGTTCGGGGTGATGCCCTTGGGCACACGGGCAGTATCACAGTTCACACAAAAATCAAGTGACTTGTGTAGCGCATATGTATTCAGTGCCCCTTTGTACCAATATTTGTGTTCAAATAAATAAATAGCTGTATGTTCTACATTTGTCTCCATCGTCTATTCATTATTTATGTCTATAAAAAATTCATCGATTGTATCGTTAGTCATTTGTAAGTGATATTCATAATTAGATCAATTCAGCATATTCTGATGAGTTCTATGTAACCTTTTATTATAATTTGTGACCCTTTGTACCCTGTTAATATACGATCATCAATTAAAGTCACCGACTTATTCATCACACCAATGATGCATAAACCAATACGTGAAGCCTCGTCTAACCCAACCGCCGATTCACTCTAAAATGTAAATGTCCACATCCATTCATATTGAATCATATAAATCAAACATACTTGGTTTATATACAAGCAACATCAGACCATATCACACCATAAAATAGAAAATAACAGTTGTGCCAAGATCAAGACAAAAAAGTGGCTGTGATTGTGAGAAACTGAAACTAATAGATTCAGAATAGTAAATTGTATAACAGAAAAATATGGACTGTCCAAGTCCACCAACCCGGTTTAAGCGCCGGACATTCGCTTTTCGTCCTCTCAATTTCGTAAACAACAGTACTGCCGCGAGAATGGAGTGAGTAGGACTTGCCTCGCAGAGGCTATATACGCGTGGCCATGTGAGAGCATTTCGAGAGGAAGAGCGGACTCTCTCCACTCTCGGCCGTACCAGGACATTTGGGGGCACAATACAATTATACAGTAAGAATAGTTTTCAGAAGTTTCTCATTATTTAATCTTTATTCGGATAGAACACTTTATTATGAATCCACCCAGTGTATAATTTTAGACTGAATAATTGATACAACTCCTTCATTATCACTATAATTAAAAAACTCCTAAGCAAATCATCACTACTATACTGGGCTAGTCAGAGCTATCCTAAATGATAAGTGGACGCTATTGAGCAATATTTGGCTTTCTTAAGCACCATAAAGTTGGAGGTTAATTCTATTAATGGAAAAGACAATCACGATAGATGCTCAGTGCTGTAGAGTTTAAAAATTCGAGTGCGAGACCGAAGATCACGAGTTCGAATCTAGCGAGCTGGATCGTAGGCCACAAACAAGTAGGACTACTAAAAAGTTCCTTTATTTGTGATTGTGGTAATCAAATAACTTGTGGACTTTGTGCAGACTACCGTGATGAGGTTGTTTTTCGATTTAAGGTGTTGGAGGAAGAAGTCCGCTAGAATAGGATTTTTTCGCTCGATCCAGATTGAGACTAAGGCAAATTATGACATGTTGCGAACTGAATAATAAAAGCAACAGTAACACTGGCTGCTACCATGTACCACAATATATACGGATGATTAAAGAGCGTACTGATGGCTACATTGACTTGTTTATGTATATTTTGTCCTTATCCACAAGTGGTATCTTCTGGGCCCAACCACCGGAGTGCACACAAACAATACTGAAGCTATTTGGCTGAATAAGTTTTTGCGACTTTATCATAGCTCCAAAGACCGACTATTATGAAGCCATATAGATGATTTCTACTATCGTATCTATTACGATTTCAAGACCTCTAAACCTTTTTCTAACCTTAACAAGTTTTGGAACCATTTATAACAAGTGTATTCACTTTAATTCTTTGATTTTGTATAATATATTTTTACTCTACACTAACCGTTCTCTGATTGGTCTCGCCGTCTGAACCAACGATCTTCCACTTGGAACGTCATCAACAAAGATAGTTACACTTTATGTTCTATACAACATACCAATGAAAGTTAATTAACTGATCAATTAAAAGAACTCATAAACCTGAATAATACTTATTTTTATTTATTTATTTTAACACATTGACATTGGTACAAGAAGGCACCAAATACATATGCACCACACAAATCTCATTCGATATGTGTGAGAGTTGTGATACTACCCAGGTGCCCAAACCGAAGCAGGTGGTTTTCTTAGGGGGCCATACCCCGAGCCTTTGACCTGAAGGTCTGATCCACAAGGCAGTGGAACATCGTAGGGAGATGCAGTCCCATGGAAGCTGGTGACCAACAATTGGTTCATACGCCATTTGTTCCCGTAGGATACTGGAGCCCATGTGCACTATTGTTTTGGGATCCGGTTAAAGCGCCGGACATTCGCTTTTCGTCCTCTCATTTTCGTAAACAACACCCCTGCTACGAGAAGGACTTCCCTGGCAGAGGCTATATACGCGTGGCTGTTTGAGAGTATTTCGAGAGGGATAGCGAAGCCATCCCGCTCTCGACCATGCCAAGGAATTTGGGGGCCTAAATTTCAAACCCGATTGGGCTATTTTGTTTACTACCCTACATATATGTTGTATAAGCTATATGGCATTCTAACATAGATACAAACAATATAATAAAGCAATTGAATTTCAATTGTGTATGTATGTGTTGTTCATTTTTTCTCGTTTTATTATAATCATTGATTATTTATTATTATTCACAGTACAGTATTGTGTACACATCCATTAGATAATTTTACAGATAAAAATAAGATAACAAAAAAAAGAGAAAAAAATAAAGAGAAACTTCCAGTTAGAAACAACTGAAAATAGGAGGGGGTGGGGGGTCTTCTGTCTTGTCCAAAAAGAAAAAAAAATTTAAAAAAATATATAATATATAATAAATAATAATAATAAACATTACAAATGATATGTGTTATTGTTTTGTTTTTCTTTAATAATAAACAACAACAGCCTAAAGATTAAAAGAACAAGCAATTAGGACTCATTTATTCACAATAAACATTCAAAATAATAATAATAATAATAATAATAATAATAATAATAATAATAATAATGAATAATATAGTTTACCCCTTTGTTTTATACCTTCTATAGAATATATTGTTATATAATGTCATAATGATAAGTGAGATCATGAAAAGACTGGTGGACTTTGACGAGCTTTTCTATATCAAAATATAAAGAACAAACAAACAAACAAATAATGAATGTTATATCAATAGTTAAGATCATGAATATAAAGTATTTAAAGATTATTTTCATGAAGTGTTTGATATTAGAAAAACAACGATTGGAAAACTAAGAATGTGCAAATATGACGTAGATTAAATTTGGTCCTATGAATTTTACAATTGAAGTGAGAATAATCGTTTTTAATCAGTGATTTGGAATCTTCAAGTTTGGATATTTGATATAAACTATCAATCAAACATATCAATTATAGGCCAAATGATAGGTGACTGATGTTGATGAGTACATACTCAGTCAGTTACAAGGAATTGAAAAGGGAGACTGATTATGAATACAGTGGTCTTGAGTGCTGTTAGAGGTATGAGGGCGGTTATCACTTCCCGGTTGCCCACACCGTGGAAGGGTTCTTCTGGAGATACCTGAAAAGGAAATTTGACTAGAGTTGGTCTTAGTGACCGCAGTGCCCAAGGGACAACTACTTGTGGTCGGCCACACACGACCATTTTATGGGTAATTTTTGTGTTAGCTCTGTACTTGTTGAGACCTTACCGCCGAAGACGGATATCCGTGGGTTAAGGCGAGGTTTGCATTTTTAGGGTCGACTTTTTTTGAACCCATCCCTCCTTGTGGGAAGGCAGCATCGCTATCATGCTGGTTGTCTGAAGGAAACACCTTACTGCTGTCACACCTCTGTACAGTCAGCAGTACGACTTCGCCTTCGGACCTTGGGTTTGTTGCTTTTAGTCTTACCGCTCATCAACCGACCTGTCTGACATGGTAGGACCTTGAGGAACGGTTGTTCCAGCCATTATAGCTCGGTTGGTTCATCACGATAGGCAAGCCCGACCACCACGTCAAGGTAGCAACAACGGTCGGGATGAGTACATACGGGTGACTGACTAAATGATTATCCGACAGATAAAGAGATATGCTATTCCTTGAAATTGAGCACAATCATTTAAGGGATATACACTTTTTTTTAAACTGATTGTTTAACCAAAGTATATCCATGAAATAAAATACCTTTGAAACAAATGGTCTTTACGAACCTATTGTACTGACACGACATGGTTTTGATACACACTTTGTTCTTAACTGAAAAATTATTTATTACTGACAATAACAATCACGTCAAGCAAAACTCAACTGCATTGAGTTGATATATACGGAGAGATAATATTTTCCAAAGCAAACAGAGGGTAAGCTATGAAGGAACACTCGTGACGAAAAACGTGAAAATTCATAGTGAGCGAAAAAAAAACAATAAACAACTGTTGAAATTACTACAACCTCCACAAAACCCCTTCTGATACTAATCAACATATGTTCACTAATGACTGGCTTCAAGAGGTATATCCTGGAGTTCTAGTGAAAAGCAGTGACCAGTGGAGTTTAACCGGGTCGTTTGTGAGATAGTAACCCACTGATGACAATGGTGGATGTGTCGCTCAATTTCGTGGATTGGTTGAAGTTAGACATTAACACCGTTGGATGTTGGCTCAGTGGTCTAGTAATTAAGCGTTCGCGCGTGAGACTGATAGGTCCTAGGCTCGAATCCCGCGAGGCGGGGTCGTGGATGCACACTGCTGAGGAGTCCCACAATGGGACGAAACGGCCGTCTAGTGTTCTCAGGTTTTCCATGGTTGTCTAGCCTCAATTGACTCATGATCTCAACTATTGAAATTACTATAATATACGCAAAAACCCCTTCAGATACAAAACAATAAAAACCATGAATACACTAGAAACAATTACCAATTAATTGTTGTAAAACACAATAACAAAATGATACATACCAGCAAAAAAGGAGAAAGAGAACACGCTACAAACATGAACACATACCACCAGTAAAAATCACACACAAACAATAATGTACAAACCTTTGTATAGGAAGTGTAAATTTATGTTAACTGTAAAGCAATGAAAACATATCAGAAATACAATGAAAAGAAACAAATCATTATTCAATCATTTAAATTGTAGGGACAAAGACAACGAGAGAGCAGTAAATCACAATCATAATGATATAATTAATACAAAACTAATGAATAATCAATAAAAATTGAAGATCAAAATGGGTTATGCCGATTGACAGGAGAGGGAGAGACGGTATAGAATACAGTCAAATTTGAATTTATTTAACTGTTACAGAGTGATTATTTAATCTTCTATTTGCCTGAAAAGTTAGATATGTAGTATAATGATAAAATGTTCAATAGTAAGCTGAGACAATTTTATATCACTCTTTAGTTTGACTTAAATGATGGATATGAATGTTAAAATGAATTTGTTAATGAATGAAGTGAAATATGCAAATAAATTAGTGGTGATATAATAGAAAGAAATACAAAGTGATTTTAATGCTAATTTTCATTTATCTATTGCAAAATTATATCATCTATGCTGTAGGCGAGTTGATCATCGATAAGTTAAACAAAAAACATATTGCTAAGCAGTTGGTTTAGTTTTACTTCATGATTATGAGATGCAGCCCCCAAATGCCCTGGTATGGCCAAGAGTGGAGAGAGTCCGCTCTCGCTCTCGAAATGCTCTCACATGGCCACGAGTATAAAGCCTCTGCAAGGGAAGTCCTACTCACTGCCTTCTTGTGGCGGAGGTGTTGCTTACGAAATTGAGAGGACGAAAAGCGAATGTACGGCGTGGTGCACATGGACGCCAGTATCCTGATGGAACAAATGGCATATGAATCAATCGTTGGACACCGGCTACCATGGGACTGAATCTCCTTACGATGTTCCATTGCCTTGTGGATCAGACCTTCAGGTCAAAGGCTCCGGGTGTGGCTCCCTAAGAAAACTACCTGCTTCGGTCTGGGTACCTGGGTAGTATCACAACCCTCACACATATCGAATGATATTTGTGTGGCGCATATGTAATTGGTGCCTTCTTGTACCAATATCTATGTGTTAAAATAAATAAAAAAATTATTAGATGTGAGTGCTTTGCGGTAGATGAGATGAATAAGTTAAAAGTACAACACAGTGTGGTAACTTGGACTAATTTGGATCTATGCTAGGTTAAAGGTTGATTATTATTGACTGATACACAGATAATTCTCAAGTAAAATATCAAGACCTTAGGTAGTTGAATCAATAGTACTAAATATTTAATAAAACGGTCAAATAAAACTCGTTTTCTTGTTCTTACAACATACTACTGTAATACGGTAATAGGACCGGTGAACAAGATTTTACTAACACTAGACTGGTTGGTCGATCGGTACACTATAAACAAACTGGACCATGTTATACTAGATACAAGATCCACTACCGAAAATGCTGAACTAGAATATAGTCTTGTTATAACTTGTGACCTTTGTGCCCTGTTAATATATCATGCGATATGATAATCAATTAAGGTCACCGACTTATTCATCACACCAATGATGCATAAAACAATACGTGAAGGCTCGTCTAACCCAACCGCCGATTCACTCTAAAATGTAAATGTCCACATCCATTCATATTGAATCATATAAATCAAACATACTTGGTTTATATACAAGCAACATCAGACCATATCACACCATAAAATAGAAAATAACAGTTGTGCCAAGATCAAGACAAAAAAGTGGCTGTGATTGTGAGAAACTGCGACTAATAACACTAGACATTATGTAACATAATTAGAAGCAGCCAATGTCCAATGAGTCCAGAGTAGAAATCAGTGATGGAAAGGAGATCATATATTAAATAGATAATGTCTATCAGTTCACATTCAATGGCCAACCATATGTTACTTTAACTACCACACATCAATATTTTAAACCAAGATTATGATGAATATAAACACTAAAAAATGATGGGGTAGTTGACTTTGCGACGCAACATGTCCCAGTGACGTAGTAGAGGCAGTCCTAATGACTTGTTTTACAAACATAAAAATTCAACATACAACATAGAATTAAAAGGTATTTACAAAAGAAACGACTTGTCCTGATTGAAGTTTATGCCACCAAATCCTTAGTGTTATATCCTAGTGAAGATTAAATTACAGGTAACTTCCAAGGACTATTTATGGACTAATATTCTATAAATATTCTTATTGTATAACTATTCAACAATTACATTATGCATATTTATATTCCTCTTATTACAAGCTTTATTTTGACCTATAATTCATTATTGTACGATTTACGGTTCTTAAGTTATGTTCAGTTTATTAACTACTGCCTCCCACATTCACAGCCACTTTTTGGGCTTATTTGTGTACAAATGTTATTTCTTATTTTACGGTACGTTGCGGTCTGTCTGGTTGATATATAAACCGGGTATGTCTGAAATAAATGATCTGGTCTGATCTGCTTTGATTCGCTTCATATTCGGAAGCTGGTATTGTGTTCTGTACTCAAGTGGAAGGGCTCGTAGGACATAGGACCAATAAGGACGCTAAACTGCCCACACCGGTTGGACGTCATTGGTTGGCCTAGTGTGAAGATTCGTATAGGTCGTACTCGGATTGGTAGATAAGTCGCGTGATAGAAAAGTCAGACATCCAAGGTCATAACACTTAGTACAACGGAGGGTGAGGCACGTCCACTATCCCAGGACTACAGAACTATTTGGCTAGAATTAGACATTCTTATTTTAAGCCTCAATGAAAAAAATCAGCTACAAGTAGAGTAGTGTAGTGAACATACCATAAAATAAATGTGAAGGCAATAAGTAGATGGTTTCCATAGAATAAACAAAAGGAATTAACTTTGCTGTGGAGTAGAGACTGAAGACACTATAGCAGTTCATTTACGGATTTCACCATGTTGTTAAAAGCAAGCAATCAACATACCGAAATAGACACACATAGTGTCTTTAATTATTAGTAAAAAAAATGAATGATGGTTACCGTAATGAAATATTGGGAAGAAATGAAAATTCAAAATCACAAAATAACTAATAAGTGATTTTTCTAGAGGATCCAATATGAACATTTACCAAGTATAGACTCATTTACTCGGTCTTCCGATATTTTTATGAAAGCTGATAATAATGTAGTGAACGAAAACTACTTATATCTGTCAACATAAATAGTATACACAAAAATACTACTCAACTGCTTGAACAAAACTTAGTAAATTAAGGTTCGAACCTGAGATCCTACACGTCATATTTCTCAATATTTCGTGTATCAGTCAACAATTTATACCACTAAAATAGATGTTTGAGATATCTAATCGAAGAAAATCACTCCTTGTTAATTTCTATGATAAAACCGATCAACCAAGAGGTCAACATAATTAATTTAGTATCAGAAAGGGCTTTGTGGATATTATAGTAATTTTAATAGTTGAGATTATGAGTCAATTGGAAGTAAACTATCATGGAAAACCTGGAAGCACTGGACGACCATTTCGTCCTGTTGTGGGACTCCGCAGCAGTGTTTCCATATATATATGTAATGATTACATAATGTTACAACTGACTAACAGTGAATAGTATATATTCTGATATAATCCTCAACAGAATCCAAAAAGAACATCATACAATGTTTAACCGACAAATTTACTAAGCGCATGGATTGAAGCTTGAAACTCTATGCACTAAAATCGATTGATTAACTTCATCATTACATTTATTTAGAGTAAAAAAGACAAACCATATCCTATTTAAATAGAATAATACATACTATAAAGCAAGCCCTCACTTGGAATTCTCAAGGCCAAAGGAGAAGAGGAAGACCAAAGAACACAATACATCGAGAAATCGAGACAGACGTGCGAAAAATGAACAACAATTGGATAGAACTAGAAAGGAAGGTCCAGGACAAAGTGGGTTGAAGAATGCTGCTCGGCGGCCTACACTCCATTGGGTGTAACAGACGTAATTAATTAATTAATTAATTAATTAATTAATTAATTAATTAATTAATTAAGTAAGTAAGTAAGTAAGTAAGTAAGTAATTAAGTAAAAGTACTACATATTATAACCATTGAAAGATACATATCAGTCTTAAGCCTTAATAGATCTAAAACTGAATACGATGACCAAGTGATGCACATTAAGATGTCTAAGATTTTAAAATCATAAATCAAAGTAACATGCATAATGGATAAATAAGAAATGATTGAACGTAATGAACCATATTACTTTTAATGGTAATGATGATGGAAAGAAAATAAGATGGAAACCAGAGTGTTTACTCTCTCTCCCCCCCCCGAAAAAGCTTTATTCAATTATAGAAAGATATGATTCTGTTGTTGTTATTGATATCACACAATAGAATGATGTAATAGGGGAATATAATCTCATTATTTATTACTTACTTAATTTGCACATCGAATTAAACAAACGGATGAAGGAAATATTGGACTATAAATAATATGTATATCATTTATAGTATAATAGAATAAAAGATAAGTTATATATAATTGAAATATTATGTAATGAAAGTGAATATGATATATTAATGGTATAGATAAATCTACACTAACCATTCAATTACATGTTTACCTTACTTTTAGAATAAGTGAGAAATTAATATCCCCGGAAGTTTTCTTGTAATTATGTTCTAACAATGTTACAATGTGAAATATGTAGATATTCACAGTAGAAAAAGCTACGTCTTAAAAAATCAGTTACTAAGAGTAGGAGTTTCCGGTATGTCATTTATTTGAACACATAAATATTGGTACAAATCGGCACCGAATATATATGCGCCATACAAGTTACTTGAATTGTGTGTAGGCTGTGATACTGCTCGGGTGCCCAAACTGAAGCAGGTGGTTTTCTTAGGGGGTCACATTCGGAGCCTTCAACGTAAAGGTCTAATCCATAAGGCAGTGGAGCAACGTCAGGAGGTGCAGTACCATAGCAGCCACTGACCAACGGTTACATCATACGCCATTTGTTCCATCAGGATCATGGAGACCATGTGCACCAGTGGTTTGGAATGAAGGTCTTACAACTCCTCTAGGTGGACTCTCCATATCCAACAACCCGGTTAAAGCGCCGAACATTAGCTTTTAGTCCTCTCAATTTTGTAAACAAAACCCCTGCAACGAGAACGTAATAAGTACTTCGTTTTATGAATTAGTTGTACTAAGGATGTCGATATTTTTTTGATATGACATGCAGTATTAGACTGACCCCATATGTCGAGAGTGGGGAGTGTTATATTCGAGCGAAGAATAAATTACGGGTAACTTCCGAGGACTATTAATGGACTAATATTTTATAAATATTCTTATTGTATAATTGTTCAATAATCACGTTATAGGTATTAATATTCCTCTTATTATAAGCTTTATTTTGACCTATAATTTATTATTGTACGATTTACGGTTCTTAAGCTATGTTCAGTTTATTGACTACTGCCTCCCACGCTCACAGCCACATTTGGCCAAATATTGTACAAATGTTATTTTCTATTTTATGGTACGTTGTGGTCTGTCTGGTTGATATATAAACCGAGTATGTCTGAAATAAACGATTCGATCCGATTCATATTGCAGAAGCTGGTATTGTGTTCTGGACTCAAGCGGACGGGCTACGCAGACATAGGACCAATAAGGACGCTAGGCTGCTCATACCGGTCGAACGTCATTGGTTTGGCATAGTGCTAAGATTTGTATAAGTCGTATTTCGACTGGTGGATAGACCACGTGATAAAAGCTGGACATAAAATCATAACAGGGAGAGTCAGCTATCCCTCTCGAAATGTTCTCATATGGCCACATGCATACAACTATTGCCAGGGAATCCTTACTCAGTGCCTTCTCGCGGCATTACTGTTGTTTACGGAATTGAGAGGATGGAGCTTTAACCGGGTTCGTGGATACGGAGAGGCTATCTGGAGGAGTTGGAAAACCCTCATTCCAAACAATTGGTGCACATGGACTCCATGATCCTGATGGAACAAATGACGTATGAACTAATCATTAGTGATCGGTTCCCATAAGACTGCATCTCCTGACGTTGTCCTACTGCCTTCTGGATCAGACCTTTAGGTAGAAAGCTCAGGGTGTGGCCCCCTAATGTTTATGTGTTTAAATAAACAAGTAAATAATATTAGACTGATTGGTGTATGAAGTCGGAATTTATGTTGTATCGAAATTACTTATGCCAAACAGTGGAGGTGTGATAACCTTATAATTAGCTAGGATCAATAGTCAGAGTCATCCTTATACGGTATAAGTAGAACCCCTGCCAATTTATCAGGAAACAACTGTTCCCAATCGCATTAACTGGTCTCAGTGTTATATGACGAATAGGTTGGGGTTAGAACTGTACCACTGAATTCTGCCCTGGAGGTGCTGATGACCATTAGCTCGTCACAAATCCTGAAGGTCTTCAGTACGATCCCTTGAAGGGTTGTGTGCGCACAAACAAAACAAACGCTCAGTGCTCTGTGGTCTTCAACGGCACTTAAAAAGATGCCAATTTGTGACGATTACTACCTACATATTAAAACAATCTTCAAAAAACCCTATAATATATATATTGGAAACTGAGATGTCAATAGAAGAACAATTTAATTTAGTCCAGTATAACTCCCTTACTCTATAATGTCTTAAGAGAATTCCGAATTGCAAACGATTAAGAGATTCTTTTTGTACGAAACAGGATCTACATGTATATTATACAAACTAGACATATAATTCGTAGTAATTCAACAATAATCCTCCATGCAATACAACAGAGGTCAAGTACTCCAGAAACACCTGATATTTCAAGAAGTTGAAATAGTCATCGAACAACTCTATTCATATATAGTCACAGCTATGATCACAGAGCACAACAAAAATAACCAAACAAAAAGGAAAGAGACTGAATAGATAATAATAGAGGTCACTAGGATGATATAAATTGAAAGAAAAGTTACTGGAGTACTTTTCATACATTCAAACAACTAGTCATCAAAAAAAGTATTAAAAAAGAACCCGGATAATTTAAAGACCATTCTAGTAGTAACAGAGAGTTGACATAGTGATTTATTTGTTGCTAACAATAATACAGTTCCAACAACAACAACAACAACAAAAAGTTATACAAATCATTTACTTACCGTTTACCATATACAAAATGCACAATAAGGAATGCTATACCAAGGCATATATGTATAGAACCAGTAATTAAACAAATAATTCCAAGTGTTGGATTTTTTCCACCTAACCAACTAGTATTGGCTAATATAAATGTTTTTCTACCACCAAATGAAGTAACTGGATAAACTGAAAATGAAAAAATGAAATAAAGTGAGGATATCAATGTGAATGACATTGTTAACTAAGTAATCAAAGTGATAACACAAGCCAGTCAGTCAGTAACAACGTAGAACTTCGTACGTACGTACATCAGTTCGAGTTGCCACACCACATTAGCACACAGATGCAGTTGTCGATTCAAATCCTGTAGTGGTAGAGGTAGTAAAGGTATAAGCAGTAATCGGGAAGATTAGGGTTTGGAGATGTTATTCAATGAGTATAATCCAATGAAATAAATTTCGAAAGAGAAAAAAAGGGACATGAAGAATTCAGAAGATTAGAATTTGGGAGAGCACAAAGAGTGTATGCACCTGTGCCATTGCAAACGATTTTGAGCCATGTCATTCAGTCTCTAACCATCGGTTGTTATCATCTCACGGATCCCAACCAGATAGTCTACACCTCCCAACATGGCTTAGCCACTTGTCAGTGACTTCCTGGACTTGTGCCATGTTTTGTTCTGGCCGCCCCTAGCTTTCTTCCAACCTACTCCTAAATCATGAAACGTCGCACATCGGGGCAGTCAGTGGTTGGGCATACGTAACACGTGTCTCAGCCAGTGTTTTTTTGAGTGATAACACAAAAACTATAATGTTTGATACAATTTATTTTTTTAGGATTAATAAAGGTGGTTATGACTGCTTACTATTGTCAATAGATGAGCTACTCTTCTCATTACCTTGTTAACACTGAATCATTCTTCACTCAACAATCTGGTCAGAAATGTAATATTGGGTTATGATATTTGTCTTTCTTAAAATACAGATAAAACCCCATGTTGGTGAATGCAGACTACTTGGTTGTCCTACGTTTTAACTGACTGACTGAAAACCCCATACACTTGAAAGGCTATATGTATCATGCATTAATCTTAAGAAACATATGTTAAACATTAAAAGTAATTCGTATCTTTATTGTATTGAAGCTGTACAATCTCAGCTATATCATCAACACACATTTAGTGATACTGACAAGTGATTGAAGACATGTTTTGAAAGGATAGAAAGATATATATATATATATATATATATATATATATATATATATATATATATATATATATAGAGAGAGAGAGAGAGAGAGAGAGAGCACTAGTAATTGTAAGCGTATGCCACATGCTTCAAGTATAGTCACTGTCTAACACTTCAAGCTTAGTTATAGAACAGTGTTTTCTCTCATATATGAATAATAATTTGAACGTACCACTTCTGACATTATTTAGCTTCTATAGAATGTTGTGAAACTACAGAAGAGGATACTATTAACTGACGGACGGAACAGTAATCAAACTTTCTTAATATGCGCTAAGATTTTATTGACGGGTAACGAAGCTCTGCATGTGCTGGTAACTTTAATTTTATTTCTCTGAACTAAGTGCTTTGATTGTGAAGCTTTTTTTTTTTAAATTCTAGGCAACATCGTTAGAAGCACAAACCTCAGATAGAAGTGAGAAGTGACTAGCAGCTTGTCCTATCAATGTTGAAACTAACAGGTTGTTGTCATAGTATGCACAGTTATAGAAATTATAAAAATCTGTAAGATCAAGGATCAGGTCAAAGCGTGAGACGATCAAGATAAATATGCAGACAATGAAAAGAATCAACAACAACGAACCAACCAAGAAGATGCTAGCCATTCTCATGACGAAATTTCTATACCTCGCTTCTGTCTGAGGTTTGTGCTTTTAACGATGCTTCCTGGAAAGGCAAAGAATCATTTAGATCAGAGAAAGTGATTTCAATAAAATCGTCCCGTTGAGTGACAAATCTTTATTATAATCTCATGATCGAAACTTATTCCAATCAATATAGATCAATGAAATTGGGAACTGAATATTGTTAATTATTCAATGAAACTGTGAAGTAGTGGTTTAGGGGATTGACCTTCAGGCAAAAAGTTCTAGGTTCGAAACACGCCTCGTCTAGGGTGATGAAAACTACAGAAGCAAGTTAGTTGGGTAAAACAACAATATACTTTCTCGACTCAGTCAGTCAGTAACAACGTAGAACTTCGTACGTACGTACATCAGTTCGAGTTGCCATACCACATCAGCGCAGAGATGCAGTTGTCGATTCAAATGCCGTAGTGATAGAGGTAGTAAGAGTATAAGCAGTAACCAGAAAGATTACGGTTTGAAGATGTTATTTAAAGAGTATAATCCAGTGAAATAAGTTTGGGAAGAGAAAAAACAGACAAGGAGGAATCAGGAGATTAAAATTTGGGAGAACACAAAGAGTGTATGCACCTGTACCATTGCAAACGATTTTGAGCCATGTCATTCAGGGTCTCTAACCATCGGTTGCTATAATCTCACGGATCCCAATCAGGTAGTCTACACCTACCAACATGACTCAGTTCACTTGTCAGTGACTTCATGGACTTGTGCCATGTTTTGGCTTGGCCGCCTCTAGCTTTCTTCCAATCTACTCCTATACCACTGAACATAGCACGTCGAGGCAGTCGGTCGTTGAGCATACGTAACACGTGTCCCAGCCATCTCAACTGATGAAGTTTCACTACTTCATCAATTGATTTGCCATCCTTACCTAGTACCCGTTTCCTAACAACTGTGTTACTTACTCGATGGTCACAGAACTTTCTCAACTACTATCTCTCTAGACTGATGTTTAATTCATAACTAGTACGGAATAGAATACTTTGTTAAAATCAAAACAAAACCACCGAACAATTGTTATGATATAATTTGAAACTGCTCAGTAAATCAAACTACATTTAAATTAATAATAGTTGTGTACTTATTACTTTGATAGCCTTAAAAGTAGAAGGCAAATGAGTTTTATTGATATCTGGAGAGTAGTTGATATCTCCTACGAAAAAAGATGAAACCATTGTTAAACATCTAGTCTTTACCAGCTATAAACATGTCAATTCGTGAAGTGAATATGGAGAGTCCACTTAGGGGAGTTGGAAAACCCTCATTCCAAACCAATGGTGTACATGGGCTCCAGTATCCTGATGGAACAAATGGCGTATGAACCAATCGTTGGTCACCGGCTACCATGGGACTGCATCTCCTTACGATGCTCTACTGCCTTGTGGATTAGACCTTCAGGTCAAAGGCTCCGGGTGTGGCTCCCTAAGAAAACTAACTGCTTCGGTTTGGGCACCCGGGCAGTATCACAGCCCTCACACATATCAAATGAGATTTGTGTGGCGGATATGTATTCGGTGCCCCTTTGTACCAATATCTATGTGTTAAAATAAATAAATAAATACAATTCGTGAAGTTCGTCTAAAGAGAATTAGATACAATGGAGAGCAAATTTCAGTAAACAAGATAACAAAATACTCACAGTAGTTAATAACAATTTCATACGTTCCTGAGGGTAGACCATTTGAGAAATCATCTTTATGAACTACAAAAGCGCTTAATTTACGAAAGTTTGGCAAGGCAGCTATTCTCATCCATACTAATAGAGCTTCATCAGTCTTAAATGGACTTGAAGATCTCGCTTGAATTGGTTGAGGCCAATTAGGTGGCTTGACTGTATTATTGAGAGCTATAAATAATCAAAATTATTAAATATCAGATATTTCAACAAAAGATCATCAAACTGATTGAGGTCATTCAACAATTCTCAATGTAAGAAAATAAATATCATAACATGGTCAATATGAGTGCGAGCCAATTTTTCATTTGAAAGTGACGAATAATTCAATTCGATTTATCGAGAAAACTTGAACGAATGAACAATATTACTGAACCTGATCACTTTTAAAAGAACTATGGATCCCTGTTAATGTTGATTTTACTGGACGTTTCACGGTATAAATTTCCTCATGTGTCGCTGCTAATCCCAGATGACTGAAGAGAATGCATACGAACAGCATCGTCTCAAATGTTACACGACCTCATTATACATTCATATATACCTTTCTATGCTGGTTTTACAAACCATATAACCCAGACTGAATCTCTTTTTATCCTTACTACTACATTATTATGATCTCGTGTGTTACTTTTATCCCGTCGTGATGATATAGTATGATAAATTGGGGAAACGAACATTTATGCCAGGCTCTATGATGACGATGTCGGTCTGTCTATACCACTAACATTTTCATTTAAACCTAACATCTTATCTGGGATATTATATCAAGGATATTCAAGTAAGTTGGCTTGAGAAGTATGATGATACAGGTTATATAAATTCTGGAAATTGTTTATTAGTAGACTTATTTCAAAGCTGTTTTATGAATTTTAATGCCTTCATAGACAAGTCAGTCGTCTGATGTCTAAAGCACAAGGATTCAAGGGAGGATAAGACGTATGGTGTTACAAGTGTCCTGGTAGTCGATATATTTTAGTTTATTATGTGACGATGACTATATACTTACGGAACCCTAACCAAATCCCGGGACGTAATTATAGTATTGCAGCAGAAGTTTGATTTGATTTGTCTTTTACGTAAATATTTTTACATAATACCATTAAATTTTAAAAAGAGGTTGTTAAATTAGGTTACTGCTTATTTCAGTGAAGTGATGTTTTGATGGTAAACTTTGCACAAACTGATCATCATATAACAGAAAACTAATATCAGTAGATGGATAGATGTGAAAAAGATTCATCCACAACTAACTTCCACCCTCCATATTTCATCTAAGCTCCATTTATGTGAGTTCCTACAGAGCTAGTTTGGAACTAGCTGGCCTAAGTCTGAAAAGCTACATAAGTTTACAGACCATATCAATGTAATAAGTTAAGGTTTAAAAATGTAGACCAATTCAAGATCATGAATATGAAAAAATAGATATTTTTTTAACTAACCGTTTGCATTCAAGGTCCCGAATTTGCGGTTGACATCGGAAGGCCATGCTATACCGTTTGATGTGGTTGTGACAGTAACTTTGGTATTATCATTCCGTATATATGTCAGAATAAATGTGTCATTAAATATACTGTTTGCGATTGCACCACATGGAAGTATTGGTTTACCCTCAATTGATACATATGGGTTACACGAAGATAATGAACTTGGGTCTTGATAAATACCAAGCAACTGTTCATCATTTTTAGATCGTGCATATCGTCGATGATTTTGATAAAAGTTGTTTAAACCATAATATAAATAAACAGGTCCAGGAATAGACGATTCAACAGAAATATGTTTAACACAAACACACGGTTTCCCCAAGGCAATTACTTGAGAGCATAACTCTTCAGTACCATTCTGAGTACAATCTGTATAGTCCACAAGATATTCTACAACATTATTTGACGCCGTTAGTAATATAATACCAATAGGTATCAGTACAATTCCAAAAACTGTGAAAGCTATTCCAGATTTTTTAGCAGTAAACATTGGTTGCCATGCCGGGAGTTTTTGTTGAAAAAAAGCAGAATTTCTAGGTTTTCGTGATTTTGAAGAAGTTTCTAATAGTTGTGCACTCATAGTTCAAAAGTATCTACAATAATAAGAATTGGTTTTGTAATGAATACTTAAAATCAACTTCTAAATAAAGGCAAGCTAATGTTATTCATAAAACTGTTTAAAAAGTCACCCAAAATGTCCATTAATTGTGAATTAGGGCTAACACATCAACAATAGGAAAAATAATGCCCTGATATGGCCGAGAGTGGGGTGGGCCCGCCCTCCTTCTCGAAATGCCTTCACATGGCCACGCGTATACAGCCTCTGCAAGGGAAGTCCTACTCACTACCTTCTCGTGGCGGGGTGTTGTTCACGAAATTGAGAGGACGAAAAGCGGATGTCCGGCGCTTTAACAGGATTCCAAACCAATGGTGCACATGGACCCCAGTATCCTGAGGGAACAAATGGTGTATGAACCAATTTTAGGTCACCGGCTACAATGGAACTGCATCTCCTTACGATGCTCCACCGCCCTGTGGGTTAGACCTTTAGGTCAAAAGCTTGGGGTGTGGCCCCCTAAGAAAACATGTAGTGGAAAATTATAGCAGTATAGCCATAGTGCTTTGATCTGATCCATGTTTGATAATGTCCCAACCTACCAAGTTGCTTGGACCCCAACCAGGTAGTTGTGATGAACCGACGGATATCAGTCTTGTACAGCTTTCTTTTGGACCCCGGTACCATGTCTTAAACTGACCACCTCTTTCTACAAGCCCCAGCCTAGGGAAATAAGGCACGATGTGGAAGTCACTGGAGTCAGCGTTCCAAAATAGTGACGTCAACCGTATTATGACCATTGTTCCGAAAAAAACATTGCCGGATTTCCGCACTACTAATATGGCGTTGCCACTGAATTTTAACGATCCTTTAGAGACAATGATGACTTAACACACCTAATATCGTAAACTCGGAGGGGACATGATTTACCAACATACAGCATGGCTGCTTTCACCCTACCTTTTACAGTCAGACAAGTATTACGACAGCACCATAGAAGGCGCAGATTGGCACATAGCGCTTTGGTTTTCACTAAACGCAAATTGATAACCAGTTCAGGATTCAATATACCCACGAATGAATTTTATAAGTTCCTATACCGTCGCGCACAGCCCCAGCAACGCTAATGTTAAATACAAGTAACTATTTATAAACAACAATTATAAGCTGTTTCTAAAACGTAAATTATTACAATTAGCGCAAAAACAGAATAGTAGGGTCAATTACAAAAAGGACAATAAACACACACCGAATAGTAGCAGAAGCATAATAAAGTGAATCAAAAAGAAGGCTAACCAAGTTTATGCAAAGAGTTGATGTAATTTCGTGACTGGTAGTTAAATAAACATAACCAGTCGAAGATTGAGTCTAAGAAGGTGGATGTTTAACATAAATATTATTGGTTGGTTCGCACTCACTGGTCGACATTAACAACCAACACATGCACGTTTAACTAGATAAAAGAACTTTTCGACTACTTCTAACGGCCCAATCGCAAGAGTAAGTGCAGGGACAGATGCCTGTTAATCCACATTTAGGTGCAGTGTTATCGCTAAAAGCATATTTATGACAGTTAAATACAAATGGGAAAGCGAACAACCCTGAAGAAACCACTTGAATTACCCTATTCCGGCGACAGTTCGCTATAAGCTCTGACTCGATCAGTCGTATTCGAGTGGGGAGCCTGTACAACATTCACGTACTTCTTTGATACGCCTTTTAATGACAGATACTGCAACAGAACTTCACAATTACCGGGGTCGAACGCCGCCGATAACTATGTTTGGTTCCCACGTCAGACATTTTTTAAATCTTGAAACTTGCTTGAGTTGGCGTTTTAGAACCAAGATTTGTCAATCCCACTTTACATTAAGAAACCAAGTTCAAGGGGCAGGCAGCTATGCTCATCTCAATTTTGTATACACTTTCACACCAGGTGATCGTAGAGTAGAGCTTTTTTGGAGAGCAGTTATAAACGCACAGCTATACGAAAGTATTTTAGGAGGAAAAAGGACCCTGTCTGGTACCGATCATGCTAGGGTGATTAAGGGAAAGATAGTCATATTAATACTTTGCCCCTTAAGTTTTACGCTAGTTCGGCAAAATTAACTGAATTCCTCATATCAAAACTGTTTTGCTTTGAGCTAAATCAACACTTAACACTAGCGGCGCTTTCTCGTTTAATATTTACTTATATTTAAATAAGCCATCTGTAAGCTTTCAAAAAATCCGTCATGAACCTAAGAAATAAACTGAGTTAATGTTACTAATCCTATCCATATACGAAAGTAAGAGCCATTTCAAGAGGAAAGGGTGGACTACGAGAAATTTGCTTTGGTTTTTTGGTGTTAGGGTATACATGTTTTGAAACTGCAACGCAGAAAATAGAAATTGCCCAGACGAAACTAGCATTTGAAGATCAACATCCTCATACCTTTTAAGAGATACTAAAGAGAAGTCGGCCTTTTGTAGCTGGAAAAATTGTGGGAAGACTAGGCACAAACTAGCTTTTTAAATAGTAGATGAAGCATTATCTATAATCTTTCGCAAGCGCGTATATATTTGTTTTCACTATGTATCAAGAGTGGAATTACCTATTCGATGTAATTTTTACTCATTTGCAAAATGATAGAGAGGTTGAAGTCTTTTAGATTGTACTGAAAACATCATAATATAAAATCTTTAGCAAGTATTGCATAGAAACTTTATGATTAAGGGCAATTTACGATGTAGCAGTATGTTGGTAAGAGCATATTGCTTCCAACAGTTGAAATTTCCTTAGATTAAAATGAAGTGGCCGGACTCAACCATAAAAAGTCGACAAGAAATGTTTTAGGAACGAATAATTCAAAATAGAGGAAGCGAGTTTTAAGTCTCCAAGTGAAATTTAAATATCTATTTAGCAACAAATAGCTTTTTGCCACCATAGGGTAAAAACGATGGTCCTAAACACGTGAGATCATTGGCGAGACGATAATTTGTGGATAAAAGGTCTCAAATTTTGGCGCGAAATTCACTCATCCGTTTCACAAGATAGAGTTTTGGTATTATAGCTGATGTTAGTTTGTGATGAAAACCCTAGATCTAATTACTAACATCACACTGGTTTATAACCCTCATTTGGTCCTAGTTATTAAATGGACACTCTCAAGTTCGATTCGGTGTCGCTCAAAAGTTGGCCGTAAATTATAGTCTCACCTAAAACCCCTAAAGCTGAGCACCTAATCGTGGAAATAGGTAAGAACATTGTGAGGACTTCATCTGGGCTGTTTAAAGGGTATAGGCAATCTAGATTCATCACGAGTTTGTATCTAATCGTCTTCTCGGTTGGCTAGGAGTCATCCGTTACTAGACCAAGTATTATGTAAAATCTGACATTCTGGGATGACTCTTTTGCATAAACTATCTAATCATGAAAGCTGTTTCCTGTATAGCTAAAAAATAGCCAAAAAGTAGCCAGTTGTTTAAGGCTTGTCTCTCTGCGATGTCTTCGTCGAAAGCGTCTTTGATATGAACGTTTTTATAAGGGACATTTATGGTTAGTGGATCGATATCAGTGAACAAAACCAGGCATTTTCGTGTATATTTACAGACGTTGAGTGATTGGAGCGTTGGCCAATTACTCTTCGACGAAACTGAAGTGCTTTGTAGAAATCTGATGATCAAATATAAGCCTATTACAGAAATATATCAGGAAACCCATAAGTATTGTATGTTATACTTTCATTGTGGTCAGCCTAGAAAGGACTGCCGACAGAACAGCAACTGCCTAACGCTTAAGTTTTGATTTTATGTGAGACGAGATATGAACTAATCCGAAACCAACTCACTTGAACGTCTAGAGTCTGGCAATTTTATGTGTAGCCAAAAGGAACCTTGTAAGTTGAGTCTGGAAGAGAAAAGAACATAGGGAAAGTAAACCAAAGACTCGGAAACCACAGAGAGTGCACAAAACCTTAATAAAAAGATCAAGTGATAACAATTAGAAATAGCATAAAGGTGATATTAAAAAAACACCTGACACTCCATACCAGAAGTCAGAACTGACACAAGTCAGCTTAGAATCGAAACTACCGCTATTTCGTTTCAGCAACCTTGAGTGACTACAGTTTTCAGTGATAAAGTTAAGAGGTCTATAGCCATTATTAATCCTTGCAGTTTGCAACACTGTGGAGGTCCAATCTCGTTTTGAATATATCAACGGAAATTGCTGATATTACATGTTCTGGCATAGAATTCCAGTAATTCGCTACTCGTTGCTAGAATCGAAACTCCAGACGAAGAAGATTTGATCCAGGCTTTTGAACTTTCTACGAATGTCTTCTCAAATGATCAGTCTCAGACAGAAGGAAAAATAGGACATATTATTAGTATTGTCATCGTTCAGTATGCGATAAGCCAACATTAGACCAACCCGTATTCTACGGTACGATAACAGAAATAAGATAAGGTGTCTCAGTCTGTCTTAATAAGATAGGCCAGATAGATCTTTTCTCATTTTAGTCCCTCGTCAATGGACGCATTCCAACATATCTGCCTCGTACATAAAATATTTCGATCTTCTGCCGCAGCCCAATCTTCCCTTGCAATGAGAAGATTTACCAAACATGTGAAGTGGAACAATATTACATGTACCCGTATTTCATGATCCCAGTAGGTCGTCCAGTTTTCACATGCTATGAGTAAGCTGTATGCCATGATTTTGTCATTCCCTTCCCCAACACTTACTGCTCCTTGTTAGGTTATAAACAATAGTCGGTAATTTCATCAGCAGATTAGTTCAGGTTGTGGCTGTCATTATCGTGAGTTCGGTTGGGCCTGTGTTTGACGACTCTGATATTCTGTTGGGGATTGATATAGTTACCGCTGTTGTTATTTCTGATGGGGCCTTGTGCTTCTCTTTCATTGATGCCACAGGTATATCTTTATTCACAGCAAGCAAACGTACCAGAACAAAGTACAAGGGTGACTCGGTGTTAGGAACGAGCTTATGTAAGTATATAAGGAGGCTGTCAGGAATGTCCAGAATTTCACAGGTTATTAGGAGGTCACCATTGAGACGCCTATGCTCGGATAAGTAAACATCCGGTGATCAAGAGAGTTCTTCATAATGTTAGAATTTCAGTCCTAGGACCGATTTTGAGGCTGACACTCCAACACGTCCCAGTGTATTCTTATTCTTTTGAAGTGAGGGAGAAAACAAAATATGTCAACTCTAAGTAGGTCTAGATAAAGATGTTAGAGACTAGATGGTGAGTTCTATTGAAAAACTGGCCAAAAGCTCACACAACTGTCACTAGTGCAGGGCTACTTCGAAAAGCATCCTTGTCATTATTAGAGAGAGGCCTTAGACCATAGAGTACCTGTGTGCCTAGATCTTTCTCAACTTGTAGCACATTTAGAGAGCAGTTATCTAATTTGTACGTGAATTTCGCAACATGTCTCTAATGAATTGTTTTGCACCCTGAAGTTTCATTGGTCCGTTGTTATTCCTTTCAATTTTCAG
Source organism: Schistosoma haematobium (assembly GCF_000699445.3). Classification (NCBI taxonomy): domain Eukaryota; kingdom Metazoa; phylum Platyhelminthes; class Trematoda; order Strigeidida; family Schistosomatidae; genus Schistosoma; species Schistosoma haematobium. The sequence goes on along the minus strand of NC_067197.1, from coordinate 45,095,531 downwards.
GGCCGTTCAGATCCTACTGAAGTGTCAGCCCATCATCTTGGTTGCAACATTTTCTCCAATGTTTCACATAGTCAGCGAAAGGTAATAAATCACGCGATACTCCTAGAGAATGATCGTTTATAACAGTGAAGAAGAGACATCCCATTACTGGCCTCTGTGTAACAGCACTACAGGATTCTGTAGCCTAAACGAGCATGGTTCACCTATTACATGAAGTTTCGATTATCCATACATGAGTTGGACCAGTTTACAGCCTAAGCTTATTGATGAGACAAATATATCTGACTTTATTAAAAGTCTCCAAGAAGTCAGGTATATCACATCGACGTTCTGTTATATCCTGGCGTAGATTAAATTTCGGTTAACTTTCAAGAACTGTTTATGAACTGTTTTTATATACATATTCCTACTGTGTTATGAATAAATAACTATGTATGTTTATATTCCTTTTATTACAATCTTTCACCTGACCTGTTGACTTTTACTATACGATTAACTGTTCCCGAGACAGTCCCAATTTAGTTGTCACAGAGTCTGGCAACTACGACCACTTCCATATAATTTTTATTTTCTATTTTATGGTATGATGCGGTCTAATTTGCTTGTATGTAAACTGTGTGTGTTTGAAATATATGATTCATACAGTAAAAGGTGTGTTCTTAACTCAAACCGGCAGGGCTAGGCGGAAGGACAAATAAGGACTCAGAGTTGATTCTAGATTGGTCGTACTAGTTAACGCGTCATTGGTTTGCTAGAGTATCACGGCCATACACGTCGGTGTTCTAACTGGTAGAATTAACCACGCGATATAATAAACAGGTCAGAAGTCACAACACTTCACTCGCATTGAAACCGCCATTTTTGATATGTGAGTGGCCTGAGGTTGAAGGCTTGTTTGGAGATAAGCTCGATCCGAAAATCCCTTAGGCGGTTTTGTACGTTTTAGAAGATAGTGAGTGACATATAGCTTAACGTATCATATGTGTTTTCTATCTTTCTGTGAAACATGGTTTCAAATACATCACTGACTAACTCTTTCACACGTTTGAAAAAATATTTACTAAATATCCAATAACTATATGACTGACCTTTCCAAGCTGATGATCTTCTTTGCATTTGCTGCTTGACGTTACGACGTTAAACACCTTTTCATCGTAAAAAGAAGAAACTGGTCGTTTTCATGTACACAAAATATCGAATTATCTATTATCTTTATGAAGAACTTCGTTAAATCGAATGACTCGCTTCTTGTTGTTTGTGTTTGGACAGTTTTCACTTGCACCATTAAAACTAAATATATAATTGACTAAATCAGCAAGGATGAGGTTAATCCCCTGGGATTGATTAATACTAGGATGATAATCTGATATTTGTAGTTTACGTGACATTAAGAGCTAGACAATTATTTATCACTGAAGGTTTATTGATCATTATTTTGCATGAAAGAAGCAGCAGAAAAGCAACTGTATACAAATTTCATTGCACATGATTCAGTGTAAGATTATAATAAATACTGTCAAACAGGATCACTCCTGGATTGTATGAAAGTGCCCAATGTATATCGTGTAACAAACGAACCGCCACAATAAGATCTAATGAACACAATATCTCTTTTCCAGACAAAAAACGAATAGCGATTGATGATCCCAATAAATGAATATCAGTACGTAATTCCTGATTGAATTTAGATGCTTGACTACACTTCAGTTTAGATAATGCACGTGCCAACTGAGCAAAATGAACGCATGATAATTTGTTGATCTGATTAATAATATGACGTAGAACTGATACGTAGACTTTTGGTTCCGAAAACTTCCAAAATATCCGGTTAGCCTTAGTAAAGATTCAATAGATAGACTATTAGCACAAGATGCTGTTGTCAATACTAAAAGATCGAATTTTTCCGATTTCATCCAAGGATAGTCATGATCATGATAATTGTCTTTAGTAATGTCTTGTATGCGGCCGTCTAGCCGCTAGACTAATTATATTGTCGAAATCTCCCAAATATTCAACTATCAACCGACAAACAGGTTCTTGCATCGTCGCATACGGAAAAAATTATTGGAGCACGATTTAAAAAATAGGAAGAACTGTGCATAATACTTAACACATATGTATATCTTCAAACGCTTTTTCATAATCAATGAAGTTGATGTACAGTAACGAGTTCCACTCAATTGATTGTTCGACGATGATTCGTAGTGTTGCAATTTGATCTGTGCACGACCGATCCCTACGGAACCCAGGTTGTCGGTCTCGAAGTTGGGCGTCTACTGCGTCTTTCATTTGGTTCAGCAGCACTCTGTTAAAGACTTTCCCTGGTATTGACAGTAGTGTAATGCCTCTGTAGTTTCCACATTTGCTCGCATCTCCTTTCTTTGGAATCTTGACGAGGTGCCTTTCTTTCCAGTCCATCGGCACTTGTTCCTCCTCCCAAATCTTTTTGAATAGAAGGTGAAGCATGCTTGTGGTTGCTTCGATGTCTGATTTCAGTGCTTCAGCTGTGATGTTGTTGAATCCTGCTGCTTTCCCGCTCTTGATTTGTCTGACGGCCATTCTGATTTCGTCCGTCGTTGGTGGATTGACATCTATAGGAAGATCTGTGTGCGCTGCTTCGATTTCCGGTGGGTTCATTGGAGCCGGCCTATTCAGGAGTTCCTCGAAGTATTCTACCCATCTGTTTCGCTGTTGTTGAATTTCGGTGATTGGCTTGCCTTCTTTGTCTTTGACCGGCCTCTCTGGTTTACTGTATTTCCTTGCTAGTTTCTTCGTTGTATCGTGAAGCTGTTTCATATTTCCTTCTCTAGCAGCTTTTTCCGCCGTCGTTGCTAGTTCTTGCACGTATTTCTTCTTGTCGGCTCTAATGCTCCTCTTCACTTGCTTGTTTGCTTCTGTGTATTCAGCTTGTGCTTGGACTTTCTCTGCTCGTGTTCGATTGTTGTTAATTGCTGCCTTCTTGTTCTTCCTTTCTTTGATCTTGTCCAGAGTTTCTATAGAGATCCATTCCTTACGATGGTGTTTCTTTAGGCCCAGAACCTCTTGACACGTTGAACTTAATGCCTTTTTGATACTTTTCCAGTTGTCCTCCATAGTAGTCTCTTCTTCCTTCAGTAGATCCTGTAAGGCTTGGGACCTGTTGTTGAGAGATATCTTCAATTCGTTGATTTTGTTAGTATCTCGAAGGAAGGCTGTATTGAACCTTTGTAGTGCTGTTTGTCCAGTTGTCCAGTTTTTCTTTAGCTTCAGTTTAAAATTTGCCACAACTAGGTGGTGATCTGAAGCTACGTCAGCTCCTCTCCTGGTTCTCACATCTTCCACTGTCCTTCGGAATTTTTTATTGATGCAGATAATGTGGGTTTTTTCCACTGATGTGGTCAGTATTGCGTAGTACGTCGCACGTTATTACCAGGTCGCTTCATATTCTTCTACGAATGAGCGTAAACAGTCCTAGATGCTCAAGTCCTTCATGTAGTTTATGCCTAATGACAATACCATCAGATAAAAAAACTTCTGAAAATTGTTGACTTAAGTCTAGTTACCGTATAAAAGTTTACTAAGCAGATATAGATAGTGATTGGCAGTGGAGCACAGGGCGCGCGTTTTGTCCCATTCAGTGATCGTCAGCTATATGTTCACTCGAAGACCTGAACTCAGTACTTTTGGTTTGGAGCGCTACCTCGTTATCCATTTGGCGACTAAGTCCAAGTAGCTACTGCATTTTCAGTCAGAGTGAATTTTAATTTGACTACAAATATCGAGGCAATGAATATAGGATGTGTATGGACCAAAAGATCATTAAGATTAGTAGTCCTAAATATGATAGAAGAAATCAAACAACTAGTATATAAGAACTATGGTGGAAGTTTATTGTTCTGAAAGTCTCCTAGCAGGCTTAGCTTAAACTGCTAAATGAATTTCGTATCCACTGAGACCCGAATTCACATTCCGTCTTTATGTCCAAGAACTGGTTAGAAGGACAAGCCTAAGAAGCTTGAGTTCAGAAAGGATATATTGTTGTTATAGCAGCCACTAAACGCACATCAATATAGCTAAAGTTTATACATATAAATATGGATATAAAGTGAAATATTTAATTTTATTCTCATTTCCCGATATGCCCGTATTGACAGCCTTTTAAAAAAAGCAATTGAATTTCGAAGCGGCCTTCACTAATGAAGATGGCACAGGTATTCAGTGTTTGACAACGCTTCTACCAGTAACACCTAATATAATTCGTAACCACCCAGAGAAATCAAAAGACTGAGTCAAGGAGATCGGAAGAGTGTATTTGGCGATAACCAAAATATCGGAATTCTCTGATCTAATCTGGCTAGCGATTGCGGTTGATGTTGAGCACGGCGTTACCACACGTGATCTGGTGCGGATGCCTGACCGAGCGCCTTCAGCTAGATGAGTCCGCTAAAATATATGGTCAGCATCCAATGTCGAAAAATTACAGGGCTATTTATTTTGGGGATTTATTTACCGCTACATTAATGTAACCTTTTTAATTTCCAAGTTCAAACACTTGGTTCAAACACCTATATCACAGAGCAATTTGTATGCAAAATAATAAAATTCTGTGAGGTAGAGTGAATTGTTCATCAATATTTTTCTGAAAAGACTAATATTTTGGGGAATCTACACATTTCGCCCTATGGCAACACACTATGTTCAAATATAGTGAGCTATTCTACGGTAATCAAAAGTATATCTTCCAACTAATTGCAATTACCTCAGTATTCTGAATAGTCTCATATTACAGGGGATATTAGAGACTTAAGCTCTACGAAAGTCACTACATAGAAAACAGCTTTGAACCTAGCTAAGATACAATCGTTAGATTTTATCTCCCAAGTAAAAGCAATTTTGGTCAACGTAAATTGTTCTGAAGACGTTTGGTATGTCTTAGGAACTGACTGTGTCTAGGTGATTGAACTAATGATACAAATCGTTATGAAGATAACATACTGTTTGTTCGATCTCTTTGTCAGGGGATATGCGAAGAGATGTTATTGTGATTACAATGATTTAGATTGAGTTATTTTTAGTATACAGCATGAGCTTGTCAAACAAAATAACATCATATGGGGGCGAATAGATTTTCAAGTCACGGTCCGTAAATATATATTTGGCTAGGAAAGGATTGGATCACAGGCTTGCTTAATCCAAGGTAATTTATTATGAGATTTCAATAAGCATCTAGACATGTCACACATACCAACACGTTTTTTCGCAGCGTTGTAAACATTTACATCTAAGACTATAGTTTTACTATGGCCTGTTACCCATCGTAATCGGGAATAGTGAATAGTTAATGGGACATGACTTTAAACACAACACTTTGTAGATCACCAACGTAGATGATCTATGTCGAAATGATTGGAGGCCGACTCGAGTTAGACGTGAATAGTGTGACGAACCAACTAACGTCGAAGTCACACCTCGTGGTCAGCACCTTACGTGGACTACCCCCATTGACGTAACAAGGTACTATAGATGCTTTGAAGACTGTACAACACAAAGGACGTTATTACAGAAATATATTAGTTAAGGTAGATACAGGCGAAAGTAAGACCACTGCCGCATGGGCCAGTCCATGGCGTATGATTAACTAATGCGCGTTGCTTGTACATGACCTTGGCAGGGAGCGACGATCTGTTCGACATTCAGTGATCCAACTGCCAGATGATTTGGCTAGGGCTCAGTGACATTTCACTGGCCCTACAACTTGAATATTTTCGAAGTTATCGGCACTTAGGTAAAATGAATCAGCTGACTTTCATTCTACAAACGGAGCGTTTATGTACTTAAGACGTCGGGAATGATGGTAAATCGGTTGATAAGGTTGTAAATCTTCATCGACTGAGATGGTTGGGCCACGTGTCACGTATGTCAGAACACCGACTACCACAACGCGCTATGCTGACTAGTGTTGGGTATGATTGGAAATTAGATGCAGTCAAAACAAAACGTGGCATCAGTCCTTGAAGTCTCTTACTTCTAATCTGAGCCATGTTGGTAGATGTAGAGTACTTGGTTAGGGCCCGTGTGACTATAGTAACCAGTGGTTGGAGATTATGGGTGACATGGCTAAGAATCGATCACAATGGCGTAGGTGTAGTGGTCCTAACCACACTATCATCAAAGCTGGTAACTAGGAAAATATGTATTCAAGATTTAACACCGAGAGAAGGTCAACAACGGAGAATATTAATTCAATCAGATGGAATGGCCCAGCATCGCAGACGTGGTCAATCTGCATAACTTGTCTTTACTCACATTATATTATTTTATGTTTAAAATAGATTTGTTCTTTACAAAGGCCAGACGTCATATCGTGGGTTGTTACGGCACGAGTTGGGGGAAAGAATGAAGTGACTTCCACGTAAAATCTTATAGATTAGGTTTTCACATCATGATATCTACCATTTTAGGATCAGGTCCATTATCATAATAGTACTGATAATGAACGTAGACCATGATTCTACATATAAACTCTGTTTTCCCTTAAACTGTGAGATTAAAACTATTTTATATCTTTCTACAAAATAATCCTTTCTTCTTGCATTATATCCTTATACACTATCTTCTATATATTACTATCATTGAAGTAACTACTTATTTGAATTGTTCATCTTGTTGTGTTAATGAGGTGTGTTAACTTGGACCGATACATATATTTGCCTGGTCCTATGTTGTAGCTGAATGACCGAGATACCCGGAAATCATTGTCTGCGTGGAGTTACGATAATATCTAGTAGGCGATGGATTAACTTTCAACAGATAGCATCGATAATGTGTGCGATTATCCAAATTCACTTACTTTCTGGGGATAGAACATTTTGCGTGCTCCAGGTTCTTAATGACTAAAGAAGCAACCATTCAGTGAAGTCGAGGTTGTCGTCCAGTGCTCGACATCCGTGTTCCCAATTTCATTCCGGACCCTCCATTTTACCAAGGTAACATATAAAGCGCTAGTCCAGGTTTTTGTTTTGACCAATACAACAGATAAACGGTCGGGATATACCTATGATTACAGCTGAAGTGTATTCTCAAATTTCGTTTTCATTAGCTTAGCTCGTGACTTGTTTATCTGAGATGCTTTCATTTCCTAAAAACGCGTATCTGGAGACTTCCTTTATTTACTTAAACACATATACAATGAAAAGTCAAATACATATATGTACCATACGAGTCAAATGTTTTGTGCAAGGGATTGGATACTACCCGGGCGCCCAACCGAAAGCAGAAAAAAAATGGAACGCTTCATGACTTTGTGTATCACCTTTGCGCGGGGGCCATGCTAATCTTCTCTGTGTCGTTCCAATTTTACTATATGTACCACAAAAACGAGATGTTCAACTCACTGTCAATGTCAGAGTTAAGGACTTTACAAGTTGTGCTTATAATTACAATGTAGAAACTAGTGAGGACGCCATTACTGAAAGGTCATGCTAATATTTAAATGATATATGTGGTCGCGGACGGGAAAGAAGAACCCATGATACAGAATAAAGAAATTTTCTAGATACATCAAAGTATGTTTGTGTCGCAATAGTGTGAATGTTTTCTAATACGCAGCCAACGCCGGGATAAATTACGCTGATCATTATTAACAGTTAGCTTATCAGTAAATGTACGCTTGCGGGTTCAGTGGAAAAAAAATACTGAACCCTAATTAAATTATTTATCAAGCTGAGTATATCTGTGCTCTGAGTGACGAATCCCAAAATGTTAAATTGTTATACGAATTTCGTTCAAACAAATGACGACTTGACACGGACAAACTTAACATCATTTATGGACATGGTCACAACCTATTAAGATTCCCATCATTTGACCTGGTCTCTTAAGTATACGTTCTTTTGGATAAGATTACATTTGTCTTTTAGATGCACTAGAAATGCTTAATAGACTGAACTCCAGATTATGTGAGTCAAACTAGTGGGTTATGAGATGATATAGACTCAACTTAAGATGATAAAGTTCAGGTGGCTATACCACTCCAGTCAATTCTAGCAGGAAATTACTACTACTTAAACGACATAAGTAAGCATATTACTTGGAATATCTTCTAACACTCACAACCTCTACTAATACATGTCTATTGACAATTATGTATAGAAAAAAGAAACACAACATTGTACTTCAAATCTTTATTCAAATGTACATTTGAGAACATTATGTTCTCGATTGTTTAACTGCTCATTAATAAGATAGTCAAATTAGATCAATTTGAAACAATTACGATGTAGTAGTTGATTTAAAGGAAGATTAAAAATACATTTTCAAATTGAATATATTAAATAACATTTGATGTTAGAGTCTGTGTGGTTGATAAGTATTCAGTTAATAATTCAAGTAAACGATTTTGTGGTCGAACGTCAGGAGTCTATAATGTGAAAAAAAAATAATATGAATCGAATGAAATTAAGGGCTCAGTAAGAGATCATACAAAGTGACACATGTATCATACATGTGTTCAAGAAGAAATTGAAATTTTATAATAAGACTTCTGGAATTCAGAAGATGTCAATCACTCTCAATGAAAATACGCGCAGTAAAAAAACTACCATTTTCTCAGTTTTATTATTTATTTATTCGAACACATAAATATTGGTACAAAGGGGCACCGAATACATATTCGCCACACAAGTCACCGGATTTTTGTGTGAGTTGTGATACTGCCCGGGTGTTCAGACCGAAGCAGGTGGTTTTTTTAGAGGGACCACACCCGGAGCCTTCGACCTTAAGGTCTGATCTACAAGACAGTGCAATAACTTTATGAGATGCAATCCCATGGTAGCCAGTGACCAATAATTGATTTATACACCATTGTGATCTAGAGGTTGAACGTTCACGCGCGTGACTGATAGGTTCTAGGTTCAAACCCCGCGAGGCGGGATTGTGGATGCGCACTGCTGAGAAGTTCCACAAAAGGACGAAACGACCGTCCAGTGCATCCAGGTTTTCCATGGTGGTCAATCGACACATGAATTCAATCATTGAATAATTATTGTTAGTCAATGAGTTTGAACATATAACAGATATTTGAATATTTACAAAACTTATGTTGTATTATGCAATAAAGATGTCTTACACAAAATGAGTCATAAGTAAAAAGCCAGTATACCAGTCAAGATATTGTTGCAACATCTGGGTAACAATAATGATTAGTACATTACGATTAGTTATTAAATATTTAACATACTGAACGTAGTAGAAATCTTTTCTTGATACATATTTGATAATTTATAGCTTCAGTATAACAACTGTTGATGTAGTTTGAAAGATTTACATTAGAATATATAGAAACATTTTTCTGAATACTTATATTTAGTCAAAGTAATGAAGTGGTTCAGAAATTATAATTACTGAAAGATATCAAAATCAAACATTGATAGATAGTGGCTAGCAGTGAAATCTAGAACAAATCGCGTTTCGTCCTATTTGAAACTTGTCAGCTGGATGTATATGTATTCCACTGCTAGCCACTATTCATCTTTGTTTAAAATGCTTGTGACTTAAAGCAATATCGAGGCAATCCGCACATGATGTACATAAGCCAACAAGAGACTGATCAATTGCAGTCCTAAATAACAATACCAAATGAGTTCAAACATTGATATTTGGCTAACATACTTATAAAGAATCATAAGTGAATAAATTTGAACAGCTAGAATAGTAAGAAATGAATGGATCAGAAAACAAAGAATAGAGCATGTTTAGATTACAGTACACATAGTGTTACACTGTAGAAATAAATGCTTATTTGATGTCGTCAATTGTAAATACAACAGTTTCTCCGATGATCTGAAATCGATCTCAGCACTCATCAACTATTGAAATGTGTTATTAACCTATAGTATCAATAGACAGTGTTTTTCTACAAATCTAAAATCAGTCTCAATGAGAGTATTGAAGATAAAGTATACCATAAAAACCTATATATACAATCTCTGTTTCAGTTTCAGTCAGTCAGTAACAACGTAGAACTTCGTACGTACGTACATCAGTTCGAGTTGCCATACCACATCAGCGCAGAGATGCAGTTGTCGATTCAAATGCCGTAGTGATAGAGGTAGTAAGAGTATAAGCAGTAACCAGAAAGATTAGGGTTTGGAGATGTTATTTAAAGAGTATAATCCAGTGAAATAAGTTTGGGAAGAGAAAAAACAGACAAGGAGGAATCAGGAGATTAAAATTTGGGAGAACACAAAGAGTGTATGCACCTGTACCATTGCAAACGATTTTGAGCCATGTCATTCAGGGTCTCTAACCATCGGTTGCTATAATCTCACGGATCCCAATCAGGTAGTCTACACCTACCAACATGACTCAGTTCACTTGTTAGTGACTTCATGGACTTGTGCCATATTTTGTTCTGGCCGCCCCTAGCTTTCTTCCAACCTACTCCTATACCACTGAACATCGCATGTCGAAGCAGTCGGTCGTTGAGCATACGTAACACGTGTCCCAGCCATCTCAACTGATGAAGTTTCACCACTTCGTCAATCGATTTCAGTTTATTCACATCAGTGTTACACTATATGTCTTAGTAACTGATAATACACATTTAACTCAAGCTATTCTTCATCACATCATGGTACAACTAAATTAGTGATATCTGTAGCCTATCTAAATGAATTCGCTTTACATAATATTATCCTAACAACACCATAACAACATGTTTCATATCCAAACCTGATGTTAATAATTAAACGCCTGTTGATTTCAATCAACTAAAAATTGTACATAAATTAACAACTAAACGTCATACTCCGTGTACAAAATTTAAAAAGACTAAGATTAAATTACTTCAAGTTTTGGTGTAGATGCTTTATAGTAACTCACTGAAGACAATGAAGGATGTGTCGCTCAATTTCGTGGGTTAGTTGAAGTTAGACATTAACACCATTGGATAACGGCCAGCTCAGTGGTCTACAGGTTAAGCGTTTGCGCACGAAACCGATAGATCCTGGGTTCGAATCATGAGAGGCAGGATCGTGGATGCGCACTGCTAAGGAGTCCTACAATAGGACGAAACGCCCATCCAGTGCTTTCAGGTTTTCAACGGTGGTCTAGCTTCAATTGACTCATGAGCTCAACTATTAAAATTACTATGATATCCATAAAAAACTCCTTCTGATTTACATATGCGTGTATATTTCAAACTATTTATGCACAATTTTTCAATTACTTCTTATTGTACAATATTCATTTTGAGTGATTAGAATGTTCCCTTCAAATTTATTTTAATTATTTTTTCATAGTAAAATAATAGGATTTTCAAGAGTATGGTTGATTCACTTTAGTATGACTGGTAGAGTTATCAGAGCGATTTTCCATACGATGGAGAGATATTTCTTTTTGAGGAAGCTGGGTTAATGCTCGTCTTAGTGACCTGAGAGCGTAACCGCAAAGACGAAAAGACAACTTCTTGGAACAGGTCATACAAGACCTTTTTATGGGAAATTTTTGACGTGTTAGCTCTGTACTTTAAAAAGCCTTGCCGCCTAAGACGGAAATCAATGGAATAAAGAAAGGTGATGTGTGAGATTTTTAGTTAACTCTTTTGACCCTTTCATTTTTTTGTGAGGAGACGGGATCGCTGCAGATGCTGACTTTCTATGGGAGGCACCTTATCGTTGTCACACACACCTTTACAGTTAGTAGTACTACTTCGACCTTAAATTGCTATTATCAATTTCCCGATTATCTAACCAACCTGCCTGGCATGACAAGCTCTAAAAAAATTTGTTCAAACCAATATAGCTTGGTTGAGCCATCACAAATCGGCAAGCCAAACCAACACGTCAAATAGAAGCAATTGTCGGGACTAGAAACAGTAACAACGAACATGATCAACATACCGCTGCTCATCAACGTGGCCCCTGGTACAACCGAGAACGAGGAGATTCCGCTCTCACATGGCCACGCGTATATAGCCTCTGCTAGGGAGGTCCTACTCACTGCCTTCTCGCGGCAGGGGTGTTGTTTACGAAATTGAGGGGACGAAAAGCGAATGTCCAACGCTTTAACCGGGTTGGTGGACATAAGGAGTTCACCTAGGGGAGTTGGGAAACCCTCATTCCAAACCAATGGTGCACATGAGGTCCAGTACCCTACGGGAACAAATGGCGTATGAATCATTCGTTGGTGACCGGTTACCATGGGACTGCATCTCCTTACGACGCTCCACTACCTTGTGGATCAGACCTTCAGGTCGAAGGCTCCGGGTGTGGCCCCCTAAGAAAACCACCTGCTTCGGTTTTGGCACCCGGGCAGTATCACAGCCCTCACCAATATCTATGCGTTAAAATAAATAAATAAACTTCAACGTGATGTTACTTTTAAGCGAATGAGCCTTCAGTAAAGTAATTAAACAGTTGAAAAACCTATCGACCTACCAAGGCAAGGACGACTAGCTAAACTGAAGTACGTAGCCAGTATAATATTATCGGATTTAGAAACCAGTAAATTACTGGATCGATCACTTTAGAGAGGATTCAAACGATGTCTTCATAAGATTCGACGCTGTTTTCCAAACATCATTTAATCAGTTAATGATCAATAGTTTCATAACTCATACTACTACACATTATGCAAAAAGAAAACCAAATAACCATTAGAAAAACATGAAGACCCATGTTGATCTATGTATATGTCATTAAAAAAAACTGATAAAAACAAGTTTATAAACAATACATAAACAATAAAACTAACATACTTGATGTTGACAGTAATTCGATAAATCAGTTTGTTGAGGATCTAAAGTTTGTGGATGAAGTAATCCAGTTGCTTGTGGTGGTGTAGCTGATGCTCCAGAAGAAGCTTGAATTTGTACTGCAGTCAATGCTTGATTTGATGGAATAGCTATACCAGTTGTATTGGCTGATGGGATCTGTGGGAATAATGAATGTAAATTGGAACTAACACCACTTAAACCATTAATAGTCGGTGAATATTGTTGATTAATAGATGCTGTTGGAGAAGATACATACACTCCAGTTAGATTAGGTGCATTTGTTTGATTTTGAGCAGCAGCTGCAACAACTGCAGCTGCTGCTTGAGCAATTGAAAACGGCACGGTCGATTGACATGAACCAGAATTTGATGGAAAACTATTAGATTGGACTAGTTGAGATTTATTATGTGCTTCTATAATTTTTGTAGCAGATTCCGCCATACGTGCAACTGCAGAAACACGTTTACTAGACTGACGTAATCTTGCATTTTGTTCTAGAAGCATTTCATTTGCAGCTCTCAAATCTCCACGTTGTCGCATTAAATCGATTAATTTACGGCGTAAACGAGCATTTTCAACCCTAAGTGCATATTGTTGTTTAATCGATGGTGGGGCAAGATGGACATTAGATGTAGAAGCAGGAGAGTACAAAGAGCGTTTTCTCTTCGTAGAATATTTTGTTATACCATGTGATGAACGTTTAATGGATGTTCGCGGGACGGATAATTCATAGAGATCTTCATCGTCATAATCGGGATCGACATAGTCAGGGTCATCACCTTCATCACGTCCACCATATTCTTCGCTTAGAATAGATGTTGGAGAAACATTTGATAGAGGTCGTGTGCTTTGAATTATGAAACGACGACTATTGGGATGTTGTGTAAAGTACCGATGGATAGTTCGACGAAATTTTCGTTTCCCGAATTCTCGATTCCTGTATCTGGATGATTGAAATTTATTTATAGCACTATCACTTTTTTTGGAATAACACAAAGTTGATGTCCCACTCATTGTTGGGCAAACAGAAAAATTCTCAGCTGAATTATATCTATGACTACAAATGGATGAAGTGAAAACAGCTCGTTTTTCGTCTTTTGAATGAGAATGTGAAGAACTTAAAGCTGGAAATGATTTTGAACGTACTTTAACCACAATTTTACAAGATGTTTTTATAGGTAAAGCACCCGTTGAAACTGATCGACGAATTGGATAAGAACAAGAGCCAGTTAGGTTAGTGTTCGATGATTCAGGATGTGGATTGGTGTTAGCTACATAACAGGATCCCATATGATGTTCAGAAGATTGATTATCCAAAAATTGTTGAGTACTTAACGACTGAGATGAATGACTTTCAAGACAATCACCTTTACCAGTTGTTCTAGATAAAACAACTTTACGAACTGTTGATCTCCATGGATCTGGGCTGGTCTCACAAGAAGGAGGTCTACTACTATCATCAACTTGACGTGAATATGATAAACTTAATAAACCTTCCCTCTTACTTAATTTAGTTGGTAGGTTGTACGGAGGAGTGACTTCAGGAGATGGTGACATAAGAGCAGTTGACTCTATATCATCATCTTCGTATACATCAGGATCATCATCTTCATTATCATCAACAGATCTAGATAAACCGGTGGTGTGATGATGATGATGTAAACTAGAATAACCAGAATAACGACAATCAACAGTAGTCAATCTTTTAGTTTTATGACGTTTCTTCGTATATCGATTTGATCCATCATGAGCTAAAGAATATATTTGACTATCAGTTTCATAAGAGGATGGTGAAGCAAAATCATTATGTGATGATGAAGATGAACATGTACGATGATAATCACATTCTGAATTTTTTGATAAACAAGTATTTCCTGTAAGTGTACGATGTGTATTTTGCTTCTCCAGTTTACTTGAATGATTAACCTATTCATTATTATATTATATGATTAAAGAGGAATAATAAATGATAGTGTAAGAATATAAAACTAACACAAACAAAACAGCGATATATGACAGGAAAGAAAAACGGACCGAAGAAATTCAGGTCTTATGATGAGCACTTAACATTTAAATCACTGAACCGACAGTCAATAGTTTTGTAGACCACCAACATAGATGATCTATGTCGAATGATTGGAGGCCTATTCGAGTTAGATGGGAACGGTGTGACGAACTAGTTAACTTCGAAGTCACACCTCGTGGTCGGCATTTAACGTGGATTACCCCTTCGACGTATCAAAGTACTACAGTTGCTTTGAAGACCGCATAACACAAAGAATGTTATTATGAAAATGTATTGGTAAGAGTAAGTATAGAGAAGACCATCATCGCATGCACTAGTCCGCGGTATACGATTAACTGATGCGCGTTGGTTGTTCTTGACCCTGACAGAGATCGACGATCTGTACGATATTTAGTGACCCAACTGCCAGATGACTTGGCTAGAGCCCAGTGATATTTCACTGGCCCAACAGTTTCAATCTAACTCCAATCAATTCACAATACTGGGGAAATGTATTCTATTATCTTCGATGGGTAACTACCTAAATAGTCTAAATGTTAAACACTCGTCATAAGACCTGATAGTCTCATGGTAAGAAATTTCACAAATAATACAGAACTATCTAGTTTTGTATAGTTTTCTAGATTAGATCGCTTTATGATCTTAATAACACTTAACAATCTTCACATACCTCCTTTTATTAACAGAAATAAATTCTCAAAACATATGAACAAAAATATGAGTACTCTGTCGCATTAATATTAGTTAGAAAAATATAACTGACAAGATAGAAAGCAATCAAGACTAACAGTTGAATCTTAATTCATTGGACATTAAGTGAGTGGTAGGCACTTTAACCAGGTTGGTGGACATGGAGAGTTCACCTGGGGGAGTTGGAAAACAATGATTCCAAACCAATGACGCACATGGGCTCCAGGATCCTGAAGGAATAAATGGCATATAAACCTACTGTTGGTCACCGGCTAACATGGGATTACATACGACATTGCTTGTGGATCAGACCTTCAGGTCGAAGGCCCCCTAAGAAAACAATCTGCTTAGGTTTGGGCACCCAGGCAGTATCACAGCCCTCACACAAATCAAATGAGATTTGTGCGGCGCATATGTATCTGGTGCTCCCTTGTACCAGTACTTATGGGTTTAAATAAATAAATAGCCAGAAAAAACTGGTTTCTTCTAATCACTTATCAAATTAAATGTTCATTTCTGTGTTACTATATTCCATTTAATTATGTTATTCCTTAGTATAGCTGAGAACGGTGGTGCTTTTTTCAGAATGTTATTATTTGGCTGTGAGTTTAGTGCATTTGCCAGGGAAGTTCTATTCGTTGACTTTATATGGAAAGTTTGTTCTTTACGAGGGTGAAATGATGAAAAACAAACATTAGGAGCTTAAACTAGATTGGTGGATACAGAGGATTCACCTAGGAAAGTTGTGAAACCCTGATATCAAACTAGTAGTATAGCTGGGCTTTAGAATCCTGATTGAACTAACAGCATATGAACATATTTCGATCTCCGGCTACTACGGAACTGCACTTATTGATGTGTTAGTACTTCATGTATATAATGAAGAGAAAATTCAGAAGTAAAATAATTAAGGTGTATAATAGAAGAAAACTAGCATAAAAACGAATAACTTACTTCAGACAAGAAATTATTCCCAATTAGTTGACGTTGTTCAGCAGCTACTGTGGCAGCCGCTGCAACCATTGCAGCAGCAGCAGCTGCACTAGTCATTGTCACAGCCTCTTTAGTTGATAAAGCACTAAGTTCTGTATCGTTCACTACAACAGATGAAGAAATATGGTCAGAATTTGACCGTAAATTTCTAGACTGATCAATACAACGTAAGGGGCTATAAATACTGGAGGACGATTCATGTGAAGATGACATGGATGATGTAACTTTATCCACTAATAAATCATGCAATTGTGGATCAACTTTATTTTTAAATTGTGTTAATCGAAAGAAATTAGCTGAACCAGTTACTGCGGCGGTGGCAGCGACAGCGGCTGCAGCTGCGGCTTTGGCAGCTGAGGCCATAGTTGTAGTTACACTAAAGAAAAAAAACAATAACGGAGAAGTTTTATATTATTTATCAGAGAAGACCATAAACAATATAAGCGATAGAGGCTTGGATTAAACGAATGTGACTTTTTTTTCTAAACTCAACGGTAAGTCTTGTCGGTGTGAATATAAATAAATTTTAAGAAAGGAAATCACAGAAGCTACACTGTTTTCTCCACATTTCTTTACTACGGTTTGAAGAACTGTCACTCATTATTTGGTAAACGACTATATTTTTACAATCTCTGTAAGGTGTTGATGAACATAATCAGTAAAACTATCTTGTGCTACTCAGATAACGAATGTTCATCAGTATCACAAGGCATGGCTTAACTTTTAATCCTGAAGGCAAAAATAAAACAGAAGTAAGTAAGTAAGTAAGTAAGTAAGTAAGTAAGTAAGTAAGTAAGTAAGTAAGTAAGTAAGTAGTAGTGAAGTAAGTGAGTGAGTGAGTGAGTGAGTGAGTGAGTGAGTGAGTGAGTGAGTGAGTGAGTGAGTGAGTGAGTGAGTGAGTGAGTGAGGTGAGTGAGTGAGTGAGTGAGTGAGTGAGTGAGTGAGTGAGTGAGTGAGTGAGTGAGTGAGTGAGTGAGTGAGTGAGTGAGTGAGTGAGTGAGTGAGTGAGTGAGTGAGTGAGTGAGTGAGTGAGTAAGTGAGTAAGTGAAGTAAGTAGTAAGTAAGTAAGTAAGTAAGTAAGTAAGTAAGTAAGTAAGTAAGTAAGTAAGTAAGTAAGTAAGTAAGTAAGTAAGTAAGTAAGTAAGTAAGTAAGTAAATGTTACTAATTATCTAACTTTTAGTGATTTGAGAGAATGTTATCTACTAAAAGTAAAGTTTGTATTTAACAATATTCATAAAACAAATTTCATTTAGAAAAACAAACATTGTTACTATCCAATGTTCACTTGATTAACGTAATAGGGGGATACTAAATCAGTGAATAAAAACATAGGTGTTAATATGAAGTATAGTGAATAGTGAAATGATATGATTAATTGATCAAAATTTATAACATAATTAAATACCATGTAAATGTGTTAATTTTTGCAGTGTTTCTTTATTTCGTCTTATTATAGACAAAAACGTTGTGGAATCTACTACTAATTAATATCTTATAGTATATTTATATGTAAGATAAGATTTATCTTATTAAGATAAGAAATTCAATTTCATGCCATATGTAATCGATATAAGGCCTTATGATACTAACTGATTGTATAAACAGAAAAAGAAAGATTAGGGGATCAAATTTGTATCTTAGTAATTGAAAGTCATGTATCTTAAGAACTCTACACTATCACACTTATAGATTATACAACATCAATATTTACATAGAGCTTTAACATTTTATATGAGGAGTATTAGGTAACAATGGCAAATCAGTTGATGAAGTAGTGAATCTTTATCGACTGAAGGGGTTGGGACATGTATTACATGTGCTCAACCATCACCTACCTCAATGTGGAATGTGTATTATTTATTTACTTATTTGAACACATAAATATTGATACAAAGGGGCACCATAGATATAAATGCGCCACACAATAATAAGGAGAATGCGAAGATATAAAGAATGTAAGGCGCGTATAAGAAAAAAGAAGTACAACAATGAACGGAAATTAGTGTATGATAATGAAATAACAATAATGGGAGGGCCAGTTCAAATAGCAAAAGTACAGCCACAGAGAATTCTTCCACTTAAGGAGGTTGCGTATTTTTTTTAACAAGAAAGTAAAATAAAGTTACAGCACGATCGCCAATGGCTTCTATTCTGAGCCATATCTGATAACGTTTCTAGCCATTATGTTGCACCATCTCTCGGACCCCAACCAGGGAGTCGTGAAGGACCGACAGAAGCCAGTCCTGTACAGCTTTCTCTCATACCACGACACCACGTCGTACGCTGACCACCTCTCCACCTTTTCCAACCAGTCCCAGAGTCGGCAAATAATGCACAACGTGGAATTCTCTGAGACGACATTCGGAGAACATGTCCAAGCCACCGAAGTCGGTGTTTCAAGATGGTGACACCAATTACATTATCGTCTCTGTGCCCGAACACACGATGCCGAACCTCTGCATTACTAACATGGTGTTGCCACCGGATGTCAGCAATCCTTCGGAGACAACGATGATCGAACACAGAGAGTCGTCTAACATCCTCAACTCGGAGGCCAGGTTTCACAAGCATAGAGTAAAACTACTCTCACCGACGCGTTGTAGATCCGATCTTTTACAGCCAAACTGACATCACGAAGGCGCTAAAGATGGTCCAGATTGGCATAAGCCGCTCTGGCTTTCACTATACGTGAATTGATCTCATCACTCTCGTCACCACCAGCACTTATGCAGCTACCTAGATACACGAACTTCTCGACTACTTCTATCTGCTCACTTCCCAGGGTGAGTGCAGGATCAGGGTCCTGTCAGTCTTATAAAAGTACTTTGCGCTTGGAAGGTGCGAAGCACATACCATACCTACGGACTCTAATGTGTGGTGGTATATGAGTAAATTAGAGGAAATCTAAAGGCTTCAACATAAAGACATGACAACTACTCAAGGAGCCATTGAAATTTTGACTAAGCCTTGAATTTAGGTGTAAATTAGCTAAAAAGAGTCCTCACAATGATTAAAATCAATAGTTAATGTTTGGTAATACGACTGGATGGGATTAGATAGTGAATTCACTTTTTTTCTTTCCCCAAATCTTGAGTTTTAAAAACATTTTATACTTTTAATTCAAGAAGTTCATTTTTCCTTGAATCATGTTTTTCATGCCTAATCTTCTCTACTATCGGCGATACTGTTACCCATTCTATTTCTCTATGATTAATCGTGAACCGATGTACAAATATTCCAGGTTTCATGCTATATTTAACTAAACGATTTACAAACTTCAGGAAATACGTTTAACACCAAGCTGATTAAAAATGAACAAATACAACCAATAATTAATTACCTTGACCAACTATTTGTATCTGAAGTGATTACATCTTGAAAAGAATATGGACTATCCAATGAAGAATTTGTACATTTGCAACGATCCAATGACGAAATAAGTGAAGAATTATTAACAGAGTTTGATTGAATATTATGTTGATCGGTTGAATTATTTACATTAATACTATTGCCTTGTTCATTTTGACCATCATATACATTCCTTTCATCAACTGCAAAGTATTGTGATTGTTGTGCATAACGGCGTACAGCATTATCGGCATCACATGCTGAAGTATATTTACTGTTAACAGAGCACATGTGTCTAGATGAATTGGATAGGAGTGAAGATCCACATGATGATATCGATGAAGATGAAGAGGACTGAACAGCTTGAATAATATCTTGTGGATTGCGACTCATTAAATTTCCTAACATGGCAGCAACTGAAGACGAAGCAGACTTACCACCATTACCGCCCGCCGCAGCGGCAGCTGCTGCCATTGGTTGAGAGAAAATAGCACCTAAGCATTAAAAAACAAAATAGCAGTCGACATTAACGAATGATGAACAGAGACAGACTTAAACGTTTGTTTGTAGTAAGCAATTTCAAAAGTTGAAAGTAGTCAAACATAATAGTATTGTCTTGAATAGTTTATATCAAGTTCTTAGTAGTGTGACTGGAAATTATATTTAGTGAGCAGGTAAGTAAACATCGTGATAAACAGATACTCAGTGGTTTAATTTTATCCCTATCACCTGCCCTGACTTTTATTTGGATTTAATCATTTTTGAGTGAAGCACATCATAATACAGAGAGAGAACTTGTATTGCCTGGTACTTATGTACAGCAATTCAAGTTCCCATACCCCAATAGCATAAAGAGATGACAACGTCAGGGGCCAAATCCCTGAACAATAGAGGTTGTAATAGTATCATTGATAATACGATTGGAGGAAAAAATAAATTGGTGAAACAAAAACAAAAGTTATGAGGAATTTATAATGTGGAGGAAGACAAAGAACGGGTTCACCGGCGCCATCGCAAACGATTTCGAGTCCCTAACCATTAGTTAAAATAGTCACGCGGACCCCAACCAGGTAGTCTACACCTATTACTATGACTAAGTCCAATTGTAAATGACTTCATGGACTGATGCCATCTTTCGGTTTGGCCACCCCTAACTTCCTTCCAGCCCACTCCTGAAGCAGGAAACATCGCCCATCGAGGTAGGTGGTGGTTGGGCATACGTGACACACGTTCCCTAATAAGTCCGAATAGTTGGCTCTTTTTACCTATTGCCATTGCCTTTTTTATCTCTTCTGCTTTCGCTACCCAGCATCACCCACGATCATTACGTAGGTTGTTTATCAGACTACGTTTAAGCTGCCTCTGCTCCTTATCGTGTTCGGAGCCAGACGGGATGAGTTTCCGAGCATCTGTCAGTATAGTCAAGGTCGCTGGAACCCACTGATTTTTCTATGACCTTTGGTGTAAATTATTAGTAGACATCACTGCTATTCCTATAGCTTGGTGGCTATCATACCAAACGAATTTAGGGTAGATAGTACTTTCACATTTGATTCACTCATCTTTAGTTGTTCCTGAAGTATATTCTTTACTTGTTCATTATTAAGTCGAACTATATGGAGTTTTCTGGCTGCGACTTTTCTACGTCCAGTAGGATACAGACAAATAATTGATCGAACAAGAGCATTATCAGAGTCTAAACAAGTGCTCCCGAATGAGGAAGAGCCTTCTATCGAGCTCCTCCAACGATGGCTAACAGCAATGTGATCTATTTGAGTTCATTTATGAGTCAATTGTGGTGGTCGCCAAATCAAATCATATTTTGCCTTATGTTTAAAGTTGGTGTTCGCTAGAAATAGACAATTATCTGAAGATAGTTGCAACAGACGATAGCCATTATCTATTCGCTGAGCCACAACGTCGCAAGATCCGACTAAGTGTCTTTCGGTTTGGTTTAGTTGTGTACTAAAACCCCTCGCCACGATTACCACATCAGCATTTGCAGCTTTTTGTAAAAGGTTGGACAGCTTTCTATAAAATTTAACTTTATCTGAGCTGCAAGCAGTGGGAGCGTAGGTAGAGACAACTATGAGGCAATGGCATGTATCTCCATCTTGTCGAGTTCTTACTGTCTCGTTTAGTCGGACAGTTCGCATGTGACTGTCTATTGGAATTCACTCTGAAACTGTTCTGTTTTAGAAACTAATGCTATACCCACACCAACAAGGCCATGAGAAGAAGCAATTGGGTCTCCAGATACACGAAGGGTAAATCGTGCTCGTTCTTCATATTACGAAAGTGAGGTCAAATGAATGAATTGATTGCACAACTAAACGTCGAAACAACATCGATTTGATATTTGAGTGACATAGTGAAATATGAAAAAAAATATTCAGAATGTATTCCACACATTTTATGTACAAAATGTAGTGAAGTTTAAGAATACGAGAAAACTTGAGAGACTACTGAAATGTTGAAAATTTCTGATTAAGTTCATCCAACGAGGAAATAGATAGTTTCAGTGAATGATTTATAATGCAAAATAAGAAGTTACAAATAAAATAGTTTTTTAATCTTTAGTGAACATTCTAAGTTAGCTTTAGGTTACTTTGTCTCAAACTAAACACTGTTCACAGAGAATAATTTTAATTCTAAAAAACAATAGAACGAAATATCACTCCGACATGAGTTCCGTTGAACTGATAAACAACCATTTTAGCACCAATCACATAGGAATGTTTTTCTTAAAAACCCAAAGTTTTGTAAGTGTCTGATGATGACATCTTTCTCATTATAATTAGTTACAATGTCTTGGATAGTTAATAAAGTGATTGACATATGTGCCATGACCTTGAAACTGCCAAGTTGTCTCCGATTGCAAAATCCATGCTTAGATTGAGTCAAGTATGTTTTTACTTATTTATTTAAACACATAAACATTCATACAACGAGGCACCAAATAGATATGCACCACATAAATCATTTGACTTGTGGGAGGTTTTGAATACTTCTCGGGTGCCCGAACCGAAGTAGGAGGCCGCACCCAGAGCCTTCCACCTAAAGGTCTTATCCACAAGGCAGTGGAGCATCGTAAGGAGATTCAGCCCCATGGTAGCCGATGACCAATAATTGGTTCATACGCCATTTTTTTTAGGATCCTGGAGCCCATGTACACCACTGGTTTGCAATCAGGCTTTTCCAACCCCTTTAGGTGGATCCTCCGTATCCACTAACCCAGTTAAAGAGCCGCACATTCTCTTTTCGTCCTTTCAATTTCGTAAACAACAGTAATGCCGTGAGAGGGCAGTAAGCAGGATTTCCCTGGCAGTGGTTGTATGCACGTGGTCACTTGAAAGCACTTCGAGAGGGAAAGCTGGCTTTCTCCACTCTCCGCCGTACTAGGGCATTCGGGGACTAATAATAAAGTCAAAATTTTGATCATTAGGAAAGACAAACAGAATCCTTAAGCAAACAATTTTAAAGAGGATGATTGTTATCAAGATAGCACGCCGACTATTGTATTCTTTTAGTTACGATCAAACTAAACCACTGTGAGTGGTATGTTTCCAAGATACTAGAAGATTCCTATATATATATATATATCAATATTTGTTCCGATTTGGAAAGAATCAAGTGATGTATATTATGTCCGAAGACTACCCGACAGTAAAGGAACATAACAATGGTAATAATAACAAAGTCGGAAATATATATTTATCATAACAAAATATTAACGTACCTATACAAGCTGCTGCTGCAACAGCAGCGGCTGTTTTAGCTTGTTCTTCATCGGTTGGATTTAAATAATCGGATGATGAAGAACCTGGATATGTTATAGATGATGATTCCGATGATAATGTAGGCTTTTTAGAGTTATTATTACTGGGGTTATTGTTATTATTATTATCTGATGTATATGTGGATTCTCTAGTTGAATGACTTTGAGTACAAGTAGTAGTTACTGTATTTATATTTGTCGTCATCATAGGATTAATATTATTATTATCATGTTTCATATTCGATAAACAAGATGAATCTTGACAAGAACATGATTCGTTATTAATTAAAGTTGCATTATTATTATTAGTAGTAGTACTAGTAGTATTACTATTACTGGTATTTATATTAGCAGTAGGACTAAAGAAATTGGACTCAGGACCCAATTCATTGGATTTTACTTGAACATTGGGAATCACAGGACAACACTAAAAAAGGATTCGAACGGGAAAAGAAAAGAAGACATTAATATATATATTGCAACAATAATAAAGTTAATACTAATTCAGTGATGCTTTAGGTAAAAATATTAGAAATTCCAACTTCCTCAACACGAATGTATATTAAATAAAATTTATCAACAAATACATGACCCAGGTTGAACCGATGTCAAAGAAAATAACAGTTCCAAAAAAGCCAGCAATTTTGAGACTACAGTCCTTAAATATCAGTCAACTACAACGTAGGACCAGGCACATACATGCATCGGTCCAACTTGCCAAACCTCACTCATTAGCACAGCAAGACGAACACTGGATTCATAGAAGCAGTTAACTCAATGGTGGTAATATATAAAAGATTGCATACAAGGACATAGTACAGGAAGAAAGAAATAGTTCACAGAAAGAAAGCTATGAAGCAATTTTAATCTCTTAGTTTAAGGGAAGATAGAGAGTGTATACATCTACACCATTATGATCGATTCTGAGCCATGTCACTCACAGTCTCCAACCATTGGTTACTGTAGTCATGCAGACCCCAACCAAGTAGTCTGCATCTACCAACATGGCTAAGACTAGAAGTTAGTGTCTTCAAGCATTGATGCAACGTTTTGGTTTGGCCGCCCCTAACTTTCTTCCAACCATCTCCAACACTAGTCAGTATTGCGCGTCGTCTTTGGATGACAATCCTAGAAGTCATGTTGCAACGTGAAACAAAAGTATTGTGAGAAATATTTACTGCAGTTAAACGATATAGTCTGTCCTACAATCATTCAACCATAAGAACCTGAAATAAAGATAGACTTCGTGAATTCGCATCACTTATGTGCATTTATTAGTTCAACTGTTTCAGTGGAGCTAGTTACATATGGTGTACAAGTAGACAAGTTCATAATTGAATTTTTGAACATCAATGAACACAGTTAATTAAGGGAAAATCAATATTCCGTATCTTATGAAAATTCCGTCAGCCCTCATGACAGATACTCTGTCAATACTAAATCTAAACACTTCAATATATATATATATATATATATATATATATATATATATATAGAGAGAGAGAGAGAGAGAGAGAGAGCTCGGTGAAGAAATAGCTGGAAAATATACGACATTGTTCTTTTTGTCTTTTTCTACTTGTTGAAATGGGAATTTACGCTTTACTCAAGTATGTAAACGTAATTTAAGAGTAAAAATGTACATGTGGAAGAATTTACCATTTTATTTCTATCAAAAAATTAAGATTCATTGGGTAAAATATATTCCCATATAAAGTAAATTCCAATCATACTCGACTACTACTATTTAGCAACTACTGACCAAATTGAATATCAGTATTTATTGATCATACTTAATTGAGTATAACTGGGTCTCTAGTGTGTGAACAGGGATTACTAAATTGCATTCTACTTCGTTGACTAGATTAGTAGACTGATTAGGGCTCATAAAACTCAACAAAAATACGCAGATGTAAACGATGTAAGAATAAACATACGTGTTTCCTTGTTAGTCGTATACAACTTTGAACCTAACATATATGCATCGGTTCAAGTTGCCGCACTATATCAGCTTAAAGAGACTCCAGAATATCATTATTGGTAGTACAAAAGGTAAGGTATGAAAAATATGGTTCCGGAATATATGAATTGATGAAATTCAACAAATCTTTACAAGGTAATTTAGAAACTTAGGATTTTAGGGAATACAAAGAATAAATGCGTCTGAGACATTGAGAAAGAACCTAAGCCATGTAACCCATATCTTTAACCACCAGTAACAGTCAGTCAGTCAGTAACAACGTAGGACTTCGTACGTATGTACATCAGTTTGAGTTGCCATACTACATTAGCACAGAGATGCAGTTGTCGACTCAAATTCCGTAGTGGTAGAGGTAGTAAGAGTATAAGCAGTAATCGGAAAGATTAGGGTTTGAAGATGTTATTCAAGGAGTATAATACAGTGAAATAAATTTGGGAAGAAAATAAGGGACATGAGGAATTCAGAAGATCAGAATTTGGGAGAGCACAAAGAGTGTATGCACCTGTGCCATTGCAAACGATTTTGAGCCATGTCATCCAGTAACAATAATCACGCCAACCGCAGCCAGGTAATCTGAACCTGCCTGAAAGGCTCAGACCAACAGTCAATGATTTTAAGGACTGAATCTGCATCTTAGTTTGGCCACTTTTTAGCTTTCTTCTACACAAGCCATCATAGACATCAAAAATGTTTACAGACAAGTAAAGTTGACACCAGTAAGATGCAAGAGAAAATCAACAAGATAAAAGGGAATTAATGTATACACCCTAAACATTTAATCAGGCCACCAAACGGAGAGATAAAGACTGTGCAGAAATTTGCATACTAACAATTCAATACTGACGTTTACATCTCTTCCGCATTTATGTGTTCGGACTGACACTATAAGATGGATAATATAGGCGATGACCTGAGCCAGATAAATAATGCATTGAATAACTAAAAATTTCCTAACATTTGTATTTCTAATTTACCATTTAGTCTTGTGACGTGAAGTGTTCTATCCAGCCTTATCCAAGATATCATAATATCAACTGCAGTGAAAAACTGAACGATGGATGTATATTAAATATTCACACTGAGACATTAGAAATACACACTGACTAAAGAAATAATTCTTCCCAACTGGTTATTTAATTTAATTTATTTAATGGCTTTGACATCAACAATTTTCTTTTCAGCTACATTGAAGCTACCAGATGCACCCTTCCCCTTGTTTCCAACTCGTGTAAAAGCACCTTTCTCAACACCATGTACTATAGCACGGCGAATATAGGCTGTCTGCTTTTCAACATCAAACTTGTAATTCGCGGCTATGTATTTTTTGATAGTAGCGAGTGAGCTGCCCTTACGATCCTTAACTGCCAAGATTGCCGCTGTGATCATGTTGATTACGGGCGGGTGACTAGCCGGCACTTTAGGCTTCTTGACTGGGACAGTCACTAACGCGCTCACGACTAAACCTTCCGTCCAAAATTCCTCATGAATCTCTATAATAGTATGTAGATTTTACAATTAAGCATACAACTGACAATAAATATACAGTGGTGGATCAATTTATCAATGTATCTCTAAAGATAGTTTTCAGTTAGCAACTCAACTGATATAAAATCAAAATGAATAATCAGTTAAGTATTACAATGAGTTACGTAACAATCAGAGTAGAGACGGAACACGTTTGAAGTTAAGAAACTTTTTAATATAAATATTCAATGTTATTTATAAAAGTTAATAATAATCAATGAGTATAATGGGTGCGAAGAAAATTAGATTATTGATTATTAAGGCAAATTACGTAAGAACCAAGCTATAAATTAAAAAGAACGAATAAATGAAAAAAAATGTTATTTCTAAAGAATTAGAGTAAATTAATAACTCCGCCTATAGTCCCTCTGGGGCATGGGGTTAGCGACCCCATCCCGTGAAAAACTAACCCGCTAAAAAACACTAACCAGAAAAAATTATTCAAACCTTTTAAACTCTGCCCTGGGGGTCAGAAGGTCTTCATTTATAAGAGTTATGACGCCTCGTGGTGAAAGCCGAGTTCCATCGGAAGTCACGAGGCCGATACCCCTTCTGACAACTAGGGCAACCATTTATTTAGGTACATGGAATGCTCTTACAATGTGGGAGACCGGGAGAGTCTTCCAAACTGCTTGCTACTGCAGAGTAAATTAATAGGATGCAGTCATCTAGCAGCCAGTATTCCTATGGATTGATCATGTATTGGTTTGATTGCCTATAGTTTTATCAAAACGATACTTCTGTGTTAGCTAACACAGAAAGTGGTATATAGAAGGCGAAAAATCCACATTTCAAACAATCAGTTAGAGCATTCAAAAGAACAGATTTTACTATGACTGAATATAAGAATCAGGAAACAAAAAGTAGGGATTTAACTTCGAACAAACGGATTTAAAGGACAATACTCACAGCTTAAACAAAAAGATTAACAGAGTTTAAGTAGTACACATATTGAGTGACAAGTATTAATTAATATATTTCAATCCTTACCTTAGAATTCTGAGTAATAGAAGTGGAACGTGCGAATGCAGCGGCGGCAGCTACTGCTGCAGCTGCCGCCGCTGATACAGTTGGTAAATTTGCTGCCGCTGCCAATGCTGATTCATGAACATTAACCCCTTTCGACTGATTCAATATAAGATTGTTATTCAGATCCTGAGAAATTGTACCACTTTCAGATATATTAGTGGGACCAATAACTGGTAAGTGTTGTGCAATGTAGCCAGCAGCTGCTGCTGCAGCTAATACAGCTGTTGTGGAAGAGGCAACTGAAGTCGTGGATGTTGTAGTGGCAGTAACTGGTGTAGTGGTTAAAGAACTGGATAGTTTAGCTTTACGAACTTGTTTGTGTATTTCTGTTGTTATTTGCTGATGTTGTTGGTTTTGATGGTCACGGGTTTCTAATGATGGTTGATTAATGTGGAAAACACCATATGATGGAAAATATGTTGCAGGTGCAGTTGATATTGATGAATTAGCTGGCAAGACACCAGTTACAACAGCATGATGTTGCGTAGTGATAGTGGCTTGAGACTGAATCAAGCTATTATTACTCACACTACAAGTGAACTGAGATAAAGGGATGGTTAACAGAGCAGGAGCATGTGAATGACTTGAGCTTGTAGCAAGCAGATGATGATGGTGATGTGGCGAAGCATCATGTGGAACAATATGATAAGTTGCGTGAGGTGCTGATAAGGCAGTTTGAGGATGTAGCATATTCGGATGTTGAGTAGGATCAGGACTAACTGTGATAACGGAAGAGCAAGGAGTAATATGAGGTGCACTTGTTATTGAAACAAGCGAAGAATGTGTATACAAAGTAGGCTGTCCTGTAGATGTGTTGCCGATAAGACCGACAATTGAATGAGAAGACGCCACGGGAATATAGGCATTGCTCACGGGATTTAAAATCGGATCGTTTGGTGATACAATTACAGCCCTATTTATAAGAGATGACTGACCATAGGGAGGTGGGTTACTTGGATTCGAAATATTTACTAGAGAAGGATCAAAATGCGTAGACGATACATTTGTATTCATAAAACCAGTTTTTTGTAAGTTAGGTTGACTATATAAACCCGGATTCACTGTTTCCTGAGGTGTAGTGACATGACGATATTTACAGTTTGATCCTCGGTTGCAGGTTCCATTACAAAAGTCCTGCACAAGCAAAACAATGCGAAAAAGGTACAGAAAATAGAAAAATAAATTGTGATTTTTATGTATGATTGCGTAATTATTGCACTAGACGATTGAAAAAAGACTAGCAATCTAGAGGCGTATTGTCTTCGAAAAGGTTATAACAGTTGATTTAAACGCCACAATGGAAGTTTGGGTAAAGTACATAGTTTGTATACGCATCCTTTTTACATATGATAATACATAATATTTCACCAATACAGATGACTTCTGTTCTTGAGTCAACATGTTTTGTAATATAATCAGTCATGGAGTACATATGTGAAGCTCTCGGTGGTAGTGAGATAGAAGCAGAAAAGAGGTAGGATTATACGTAACAGGGTTGGTATACTATGTAATGCACTAATACAGTGCAGCAAAGGAAGACTAATTAAAGCCCAACGGTAAAGGATATAGAAGTAAGTAGTAAAACATGAAGAGGGAAAAGGAGATGCGAAACAAAGATATTTACTATTTACTGACAGATAATGGTATTTATTTATCGTTAAGACTGATTTTGGCCCATGTCAGTCAGGGTTACGGAGTGGGAATTTTATCTCTGAAGCCTCAGATATCCCAAACATCACAGGATAGTGATATGATTAATCAGATGTTTATACTGCTTTGCTCTCACTAACCGAAAATGAACTACAAAGCGGATGGCTCGGTAAGCGCGCTATGATTCCACAAGCTTTGTTTGATCTAAGTGGGAAACTGCTTTTTATCTCTTGTGTTTAACAGTTCACACATTGTTCATTGAAGTTTTATTACATATGATGAGTATTTAAAACTAACTGAAATTCAGTACTAGGACAAAAAGATAATCGGATGAAACGAAAACATTAAACGATCTAGATGCTAAAATAAGTGGGTTTGAAAAACTAGTAGTCAAATGGCAGGAGCATTATTTATTTGTAATTTATTACCTTGCAAATTGGAGTTTTTTCATCAAACGTGCTTGAAGCAGGACGATATGACCATTGTATATCGTTGGGTAAATACCCAGTGCGTCGAAACATTTCCTCTTCCTCTTTTGTGTAGTGTAAAAATTTGCAGTTTGGTCGGCGACACGTTGAATTTTGGAAGTCGTGGCAGAACGTTTTGTCAAATCGACTGTAATAAGAAATACCGAGGATCGATAACTAAAACATCATCTTTCTCAGTATCAAAACAAAATAAAAAAATATTGAAAAATAAGCTCAATAGTACTAGACTATATTTATAGTTTTTGGAAATAAGGGTTTCCCATCATCTGAATGATTCATTCATACCCATTATTTTACTTTAAGCTCCGAATGTCCGCATTTATGTCCGTGAACATTATGTGAAGGCACGGGCACAAATTTGTGAAATACACATCTACACATTGCAGGCAGCTTTGTTTTAGTACCCAAATTTTGCGTCATAAGATCAGACTTTTTTGAAAAATTGCATAAAGACAAGATTCACTGACTATAAACAGATGGAATGGTGGATATGTCGTTAAAATGTAGTTCGATTAGTTCAAAAATCTTTTAAAGTATCCGACGTCCTTTCATAACAATATCAGGGTTTCGAAATGCTTACTTAAGCACTTCAATTCGTTGGATAATCGCTACCAGATCACTGCTTTCGAAAAACTCAGACTAGATCAATGGTCTACAAATACTTACATTCCAACAGGCACAGGAGCAAAGTAGAATCTTTCATAGTCTAAACTACTAGACAACCTATGAAAGGAGACTAAAGAATGAAAATGCAGTAATGTTACTAGAAAACGATATGAAAACAAACAAAATGCATTGGCTAAATTAGCCACAGTTTAGAAGAGAATAAAGTGACCATTTTTCGCTATGACAAATCGAAGTCACATTGCAGATTTGAAGGGAATGTTGTATGTCCTGATTATTTTGGTTTACAAAGACTTACAACTTTATCGGCTGGTTTGGTTTGTTTGCCCAACAGAGTAATATTCACTTAGTCGTGTGAAAAGTAGGACTGCTAGACAGATAAGTATACTATACGTAATCTCTCAGTGCTTTCATCTAGTTAAACTGGTTTTTGAGGGATGTAATGGCAAATTAATAAAGACAGTACACGACTAAACCATAAGTGATCATATGAAAATCCCGCTTCAACTACATTAATTTCGGAAGCCAGAGTATTGACAACTGCACTAAAGTCGAAGCCAAGTACCAAAACTTGTGCTTGATCATCAAATCGCCTTTACGTTAATGTGTTTGGATAAGTTGATAACACTTGAGAAGTATTACGGATTGAAGCATATCTACGAAAAAGCTAAGTGTTACAAGAACACCAAACAAACACTGCTCAGAGTATCCTTTGGTAGGAATTCGCTGTAACTATTGGCACAAACAACACTGTGTGAATATGGATGGTAGCAGTAGCGTATGTGGACAATTATATTTTCAATAAGAGAAAATAACGCTAGAGGCTTACCAACTATGTAATGACATAACAGTACAACTATGGTGGATGCACTACAGTGTAACTTAAAATAAGAAAACGAAACTGATTTGACGGCTACCCATATATCGCGGTTAGGATTTCAAAACCATCTCCCCGAGTAATTCATGAAGATACTTTTTAAAATAAACCAAGAGGTGTTCATAAACACAACTCGCAAAATGTTCTACAGTGAAGTCTTGAACTACCTATTTCCTGATAGATAAAATCTGAGGCAAAAAGTAACTAGTTGATTTTATGATGATTACTCAGTAACATGAACAGGAACCTAGGTAAGAACAGCTGCCCTTACTGGCTAGGTCATCGAAAGGAACATATGTTAGTAGCTCACGCTAGACTCACCGTAGCCTTTCACATTCTTCCAAAGATGGATGTTTGAACTTGCATTTTTTGCCACGTTTACAAACGTTTCGCAAATAGTCTCGGCAAACTGACTGGTCATCACATATGCTCGAACAACCAAGGCGACTGTCAGGAGCAGAGTACATATTTATTACAAAATTTGAATAGATAATAATTCGATGAAGTTAAGTGTTTGATTCGAGCGTTTTAAAGGAGATCCATCAATGTGATAGCATGAATCGTAGCAAAATAGGTAGGACTAAGAACGTTTTGAGTAGTCTTTGAACACACCGCTCTGCACGTTACAGAATGCGCAATTTGAAAATGTACAATGGATCTCATAAAGTAGCTCCGTATAGTTGATTGTAGTTACAATTGGGGTATAACAACTTCTAGACTAATGGTCGCTTTTTTAAGTGGGCTTTATACCTGTCATTTCTTCAGACAAAGTGTTAACTATGAGAAAATTGGGAAATAAGTTAGGTATGAAAAATACTGTTTTCTGGGCTCACAAACCCACTGTGTGAATGTGATTTTGTGGGAAACCGCCGAATGACAGACCTTTGCGTGTGTGTATCTCACCAAGAGGAGTATGTAAAGGATTTTTCGAGGGTTTTACGTACTATAAATGGATATGGTCTACATGCATACTAAGTAACACGAACATTCACATCAGTACCCCTCGGTATGCACACAAACATACGTTACATGAACAACGGTAACACTCAGATTTTATCCCATGCATTCGATAGCACATATATGGGTGTATTCACACAAATGAGAGGGTAGTTGTTCACCGCTCCCTTTGGAAAGCATCTGCTACAACAGATTGTCTCTTACACACTACGTACATATCATTGGACCCATAGCTACCGCCCAGCATCTCATAACACACACATAAGCATCAGCATTCTCACATAGGAGGTGTGTTAGAGATAGTCTTAGTGACCTGAACGTGACTGTAACAGCTTAAGTTGGTTGGCTAAGAGTTCACCTCAAACAACTAAGCATATGTCAAAACAGTATAGTTCAAGTATTCATTCACTTCATTATTTTGTATAGGCGTTATATTTTCTATTATCTTATATTGAATGTTGAGAGGCTCTGTTTGTCTGAACAAATAATCCTACGCTCCACTGTTACTGCGCGAGGATCTAAATAAAGACCTACTCACTATTCGTCTGGTTTCTCCTATCGATAGCACGAGGGTTACCTAGAAGCACGAAATGACCACACTGCCCAAGAGACAACTGTTCGAAAACGGTCACACACGACCTTTCTGTGGGAAGTTTTCTTCTTAGCTCCGTATTTGTCAGAACGGGAGACGGAACTTCGTAGGACAAGGTGAGGTGTGCATTTTTAGGGTCCACCCTTTCTAACCCCACCCCTCCTTGAGGGAAGGTAGCATCACTGTTATGCTGGTCGTTTGAAGTAAGCCATTTACTGCCGTCACACTCCTGCACAGTCAGCAGCGCGACTTCGCCCTCAGACCTTGGTTTTGCTGCATATAATCTTACCACTCTTCAACCAACCTCTCTGACATGGTAGGACCTTGAAGAACGATTGTTCCGGTTAGTACAGCTCGATTGGTTCATTAGGTTAGGTAAGCCAGACAACCACGTCCAGGTAGCAGAAACGGTTGAGTGGACAACTTTATTCAACAGCGTTTCCGTTGTATGATAGAACGTGTGTATCTTGTGTATGTACCTACGTATATGAACTGCAGAGGTCTTATGCAATTTATTTATATAGACACACAGATCATGTTGCTCGATGTAGTTAAGTGAACCTCAAGTTGAGACCCCAGTAATTCAGGTTACAACAAAGTGGTCTATAATTCTGATCTCCGTCGACCATCTAAGATGTACAACAAAGTTGCTGCCCAGCTACGCCACGACGTGGCCTTGATTAGGCCTCCAAGGCGGATGCAGTAAGTAAATATCTATGAAATATGCTGTAAGAAATTATACTGAATCACTTTTGAGTCAAGCTTATTGGGTAAATTATTAAAGTAAAGCCTTATGGTGAACCTCAGTGAAACAGATTATTCATGATATTAAAGAGTACAATTTCAATGCACTCCTTTCCACAAAAATTCTGGTTAAGACATGTAAGTGACACTTTTGTCATTATAGAACGAGATGGTTTAGATGAACTGTTTAAACACACTAACGGCATTTTTGACAAACTGAAGTTCACTAAGGAATTGGAATCATGAGAATACAAATGACTTTTTCTATACTGCTTGGTTAAAAGCAAATAAAATGATTGTTTAAAAACTAGTATATTATGAAAGCCCATATATTTTAGGAAAATTTTCAAGATTATAATTCAGCACATTCGCCCTTCACCAAAATGATAGTGGTCAGAAATTTGATAACCCGAGTTCCAAAGCTCGTCACTGAACCAAATGATACAGTAACCGAAATGAATTTACTCATACCCATGTTGAAAATCAATACCTATTCAGTGAACGTTATAAAAAGAATAGTTGAGAACGAAGATCAAGACGAAATTAATAGAAGAGTTAAACAAAAAGAATCGGTTAGCATAGTTGTGATCCCATATTGTCAAGGCATTTCAGAAGAGATCAGAAAGATCCTAACTCTTCAAAATATAAGAATATCCTTTCGAACAAACAATACAATGAGAACAAAACTGGTACGAATCAAAGACCCAATACACAAAAAGGAACAACAAAGCTGTGTTTATGACATTAAACATAGTGACCAAAAAGTGCATGACAACTATATGTGAGGGTGAAGGAACACAAAATATGCTTGAAGCATATTCCTAAAACCTCAAATGATGTAGGAAAACTCGGAAACAGATCAGTATTAGCATATAGTAATAATAGAGAAGACGGAATACAATTGACTGTATTATGTCAACAGATAATTAAGAAGTGAACCTGAACTCCTTATTCCATGCTACCAATTACTTTTTGTCTGGATAACAGCAATTACATTCAGCGATCCTAATCAGTTATTTTATCTGAATATGTTAAACAATTAACTGGACTAATAATAATAATAACGCAAACATTCATCGCTTCATTTTGTTTATTCATCTTCATTTTATACATGCTTTGACATATTTGATCCATGTTGTATATAGAAATTGTAATTTTCTACGAAATTCTCCGATCAGAGACAATATGTACCGAATGAACTTTCTTTTCACACCACTGACATACACACACAATTTCTTATTTTAACACTTTTGTTTCACATCACGTGTTTCTTACATACTGAAGTAAATGCCATTTTTAAATATTGTTAAAGCTGATTGGACGACTTATTTAGTATACAGTGAACCAGAGAACCTTATACCTATTTATATTCGATAATTTTGGTGTTTGATTATAATTCCTTGGAAAAGCTTGAACCACATTGCTGCAAGTGTGATAAATGTTTGTTATGTGGCGAATTTCATTCATGTAATTAATGTGTATCTCGCAATGCTAAATGCTTCAAATGTGGTAAAATTGCACACATAAAGGCAGTGTGTAATACTAATGTTTATTTCGCTGCAAGTAATGCTGCACTTTATAATTCCGATCTCATTAAGTCGAATGTTCCAAATGAATCATACTGTGAAAAGACTCATGATATTATTTTACCAGATATGCGTTATTCTCATGACTAACGTATTTCTAGTGAAATTAATTACAAATATGTGGAAAATATATAGAGTGCATCAAATCCTGATCGAGACTCTGATGTTACTTATTCAGATGCTGTTTGATTCATTTATTCCTAGTGAAATCTTAATTGAATGTGGGGAACACGTTCTAAACGCGTTAGAATCAGATTAAAAGTCTTATGGTGTCGCAACAGATGTTCGTTGTCCTCGCAACGGATTTTTCGCTAGTAAAAAACACTAATGAATGTGACAAATATATTCCTAGTTAGCCAAATTTTAGTCACATTTCTGATATTATTGTATCAGATGTTGGATATTCTTATTACCACTGTATGTCATGCAGAATCTAGTCGACGGTATGATAAGTGAGGGGGAATGTCGAGTTGTTGACCCCGAATACCCTGATACGGCTAAAGGTGGTAAGAGTCCTCCCCTCTCTCGGAATGCGCTCACATGGCCACGAGCATACCACCACTGACGGGCAAGTTATACGTACTGCCTTCTCGCAACATTCCTAATGTTTATGAAGTTGAGAAGACGAAAAACGAATATCGAGTGCTCTATCCGGGTGGTGGATAAAGATGACCCGCCTAGGGCAGTTGAAAAAACACGATCCTAAACCAATGACGCACATGAGCTTCGGGATCCTGAGCGGACAAAGGGCGTATGAACCTATTGTTGGTCACCGGCTACAATATGAAGGCATCTCGTAACGTTTCTCCATTACCTCGTAGGTTAGACCTTCGGGTCAAAAGCTCAGGGAGTGGCTCTCTAAGAAGGCCATCTGCTCTGATAAGGCACCCAAACAATATGACATTCCTCAACCCAATCAATGATAAGTACTACTGACCCCATTGTTATTGTGTGACGCATATATATTTGGTGCCACACTGTACTAACGTTAATGTGTTCAAATAAATAAAGTATATAAGAAATATTAAGTTTTCATGAAGCACTCAGAGAACCATTTTATCCAGACATGAAACTTGCACTAGTAGAAGATGCAAATCGAGTCCAAGATTATCACAACGACTATGAGGCAAATGCATATTTTCCATTTGGTTGTTTTTTAGGCGAATCAAGTTAAGATTCACATGTATTAATTACACGTATCAATACATAGTTATCTAGTAAATGATATAAGGGCTTTGTGTATTCTAATTTGAGAAGGAAAAAAAAATAGGTCATCTTTCATATGCAGGTCAAAGGCGCACGATGGAATACCTTAAATTATGTGTATCCCAAAATACTCGCATACAACGGTCAAAGTGTGAGCAACTTGGGAACAGCAAATTGGTAATAACTTTGCGACGTAAGGACCCTATATTCTTTCTTGGAGGGGGAGAAAGTGGTGGATCACCTGTAGTTCAAGTTCTAGATTTCAGTGATTTCAGAACACAGACATGGTGTATACAATTCCAGGGCCTAGGTGAGTCCGTTGAAATTTCAGTTACTAATTCTAATAATAATGAGCATATCACAGATCATGCCGAATTTACATCCAATACACATTAGGACAGGCACATGAGGAATCTGAGGAGAGTAGCAATGGCGGATTTGGTGTTTATATGAACTAATGACTCTTTTGATACTTGATGTCTGTCTAATTTAGAATTCCAAATACAATACGATCATTTGCGCTCCCCTAGTTTCGTTTGACTTAAATTACGCCATTACTGAGACTACTAGTTCATGTAATAATTTAAATACTTCTAATCACGACATACATACAACAAAATAGTACATAAAATGACAAAATTATGTTAATTTTAATGGAGTGAATGCCACTGGTAAGCTTTTTCTGATATAACAACCACAAATGAGTTCGGTTGATTAACGATTGTTCCTCTGCAGCTGTCGACACCGAGGGCGTGATGAGAGGGATGAAATCCGATAGTATGATTCCATAGTGATCCGGGCCAAAACTCAGATATAGTGACCTAAAAATGCCATAACACTCTTGTAATCTTCAATCACAGGTCTGAGGCGATAAAGTAGAAGAACACGCGACAGAGGTGGAGCCTATATTTTTAACAACTTTAGTGTGCATATATATGAATATGAACAAAAATTATATTCATTTTTATGGTCGACACAGAAATGGAATAGACGTTGAGTATTAATGTGATCACAAATATGGTCTTACGAAAAAAATAAATGTGGTTGAAGATGCCAGATATATTTGGAGTTCCGACAACTCTTTAACCGGTAACACCTAACATATGTCGTACCCACCAAGTGAAATCGAAAGGCAGAAGCGAGGAGGCTATCAATACATCGAGGATCGGCCGATCTAATCTGGCTAGCGATTGTAGTAGTTGTTGAGCACAGCGTTCCCACTCGTGATCTGGTGCGGATGCATGGCCAAGCGCCTTCAGCTAGGTGAGTCCATTAAAACTAATGTGGTCAGCATCCAATGTCGAAGACTTGAAGGGCTATTTATTTTGGGGATTTTTTTATCGTTACATTGTCTTTGTTTCGTTGCTACAAATATCGTAAAATTATATAAGCTTCAAATGCATTGTCGTGCACGCTGCAATTACCTCACAGAATGATTCCTCCTCCTGTCATTATCCATTACTGCTTAGCATCACCCAATACTCAGCCATCAGTCTTCCAAACCAACGAATGACAACATATCTTCGGTCGGTTTCAGTCTCAATTTTAGCTTGTGTTTGGTACAATACGGTCAAACATTTTTATTTTCTTGATGATGGTACTAAAGGCACCTCACTTACAAAATTCTTTTACGTTAAACAATCTAGATCGTTGTCTAAACCAAAGAGGCATTGCTATAGCTCAAACATTTTTGATGGTTAGTGCTGTATAGTCATTTTGATGCTGAAGTGCTCGCGAACGTTGATCCAATGCATTCCACCCTTCACCGTTCATTTTGTGTTATTTAATATAATTGGTCTCAAAAATTCACATCAAAATGAACGCGAGAAAACTGTGGGAAATTCGCAGTGTGGCCTATCGATCTAATATTTTGAAAAATGTTTGGTTTTCCGCTTCTAAAATTTGCGTTCTTTATCGGTTAGGTGAATTATTGCAAAATGCTTTTCAAACCCTGGGTTGTTTTCCGTCATAGCACCCATGACGTACGCTTTGCT
Source organism: Schistosoma haematobium (assembly GCF_000699445.3). NCBI lineage: Eukaryota > Metazoa > Platyhelminthes > Trematoda > Strigeidida > Schistosomatidae > Schistosoma > Schistosoma haematobium. Next base: position 45,056,692 of record NC_067197.1, on the reverse strand, counting down.
TATCGTCAAAGGCTAAGTGAGCTTTCTTTCACTGTGCCGAGCTCTGTATAAACTATGATTCTTAACGCATTCACGAAAAAACGAAATTTATCACAACTATCATCACAACGATCAATCAGACCAACGATGTTAACCAATCTTGAAGAAAAAATTTTCATCTAAAAGAGAAGAAGCTAAACTCACATCTGATTTCATTGTGACCCAGGGTGATCAGAGGGTTGTTTTCATCGAACAAAATCATATCTTTACGTTTCATAAGCCGATGAATGAATTCTCTAAATGTTGAAAATTTCCTAAAACTGCATCTAGATTGTATTAATTATAAAAATGCATATGTGTACCTTAGGTTGTATAGAGATGATGATGAACGAGAAACGAAAACTATTTGAAATCCATCATTTTGACGACTCTCTTAGTCTCTTCGCAAACAAACCAAGCAGAGTACAATCAGAAGATATATCCAGTTACTTGGTATGCATATATTAGTGAAACACTACCACCAAATGTCGTCGTCAGAGGAGTCTGTTGCGCCGTAACATCGGAAACAACGGCACGGGCGCTGGGGTAAGCCAGGGGTTTCCACCCACATGTTGCATACTGTCGTGGACTTTTTGTATCGTTATTTGTCAGCTATTAACAGCCGTTTTTCCGTCACACGTCAAGTTTTGTAATGTTTGTGCTTGTCACATAGTTTTTATTCCAATTTATTAGCGGTTTGACTTATTTGTTGCTCATCGCTTAGGTGAATCTTTAGTAAGCCTAATACGGTTATTTGTAACAATACAAACTCAAGCAAGTAAAATTCACCATTTTTCAAGTAAAAAATAGATCACGCATTGAGTTTTCAGGAAAATAAGCTTTAAAATCTATGACATCTGGTTCACCTCCTTGATTATAGTGATGATGAACATTGATGTTGGTAGTTGTTTATAAAATGTACGTAGAAACAATAAGGCGTTAATCTATTTATGAATACTATATAACTCGCTGATATTTAGCCATAAACAGTTATATCCATTATAAGTATCATCGTTTTGTACTGAAGTGACAAATTATAATGTAACGTATCTGAGAATTATGTGAGTAACAATTCATGTTGATAGCCTTTTCCATTCGCTTCCTGAACGCGTACAGGAACAGTGTATAACAACACTGAGAGTGCCACATTAAGTAGTCACAAAGTCTTCATAAGTAAAACGATGCATGTTTCTTCCGAGCATGGTGACAAAACCATGTCGTAGTTAATACTGACTTATGATGTGTTTGTTATAGGGTTCACGAATAAGTTTGTGTAAACAGAATCCGCTGACCAAATTATGAACAAGGTTATAATGAATGTTGTCGATTAATATTTAAATGGTGCTTACCAATTTTTTTGTTAATACCAAACGTCTAAGTGAAATACTAGAAGGGTTAGAAAATGAAGAGCGCTGTTTACATGAAATAAGAAACTTATAGGTGATTTGTAACCTGCTAGGGAAGTCACAAATACACCGAAATCAGAGTTTTAAAGCAATATGAGCTGTGAAACCATTAACATTTTATTTACAGCATAAACTTGGTATAAAAAATGTCATAAGACTGTTAAGCGTTCTCAGTTATATGATGGGGATTTGAAGCTCCCAGTCCTGAAATATATTTCTATATACTTACCAGTTCTCTCCTTAACACTTTCTATAACTTCATCTGTTGACAGAGAGTGTGATATTACTGGTTCAAGTTTTCTTTTTCTTTGGATGACAATCTTCTACTCCACGGATCACAAACCATCCATGAACTACTACAAGGATGGTTGTAAGACATGTTGTAAGATTTTATGAAGTATTCTTGACCTTCCAATCTTATACGAAACCTAGATTGACAGTTTAAAAACTTAGACTTTAAATGTCACAGATTAGCTTAATTCTTCACTGTATTTTATTCACTGTCAGACCTGCTGATTTACGTTTACAACCAAACGTGCAATGAAACACCACAAACAAGTATTTATATCTTATATCCTTCAACAATTTACTTTATGCGTGAACATAGTGAGTATGGGTAATCTGAGAAAACGTAGAGTTATTCTTTCATACTTTATGGAAATTCTTTAGCTCCCCATCAAATTCAATCCAGCTTCCGAATAGTTTGTTCAGCATAATACGTTGAAACGCCCCGCTTACGTCCACTGAAATTTCACTTGAGCATAAAGCACTACAGAAAAAACGCATTAATTATTAAACAAAGTTATTCCTTGAAAAAAAACTAACTGAAAGAAGTGCAACAAATATTTAGGACTTACCACTGAGTTGACATGTCGTCTTAACTTCTTTGTTTAACAGCGACGCACAAAAACTCTTCGTATCTATAACTTTTAACGTTGTCTTATCTTTCTTACATTGTTTTCTGAACCTTACCAGCAAATCATATAAAGGTGTTGACGTCCCAGACAACCCAAAAAGGGGGAATAAAAGTGAAGGAAGGGGATATAAAGGGGTAAATGCTTTGGTGGCGAAAGGGGAAATAAAGGGGAAAACGCGCCAGAATGTCATCTTTTTCGCCTGTTCGGGGGAAATAATGCGGATTTTCCCCTTTTTCGCCGTTTTGTCGACAAATTACCGACTTATCGCCTAAATATCCGCCGAATTGTCGCATTTCCGCCTAAATAACCGCTGAACTTTCGAATTTTCACCTAAATATCCGCCGAATTGTCGAATTTTCACCTAAATATCCGCTGAATTGTCGCGTTTTCGCCTAAATAACCGCTGAATTTTCGCATTTTTACCTAAATATCCGCCGAATTGCCTACTTTCCGCCTAAATATCCGCTGAATTGTCTACTTTTCGCCTAAATTTCCGCGGAATCGCCTACTTCTCGCCCAAATACACACAGAACTCCCTATTTTCCATCCGTTGACAGAACCCCAAAGGTCTACTATGTTCGTCTTTAATTTCAACAACAGACCAAAATATATCTGCAATGCAGTGGAAAAGCGGTACATTTTTGAAAATTTTTATTTAAAAAAAAAGAAGCGTATTACTGTACAACACTAGAGCAGAAGCTTAAGCATCGATTGTTTTGCATATCCAATGCAATTGCTAATTCATTGTTATTTGGAATTATCTGAAAAGAAGGAACAGGTGATGTTTTATTTATAAGGAATGTGTATTTAACCAAAAGTTAATTGACACTCAAACACACATTCTCAACACTTCAACAGTTTCCCATGTAAGTAAAACAGTAAGCTGTTTGAAAAAATAATGTTTATGGAAATCTGGGTAGAACACCAAGACAATTGCACGGACTATTCCCTTAAGCCACGTTCGTTCGGCTATTGAGAATTGAGGTAGTCGTCCTGTGAATCTTGAATTTAAAAAAAGTCACAACCATATCTCAATGATATGCTTTGGCACAGCCAAATACTTGAAGCTGAACTTACGGTTATGTTCGTTAATATTGTTGACTGTAACTACAGAGCCGTAGGGAGGTTATCACTTTAAATTAGTGCATACCTGGTCTTGTTTTCTTCTATTACGCTTTATCATCTTGTCTCGGATATCGTGAAAGTAACCTTGTGTCGCGATGTCATAGAGCTTACCAAGGTCTTTTTCGTTGACAGAGGATGACAGAAAGCGATTAGTTAAGGGACCTGAAGTTTAAGTAATAGATATAGGTTACTTCGTATGCAGACGTAAAACGTGCATTTCTGTAGTGCTCGTTCTGAAGAGGTGCCAAGTAACGTGAATTTACTGGCAACCTCCGGTGTCAACAGATGCGACAGAACAAAACTCATCGACGTTTTTGGATCGTCACTTGATAACCTAGTGACCATTGCCATCTGTAATAGTAACAAATTATTAAATTCATGTTAATGTCTTACAAATCTGTCCCTGGTTTCTTTCTGCGACAAACCAGTGTCCAGCATCTGTAGTTCCTCTTCAGATGACAAAGGGAACTGCCGACTCGACAGTCCGCAATCGAATTGATGCGGTCTTTCGCGCTCATTAGACTTTGAAAGCAATTGAGTTACAATAATACTCAAGTCCGAAATGGCTGTTGACATATTCTGCAACGTTTGATGAAGTCATTCATAGTTGACGAAATGTTTTGCACCATTGCATGCAACCTATCTAACCTGAAAAAATCCACTTGGTGATGCAGGTGACTTGCTGATCTGCTGAAGCACCATGGACACGCTTTGATGCCGATGTAGACGGGGATGTCTCTAATTGCGTCGAACTAATTTTTGAACATGTAAATAGTCATGAAACTTACTTGGCAATGGGCGAAACTAATTTGTCAAACAACCTGAATTTGGGATATTGAACATGACTATTGCCAGCCTGCATTTCAGCAACATCCATGTCTACTGAAATGTAAAGATATTCTTGTTTACGCTTCATGGCAGCTCTAGGAAATGTTAGTAAGATTATTGTTCATACCTCTTGTGCTTCTCAGTGTTATGTGGCAGAGTGTTTTCATCCGTTGAAGTGTTTTCCCGGTGAGATTGCAGTATTTGTATGGAAAGTAACAGATCTTTGGCAGACTGCAGAGAATCTATAGTGAATTATACTTTCTGTGTATGTAACTTACCTAATTCGTGGATAACTTTACATTTCATAAGTGACCAATTTTCATTCGGTTGGTCGCACTTCTGAAGGTGTATATCGACCAGCTCGTTCGGAAAAGCGCAAAGTTCCTTGCCTACTATCCACTCCTTGGATGCTATCACCAGTTGTTTTTTGCTGAGGACGTCGACAATGACGTACTTCCTGTTAGCGGGCTGAAAATAACATAAGACCTAATTAAATTATTTGCCGTTATTTATTAAACACTAGTGAAACAAAATGCATTTACAGCCAAGTATGCAGCGATGGGATTAGAACTAGATAATTCCTACAATTTATGGCCATACATTTACAATCTATGTCCTTAACCGAGATCCATGTGTGTTCATGGCTAACTACGGAGCACCTAAGGATTCCAATACCAGTAGATGGAAAAGGATCTTCAAAGTAATTGCGTGGGTCAGTGAAAGTCCTAAATTTTAGTAGTCCATCCTCCTTTATATCAGTGACTAAACCTGGCTGGCCGTTCACTACTACTACATTATCAGGCTGACATGAAATTATTTTACTGTTGTTAAACATAATTACTTGTTTAGTGGAGACATCATTAGCGCCTATTGGGGTAGTATTTGTTAAACCACTAATTTGAAGCCTATCGCTGAAGGACATTCTCTCAGCATAACGCTGTGCTGCTTGCTTAGCTACTGCAAACCCACTACGCACGGAATCCTTAATTTGTCTTATATAAGACTCGAATGGAAAGGCTGAAAAACTATCTAAAGGTCCATGTGCACGAAGGTCGTCAGGGAGGTGCTGTAACGAATGCACACCAATTTAATAAACAACATTGTTGAACTCAGTTACCTTTTAGGGTGCTTTCATTAGCAAACTCACTGAACGAAAGAAAGTCAATTTTTTTCATGAAAGCAGCTTTCATTTTATTCCACCTTCTGTTATAAGTGGATCTATGACAGCCAAGGGAACGTGACAAGTTCACAGTGGCCCTACGTCTACGAACATTCTCACTGACTTCAATAGAACTCATAGTATTGGCCTTACAAGATAATCAGTTACAATGAACATGAAAATCTGAGAGCACGTCACTCACCTGCATCACGTAAGTTTTTCGTGATGGCTCCAAAGCATGTCGGAACACTTTGGCTAAACAACAAACAGAGTCACTCTATATGCGTATCAACCGAATGCCTGGTTCCGTATTTTGTACATTGTTTCTATGACAGTACTTTTGTTTTTTTTATTAAGCGGTGCCTTAATTTGTCGAAGTTTATGAATACTTCAGTTCCGGATGCGGTCCATTCAAACACTGTACGTTACGTAGAATTGTCGACAAATTCCCCCCAAATACACGACGTAAGGGAGAAAAAGCGACGTTTCCCCTAAATAACCGATGTAAAGGCGAAAAAGCGACATTCCCCCTTTATGTGTTGCTTGGGGTTTACTACAGCAGTTGGGATCACAGATCAAGTTAAGAAGCAACAACATAGCTAACGTGTACACAACAAAACAGAGAATGCTAAATTAATGCTCTTAGCAGTTGTTTTGTGTTTTTTCATGGAAAAACTTAATACTCATACGACCTAACACACTCACGGCAATTGAAATACGGAGTGACCGCCTCTAGTCAGGCCGTTCAAGGTCGCTGAAACAAAAAGGCGGGCAGATTTGAAGGAGCCTACCTTTTTCCCTATTGCCGGAAACAACACATATGGCTGAACAACAGTAGATATCCCCATACTCAAGAGCCTGTCTGGTCCTCCTGAGCATACAAAATGCAGGCTCTACTTAGGCGCTGGATGACCGATGAGGCTAACATTTTAGACATTACATTATTCAAACTGATTTATGTGTGACTGCCAGACGTCGTATGGAAATACTTTCAGTACTCAAACCTCAGCTTGTATCTCATTTTACGTACCTGAGTAATGGTGAGTATTGATGACTACCCCTTGAAAATGTTTGAAGCCATCTTGAGGTTCGCATAATCTTCACTTCTACATTGATTTAGGCTTTAACCCTTTATGAGAATCGCTGAAGAAATCCTTTGATGAGACAAAGCAATCTTTTAACTTGTAGCGGTAAATAAATCCCCAAAATAAATAGCACTAAGTTTTCGACATTGGATGCTGACCATATGTTTCAGTGGACTCATCTAGCTGAAGGTGCTCGGTCAGGCATCCGCACCAGATCACGTGTGGTAACGCCGTGCTCAACATCAACCGCAATCGCTAGCCAGATTAGATCAGAGAATTCCGATATATTGGTCATCGCCAAATATACTCTTCCGATCTCCTCGACTCTGTCTTTTGATTTCTCTTGGTGGGAACGAAATATATTAGGTGTTACTGGTAGAAGCGTTGTCAAACACTGAATACCTGTGACATCATCATTGGTGAGACCGTCGTGATCTGGTACACCTTATTGCAACTGTGAGTCTGTTCCTTTTTGGGATTTTTATATATCATTGCCTCATTTCTTTTCTAAACATTGTGATTTTTTTTCGTATTTTTTCTTGGATATATATATTTTTTCCCCTCGTTCATTATTGTACTTCATATTTCATCATGACTGAACAGACACATAAAGTACTCAAGCTTAAGACCTTGTCCCCACCTTCGTTTCAACTGATGCCTTTCTGGCCCGACAAAATCGAAGCCTGGTTTTGCTACGCAGAAGCCGACTTCTCTGAGCACGGCGTGATCGACACACGTGCACAATTCCTCGCAGTAGTCAAGGCACTACCGCGCGAACTCAACAGGTACGTAACACCCAGTATGTTTACTAGTGATGTTTCCGAACCTTACGAAATCTTAAAACGCTCGATTCTTAAACGAGGAGATCTAACCGATCGACAAAGGTTAGATCAACTCTTCAATAACATCGACCTGCAACACGGTTCTGCGACAGACATGTTGCAACGGATGAGAGAGGTTATAGGCCCAAGAACTTTCGACGAAGGTCTATTCAAACAACTCTCCTTGTCAAAACTTCCCCAACAGGTGCAAGCAGTTCTGGTCTCGTTCCAGAACAACGCCTTAGACGGGCTAGCCGGATCTGCCGGCCGTATTCTAGAAATTACGAAACCTACTACCGAGGTATTTTCAGTCAAAGAAAAACCTCAAACGACTCAGAATGATATAACCGACTTATGTCACACACTCACGCGTTATCTTAGTCTTCGTACCGACCGTAAGAGATCGCGCACACCACGTAGAAGCATTTCTCGTAAGCGATCTGTCTCTAGACCACGAGAGACAGATAACCCCGACTGGTGCTGGTATCATAACCAGTATGGAAAGCTTTCCAGAAATTGCAGAAAACCCTGCAATTTTCCCAACACGAAACCGACTGATTCGAAAAACAATTCGAGAAACTCCCAAGCCGGCACGCGTTAACGGCAACCGTAGCCGACGAACATAGCCGTCTGTTGTACGTCACAGATGTGACAACGAGAGTTCGCTACCTCGTCGATACTGGCGCAGAAGTTAGCGTTCTCCCGGCGAATCCTAACGACCGAATTCACGAATCGACTCTAAACTTACAGGCGGCAAACGGAAAACCGATCGCTACGTATGGCAAAAGGTACGTTTACCTTAACGTGGGTTTACGCAAACCCATTCACTGGATTTTCGTCGTTGCAGATGTTTCTATGCCAATCATTGGTATGGACCTTCTACAACACCACAATCTGATCATCGACACTCGCAAACGGAGGCTAGTAGACGGAAACACTAAGTTTTCCGTTTGCGTAACTTCTTTTACTGGTTGCAGAGTATCCCCAGTCACAGTTAAGCATAGGATAGACCCACTCTATCAACCATTACTCGATAAGTACCCTGGGATACAACAAACTCAACCGAAACTACCGTATGTAACCAGCAACGTTACACATCACATCACGACTACAGGACCACCTGTATTGTCTAAAGCACGCCGACTTACTTACTTACCTACTTACGCCTGTTACTCCCAATGGAGCATAGGCCGCCGACCAGCATTCTCCAACCCACTCTATCCTGGGCCTTCTTTTCTAGTTCCCTCCAATTCTTGTTCATTTTTCTCATGTCCATTTCCATTTCTCGGCGTAATGTGTTCTTTGGTCTTCCTCTTTTCCTTTGACCTTCAGGATTCAATGTGAGGGCTTGTCTTGTGACGCAGTTGGGTGCTTTCCTCAATGTGTGTCCTATCCACTTCCAGCGCTTCTTCCTGATTTCTTCCTCCGCCGGGATCTGGATTGTTCTCTCCCACAGTACGTTGTTGCTAATAGTGTCCGGCCAATGGATCTGAAGTATTTTGCGTAGACAATTGTTGATAAACACCTGTATTTTCTGGATGATGGCTTTTGTAGTTCTCCAGGTTTCTGCCCCATACAGTAGAACTGTCTTGACATTTGTATTGAAAATCTTGACCTTGGTGTTGGTTGACAGTTGCTTTGAGTTCCAGATGTTCCTCAGTTGTAAATATGCTGCTCTTGCTTTGCCGATCCGCGCCTTCACATCTGCATCAGATCCACCCTGTTCATCAATGATGCTGCCCAAATATGTAAAGGTTTTTACATCTTCCAAATCTTCTCCGTCAATTGTGATTGGATTGGTGCATTCTGTGTTGTATCGGAGAATCCTGCTTTTCCCTTTGTGTATATTGAGACCTATTGCTGCTGAGGCTGCTGCCACACTGTTCGTCTTCTCCTGCATCTGTTGTTGCGCTTGGGATAGAAGGGCCAGATCGTCTGCGAAGTCTAGATCATCCAACTGCATCTTAGATGTCCATTGTATCCCGCGCTTCCCTTCAGACGTTGACGTCTTCATGATCCAGTCGATCACCAGGAGAAAGAGAAAGGGTGAGAGTAAGCAACCTTGCCTAACACCGGTCTTCACTTCGAACGACTTTGTCAACTGTCCTCCATGCACGATTTTGCAGTGTAATCCATCATATGAGTTCTGTATGATATTGACTATCTTCTGAGGCATGCCGTAGTGTCGAAGAAGTTTCCATAGTGTTGTTCTGTCCACGCTATCAAATGCCTTTTCGTAGTCAATGAAGTTTATGTAGAGTGATGAATTCCATTCAATTGATTGTTCCACAATGATCCGTAGAGTTGCGATTTGGTCTGTACACGATCTATCCTTACGGAATCCTGCCTGTTGGTCCCGAAGTTGGGCGTCTACGCAGTCCTTCATCCTGTTTAACAATACCCTGTTGAAGACTTTTCCCGGTATTGAGAGAAGAGTGATGCCCCTGTAGTTATCACAGTTGCTGAGATCGCCTTTCTTCGGTATTTTGACCAGAAGTCCTTCTTTCCAGTCTGTTGGTACTTCTTCCTCATCCCAAATTTTGCTGAAGAGGATGTGGAGTATCCTTGCAGTTGCCGCTACGTCTGCTTTTAGTGCCTCTGCTGGGATGTTGTCTGGTCCTGCTGCTTTGCCACTCTTGATTTGTCTGATGGCCATGCTGATTTCTTCAATTGTTGGTGGGCCAACATTGATTAGAAGGTCCGTGGGTGCTGCTTCGATGTTGGGTGGGTTCAGTGGGGCTGGTCGATTCAAGAGTTCTTTGAAGTGTTCTACCCACCTGTTTTGTTGCTCTTCAATGTTGGTGATTACCTTGCCTTCCTTGCTTTTTACTGGTCGTTCTGGTTTGCGGCGATTTCCAGAGAGTTTCTTTGTCGTGTCATACAGTTTTCTCATGTTTCCTTCTCTTGCAGCCTTTTCCGCCACTGTTGCTAAATCCTCCACATATTTACGTTTGTCGGTTCTGATGCTCCTCTTCACTTGTTTGTTTATTTCCGTGTATTCAGCTTGTGCCTTGGCTTTTTCTGCTCTTGTTCGACTGGTATTGATTGCTGCCTTCTTGTTCCTCCTTTCTTGAATCTTATCCAGTGTATCAACAGTGATCCATTCCTTGTGATGGTGCTTCTTGTGACCCAGGACCTCATGACATGTTGAAGTGATTGCCTCTTTGATCCCCTTCCAGTTGCTCTCCACAGTAGTTCCTTCTCCATTGAGTAGATCATGAAAGGCCTGGAACTTGTTGCTGAGGTCTATCTTGAATTTGTTGAGTTTGCTAGTATCCTGGAGAAAGGCCGTATTGAACTTTTGTGATACTGTCCGCCCCGTTGTCCAGTGCTTCTTGAGTTTCAATTTCATCTTAGCGACCAGTAAGTGATGATCTGATGCTATATCAGCTCCTCTCTTGGTTCTCACGTCCTCTATAGTCCTCCTGAACGTTTTGTTGATGCAAATATGGTCGATTTGGTTTTGTGTAGAGTGATCCGGTGAAGTCCATGTGGTTTTGTGTATGCGTTTATGTGGGAATATGGTGCCGCCTATGACCGGCTTATTGAAGGCACATAGATTTGCAAATCTCTCACCATTTTCGTTTCTTTCTCCCAGTCCGTGTCATCCCATTATGTCTTCATATCCAGTGTTGCCCGTTCCAACCTTGGCGTTGAAATCTCCCATTAGAATGGTCAGGTCCTTTTTTGGGCACTTCTCGACTATTGACTGCAGCCTATTGTAGAATTGATCTTTAGCGTCTTCATTGTAGTCGTTGGTAGGCGCATAGCATTGGATGATGTTCATTGAAATGCCCTCTTTCTTTGTTTTAAACGAGGCTTTGATGATCCTTGGTCCATGAGATTCCCATCCTATAAGTGCATTTTGCGCTTGTTTGGACAGCATCAATGCAACTCCTTGTGTATGTGGTGCATTTTCTTCTTCATGGCCGGAGTATAACAGGAGCTCTCCTGTAGTTAGTCGTTGTTGTCCAACTTGTGTCCAATGTGTTTCACTGACCCCAAGTACCTCTAGGTTGTATCTTCTCATTTCTGCAGCAATTTGGAAGGCTCTTCCGGTGTCCCACATTGTACGAACATTCCATGTACCTAAATAAATGGTCGCTCTGTTTGTCAGAAGGGGCATCAGCCTCGTAACTTCCGAAGGAATTCGGCTTTCATCATGAGGCGTCATAATCCTTCCAAATGAAGACCTTCTGACTCCCAGGGCAGAGTTTAAAAGATTTGAATAATTTTTTCTGGTTAGCGTTTTTTAGCGAGTTAGTTTTCTACGGGATGGGGACGCTAACCCCATGCCCAACCCTCCTCCTTTATCCGGGCTTGGGACCGGCAGTAGCCCCCGGAGGGACTCCAGGCAACGTTACACATCACATCACAACTACAGGACCACCTGTATTGTCTAAAGCACGACGACTAGCTCCTGAAAAGCTGAGGTTGGCGAAAAACGAGTTCGATCACATGATAGACTTAGGAATCATACGACCGTCAAGTAGCCCATATGCATCTCCGTTGCACATGGTCCCTAAAAAGGACAGCAACGATTGGCGTCCAACTGGTGACTATCGGCGATTAAACGCGAAAACCATTCCCGATCGTTACCCGTTGCCTCACATTCACGATTTGACAGCTACCTTGAAAGGTACAACTGTCTTTTCGAAAATCGACTTGGTTAAAGCGTATAACCGAATCCCTATGGCTACTGACGACATACCGAAAACAGCTATCATAACTCCCTTCGGACTCTATGAATTTTTGCGAATGACTTTCGGTCTAAGAAATGCTGCTCAAACATTCCAAAGATTCATAGACGACGTTTTTCGAGGTCTCAACTTCGTACACGCGTATGTTGACGACTGTCTAATCGCAAGTCCGGACAGAGAAACACATCTCAAGCATCTGGATCTTGTTTTCGAACGATTACAAAAACATGGCATCACTGTAAACGTTCAGAAATGCCAAATTGGAACCGACTCATTAGACTTTCTGGGACACACAATAGATGCTCAAGGTATCCGACCCCTTAGAACCAAAGTGGCGGCCATTCTGGATTACCCAGAACCGACCACCGTCAAGCAATTACGCACGTTTAACGGCCTGGTAAGTTTCTATAGACGTTTCATACCGAAATGTGCATTACTTATGAAACCTCTGACCGACCAACTTCGTGGAAATGAGAAATCCATTAACTTGGACGACACCGCACGAAAAGCATTCTCCACAGTTAAGGAACTGATTGCTAAAGCAACAATGCTCGCACATCAGGACACCGAAGCACCCATTAGTATCGCAGTAGACGCATCGGACTCGGCAATCGGTGGCGTCTTACAACAATGGGTTAACAACTCTTGGCAACCCTTGGCACTTTTCTCTAGAAGGTTGCTAGACACCGAATCGAGGTACAGCACATTCGGTAGGGAACTCCTAGCTATGTATTTTGCTGTACGGCATTTCCAACACTATATCGAAGGCCGTGAATTCACTCTTTTCACGGACCATAAACCGCTCACTTTCTCGTTAAGCTCTCCTTCTGACAAGTACTCTCCCCGTGAGTCTCGACAACTGGACTACATTTCGCAGTTTACTTCAGATATTCAACATATTTCTGGAGCAAACAATGTAGTTGCAGACGCCTTATCTCGCATAACTTCCTTGAACAGTTTCCAAGGAATCGACCTTCTTAAACTCGCCGAGCTTCAAAAAGAAGACAGTGATCTTCAGTACGAGTTATCGTCCACAACACTTAAACTACGCATCAAACAGATGGGAACAGGTAAGGAAACCTTACTTTGTGACACATCTACAGGTAGGGATCGCCCAATCGTGCCGAAACATTATCGACGCAATGTCTTCAATACATTGCACAAACTTTCTCATCCAGGTGTTCGTGCAACCATCAAGCTTATAGCAGAACGATTTTGCTGGCCTGGCATGAATAAAGACGTGAGAGAGTGTGCACACTCCTGTGTAAGCTGCCAAAAATCTAAGGTTATCAGACACAATAAATGTCCATTAAGCTCGTTTAAAACTCCCGATGCTCGTTTCGACCATGTTCATCTGGATTTGGTAGGACCTTTACCAGATTCAAATGGATACTCTTATCTTTTAACCTGCGTAGACCGTTTCACTCGATGGCCAGAAGCAGTACCTATTAAAGACATCACTGCTGAAACAGTGGCCCGCACATTCGTCGAACGATGGGTAGCAAACTTCGGCTGCCCTTCAACCATCACTACAGACCGCGGACGTCAGTTTGAATCTGATCTTTTCCGTCGTCTGACCACACTTTTAGGAAGCACTCGCTTCCGAACGACTGCCTACCACCCACAAGAAAACGGGTTGGTAGAACGTTTTCACCGACAACTAAAAGATTCACTATCAGCTGCAAACGTTTCACAGTGGACCGACGCTCTTCCACTCGTCTTACTAGGTATCCGCAATGCAGTGAAAGCTGACATTGGATACACTGCGGCTCAACTCGTTTATGGAACGACACTTCGACTTCCAGGAGAATTCGTGGATCCTTCGTGCTCTTCAATGAACATGGATCTAACCTCCTACACGAACAGGCTTACAAACGCAATGCGTTCAGTTAAACCTGCTTCCACTCGACCTCAATCAACTGATGTATTCGTTCAGCCTGACCTACGATATAGTACACACGTTTTCGTTCGTCGAGACTCGCATCGACGACCATTCGAATCAGCGTACGAAGGACCTTTCAAAGTTCTTCAACGTGAATCTAAGTACTATATAGTCGATAAGAACGGAACAAACGATAGCATCCGCATCGATCGCTTAAAAGCAGCGTATTTAGAAGGAAATCCTATTCACGTCGATTTTCCTTCGGTACAATCGAACGACACGACTCCACTCATAATTCCTCGACCGACAACCAACACTGGCGATGATACTCCGAATGTATCTGAAAATAAACCTAAAACGACGCGTTCTGGAAGAAGAGTTAGATTTCCAGAACATTTAAACGACTACTGCACGTAAGACACTACTCGACATTTTATATTATCTCGATTTTTCTTTTGACAATATATAATATTAAAAAAAATTTTAATATGCCTATATGTTTATATTTTTATTTAAAAAAAACAAAATTATTTTTTAACGCTATTACGTGTGCTTGAGTTTATTTTCCATTTTTTCGCCGACATTGTGTTTTTACGCACATACGAGTGTATTTCGACATGCACTTACATTGTCTTTCTTCTTTTCCAGGACGGCTGGAAAAGAACGATGCAGTTTACGAGGAGTCGAAATTTTCGTTGTAACTTTTTCTTTTTTTACTATAATGTACCTCGGTCCCATATAGTAAGGAAAGACGACCAGACGCTGCTACACTTAGTAAGCTATCAGAAGAGTGTTTACCAACGACAAACTCGTTGGGTTTAAACTTCTGGCTGGCCACGTCTTAGGGTCGTCACTGCCCCACTAGGGGGGGGAGTGATCTGTAGCGGTAAATAAATCCCCAAAATAAATAGCACTAAGTTTTCGACATTGAATGCTGACCATATGTTTTAGTGGACTCATCTAGCTGAAGGTGCTCGGTCAGGCATCCGCACCAGATCACGTGTGGTAACGCCGTGCTCAACATCAACCGCAATCGCTAGCCAGATTAGATCAGAGAATTCCGATATATTGGTCATCGCCAAATATACTCTTCCGATCTCCTCGACTCTGTCTTTTGATTTCTCTTGGTGGGAACGAAATATATTAGGTGTTACTGGTAGAAGCGTTGTCAAACACTGAATACCTGTGACATCATCAAACTCTACGTATCAACCTTTCCATCCCGTTTAAAATGTTCACAATTTCTGTAGATCAGTGCATGAATGTTTTGTTGTTCTTCACTTTACCTAATGGCGCTCCACATTGTTATCTAAGTTGACTCGAGAGAGCATATGAAGAGCTATTAACTAAGAACATTTTGTATCTCACTGTTCTTTTTGAAATCCCGTAGTCAAATCGGTCATAAATATCCGTTGTATTTACAGGTGAACAGACATAATGCTCTTCGAGACCCACATCTTAATTGATTTGGCAAAGGATACTGACAAAATCACCATCTGATTATTTATACGGTTGAACTACTATTTTGGATGAGCCAAGATTAGTCGAGATCGCTAAGAGCCTATATGGCTAAGTCAATGGAGAAGTCATCCATCAAAGGGAGTGCAGCATGGTCATTTTATTTTAATATACGTGGCTAGAGTTGTCATTCTGCCTAATCTCAGAAACATTGTCCGACGACGGGTATGAAACTCAGTGCAAACACGATCCCCTGACTCACATTTAAGTTAAACATGTTTGGCGATTAACCTTTGTACAAAGTGAACACATCATATGATGTTGCAGTGTTTAGTCATACAACCATGAAACATTGTCACCATTACACTTGTAGTGACCTACTTTTATGAAGAGAACGCGATTGGTATAATGGAAACAATTATCATTCTAACCAATTGTACCAGTGATTGTTTTACTTTACCTGTTTGTTTAAGTGTACGAAAACACACATTCTTCTGTTGTCTTCTGTTGACCTTGCACGGACCCGTGTACACTCGGCAGTCCTGCTTGTAAACTTTGGCATGATCTCGGTATTATTTGGATACCACAAGATCGCCAACAAATACATCTTACTACAATCTTTAATTGCCTTCTGAAATTCGGTCTACGGAGGGATCTAACCTGGTAATTGGCACGTAGTCTCCCTGTATTGATCATAGTCAACCGCTACTCGACGCGACGCTACACACTCCTTGAGGAAATTTTAGAAAAGGTACAACTCGAAGAGCAAAAAACTGGTACGCTTCCAGATTTTCTAGTGACGCATCGCTCTCATTAAAAATGATCTCGCTTTCAGGTTTAAATTTTGGTGTGATCTGTTATTGAAGTATTGTTGATTGATCCACTCTTAACTTACGTCACAAATTACAAGAGAACCAAATTCTATTTCAGGCATCAAAGTCTATTCGTAAACTACAAGTGATCAACCCAAACATAGTGTTATTGAATGTTTAAGTTTCTGGAGCAAAATTTCCATAATACTTAACTAAAACAGTGAGAAACCGAGGATGTCCAAGGTCAAAGTTGTCAACAAACAAGTGCTAGATTTGAACAAAACAAATATTGTCTAAAACATAGTGAAGTTAATTCCATTCAATATAACAACTTTTAACCCGTTGAGTACTTACAGTTTTTCCCATAACATAACATAAGATTATACTACAAATAAAATGTCTCCATCTATGGAAAATATGTCAACAGATATTAAGTTACATTAAATCTTGCAGTGAAAATAATCTAAATATACAGTAAGCTAAGTATTTAATAAACAGGTAATTTCTTCATATAGACGTAAAGGTAAGGATTGGCAAAGTAATAACCTCATTCTTACAACTAAAGAACATATGGAACTCAAAACAATTATCAACAAATATCAAAGTCACAATCTTCAATACGAACGTCAACGCAGTTCTACTGTATGGAGCTGAAACTTGGAGAACTACTAGAATCAACATCAAGAATGTACAAGTATTGGTAGACAATGGTCTGCATAAGATACTGAATGTCCGTTGGTCGGATACCATCAGCAACAGCCTACTGTGAGATAGCACAAACCAACTTGCAACTGAACAGGAAATTACGAAAAGATGTTGGGAGTGGATGGGACATACATTGAAGAAATCATAAAACTGCATCACAAAGCAAGCGCTTACTTGGAATCCTGAAGGGAAACGGAAAAGAGGATGGTTGAAGAACACACTGAGTCATGATAAGGTTGAATGGCACTTGGAAAGGGATGTCCAGGACAGTGTTTGATTGTGAGTACTAGTGGCTGGCCTATGCACCTCTACGAGGGGTAGCAGGCGTAAGTAAGTAAGTAAGTAATTTATTCAATAACTTGAAGTTATCACAGTGACTACACTCGCATATTAAGGTACAAACAGTGTTTGTAAATCGATGTTTCATTGTTTATTGTGAGATTATTTCACTTTTCCACGACACCATTTTCATAGATGTCACTTTACTAATCTGTAACCGTAGTACATCAGTAACGCATGAATAAAACTTCACATTGTAAGAAGCTTCAAATGAGCATATTAATCACGTGAGTTCAATTTGAACGATATCAATGTAGGTGTCATTATATATAGAAAAGTTCGTTTATTTTCATTTGACTATTTATATAATTGTTGTTTTTAGAAAAGTCTAGAAAACGCTTAAAAAATGACAGGAAAGTTAGGTGCAATAGTTCAGTAATTGTTGATTATTCAAACATTTCTTGATTTTCCATGATAACGAATAGCTTTCATTTATAAATATAAATACCAAGGTTGAACTAAGGAGTTAATACCAAATATATTTTTGTTATATCCCAGACGAAATCGCAGCATTACAGATCATTGTGGAACAATCAATTGAATGGAATTCATCACTCTACATCAACTTCATTGACTACGAGAAAGCATTTTATAGAGTGGACAGAACAACACTATGGAAGCTTCTTCGACACTACGTCGTGCCTCAGAAAATAGTCAATATCATACGGATTAAACTGCTTAATCGTGAATGGAGGACAGCTGACAGACTCGTTCGGTGTAAAGACCAGTGTCAGGCAAGGTTGCTTACTCTCCTAGTGATCGACTGGATCATGAAGATGTCAACATCTAGGGGGAAGCATGGGATACAGTGGATATCTAGTATGGAGGTGGACAATCTAGACTTCGCAGATGATCTGACTCTTCTATCGCACACGCAACAACAAATGCAGGAGAAGACAACCAGTGTAGCAACAGCCTCAGCAGCAGAAGGTCTCAACATACACAAAGGGAAAATCAAGATTCTCTGATACACACACACATCATGCACCAACCTAATCTCACTTGACGGAGAAGCTTTTGAAGATGTAAAAACCTCCACATATCTGGGCAGCATTATTAATGAACACGGCGGATCTGATGCAGATGTGAAGGCGCGGATCGGCAAAGCAAGAGCCGCATATTTACAACTGAGGAACATCTGGAACTCAAAAAAAACTGTCAGCAACACCAAAGTCAGAATTTTAAATACAAATGTTAAGATAGTTCTACTGTATGGGGCGGAAACTTGGAGAACTACGAAAGCCATCTTCCAGAACATACAAGTGTTCATTAACAGTTGTCTACACAAAATACTTCGGATCCATTGGCCAGACACTATCAGAAACAATCTACTGTGGGGGAGGACAGACCAGACTCAGGCGGAGGAAGAAATCAAAATGAATCGTTGGGAGTGAATAGGACACACATTGAGGAAAACACCCAACTGTGTCACAAGGCAAGCACTCACATGGAATCCTCAAGGCCAAAGGAAAAGAGGAAGACCAAAGAACACATTACACCGGGAAATGGAAATAGACATGAGAAAAATGAACAAGAATTGGATGGAATTAGAAAAGAAGGCCCAGGATAGAGTGGGTTGGAAAATGCTGGTCGGCGGCCTATGCTCCATTGGGAGTAACAGGCGTAAGTAAGTAAATAAATAATATTCCAATGAGTAGGAGAATTATATATATCTGACTTATTGTAAGCCACTTATTCAAAGTAAATAAATAAAACAAGAATATATTTATTATTGGTATCTAATCATGTTTATTTTGTGCTTAGCAGACAAACAAAAAATATTTTGCTGAATATTGTCTTAAATCTCTATATGATTCTATTCAAGAGGAGTTGTATCAATAATTTAGTCTTACATACTTATGCCTGTTACTTCATATGGAGGAGCATAGGCGTCCCATCAACATTTTCCATCGATATCTTTTCTTGACAATCCTTTCCAGTTGCTTATCGTCCTTTTCATATCTGCTTCCAATTTCCGACGCAATGTGTTCTTTGACCTTCTTTTTCCTTTCGCTTCAGGATTTATAGTTAGCGCATGCCATATGATGCGCTTTGATGATTTTCTCAATATGTAGCCTATCCACTACCTTTCTCAAGCCGAGATAAAGCAACAGGGTAGGGTATGAGGTCAACAATCCCATCTCATAGAATACAACTTTGCTAACTAGATTGAATAAAATTTCATTCTTGCAAAATGTAATTCAGTTGATTAACACATTTCATTTATAATTTCAATCATAAACGTATACAATTTTCTAATAACTTTTTTATAATAATGAAAACAAACATGGTGGTCTAGCTTCAATTGACTCATGATTTCAATCAGCGAAATTTCTAAAACTCTCCACAAAATCCCTTCTGATAATAATCATCTACTCACTAGTGACCGACTTCAAGAGGCATTTCCTGGAGTTCTAGTGAGAAGGCGTTACCAGTGGAGTTCAACCAGGTCTGTTGTGAAATATGAACTTACTGAAGACAATGGTGTACGGTGGCGTAACTTCGTGGATTGGTTGAATTTACACATTAACACCATTGGATGCTGGCTCAATGGTCTAGTTGATTAAGCGCTTGGCGCGGGACTGATAGGTCCTGGATTCGAATCTCGCCGGGTGCGCAATCGTAGATGCGTACTGCTGAGGAGTCCCATACTAGGATGAAACAGCCATCCAGTGCTTCCAGGTTTTCCATGGTGGTCTAGCTTCAATTAACTCATGATTTCAATCAGTGAAAAAAAACAACAAATGTTTATAAAGAAATATAATACTTGTAATTTATATAAATAAATCTTTTCCCCCTGTTTCTCTCTCTAGAAAATACAAAATCTAATCATTCAAATGAATAACTATTGAAACATAAGGTAAATATCATGAAGCTAACATATATCTCTAATTCAGTATGAAGTTAAGATTCATAGATCATGGATAATGATCCTTCTATAGATTCATCTATAGAAACTATCATAGAACTTTTAAATAATCCAATGAAATCATCTTGTTAGTATTAGAATTGAGTAGTAAAGTGATTACAATAACCTGACATATGAATTTAATAACTTCATTAAATCATTCTAGACAATATGTAGCACTTAGTTACATATCATAAAATGAATGAATATCAATGAAGGAAAGAAAGAAAGAAAGAAGGAAAAAAGAAGGGTGATAAAAAAAGAAACAAAAATCAACCTTATTATACTACTTAAATACATTTTCTAAATTTTAAAAGAAAAAACAAACAATTAATTCATTAATAGTGGATTCATGTGTTATTCAGTTAGGATAGGAATCGAACAAGTATAATCATGAACGGGAGGGAAGGAGGGAGGGAGTTAGTTAGTTAGGGACAGACAGAAAGAGAGTGTGTGTGTGTGTAACTGAGACAGGAACAATACACTCAAATATGATGGTAAATATTCAAGGACATAAAAATGATACATTCAAACAAGGAAATCAATTAAAAACAAACGAATATATAAATCCATACAAATAATAATAATAATCATAATATTGTTGCTAGGGAAATAAATCTCATATGGATAATAAAACAAAAACTAGAAAGAACGAAAAAAAGAGGTGAAAAAAAATCATTCAATTATTAATTTCTACATAGTTTCGTCCTTTTTTCTTCTTCTTCTTCATCAATAAATCAACAAAAAAATCGACAGAAAGAAAACAAGTAAACAAACGAACAAAACAAAACAATCAACAAATAATAACACAAATAGTTATACATACTTATTATTGTATTTTAATTAAGATTCATTATAATTTTTTTAGCTTTATTAATATATTCATATAATACTTTGAATGGTATCATTGTATAATCAGATAATTGATGATGATCAAGATAATGATTATGATTAGAATATGATAAATCCCATAATGTTTTTAATGATAATGGTTTACCAAGATAAATTAAACGAAACCATAAATCATTTAGATTATCATTTGTTAATGAAATATTATCTGAATGTAATTTATTAGATTTCATAATGGATAAATTGGTTGATGATGATGATGGCAATGACGGTGATGATGTTGATGCTGTTGTATATAATTCAAATATAATATCAGCAGCAAATGGTGGCCAACAACCATCGAATACATTTAAACCAAATAATAATAACATAATTGATGAATCATGACATGAATATAAATGAAATTGTGGTACTCTATAGAATGTAATATTGAAAGGAACAAGAAAAGAAAAACGAATATTAATGGCTTAATTTGAATAAACAAAAAGATCTAGTGAATTGAATTGTACAATATTGAATGGATCAAGATCATATTTCATTAGTGATTCATGAAGAGTATTCTATGATGGGGATATAATTTTCGTTGGGGAGCAAATTAATTATGGAAATATAACGAGTATTGAATACAGAATTCATTCTATGTTGAGACTCTGTAAAGATGTTTCCAATCATCAAGTTAACATTGTATCTAGATTTTCTAATGGATGTCAGTTTGTAACAAAAAAAAACTAATTTTTAATTACATTTTTATACTAATAATTAGATATTCTATGTCATAACGACACCATGAATCACTTCGGGATATTTGAAACTTAACTACTTACTTAAACGTGTTACCCTTTCGTGGAGGAGTATAAGCTGCCAACTTTACTTAATTACGCTTGTTACTCCTCGTGAAGAAGCATAGGCCACTCACCAGTATTCTCCATCTAACCCTGTCTTGAGCAATCTTTTGCAGTTGTTATCCATCCTTTTTTATCTACTTCTATTTCCCGACGTAATGTGTTCTTTGGCCTTCCTCTTTCCCGCTTCCCTTGACGATTCCAAGTTAGGGCTTGTCTCGTGATACAGTTTGATGATTTCCGTAATGTATTTCCTGTCCATTTCCATCGTCTTTTCCTAATTTTTTCTTCAGTTGGAAGTTAGTTTGTTCTCTCCCACAGAACGCTGTTGCTAATGGTATCCGGCCAATAGATGTTGAGTATCTTGCGAGGACAACTATTTATAAATTCTTGTACATTTTTGATGATGGTTGTAGTAGTTCTTCAAGTTTCAGATCCGTACAGTAGAACTGCCTTGACGTTCGTATTGAAGATTCTCACTTTGATATTGGTTGAAAGTTATTTTGAGTTCCATATGTTCTTCAACTGTACGAATGCGGCCGTTGCTTTGCCAATCCTCACCTTTACATCTGCATTTGATCCTCCTTGTTCATCGATGATGCTTCCCAGGTACTTGAAGGACTCCACATCTTCCAGAGTTTCTCCATCAAGTGTGATTGGATTGCTGTTCTCCGTGTTGTATTTGAGGACTTTGGTTTTCCCCTTGTGTATGTTGAGGCCTACTGATGTAGAGACTGCCGTAACACTGGCTGTTTTTATCTGGGTTTGTTTGTGTGCATGCAATAGGAGGGCTAGGTCATCTGCGAATTCCAACCAGTATTCTATATATATGCAGTATAAGTCTAAAACTCAAGAAACAAAGAACTATACCACCAAAAATATTCAAACACTAATTTATCAACTACAAGAACATCAACCGGATAGTCTTTATCCTTTAAGGCTGTCAACTTATTCCATTTTTTTCACCTTCATCATAGACATATTGATTGGAAGAACGTTCTCGTCGACTAAAATTCCGGGCATTGATCTACCAAAAGGTCCACTTATCGACTTAGAATATGAAGATGATATAGTCCCGTTTAGTGAACACGCTGACAAAATTCCGAGTCCTTTGATAGCACTGAGCAACAATACCAGAATGTTTGGGAAGCGTTTCTCCGTCTCAAAATGCAGGTTGTTGCTTCAGGACTGGTCTGCGTCAACACCTGAACCAAGGATAGGGAGTAATGTAGTCGAATGCGTTGACACCTTCACTTATCTTGGAAGTCGGATCAGTCCTAATAGGTTGGTGTCTGACAAAATCTCAGCACGGAATCAAAAAGTTTGTTTGGCTTTCGCCAACTTATTTCACCTATGGTGACAGCGAGATATCCGTCTATCAATAATAGGACACGTTTAGTGCACGACGGTTCGTTCTGTTCTAATTTACGGCTGCAAAACGTGGCCATTAAGAGTAGAAGATACTCATAAACTACTAGCATTTGATCATAGATGCCTTAGGAATATTGTGCGCATCTGCTCGCATCACCGGATAAGTAATAGTCAGGTTAGATGCAAGGTAGGTGTACACACACTCTCTGTCTTCCCTTAAACTATGAGATTAAAATTGCTTCATTTCTTTCTATCTACGAACTAATTCTTTGTTCCTGTACTATATCCTTATACACAATCTTTCTTTTATATATTATCACCATTGAATTAACTACTTCTATGAATTTCGTGCTCATCCTGTTGTGCTAATGAGTGAGATATGACAACTTGGACAGACGCATATATGTGCCTGGTCCTACGTTGTAGCTGACTGATTGAGTCTTTATCGAACAAAATTGTTTAACCTAACAGTCAATGATTCCGTGAACTGATGCCACGTTTTGGTTTGGTGGTTCTCCTACACAAGTAAATACCATGTGTAGCGGTATGCGGTGGTTAATGGTACTTAAAACATGTTCCAACCATCTCATTTGACGAAAATTCATCACGTTATCAACTGACCCTACAGCTTTGTCTACTACTCTATGCAAAAACTATACCTTAATCAGTTGATGGTCTCAAAAAAGCAACTATTCCCTCTAAATCATCTATAATCAAATAATCACTGTCAACATAGATGAGAGCTAACTCAACTCTCCATATCACATTAGTATGACCGGATGAAATTAAGACTGATTTCAAAGGATATCGAAATAATGTAGTAGCTATGACAACGGGAACAAGTGCACATTCGTGATATAGTTCGATAAAACAGAGTGGAAATGTATGTGTATGAGGGAACACTGAAATTTAATCACAACAATTAGTAACCTACTAATGTCCTCTATTTTTAAAGGGTACATTACACAGCTGTAATGTCGAACGACTAAGTCATGTTGTTCATAAAACATAACACCTTGTAAAAGTCTTAATTTGTCCCATGTGATCTTTATCAAACATTAACACTATTAATCGATAGTAATATTGAAAACCAGCAGGAGAGAAGGAGAAGAATATATAATATATTTTAATCTAGATTATGGGACAAAGCATTTGAAGAAAATCCACAAAATTAAGTCGAATTCGTATTATTTTTAATTTATCCAAATAAACATAAATCTTTGATCAGGTTGGAAAAAAAGCCCCCAAAATCCCCTGCTATGGTCGACGGTGGAGATAGTTAGCTCTCTCTCCCTCTCAAAAATACTCTCAAGTGGCCACGTGCATACAACCACTGTCAGGACAGTTCTATTCGCTTCCTTCTCGTTGTGGAGGTATTGCTTAGGGAATTGAAAGAACGAAAAACGAATGTCCAGCGCTTTAACCGGGTTAGTGCATACGGAGAATCCACCTAAGGGAGTTGGAAAACCCTCATTCCAAACCAATGGTGCACATGGGCTCCAGTATCCTGAGGGAAAAATAGAGTATGAATCAATCGTTGGTCAACGGCTGTCATGTGATTACATCTCCTTACGTTGCTCCACTGCCTTGTGGATCAAACCTTTAAATCGAAGGCTCGGGGCGTGGCCTCCTAAGAAAACCAACTGCTTTGGTTTGGACACCCGGGCAGTATCATAGCCCACATACAAATCAATTGACTTGTGAAGCGCATATTTATTCGGTGCCCCTTTGTACCAATGTTATTTTGTTTAAATAAATAAACAATGTAACATAAATAAAGGGGATTTTGATAATAGAGTTGTACTTCAGGTTCTGAATTTCAGTATATACTTCGAATAACCTCAAGGTAAAGCACTTATTCAGTCTGAATAGAACAGTAACAAAAAATTTTAACTATGACACTAAGGTGACTGTTATATCTCTAGATGCTTATATTTTTAATATGACGCGTATAACTTGAGCACTTGAACGCTAGAACCCTTCTTAGTTACAATGAGAAAACAGAAGACTAGTGAAAGGAATATTACTTTAGACAGTGTCAAATTAGAGTACAAACTGTCATGTATTTATAGTTTTTTAGTAAAAACGAAATCATCATTATAGCTATCCAATCCGCATACAGGGGGTTATTAGCATTGTCCAGTCGGGAAGCTACATATAGAGATTCTAGAATATTCTTCCAAAAGATGATTGGATGGAATATCTCTGGCTCTTTCTGAGCTTCCTAAGGCTTCCTCTAGTTCACCCGTGAACCGTCCTCATAGTGACGTGAGTTCGAATACTATTGAATGTATCTATTTGATCAGGGTTGTTTAAGTTTCAACTAACAAGTTATCTAAGGGTTCAAGGATTCATGCCAATCTCTTTATACTATATAAGATCAGAAATAATTCAATGAAACGTACAGCCTACTATGGGAGAACAAACCAACTTCTGACAAAAGAGGAAATTAGGAAAATACGTTGGAAATGGATAGGATATACATTGAAGAAATCATCAAACTGCATCACAAAGCAAGCGCTAACTTGGAATCTTGAAAGAAAACGGAAAAGAGGAAGGTCGAAGAACACATTGCGTCTAGAATTGGTAGCAGACATGAAAAGGATGAATAGTCACTGGAAAGGATTGTCCAGGACAGGGTTGAATGGAAAATTCTGTTGACTGGCTTATGCTTATCCACGAGAGGTAATAAGCGTAAGTAAGTAATGATGAAACGTTCATAGTCTAGTCTTAATACATACTGAACTTCGGTAAATTTAAACGATTATTACCAACAACATGGATTTTGAAATGAAATAATTCAATTGTAAATTCCAATTCCATGAATATTTCTTGGAAAATAACGTTGTTTTTTTTAATGCTTCTAGGTATAAACGGATGGTAATTTTCTAGCTTATTGTTCTTCGATTTGAATTTACATTAGGTAAACAGTATAATACTGATAACTTTAGACTGGAATAAGGATAGTATCCAATTTGTTAGCGGGATATAGATTGGATTAAAGCATGTTCCATGCACGACCGCGTTAGTACACACTGATTGGCTATTTCTTATTCAATCAGAGATAGTCGATACTTGGAAAAGACTCTAGAATTTTCTCGTGTAAAAACTATGAATATATTAATGTTTCTCTTATTGTGATTCTTGCGTCCGTCTACTTTTGTTATTTAGAATATAACTTCTTTCCTATTCAACCGTGCTCTGATTTAGGGACTTGTCAAGTGAATTGGTATCCAAGAATACTTAACAATAGCGATTCACAAGTCCATTGAATCTAGATCATCATGGAATATCTAGAATCACTGGACAATCACTTCGTCTTAGTATGAGACTCCTCAGTAGTGCGCAACCATAATCCCATCTCATGGGATTCGAACCCATGACCTAACAGTTTCGTGTGTTTCCAGACTTTCTATAGTGATCTAACTTCAATTGATTTATGAACTGAACTATAAAATTACTAAAATCTTCACAAAACTACCTTCTGATAGTTCTTTGTTTGGTTTTCTTTTTAACTCATACTTACTTTTGATAATTTATCATATTCTCTAATATAAGTGAAAATAGGTCACTTAATACAATATGAACATTCTTCTCCCAATCTCTGTGAAATAAAGAAAAAAATACATAAATTACAAAATGAATGATTGAATTATTCAATTTGTTTAAATGATTATAATTAGTTCCATTCATAAATACACATATCAATTGATATCATGAATGGATGAATGTTAGATCAACATTGAAAACTTGAAAACATTGGAAAACTGTTTCGTTCTAGCATGAGACTCTTCAATAATGCACATCCATGATCTTGCATGTGGGACTCAAACCAGGGACATTCAGCCTCACAGATGAATGCTTAACCTCTAGACCACTGAGCCAGTATTTTGCGTACTGGATCGTAGATGCGCACTGTTGAGAAGTCTCATACTAGGATGAAACAATTGTCCAGTACTTCTAGGTTTTCAATAATGGTCTAACATTCATCTATTCATGATATCAATTAAAACTCAACAATCTCCATTGATAAATGTGAATACTGTTCTGAAAAAACAGGTTGAAACTGCTTGAATGTCATCAAAGTATTCTATATCATACATTTGATTAAAGAAAAGTATTATCAACACAATATACATAAATTTATAAAAGATGCTTTCTTTTTAAAAAATAATTATTCATTTAATTGAACATTCAAAAACATTTATTGCATGGGTTCGAGCGCAAAACAACTGTAGTTTCTTCAAAGAATAGCTGATGATGATGAAGAAGAAAACACATCAAACAATGCAACTTTACTAATTGGATTCCGCAGTATCTAACTTCGTAGTTTAATGTAAGTTTTATATGAAAGTATGTGAATATATTAGACTGTTAGCATACATAATAATTTACGTGATAGAAATCTAAAGTTTAAAAGTTGATTTCATGAGTCAATTGAAACTAGACTATCATGAAAACGTAGAAGCACTGAACTGCCGTTTCGTCCTAGTATGGAACTCCTTAGTAGTACGCACCTACGAGCCCGCCCAGCGGGATTCGAACTCAGGATCTACCGGTCTCACGCGCAAACGCTTAACATCTAGGCATCTAACGGTGTTAATGTCATACTTCAACCAATCCAAGAAATTGAGCGACACATCCACTATTGTCTTCACTGAGATACGATCTCACAACAGACCTGGCTGAACTCCACTAGTCGCTCATTAATTACTATAATATCCACAAAATTCCTTTCTGATAGAAATCTACAGGATAAAAAATTATTGCAATTTAGATGTACAGTTTAAAAGTAACAAGCGACCCATAGCTTTGATCAGGATTTATAACAATAAAAAGATTCGTATATGTCAGACATTACAAGAATCCTTCTGAACAGCTTACACCGTATGATATACTGGATCCATAAACAAAACAGTATATGAATCAGTACGCGTTAAAAGATGTGACAGTAATATGTGTAATTCTGTGATCCAGTAAAAGTCAGTGTACTTGAATTTTAGTTAAAAAATTTTTATGTGTAAGGACTGGTAATATAACGTTGCTAGTGAAATTGAAACATCTAAAGAAGGATTAAAACCTAAAAGTTTCGTGTTCAAACTTACAACTGATTGATCACTGGGTGGTGATCAATATCATTTATGTCAGTTCCTTCTTAGTACAGATCGAATTCTATCGACCGAGCTGCAATGTGACCACCAGTCTAGGTGACTCGACATTGCGTGCACTATGTCGAGATAAGATGGTGGTTAAAGGTAGTCAACAGGAAACCCTGGACCTAGGTTTCCTGCATCTCAGTCCCATATGAGTTCATTCGCGGACTGGATAGCTCAGTGGTAACGTCTCTGACTGTGAAGCTAGGTAACACGGGATCGAGTCAGTATAAGGAAATATACACAATCATAGTTGTTCCAACATATTCACTCTTTCACTTTCCACTTAATTCAGAAAGTTCAGCGAGTGCATGTTATCTATAAATTCATTATTTAACTATGTTCTGCTTCTATAAGTTCGTAGTTTTTTCTGATTTCATCGATTTGTTCCACTGGAATAGGAATTGATATGTAAGTAAGACCAAACTTATATGAATCTCTTTGCGTATGTTAAGATACTACTAATTCACCAATATTACCATAGACAGTTATTGTGTAATTATTTTAGTCGTTAGAATCGACGTTGGCTCAAAAGTCTGTTTTTGTTCATAGTATACTCTCAGGGTGTCTTACTGACACATTGACCCAATTAAACGAAGGTTAAAAGATAATCCCACATTATTGAAAAACACCTGGTTTCCTTTTCTAAAACAGAACACACCACTGGATGGAGATTTGGGTACATGTTTCAGGGAAAGGAGGGAGGAAGGTGTATATTTATGAATGAGTTTATATATATTCTTGATTCGGTTTTAGTCCATAATGCTTCTTTCTGACTGTCGATGTTCTTATTTTTTATTTAATTGAACAAAGAAACACCAAAAAGATATGCGCCACATGAATCATTCGCTTAGTGTGAAAGCCGGGATACTGTCCGGGTGCCCAAACCGAAGCAGATGGTTTTCTTAGGTGGTCACACCCCGAGCCTTTGACCTAAAGGTCTAATCTTTAGGAAAGTGTAGCAACGTCAGAAGATGCAGTCTCATTGTAGCCGGTTACCAACAACAGGTTCATACGCCATTTGTTCCCTCAGAATACTGCAGCCCATGTGCACTATTGGTTTGGAATCAGGGTTTTCCAACATCCTTAAGTAGATCATCCATATCCACCAACCCATTTAAAGAGCTGGACATTCGCTTTTTATCCTCCCAATTTCGGTAACAATACCCCAGCCACGAGAAGGAAGTGAGTTGGACTTTCTTGACAGTGGTTGTATGCACGTGGGCACTTGAGAGCATTTCGAGAAAGAGAGCTGACTCTCTTCACTCTCGGCCGTACCAGAGCATTTGAGGACTGTTGATATTCTCACTCAAGTTTTATAAGAAGCTTATATTTCAGTATTACAGTTAGACACCACACAAAATAACACTGACTTTAATAATAGATTAAATCGATTCTACAGAAAAAAAGATCAACTAATGATAGAATAGATATTTAGTGTAACTACATGTCATAACTCTTCTAAATGAAGACCTTCTAACTTCCAGAACAGAGTTTATATGGTTTGAATCATCTTTTTCTGATTAACGTTATTTTTTTACCGAGTTAGTTTTCTACAGGATGGGGTCGCTAATCCCACACCCAACCTTGTTCCTTTATCCGGGCTTGAGAGTGGCAATAGCCCCATAGAGGGGGGGACCACAGGTGGAGTGTAACTACATACCTACTATATATATATATATATATATATATATATATATATATATATATATATATATATATATATATATATATATGATTAAGTCACATTATTGTAATATGTTATTTTTCCATTGCTTATTAGTAGTATGTAGAAATAGTTTTTAAAAAAAGTCACCTATTCTATGTTTTATGTGATCCAAACCAATTAAGTATGTATGTTTTAAGTGTAAGTAATTCTTTATCTAAATATCTACATGGAATATTTATACGAATATTCTTCAAGATTAGAACGAATAGTTTGATAGAAAGAAGATTATTAAAAATGAGAGAAAAACTAAACTATAATGTGTACGAAAAGTTTGGAAGTACACCATATTCATACCATATCGTAGTGAAACCTTCAGAAGAAATCAAGCAGATTCTAAACAAACATGATATAAGAGTGTGTTTTTGGGGCGAGTAACACCTTAAGATCGACACTAGTGAAAGTTAAGGACAGGTTACCAAAGGAAGAACAATAGAATATTGTGTATGAGATCAACTGTCATGATTGTAATGCAGCCTTTGTTGGAGAAACATCTAGACAATTCAATGTAAGACTGAAGGAACGCAAACAATATTTGAAAAATGTGTCCCAAATCCTCGGTTGATTTGAAGAAATTTGAGAATAAGTCTGCAATAGCGTTACATGCATTAGAAACAGGAAACAAGATTAATTTTGAAAGGACCAAAATACTTCAGAAAGGTTTTAACACCCATAAAGAAAGATTGACAACAGAAGCTCTGTATATATATATGGGCGAACAAGAACAGCCTAAACCGAAAAGATGGTATTCAACTGTTGACTACCTGGCAAATTTCGTTTGAAACCTTATCTTTATTCAACCTGTTTATTTCTCATGCATCGTTATTTTTCACAGATTGATATCATAAGTCAATTGAAGCTAGACCACCATGGAAAACCTGGACGGCCGTTTCGTCCTAGTTTGGGAGTTCTCAGCAGTTAGACATTAACACCATTGGGTGCCTGCCAGCTCAGTGGTCTAGTTGGTTAAGCGCTTGGCGCGAGACCGAAACGTTCGGGGTTCGAATCTCGCGGGGTGCGGGGTCGTGGGTGCGCACTGCCGAGGAGTTCCACAATAGGACGAAACGGCAATCCAATGCTTAGAGGTTTTCCATGGTGGTCTAGCTTCAATTGACTCATGATTTCAATCTGTGAAATTTCTAAAATCTCTACAAACCCCTTCTGGTAAGCGTTAGTTTCGACTGATTTCAATGAGTTTTTTAGCAATACAATTTAGGTATTTGTTTGACACGTACAACGACGATTCATTAACAGTTTTATCAACCTTGAACTTGTACTTTTTATTTATTTATTCCTTCATATATCCCATATCAACACAGAATATCAATAATTCATCTCAAACATACATACATACCTACACACTCACACATATACAATTTGTTTATTCAGTTAATTATTTTCCATGTAGTTGAATTTTTTCACATGATTTGTAGTTAACCGCCTTGTTTTATCCCTATTTTACAAAAAAAATCAACATCCAAATTTTGATTGGTGTAACACAGTATAGTTTTGATTGTTAAAAAGCTATATCAGAAGGGGTTTTGTGAAGATTGTAGTAATTTCAACAGTTGAGATCATGAGTCAATTGAAGCTAGACCACCATGGAAAATGTGGAAGCACTGGACAGCCGTTTTGCCCTAGTATGGCACTCTTCAACAGTGCGTACCAACGATCCCGCCTCCCGAGACATTCGAACCCAGGACCTATCAGTCTCGCGCCAAGCGCTTAACCAACTAGACCACTGAGCCGGCATCCAACGGTGTTAATATCTAACTTCAACCAATCCACGAAGTTACGCCACCGTACACCATTTTCTTCAGTGAGTTGTTATCTCACAACAGACCTGGTTGAACTCCACTGGTAACGGCTTCTCACTAGAACTCCATGAGTATCTCTTGAAGTCAGTCACTAGTGAGCAGATAATTATTATCAGAATGGGTTTTGTGGAGATTGTGGTAATTTCAACAGTTGAGATCATAAGTCAATTGAGGCTGAGGAGTCCCACAAAAGGACAAAACAGCCGTCCAGTGCTTCCAGGCTTTCCATGATGGTCTAGCCTTAATTGTCTCATGATCTCAACTGTTGAAAAAGCTATATATTTCTTTGATGATTTTGATTATTCTACCCTGAAGAAGTCCAGATAAGTTAACTGGACAAAACATTGTAATTGTTTTTTTAAATTTCAATCGCTGAGATTATTTCAAATATAATTTTCACACATATAATGTACATGGAATACGTTATAAGATATGCACAGCCTTAACAAAAATACAATCTATTCCTACAGAAAAAAGAAAGAAAGAAAGAAGCACGCTTCATAGGTGTATAACGTAGTACATAGAGGCAAAGCAAAAGTATCAAAGTATAAGTCTGTAGTATATATAAGAAGGTATGATTTCAGTAATTGAAAGCCCTCTTCCCTGTTTGATACACAATGTCATGATTTATCTTATGCTGTTTTCTATGTTTGCTTTGCTATTTTTTTCCTTGTTAACCATGTGAATATAGAGAAAGAACATTATTATTTCATATGATGTATAGTATACGTGTTATTCAATTACGTAAACTACATATAATCAGAACTATTTCGAATAATATTTCATCACAATGTGATGGGAACAGGTATATATATATATATATATATATATATATATATATAGAGAGAGAGAGAGAGAGAGAGAGAGAGCCCTTGGAAGTATGGAGTAATATATAGATATATACATAATAGATAATAAATTATTATGTAAATACATATTTTATATTAGTGCAAAGAAAAAGGTAATTATTTAAAGGATGAAAGACAAAAGAGATTTACAAATAGTAGTAGTGGGGTATGAGTTACTTATAACAATATAAGTAGTATATAATGATAGTCAGGAAGAGAATGTATTTCAATAGAAGATCGAGAAGGAAAGCAATTGAGATGAAAATGCAGGAACAATGAACTGATATTTGCAAAAAGAATAGTCAAGTTTGAGACAATGAATTGGTATTTTGCAAATGAAGTATTTAGTATATATGGCTCCCAGATTTTAATAAGATGATAACTAATTCTGTGTTCAAACACATTCGATTGCTCCCAGTCGTGCTCTTGTCCACTACAGTAGTAGTAGCAGTAGTCGTGACATTGAAATAGAATGCAAGGATAAATATATCTATTACAAGGCAACCATTTTTTGAGCCAGGAAGTTACCAGGATATATGCAACTTTACTATGTACAAGCCTTAGTCTAAAAATCGATAAGTTTGCACAGTAATCTTAAGCCTATATTCGTACACTCTTAGCTTTTTCTTAATATACACTTATGATAACGACTATTTCAAGTTAAGGTAAGTGTAAGGTATTACAATCACTTCATATGATGACTTAGGTCTATAACCTTATTAATTTGTTTATAAGCTGTTAATATAAATTGTACGTACATCAGTTCGAGTTGCCACACCACATTAGCACACAGATACAAATGTTGATTAAATCCAGTAGTGGTAGAGATAGTAAAATTATAAGCAGTAATCGGAAACATTAGGCTTTGAAGATGTTATTCAAGGAGTATAGTCCAGTGAAATAAATTTGGAAAGAAAAAAAGAAGAAATATGAAGAATTCAGAACATAAATAATGTATGCACCTGCGCCATTGCAAACGATTTTGAGCCATATCATTCAAGGTCTCTAACCATCGGTTGCTATCATCTCACGGTCCCCAACCAGGTAGTCCACACCTACCAACATGGCTCAGTCCACTTGTCAGTGACTTCATGGACTTGTGCCATGTATATCTTCACTATTGTTATCTATTCAATTTAAACATTTGTATTCGTCATAAACATAATGTATCATGAACAAAATCTTATTCTTTTGCATTGTAAGTACATTCTAGAATAATTTGATATCATTTTTTCTACTTTATAGTCAGTCAGTTAGTCAGCTACAACGCAGGATCAGGCACATATATGCAACGTTTAAAGTTGCTACACCTCACTCATTAATCACAATTGATTGACCACTGGGTGGTGATCAATGTCATGTGTGTCAAGTCCTTCTTAGTGCAGATCGAATGCTATCGACCAAGTTGCAATGTGGCTAACCTGGGTCCACGGTTTCCTGTTGACTACATCTAACCACCATCTAACTTCACTCAATTAGTACAACAAGGTGAACAACGAATTCATAGAAGTAGTTAATTCAATGATAGTAATATATAAAAGAAAGATTGTGTATAGGGATGTAATACAGGAAGAAAAAAATAGTTCACAGAAAGAACGATATTAAGCGATTTCAATCTCATGATTTAAGTGAAGACAAAGAAAAGAGTGTATACACCTATGTCATTGTGATGAGATGAAAATAAATTGGTTATTCTTTAG
Organism: Schistosoma haematobium; assembly: GCF_000699445.3. Taxonomy (NCBI): domain Eukaryota; kingdom Metazoa; phylum Platyhelminthes; class Trematoda; order Strigeidida; family Schistosomatidae; genus Schistosoma; species Schistosoma haematobium. The sequence goes on along the minus strand of NC_067197.1, from coordinate 45,022,223 downwards.
AACAACTCATTATCCAGTTTACAGTTGGATAAACTACATTTGAAGACATTTCAAATTTGACTGGGAAAAGAGGAAACTACATAATTATTTAAACAAATAAAAATTGAATATCAGTATGGGGTTGTGCAAATTATTGTTTTAGATTGAAATCATGAACTTAAGACCCTGGGTTCGAACCCAAGGCCTTCGGTCTCGAGCGTAAACGCTTAACCTCTAAACCACTGAACTTGCGAGCGGGATGGTGGATGCATAATGCTGAGTCTTACAACAGAACGAAACGGCCGTCCAGTGCTTCCAGGTTTTCAATAGTGGTCTAACATTAATCGGTTCATGATCTTAAACAAAAATTGAATAATACAAAAGAATTGACCTACTTTTGTTTGCCTAGAAATTCATGCAATAATTCTTCTGAGCATAATTTATGCATTTCTGGTAATAATTTTTCCAATTCAGCTGGTATAGGGAAACCGGCATACTGCAATGGAGTTTTTTTATTTAAAATGAAAAAACAGGCAGAATGAAAAACAGAACTAACCGAATATAAACATAATTATCATAAAAATGTGCTTACAAACAGTTTATTCAGACAATATTAAAGCTTTATAACATAAAGTTCTTCTGAAGGTATCTGAAAACGAAATAGGGTTAGAGGTGATCTTAGTGGCCTGAGAGCGTGACCTCAATGCCCAAGGGACAACTGCTTGAGGTCGGTGTTAGCTCCGTAATTGTTCAGACTTTACCACCGGGACGGATATCCGTGGGATAAGGCGGAGTGTGTATTTAAGGGTTGACCTATTCTAACCCCACCTCTCCTTGAGTGAAGGCAGCATCGTTGTTATGCTGGTTGCCTGAAGGAAACACCTTACTGCCATCACACCTCTGCACAGTCAGCAGTACGACTTTACCCCTGGATCTTGGGTTTGCTGATTTTATTGTTACCACTCTTCAGTCGAACTGGAAACGATTGTTAAAGCCAGTATAGCTCGATTGGTTCACCACGATAGGCAAGCCCGACCACAACTTCAAGGTAGCAGCATACATGCTCTTTATGCGGACAGACATAAGTAGTATGTAGCAGAAATTGAAAATGGAATACCTGTTAGCAGAAAGTCAGATCAACGAAACAGGAAGGGAAGTAGGAAGCAATCGTAATAACAGCAAGATTGGAAGAATCATGAAGCACGTACACTACAACTAAGGGAGGGTGTGCAAATAATGTATTCAATGTATGATTTCAGGTTCGACAACCTGAAGTGATTTTATCAAAAATTATTATTATTACTATTATTATTATTATTATTATTATTATTATTATTATTATTATTATTATTATTCAAACACATAAACATTGTTACAAGGAGGCACCAAACAAATATGCGCCACATAAATCATTCAATTTGTGTGCTCTAACCGGGTTGGTGGACCCACAGAGTCCACCTAGGAGAGTTGAAAAACCCTTATTCCAAACCACACACAGTTAAGAAAGTTGGGTAACTACTTGGGTTCGATTATAGTTGTCTAATTGAGATTACTTACATCAAGTGTAAACACTGTATGAATAATCAAGTGGTCTGAGATAATGTATTCCGGAATGACAAAGTTAACAGTTTAATGTGGGTTAGTGTTTTACAGTGCTCATTTTCATGGCTTGTTCATATTTTACGCACATCATTAAGTGCTCCTATACTGCACCAACGCTTGAAGTGTATGGTAAAAGTTAAGACGTTATCGGTTCATTATATAGAAGTTATTAGGAAAACTATAATCCCCTAGTCCGTCACAAAGCGGTAAACGTAATCCTATAAGTACACAAACTCATTAGCTTTAGAACTCATCAAAGATGATTTAGAATAGAAGAAATTAGTTAACCTGCCATAGTAGTACGAGTATTAGTATCGATGGCTTATCAAATGATCTCAATAATATATTATTTTCAACTTGACAAACGACATAGAACGATAGTCTAAATAATAAATATTCATAAGAACAAAAACATATAGTGAAGTACTGGCACTGACCTTACGAGCTAAATAATCATCTCTTACAAAATAAATTGGACAATCATAATCTGTAGATCGTTGTTCAACACAATCCAATAGTTTGTCAACACCTATAAAAGAAAAAATAGGTGAATAGTTATTTGATAACATCAAAAAGGTACAAGTATTTATAAACAATTGTCTACACAAGATACCATCAGCAACAACCTAGTGTAGGAGAGAACAACCCAGGTTCCAGATGAAGAGGAAATTAGGTAAAGATGTTGGAAGTGGATAGGACAAGTATTACAGAAAGCATTAAACTGTATCATAAGGGCAAGTGCTAACTTGGAATCATAGAAGAAAACGGAAATGAGGAAGATCAAATAACAGACTGCGTAGGGAATCGGAAACAGACATGGAAAGGATGAATAGCAACTGGGATCAACTGGGAAAGATTGTTCAGGATAAAGTTGTGTGGAGAATGCTGATGGGCAGTCTATTCTCCTCCATGAGGGGTAAAAAGCGAAAGTAACAGTAAAGCGTTGTAACAGTTTACAACTGAATAAAAGATACTAAGAAAAGTAAGAAGAATTGAATAGATAAATAAACCATCCACAATAAACTTAGCTGACAAAAGTAATAAGTTAATAATAAATATAATTTTGTTATATCCCGATGAGTAGGAGAATTATATTTCTAACATTTCGTGACTTAATTTAAGCTACTTCTTCAGAGTAAATAAATAACCATCCAGTACTTCCAGGTTTTAACTAGTGGTCTAATATCAATCGATTCATGATCTCAATAAAAAACGACCTTAAATTAACACTATTTAAACTTGTATTAATTTAATGTCGGTAATTTTTACTTACTCTGAAGAAGTAGCTTACATTAAGTGACGAAACTTCAAAAATACAATATTTTTACTCATTGAGATCTAACATAAATTTATGTATTAGTAACTCTCTATCTTACTCTATATCAAGTTCAAACATTAAGTAGGAATTGAAAGATGTGACTTAGAGTACAAAGCATATATTTACAAATAGTTTTAATGGGAAAACATTTGAATTCGGTATCTGATAGTTCTATTATCAATATTGATAAATCATTTTGAATTTTATTTTGAATATGTGTAACAGATAGTTTAATCAAACAATACGCCAATTATGAGACTAAGCGAAAATTTCTAAGAGTTGAATTGATGAGTCGATTAAAGTTGAACTACCATGGAAAACCTGGAATCATTGGACAGTCGTTTCGTCTTAGTACGAGACTCCTCAACAGTGCACATCCAAGATCATGAACGCGAAATTTGAACGCAGAACCTTCGGTCTTACAGTACTATCATTTTTCATTTGTTTGTTGGTAGTAGATATGGTATCAATATGTTTTGAAATAATCATGGAATTAACAATTATCAATAATTTGAATTATATTTTGTATTACTTTTTGTACACTGGAGCTGACCTCTTCCTTACAATTTATCTGAATAAGCAAAGATAGACAGTGGCTAGCAGTAGAATCAGGGATGCGCGTTTCGTCCTATTTGGGACTCATCAACTGGATGTACTTACATCTGAGTTGATGTTCACTTCAGCATTCGAACCCAGTACCGTTCGCTTCAAACATCATCGCGTTATCCACATAGCTACTGAGTCCCAGGGTGAATATCAACTCTGAGGTGCAGGTACATCCAGATGACGAGTCCCAAATAAAACGAAGTACGCGTCCTAGATCCCACTGCTAGCCACTATCCATCTTTGTTCATAAAGCTTGTGTCTTCAGGCAATATTGAGGCAGTCCGCACAGGATGCATATACGCCAACATGAGACTGATCAATTGCAGTTCTAAATAACAATGTGAAGATACAAGTAAACAACATCAAGTGAATTTATCTGAATGTTGATAATTTACACTTTTGAACTATTTAATTTCTGAAGTTATACTTGCACTATCTATTACATTGTTCTTGTGATTATCGAAATTTCTTAACTTGATGCTCTTATCAATCTTTCCGCGATTCTATAAATTAATTGAAAACAATTTATATAATAGATTGACATTATCGAAACATAATCAATGGAAATATGATGGCATTGGATAGCTAACAGTCTAGAACTGTTCAACAATGTACACCTACAAAATTAAAAGGAAGAGGATCAATGACAAATGTATCAACTTCAAATTATTGTCATTCAGATTTTTTATCTTGTGTTATCACAACTCTATGCTATATTTGAAGCTTGATTAAGAAACTTCTGTGAATGTGAGAAAACCTTTTTTTAATTATAAGCAAAGATGGATAGTAGCCAGCAGTAGGATACACGACACGCGTTTCGTCCTATTTGGGACTCGTCAACTGGATGTACCCTACATCCTAGTGTTGATGTTCACTTTGGAACTCGAATCCAGTACTGTTCGCTTCATACGCTATCGGATTATCCACTTAATTACTAAGTCCTGATAGCCATTTACTTGTGTAATGAGGTGAAGTTTAAATTCACTTGGTATAGTTTACTTGAATCTTCCCATTGATGCCTTTAGGAATGCAATTGATCAGTCTCTTATTGATATATATGTGTACTGTGTGTATTGCCTCGATGTTGCATTAAGTCACAAGCATCATAAGATTCAAGTAAAACAAAGGGTTATCAGGATTCAGTAGCTAAGTGAATAACGCGATGGGGTTTGAAGCGAATGGTACTGGGTTCGAGTCCCACAGTGAACATCAACTGCGGGATGCGGGTAAATCCAGCTGACGAGTCCCAATAAGGACGAAACGCGCTTTGTCCTGGATCCCACTGCTAGTCACTATCCATTTTTACATAGGTTATTTGATTGTCTAACTAATATTGTCGCTGTATTTCTTGGTAATTCTATCCTTCCAAATTATTCACGTTACTGATTTCGTTTAGGATTAATTTCTTTTACAAACGTAATATAATTTCTGAAGTATTTGACGAAAAGTGTAATAATTTATGATTTACCGATAATCATAAAATTTTGTTTGACTCATGCAACTTCTAGAGTAATGCGTTTTAACAGTCGAATTCACGAGTCAATCTAAGTTAGACCACTGTACGGCCGTTTAGTGCTAGTATGAGACACCCGAACAATGCATATCCGCGATTCCACACGCGAGACTCGATCCCAGGACCTTCAGGCTTGCGTGTGAATGCCTAGCCTCTAGACCACTGAGCCGGCATCCAACACTGTCAATGTCTAACTACAACTAACCCATGATCACTAGTGACTAGCTTCAAGATGGATTTCCTAGAATTCCAATGAGAAGCCGTGTCCAATGGAGTCCAATCTATATAGGGTGGAGACAGTTACCCACCTCAGACAATGGATGAATGGTTGCGTAATGGTGGTGAACACAAATAGATTATATCACCACCACCAACCGTTTAAGGGAATCAATAGAAGACTACCACCCCTACTGAAGTATATGCTTGAAATCTAATCACTTCCTACCCTAATGAGAGCACGTATTTCCATGCGCTTTGCTAGATATCAATTCGAAGATAAAAAGGTGAATGATATATCCAGTAAAAATTTAGCCAAGAACTAAGTTGATCATCGAGAAACAGCTCATACTGAAGAAGCCTGGAACGATATCCAAACACCTGTCAGTATATAAGTAACATGTATCAACATCTCAAATCAAAAGGTTAAGAACGACCAGTAGATTTTGATGGCATCTACTGAATTTATAGATGCTCGACAACTCATTCCATCAAGCTTGAAGAACGATGAAGTTCGAAGACAATTCAGACGTAAACTAATAAAAACTTTAGACAATCAAAATGAGCAGTGGTAATCGACGAAAACAAAAGAGATGGAAAAGGAAGTGAGCTATAGGTGAGAACAGACAACTTTACCGAATGATCAAGGAAATATATGTTAAAAAGGCAGATTTTGGTGACAATGTCTTGAGAAGGGTGAAAACTTTATCCATTCTAAATCTGGTAGAACTCCTTAGCAAACAGTTCAACAGACTTAGAGCTACACTTTAATTACCGTATGTCCTAAACCAAACTGAATGATAAATTGTCACGTTTCCCAACCCTTGATGGGGTTGAAAAGGCTACATCCAGTCTAAAACGAAGATCATTAAATTCTGCTTCATTAAACTCGGAGCTCTGAAGGGAAGATAAAAAAGTTTAAGCAGTTAAGCTGACTGAGGTATTGGATTAAGTTTGGAAACTGAACGTTATTCTATCTGACTGGCGTCGATTGTTTCAGTTTATGAAAAAGGAAAAAGCACATCTTAAGATAACCACAGAGCGACCACCTTGACTAACATGACCTCAAAAATTAGACTTAATAATCCCTTAATGTTTACCTAGTGCGATAGCGATTCCCAGAAAGCCAATCAGGTTTCAGATTTGAACGTGAGATGCTCAGTATCCCCATTTTTAATTACTTCTATCTTTGACGTCCTCCTTGAAATAAAATTTTCTTTAATCAACCCTTTAGGAGTCGATCTCCTACCAAGAAGTTCACTGATCGACTCAGAACACGCTCATCATATGATCCTATTCGGTGGAGACCCCAATAAAATTTAGTATTTTGATCGATTTGAGCGACAATGCTAACATGTTTGGAATGAGTTTTTCTCCCTCCAAACTAATGACAGGGGGTGAATTGTTTGAACTTATCGACTACTTACTTCACTTAGAAATCTCATCAATCCCGGTGACGAAATCTCGATATGGACTAGGAAAACCCGGCTGTCTTTTAGCGCTTGGCATTACTTATGGCGTGGACAATATGCCCGTCTCCCTACCAAAGGGCCTAGATAATTAATTAATTATTTATTTATTTGGACACATATATATTGGTACAGGAGTGCGCCAAATATATATGTGCCACACAAAACAATGGGACTTTAAGAAGAAAAAAAATGAGGAACGTAAAAAAAATTTTTTTTTAAAAAACAATAATGAAGAGATTGGTGTAAGGGAGTGTAGTAATAATCATAGTCATAATGGGTGGACGGAAAGGTACAATCAGAACAAATCTTTCAGTTAAGGAAGAAACAACCACTTTTATGAAGAAAGTAAAAGGTTACAGCAGGATCGCCACTGGCTTCTATTCTGAGCCATATCTGATAACGTCTCTAGCCACTGTGTAGCACCATCTCTCGGACCCCAACCAGGGAGTCGTGAAGGACCAACACAAGCCAGCCCTTTGCAGGTTTCTTTCATACCACGACACCATGTCATACACTGACCACCTCTCCGCTTTCTCCAACCAGTCCCAGAGTCGGCAAATAATGCACAACGTGGAATTCTCTGAGACGACATTCGGAGAACATGTCCAAGCCACCGAAGTCGGTGATTCAAGATGGTGACACCAATTACATTATCGTCTCTGTGCCCGAACACACGATGCCAAACCTCTGCATTACTGACATAGTGTTGCCACTGGATGTCAGCAATCCTTCGGAGACAGCGGTGATCGAACACAGAGAGTCGTCTAACATCCTCAACTCGGAGGCCAGGTTTCACAAGCATAGAGTAAAACTACTCTCACCGACGCGTTGTAAATTCGACCTTTTACAGCCAGACTAACATCACGAAGGCGCCAAAGGTGGCCCAGATTGGCATAAGCCGCTCTGGCTTTCACTATTCGTGCATTGATCTCATCACTCTCGTCACCACCAGCACCTATGCAGCTACTCAGATACACGAACTTCTCGACTACTTCTATCTGCTCACCATCCAGGGTGAGTACAGGATTGGAATCCTGCCAGTCTTGTAGAAGTACTTTGCACTTCGAAGGTGCGAAGCACATACCATACCTACGGACACTGTTTGCCAACTGATTAAGCGCAAATCGCATGTCTTGGGGATTATCGCACCGTAAGACAATATCGTCCGCATACTCAAGGTCGAGAAGTCTTTCTCCAGGCAACAGATCCACACCACCATTACTTACATTCATCAGAGCTGTTTCCAGAATGTCATCGATGGTAAGGTTGAAGAGGAATGGTGAGATTGGGCAACCCTGCCTAACCCCACTGCTCGAATAGAACAATGGAGAAAGGTGATTGTATGCCCTCATTCTCCCTGAGGTGTTTGTATATAGGGCTTTTAGGATGTTAATAAACTTCTCAGGCACACCCTTCTTCAATAGACAATCCCAGAGAACAGTCCTGTCCAACGAATCGAAGGCAGCCCTGATGTCAAGAAACAACACGATTGTTGGCCTTTGATAAGTATGGCGGTGTTCTAACATTTGGCGGAGGGTGAAGATATGATCAATACATCCTCGACCAGAACGAAACCCAGCCTGCTTCTCGCGAGTCAATCTTTCTCGGGTTTTAAACAACCTACGAAGTATGACGGAATCCAATAGCTTGGACGCAATCGGAAGTAAACTTATCCCCCGATAGTTGTTACAGGAACGACGTGAACCCTTTTTAAAGATAGGGACAACTATCGACTCATTCCATGACGTTGGTACACTCTCTAGTTCCCAAACCTTTGTAAACAACGTCGTCAATTCCTTAGTCAAAAAGTCACCACCATCTTTAAAAAGAGCCGAAGGTAAGTCATCTGGGCCAGGTGATTTGTAACGCTTCAAGAGTTGGAGTTCCTTGCGGACTTCCGCCTCATTTGGTGGATCAGTGGTCACCGGCCATGGAGGGCAGGACAGCCTGGCCGATGTTGCCGGAGCAGCAGGCCAGTTGAACTGCCCTTCGAAAAATTCTGCCCATCGTCCAAGACGTCGATGGATGTTAGTGATTGGCATCCCATCATCCTCGCAGATTGTTTCACTCACACCAGACTTCTTGCTGCCAGTGGCTCGGATGAGCTGGAAGAGCTTTCGGTAGTTACCAGATGCAGCTGCTGCTTCCAGCTCATTAGCACGCTTCGATCACCAGGCTTCTCGGTCCTTACGCAAGCTTTGCCCAATTTCCTTACGTAACATCCTTCGTTTGTTGTCAAACTCACGGTTACCCGGAGTAGACCGACGGGCTTCAATGAGTTGTAAGGAGCCAGAAGAAACCCAGTGCTTGCAAGCGGGACGTTTCGCGAACCCACAACCGACTTTACTCGCCATTTTCATGGCGTCATGCAATTGCAAACAATGCTCATCTTTACTTTTCGGTGGAATGGTAGCTGGCCTAGAAACTAGCTCGGTTCGATACTTACTAGCAACCAACTTGCTAACATCAATCCGTTGGTGGCGGTCACTTCGTTGGCCACTGAAAAGTAAGGCAAGATTGGCGCAGACCAAGGCATGGTCAGAGTCCAGATAGGTACTCCAAAAGGAGCGGCAGTCTTGTACACAACCACGCCAGCGGTAGCTGATCGCGATGTGATCAATCTGAGTCCAGGCTTGAGATGCAGAGGGAGAACGCCAGGTGGCACATCGGAGATGACTGTGCCGAAAGTTATTGCTAGCCAGAGTCTTGAATACGGGTCTCGGATAGACAACAAACATCAATATTAAGACTTTCCAAAGACATAGCCAGCCCTATCTGTTGACCAACCTGCATAAGTGTGCGAACGTTGAAGGCAGCCAGTTTGAATGGTGCACGTGGTTTCAGAAAAACTGCTTCAGTCCTCGTATTCGGTGGTAACATACAATTTTCAACCGGACAGTGACTCGAGAATGTTTAGATAGAGTCGAATTTCTACCATAGACGAGTTGCTGTATAAGTCGAAAAAAATAAGTATAGACAGAGTAGAAATAAAAGAGGGTGAATAATGATGTAGTAAATAATAATAATAATAATAATAATAATAATAATAATAATAGCAATAATAAAATTTGAATCATTTGAATGTTCGTCGAAGCAAGAGAATTAGTTTCCATGATCATAGACAGTTCAGTTCATTAATTGTGTGTGGGCTGTGATACTACCCGGCTGCCCAGATCGAAGCAGGTGGTTTTCTTAGAGTGCCACACCCAGAGCCTTCCACCTAAAGGTCTAACCCACAAGGCAGTGGAGCAACATCAGGAGATGCAGTTCTATGGTAGCAAATGACTAACAATAAATTCATACACCATTTGTTCCTTCAGGATACTGGAGTCCATGTGCACCATTGGTTTGGAATGAGAGTTTTCCAACTCCCGTAGGTGGACTCTCCATGTCCATCAACCCGGTTAAAGCACCGGACATTCGTTTCTCGTCCTCTCATTTTCGTAAACGACACCCCCGCTACGAAGAGGCAGTGAGTAGGACTTCCCTGACAGAGGCTATATACGCATGGCCATATGAGAGCATTTCGAAAGGGAGAGCTAACTCTCCCCACTCTCGGCCGTACCAAGACTGTATAAAGCGATTTAGGTAGGGCAGGGTTACAACTTATTATCCATTATTTGAAAGCTAATTGTTTTGACTATTTCATCTAATGATATATTTATAAATCGATACAAGTGACAAGTAGTAAACAAATAAATGTCAATCAACCATTTCGAAATATCTAGTTCAATCCCTTAAATATTTCAATACAAAATATTGAAACAATTGGATTATAGTGAAATGATTATTAGTAGTTCATGAATATGCATTTCTCATCTTAACTAGAATTACTATGTAAACAAGCAAACTGAATGTTAAATACGATTGAGATAGTAAGCTTATGGATACTGTCAATTATCAAATAAGTTTCAAATACATAACGATATAAGTCAAGTAACCATTTAAAACCAAAAAAATTAGTAACCAGCTGATTTGTCGTTTTTTTAATTTGAAAATCACCAAGGGTATTAACATCTTATGGAGTGATAAACTATTGAGATTTAACTAGATTGTTTCGTTGTTCATCCCCGTTGAGTCAATTTGTAGCGATGGTTCAATAAATAAGGCGTCTGGCTTTCGATCAGTAACTAGCAGGTTCGAGCCCTTTCCCAATTACTTGGGTGTGGGCAACTAGCTACTATCACTAGCCCTCCAACTGAGTGTGCACATAAATCCTGACCCCATACAGGATTTGTGTGATACCACATCATGCTAGGCATTATCATGGAAGATATCTATATCTCACATTCTTCATCGTTTACTTCAATTTCATCTGTCTCCTTTTTTTAACTATTTTACACTTTATATTTTATTATCATAGATATCGGTATTTTCCCTTGTTCTCTACCTTCCATCATGAAAACTACATGTTCATCCTGTGCTGTGATTTGAACTGTGACAACGTGAACAATCTATTGAGGTTTGAACCAATGATCTTAAAGAAGCGTGAACAAGTAAATTATCATTGAGAAGACGAAAGATTATCAGAACTATGTGATGATATATTAGTGTAATATATTTCGAACAATCTAATCACACATTACATACTTGTTAAGAATATTTATATATAAAAATAAAAGGTTAACTAGACTACAAATGGAAGGTAAGAGCAGACAATGATAATGAGGAAACAATATGAAGACACTGGGTTCGAATCCCGTGGGCGGAATTGTGGATGGGTACTTCTAAGGAATCCTACAATAGAATGAAACGGCCATCCAATGCTTCCAGGTCTAACATCAATCAATTCATGATCTCAATCAAAAACTTAATAATCTTCAAAACCCTATACTGATAAAGTGAAAATAATTTGAAACCTTATCACTCTAGATAATAAGTTAATAATACCAGGGTGAGAATAAACTGGTTTTGAATAGACACAAAAAGGGTTTGGATTTTCGTATGACCTTAGTATACGCCCTTTTACACTTTTGTACAACACCACCACAAAAGACAAGTTAAGATAAATCTTATGATTTGATTGAATTATGTGTTGGACAATAGAGGATGATGGATGTAAACATTATTTTATTTATTTAAACACATAAACATTGGTACAAGGAGGCACCAAATACATATGCGCCACATAAATCATCCGATTTGTGTGCGGGCTGGGATACTGTCCGGGTGCCCAGATCGAAGCAGGTGGTTTTCTTAGGGGGGCCACACCTCGAGCCTTCCGCCTAAAGGTCTGATCCACAAGGCGGTGGAGCATCGTAAGGAGATGCAGTCCCATGGTAGCCGGTGACCAACGATTGGTTCATATACCATTTGCTCCCTCAGGATACTGGAGTCCATGTGCACCATTGGTTTGGGAACCGGTTAAAGCGCCGGACATTCGATTTTCGTCCTCTCAATTTCGCAAACAATACCCCCACCACGAGAAGGCAGTGAGTAGGACTTCCCTGGCAGAGGCTGTATATGCGTGGCCGTGTGAGAGCATTTCGAGAGGGAGGAGGGCCACCCTACTTTTGGCCATACCAGGGCATTTGGGGGCGGATGTAAACATACTCTACTTTTATTAAATCATTCGATTCTATATGTTTCTACAACCATTTAGGTACATGTTCATACACACTAATTTTGAGATTACATAGTTCTGATAATCTTCATCTTTTTATTACACTAACGAAATTTATCATTAGTATGAAAATCAAAATGTACATAAAAGTATTGAAAAAATATTTAACTGATATATATTACAAAGATTTAAAGCAGAAGAAGAAGAAAAAGAAGAAAAATAATAATAAGAAGAAGAATGTATTTGTAACATTTCAGTGAATGAATTTGAAGTAAATTCAACACACTTCATCTGAATGAGAGTGTGTTGGCAGAAGGGATTCAAACCCAGGACCTTCGGTCTCGTGTGTACGAATATTCAATCTCTTGACAACTAAGTCGAAACATCGGATTTATTTCATATTCATTAGCTGAGATTTTTACGAATACATTCTTTCTGTTTAATGTCTCACATCAATTCAGCGTTGTAATACTATGAAACTATTTGATCAAATTTAGACAAAAGTTCTTATATATTACAAAAAGGGCCATTTTTTAAGATAAGAAAATGAAGACAAATATATTCTGAATCTAAAACAAATTGTAAAATAGTTAATCATAACACTTAATCTAAAGATGAACATGTTTATACAGTAAACGGCATGTGAAATCAAGTATAATACATACCAGAAAAGTTATTGATGATGTCATTTTAAACTACTGTCAAAATTGAAATTAGATATGAATCTTATTGATAATTAGAATGGAAATGTAGTTTTTTCCTGCTATACTATTACAAGACTATTAACAATGCGTATCTTCACAATTTCATCAAGTAGAGAGCTCAGGATCATTGGATTTAAAATAATGAGAATGTTTACTACTAAATTGCCCCCAAATGCCCTGGTACAGCCGAGGGTAGGGAGAGTCAGCTCTCTCTCTCTCTCTCTCTCGAAATGCTCTCACATGACCATGTGTATACAGCTACTGTCAGGAAAAACCTAGTAATCAACTTCTCGCAGCATTACTGTTTTTCACGAAATTGAGAGGACGGAAAGCGAATGTACGGTGCTTTAACCTGGTTGGTGGATACGGAGAGTCCACCTAGGGGAGTTGGAAAACTCTCATTCCAAACCAATGGTGCACATGGACTCCAGTATCCTGAAGGAACAAATGGTGTATGAATCTATTGTTAATCACTTGCTACCATAGAACTGCATCTCCTGATGTTGCTCCACTGCCTTGTGGATCAGACTTTTAGGTCGAAGGCTCCGGGTGTGGCCCCCTAAGAAAACCACCTGTTTCGATTTGGGCACCCGGACAGTAACCCAGCCAACACACAGATCAAGTGACTTGTGTAGCGCATATGTATTCGGTACCCCGTTGTACTAATATTTGTGTACAAATAAATGAATAAAAGTTATCACTAGATTACTTAATTGTCATTGAAAATTTCAGAAGTATAACTTTAATTGTGAACAATTTCTAAAAATACTTTATTCACAACAGTGATCTAATGGTTAAGCGCTCGTGCGCGAGACTGATAGATCAAAGGGTTCAAATCTCGCGAGGCAGGATCGTGGATACGCACTGCTGACGAGTCTCACAGTAGGACAAAACGGCCTCCCAGTGCTTCCAGGTTTTCCATGGTGATTTAGCTTCAATGGACTCATGAATTCAACTATTAAATAATTAGAACTTTATATAGTTGAAAATAATTGGCGACGAAATCCTTCATTTACATTAATTAACTATCAAATCAATAAGAAATAGAACGTATATGCATGTTGATAGCTAAAAGATGATCTAACGACTATAATGATCTTTTGATTCTAAGCATTAACTAAAAACATAAAGGTAATTTTAAAAGAGTAATTAATCAGTTGATTTATCCCTATCACTAACCATGAAAGCAATTGGTCAACCACTTCGTTTAAATGACATGTTTCTATTTAAAATAGATTGATTGGGTACAGAATTACATTTGATAAAACGGGAGGGTGAAATGAATTGAATCCTTTTCTATAAAAACTGATTGATATAATTGAGTAATCTAGACATTCCAAAGATTGGAGTGAAACTAGATTATCTACATTAAAGTTTTCTTATATGAAAGGTTCATAAAATAATCATTCTAATATGATTAGATTATGGCTACTATTATTTCAAAGAACAAATCAGATCCCAGCGGAGGAAGAAATCATGAAGAAGCGCTGGAAGTGGATAGGACACACATTGAGGAAAGCACCCAACTCCATCACAAGACAAGCCGTCACCTGGAATCCTTAAGGCCAAAGTAAAGATGAAGACCGAAGAACACATTACGTCGAGAAATGGAGATAGACATGAGTAAAATGAACAAGAATTGGATGGAAATAGAAAAGAAGGCCAAGGACAGAGTGGGCTGGAGAATGCTGGTCGGCGACCTATGCTCCATTAGGAGTAACAGGAGTGAAACATGGCCGGTAAGAGTAGAGGATATTCGTAGGTTACTAGTATTCGATCATAGGTGTCTTCGAAACATTGCTCGTATATCATGGGACCATCGAGTAAGTAACACAGTTGTTAGGAAACGGGTACTAGGTAAGGATGGCAAATCAATTGATGAAGTAGTGAAACTTCATCAGTTGAGATGGCTGGGACACGTGTTACGTATGCCTAACCACCGACTACCTCGACGTGCGATGTTCAGTGGTATAGGAGTAGGTTGGAAGAAAGCTAGGGGCGGCCAGACCAAAACATGGCACAAGTTCATGAAGTCACTGACAAGTGGACTGAGTCATGTTGGTAGGTGTAGACTACCTGGTTGGGGACCACGAGATGATAGCAACCGATGGTTAGTAACCCTGAATGACATGGCTCAAAATCGTTTGCAATGGCGCAGGTGCATACACTCTCTGTGTTCTCCCGAATTCTAATCTTCTGAATTCTTCATGTCTCGCTCTTTTCTCTTTCCAAATTTATTTCACTGTATTATACTCTTTAAATAACATCTCCAAACCCTAATCTTCCCGATTACTGCTTATAATTTTACTATCTCTACCACTACGGGATTTGAATCGACAATTGTATCTGTGTGCTAATGTAGTGTGGCAACTCGAACTGATGTACGTACGTACGAAGTTCTACGTTGTTACTGACTGACTGACTGATTTCATACAATATATAGAAGATATCAAACCGGATATGCTTTCATGCAAAAATTGATACATATCATATATACTTGAACAGATAACAAATCAGTTACTCATAATTATTACTAGTTATAACAGTGTATTACATAATCATCATGTATATTCATTCATTTACTGGGGAATTGTAGTTTTTTACTGTTAATCACAATTCGTCCGTTCTATAAGAAAAAGATTTTGACAAAATAGCTCTATTAGAACAATCATTATGTCATTAAGCCACAACTCGAGTACAACCCATTGCAGCATGTCAATCAAGTCATCTAGGCCGAACTAGGCTATGGCCTTAAGTAAGCTGATAGTTATCTGGTATTACTAAATCAGTAGAAAACATGTTGACATATTAAATGATACTGAGTACTATGTTAGAGTCCTGATATAAGTATTAACATTAGAATGAAGGTAAAATCGGTTGACGAGGCTTAGACAAGATGAAACCCGTGTCCTGTATCCAATCGCTAACTGTAATCCATCGAATTTTTTTAAAAAAAAACATAACTTGTTTACAAAGTACAAGTTCATATACCTCAACAGTAACAACATATTTTGTGTGTTAATTAAATATAATGTCAGATTATCTCTATTGAATGGCCGCCAAGAGCCTGATGGAATAAATGGTGGATGAACCAATTGTTGGCCGTTGGCTGCTATGAGACTCCATCTACTTATATTGCTCCACTGCCTTGTGGGTTAGACCTTTAGGTCGACGGCTCCGGGAGTGGCACCCTAAGAAAACCACCTGCTTCGGTTTAAGTACCCGGGTAGTATCCGAACCCCCACATAAATCGAATGATTTATGTGTCGCATATCTATTTGGTGCCTCCTTGTACCAATATTTATGTGTATAAATAAATAAAAATCATAATTATCAGAAGGGATTTTGTGGAGATTTTAAAAATTTCATTAGTTGAAATCATGAGTCGAATGGGCGGCCGTTTCGTCCTAGTATGGGACTCCTTAGTGATTTCAGGTTTTCCATGGTGGTCTAGCTACAATTAAATCATGATTCCAACTAGTGGAAAATCATAATTGTTATGATTTGATAAGTTGCATTCACAGTTAACTGAAGAGAGAGTTTACACAAAAAAATCTTTCAGAATAATTGTAGAACTTTTATTATGCATTAATTTGTAACTCAGTTATATAATATACCCTTGTCAGCCAGGGTAACTTTACATTGGTTTTCAGGAGAATAGGACGCTATCCCGCTTCACAGGAGAACTAGACACTATATAGACTTTAACGCTACAATCTGAATAGTACAGCTCAATCCTATGGCGCAATCAAACAAGTCTCAAGCACCTTGATGGATCATTCACACCATTCATATACACATTCACATCACATGTATAATTATTCCAATCAATGATCACATAAATCAATTATGCACAACAGCACGAATAGGTCAAAATTGACTCATGATATACAAATTTCAGTACTAAGCTTTATGTATGACGATTAATAATACACACCAATTATCCAGACATAAATAAATAGAGAGAAAACTACTGATTAACAGCTAACTCTTTGATAACTTTACTAAGCTATCAAAACTTCGCCTAAAGCTCTTCTAGAGTTACTGCCGGTCTCAAGCCCGGGTAAAGGAGGAGGGTTGGGCATGGGGGTTAACGACCCCATCCCGTAAAAAACTAACTCGCTAAAAAAACGCTAACCAGAAAAATTAAGCTATAAAGTTACACTATACTACAATTTTAACAACAAAAAAAAGTAGTTTTCGTTCTATTTTCCCTGAAGTAATTTCAAACCTACAGTAAGTAATGGATACCGGACAAAGAATGTTTCTTTTTCTAATGGAATAAAACAATAAAAATTTAGTCTATTCATTGAACCGATTCAATATGATTGTTTATATAAACAAACAAACATGCACACATACACGCATAGAAACTAAGTTACACTTCTCTGTATAGATAAAGATAATACACTAGAAGTACAAAATACATTTTTATAAATTCATCTCAAAGATAACAATAAATCAATGGGGGAAAAAACCAAAAAGGAATAGGAATCATTATAATAATCAATAAAATTTGTTGTTTCCAATACAAAAAAAGAAAAGAAAAAAAAGGAAAAATAAGTGAATACAAAAAAAACCTGTAAGTGATGAGCCCATTACTTTTTTTTCTTTTCTTTTTTCTTTTCGTTTCTTCTATCAATCATATCCATTTTAAACAAATTCATCTAACTAATGTCGAGGCGTAAAAGTAATTTTTCCCCCGTTACTAATGTACTTTTATGAACGAATTCGAAATTAGGAAAATTTTGATGTATCTCATTCTTTTGACTATTTTCTCTTTTTTTTCAATCTTTAAGGGCCTAATATCATCACCAGTGCGCATCCACGACCTCGCACTGCTGAAGAGTCCCACAATAGGACGAAACGGTCATCCAGTGCTTCCAGGTTTTTCATAGTGGTCTGGTTTCAACTGACTCATGATCTTAATCATTGAAATTACTGTAATATCCACAAAACCCATCTGATATTATTCTTAATATAGTAGAAATATCTCTGCATAGGTCCATTAACTGTAGTGAGAATTTTATGATAACATTAAATAAATTTACAGCGTTTCTATAGCATATTTATGATTAAACCGAGGTGAAACTAAGTAAATTGTAATTGTGCATTATATTTTCAGTAATATCTGAATGAGAGAACAAACCAGCTTATAGCTAAAGAGGAAATTAGTTAAAAACGTTGGAAACAAATAAGATATACATTACGGAAACCATCAAACTACATCATAAGGCAAGGGCTAACTTGTAATCCTGATAAGGAACGAAAGAGAGAAAGGTCAAACGACACAGCATAGGGAATTGGAAGCAGACATCAGAAGGATTAATAGCAACTGGAAGGGATTGTCCAGGACAGAGTTGGATGAAGAATGCTGGTGGGTGGCCTATGTTCCTCCACGAGGAGTAACAGGCGTAAGTTTTTAAGTAAAATCTGAATATTTTCGTTTCTTTATTTGAACAAGTAAATATTGGTACAAAGGGGCACCGAATATATATGCGCCACACAAATCAAGTGATTTGTGTGTGGGCTGTGATACTGTCCGATGGGCCCAGAACGGTTTTCTTAAGGGGCTACATCCCGAGCCTTCCACTTAGAGGTCTAATCCACAATGAGCAACGTCAGGAGATACAGTCCCATGTTAGCTCGTGACCAACAATAGATTCATACACCGTTTGTTTATTTAGGATCCTGAAGTCCATGTGCACCATTGGTTTAGAATCATGGTTTACCAAGTGCCCTAGGTAGATCCACCATCTCTACAAATCCAGTTAAAGTGCCGGACATTCGCCTTTCATCCTCTCAATTTCATAAACTAAAAACAGTATGTAAGACTTTCCTAACAGTAACTGTACACGCATGTTCATATGAGAGGATTTCAAGAGAGAGAGAGAGAACTGACTCGCCCCATCATCGGTCATACCAGGACATTCGGGTTTTTTTTATAGTCTATGTTAATAGGAACATTTATTCAAGAAACTTGTGCTTCTACATATATATATATATATATATATATATATATATATATATCAAACTCAGTCAGTCAGCTTCAACGTAGGACCAGGCAAATATATACATCGGTACAACTTGCAATACCTCATTAGCACAGCAAGATGAACACCAAATTCATAGCAGTTAATTCAATGGTGGTAATTTACAAAAGAAAGATTGCATATAAGGATATAGTAAAGGAAGAAAGAATTAGTTCATAGAAAGAAATATTCGGAAAGTTCGTTTGGCTTTTACCACCTTACGTCACCTATGGCGAAGGTAAGATATCCATCTATCAATAAAAGGACGAGTATACCACGTATCAGTTCGTTCTGTTTTACTTTACAGCTGAGAAACGTGGCCATTAAGAGTAGAAGATACTCGTAAGCTACTAGTATTTGATCATAGATGTCATAGAAATATTGCTCGCATTTGCTAGCATCACCAGATAAGTAATAGTGAGGTTAGACATAGGGTATAAGCGAATGATGATAAATCAGTTGATGAGGTTGTAAATCTTCATCAACTAAGATGGTTGAGCCATGTGTTACATATGCCTTAACATCATTCACCACGACGCGCAATGCTGAGTGGTGTTGAAAATGGTTGGAAGAAAGTTAGGGGCGGTCAAACCAAAACGTGGTATCAGCCCTTGAACTCACTAACTTCTAGTCTAAACCATATTAGTAGATACAAACTACTTGTTTAGGATCCGTGTGACTATCGTACCCAATAATGGTTGAAGATTTTGGGTAACATAGCTCAGAATCGATCACAATAGCGTAGATGTATACAATAAACATATTTCAATTATAACCTCATGATGAATAGTTTCTTGTTATTTCTTGTATTATATCTATAAGTAAACAAAAGAATAATAATAATAATAGATTGACCTATTTAGTATATTTCTTTATTCAAAACACTGTTGTTTCTTCACAAGTATTACATAGTTCATCAAATCTCGACTCAATAAATATTGAAGTCAATTTATTCTATAGATTCACTTAAGATATGAATATTTCAAAACTATATAAACTACTACTGATAAATATATAATAACCTTATATTATTATTATTATTATTATTATTTCAGGTCAATGTTATATATGCCATACAAATTGTAATGTAGTTTATTTTGTTATGTCATCTTATTATTGTTATTCTTAATCATCAAAATAAAAAAATATAAAAGAAAAGAGAAAAATTTAAAAAAAGAAAGAGAAGAGAAGAATTAAAAAAGAAAAGAGAAAAATTTAAAAAAGAAAGAAAAGAGAAGAATTAGAAAGAGAAAAGATAAAAATGAAAAAAGAAAGAAAAGAAAAACTGGACGTTTATTTCTTTTTTTTCTTCTGCTTTTTTATCTATTTATGAATCATAATCACCAAGTATTTATTTATCACCTTACATACAGGGTACAAATCGTGTACTATTATTATTATTATTATTATTATCATTATTATTATTATGAATCTATGTTAAATGTCCAACTTGAACCGTGATTGAACATTCCTTGTTTTGTTTTATTTTATTTTTTTTTGTTTATTTGTTTACAAATAAAACTGTTTCATTTGTTTATAATGACATTACATTCTTTCATAAAAAGTTTTATATGAAAATTATTAAGAATGTTTATAATTACTTAGATCAGTCAATTAGTCAATAATGTAGAACTCCATACGTACGTACATCAGTTCGGGTTGCCATACAACATATATATATATATATATATATATATATATATATATATATATATATATTATTGATTGAGATCATGAACCGATTGATGTTAGACCGACATTGAAAACTTGGAAGCACTGAATAGACGTTGCATCCTATGGTGCGACTTCTCAACAGTGTGTATCCACGATTCCTCTCGTGGGATTCGAATCTAGGGCCTTCATATTGTTTCTTAATTATTCTTGTCTTCTCTTACTATCCATTAATAATCTCCATAACCCTATACTGATAATAATCATGCGCTTAGTAGTGAATAGCTTTATGAGAGAATTATAGGAGTTCTAGTGAGAGACCGTGACCAGTGGAGCTATTCCGTGTTAGGTAGAGACATGTATCTACCCTAGTACAATGAAACATGGTTGCGAAATTTTGTGGACTGGTTGAAGTTTGACATTAACATCTTTGGATGCCGGCCAGCTAAGTGGTCTAGAGGTTAAGCGTTCGCTCATGAGACTGAAGGCCCTGGGTTTGAATCCCACGAGCGGGATCAATGATACGTATTGTTGAGAACACCCACAGTAGGACGAAACAGCCGTCCAGTGTTTCTAGATTTCCAATGATGGTCAAACATTAATCGGTTCATAATCTGAATCAAAAACTTAGTTATCTGCACAACCCTATACTGATAAAAATGCATTATTGTTTTAAATATATAGATTTTATCAGGAATTAAAATTTTTACTAAATACACTAGGAAAACATCTTTACAATACAATATAAGTTATAATAATATACCCTTGTGGATTAGGGTAATTTAACATTGATTTTCAGTAAAACTAGACATCATCCAGATCTTTATGTGATGATAACCCAAACAGTACACAGTTTAATCATGTTTAATAAGAGAATCAAATAGGTGGGATCATGGGAATGTACACTGTTAAGAAGTACCATATTAGGACGAAATATCCATTCAGTGCTTCTAGGTTTTTCATGATAGTCTTACTAGGATTGATCAATGAATTCAACTATTAAATTACTATGATCTCCGTAAAACCTACTTTCTGATAATACAAGTTAACAATTTCATTAAATTAAATGATATGAGATAACTCGATTCCGTATTAGATTGTATACACTCAGTACTAAGGAATACTTATTACATAAGGAGTATTTATTTGAAATCGTATAAATCATCATTAGAAACATAATTATCTTGTGTATTCAATGATTCCTTTAAATTTTAAAGTATTTCAATGAATGAATGCATTCATTACACACACGTTACTTCTTAGATCATGTCGTATAATAGAATGAGTTCAGTTCACACGTCTTTTCTCACCAAACCTCTTAGATTTTCATTACACTAAGTAATGAAACTTATATTTTAGACCTCCCATTTTTCGGATCAAGAATCAGATCGAAGGGAGACACAATTAAAACAAATACGCAAATAATAACAGATTAAAAGTGAACAGTAAACAATCAACATCGAATTCGACAAGACAAGTTGTTAGCCATATAAGAAGAAAATCAGAATACTTCACTTCTACCTGACATTTGTGCTGATGTTATTCGGAAGAATAATGAAAGCTCCACAACAAAACTACCCAACATAAAGAATGAAACTCCACTAAAACCATTCACCTGAGCCACAAATCCCTACCATCTGAACATTTACATTCTATACATTGTATATTTTATTATCAGAAGGGATTTTTGTGAATATTCTAGTAATTTCAATAGTTGAGAGCATGAGTTAATTGTAGCTAGACCGCCATTGAAAACCTAGAAGCACTGAATGACCGTTTCTTCCTAATATGGGACTCCTCAGCAGTGCGCATCCACGATTCCGCCTCGCGAGATTCGAACACAAAACCTATCGGTCTCGTGCACAAACGCTTAACCTCTAGACCACTGAGCCGGCATCCAACGCTTTTATTGTCTAACTTCAACTAATCCACGTAATTGAGCGCCACATACACCATCTCACAATAGACGTGGTTGAACTTCACTGGTTCATTTATCTTAAAACATAGATATTGGTACAAATAGGCGCCAAATACATATGCGCCACACAGATCTCATTTGATTTGTGTGAGGGCTGTGATACTACCCGGCTGCCCAGATCGAAACAGGTGGTTTTCTAAGGAGACCACACCCGGAGCCTTCTACCTAAAGGTCTGATCCACAAGGTAGTGGAGCATCGTAAGGAGATGCAGTCCCATGGTAGCCAGTGACCAACGATTGGTTCATACGCCATTTGTTCCTTCAAGATACTGGAGTTCATGTGCACCATTGGTTTGGAATGAGGGTTTTCCAACTCCCCTAGGTGGACTCTCCGTATCCACCAACCCGGTTAAAGCGCCGTACATTCACTTTTCGCCCTCTCAATTTCGTAAACAACACCCCCGCCACGTGAAGACAGTGGGTAGGACTTCCGTGACAGAGGCTATTTAGGCGTGGCCATGTGAGAGCATTTGGAGAGGGAGAGCGGACTCTCCCCACTCTCGGCCGTACCAGGGCATTTGGGGGTCGCTGCTTCTCACTAGAATTCCAGGGAATACCTCTTGAAGGTTTTCCATGGTGGTCTAGCTTCAATTGACTCATGATTTCAATTATTTAAATTACTATAATCTCCACAAAACCCCTTTATGATAACTTAAATTTGTCAAAAGAACCAACTTCATAGATGTGTATTAATATGTGTTATTTAACAAAACTATTATTTGTGTATCAATTTAAATATTTCGAAACTTCTTTTATAAATTACATAATTTATATGACATCATCAAACTGAAGAACATTAACCAGTCAGTCATTCAGCTACAACGTGGAACCAGGCATATATATATGCATATATAACATTGAATAGTACATTATATAGAATTGTCTAAAATTGTAGAGTATTAATACAGTCAATGAATTTTATTCTATTAGAGACACAAATGATGTTGTCTAATCAAAGAGATGATAAAGTAGTTATAGAGTGATTAAAGATATTAGACTCTCAACTAATAAGTCGTAAGTTCGAACCCTGATCTATCCATTCACCCTTGTGTAAACAATATGGTTGAAAAACACTAACATACAATCTATACTCTGTATATGAAGAGTATATATATACATGTATTTTGAACACTGGTTTAGTAGACTGTTTAGAATTGAATCGCATCAATTATAATATATATGCATTGGGCGTGTCAATATCCAACTATCCTAAATAATCTTTTATTAATGAAATAAGTCATTGATAGGGTATAGACATTTATTTGCACTTAATTGTATTGCACTTCTACATAGATATTTTGTATTGTTAGTTATGTAAATGTGTTAAATACATATATACAATATATAGAAGAGAACAATATTGTTTTCAATTAGATCCTCATCAGACTTTCCTCTAATATACAGTAATATGTAATTATTAAACCAATCAAAGCAGTTTATGAGTCATTGATAACAATCGAATAGATTACATAACTAAAGAAATAAAAAGTACAAATTAGTAGTGTGATCTTGATTGAAATGAGTTATCTACAAGGTTTCCTGAAGTTGCAATTCAATGGAGATGTAGCTAGTGATGTACTACGTGATAGACTAATGAAGAGAACGTTTAATGCAGCCAACTTCTGTCTATCGTACTCGATCCGATCTATGATGATTCCTCAACTCTTTCTTCGTCTATTTTTCTTCACCCCCTCTCATCATTTTCCTCTTTATCAGGAAGGGCTTTGTGGAGATTTTAGTAATTTCAATAGTTGAAATCATGAGTCAACTGAAGCTAGACCACCATGAGAAACCTGAAGGCACTGGACGGTCGTTTCGCCCTAGTATGGGACTCCTCAGTAGTGAGCATCCATGATCCCATCCCCCACGAGATCCGAACCCATAACCTATCAGTCCTGTGTGCGAGCGCTCAAACATTAGACCAATGAGCCGGTATCCAACAGTGTTAATATCTAACTTCAAATGTACGTTTCACTTCTTATTGTGTAATCTTATAGTTTTTATGAATGTTACTTCAGTGTTTAGTCATTGACCTATTTCCATTTATGTAACATTGATTCAAGCCTTTATTATTCTTATCACAATTAGTACACCTGTCATCATACTACTAATTTGTACTTTTCACTTCTTTAGTTACGTAATCTATTCGATTGTTATCATTGACTCATAAACTGTCTTGATTAGTTTAATAATGTCGTATTACTGTATATTAAAGTCTGATGAGGATCTAATGGAAACCAACTAAATTAAACTCATTAACTTAGTTCGAGTTCGTTGGCAAATTGTGTATATATTTGGAGGGCAGGGGTGAAGGGATGTTAAACAGACACTACTTAACTGTTTGAGCCAGGGTAATTATAATTGAATTGAAACATGCAACTAAGTGATAGGATGTTAAACACAGAATGCATTAGATTGTAAATGAGTCTTAGTATTTAGATGAGATAGTATGTTGAAATGGGAAAAACATTATCCTTTTAACCATTGTTTAGTAAGTTCCAACTCTAATCCATGTCACTTTAAGCAATTAAGTAGTATTAATAGTAGTTGGAGAAGTAGTGTTGATAGTAGTAATATTAACATCTATATACGAAATGTAACTCAAACTCAAACACACGATTGTGTACATGGTAAACGGTTTATAACTATAAATTAATTACTTAACTTATATGAGCTATCTACGTAGATTGAATTATATTAAAACCACGAGTTACCAGTGAAGATAGCGTATTGGATAGAACAACTTATTCTAAATGGATCTAAAGTTTCAGTATATGCTATAGAGTTTACAAGAATAAAGTAAGATCATGATGAACATTGGTTAACTGTGTTGATGTAATTGCTGAACATGTGCAGTAACTTGCACATTCAAATAGCCCATTCATGATCAAAATGTTTACTGACTAATTAAACTTATAAAAATGATCTATACGAGTGATTATAATGAAACATTTGGGATCGTGAAAAAAAGGATGAGATGATGATCAAGCGACTGAAGAGCCTAACTTCGAAGCATTTTTATGGATGTTCTAAATAGTGAAAACGGATATAGGATAAGTTAACTGATACAAGTGGGAAGTATTTTAAATAGGATAAGAATGATGTTTCCTACAGTTTTTAAAATATGTAATGTATGACCTTCGTTCAGTAGGCCTCGAATAACACAATGGAAAAAGTAAGATCCTCAAATAAAACAAGTAGAAGACCAACATAATCACACTTGATGGTGAGACTCTGGAAGATGTAGAATCCTTCAAGTACCTGAGAAGCATCATCAATGAACAAGGAGGATCAGATGCAGACATAAAGGCGAGGATTGACAAAACAAGGACAGCATTCCTACAATTGAAGAACATATAGGACTCAAAACAACTGTCAACCAATATCAAAGTCACAATGTTCAATATGAACGTCAAGACAGTTCTACCATACGGAGCTGAAAATTGGAGAACTACCACAACCATCATCAAACGGGTACAAGTATTGATAAATAGTTGTCTACTCAAGATACTCAACATCTTTTGGCCGGATACCATCAGCAATAGCCTACTGTATGAGAGAAAAAACCAACTTCCAGCTGAAGAAAAAATTAGGAAAAGACGATTGAAATGAATAGGACATACATTACGGAAATCATCAAACTGTATCACAAGGCAAGCCCTAACTTGAAATCCTGAAGGGAAAGGCAAAAGAGAAAGGTTTAACCACATATTACGTCGGGAGATAGAAACAGATATGAAGAAGATGAATAACAACTGGAAAAGATTGCCCAGGACAGGGTTAGATGGAGAATGTTGGTGGGCGGCCTATGCTCCTCCACGAGAAGTAACAGGTGTAAGTAAGTAACTATGTAAGTATGACCATCGTTCGCATACTTACTGAACAGCAACAGCAATTTGGAAGACTCTCCCGGTCTCCCAAATTGTAAGAGCATTCCATGTATCTAAATAAATGGTTGCTCAGATTGTCAGAAGAGACATCAGCCTCGTGATTTTCAAAGGATCTCGACTTTCACCACAAGGCGTCATAACTCTTCTAACTGAAGACCCTCTAACTCAAAAAGACATAGTTTAAATGGTTTGAATTATTTTTTCTGGTAAGCGTTTATTTTAGCAAGTTAGTTTTCTACGGGATGTGGTCTCTAACCCCATAGCCAACCCTCCTCTTTTATCTGGGCTTGGAACTGAAAGTAGCCCCAGATGGTCTCCAGGAGGATTTTCATTGGACAGAAACTAGTATAATAAAACAAATAAGGTTTAAATAAGAACTTAAGTATAATATAAAAATGAAATGATAACTTTTACACTTATGACAGAGTTGAATAGAGAATGCTAGTGGACAACCTATCCTCCACCACAAGGATTAACAGGGATAAGTAAGTATCACAGTGGAACATCTTTTATACTAAAAAATAATTGTACTTACCTAAAATATTTTTTAATTTTTGTTTCATTTCTTGAAATGTTTTTGATTCATTACATTCAATAATACCATCATTGAATAATTGTGTAAGTAATTGACATGTATGTGGATTTGGGAAAAGTATTTCATTATTTAATTGATCACATTGAAAATTAACAGGTTCAGCTAATGGAAACAACAACAACAAAAAAGTAGTATTTCACTAGATTATTTCTATATACTTAGTGATAGAATATCAACATCATCAAAACAACGACTTGTATGACCTTGTCTCAGTGCTAAATCAATAATGCATCAAACAGTATTAGCAATCTCGAGTCAACTCTGAGTTCGCATCGATCCTCTATATGACAACTTCTCAATTATTTCCAATTCGTTCAATTCAGAACATAAATATCAACCTCTTATGTGTGAATCGTATATTTCAGACATACATAGTTGATATGCAAGTAGACTAGACCGCAACACACCACAAAATGAAAAATAATAATGATACAAGATTAAGTCAAACGTAGTTGTGAGTATAGACGATTGTAACTAATAGATTGGGAATAAATTAAGAAATTTCACAAGTTGAAATCATGAGTCAATTGAAGCTAGACCATCATGGAAAACCTGGAAGCACTGGACGGCCGTTTCGTCCTGGTATGGGACTCCCCAGCAGTGCGCATCCACCACCCCGCACCTCAAAGGATTCGAACCCAGGATTTACTGGTCTCGTGAGCGAGCACTTAACCACGGTGTTAATGTCCAACTTCAACCAATCCATGAAGTTGCGCCACCATACATTATTGTCTTCAGTGAGTTCCTATCTCACAACAGACCTGGTTGGACTCCACTGATAACGACTTCTCACTAGAACTCCAGGAGTGTCTCCTGAAGTCAGTCACTAGTGAGCAGATGATAAATTAAGAATCGTATAACAGTGGTCAAGAAGTCAAATCAAAGATTGTGAAAAAAAAGAACATGAATATATGTGTAGATTAGTTATTTATTTTGTAAAAATCCTACTTACTTAATGATATATTATCACCATATAACCCAGCCATAACACAACGTAATGATTTAATAGTTCTAGCAATGAAAGTAGTTCTTAAACTAAAAGAAACAACAATATTATCATTATGAGTAATATGAATAGACCTACTGAAATTGAGATGGTTGAAATTGATATGAAATAAAATTATAATTGTCTTTATATTGTTTTTTTAAACGTATACCTAAATTATATGCATCTTGTTGACCAGTTTTAGTTAATTCACCAACTTTATTACCACCCTAAAAATAAAAATTTTTATATTATAATAATAATGAAATTTAATGTACTTACAGGTAATACAAATAATTTATCTAAATAATCAAATGATAATTGAGTTTGTTTCTGGGTAGATATATCAATTAAACGATAAGGAAATAATGTATGTGGTAAATCTGTAGATAGTTCTGGAGACCATATAGCCTAAGGGAGGGGGGAGGAGTAAGAGAAGGAGGAGGGGGAGGAGGGAGGGAGGAGGAAAATAAATAAATAAATAAAATACCATAATTATGATAATATAATTTTACTTCAGGGAAAATAGATGATTTAACATGAAATAAAGGTGTTCTTGCACCATGACGAAAGAATACTTGAACTTGTAAAAGTTTCATTGAATTATCCCTAAAACAAAAAATAAGTGTTATCATCATATTAAATAAATAAACTTACATAATCAAATGTATTGCACAATTATATAAATTGAGAAAATTCTAAAGAGCTGAAAAATAGAGAGAAAAAATCAACGATAAATATTCATCAATTCGGTGAGCGACTCTAAAGAGATCTAGAGAATGTCCACCCACATACTACGACTAAATGAGGGTTATAAGTCAGTCAGTCAGCCACAACATAGGACCAGGCACATATATGCAGTGGTCGAACTTGCCATACCTCAACAAGATGAACACCAAATTCATAGAAGTAGTTAATTCAGAGGTGGTAATACATCAAAGAAAGATTGCATATAAGGATATAGTACAGGAAGAAAGAATTAATTCGTAGAAAGAAAGATACGAAGCGATTTTAATCTCTTAGCCAGCAATATTTCTAAGGCATCTGTGGTCAAATATTAGTAGCTTACGAGTGTCTTCTACTCTTAATGGCCATGTTTCGCTGCCGTAAATCAAAACAGAACGGACTGCCGCGCAGTATACTCGTCCTTTTATTGATAGACGGGTATCTCGCCTTCGCCAAAGGTGACGTAAGTTGGCAAAAGCCAAACGAGCTTTTCGAATCCGTGCTGAGATTTCGTCCGATACCAACCCATTAGGGCTGATCAGACTTCCAAGATAAGTGAAGTTGTCGACGCGTTCGACTACTTCACTCCCTATCCTTAGTTCAGGTGTTGACGCAGACCAGTCCCGAAGCAACAACTTGCATTTAGAGGGAGATAGAGCGCATTCCAAACATTCTGGCATTGTTGCTCAGTGCTACCAAAAGATTCTGCATTTTATCAGCGTCTTCACCAAACAGGACTATTTCATCTGCGTATTCTAAGTCAATAAGTGAAATTCCTGGAAGGAGATCAACGCCCGAAAATTCAGTCGACGAAAACGTTATTTCCATCAACAGGTCTATGATGAAGTTAAACAAAAATGGAGAAAGTGGACAGCCTTGACGGACACCACTTGAGGTTGCAAAAGCATATGACAGTTCGCCATAAGCTCTGACTCGACTAGTAGTGTTGGAGTAAAGAGCCTTCACAAGGTTTATGTACTTTTGAGGTACGCCTTTCAATGACAGACACTGCCACAGAATCTCGCGGTCTACGGAATCAAATAAAATGAGAGCTATAAAGCAGTACGAGGAATTAGAATTATGATTTACAGTTTATAAATAAGGTTAGGAATCAAATATAAGGTTTTCATAACGAACTGATATCAGCTATAATACCAAAACTATATTTAGTTAAATGAATTAATTAATTTTGAGCCAAAATTCACGACCTATTATTGTAAATCTGTTTGGTTCGTCTATAAACTATAGTCTCGCCAAGAATTTTTGAAAATATTATATACACTTTTCGGATAGATGATTTACATATATTTCGCCTAATCTCAAGTAATCTAAAACATAATGTGATATCATACTCCCAAATATCCTGGTACGGCCGAGAGTGGGGAGAGCCAGCCCTCCTTCTTGAAATTCTCTCACATGGGCACGTGCATACAACCACTGTCAGGGAAGTCCTACTCAATGCCTTCTCGTGGCATCACTGTTGTTTACGAAATCGAGAGGACTAAAAGCGAATGTCCGGTGCTTTAACCGGATCGGTGGACTCAGAGGGTTCACCAAAGGGAGTTGGAAAACCCTGATTAAAAACCAGTGATGCATATGAACTCCAGGATCCTGAAGGAACAGATGGAGTATGGACCTATCGTTGGCCACTGACTACCATGGGACTGTATCTCCTAACGTTGCTCCACTTCCTTGTAGATCAGACCTTCAGGTCAAAGACTATGGGTATGCCCCCTGCCGGCTTCGGTTTGGACACCTAGTGTTATAAATCGCTCTTTTCTTACGGTTATGACCCAGCTATTCCTATTGCTTAGTATTCTCGGACACCGATTCACTCGACAAGTCCCCAAATCAGAACACGGTTGAACAGGAAAGAGATTATATTCCAAATAGCAAGTCAGAAGCACAATAGGGAAAACGTCAGTATATTTATAGTTTTTACATAAGAAGATTCCAGAGTGTTCTCCAACTATCGGCTAGTGTTGATTGGATAAGAATTAGCCAATCAGCGTGCACCAAAGCAATCATGCATTGAACATGCTTTAATCTAGTCTATGTCCCGCTAACACCTAGGCAGTATACCAGCCCTCACACAAATCGAATGATTTATGTAGCGCATATCTATTTCGTGCCTACTTGTACTAATGCTCATGTGTTTAGATAAATATAAAATAAAATGTGTGATATCATATGTAGTTAGTCAAGTGAAAATAGAAGCTTACGAGCAAATAAACATATCTATACGCTCAATCGTAAGTCACTTATGTGCCAAGACAGATAATACTCTTCATATATGAATTAATATTTGGAATTAAATAGCTTTAGATAGGTTTTAATCCTGGTTAATCAGTCATACTTATTAGGTAAAAGCTAATTATATTGCTGTCTTGTCTATGATACTGTATATCTGGTAGATGGGGGCAGATAAACGCTCAGTATTTAAATACTTTAAAGAAATCATAATGTAAATTGCCGGTGTTTAGAAGTGTAATTGAAGTTAATGAAATATTAAAGAAATAATGACATATATTAACGTATTTTGGACTATATTATATTCAATTGGAATATATATGTTTTAAAAAGATTATTCTCATAAACTTAAACGAAATACTAGCATTAGGTCTATATTTAGACCTAACTTTCACCAGATAATTTAACTTGGTCACTAGTTTAAAAGTTTTACAGTTATAAGACCAATTTATCGCTATAACTAGGAATTCTTCATCTACTTTAAAAAATACAAGAAAATTTTGTAAACGTTTCTATCATTAGGATTTTTTTTGTCTAGATAGGGATTTGTATAATTAGTCATAATATTCGTGAACTTTCAATCCTAGTATTCTTCAGAACCGATAAAGATATACACATTCATTATTCAAACAACAAGGAATGATCGTTTTAAAAATTAACTAGTTTTTCTTTTGAATCGTAACAAGTATATTCACTGAGATTCTAATTTGTTATTTGCGTGAGTTCTCATGTGTAACCCAGGGAGTGATAAAAAAACTGAATTGTATATTGGGAGATTTCAATCATAAGATCAACGGAAAGGCAAACAGCAAATGTTTTTATTTAGGCAAATGTTATGTCCTATAACCCGTCAAAGATATCACGTGACAAAATCGTTAATCAAAACAACGACTTGTATGACCTTGCTCCACTGCTTCTTTGGCTCCAATTTCAGCTTCGTAATCATCAGGTAGGATATGAAGTTATATTAGCTCCTCCCTTGGTTCTTACATCTTTCACTGACCTTCTGATTTTTTTAATGATACACTTATAATTGATATGGTTCTCTGTAGTGTGATCCGGCGAAACCCATGTAGCTTTGTGTATGCATTTGTGGGGGAATATGGTGGCACCTATGACCATTTTGTTGAATGCACACAAATGTCTCGCCATTCTCTTTCTTTTCTCCCAGCCCAGTCAGTCAGTGACGTAGAACTTCGTACGCACATATATCAGTTCGAGTTGCCATACCACATTAGCACAGAGATGCAGTTTTCGATTTAAATCCCGTAGTGGTAGAGGTAGTAAAATTATAAGCAGTAATCGGAAACATTAGGGTTTGGAGATATTATCTAAAGAGTATAATCCAGTGAAATAAATTTTGAAAGAGAAAAAAGAGACAAGGAGGATTCAGGAGATTAGAATTTGGGAGAACACAAAGAGTGGATGCACCTGCGCCACTCAGCCCATGTCGCCCATATTATCTTATTGTCAGTTGTTGCCCATTCTAACTTTGGCGTTTAGGTCTACCATCGGAATGGTCAGGTTCTTTCCTCAGTGCATCTCTGCGATCGATTGCAGCCTCTCGTAAAACCGATCTTTGTTATTTTCATTGTTATCATTGATAGGTGCATAGCACTGGATAATATTAATTGTGATCTTCATCACCCCTGTTTAGAAGAATGTTTTGATGATTCTGAATCCATGATTCCCATTCTATAGGTGCTTTTTGTGCTTCAATGAACAGCGAAAGTGTTGGCCATACATACATTCAATGACCGCCCCAAACATTTCGATCCTTATATATCTTATCACGACACTTAGAGTCGAGTGTTTGAATCTCATAGGGAAGATCTGCCATTATCGAAAATACTTTGAAGCTATACTGAATTGGCTGAAATTGTTGCAGGACCATTTATTAGCTCACAGTATGCACCAAGTTGATTACGATTCGCCACATACGCAAACTTTACGATGACAGCGAGTGTTCAGATAATAAAGTGATAGGCAGGATTATTTTTAGTCGTAAAATTTGCTGATTATGTAGAAAAAAAATGAAATTATTTATGAAAATGCAAGTACATTTAAGTAAAGTCCAAATAGAGCACTTTATGAGGCTAAAAATAAAGAACAGAGATCAATGTGAAAATCGAATAGATCCTAGAAACAAGCTAAACACTGAAGAACCGGTGAATAAAGATTTAAAAACCAAATATAAATTACAGGCGCACAAAGACGGAAATAAAGGAGGGAAATTCTAGTTATTATACATATCAAAAAATTTATTCCGGCAATAATCTAATTAACCTCGACTTTTAATCTTAATTCGAGTGAGCACTTCACTTTGAGTTAAAAACAGGAACATTACCATGAAGTCAAGAAAAAACATTCAGGACAATTGAATTTCCAGTTACAACCGGAAAACTCAATATGTGACATTTCAATTATAGAGATTTAAAATTAAGATTTCTTTAAGGTTCAGCACAGAACAACAACTGAAACTTTAAAAGTAAATCTACTTCAAAATCTTCAAGCGAGGACATTTTTAATGAGGAAGCATTTTCGAGTAACTGATGCTGACTGATGAAAATAATTCTCTGGACACGGCTCCGAGAAAACCCTGTTACGAAATGACTTATACTAAGTAAAACCTTCTGCAGTTAAAGATTACTCAATGAGCTGAGTACTTCAATGTGTGATTTGTCTAGGAACTTTGATCAAGACGGCAAAATTGGCATGATCTTTTCATATATGATAATAAACCCCCAGCTTCACTTATAATTTGTGCTTATTTAACGCAGCTACGCATTGAAAGAAGGACAACCTGTTGTTTCAAATTGTTTTGTAGCTAAGAGAAAGATTACTAAATACTATAATACTACAATATGTATCTGCGGTGTTTTTATAAAAACCATAAAACATCGCAGATACACATTTGTTATCATTGAACATGATATTAAAGGGATAAGCATCTTAGAAATAGTAAAAGGCAGAAAAGAGCAGAGACGTTAAGAATGAAATCAGGTAATCATGCTGATAACATACCGACATGTAAATAATTTACGATTGGGATTTGCAAATTGAAATAGAAGTTGTGACATATGATCTTAAAATTCAGACAAAATAACGTAGATATTTATATCGAATAAGGTGCGAGACGATATTTTTAGAAAATATTTGGTGACAGAAAAGTACCTTCAATTTACAAACACATACACAAACAACATATATAGCTACAATTAACACAAACGGCATAAGTGTCACAAATTTATAAGACGAGCAAAGGAACTAACCATAGGCTCATGAGCGTAAGGTGAAAATAGTTTAGAAGGAAGCGCTGGAGCCACGACCTTAGAAAGAAACCAATGCCCAATATTCTAGATAGGACAATAAAAATCCACAGTTATATTCTAGCTTGCATCATGTTTCTATGAAAGATGCAAAATAAGCGAAAACACATATATACTTAAAGTAAAAGTTAATGGTGTCGTCTGCATAGTTCTGAGACGGAGAAAATCTATTAATTTAAGACCAGTACTTTCTGATCGCAAAGTCATATATTCTAATGACTTAATTGTTGTATATCAAAATCCTTATTCATCCTGGTGAATATTTTGCGGTTCTTATAGTGAGAAAAGACTACTGTAAGTTACACGTTCCTTTTGCACACAACAGATATTTGTGGAGATAACTCTAACAAGCTTATTTTGTAAATAGTTTTTAATATTATTTGTATTTATTTTGTCAATTTTCCACTGTATGTACATTCATCATTAAATGACTGTACGTGTTGTTTTAGTCATTGACCTTGAAGACACTTTCCGTTGAGCTACTACATAGCGTGACATATTCGTGCTGGTTAACAAATACATTACTACTCACGCATTCCTAGTTCTATCTTCATTTGTGATTGAGTTAATGGAAGTTTAAATCAAATACTATCTACATTTATAGACTATAATCGGAATATATCACATCCTACGTTGGACTATATCGCTAGAGAGTTCACCAACCTGCTCAGAGTCATCAAGCATTTATAATTGTGGATTTACATTACTGGACTTAATCAGAACACGCAACGTTTGGGCAACTTAAGTAACGTCCTTAATTATTATTGTATTTGTAACATTTAACTTGTATATATTAATATTACTATTGATTGTTATTAACTTTGTTGATACCTTTTGCGTTTATATATTGTCTGGTCCACCACAATTATTTGGTGAGCCTCGTGTTTATCCTAACGGTTATTTTGTTTTTCATTTCACACAATTTACTGGCTTATTTTTTTCTCGTAATGTCCTCTCCCACTAAACTCATTGATATGGATTCGCCTCCAGTAACAACTTTTGTCTCATTGTCGAACTCTCCCGAAAATAATTTTAGTCCAGTTAATTCTATCTCAGAATTCAGACTCCCAACTTATGGAGCTAATAATCCCAGAGTCTGGTTTGCTCAAATTGAAGCTTTATTCATGGCTAGAGGCATAAGATCTCAGGCATCAAAGTATGCATACGTAGTCGGCGCACTTCCTATCGAGATTGCCGCTGAAGTTGGTGATTTAATCGATCACGTGCCAGAATCTGAACCATATGATAAGATAAAAGCAGCAGTTATTCAACGCACCACGGTCTCAGATGAGAAAAGGCTACAACAGTTGTTAACATCTTGTGACTTGGGTGATAAAAGACCCTCGCAACTTCTCCGCCACATGAAACAACTCGCCGGTCCATACAAGCTAGACGAAGCCCTCCTAAAGCAAATGTGGTTTCAAAGATTACCACACAGCGTTCGACAAATTCTCAGTGTTTCAGGGAAATCTGTCGCACTTGATGACTTAGCCGACATGGCAGATAAAATGATGGAAGTATACCACGATAATCACCGTGTAAACTCATTGCAACCACCTGGACCAACAGATATTAGCTGTTTAGCCTCCTTTCAAAAGCAGTTAACACAATTAACGGGCCAGCTGGCGTCACTGCAATCGACCATAGCAACCATCCAAGCTAGACAATCGAGATCCCCCTCCAGACGAAGATCTTTTTCTAGACAACGGTCTCGGTCACCGAAGCGAACATTTGATGTTTGTTGGTACCACCAAAAATACGGCACCAAAGCACGGCGTTGTACACGACCGTGCACATTTTCTGCGTCTGACACAGAAAATCAGGGAAACGACCCGGCCAGACAGTGATGGCGGCGCCTGTTTCTGGCCACTACCCGAGCCGTCTATTTCATGTCAGGGATCGAATTTCGGGCTCAGATTTTTGGTCGATACAGGAGCCGAAATCAGCATTATCCCATTACACCTCTCTCAACGACGGCACCCTCAGAGTACTAAATTGTCTCTAGTCGCAGCCAATAACACAGTCATTAAAACTTATGGCGAGCAATCACTTATTTTAGATCTCGTTCTCCGGAGACGTTTCACATGGGTTTTCATCGTAGCTGAAATCAAACAACCCATTATCGGGGCCGATTTTCTCGGTGCTTACAACCTACTTGTAGATATGGCAAAAAAGAAACTAATCGACAAAAACACAAGCTTACAGGTCAGTGGCACAACTATCTCCAGTTACGAAATTCATGGAGTCCGTATGTTAAGACCTGAAAACAAAATTTTCACCGATATCCTATCGAACTATGAAAGTATAACCAGAGCTGATTACCAAAACGAATGCTCCACACATCGTGTCCAACACAGTATTACTACTACAGGACCACCTATTCGCGCCAGGGCGAGAAGACTCCCTCCAAACAAGTTGCAGTTCGCTAAGAGAGAATTCGAACATATGATGCAACTTGGGATAATCAGACAATCTAACAGTCCTTGGGCCTCGCCGCTGCATATGGTTCCCAAGAAAGATCAAGACTGGCGCCCATGTGGAGATTATCGCCGATTGAATAACCAGACTATCCCAGACCGGTATCCGATCCCTCACCTGCATGATTTTTCTTTAAATCTACATGGAAAACAGATTTTTCAAAGTTAGATCTAGTCCGAGCATACCATCAAATACCGATGGCACCTGAGGATATCGAGAAAACAGCTGTAATCACACCTTTTGGCTTGTTTGAATTCTTGAGGATGCCTTTCGGACTAAAAAACGCCGCTCAAACCTTCCAGAGATTTATGGACGAAGTAACTAGAGGTCTGGATTTCGTATTTGTCTATATCGACGATGTTTTAATCGCTAGTTCTTCCATTGACGAACATGTTCAACACCTACACACGCTTTTTGAACGTTTCAAAAGTTATGGTGTTGTAATCAACCCTTCGAAGTGTATATTTGGCGCCTCATCTCTGGAATTCCTGGGACACCACATTGATTCCCAAGGAATTAAACCACTTGAAGAGAAAGTCAAAGCCATCTCCAGCTATCCAGAACCAACCTCAGTAAAATCACTACGCCGTTTTCTTGGAACATGTAATTTTTATCGACAATTTCTACCAAACTGTGCCGATGTACTACAGCCATTGACAGATTTACTGAAAAACGATAAATCAGGTACCAAGAAAGAAAAGAACCAAATATTCAAGTTACCTTCCGATGCCAAAGTAGCATTTGAAAAAGCTAAATCCATGATTGCTAATGCTACCATGCTCCAACACCTAAATACTGACCCCACAACACTGTTGATCCTATGCACGGATGCTTCACAAAAAGCCGTAGGGGCAGTATTACAACAGCGAGTAAACAACACGATTACCCCCATTGCCTTTTTCTCCAAGAGATTATCGCCAGCACAAGAACGTTATAGTACTTTTGGACGCGAACTCTTAGCTATGTATTTAGCAGTAAAACATTTCAACTTTTTGCTACAGGGTCGTGATTTCATCATTATGACAGATCATAAACCCCTTTGCCATTCTTTTAGCACATCGTATGACAAACACTCCCCACGAGAAGCAAGACAACTTGATTATATCTCACAATTTACCACAGACATCAGGTTTATCAAAGGTCACTCGAACATTGTTGCAGACGCACTATCTAGGAGGGATATCAATACGATGGTACTCAATCATGACATCAGCCTTGAAACCTTGGCTAAATTACAAGCAGACGATGCAGAATTAAAAGTCTGCAAAGAAAAGTCTAGCTTAGACCTCAAACCTGTACCTATTCCCCTTTCAGACGAATTCATCATGTGCGACACTTCAACAGGCAACAATCGTCCGTTTGTCCCACATGCTTGCCGACGAAAAATATTCCAGCATTTGCATGGTCTTTCACATCCAGGCATCAGAGCAACAACAAAGCTCATTACCGAACGTTTTGTGTGGCCTAAAATCAACTCGGATGTTAAACGTTGGACACGTAACTGTCTCCAGTGCCAACGCAGTAAGACGCAAAAACACACCTACAGTCCAATTGGGAAGTTCCCTATCCCTGACAAACGCTTCCAGCACGTGCATTTAGATTTAGTTGGGCCTCTGCCACCATCAAACTCTTTCACACATATCCTCACCGCAATAGATAGGTTCACAAGATGGGCCATAGCATGCCCCATTAAAGACACATCGGCAGAGACAGTGGCTTCAGTTTTCCTCGACCGCTGGATATCCAACTTTGGCGTACCATCAACAATCACAACAGATCGCGGTCCCCAATTCCAATCCGTTCTATTTAACGAGTTCACTAAACTTCTTGGAGTAAATCATGTTAAAACGACAGCTTATCATCCGGCAGCTAATGGCATGGTTGAAAGATTCCATCGCCAACTAAAAAGCTCTCTGATGGCACAACCGGACCCTTCAAAATGGAGCGATGCTTTACCGCTCGTTCTCCTTGGGATTCGCTCGCCTGTAAAGGAAGACATCGGATGCACGGCCGCTGAACTAGTCTATGGCACGACATTAACGTTACCAGGACAACTGGTCAAGAATGAAACCACAACACCAGGAGACCCTTCTCGTTTTGTAAGCAGATTACTACAAATGATGCAGAGCATCAGAGCAATACCACCTCGAGAATACGACAACCGAGTCCATCTCGATAAACATTTAGAAACGTGCAAATTTGTTTTTGTCCGAGTAGACGCGGTGAAAAAGCCACTGACACCACCATATGAAGGCCCTTATAAAGTAATAAAACGCACTGACAAATATTTCATTATCAACAAAAATGGGAACCATGAGACAATTTCTATAGACCGAATAAAACCAGCTTCCTACGAAGTCCCTCATGACACAGAAGACAATACTGCGAACAAACAATCACTCCCATCTATTGCTAAGAAACAAGAGGAAGAGGAAAAACTTAGCACTACACCCTCTTGTTTAACACGTTCTGGGAGACTTATAAAAAAACCAAAGCGTTACGTACATTTTGCCATATAAAAAAAACTAAAACAATCAAAGCAAACAATTATCGAGGACCTACACTATCAATCCCATCTAAAAAAATTTTTTTTTAACAGTGTATATGATTAATCACATTTTCCCACAATTATTCGTTTTGTCACTTTTTCAAAAAAAAAAAATTTTGTCACAAAAATAAACGGTTCAATTTTGTTTGTGTGTGTATGGGTCATTAACAGTTTTACACATTATCATTGTTAGCTAAACAAGACATTAAATGACAGTATATTCTTTTTTTTGTGTTTGTTATTCTGTGACATCACTGTTATTTTTTTCACTCGATAACACACGGTATGTCTCACTAATATACATATCATACGCATCTCCGCATCTTTGTTTGTTATAACTGTAAATATTATTTTTTTTTTTATATACATATCATATTCTCACATTTTTGTTGTTATTATAACCAGTGTTACCTCCGGACACTCTGGGGGGAGCTATGTGGAGATAACTCTAACAAGCTTATTTTGTAAATAGTTTTTAATATTATTTGTATTTATTTTGTCAATTTTCCACTGTATGTACATTCATCATTAAATGACTGTACGTGTTGTTTTAGTCATTGACCTTGAAGACACTTTCCGTTGAGCTACTACATAGCGTGACATATTCGTGCTGGTTAACAAATACATTACTACTCACGCATTCCTAGTTCTATCTTCATTTGTGATTGAGTTAATGGAAGTTTAAATCAAATACTATCTACATTTATAGACTATAATCGGAATATATCACATCCTACGTTGGACTATATCGCTAGAGAGTTCACCAACCTGCTCAGAGTCATCAAGCATTTATAATTGTGGATTTACATTACTGGACTTAATCAGAACACGCAACGTTTGGGCAATTTAAGTAACGTCCTTAATTATTATTGTATTTGTAACATTTAACTTGTATATATTAATATTACTATTGATTGTTATTAACTTTGTTGATACCTTTTGCGTTTATATATTGTCTGGTCCACCACATATTGTACAATGGGTTCCATCATCAAGAAAGCATCTTGATACAAATGCTTTTTGACAGCCATGAAAGACCCCAAGCGTTGTGAACTTGACAAGATCTGGTACACCTGTTCGTAAACTGTGAGTCTGTTCGTTTCTGGAACTTTGTATATCGATTTTTTACTTTAATTTTTATGTATTTTGATATTTTCTTAAAATTCGTGGTTTTTTTCTCGTTCATTGCTATTCTTAATATTCATCATGATCGAACAGGTTCAGGGCTCGTACGCCACCCTTATTTCGGCCAGTGCCATTCTGGCCCGACAATATGGAAACCTGGTTTCGCTACTCAGAAGCTTATGTAACTATAAATAAATCCCCAAAATAAATAGCTCCGTAAGTTTTCGACACTGGATGCTAGGCATATTAGCTCATCTTAGCGTGTGTTTAGACAAACCCATACACTGGATTTCCGTTGGTACAGAGGTTTCTATGCTAACCATTGGTATAGACCTGCTACAACATCATAATTTACTCATCGACACGAGCAAATGAAATTTAGTTGACGGAAATGTTAATTTATCTGTTTGTGTAACTTCTCTTTCCGGTTGAAGATAATCCCCAGCCACAGTGAAACACATAAACGATCCATACTACCAACAAATACTCGATAAATACTCTGAGATAAACCAAACGCAACCGAAATTGCTATGTTTAACCAGAGATGTTACAAACCACACCACGACTACATAACCGCATGTATTCTCGAAAGCGCGCCGACTAGAACCGAAAGGCTGAGGTTTGCTAAAAATGAATTTTGCAGTTTAGTAGACTTAGGAATAATTGGGCCATCAAACATCCCATATCCATCTTCCTTGCATATGATCCCTAAAAAGGACATCAACGACTGGCGTTCAAATGGTGACTATCGGCGATTGGATGCGAAAACCATTCCTGATCGTTGCCCATTGCCCCAGATTCAGAACTTGACAGGACAAACCTGATTTTGTGAAAATCGACTTGCTTACAGCATATAATCATATTCCTATGGCTGCTGTCGACTTTCCTAAAGCCGCTATCAACACTCCTTTTGGACTCTACAAGTTTTCACTATAGCCTTTTGGCTTAAGAAATGCTGCACAGGGTTCTCAGACATTCATCAAAGACGTCTTTCGAGAACCCAACTTCTTACATGCGTATTTTGATGACTGTTTGACTGCAATTATGGACAGAGTATCTTATGTACAGCATTTGAACCTTGTCTTCGAATGACTTCAGTAGCACGGTATTATTGTAAGCGTTTATAAACGTCAAATTGGCACCGACTCCTTTGATTTTATCAGACACAGTATTGATGCTCACTGCATTCTACCATTCTGGATCATCCAGAACCGACCAAAATCAAGCGCTTTTAACTGAATAGTAAGTTTCTTTAGACGGTTCATAACAAATTACACGTCTCATGTGAGACCTTTTGCCGACCGAATTTGTGGAAATGCAAAATCTATCAATTTGGACGATATCACAAAAAAATCAATTTCCACAATTAGAGAACTTATCGCACAAACAACACTAGGGAGTAAGCACTCTCCTGTGTAAGCTGCCAGAAATGTAAGGTGATTAGACTCAACAAATTTCCCTGAATGAAGTGAAAAAAACGATGAAGTTTACGATGAACCGAAATTTTCATTATACCTGCTTCTTTATTATTGTACCACATGGCCTCTTATAGCACAGAAAGACGACTAAACGCTGCTTAACATAGCAAACTATCAGAAGACTGTTTATCTACGACCAACTCGTTGGGTTAACACTTCTGGCTGGCCATGTCTTAGGACCATCACACACCATTACGAGGGAGTGATCTGTAGAGGTAAATAAATCCTCAAAATCAAAAGCTTTGTAAGTCTTCGATATTGCATGCTGACCACACTCGTTTTAATGGACTCACCTAGCTGAAGGCGCTCGGTCATGCATCCGCACCAGATCACGAGTGGGAATGCCGGGCTCAACAACCTTTGCAATCACTAGCCAGATTATTTCAATCGATAGACGACATAATGATAGCCCATCAAATATATCATCGAACCTATTCGCTTCTGTCTTTTGATTTCACTTGGTGGGTACAATTCATAGTAGGTGTTACTAAATAAGGTGTTGTCAAACTTCAAATACTTGTGGCATCCTTACACTGTTCCACATAAAAATATACTTCGTATGAAAGTAAGGTGCAATCAAAATAACATGCTTAAAATTCACAAAAATAGTGTAATTTAACGTAAGCAGAAATTTGTGTTCGAAAATGAATGGAAAGTTGTTTTTGGTATTTATTTACCCCTTGATTACCAAAACATTATCACTTTGATTGATTTGATGTTCAGCCGACTCTTTTTTACTCTTTTTGATCTCCGCCTCTTAATGTCATCAAAGTGGATGTGATTCGCCAGCCACTTTTGTCTTCAAGATCATTCATGAAATTTTGAAATAGTCAATGTTTTATTACAGTTATTCCAAACGCTGACGTAAACCATTTCAAGCATTCCATAATAATGTTAGAGAGAAGTACTTCCAAATTCAGCTGTTTTTAAGGTCACGAAACCGGTGTTTTGAGAAACTAATATGTTTTTCTTTTATTTATAAGAATGCTTGATATGTGGAGTCGAATGTTCCGGCTTAATCAAGGAATATGGCATATATCAATAGTCACCTAGCTGCCCTTCGATTACAATGCACTGAGCACTCATGACCTACTCCGTGTAAATGGGTGTTCAGCTTCACGAAAGTGTTCTTCTATGTACTCCTTCATCTGTTCACCTACAATGTCATTTACAAACATAGGGATATTGAGAACGGAGTCAATTGAAAACACATATTATCATTTTGCTCTTCTTTCGAAAGATTCAAAAAGCGAATGTGTGTGTTTGATCTCACTGAGGTTATTTGGATTTTCATGACTGTCTGTAGAAATCGAACACTGGTGTACATTTGGTCTTCAAGTACAAAATACATCTGGGAATAACTCTGAAGTGTCCATCAACTCTCGGCCTAAAAATCAATTTGGAAACTAAGTGTAGATCACATAGTAGCAAATAGTAATCCTTTGTAGAAGAAGTGTTCACTTTCAGTTCTTGTGTTATTGTTTATTGATAGGCCTCTGTCTGATGATAGCGCGTGCTTCGAAGAAATGGCTATTGAGATAGAATCGGCAGAGTAAGCTAAATTATCGCTAATTTAATGGTTTCAGCGTTGTCCGACTTATCGAACAATATTTTAAAGAATGTAATCTACTAAAATCTCTACAAGTGTTGCAGGTAAGTATGCTTACTTGTCCTCCATATGATGCTAGACTTAATTTGAGTAGTATTGCTTATAGTCTGAATCAGTTTAGCCTATTTTTGTTTACTTCATTGT
This sequence comes from Schistosoma haematobium, assembly GCF_000699445.3. Taxonomy (NCBI): domain Eukaryota; kingdom Metazoa; phylum Platyhelminthes; class Trematoda; order Strigeidida; family Schistosomatidae; genus Schistosoma; species Schistosoma haematobium. The sequence continues at coordinate 44,978,412 of NC_067197.1, read as the reverse complement.
AATGAAGACTTATCACCTGCGCGAAACTGTCTACACTTCATAGTAGGTCGACTTTTGTATCTAGGAGTTACTCTGCAGTTTCGTAATTGTTGCGTTTCCATCGCTTTATAGCCATAGCTATAGAACAATTTGAGATGAATTACGTACTATGGTACGTAATTCTTATAAGTTAAAGGTTGTACTAAGTCTAACAGATTTTTACTATTTCAGTCTATTGATCCGTGAGTTTGCGATAAATCTGTCTGGATAATAACGTCAATATGAAACATCTTCGTCATTGATAAATTTTCTTCTGTAGAAAAGTTTATTTACCATCGAATAAGACTAACGTTTAATTACCCACTGTTACGTTCCAAAAAAGTCAGTAAACCTCGTGCAGTACACTCATCAACTCAGTAAAATTTTACTGTACAAAGTAGCCTAAAGTACATATAATTAGCAAAGTGGTTTTGCTCTTTAACCAACTTATATCACAAATGGTGTAGACAAGATATCCGTTTTTTTTGTTTATTCAAACACATAAACATCGGTACAAGAAGCCACAAAATACATCTGCGCCACACATCAACAATGATGTTAAGAGATACAGTGCGCATAATAAAAGAACAACGAACAGAAGTTAGTGTATGAGAGTGAAATAGTAATGATAATAATAATAATAATAATAATGCGAGACATGATATCTATCCTCCAAACAACAGACACAAACACTGCTTACCAGTTTTCCACGTCTTAGTGAATAAATGTGACCTTTGCAAATAGAGGATATTGATAGGCTACTAGTGTTTAATCAAGGATGACTTCTTAACATTCCTCGCTTATTTCGATACCACCGAGTAAATCATTCTAAAGTTAAGCATAAAGTACCGGGTAATAATGGTAACTCGATTGAGCAGGTGGTACAGAGCCTTCATCGAATTACTTGGTTGGGACGTGTATCTCACATCTACGATCATCACCTGCCTCGACGTGCAATAATGGTTAGTGTAGTAGTAAGTTAGAAGAAAGTTATGGTTGGCCAATCCGAACGGGTTCATTGGATCGCTGCTTATTGGATCGAGCCATATGGATGGGTGCAGACTGCCTGGTTGAGGTACGCGCTATTATCGTGAGTAGTGTTTAAGGAGATTATGTGGCGCGGCTTAGGATCGTTCGCAATGGTACAGGGACATTCATCTCTCGTCTGCCCCTAAGTTTTGAGTCTCTTAATTATCTTAGAAATTTTTTGTATTCTCCTAATCCACTTTTTATTTTTGGAACCATATTATCTTTGTCTAATGTTATATCCTACCACTAATGGTATTACGACTCATACTATTGTATATCTAGTGAAGTGTGACATCTTGAACTGATGCACATGTGTGCAAAGTCCTGCTTTTCATATGACTAGGTGATTCAACTTACATATCAGTAGAGTTGTGTGCAAACATTTTTCATCGTATTTTTAATTCGATTTATTTTAGGAGGAAACTGGCATATCACTCAACACAGTCGATTCAGTTGAAGGATTTATGACCGAGATTACCAGTGGTCATTGGGATACTGTGTTACAAGTCGTACAAAACTTGAAACTGCCTGATCATAAGCTCATGGACTTGTACGAACAGGTACCTTGATGCACCGGTTTTCATCTCTTACAGATTGTCATAGAGTTAGTCGAGCTACGTGAATTGGGTGCTGCCAGAACTTTATTACGTCAGACTGATCCAATGATAGCTTTAAAACAAGCATATCCTGAGAGGTATGCACATCTTGAGAACCTGTTGGCCCGATCGTATTTCGATCCACGTGAAGTAATTCTGCTTATTTAAATTTATTTTTAGGCTTATTTGGAAGGACAGTCCAAGGAAAAGCGTCGACAAGCCATAGCCGCCTCACTTTCCGGAGATGTTAACGTGGTTGCACCTTCACGACTTCGAGCACTTTTAAGCCAAGCATTGAAATGGCAGCAACATCAGGGCCTACTTCCCCCTGGTACTGCAATTGATGTTTTCCGTGGTAAAGCAGCCTTGAAAGAACTGGAAGACGAAAAACCCCCAGCTACAGTAGCTGTGACTATTCGAGCAAGTTACTTTAATATTACACTTTATCTGTAAATATATTTCCGCTTTCTTTTATTGACCTTTACTAAGTGGAAACCTTTAGGTATAAGAAATATAAATCCGTCTATTGAATTTAACAAAACTGGTCACCATTTGTTAGCGCTTGAAGTACCAATACTTTTGACAGTTGTAAGCATTATATATCGTTATGTGGCACTATGTAATACTCTTGGAATGAAAGTTATTTCTTTGCTGTTTCACATTATAATTATCATTACTTATTTCTATGTTTAGTTTTGGGCATCCAGAATTTTTTTTCAGTAGTCACTTGGATTTTACAGGTTATTTTCCGGATTACTGATACCTATGTAGATGTTCGGTGTCTGAACAGTTTCATCAGTCATTATTCAGTGCGTACTTCCAGTTTATTCCATGTAAAGACCATATCTTAATTGTGAAACGGTTGATGTATATATTTACTTAGCTCTGTTTCTTGTATTAAAGGTCCGGAGAAGTAGTCCAAACCCTCCTTAATTATTGTTTCCAAGTTCAGTTTATCAGATTTTTGATTAAGGTAGACTGTCACTTGATTAGTATATATGGCTCAAAGTATGGCCTTCACCAAACACTACTATGTCATCTGCGTATTCTAAGTCAATTAGTGAAATTCCTGGAAGGAGATCACCGCCCGAAAATTCAGTCGACGAAAACGTTATTTCCATCAGTAGGTCTATGATGAAGTTGAACAAAAATGGAGATGGTGAACAGCCTTGATGGACACCGCTTGAGGTTGCAAAAGTAGATGACAGTTCTCCATAACCTCTGAATCTACTGGTAGTGTTAGAGTAAAGAGCCTCCACAAGGTTTATGTACTTCTGAGGTACGCCTTTCAATGACAGACACTGCCACAGAATCTCGCGGTCTACAGAGTTAAATGCTGCTTTCACGACGAGAAAAACTATCATTATCGGACGCCGACAAGTATGCCTGTGTTCTAGAACCTGGCGAATGGTGAATATGTGGTCGATGCAGTCACGACCAGGTCTAAAGCCAGCTTGGGTCTCTCGTGTTTGTAGTTCACGAGTCTTAGGCCGGCGTCCGATAATTATTGAGGCTAGTATTTTAGTTGTTATGTTAGCCGAACTAACCCGTTGTCTGTGGTTATCACAGGATGATTTAGATTATTTCTTATATATTGGGACAGTCAATGACTGCGACCAGTCACATGGAGTTACATCCAGTTTCCAGATTTTGGCCAAAATATTAGTCGACGTAATCGCTGAAACTAGATCACTATCCTTAAAGACCTCTGGAATGAATCCATCTTGACCAACTGCTCTTCCTCGTTCTAGATTGAACATGGATTTCCGAACTGGATCTAGGGTCGGGAAGGCCAGTTGAACTGCTCCTTAAATTGTTTCGCTGATCTTTCTAGACGTCTAGGCTGAGAGTAGATAAGTGTCGTCTTTTTTTCTAGATTATCTCACTTACATTTAACTTCTTGATTTCGGTTTCCTTTATTAGTGTTATAATTCTCTCTTATTACGACCCAGCTATTCCTATTGCTTAGTATTCTCGACACCAATTCACTCGACAAATCCCCAAATCAGAATACGGTTGAACAGGAAAGAGGTTATATTCCAAATAACAAGGTTAGATGGAAGTAAGAAGCACAATAGGAAAAACGTTAGTATATTTATAGTTTTTACATGAGAAGATTTCTAGAGTATTCTCCGAGTATCGACTAGCGTTGACTGAATAAGAATTAGCCAATCAGCGTGCGCCAACTCAATCGTGCATTGAGCATGCTTCAATCTAATCTATATCCCGCTAACAATTAGTCTGAAAAAATGTCTGGTGGTACCTACAATAGCTCCCTTTTCTATCTCGCTTTCGTTCCCCACCGCTGCTCATGGTCGTTCCTTAGAATTTTGGTTAACCTAGATCTGATTTGTGTTCTCTCGTCATCGTGTTCGGAGCTTGATGGAATAAGTTTACGAAAATCTATCAGGGCAATAGTCACCTGGTTTTTTGCCACCCTTTGGTTCAAATCACAAATAGGTGTAATTGCTGTTTCCACAACCGTACTTGTCTACGTTTGTTAGCGGGACATAGACTAGATTAAAGCATGCTCAATGCATGATTGCTTTGGTGCACGCTGATTGGCTAATTCTTATCCAATCAGCACTAGTCGATAGTTGGAGAATACTCTAGAATCTTCTCATGTAAAAAACTATAAATATACTGACATTTTCCCTATTGTGCTTCTGACTTGCTATTTGGAATATAATCTCTTTCCTGTTCAACCGTGTTCTGATTTGGGGACTTGTCGAGTGAATCGGTGTCAGAGAATACTAAGCAATAGGAATAGCTGGGTCATAACCGTAAGAAGGAGATTATAACAATGTTAGATTAAGCTTTCGATCTAGGTAGTCCAAACAATAATGATTGGCAGCAAAAGGGGTCAATTTAATCCGTAGAATAATCTTTAGCGTCGATCACTTTTTTCGGTTCTTGAGTGCCTCCTAAAAATTCATATTTTCTGTTATTAAATAAATTCGTCTTATTTGAATCTCTAGGTTGGTCAAAAATGTCATGTAGAATGTGCAAGATTTAGTCCAGATGGACAGTTCTTAGTATCTGGTTCTTTGGATGGTTTTATTGAAGTATGGAATTTTACAACTGGTAAATTACGAAAAGATTTGAAGTATCAAGCACAAGTATGTTTATTTCTGTTTGGATGTAGTTTTATTATTGGAAAAAAAACTTATTGTATTATTTTCACATCATTTACTTACAATACTAAGTATATACGACTGTCTAAATAAGCTACTTTTATTGCTTTAGTTAAATGGCTTAACAATTTAGACCAGTGCAAATATTTGTCAAGTTCCACGTTACTTAAGATTGGCCGGATGAAAAACTGTTTTAAGACTTCGCAGGCTAAATTAACTCAATAATTTCGAAGTAACTAACTGTCAAACAAGTATATCCAGTCAGTCAGTCAGTGACGTAGAACCATACCACATTAGCACAGAGATACAATTGTCTATTCAAATCCAGTAGTGGTAGAGGTAGTAAAATTATAAGCAGTAATCGGAAACATTAGGCTTTGAAGATGTTATTCAAGGAGTATAATTCAGTGAAATAAATTTGGAAAGAGAAAAAAGAGAAATAAACAATTCAGAAGATTAGAATTTGAGAGAACACAAAAAGTGAATGGACCTGCGCCGTTGCAGACGATTTTGAGCCATGTCATTCAAGATCTCTAACCATCGGATGCTATCGTCTCGCGGACCTCAACCAAGTAGTCTACACCTACCAACATGGCTCAGTCCACTTGTCAGTGATTTCATAGATTTTTATATCGATACCTGAAGTTTATGAACCCATGTCGAAATATGTAAAACATACCACATAATATAGTGTCATAGAAAGACAATAAGTACAACAAAGTGATTCTTACTTTTCTTCCAAGTTTTGTATTATGCAACTTTCACCACTAGTAAAAGGTGTAATTCGATTATGACCATATCATAATAAACTAAAAAATGCATACGAAAACCTCTCCGCAGACATTATTATCTGATAAACACGAATACTCTGGAGAATATAATTCTAGCAGGAAAATAATAGTACAGATAAACAACTTATTTAACTAACTTTCTGATAAACGTAACCTTAATTAATTAAGATTATTCGTGGCCATTAAAGCCAAATGAATTACCTCTGCGTAACCTGGTATACCACTTTTTCTCTCTTAATTTTGCATTTTTTATAACAAAATGTGGTTTACACTGACTTAGATAGAATTTCTAGAGTAGTAAGCCTTAAAAAAGACATAATTGTGGGTTGTTGGCCTTATTTTTTCATTTTTATTTTAACACATAAACATTGGTACAAGGAGGCACCAAACAAATATGAGCCACATAAATCATTTGATTAGTGTGGCGCATATGTATCTGGTTCCCTCTTGTGCCAGTATTTATGTATCCAAATAAATAAATACTGCCCGGGTGCCCAAATCGAAGCAGGTGGTTTTCTTAGGGGGTCACACCCGGAACCTTTGACCTAAAGGTCTGATCCACAAGACAGCGGAGCAACGTAAGGAGATGCATTCTTATAGTAGCTGGTGACCAACGATAGGTTCATACACCATTCGTTTCCTTCGGATCCTGTAGCCCATTTGCACCATTGGTTTTTAGTCAGGGTTTTCCAACTTCCCTAGATGGGTCCTCAGTATCCACCAACCCAGTTAAAGAGCCAAACATTTGCTTTTCGTCCTCTCGATTCGGTCTTTTAAATTTTGTTGTGCTGTAGAAGTTACAATATAAAGTCTTAAAACATCGGAACAAGTGATAGTTTCCCGTTTATGATTTCTTCTCGAATATATATATCATCTACTCTCTATAGATCATATCCATTAGAAATATAATCTCATGGTAATTTCGCGAATACCTAGTAATTCACCTGAAAAATGTCTCTAAGTATTGCATTTAGTTTTTGTGAAAAATTCGTTCGTAATTTTTAATCTTGAACAGTTGTCTTAAATCAGTGACTTTGTCAGTGGATATAAACTGTCAAACTTAAAGCATCATTTTGTAAATCAATTATTGAATTTTAACATGTTTTGAAAACCGTAGTAATATTTATATTGTCATATCGATTGACTCTGTCATTCTCTTGAATCCAATTATCACTGTTATTTTTGTGTATTAAATTCTAAGGTTAACTAATATATATTGCCCCCAAATGCCCTGGTACGGCCGAGAGTGGGGAGAGTTAGTTCTCCCTCTCGAAGTGCTCTCAAATGGCCACATGTACACAACCACTACAAGGAAAGTCCTACTCGCTACATCCTCGTGGTGATGGTGTTGTTTACAAAATTGAGTGGACGAAAAGCGAATGTCAGTGGATATAAAGGATCCACCTTGGGGAATTGGAAAACCCTGATTCCAAACCAATGGTGTACATGGGCTCCAGTATCCTAAAGGAAAAATGGAGTATGAACCAATCGTTGATCACTTGCTACCATGGGACTGAATCTCTTAACGTTGCTCCACTACCTTGTGGATCAGAATTTTAGGTCGAAGGCTCCGGGTGTGGCCCCTTAAGAAAACCATCTGCTTCGGTTTGGGCACCCTGGCAGTATTTCAGCCCTCACGCAAATCAAATGATTTATGTGGCGCATTTCTATCTGGTGCCTCCTTGTACCAATATTTACGTGTTTAAATAAATAAACTTATCGAAAGCCAGTAATCATATTCTGTTTGACTGTATTAACGATCATAAACGTATTTAGTTGTGTAATACTGATAAATTAAGTTAGTTTATAATTCTGTTGAGGATTATAGTAAAAGTGTGATCTATAGGAAAATTGTGTTTAAAAAATCTTTCAAATTATTTTCGAACAAACTTTTGGTTGATGTAGTCTAGGCAACCGTATAAAATTATCACTTAGCTTCATATTAATGCTGTGATTCAAAGACGTCTACAAGAACCACTACTGAGTTGCATTCATTTGTTAAGTCAGTCAGTCATAGTCAACGTAGGAACTGAAGCATACGTGCATCAGTTTAAGTTCCCACTTGACACAACAGTATTTTTTGAAGACAATTGTTAGAATAATAGAAGCATTAATAGTATTAGGAGCAATGGGAAACAGGAATAGAAAAGATGACTTTGAAAGAAAGGATGGATGTGGAGAATGAAAAGTATAAGTGTTTCCAGACAAATAGTGAATGTATCTGTGCTATCGTGACAAATTCTGTGATATATCATTCAATATCAACAACTACTGGTTACGATAATCGTGCAGACCCTAACCAAGTAATCTGTAACTAGCTGCACGTCTCAGTCCAACAGTCAATGATTTCTTGAACACTGATACGACGTCTTGGTGTGACTACCTTTAACTTTCATTAGTAGTACTTTATTTGACTTGATTTTTGTTGCTAGTAATATCTGTAATTCGTGTGGTTTACATCTTTTCAACATTCGATCTAAACGTCTTATTAAGTGTAGTGTTTGTTTTACTATACCCTTCATAGGATACATTTATGATGATGGAAGACACTGTACTATGTTTAGCATTTAGTCGTGATTCGGAATTGTTAGCAGCTGGTTCAAGTGATGGTCTAGTAAAAATATGGCGTATCCAATATGGTCAGTGCATTCGAAGAATAGAAAAGGCCCATCAGAAAGGAGTTACTGCCATACAATTTTCCCGAGATAATATAAATGTTTTAACAGCTAGTTTTGATCACATGATCAGGTAAGTGATATATATATATTGTCAGATTAAGAAAGTTTTTGATATTTTCTGTAAGTAGATCTGACGTATTTGTTTCTAAATGGTTACCGTCTAATTTCTTTTGTAGTCTACGGGGCTTATCGTCGATCTATGCAGTCTGTTAAGATACCATAAATCCTCAATCTTACAAAGCATTTGGATTCGTTAAATCCCTAGGTATTTCTTTCTAACAAATGAAATTGCTTAAACTAGGAGGCATCAAAAGACAATCTTCATAAATGTTACGGTCCGAAATATCTAATTCAGTTACAGTAAGCTTTTGAGCAACCATTATCTAAAGTGCACAGACTGAGAAGTGATAAAGGAAATATAATACCAAACCAAATAATGTATACACAACTAATAAGTATATATACATATATACCTGTCACTAGTACGATCACAAATATATAAATCATGAATGATTTTGGATAAATTCACTGATCCCAATGGGCTATTCCATAGATACTTCACACCTACCGGCATTGTTGAAACATATCAATCTAATCTTCGCAATATTTGACATATCTGACCAATCATCAAACCTATACCAACAATCTTATGCTTATTGTTAAATATTCTCATAGTTTTGATGAATACCGCTACCTATGGAGTTGAACAATGTCTCTAGAACTAGTTTGAAACATGGAAAGCATCATTATTGTGACGACGGACCACCGGTGAACTCGAGGAAGCTGTAAGAGGCTCAGAAGGAGCCGAAGACGTTCCATCCAATCACCTGTCGGAAGAATGTTCTAGAATTCCAACGTGTAACTTCCCCATTGGATAATGCTAATAACCCCCTGTACGCGGATTGGAAGACTGTAATGATGATTTCGTTCTCACTAAAAACTATAAATACCTGATAATTTTGTACTATGTTTGACACTGTTTGGAATAATATTCCTTCGTTAGTCTTCTGTCTTCTTATTGCGACTTGGAAGGGTTTGGTGTTCTAGTGCTCAGTTATACGCGGTTGTATCAAGAAAAATCAGCTTTTTCAAGTTATAACATCTGGCGACGGGTTATTGTATCAATATGTCATTTACCCTGGAACAATTTGAAGCCTTATTGGAACGTCAAGAACAGTTCCAGATGCGCATGATAGAGATGCTAACTCAGAAAATGAACCTGGATCAAAAAGAAGTTACAGATGATCCCTTCAAATCTCATGTTGACCAGATTGTTAATTCTATCCATGAATTGAATTTTGATGGTTCAGCTGGCATTACTTTTGAAACTTGGTTCAAGAAATATGAAGATTTGTTCAAGGTCGACCTCAAAAAACTTGATGACGCCGCTAAGGTCAGAATACTCTTGCGAAAACTTGGAACTGTTGAACATGAACGTTACAGTAACTTTATCCTTCCAAAGAATCCAAGAGATTTTTCTTTTGATGCAACGATTGAAATTTTGTCGCAAATCTTTGCTGAACAGTCATCCTTGTTTAATATTCGTTATCAATGTCTCAAGATGACAAAAGCAGGTGATGATGACTGGGTGAAACATGCGGGTTTAGTAAACCGTGAATGTGAGCGTTTCAAACTATCAGCAATGACAGAAGACCAGTTTAAGTGTCTCGTATTTGTGTGCAGCCTCCAATCTCCCGAAGATGCCGATATTAGAACTAGAATTTTGAGTAAAATTGAACAATGTCCGAATATGACACTACAAGAAGTAACCGCAGAGTGCCAGAGATTGGTGAACCTAAAGCATGACACTTCGATGGTCGAAAATAATGGCCAGTTGCCATACGTTCGTGCTGTAAGCGGAAAGAACGATTCTTGCTCAAGAAAGGCATCGCACACAGATAATCAGCCTTCATCTCCATGTTGGTCTTGTGGTGGTTGGCATTATAAAAGGTTCTGCCCATATAAAGAACATTGTTGTAGCAAGTGTCATCGCAAGGGACATAAAGAAAACTGCTGCAGAAAAAGAACACATAAACGACATTCTTTGAAACCCTACTCGAAGAAATACAGATTTAGTGCTCGAACTAACAAAATATTGGTATCACATAATCGAGCACGAATTTGCCGCCAAAGAAAGTATGTAAACTTGGATATAAATAAAAAGCGTGCCCGCCTGCAACTCGACACCGCTTCTGACATCACACTTATTAGTCGGAGAACTTGGAATCTTATCGGTAAACCACAGGTGCTCCCAACAACCCAGTTAGCTCACAGCGCATCTGGAGGAAAACTAAATATTGTTGGAGAGGTTTGTTGTATAGTCTCGAAAGGAAATGCGAAAACGAATGCAACTTTATATCTTACACAGAATCCAGGACTAGATTTGCTAGGTCTAGACTTGATAGAAGCACTTCAATTAGCAAATCACCCCATTAACCACATATGCAGCGCAGTGAGAACCAGTAAACCGGTGGAAAAGGATCTGAAGAGTGTTGTATTGGAAAGACACAGTCAAGTGTTTACGGAAGAGTTGGGGGAATGCAAAAAGGTTAAAGCACTATTGATTCTTAAACCGGGAGTCACCCCCGTCTTCAGACCAAAACGTCCGGTACCCTATGCAGCGCTACCTATTGTTGAACAAGAATTAGAGCGTCTGCAAAGAAGTGGAATAATCGAACCAGTAAACTTTTCTGATTGGGCAGCTCCAATAGTGATTGTTAAAAAGCCTAATGGAAGTATCCGGTTATGTGCAGATTATTCGACTGGATTAAATGAAGCGCTTGAAGCCCATCAATACCCATTGCCGGTACCAGAGGATTTATTTGCGAAACTGAATGGGGGTAAGTATTTTGCGAAATTAGACCTATCAGACGCTTATCTACAGATTCCGGTAGCGGATGAGTGTAAGCATTACTTGACAATAAACACTCACAAGGGATTGTTCCGATATAACCGACTTCCTTTTGGAGTAAAGACTGCCCCTTCAATCTTCCAACAAGTTATGGACACTATGTTACAAGACATTCCTGGTACCGCGGCTTATCTCGGTGATATATTGATCATGGGTACAGACTATGCTGATTTAGAGAATAAAGTGGATACGGTTCTCAGACGCATAGCAGATTATGGATTAAGAGTGCGTGCCGAAAAATGTGATTTTTACATGGAGCAAGTCCGGTATTTGGGATTCACAATTGATAAAAACGGGAGAAAACCTGATCCTGAAAATGTCGAAGCCATTAAGTCCATGCCTCCACCGACGGATGTGTCAACTTTACGTTCTTTCTTGGGAATGGTTAGTCATTATGGAGTTTTTCTGCCAGATCTGCATCGCCATCGTGCTCCTCTTAATTGCTTATTGAAAAAGGATACTAAATGGTTCTGGTCAACTGAATGCCAAGAAGCATTCCTAAAACTGAAGCAGCTTCTACCATCGAACCTTCTCCTTACACACTATGATCCCGATCTTCCAATTATAGTCGCAGCAGATGCGTCGAACTACGGAATTGGAGCAGTAATTTCACATGCCTACCCTGACGGTTCTGAGAAAGCAATCGCTCACGCTGCGAGATCTCTGACTATGACTGAAAGAAACTACAGTCAAATAGAAAAAGAAGCCCTCGCGATTATATTTGCTGTAAAAAAGTTCCACAAGATGTTGTTTGGCAGACAGTTCACCTTACTTACAGACCATAAACCGTTACTGACAGTTTTTGGATCTAAAAAAGGCATCCCGGTATATACAGCAAACCGGCTACAGAGATGGGCTACCACACTGCTGGGTTATGATTTCAAGATAAATTATCAACCAACAACGGATTTCGGACAGGCAGATGCACTCTCAAGATTGATTGGTCTGCATGAAAAACAAGAAAAAGAGGTGCTTGTAGCTGCTATAGATGTCGAGGCCGAGGTTCACAAAATATTGTCAGACGCAGTTTCCGGACTCCCGGTCACATTTGAAGCCATTAAAAAGGCCAGCAAGAAGGATAATGTATTAAAGATTGTTCGCCATTGCATACTCAATAAATGGCCTTCATCTAGATTACACGGAGAACTCTTACAATACTTTCGTCGACGAGAGTCATTAACAGTTGTCGATTCATGTATAATGTTTGGCCATCGTATCGTTATCCCCAGAAATCTTCGACACCAAGTCATTAAACAGTTCCACAGCGGGCATCCGGGGATAAGTAAAATGAAGTCACTAGCTCGTAGCTATGCATACTGGCCGTCAATGGACCATGAGATAGAGCAAAAATGTCGCAGCTGTTGGTCCTGTCAAGAGGCTGCAAAGAATCCAACGAGAGCTGAGCCACAACCATGGCCTAAACCGGACGGGCCTTGGCAAAGAATACATGCTGATTTCGCCGGACCGATACAAGGCAGGAATTACTTAGTTGTTGTAGATGCTTTCACAAAATGGCCGGAAGTATATGACATGCCGAATACGACTTCAGAGAGTACCATAAGAAGATTGTCAGGATTGTTTGCCTGTTTTGGGGTTCCAGAGATCTTAGTGACCGACAATGGTACTCAGTTTATGTCATCCGCCTTCAAACGCTTCTGCAACGAGAATGGCATATTGCATCTACAATCTCCTCCATACCATCCTCAGTCGAATGGCCAGGCAGAAAGATTCGTGGATACAATTAAAAGAGCTCTGGTCAAAGGGGGAGGTGAGGGTGTCCCGGAACAAGTGATTAATAAGTTCTTGATGTCTTACAGAGTTACCCCTAATCCGGCAGTACCAGAAGGAAAGTCTCCGGCCGAGTGTATGTTCGGAAGGAAAATCCGGACAGTTTTTAACAGTATGTTGCCGCCCAGAAAGACAAGTAAACCCACGAATGAAAATCGTAAGGTCAATCGTAGCTTCCAGGTGGGTGAAAAGGTACTTGTCAGATCGTATCAAGGTAATAGGAAGTGGGAACCAGGTGTCATAGAACGTCGAATCGGAAATGTGCTGTACCTAGTCCGGAAAGATGTCGGGAAATTCATAAGACATATAAATCAAATGCAAAGAAATGATAGTACAATGGTCACAGAAAACCGGCTTCCATTTCAATTGCTCGTAGATTCATCTCAGAAGAACCATCGTGAGCGCGAATATCGAAAAGACAAACGACGCAGAGAGAAAGCTGTACAACCCTCGAGAGTAATGGACCGCAAGAGGAATGCGACACCCAAGCTTCAGGTGGATCCAAGAAAAAAATCTTACACAACGGACTTTAAAGGGGGGAGGTGTGACGACGGACCACCGGTGAACTCGAGGAAGCTGTAAGAGGCTCAGAGGGAGCCGAAGACGTTCCATCCAATCACCTGTCGGAAGAATGTTCTAGAATTCCAACGTGTAACTTCCCCATTGGATAATGCTAATAACCCCCTGTACGCGGATTGGAAGACTGTAATGATGATTTCGTTCTCACTAAAAACTATAAATACCTGATAATTTTGTACTATGTTTGACACTGTTTGGAATAATATTCCTTCGTTAGTCTTCTGTCTTCTTATTGCGACTTGGAAGGGTTTGGTGTTCTAGTGCTCAGTTATACGCGGTTGTATCAAGAAAAATCAGCTTTTTCAAGTTATAACAATTATCTTCAAAATAGCAAATTCGTCATTTTTTGGTTCATGCTTATGAGCTATGACTTAGTGGTTAAACCTCTTGAGTTTCAACTTCTGGACCACGGGTTTCAACAGCGTTTTGTCTTCTGCAGTTTAAGCAACCAAGTATTTGAACTAAACATCACATAAGCAGTTTCTTTAAAAACGAAGTGCGTGAACTTGTGCTTAGTAACTGGGTGCATATTATGTACTTTGTCTGTTTTCACTTACAATTTGTCCATTATATCATTCATATGTACTTGCTTTTTGGTATCTTTCCTCAACATAGAACATATTCAGTCAAATCAGGCAAAATGCTACGTGAATTTATTGGTCATACTGGAGTTGTAAATTGTCTGGTATTCTTACCAGATGGTGACCATTTTCTTAGTGGAAGTTCTGATGGATCTGTAAAGATTTGGTCATATCGTAGCGGTGAATGTATAAATAGTTTTAAGGTAAATTATCGTTATTGTACCATTGCCATTATTTATGTCGTTGCATTTTTGTGTATACACTTTAACGTTTCCCAAGCTACACCAATGGTTATTGAGGTGAGTTGTCCATGTATTAACCATCGATCTCAGAAGTTCAACCTGTATTACTCAAACGGTTGTGAAACATTGTTTTAAGTGAAATATTTGTAAGCTGCAAGTATTTAATCGTAGATATCTCTGAAGCATTAACATAACGTCTATATGTAGTGAAGTCTGACATACAAAGTAAATAAATCGGGGAGAGATATGGTGAGAAATTTAGGATATTGCACCAGTCAATAACTTCATTGACTGTTAGCAGGACATAGATTGGATTAAAGCACGTTCCGTGCGCGATTGTGTTGGTGCGCTCTGATTAGCCATTTCTTATTCAATCGGCGCTATTCGATACTCTGAGAAAACTCTAGAATCTTCTCATGTAAAAACTATAAATATACTAATGTTTCTCTTATTGTGTTTCTTACTTCCGTCTACCTTTGTTATTTGGAATATAATTTATTTCCTGTTCAACCGTATTCTGATTTGGAAATTTGTCGAGTGAACTGATGTCCAAGAATACTAAGCAATAGAAATAGCTGGGTTGTAATAAGAGAAGTTATAACATTGACTGATAGCCTAAGCCATATCTGTATAAATGTATTTGAGTACAATACAGTAAATACTTCATTTGCGAAATGTCAATCAATTATCTCAACCTTGATTATTTATTCTGCAAATATCAGTTAATCGTCTCAGACTTCATTATTTTTTTCGATTCCACACTAATCATTGTCTGTTCTCGTCCTCTTTTCTTTGATCTTCTTAACCTCCTCCTTTTGGGCATTTCGATTGTTGATACAAACTACTTATATCTGTCGATATCAGTAACACATACCACACTATTATCTAAGTAATTGAATAGGTTTAATTGTTGATTAATAAATAAACGTTGCACAATTCTAGTCACAAGTTATTAATAGTGTAACTCATTCGTCCTCAATGTAGAATCTGGTATATATATCCACATTCGTTGAAGTTACCACAATACATTATTATTACAAGGATAAATTGAAAAGGTAGCAACAATGGTAATGAAGAAGGCTAAATATTGGGAATATGATCCGAAAACTGAGTGCCTGATGGAAGTCTAGAACTCAATATCTGTAGTAAGATAAACATTGAATATATCAGCGCCACTGCGGGTGATTCTGAGCCACGTAAATCACTTACTGAGTACAGTTTTATATACATTGCTTTAAGTTATAAGTTTTTTGTGTTCAGGCTAGTAATACTGCACAGCTACATAAACCTAAATAAATAAGTATTAACCGCTACTCGGTTGCCGATTAGTGTAAATATCTCAGTCCTACGGGTAGAATAACTCATCGGTAACATTGTTGCGTTATGTTATCACTGTATGGTACCTTCTTAATCGGACACTTCATTCTGTTTGTCTCAAATCAGAGTAAGAATTGAGAGGAAACATTAAGTATTCCAATAAACCTTGAACAAAAGACATATTACTAAAATCACTAAACTTTATATAGAATACACATGAGAATCTTCTTGATTTTTGTACTGGCGCTGATTGGTTGAAGAAATCGAAGAATCAGTATATTTACTTATAAGTATCCAATTGTTAGGATCATATCCTGCTATTAGATTGTATTTCTGGATGATGCGAATTCGAACTCACAGAAAGGTATTCGGCTCCGTGAAATTACATGTATACTTTGCTGCTTATTACCAATCAGCATGTAATCGGATTTTACGATTTTCTTCAAATCTCCTCTAACCATTTAACATCATTGGCTAAGTATCTAATCCAGTTACTCTTCACAAAAATTATTTTAACATTATTACTGTTAATATATCAGTCAGTTGATGCTGAATATCACATTACACTACCCCCTTAACGTGGCCATTAAGAAGAGAAGATACTCGTAAGTTACTAGTATTTGACCATAGATGCCTTAGAAATATTGCTCGCATCTACTGGGATCACCGGGTAAGTAGTAGTGAGGTTAGATACAAGCTGTTAGTGAATGATGGTAAATCAGTTGATCAGTTTGTGAATCTTTATCGACTGAGATGGTTGGGCCACGTGTTACGTATGCCTGAACACCGATTACCACGACGCCCAATGCTGACTAATGTTGGAGATGGTTGGAAGAAAGTTAAGAGCGGCCAAACCAAAACGTGTCATCAGTGCTTGAAGTCACTAACTTCTGGTCTTAGCCATGTTGGTAGATGCAGATTACTTGTTTGGGGTCCGCGTGACTATCGTAACCAATGGTTGGAGACTGTAAGTGACATGTTTCAGAATCGATCATAATGGCGTAGGTGTATACACATTTTGTCTTCCCTTAAGCCGTGGGATTAAAATTACTTTATACCTTTCGTTTTACGAACTAATTCTTTCTTCCTGTATTACATCATTATACACAATCTTTTTTATATGTTAATATCATTGAAGTAACTACTTCTATTAATTTGGTGTTCATCTTGTTGTGCTAATGAGTGAGGTATGGCAACTTGGACCGATGCATATATGTGCCTGGTTATATGTTGTAATTGACTGAATGACTCAAGTTATTTATGTTTTAGTAATAGAACTTTAAAAGTTTTTGATTAGTTTAGTTATCTTTATCAATGTATATTATCCTTGCATATAACTTTTTTTAACGTGATCATTTACAGACTGTTTCTAGCTTACTTGGACGTGAAGTACCTATTCACTCCATTATCTTGTTCCCACAAGATCCAGATCATTTTCTTGTTGGTAGTCGTTCAAATACTGTTGCTATAATGAATGCTCAAGGTCAAGTAAGTCGTATTATTCTGTTTTGATTAATACAAAACTTCATTAGTTGAGATCATGATTCAATCGAAACTAGATCACCATGAAATTACCTGGGGTAGAGTTCAAACAAGTCTGTTGTGAGATAGTAACTCACTGAAGACAATGGGAGATGTTTCGCTTAATTTCGTAGACCATGTGAAGTTAGAAATTAATGCCGTTAGATACCGGCTCAGTGATCTGTACGTCAAGCCTTCACGCGCGAGACCGGCAGGTCCTGGGTTCGAATCTCGCGAGGCGGGGTTTTGAATGTGCACTGCTGATGAGTCACAAAATAGGACGAGACGGCCGTCCAGAGCTACCAGGTTTTCTATGGTGATGTGGCTTCAATTGACTCATGATCCCAAGTATTGAAATTACTATAATACCCACAAAAACCCCTTCTGATAATATAAAATTGTTTGATAATGTGTTTGTAATTGTAGATAGTAAGAAATTCCGTCCAATCCTAACTCTTTGTATAATTACGAGTAATTTGATAATAGTGAAAAGTTGAAATACATTCATGAGACTATTCAGAAAAAGCTACAATCATTTCACATAGAACTAGTTCTATTAAAACACTTATGTTATTCATTAGACCATCTTTATAACCTTATTTGTTCGATAACGATTTCTAAGTATCCATATTACAAAGCTGTGTATCCAGTCAGTTCATTTTAATAAACTATTGTTAAAATCAAAATACCCCGTATGGATTCGTAAATACTATGAAACATGCACACTTTAGGAAGGTTTGCTACAAAGTGTAATGAAGTCTTCTATTAGGGTTTTGTGCACCTCTCTCTCTATTAAAAATATGACACTGCTGTGACTGTATCAATTAACCTAACATCTAACGATAGCTCAAGTTTCTATACCAAATCAGAATAGCAAGATAAAATCAACACCCATCATTCTTCATATCATGTAATATATGACACTGAGATATGACCTAGTGAATAAATATGGTAGTGTTTGATATCAGAGGGTGGCAATAAGAAGCGACGACTACAGTTTATTAGCGGATAGTACAGATCACAAAGCTAAAAACACATCGAGCGGATTTGGAGCAGATAAGCGAATATATCTATATGCGAGCGTATCCATAGGTGAATTAGTAGTCACATCAAATAAAGGCACGTTGAATCAAAGTACAGCTTGTTTTTATAATACAAGCATATTTATATATGAGGAATTCAGAATAATACATCGAGCTATATTTAAACGTTCAAAATTTGAGTCCGACAGATTTTATTATTTATTTATTTGAACACATAAATATTGGTACAAGAGGGCACCAAATATATATGCGCCACACTTTGTGTAAGGGCTGTGATACTGCCCGGGTGCCCAGACCAAAGCAGGTTGTTTACTTAGGGCGTCACACCCGGAGCCTTTGACCTAAAAATCTGATCCACAAGGCGGTGGAGCATCGTGAGGAAATGCAGTCACATGGTAGCCGGTGACCAACGATTGGTTCATACGCCATTTGTTCCCGCAGGATACTACAGCCCATGTGCACCATTCGTTCGGGATCCGGTTAAAGAGTCGGACATTCGCTTTTCGTCCCCTCATTTTCGTAAGCAACACACCCCCGCCACGAGAAGGCAGTGAGTAGGACTTCTCTGTCAGAGGTTGTGTACGCGTGGCCGTATGAGAGCATTTCAAGAGGGAGGGCGAGCCCACTCCACTCTCGGCTATACCAGGGCATTTGGGGGCGACAGAATTATGCGTAGGCTGTTATAAGCTTCCAAATATACACATTTACTTTGTTATGATAGCAATTCTACTGATACAATGAAATAAACGATTTGTTACAATGTCGATAATATTATCTGTCAAAATGGCCGGGGGGGACTTGACAGGGATTAATCGTAAAAGTGTTACTGTATGTATCGAACTAACCAAAAATTGTAATGGAAGATAGAATTACTGTTGATTATCGATCCAATATGAGAATAATTTATTCAGATATACTTATCAATCTAAATGTAAATATTGATTTATAATATAACCATTTTCGATTGACCCATTTTTATGAAACTGTTAGCTTAACAAACGTGTTACTCTCATTTTTTTTAATTATTTGTTATATAAACTGTGATTGTTATGTTTATATTTGGTACTGTTTTTTGTATATTTAGGTTGTACAAAGTTTCACTAATAATAAACGTGAAAATGGAGATATTGTTGATTGTACATTTAGTGGACGAGGTGAATGGATTTATTGTGTAGCTGAAGATCAGTCATTGTATTGTTTCAGTGTTAGATCTGGTGGAAAATTAGAGCATACTTTACATGTAAGTTAATTCAAAAGCTACTTGTCAAATACCTACAGTGTTGTTTTTTTTAAAAAAAAACTTAGGTTTAGTCAATATAACACCATAGAGTTGTAGAATTTTATCTAAATCACTAATCAACCTAAGTTAGAAAACCACTGAGTCAGTCAGTCAGCTACAACGTAGGACCAGGCACATATGTGCATCGGTCCAGGTTGCCATACCTCATCAGCACAACAAGATGAACACCGGATTCATAGCAGTGGTTAGGTCAAAGGTGGTAATATATAAAAGAAAGATTGCATATAGAGATATAGTACAAGAAAAAAGAATTGGTTCGTAGAAAAAAAGATATGAAGTGATTTTAATCTCTTAGTTTAAGGGAAGACAGAGAGTGTATACACCGACGCCATTGTGATCGATTCTGAGCCATGTCACCAAGAGTCTGCATCTACCAACACGGCTCAGACTAGAAGTTAGTGACTTCAAGCACTGATGACACGTTTTGGTTTGGCCGCTCTTAACTTTCATCCAACCATCTCCAACATTAGTCAGCATTGGGCGTCGTGGTAATCGGTGTTCAGGCATACGTAACACATGACCCAACCATCTCAGTCGATAAAGATTCACAAACTGATCAACTGATTTATCATCATTACCTAATACCCTGCGTTTAACCTCACTATTACTTACCCGGTGATCCCAGCAGACACCAGCAATATTTCTAAGGCATCTGTGGTCAAATATTAGTAGCTTACGAGTGTCTTCTACTCTTAATGGCCATGTTTCGCTGCCGTAAATTAAAACAGAACGGACTGCCGCGCAGTATACTCGTCCTTTTATTGATAGACGGGTATCTCGCCTTCGCCAAAGGTGACGTAAGTTGGCAAAAGCCAAACGAGCTTTTCGAATCCGTGCTGAGATTTCGTCCGATACCAACCCATTAGGGCTGATCAGACTTCCAAGATAAGTGAAGTTGTCGACGCGTTCGACTACTTCACTCCCTATCCTTAGTTCAGGTGTTAAAGGAGGCCAGTCCTGAAGCAACAACTTGCATTTAGAGGGAGAGAAGCGCATTCTAAACATTCTGGCATTGTTGCTTAGTGCTACCAGAAGACTCTGCATTTTGTCAGCGTCTTCACCAAACAGGATTATGTCGTCTGCGTATTCTAAGTCGATAAGTGGACCTCCTGGATGGAGATCAATACCCGAGAACTCATTAGACAAAAACGTTATTTCCATCAATAGATCTATGATGAAGTTAAACAAAAATGGAGAAAGTGGACAGCCTTGACGGACACCACTTGAGGTTGCAAAAGCATATGACAGTTCGCCATAAGCTCTGACTCGACTAGTAGTGTTGGAGTAAAGAGCCTTCACAAGGTTTACGTACTTCTGGGGTACGCCTTTCAATGACATACACTGCCACAGAATCTCGCGGTCTACAGAGTCAAATGCTGCTTTTAAGTCGAGAAAGACCACCATTGTCGGACGCCGATAAGTATGCCTGTGTTCTAGAATCTGACGAATGGTGAATATGTGGTCGATGCAGTCACGACCAGGTCTAAAGCCAGCTTGGTTCTCTCGTGTTTGCAGTTCACGAGTCTTAGGCGTCTGATAATTATCGAGGCTAGTATTTTAGATGCGATATTAGTTAAACTAATCCTTCTATGGTAGTCACAGGATGATTTTGACCCTTTCTTATATATTGGGACGATAAGTGATTGTGACCAGTTAGATGGAATAACGTGTAACTCCCAGATCTAAGCTAAAATATTAGTCAACCTAATCGCTGAAATTGGACCACCATCCTTAAACACCTCTGGGGCCAGTCCATCTGGACCAGCTGCCCTTCCTCGTTTCAGACCAACTATAGCCTTTTGAACTTCAGCGAGAGTTGGGGGACCTACATCAATGTTCCATTCACGCTGTCTGGGAATGGAGGGTAGTTGTAGAGTCGCTGAAGGCCAGTTGAACTGTTCTCTGAAATGTTCCGCCCATCGTTCTAAACGTCTGGACTGGGAGCAGATGAGAGTATCGTCTTTTTCCGATATAATCTCACTTACACTTGACTTATTGATCCCAGTTTCTTTTATTAGTCTGTAAAGCTGTCTTGTGTTCCCTATAGTCGCCGCCTTTTCCATCTCTTTTGCTTTTGTTGCCCACCACTGCTCACGGTCGTTTCTTAGACTTTTTCTTAACCTAGATCTGATTTGTTGTCGCTCTTCATCATGTTCGGAACCTGATGGGACGAGTTTGCGAGAATCCATCGGTGTGATAGACTTTGAAGAAATCCACTGGTTTTTTGAAACTCTGTGGTTTAAGTCACTAACAGATTTCACTGCTGTTTCCACAGCTGCTTGTATATCTTTCCAAGCAACATCTGGGTCAGCCTCGTCTTCAGAACTACCTAATTGTGAACTCAGTTGTTCTTGGAACCTATTTTTGGTTTTCTCGTTACTCAACTCAGTTCTAATGGGTCTTTTTAATGTGGCTTTTTGCGTCCAGTGAGGCGCAAGCAGATGCGTGCCCGTAACAGGGCATGGTCGGAGTCCAAGCAGGTACTCCAGAATGAGCAACAATCTTCTACCGACCCTCTCCAACGATGACTGATGGCAATATAGTCTATTTGAGTCCATCGTTGGTTTGGTGTAGGGGGTCGCCATGTTAGACGATGTCTCTCCTTATGTTTAAAATTTGTGTTTGCTAAAAACAAGCGATTGTCTGAGCACAGTGACAGCAGACGGTCACCATTATCTGTTCGCTGTGCCGGAATACTAAAATATCCACCTAAATGCCTTTCTGTTTGGTTTAAGCTACCTATCTGAGCATTAAAGACACCCCCTATGAGTACTATGTCTGAGCGTTTAGCTTTCTGAAGAAGTTCAGAAAGCTTTCTGTAAAATTCATCTTTCACATCATCTGAGCTGCTGTCAGTGGGAGCGTAGGCAGAAACGACGAAAAGGCAACGACGTGTGTCCCTATCCTTCCGAGTTCTTACGAAGCCGTTTAGCCGGACAGCACATAGACGACTGTTGACGGGGATGCACTCTAGCAGTGCTTGTTCCGCCCTCGTGCTTTGTGCTATGCCTACACCTGCCAGTCCACGAGAACTGGCCATCGGGTCACCAGATACACGTAGGGTGTATCTCGTTGGCTCTCCGTTTTGCCGAGGTGAGGTCAAGTGAATGACCACACTGGAATCCTGTATGCGTGTTTCGGAGACACAGCATACATCAATGGAAAGAGCCTCTAGGGTTTTTGTCAAAGAAAAGCACTGAGAGAGACAAGAAGCGTTGAACAGCTATTTCGTCCTAGCATAGGACTCACCCGCATCCATGAATCAAACTAAGAACTTTCGGTCTCGTGAATAAACGCTTAACATGTAAACCACTGAATTGGGATCCAATGGTGTACAAGTATAACTTTAATCAATTCACGATACTGTGCAACCATCTTCCATTGTCTTCGGTGGGTACCTTCCTCATATACAACAAAGCTGAACTCCACGGGTCATAGCTTTTCATTAGAACTTCCGGGAATTTCCTCTCGAAACTAAACAATATGTTAGTATAGAATCGTGGTGATTGTTCATAGTCGCACCTATATATAATACGATATATTTACAATTATTTATTTTCTTTATACTTTTAGGTTCATGATAAAAGTATTATTGGATGTGCTCATCATCCACATCAGAATTTATTAGCAACATATGCAGAAGATGGTTTATTAAAACTTTGGAAACCTTAATTTATCGTTTAAAAGAGTGTTTTCTCTTGTACAAATTTTTTTTTTAGTTTTTTCAAACAAAAATATAAAAAAACTTACTTCACACACTACCATTTGTCCATCTTATGATATTTTCACTACCAACATAAATACTTAGTCCTTTGGTTCAGTTATTATTAGATCAATGCATCATAAGCGAGCATTCTAAATTCATGCAGAGATTTCGTCAAACACCAACTCATTCGAACTGATCAGACTTCCAAGATAAGCGTTGTCAAAGCGTTTGATTACATTACTCCCTATCCTTAGTTCAGGTGTTAAAGGAGGCCAGTCCTGAAGCAACAACTTGCGGATATAGGGATGAAAACACATCTCAAAAATTCTGGCATTGTTTCTCAGTCCTATCAAAAGACTCTGAATTTTATCAGCGTCTTCACCAAACGAGACTGTCATCTGTGTATTCTAAGTCGATAAGTGAACCTCCTGGAAGGAGATCAACGCCCGAAAATTCAGTCGACAAAAACGTTATTTCCATCAGTAGGTCCATGATGAAGTTAAACAAAAATGGAGATGGTGGACAGCCTTGTCGGACACCACATGAGGTCACAAAATCAAATGACAGTTCGCGAATATGTGGTCGATACAGTCACGGTCAGGTCTGAAGTTATCCTGATTTTCTCGTGTTTGCAGTTCACGAATCTTAGTTAGGCAGGCGCCCGATAATTATTGAGGCTAGTATTTTAGATGTTATGTTAGCCAAACTAACCCGTTGTCTATGGTTATCACAGAATGATTTGGATTATTTCTTATATATTGTGACAATCAATAACTGCGACCAGTCAGATGGGATAACATCCAGTTTGCAGATTTTAGCCAAAATATTAGTCGATGTAATCGCTGAAACTAGACCACTAACCTTAAAGACCTCCGGAATGAATCCATCTTGACCAACTGCTCTTCCTCGTTCTAGATTAAATATGGATTTCCGAACTGCATATAGGGTCGGGGAGACCTACTTAAATGATTCATTCAGGCTATCTGGGAATGGTGAGTTGTTGTAGAGTAGCTGAAGGCCAGTTGAACTGCTCCTTAAATTGTTTTGCTCATCGTTCTAAACGTCTGGAATGAGAGCAGAGAATTGTGTCATCTTTTTACGAGATCATCTCACTTACACTTCACTTATTAATTCCAGTTTCTCTTGTAAGTCTGTAGAGCTGTCTCGTGTTACCTACAGTCGCTTCTTTTTCCACCTCTTTAGCTTTCGTTGCCTACCACTGCTCACGGAGCCTGATGGGATGTGTTTACGCGAATCTATCAGTGCAACAGACTTAGCAGAAGTCATCTGGTTCTTAGTCACTCTTTGGTTCAAATCACAAGTAGATGTCGTTGCTGTTTCCACAGCTGTTTGTATATCTTTGCAAGCAACATCTGGGTCAGCCTCGTTTTCAGAACTACCTAAGTGTGACCTCAGTTGATTTAAAGTGAGCTATTTATAGGTTTAAGATTCTTGCGAGCATGTTACTCTTGAAGTCTATGTCTGTACGTCTCATCTTTATCATTTAAAGAATTAATCATCTCACGAGGTTTGTACTTCATGCTTTTAATTCAACTTAAAAGGAATGTGTCCGCTAAGACAAAAATAAATGTTGGTTAAACGAAGGGCTCCCAAAGACAACTGATGATTATTTGGGAAACTAAATATTTGCGATTGTGCACATTTGAGGGAAAATTCACTGGAACAAACTGTCACATTTTTGTTTACAAATTTTGATACATGCTTATTTTTAGTCGATTTCCATGGAACATTAGATATGTAATTAATCTCCATTTCGATAAACGGGAACTCAACCTCGTAAACATTTCAAGTGGGTTTTCTATGTTCTGATATTCTTGACAGTTCATCGGGTTTTCCTAACAGCTCCTCTGTATCTGAAATGTTTAATCCATATCATTAGTAAATTCGATTATTAGGGAAGAGTTTTGCAAAATGTATTCCAAACCACCTAATGTACAAAACAAATAGTTCATTCAGATGGGATATTTGTAGACTGTATTTGACATTCAAGTATCATCATACATTTGTCATGTTCACATACATTCTTTATTCACAATACCATCTCGGAAATATAGCGCTAGAACTCATGGACATCTTACTACTCATTATTAATTAATTACGAACCTATACCATAGTTCTCTTTCACACATAGTGTGGCTACACTTATATTATAACCTTAGGTTACAAAACCTAAAGTAATTCGCAGCTGATGTTTAGAGTGTATTTAATCCATCACGTCCCAGGGAATGAAATTTACATGACAAAACTGCTTATGATCTTGTTACAATTGTGCTAACGAATGACTATTACTATAGCAAAAGAATGGACTGGGTTGATTTACACAATTGTATTGATCAATGTGAACACAACTTGAAAAGCCTTTTCTATGAAAAACAGTGATACCATAAATAAGCAATAACAAATGCAATTTTCAATTCATAATAATGGAATTTATTAATCTTTTTTATTTGTACATTCATGGATTTCTGGACCAATAATCGATTCCAATTTAGATTTAACGAGTACCATAATACATTTATGCACTTCTTCGATAGTTTTATCTGTTGCTTGAATGAAATGCCAAAGTCCAACTGAATCATTTTCATCATTATTATCTTTATTATCTAATTCAACATCTTTGGAAATCCGGACATAATTCTCCAGAACACGCTTTTGAAAATCATCATTCTCATACCGCTCATTTCCATAACCATTCCTAGAACTTAATTCGTCTAGATTTCCTGGTGTTAAACATATCACTAAGTCAGGTTCTACAAGACCTTTTTCCATTTCCCAACACCATTCCCAGTTTGGAGTCGGTGGAGATTTAGCAGCTGTATAAGCGATCCCAGAATATATATATCTGTCTGCTACAACAGGTATTCCATTAGAAATGGCCTTCCGGATTTCAGACTGCCTTTCCCATCTAAAAAGATCGGAATCGCATGATATATATATATATATATATTGGCTGGAATCATAATAGATCACATTGACGATGGCCTTAGACTAAGTAATATGAAATACACAGCCTATGGTGAAAAGTATAAATCATGTAGTAATCGTATACGAATTTCGTGGTTGTGAACCATCTAATTTACTAAAATATTCGATCAGCTATCGAATTAAATGAAGCACAGGGAAAATGCTGACTTTCAACAAAAAAATAGGGAAGGCGCCTAATGAAAACAGTTATGTGGTTCCATGCAAGTAAGCAACTCACCCCAAAAGTAATGGAATACCACTGACATACTGCTACAATAGAATACATAAAGAGAGTAGTCAATTTAATTTTAAACTTTTAATTCTAGCGTAATTTGGCTCATACTTTTATCAAACGTATCATGAACACTACAAACATATTCAAGTGAGTTTAGAAAATTTAAAAGCAAGGACTAGACTACTACTTGAGATTTGTCCAATGAGGATTTTTTTATAGATTTGTATTAGTTTACAACCTAAGAATGCATAGCATTATCTAATTAGCAGGAATAAAACTTGATAACTAGGGCTCAATTGGTATTGCAATACCAGTTTGTCCTTTCCTTTATAACCACTATGATAGGTTCGAAAAAATCTCTCATGTACTGAGTTATTGACGAATATTTCTCACTGAAATTGTAATTATTGGTTAAAAACCCACAGTATATAGTACTAAATTACGATCGGCTGCGCTTAATACTGAAGAAAGGTTGCACGCAACATGCTGTCATATCATACAAGCTGATTTAACATCTAGCTACTGTATTTTCAGTGTTTGTTGCAAGTTTGGTTTGTTTAATACTGTTACATATTCAACAACCGTAGTTAGGGTCGTACTCTTTTAATTAATCCATGATTACGCACATACGTATCTACTGTCAGGAATACATGAATAATCGAGTAATAATCAGTGGTAATTAGTTCAGGTACATAAGCATCAATAGAATTAGTAATCATCATTAAAAAACAAACTCACCTATTTGCAGTGAACAATAAGTGTAATGCATGTTTATTAATATCACCATTCCCACTTAAATACGAATCTAGTTGACGTCCCAGAGGAGTATCACGATCCGGGAATTTGACAGACAGAGTCTCTTTATGTGTGATTTCCGACAAAGCTTTAGCTAGAAGTAATGCTTGTGTTGTTTTTCCCACACGATCTGCTCCTTCGAGAACAACAAAAATCCCATGAGACATATGTCTAGCCATCCTTCTGAAAGTGATAAGATATTTTTTATCATCAATGCCGATAAGAATATTAAGATTTTTAAAACCTATTCCAAAGTTTTGATGAACGGCTTTTTCCCCGTAAGTGTGCATTTTCATGTAATCTTCCATAGCAGAAAGATGATAGCACGGGTTGTGATTACTTGAGAACGACGCTTTTAATACACCGTTACATTTTTTAAAAATCCCATGTAATCATCTTTTGGCATTAACAATAATGTTAATATATTAGCAGACACCGATCAACTCAACTGTTTTAAGTAGGCACTTCAGCATTCACAAGGAACAAGAAAAAATCGACTACTTTGATAAATCTAGGCATTGATAAAACCTCATTTTTCTATGTGTGACGACATTCAGCAATCTCAAAGAAACTATTTGTGTAATTTAATGGGTTATTTTAATGAAAGCTTCGATAAGTAGAATTTTGTAGGTTTCGATTACTAGAATATGGGAACAACCCCTTCAATGTCCTAGCACCAGTAAAGACCTGAGACAAAATAGCCTGTCTTGTTGTGAGAAGACTGTCTAAAAGTTATTGCTTGAGACATTCTGATACGTATCTGAATAACATGAAGTGCTGAGAACTTACGAAAAAAGCCTATCCAAAGTACCTACGACATTATAAGGACAAGTGACAAACTGAGGAGCTTCAAACAGTTATGCGAAAGCTACCTATATTGTGGTATGACATACAAGGAAGTTAACTGATATATGAGACCTCTTGCGTATAACACAAGTGGAACGATCAAAAGCACTACATACAAAAGTTTCAAAAAATTAGGAAGCTTTATCATTTAGTTTGGTATCTAAATCCATGTCTATCAAAATAGGATAGAATTTGAGAATAATCCTAGCTTAGTTTCCTAGCTTTTACAAATCAGAAAACCTCAAACGCCTTACTTGGATGAAACGAAACTTTATGGCAAATAAGTAGACAACAAGAGGAACAGCACTATATGTTGTGAAATCTAGAACATTATCTAAAAGCCTAATCAGACTCAAGATGAGTCATTTTTCCCAACGCCCTTCAAATTTTAATGACTATTACATATAACGTAATAGTAGAGTACTCTACTACTGGTTTCATGATGATCTCAAAGCAAGTTAAATTCCTCTTCGCTATTTACAAGAGTAAGGTTAGAGCATATACTGATGACGAGCACTCACATCCTCGAACTCGACACGCCGAACGTGTAACTGACCTAATTTATGACACAGCAAAACATACTCAAGTTCCACCTAGTGAACCTAACAGTAAATTAATTTTTCAATTCTGTATGAAAAACATTTGACGTCTTGAATTTCATTTGAGTGCGTTTATCAATATATGCCAAAAATACCTTAGCCGCGCTATTTAAAAGAGGTGGTTTTAAACTCAAAACTGTTACGTTAACCTATTGTATCGCGAATCGGAATAATGGTCATATTTACATTCATGTAGTCATTGTATTTGACGTATTACGATATATCTTTTATTAAAAAACTGGACTAAGCTGTGAACTTCGCTCTAATTGTAATTTTTAATTGTCACGTCCGACTGTATTATGCCGGAAGTGCATTAGATGCTGGAATGATGTCCTAAGTCATAGTACGTTTAATAACGTTGTCGACTTCTTTCAAGTGGAACGTCGATAAATGTTACTGGAGGAATGTTTGTTGTGTTGTAAACTATGTTTTTATAAGTTAAATTATGCATTCAAGACAAGAAAAACTATCATTATCAGACCCCGATAAGTATGCATATGTTCTAGAATCTGACGAGTGGTGATTATGTGGTCGCTTCAGCCGCGACCAGGTCTGAAGTCATCTTGATTTTCTCGTGTTTGCAGTTCACGAATCTTAGTTAGGCAGGCGCCCGATAATTATTGAGGCTAGTATTTTAGATGTTATGTTAGCCAAACTAACCCGTTGTCTATGGTTATCACAGAATGATTTGGATTATTTCTTATATATTGTGACAATCAATAACTGCGACCAGTCAGATGGGATAACATCCAGTTTGCAGATTTTAGCCAAAATATTAGTCGATGTAATCGCTGAAACTAGACCACTAACCTTAAAGACCTCCGGAATGAATCCATCTTGACCAACTGCTCTTCCTCGTTCTAGATTAAATATGGATTTCCGAACTGCATATAGGGTCGGGGAGACCTACTTAAATGATTCATTCAGGCTATCTGGGAATGGTGAGTTGTTGTAGAGTAGCTGAAGGCCAGTTGAACTGCTCCTTAAATTGTTTTGCTCATCGTTCTAAACGTCTGGAATGAGAGCAGAGAATTGTGTCGTCTTTTTACGAGATCATCTCACTCACACTTCACTTATTAATTCCAGTTTCTCTTGTAAGTCTGTAGAGCTGTCTCGTGTTACCTACAGTCGCTTCTTTTTCCACCTCTTTAGCTTTCGTTGCCTACCACTGCTCACGGAGCCTGATGGGATGTGTTTACGCGAATCTATCAGTGCAACAGACTTAGCAGAAGTCATCTGGTTCTTAGTCACTCTTTGGTTCAAATCACAAGTAGATGTCGTTGCTGTTTCCACAGCTGTTTGTATATCTTTGCAAGCAACATCTGGGTCAGCCTCGTTATCAGAACTACCTAAGTAAGACCACAGTTATTTCTGGAACCTACTTAAAGTTTTCTCATTCTAATGGGTCTTGTTATTGTGACTTTTTTGAATCCGGTGAGGTCCAAGAATATGCCTGCTGGTATTTGAGCACGTCCGGAGTTCAAGCAGGTATTACAGAATGAGCGACAATCTCCTATCGACCATTCAAAACGATGACTGATAGCAATAATAATAATAATTTATTCTCAAATAACATTTTGTTACATAAGGCATACCAGTTTAGAGGCTAAATCAAGTTTTTACAAGAAATACAATTTGGTCTATTTGAGTCCACCGTTGGTTTAGTGCAGGAGGTCGATATATGATACAATGTCTCTCCTTATGCTTAATATTAGTGTTTGCCAAAAATAGACGATTATCTGAACTCGGTTGCAGCAGAACTTCACCATTACCTGTTCGCTGATCTTGAATACCAAATTACCCATCTAAATGTCTTTCTGTTTGGTTTAATCTGCCTACCTGGGCATCAGAGTCACCAGTCAACGAGAACTAGCCATCAAGTTGCCAGGTGTATCTGGTCAGCCTTCTGTTTAGGCTGGAACATACTTGACGTACGCGTCTCCCCAAGGTCGTGGTTTACAGCAAACGCTGTACGAGTCTACTTTATAACAACTATGAACTTAATAAGCTGGGAAGCATAATGTGCGCCAACAAATGTTGTAATTTGTAGATAATGCGTGTAAAAATGGCGTGTACGTGCTCATGCAGAAATATATTATTATTACTAGGATCCTGTATGTGTTTTTCGGAGGTACAGCACACATCAATTATACGAGATTCCAGGGTCTTCGCCAAGGAGGCCTGTTGGCCAGCATGATACATGGTGAGTAGGTTGAAGACTCCAATGTATAGTTTGGAGGGAAGTTTCAGTAGACCTGAAACAGCGTTTAGCGTACTAGAATCCTTGGCCATTGTGACACTTGAGGAGGAAGTCAAAAGAGGAAGTTTATAGTTGAACGTCGACATAGGAGGAGTAACAGGAATCGAAAGGGGAAACTGGTCACGGATTCAATGACCTTACTTGAGTTAGAGGCAAGAGAGAGGTAATCACTTCTTGGCTGCACACGATGTAAAAGGGTCCTTCTAGTGATACCTGAAAATGAGAGAGGGTTATAGGTGGTTTTCCGAAATACCAGAAGCTTAATGAAGGCGTAGGACGAATTCAAAAGTTCCTTACACATGTTTTCGCTGGTATATCACGAGGATGCTGAAAGAGAAAGGGAAAAAGGGAAGGGCGAGAAGCAGGACAGACCTTGTCAGTGGCTGGTAAGGTGTAGAGAGTTCAGGTGGAGTTATTAGGGAGTAATTACTCGAACATATTTCTTGATATAGAGTATATTTTTATGCATGTATATTTCAAAAGGTTAAAGAGTACAAGCCGAAAGTATGGATAAAGGACTGTATAAATAAAAGACCTTCAAGAGAGAAGAAAGTCTAAGTGTATGCATATGTTTAAAATGTTATAAGGAAAATATAGTGTTCGGATACACAGGCGGCTTTCTTCATGCCAATTATTATAACTTTTTATTCACTTTGGCTTTTGTACAGTCATGAGTGAGCTCCATTAAGCGTAATGGTCCGTTCTGTAATAGGATTTCTCAGTATGACGTGAAACCAGTTCAAGTTTACGAACATGAATCGAAGAGGTATGAAGCATAGAGAACTATCATCAATGCCATTAGTTAGTTACATCCCACCACACTGTAGCAGGCTATAATTTAACAAAACGTTCTGCTCTACAGACGTGGTTGTCTTCCCGAAATCACTCTCGCCGCCCTCACTCCTTTTTTAATGTTAAACACTCTGACCCCTGTGGTATGTTTTAATATATTGCTATAATCTAAGGTTGTGTTGCTCACGCTGATGAAATATTCTGTCTCTGCTTATCACATGTTAAAAGCGAATTAGACAGCTGAAGCTAAGTATTGTAAGTTGGATATTCATTTAGTATACCACTCTGACATTACGTTAACTGATGGCACGGATTTCACGATACTGGTCAGATTATATATACTTAAAATGGTAAGGTATATAACTCATCAAAGAATATTAAAAAGGAGGGTTGGGTCTGCTAAAGCCATGAGTAAAACGATAGATAGATGAGGTACCAAAACCGATCACTCTTAGACCTCCTCGTCGAACGACCGTTTCACTCTAGAATGGTACTCCCCAGCAGTACACATCCATACAGGACACAAATACGGAAACTTCGGTCTCCGAACGTTTAACACTAAGGCGTTCGAGCGCGAGATCAAAGGACCTGGGTTCACGTACCACATGCACGATCGTACATAGACACTATTGAGGAGTCTCATACCGGGTGTATAACGGCGATCAGGACCTTCAAGTTTTCGATGACAGTCCGACACCTCTCGGTCTGTGATCTCAATTCGAATTCAACAATCCCTATAAACTTATACTGAGACAAAATACCTTTTAAATGTCCATGAATTCTTGGTAAAATTTTCAAACTTCTATAGCGTCAACCAGAAGGAACTCACGATAATTCAAAACTGTATAAGTTTCTTATAACTGATCATAGTGGGGCAGCATCCATAGGTTCAGTGAGTTATCTGTCTACTCGAAACAGAAACTAAATACGAACCCTGGAACTTAGGGAAAAGTAATGCAATATTGAGCACCAAAGGAAGTCGGAATCTAGATTTGAGGGGTAGAAAACAGTGGTATAACTGACAATGGATGGCGATAAAAAGAAAACCATAAATTTTT
Organism: Schistosoma haematobium; assembly: GCF_000699445.3. NCBI lineage: Eukaryota > Metazoa > Platyhelminthes > Trematoda > Strigeidida > Schistosomatidae > Schistosoma > Schistosoma haematobium. The sequence continues at coordinate 44,945,608 of NC_067197.1, read as the reverse complement.
ACATTTGACTATGCAAATGTGTATGACAGTGGAGGATCGATCTTTTCATGATCGGTCAGGATATTAGGCGGTGCATAAAAAGCTCCTCAGAGCTAGGCGGAAGTTGTACGAATAATTGACGAAACCGTTTAGGGTCTATAAACACAGCTACTGGTCTTTTGATCCGGGGGATAGTGTCTGGTACGGATATATATTTTAATTTATGGGTATTGTAAAATTTTAACAGCTTAAATCACGAACTGATCCTAGGTAGGCCACAAATAGAAAACCTAAAGGAAACTGGAGGCTTTTTGTCACTGTGCGATATGTTTTCTGTAGTCCGAATGACAATTTGTGACTACCGGGGTTCGACCTTCTCATGTGTGAGACAGTCATCCAATTCAGGCAATGTATATCGTGAATCGGTTGAAGTTAAGCGTTAAAACTTGAGTGACGCCATAGTAGTCCAGAAGTCAAGCTTTTCCATGAGAGACCTAAAGTTCAATATGTGATTCCCTACTATAGGTTCAAGATCTGAACTGATGAGAAGTCCTAAACTAGACCTATACGGCCAATCGGTCCTTCCAGTTTTTTAGTGATGGCCTAGCTGAGGTCAGTTCACAATTGAAACTGCAAACAGAATAATGCAATATTTTTAGCACTCCATCTGGATGATGTTTGCTTGTAAGACGTGACTTATCTAGAGCTTGACAAAACGAATCGTCGCTTTCGGAAAATGTTTACATCACACGAGCAGAACCCTATAACTCAGAGATTATAGAAACACGATTACACTGAAGGAATGTATGTAAAATTATCATAGCCAAATAAAAACCGTGTCTTTTGAACAATCAGGTGACCCAACCAAATTTACCCTAAACAGCCCCGAAGAAGAAGCACGGTTATCCCTGGATAGGCCAGGATATTCAATGTTTTCTAAGACAAAAGAAGAAATATTTGATCGCTGTAAGTTTATAAATAAAATCAGGGAGGCTCAGAGAAAATATGAAGTGCAGTTGGCACAACCTGCAATAAAGAGTCTACTCTCGTACGAAAATTAGAGAACAAGGATGCAGCATTGAATTCTTAACCTAGCCAAGGAAGTGAATGGTTTTGAAATGGTAGAAGACTGTTTGGGGGCGTTTTCACTCAGGAATCTTTTCTAGACTAAGAACTAGATCTAAATACAAAGTCACTAAGCCTCCTGCCCACAGTGGAATTTGACCGAAACGATGTGTTTAATGCTCTTAGCACTTTAGACAAAGAGAGGCCAATAGGATAAGATAAAATGCACCCCAAAACCCCGAGACGTTACACAATATATTCTAGCCTTACTAAGTGCCATATTCAATATGTCACTTAACCAAGGTATGTTAACTGGGGAGTGGAAGGGCGCAATCATTACTATAGTGCATGAAAAGGGACCAAGACCACTTCCATCGAACAACAGACCTGCCGGCCTTACCAGTGTCGTAGTTAAAATACTTCAAAGAATAGTCGAAAATACCATAATGACAGTTGTGGAAACCAACAACTTGTTAAACGGCAAACGACTTGGTTTCAGAAAAGGTTCATCATGCACGACGAACCTCATAGAAGGGGTGAAATAGATGAAAACTCCAGACCACGGAAAATCAGTGTATGTTGTCTACATAGACTTTAGCAAAGTATTTGACAAGGCGCCAACAAATGGACTGCTGCAATTAGACTGCTATTGAAGTTAGAATATCTTGATATTGCCGGACCTCTTTTAAAATGGCTTAAGGATTTTCTAGTAGGTCGTAGACAGAAAGAAAGATTGGATTTGGAGTGGTCCATCTGGAGACCAGTACTTAGTGGAGTACTTCAAGGTTCTGTTCTAGGTCCCATGCTTTTTATACTATACGTAAATGATATCTCAAATCTAGTAGAGTTCCCGATGTTATTAGACGCTGACGATGTAAAAACCTGGCAAGAAATAACGGAAGACACAGATGCCTGCGCACTTCAGGTAGACTTAAATATTGTGATTAACTGGTCGAGATAGTAGCTGATGCCTTTCAACGCAGCAAAGTGTGTCTATATGCACTTTGGGGATACAAAGATACAGCATAGAGGAAGTGCCTTCATCCGTGATCCGGTCTCACAAAGATTTTGGAGTGACAGTGTGTTGTGATATTGAGTCCACGGCCCACTGCCGAAAGGTTGTAGCCAAGGAGTTGAGAACCATACAAACTTTAAGATATACATCCATTAAGTTAGATATTATCATGTTCACTAGAGTATACACAACTTTAGTGAGAACTAAGCTTGAAAACTAAGTTCAAGCTGCGAGCCCCTTTTTAAAAGGAAACTTGGATATTCCGAAATAATATAGACGACAGCTACCCGTGCAATTCCAGAACTCCGGGGTCTGCCACATAATGAGCGGCTCGAAAAGCTAGACCTCTTTACTCTGTTTTATTGCAGATTAAGAAGTGGTCCAATTTTCATGTATAGAATACTAAGAAACGATTTCGGGCCTAAAACTTTCTCTCCTTTTCTTCCTACTAGGTCGTGACATCTCAGAGGACGTAGCAGGCGAGTAGAAAAGCCTGTGGTATATAGGTTTTCATACCGAGTCATCAATTCTTGGAACCTGTTACCTGAAGCATTGGTGCCAATAACTTTAACTGACTCATTCAAGCGAAGACTGAACACGCATAGAAACATATTGGAAAACGAATGACATAGGCCGTAGGATTTCTGTCCCTATCTCACAAATTTGAATCTTGATTAGAGGTGTTTAGGGCCCAATATAAACATCTAATTAGTATTTTGTATTCACGAGCGTGTGTAGGAAGCCATATGGAATCAGGTTATTTGCTGAGGAGAGCATCTCTATAGATTTCCGCTCTCATATTTTTAGATGTAAACATAAAAAAGCCTTTCTTAGTGACTTGACCACACAGAGAGGGTTCATATATGTCCACTTGAAATTGTAGGTCAGTGACATGGGAAGACAACCGTCTCTCCGTTATCAAAACAAGTGGAGATTTGTTTAAAAGTAACAGTTTAAGTGGGTGAGCCATCTTATATTGTGCAGATTGAGCATTGGTCATAATCAGTGTCATGTACGGTGAGTGTTTGCCATGGGAAAAAGTGGAGTAAGTAAGAGTATCAACTACATATTCTTGTTCGTTTGAGTTGTTGTCAACATTGCTGGTTAAAGAAAAGTAGTTCAGGGGAAGTTTGGAGTGAAAATAGAAACAGAGCGAATTGAATGGATAAGTACTGTTCGGGGGAGTGGTCAGGAGTTTCAGTCAAGGAGCTTTCAAGGCTAGGAATGGTTGTCGTTGAAGAGGAGTGTGTCCCTTTACCGGGTTGGAGCATGTGGAGGATGGTCTTAAAAAGAGAGATTATCACCCTCAATCGTTGGAGGTGCCACTGCAACACTGTTGAGCGAGGAGGGGCTAAAAGGATAAGGTAGTTTATATGTCGATATGGAGGGAGTCCGCATAGTTGTGTGGGATTTCCTGACTCGGATAGTGTCTAGAACTATTGGGTGGTTGCCAAAGTAGGCCAATGCTGTGATATTCTTGTGTGCTTTGGGCCATTTACCCTTGTAATGTGTAGTTAAAGAAAGTTGCATGTTTCGGGTTAGGAGTGCGGAGTCGCCTGGTATTATTTCCAAGAGAACTGTTTGTGTTGTGTGCGTTTATGTTCTGATTCTTATCACTTTTAAGGTTCACACCGAAGAAACTTCAAGTGTCATGAGTATGTGTGGTACCAGACAGTCGTAGCCTGACGTTAGGATGGATGGGTACTGTCAGTCCACCATGTGCGTTTAAGGGTCTTCTACTGCCGCAAGCAGATTAATTTCGTGTGCTGAGGGCACTGGGGTGCCTGTGGGTTTCCTCAGAGGGCCTAGCATTGTTTCGTAATTCGGTCACTGAACGGTTAAATCTTCTAGAACAACTTTCAGGATAGTTAATTCAAGAACTTTTTGATTTCTTATCTGAGCCGCTAGGACAGTACTGAAGCACTAAAGGTGTATAACTGGATTGAGATCCGGAGTTGGGCGTTTGAGTTTAGGATGAGTAATTGCAGTTGTTTCGTGTGCGGTCTTGATCTTAGAACTAGCAGATGCACGCGACGTGCCATAGTTTTCAGGAGGGCAAGGGAATGGGACTTTAGGGTTTGAGCAGTGGCCAAATTTGTGGCTGTCGCTAGCGCGTATACTGGGTTGATTGGTCTGCAGTTCATTGGTAATTCAATTTTGGATGGTAGTCCTGTCATGGATGATTTTTTTAAATATCGAGATACGCCTAAGTAGTGAGTGACCATTGATTAGATGACTAGCCTCTGTTATACTATCGAACTGAGATGAATAGGAGAGGAAACTTTAGTCTGTGCTTTACATAATCTTCGTGATACAGACCAAGATCGCAGCAATTCACGAACTTTAAGTTCTCACTATCAGGCATATTATATAAAATGACATTTTGCATGCAATTAAGTGACTTTGAAAATATAACCAGTGAACAGGCTGCCTGGTAATATGACAGCGACCAACTCCAGAATCCTTACTGTCCAAGGAGACGGCACTAGATTATAAATATTTTATTGCTAAAGTGTCTTGAAATATAGGTGTGAAAAACCTAGGCAATGACAATAAATCTATGTAAAATGAGGTCAGTTTTATAGTAAGATTATGAGATAATATATGATATGTCAATTGAAAAAGCTAACGTCTGTGTCCATAAGTTTCGGATTAATTCGAAAATTTAGGATGAGAAAAAAGTTGAATTCAAATCAATGTGCCCAATCGAATAGCCAGACGGAATACAAACCGAAATGACTTTTTAGTCGCCGACTATAATAATCCCAACCAGTTAGTTAAAGACCTCGTAATTTGGTGGAAGATAGCAAGATTCAAATGGTTCAAATGGTTGTGGACGGAATAGAAGAAGCTTTCGCTTAACAGGCTTCCGTGTCTAGTAGCAGGGGATTACCGAACCCTCCAGGCAGGAACCTAGGTATGTTAACAATAAAAGAGGAAAAGAAATTATTAATCATAGTGCGATACTATCCTTAGTCCTTAAGAATAGATCAAGTTACCTCTTAGAGGACTCCTGGGAAGTCCCTTGGACTAGCTCGGCCTGCAGCGAATTCCAACATTTGACAACTCTTAAGGGGTAGAAGTTCTGTCTACATTCTGTTCTGCCATGTTGTGTCTCCAGTTTTTGGGTGTTACCTCTTAGGTTAGTGTTGGAACTAAGCTTAAATAGGTGTTTGAGAGGATGTCCAGAAGTGTTAAGGATACTATAAGCCATCAGAAGGTCACCTCTAAGACGTCTATACTCTAATGGGTAAAGGTTAAGTGAATGGAGGCGCTCTCCGTAAGGTTTAAATTTGAGTCCTCGAACTGATTTCATGGCTCGACGTTGGATACGCTCCAGAGTGTCCTTATCCTTTTGGAGTGAGGTGGGAAATACTATGTTTCTGTACTCTAAATGGGGACGGATAAAACTATTGAAGATTACATGGAAAGTTTTTCCATCAAACTGGCCAAAAATGCGCTTCAATGTTACCAGTGCAAGGTTTGCTCGGAAGGCATTTTTGTCACAGTTAGCGTAAGACCTTAAATTATAGGGCACCAGGACTCGTGAGATTAATAGTACCTATATTTGTCAAAAATATCTAATATGGTGTTTATTTGCAGAAAGACAGTGACATGACGATTTTGACAGAGTACTGAAAACCAAGACCAAAACAAAAAAAAACACTGAATGAGATTGGTAGCGTAGTTTCGGATGTTGCGCTACTATAGTGCTACAGAGGAGTAGCCGAATCTTATTTACTTGGATCTAGTCCACACAACTATCAAACGCAAGTAATTAAGCTTTTATAGTTCGAAATGTTTCCTCATGAAAGATAAATGGTTCTCACTTACTGGTGTCTTTGATAGACAATCTATAATCTTCATTCTTCTGTAGTATGTACTACTACCGAGTATACTTGGTGCGAGAAACAAAACCTCAGAATTAAACGATTTGGTCTCGACATTTGAAATTTCTTAGAATGTCTTCTCAGTCGATCAATTCTAGATAGAAGGAAAAGACATTATTACCGAAATCATCATTTAGTTTACAGTAATCTAGTTTAAATGCACCCCGTTACCTACAGTAAGATAAGAAAGTAGATTAAGACGTCTCGGTCTGCCCTCGTAAGGACGTCCAGAGGGACGTTTTATGATCTGTGTTCGTTGCCACTGAACTCGTTTAAGCGTATTCACTTCGTAATTAAAACAAGAACTCGCTGCTTGGATTCCATATTCTAAATGTGGCCTTACAAAATTCGGGCGTAACACCCTCAGTCATTTCGTCTAATTTGTGGAATGACTTGTAAACAGCCTGGAACATCCCGAAACCGTTAGCAGCGGCTGTCTCGTAGTGTTGAGGTCGTTGCTTATAATAACTCATAGGATTTTTATCACGAACTGACATCAGCTGTGATGCGAAAATGCTATTTAGCCATATTGATGAGTGGATTTTGCATAGAAATCCAAGACCCTGGATCTTAAATCTGTCTGGTTCGACCAAACATTATAGTCTGGCCACTCCTAAATCTTTGTAGTCTATTACTGTAGGTCACACAACTCCAGACATTGTGTAGTGATATAAATGGTCTCATTTATTTATTTGCATCACCGCACTTGTTAGAGTTAGCTTCTAATAAACATCTACACGTCTACTGAAACTTCGAATTTAAGTCACTCTGTAATATTTTATCTGACATGCTGTGTGTCTCCAAATCTTTGTCATCTGCAAAGAGTAGAACAAATGACTTTTTTACAGTTGGTAAGTTATTTACATAAAGCAAAAAATGATACGGGATTTTACCTTTAAGAATTCCACTCTTTACAAATTCTTACGTTGATAGAACCCCATTTACCCGTACCCTTAGTCTCCTATGATGTAAAAAGCCACTTATCCAGTTTACGACTACATAATGGATCTTAATAGTCTTGATTTTAATCAACGATCCCGATGAACGACATTTTCATGGCTTTATTTGGATCTAAAATACTACATCTACCGTATTACTATTACTACCTTTCGCTACAATTCAATCTTTTATTGCAACTAGATTTGACAAGCATGAAAGGTCTTTTCTGAGATAAAGTTGTTCCCTGGATAAATAATTATTCCCTTTCGCACAGATTAGGAAAGCCGTCTGAATAATCTTCCCCATAAGTTTGACGACAACACTGGTTATACTTACGGGTCGATAGTTATTGACTAAGTCTCTACTTCCCGCCTCATAGACCGCGTCTTTCCAGTTTCTTGGCAGTTCAAACTGCCCCAAAACCATATAAAACAGTGCGACCAGTGGTTCAGCAGTTACATCCACCAGGGCTTTCAGAATTCCAGGGTGAATGTCATACTCTTCTAAACCTTCAGCTTTTGCGACATCACTTCTCGCCAATATAGTCGGATTTTTTTGTACCAACAGTGGTGGGATTCCATCACTTCTGTGTTCTCTCTATATATGAAAGAAACCTTTTCGGACTATTTTCACAACTCTTAACCAATTGTTTTTCATCTGAATTTATGGCCTTACTTATCAACGGTTTGCGAGCGTTTTTAGTCTTACAATAAATGGATGCGTACTTTTCAGAGCCTGTAAAGATATACACACTCCAGTTCCATTTACAACGTCTAATAAGTTTCTTGACCTGTTTAGTTATCCATGGTAAATAGTTATTTGGCCATCGTGTTACCAAGTGTTGTATAGATAAGGACGTGACTAAGCTCAGTGTACCTTTCAATATTGACCATGCTTCTTCGATTGATGAGCTAGTATTTAATAACCAATCCGTTGTTACAGTGCTTTTCTAGATGGTCGATATATTTTTTCACACATTGGGGCGAGGTTTAACCTGATCATATAATATGTCATAAGCTTTAAAGATGAATCGCCTACAAATGCCCTGGTATGGCCGAGAGTGGGGAAAGTCCGCTCTCCCTCTCGAAATGCTCTCACATGGCCACGCGTATATAGCCTCTGCCAGGGAAGTCCTACTCACGGCCTTCTCGTGGCGGGGGTGTTGTTTACGAAAATGAGAGGACGAAAAGTGAATGTCCGGCGCTTTAACCGGATCCCAAACCAATGGTGCACATGGGCTCCAGTATCCTGCGGGGACAAATGGCGTATGAGTCAATCGTTGGTCATCGGCTACCATGGGGCTGCATCTCCTCACGATGCTCCACCGCCTTGTGGATCAGACCTTTAGGTCAAAGGCCCGGGGTGTAGCCTCCTAAGAAAATCACCTGCTTCGGTCTGGGCACCCGTACAGTATCACAGCCCACACATACACAAATATGGTGCGGCGCATATATATTTGGTGCACTCTTGTACCAATATTTATGTGTTCAAATAAATAAATTAATTAATTACACATGGATCGCAAAAACAGCGTGATCGCTATTTGTTAAAGGTGGGAGGATATTTTTATAGGCAATATCCTTAGTCGTATGATTAATTACTAAATCTAACAAAGATTCTTAGTTTGAACCGAAATATGTGGGTTCGAATACATGTTGTACCAAAGCATGCTCCGTTGCTGTCATCAGGAGCATGTTATTGAAAGTTTTCAAATCTTACGGTATACATCCCTGTCCAACAAGTATGGAGTGCAATAACATCCCCTAACGTCAGACGTCTGTTATTTTTACTCCGTAGTTAAATATGCTCTAAAATAAAGTCCTCAGCTGGGCAGATTAGCTACAGAAGATGACACAGAGTACAAATATACAACTTGCAAAAGTGAGTTCACAACTAATGACTCCACAAGTTCCACTATCATAAGATTCACAAACGAAGAAACTGATGTTTGTATTATTAGCTATGCATATAAGGACTCCACCCCCATTCCTTCATCTGTTTCTACTACTCCTTAGGTGGTTTTATTCCGATAACTCTGGAGTAACACCAAAGTCACGGATTAACCAAGTTGAGATCACAGCTACGATAAATGGCTTTAGTTCGTTCACTAACACTCCTAGTCCATGGAATTTATTTCCTAGACTATGATGATTTATATATTCAACTCATAAAGAGAACGATCTATTCATACAGGCCTTAGTAGCATTCACTTTCATGACCTGACTACTCGAAAACCCACTAAGCGGAGATTTTCTTCACCATGTTGTCCACACGTTTATATTTCAGCTAGTGCTGCCTTCGTTTTATTGTATCTTCTAGAGACTTATCAGATTTTACTCGAATTTTGGTGTTATCATGTCTTCAAGTACCAGTTAACAAAAGGTTTCCCTGTTCCTCCTCTAAATGCGATTTATATATATATATATATATATATATATATATATATAGCCAATTTCTGTGGTAATTAATATCACAAGCTGTTTTTATCCGCATCTCCGAGAATGTCTGCTTTTAATTTCTACAAAGTTAGTTTTCATGAGTGCTCGGGTTTTCAGAAATGATCAGCGTTTAAAGGAATTAACTTTAAAGGTTAGATAAATGTAAGTAGCTGGTACCCAAGATAGCACACTAATAGTCTTAGACAGATAGCCGCAATGTTCGGCTTGACTATTTATGGCGCTTGTTAGTAACAAGTTTTTCCATAGTGTTTACGCGTGTTATCAGTTTCCGTCCCACTAATGCCTTTATTATCAGTATAGGGGTTGTGGATATTATTAAGTTTTTGATTGAGATCATAAACTGACTGATGTTAGACACTAACACCAGAAAAATAGGTTTCTCATGTAATAAAATTCCATGTTTACATGTAAACTATTAAATATTAAAATAAACAAGTCAGTTAAAACATAAGAGAATGAAAGGTACGGATTTTGTAGGTTGATTAAGGTAAGAACTCGTTGTTTTAATGAGGTATAGCAATTTGGACCGATGCATATATGTGCCTGGTCCTACATTGTAGCTGACTTGCTGACTGAGTGATAAGCTTAAAATATTTCATTTGTAAGTAGTATAGATGTTTACTTATTAGATTAGATAATTTACTCAAGAACACATTTTTTTGTTTTCTGTTTAACTTTTCTTTCCTTTTTCTCTTTTTTTTATAGAACTAAAATTGTACTGATTCATATTACGCACAATTTGTTACTGTAATGGATATCGAAATTGAATCAGCTGAGTAATAATACTATTCCATTATAAATGATATAACTGGTTTTCTTTGTTTCTAGTGTGGTACGTCTAATAGAACAATATTTAAAAGAAAGTAATTTACTACGAACATTACGTACTGTACAGGTAAATAAAAAAAAACAAGACAATATTGTTATCAAATTCACTTGGTGTTGTTTTACTTGTATCTTCTGATTGTTATTTATGACTGCAACACCAAATGAATTTAAACTTCACCCCATTACACAAGCAGGTGGCTATCAGGACTCAATAGCTAAGTGAATAATGTGATGATGTTTGAAGCGAATAGTACTAGATTCAAGTCACTCCCGGAGTGAATATCAACTCTGGAATGTGCGGTTACATCCAGCTGACGAATGTCGAATAGGACGAAACGCGCTTTGTCCTACATTCCACTGCTAGCCACACTATCTATCTTTTCTGAAAATATTGTTATCAATTTTAATATATACTTTTCTTTTTTTTACAAGGAAGAAACAAGAGTATCATTGAATACTGTTGAATCTATAGAAAATTTTGTATCAGATATTATAAATGGTCATTGGGATATTGTATTACAAACTGTACAATATTTAAAATTACCCGAACAAAAATTAATGGATTTATATGAACAGGTAATATTTATTGTATAGTATTTTAACTAAATGAAAGATTATCATTGAATTAATAGAACTTCGTGATATTGGTGCAGCTAGATCAATACTTCGACAAACTGAACCAATGATTACTATGAAACGTACACAATCTGATCGTTATACTCATTTAGATAATCTTTTGAATCGATCATATTTTGATCCAAGAGAGGTAATTCAATTTATTTTGAAAATAATATATATATATATTGTTTTTCTCAAGGCTTATTTAGATGGTCAATCAAAAGAGAAACGTCGTCAAACATTGGCTAGTTCATTATCAGAAGAAGTGAGTGTTGTAGCTCCATCACGTTTATTGGCATTACTTAGCCAAGCGCTTAAATGGCAACAACATCAAGGATTATTACCACCTGGTACAGCAATTGATGTATTTCGTGGTAAAGCTGCAGTACGTGAACAAGAAGAAGAAAAACCACCTACTAAATTGTCTACTGTTATACGAGTAAGTTTATGTTATGCAGTATATGGAATGTGAATAATTTAACTTTACTAATCTTGACAACTCAGTTGATTCAAAGTTAACTTAAAATGAAGAAGCCATATGCATCTGTTTCTTTTCGTAATAAAATTTAAACATATGAGCCTATTTGTGTATGAACCTTGCTCTGATTATAAGGGTTAATGCTACTATTCGGTCGTCCAAACTCTAGTATATGGGACGGAGTTCAAACTTGGGACTTAGCGGCTGAAAGACGAACAACTTAACCACTGAGTCACTACTCCACATCTGTTTTATAACTGCTCATAAGTTTAAACTTGATCTGTGAATGTAAGGTTTATTTTATCAATTTAAGTGATTGAGAATATTTGTAGCTCATGATCAAGTTGTTTGTGTCCTATTCTGTGTGATGGGCAGTGAAAGCTTCACAACTAAACCATCCAGTATGCAAAAAAGAATATCAACATATTTCATCTGGATATATCCAATTGAACCTGAGACGTAATGTGGTGTATGCTACTTATATCTGTCGGTATAAATAGTATGTAACCAACAGTCAGAAGTTGAATGCCTGTCAAAAGAAGGTAAGGAAGATTAAATTGAAGAAAACAAAAATGGAAACATAAAGGAATTGAGAAACAGAAGAATCATAAGAGATGTAAAGGATAGTTGATAGAAGATTTGCAAATGAAGTATTTAATGTATAGTTTTCACAATTCGCATTAAACAATTAATTGGTCTTCGTTAACTACAGTAATACTGATGATCAAGCTTAGATGAGTGATTTGACTCTAATATAAATTATATTCTTTCTTGTACATACCCTATTTAGTTTCAAGAAACAGATTCTTAGATCTTCCAGTCATTATCCAGGTATAAATTTGATAGTCCATACTTCTCAAATTCGTTTATCCCTTCAATAAAAGATTATTTAGATTTTTGGAAGTAATCATAAACTTGTTAAATAACTCTCAATGAATCTTGTACAGATGCTTTTAAACACTATGATTCTTTCTTTGTTGCTGCCTGCTCTTGTGTCCTGTGATAGGCTTTTTTCCCCATTATCTTTGGTAATTTGTTATTATTGTATTGTAGGTAGTTCAAAAGTGTCATGTCGAATGTGCCAGATTTAGTCCAGATGGTCAATTCTTAGTGACTGGCTCAGTTGATGGCTTTATTGAAGTATGGAATTTTACAACTGGGAAGTTAAGAAAAGATCTAAAATATCAAGCTCAGGTAATTTGGATACTTTTTTAAAACCAATGTATGATATCAATAAATCGGTGAGGGGTTTTGTGAATATTATGGTAATTTTAATAGTTGGATCCATGAATACCGTTAGATACCGGCTAAGTGGTCTAGTGGTTAAGCGCTCGCGTGCGAGATTGATAAATCCTGGGTTTGAATCTCGCGGGGCGGGATCGTGGATCCACACTGTTGAGGAATCCCATACTAGGGCGAAACGGCCATCCAGTGCTTCCAGGTTTTCCATGGTGTTCTGGCTTCAATTGATTCATGGATTCGACTATTAAAATATCAATAAATGCCAGTTAAACTGCATTATTCTATTAATTTAAATCAGTGATTAGGGGAAAATGTACAGTTATGGATTCCCTAGTAGCATATGGTAGTGTAGTTGTTGAGTTGTGAAAATAAAATGTATTACTTTAGTTCAGTAAATGAGCTATTACTTTTTAACATAGCTCAAGATGTCATTAAATGGACTCTGTGATCCTCCTTGTGACTTCCTTTGTCTACCTCTAGCTTTCTTTCAATTGGCTTATATGACAAACAGTGATGTACGTTGATGTTAGGGAGCATGATAAACATAACATAACTATATAATATCAGAAGGGGTTTTGTGGATACTATATTAATTTTAATAGTTGAGATCATGAGTCAATTTGGAACTAGACCACCATGGAAATCCTGGAAGCACTGAACGGCCGTTTCGTCCTATTGTGTGACTCCCCAGCAGTGCACATCCAAGACCACGCCTCGCGAGATTCGAACCCAGGACCTTGCAGTGCTTCCAGGTTTTCCATGGTGGTCTAGCATCAATTGACTCATGATCTCAACTGTTAAAAATAACTATATAAGTCTATATAGATGCACAGCCTACGGATAAACTTATACCTAAACTCAGCATGATAATTTTATCATACACTTATTATGATTATTGGCTTTATTCAGTATTATATTTTTGGTACAATATAGAATTCTCAGTACAAAGTATTTCAATAAGTTTCTTTTTCTTATTTCTTGATCGACCCTTTCAATAAATCTTGAATGGTCGCCAGTTAGCTGCTAGCAGTTCAGAAATCAACATCTAAATAATCTATATTCTTTTCGATGTATATTGACGGCCATCATAATGTCTTTGATTGGGCTCTTTGATAACTTGTACAGTGAAAGGTTGTAAATTTTTCACAAACGTACTTGAGTAGGTTATACAATTAATTGACATAATGATGTGTTAAAACAAACATGAAAACTTGTTGACATATTTAGATGTCAAGAACAGGTAGCCCAGATGTTCTTGCAGGCCGCTTTGTTTAACGAGCATTGTTCTTAAGACACTGATGATCAAGTAGTTGCTATGCATGTAAATGTTGTTTCACAGTAATTTATGTTGCATTTTAATATTGTTATTACATAGTAATAAAGATTGTTATTTTTTAAGTTTTACTTATTTATTTAAACACATAAACATTAGTACAAGAAGGCACCAAGTAGATATGTGCCACACAAGTCACTTGATTTTTGTTTGGATTGTGATACTCCTCGGGTACCCAAATCAAAGCAGGTGGTTTCTTAGGGGGCCACACTCGAAGCCTTCGACCTAAAGGTTTGATCCAAAGGGCAATGAAATAAGGTTGGGAGATGTAGTTCCATGGTGTCCGGTGGCGCCATTTGTTTCTTCACGATCCTGGTGCCCATGTGCATCATTGCTTTGGAATGAGGGTTTTCCAACTCCTTTAGGTGGACCCTACGTGTCCATCAACCCGGTTTAGGCACTGGACCTAAACTATTAAATCATGATTTTAATTTTGTTATGGTCTTGATTATCCTATTGTTGATATTTTGATCTGTTCTGGTTGACATCGTGTACGAATTGTCTCGATTTAGTCATTTTCTTGCTAGTTTAGATGGGATATGGCCAGTACTGAAATCTAATGTAATTATTTCCTTTATTTTGTCCTTTTTTTGGCTTTGTTAAACTTCAGGATACATTTATGATGATGGAAGATAGTGTTCTATGTTTAACATTTAGTCGTGATTCTGAAATGTTAGCATCTGGAGCTAAAGATGGAACAATCAAAATTTGGCGTATTCAAAATGGTCAATGTTTGAAACGTTTAGAAAAAGCACATCATAAAGGTGTTACAGCTATACAATTCTCTAAAGATAATACGCACTTATTATCGGCCAGTCTAGATCATAGCATTCGGTAATTTGATTTTTTTCAGTACGGGGTTGTGGAGGCTATTAAGTTTTTGATTGAGATCATAAACCGATTGATGTTAGACCACCACAGAAAAATTGGACGCACTGAACGGCCGTTTCGTCCTATTGCAGGACTCCTCAGCAGTGCGCATCCACGATCCAGCTCGCGGGATTCGGACCTAGGCCTTCGGTCTCGCATGCGAACGCTTAACCTCTAGACCACGGAGATGTCATGCGACGGTTTTAATTTCTAACTCAACCAATCCACGAAATTGATTTTATTTGCTTACTGATACATTTATTTATTTAGTAGCTAAAGCACTCAATTATCAAGCGATTGATTGGTTGTGGGTTCGAATCCCATGTGAATAATGTACAAACTAGTATTTCGTTAACCAATAACTAAGATACATTGCTCAGTTCATAGAATTTTTGTGCAGTTTTTCAGGCTAGTCTAAATATCCTTGGTTCATAGAACATATATTTATACATAATAAGTGACTTGTTAAATTTTTTGTTATAGAGGGTTTTGGAGGATTGTCAGATTTTTTGGTTTTATACAGCAAATGAGTTTGATTAAACAATCAATAGGAACCAAGAAGCGCTAGACATCTGTTTCACTCCAGTCAGAGCTTATCAGCAACATCCATCCATTATTCCGGTGATCGGATTCAAGTCCTTAAGGTATCATGATGAGCGCTTAACATTAAGACCACTAAGTTAGGACTCAATGGTTTACATTTCTAACTTCAATCAATTTGCAATGTTATGCAATGACTACCCATTACCATTGATAATATCTGTTTTACAACCTTCATGGTTGAACTACACTGGTCATTAATTATTAGCAGCAGCGATTTGAAAGATTCTCCCGGTCTCCTACATTGTACGAACATTCCATGTACCTAAATAAATGGTTGCTCTGGTTGTCAGAAGGGGCATCGGCCTCGTGACTTCCGAAGGAACTCGGCTTTCATCATGAGGCGTCATAACTATTCTAAATGAAGACCTGACTCCCAGGGCAGAGTTTAAAAGGTTTGAATAATTTTCCTCTGGTTAACGTCTTTTTAGCGAGTTAGTTTTCTACGGGATCGGAACGCTAACCCCATGCCCAACTCTCCTCCTTTATCCGGGCTTGGGACCGGCAGTAGCCCCCGGCGGGACTCCAGGCAGAGTTTCATGAATTATCACCATTACTTCATTTTATGTAATCGACTTTCGGCAAAGTTATCTATATACTATTTCTTGATAACTACCACTTAATCGGTCAAAATTGAATATTTTTTAACAGGATTTGATTCTGTAGCCTGTTGTTTAAAATTCCAGTACTTCAGCCACTAAGTCTAGATGCTCCACACTTTTGCTTTATGCACATGGATTTGAATATATTCTAGCCGCATTCCACAAGAAAATAGACTAGTGAAAATATTTAACTATGTGTTAGCGTGGTATGACAGACTGAAAGTCATTTATAATTGCATTTAACTTAATAGTGAAATTAACAGATATTAGCCAATCTTATTTATTTGTTTGAACACAAATATTATTACAAAGAGGCAATAAATACATATGTGCCATACATGTCACTTGGTTTATGTGTGGGTTGTGATACTGCCCGGGTGACCAAACCGAATCAGGTGGTTTTCTTAGGAGGCCACTCCTGGAGCTTTCGACCTAAAGGTCTAATCCATAAGGCAGTGGAGCAACGTAAGGAGATACAGTTCCGTGGTAGCCGGTGATCAACAAGTGGTTCACACGCATTTGTTCCCTTAAGATCCTGGAGCCCATGTACATCATTGGTATGGAATCAGGGTTTTCCAACTCCCTTAGGTGGATCCTTTATATCCACCAACCAGTTTAAAGCGCCGAACATTCGCTTTTCGTCCTCTCAATTTCGTAAACAACACCCTCGCCAAGAGAAGACAATGAGTAGAACTTCCATGCCAGTGGTTGTATGCGTTTGTCCATGTCAGAGCATTTCAAGAGGGAAAGTTGACTCTCCCCATCCTTGACCGTACCAGGTCATTAGCGAATCTAAACAATGCAGAAAAAGGGAGATTCCTTATAGTATAGTATTTTAAACATTCAATAAATTATATAACCCAGTGATTTAATCAGATTGTTAGTGTTAACTTAAACATGACTCAATATCTAACTAAACATTGAATTTCGCGGTTATATGCTTAATCATATTATTATTATTATTATTATTATTATTATTATTATTCAGAATACATGGAATGAAATCATGTAAAATTATTAAAGAGTTTACTGGTCATACAGGTGTTGTCAATTCTGTAGCATTTTTACCTGATGGACATAATATAATAAGTGGAAGTGCCGATGGTTCTGTACGAATATGGTCAATTCGTTCAGGAGAATGTACAAATACATTTAAGGTATATATTCTCTTTATATATGCAAATCTATTTATTATTTTGTTATTTTTTGTTTTTATAAATTTCACCGTTGATTTACTTCTCCGTTTTACCTTAAAATTATATCACATAATTCATCTTTTATATTTGGTTCTACTGGAGGATTTTGATCGTGGAACAGCTGAGTGAACAACTTCCATGTTAGGTTTATAGTACTTACCAAAAGTAAAAAATCGATTGATGAGTTTACAAGTCTTCACTGGCTGATGTGCTTAAGGTGTGTTCTGTTAACTGATCATCATTTATCTTGACAGTGGATGTTGACTGGTGTACGAGTAGATTGAAAAGAAGCTAGGAACAACCATACTAAGATATATAGTCAGTTCATGAAGCAAGTCATTGACTATTAAACTTCATCATGTAGGCAGGTACATACTACCTGGTTAGAGTCCAAGCAATAATAGTGATCATTGGCTAGGCACTTTAGATGACATGATTCAGAATGGTCTTCAATGGCACAGACCCATTCACTGTTTATCTTCCTCTCGGCTGTGAATTCCAATATCCCTTCGTACAGACCTTTTCACTCTGTCTTTTCCAATCATATTTTCAATGGTTACTAATCCCATACCTGATTCTCGGTTATTTATTTGAATAAATAAATACTGGTACAAAGGAGCACCGATTACATATGCGTCACGCAATCCACTTGATTTGTGTGTGGGTTGTGATACTGCAGTGAACAAGAACACCAGTGGGGACAATCGAATGTTTTTAACACAAAATTACAGGACCTGTTAATAAAATCTAACAATCAAATAGTAAATACGTAATTAACAAAATGTCCATCGACTGTCTCAAAATGACTCAGACTTCATTGTTCTTGCATTTTCATACAAATTGCATTCTGTTTCCGTTCTTTACTGTTCGATCCTCTTGTCTCTCTGCTTCCAGACCTTCTGTTCACGACTAACATCATCTAATACTTATGTCAATATAAGTAGCACACACACCACAATACTACCAGGTTTCCCAGATCGGTTTTCTTAAGGGGCTACACCACGAGCTTTCGACCTAAAGGTTTGATCCACAAGGCATTAGAACAACGTAAGGAGATGCATTCCCATGGTATTCGGTGACCAACGATGTGATTATCGGTTTGGAATTAAGGTTTTCCAACTTTCCTAGGTGGATCCTCCATATCCACCAACCACGTTAAAGCGCTGGACATCCGCTTTCCGTCCTCTCAATTTTGTAAAAAAAAACACCCGTGCGGCAAGAATGTAGCGAGTAGGACTTCTCTGGAAGTCGTTGTATACACATGGTTATTTGAGAGCATTTTAAGAGGGAGAGCGGACTCTCCCCACCCTCAGCTTTTGGGGGCCATACCTTGATTATCTGATGATCTTATAGATGTTATTTTGGCAAGAACCATTCCGATTGAATATCAACAGAAATGTTACCGTTTCTTTTGGATAAAGTTTTTCTTCACGTACTTCTGTTTTCGTTTGAATAAAAGGGTTTAAGATTGAATGAAGTAAAAAGAAACAGTTCTCAGGATTTAGTAAATTCGAGTTTTAAATCATTATATCATATTCTGTAATCATATCAAACTGTTTATCGAAGTACCAGTAATTCACCTCTGGTCTATGATCTTATCACGAAGGTATTGATTGTTAGAAATAGACATCCAATAGAACTTCTGCATTTCAATACATGCTAATCCCGCTATGACGAACCACATGAGGGATGTATTGAGAAATGGATTATTACCTGAAAATTCTATTATTATCTAGCAAAAGAGATTTTTTATAGTTACCACTTTAAATTTATAAACTATATGTGTATAGTCAAATCAGGATCTACATAATCTCATTTCTAATGATTAAGCGCCTAGCGCAAGACTGATAGGTTTCGGGTTCGAATCTCGCGGGACCGTGGATGTACACTGCTGAGGAGTGCCATACTAGGAAGAAATGGCCATCCAGTGCTTCTAGGTTTTTCCATGATAGTTTAGCTTCAATTGACTCATTTCAACCAGTGAAGTTTCTAATGATTAGTTACAAAAGAAACATACAAAAATTCTATAGATGCTTACATATTTTTCATTATATTAGTTTGTTGATAAGGGGGGGGGCAATATTGAATCTTTAACTTTCTTTTATCATTCTAGAAGTTAATGATCCATAGTGATTGAAGGAAGAAGGATAAGTTCATTTAAAGAGAGTATGATTTTTCATTCACTTATTGCATTTACATTCAAATTATATCGTTAAATCAAGATGAATAACAATAATCTTTTCATTTCTATTTAATAGGCAATATCTGGTTTAGTTGGTCATGAAGTATCAATTCATTCAGTTCATTTAATGCCTCGTAATACAGATCAATTTGTTGTAGCTAGTCGTTCTAATACAGTTGCTATAATGAATATGCAAGGACAGGTAGATATTGTATCATTGTATAATTTCAAAAATGTATTTTTCAAATCTCAACAAATGAATTTGAAGTAAATTCAATGTTACACTTGGCAATCTGATCCAAACTTCTTCAAGGAACTTGTTATGATTGTGACTGCAGATTAGATGGCAGCAAATTATCAATCGGACCAAAGACGCATAAAACACATGAGAACAACCTAGAGTTATGATTGGTCCTGTTTTCTTGTCTAGCCCAGCCAGTTGAGTTCAGAACGCAAGTCTCAGTCTCTGAGATATGAATCATTATATTTCAAACATACTCTGTTTATATACCAATCAAACCGACTACAACGTACCAATAAAATATGAAACAACATTTGTACAAGAATTAGCCAGATGTGGCTGTGAATGAGAGAGGTAGTGATTAATAGACAGGGAATAATTCAAGAATGGAAAATCGTATAATAACAGTTCATAGGTTAAAATAAAGCTTATAATAAAGAGGAATATGAATATGCATAGTTTAGTTATTTAATCATTATACAATAAAAATATACGTTTAGTATTGGTCCATAAAATGATCCAAAAAATACCATTCATTATGTTTCTCGTGTCCCAACAGAACTAGATTGTCAAACGAAATGTTCGATTTACTTCATATTTATTTGCTGAGATTTTACAAATACAACATTCTTCCTCTTTAATATCTCATATGAACTCGGTGCCCCCAAATACTATGAAACTATTCGATCAAATTTAGACGAAAGTTCTTATTATACAACTTTATTGAACGTAGAAACTACTTGCATACTATGTTCTGTGATGTAAATAATCATGTTTTAATCATTGTATAGTGGTTGTGGAGATTGAGATCATGAACCGATCCCGCTCACGGGATTCGAACCCATTAATCCAATAGGTTAAGCGTTCGCGCGCGAGACTGAAGGCCCTGGGTTCGAATTCAGCGAGCGGGACCGTGAGTGCGCGCCACTGAGGAGTCTAACAATAGGACGAAACGGCCGTCCAGTGTTTCCAACGGTGGTCTAACATCAATCGGTTCATGATCTGAATCAAAAAATTTAATCATTGTGCTGCATATGTGAACTCATCATATTTTTTCAGTTTGAACATATGTAACTCAGTAAACAACGAGAGGTATGTGTATATACCTACTCAACTTTAAACTATACCTTTCGATGTAGGGGATAAAAGTATTCTTGATCTATTCATATGGAATTAGATAAAGTTTCTATTTGCTCAACCGAATAGTCGTCACATTAAAACTGTAACCATATAACAATAATCGGTATTTGGTCACATTCTAACTTAGCCTTAGAAAGTTGATTTCCTGAATCTCAAGCATCATGTATAGTCTAGTGGTGTAATTCGTATATTTATAATTACACTAACTGTAAAAATAGACAATCAGTAATGATGATAATCATCTAATGATTCTCTATCAGGAATCTAATCAACATATGGGATAGAAAGTAGGTTGACCATTGTTAATCGATTTCACATTTGTATTAAACAAATTGTCCAATCTTATTCATTCAACTTTTTAAAAATATTTGAAATGTTCAGATCAAGTCACATTGCGGCATGCACTATTGATGTTGATTGATATAAGTAGTATGTAAACATCAATTGAAAGTGAAATACCTGGTGACGGAAGGTTAAGGAAATCGAAGAAAAGAGAATGATTGGTGTGGAATTGAAAGAAAAATGAAGTCTGAGACGTGTTTACTGCGCAACAGTTCGTTCCGTCCTACTTTATGGCAGTGAAACATGGCCGGTAAGAGTAGAGGACATTCGTAGGTTACGAGTATTCGATCATAGGTGATCTTCGAAACATTGCTCGTATATCCTGGGACCATCGAGTAAGTAACGCAGTTGTTAGGAAATGGGTACTAGGTAAGGATGGCAAATCCATTGATGAAGTAGTGAAAGTTCATCAGTTGAGATGGCTGGGACACGTGTTACGTATCCCCAACCATCGACGTGCGATGTTTTCTGGTGTAGGATTAGGTTGGAAGAAAGCTATGGACGGTCAGACCGAAACATGGCACAAATCCATGAAGTCACCGACAAGTGGACTGAGTCATATTGGTAGGTGTAGACTTCCTGGTTGGGGACCGCGAGACTATATCAACCGATGGTTAGAGACGTTGAATGATATGGCTCAAAATCGTTTGCGATGGCACAGGTGCATCCATTCTTTGTGTTCTCCCAAATTCTAATCTTCTGAATTCTTCATGTCCTGTTCTCTTTCCAAATTTACTTCACTGAGTTATACTCCTTGAATAACATCTTCAAAGCCTAATGTTTCCGATTACTGCTTATACTCTCACTACCTCTACCACTGTGGGATTTGAATCGACAACTGCGTCTCTGTGCTAATGTGGTATGGCAACTCGAATTGATGTACATATGTACGAAGTTCCACGTAGTTACTGACTGACTGACATTTTGTAACTCACTATATGGTTCTCAGATTTTACTAAGATGTTCTCTGTGTGTTCTCGTTCACTACAATACTAGTAAGTGTTATGTATAATTACAAGTATGTTGCATAACAGTATTGAAATAATTCGAGAAAAACATGATTTAAACAAATGACATGGATATCCAAACAACCAATAACCTTTTCTTTTCATTTCTCTCCATATGATAATTAGGTTTATGATTATTATCCTTTCATAAATGTCTTACTGTTATTTTTTCTTCTCGATCATTAGATTGTTCGAAGTTTTTCTAGTGGTAAACGAGAAGGTGGTGATTTTCTGGATTGTACACTTAGTGGTAGAGGTGAATGGATATATTGTGTAGCTGAAGATCATTTGTTATATTGTTTCAATGTTGCTGCTGGTGGTAAATTAGAGCGAACAATGCGAGTAAGTTTATATGATGATGCATTATATGTATAGAATTGGAAAAGATAGAGTGAAAAGGTTAGTACGAAGGGATATTGGAATTCACAGCCGAGAGGAAGATAAACAGTGAGTGGGTCTGTGCCATTGAAGACCATTCTGAATCATGTCATCTAAAGTGCCTAGCCACTGATCACTGTTATTGCTTGGACTCTAACCAGGTAGTATGTACCTGCCTACATGATGAAGTTTAATAGTCAATGACTTGCTTCATGAACTGACTATATATCTTGGTATGGCTGTTCCTAGCTTTTTTCCAACCTACTCATACGCTTAATCTATGCCGATATTTTGTTAGACACCAACTAATCAGGCTTGATAAATTTACTTAATTGAATCAGTTGGTCGTCGCCCTTGAACATTTCATTCCTTTTCACGTGTTCAGTCATTGACACAGAAAGTTATGGAGTGGCATTTTGTATTTTGAGGTAGTGAAACGGATCCAGAACGTGCTGAAATCGCTGTTTAAGTTTATTTTATTCGAGTTCTCATCAAGTAGGATTATATCGTATAAGTATCTAAGTTGGCAAGCAAACCTCTTTATGAGAAATGAATTTCAGAATATTCAAATGAGGAAAATATTATCTCTAGAGAGGTACATCAACAACAAATTTGAATAAAAATCCAGATTGTATGTACTCTGGACAAATATCACATTCGGTCGACTGTTTCTTGTAAGCTATGAATCTTACAATAGCTTCTGAGATGGAATCCTTCACAATATTGATGTACTTTTTCGGTAGTCCTCTGACTGACATATATATTGCCACAGAATTACCTGGTCAACTGAGTAAAATAAAAGCTTCAGATCGAAATATACCACTATAATCTAGGTTTGATAATTATGCCTATGTTCTAAAACCTAATGAAGGGTGAGTTTTTGGCCAGTACATCAGCCGTCATATCTGAAACCAAACTGTATTCGGATATCATTATGTGCTTCAGTGTGAGTTATTTCTCTAGGATAAACTATATGGCCGATTAATTTGTCCCTGTCTTCACTCTTTTGACTTTTTCATCTGAGTTGATGTATTGAAGATGTTTTCCTTCACAAGTAAAGCTCATCAGAGTGCGTGCTCCTACTGAGATAAAACATAATCAGAGTCCAGGAAGGTAATCCAGTGGTAGTTACAGTGTTCTGTCGATCTATTCCAATGATAGCTGATGGCTATATGATATGTTTGTCCATCATACATCGATTTTACGACGTTGTACGGTCTTAGATTGTGATGCCTGTTGTCTAATTTAACACAACTTCCGCACATTAAAAGCATTATTATGTAGTTCGATATTCGTTCTCAGGAGGTCTTGGATGGTATTTTGTAGCAAGAACAAACAAAACTTGGTGGTGCGTTTAGGGATTGTTCGTGAACAGAGTGATCTGTTATGTTGTTAGAGGTATAAGGACATTTATCGCTTCACGTTTGAAGGATATTTCCTCCTGGGGGAGTTGAAAAGGTAAAGTCATAGTGGTCTTAGTGGTGTGTGACAACAGAACCCCTAGTATAATCTCTAGAAGCCGGTTAGACCCAAAATTTTTCTAGTAAGTTTTAGAGGAATTAACTCTGTGCGTTTTATGCCTTATAGTTGGAGACTGAAATCTTTGGGGTAATTTAGGGTGTAGCACTCCTACAGTTAACTTTTTCTTACCCATTCTGTTGACAAAAAGTAGCATCTTTACCGTTCCTGGTCGTCTGTAGGAAACAATTTATGAAGAATATTTTGGGCCATAGTGTTTACTTAACATTAATTTAAATGGACAATTAATATTATGTATTCTTCTTCTATAGGTTCATGAAAAGGAAGTGATAGGTTGTGCACATCACCCTCATCAAAACCTTATTGCTACTTATTCAGAAGATGGTTTAGTAAAATTGTGGAAACCTTGAGTAATGGAAGATTATGCTATTATAATGCGAATTCCGAATGTATATTATTGTTGTTTCTTTGTATAAGATACATTGAATAAATACCTTTCTTAATTTACTAAAATCATCGTTGTTGTAACCTCTGTGATACCTTGAAATCTTTGAACGTCTTACTATCATTTGTGATCGTTGAGACCGTATTATTAAAGTACTTTTGTGGAATGACGTGTTTCTATATATATGCACTACTCACACCAATAACCTCAAAGGTGTTTACTACGCTATCATTTCAATAGTTTCGTATTATTGTATGAACTAGTATTTTAAGATATGCTGAACACCCTAGTTTCGCAGTGCACCAGCTTTCTTACTACCTGTTTAGATATGTTGGACCGCTGATATCAATATCATTCTACTATCATTGCAGAAGTTGGTTTCCTATTCTTGCCTAGTATTCATAATTAAGTTTCAGGCATTATGTAGCTTGGATAAAAGTATTCCCGAATTACTTTGCAAATTTGTTGTTTATAATACATAAGCTTAGAAGCTGAATATAAAAGGTCAAATGCTGCTATCATTATGGAAGCCTCGCAGAATGCAGA
This sequence comes from Schistosoma haematobium, assembly GCF_000699445.3. Lineage (NCBI taxonomy): Eukaryota > Metazoa > Platyhelminthes > Trematoda > Strigeidida > Schistosomatidae > Schistosoma > Schistosoma haematobium. The sequence goes on along the minus strand of NC_067197.1, from coordinate 44,920,734 downwards.
GTATGGAGCTGTGGTTAGTGATTATGATCAGATATAAATGGGACTAGTCCATCATTGCGTAGTGCAGCTCGATTCCCAATTTTCTAGATATTAAAATGTATGTAACGAACAGTGTACGGTTTCGACTTCCTAGCAAAAATGAATTACAAGTTGTCAGAACAGTGATGATTATCGGACGCTCTTTGAATAAGACGACAAAATGTATTAGGGTAATGAAAATACAATAATAACTCAGTAACAACGTGGAACTTCGTACATATGTACATCAGTTCGAGTTGCTGTTATGACCTTGGATGTCTGGTTTTTCTATCACACGATTTATCTACCAATCCGAATACGACTTATACGAATCTTCACACTAGGCCAACCAATGACGTTCAACCGGTGTGGGCAGTTTAGCGTCCTTATTGGTCCTATGTCCTACGAGCCCTTCCACTTGAGTCCAGAACACAATACCAGCTTCCGAATCAAAGCAGATCAGACCAGATCGTTTATTTCAGACATACCCGGTTTATATATCAATCAGACAGACCGCAACGTACCATAAAATAGGAAATAACAAGTGTACACAAATAAGCCCAAAAAGTGGCTGTGAATGTGGGAGGCAGTAGTTAATAAACTGAACATAACTTAAGAACCGTAAATCGTACAATAATAGATTATAGGTCAAAATAAAGCTTATCATAAAAGGAATATACATATACATAGTGTAATTGTTGAGTAGTTATACAATAAGAATATTTATAGAATATTAGTCCATGAATAGTCCTCGGGAGTTACCTGTAATCTAATCTTCACCGGATATAACAGTTGCCATACCACATTAGCACAGAGATGCAGTTGTCGATTCAAATCCCGTAGTGGTAGAGGTAGTAAGAGTGTAAGCAGTAATCTGGAAGATTAGGGTTTGGAGATGTTATTCAAGGAGTATAACTCAGTGAAGTAAATTTGGAAAGAGAAGAAAAAGACATGAAGGATTCAGAAGATTAGAATTTGGGAGAACCCAAAGAGTGGATGCACCTGCGCCATTGCAAACGATTTTGAGCCATATCATTCAACGTCTCTAACCATCGGTTGCTATCATCTCACGGTCTGGCCACCCCTAGCTTTCTTCCAACCTACTCCTATACCACTGAACATCGCACGTCGAGGCAGTCGGTCGTTGGGCATACGTAGCACGTGTCCCACCCATCTCAACTGATGAAGTTTCACTACTTCATCAATTGAGTTGCCATCCTTACCTAGTACCCGTTTCCTAACAACTGCATTACTTACTCGGTGGTCCCACGATATACGAGCAGTGATTCGAAGACACCTATGATCAAATACTAATAACCTACGAATGTCCTCTACTCTTACTGACCATGTTTCACTGCCATAAAGTAGGACGGAACGAACTGCTGCACAGTAAACTGGTCCTATGGTTGATAGATGAATATCTCGCCTACGCCATAAATGACGCAAGTCGGCAAAAGCTAGTCGAGCCTTCTGTATCCGTGCTAAGATTTTGTCACACGCCAGACCACAAGGGCTGATGAGACTTCCAAGATAAGTGAAGCGATCGACACGCTCAATTACTTCACTCCCTATCATTAGTTCGGGTTTCAATGCAACCCAATCCTGAAGCAACATTTTGCATTTCGAGGGGGAGAATCGCATCCCGAACATGCCTGCAATGTTGCTTAGAGTGGTCAGAAGACTCCGCATTTTGTCAGCGTCTTCGCCAAATAAAACTATATCATCAGCATATTCTAAGTCAACAAGTGAACCTCCCGGTAGAAGTTCGACCCCCTGGAAATCTAGACGAGGAAAGTGTTATCTCTAAAAGTATATCAATGACAAAGTTGAACAAGAATGGAGAGAGTGGACAGCCCTGACAAATACCACTTGAGGTAATCAATTCTGATGACAGTTCACCATAAACTCTCACTCGACCTGTTGTGTTCGAGTAGAGAGCCTTTATAAGGTTAATGTATTTCTTTGGTACTCCTTTCAGTGACAAACACTGCCATAGAAACCCACGATCAACAGAGTCAAATGCCGCCTTAAGGTCGAGAAATACTACCATTGTGGGGCGTCTGAACGTATGTCTGTGTTCTAGAACCTGACGTAGTGTGAATATCTGATCTATACAACCACGTCCAGGTCGAAAACCAGCCTGATTTTCTCTAGTCTGCTCTTCACGAGCTTTGGTTAGGCGTCGAAGTATTATTGAAGCTAATATTTTAGACACTATATTAGTCAAACTGATTCCTCATTGATTGTCACAAAAGGACTTTTGTCCTTTCTTATAGACTGGCACAATCAGTGATTGAGACCAGTCAGATGAAATTACGTCCAGTTCCCAAATTCTACCTAAGACCTCAGTTAATCTCACTGCTAATACTGGACTACCATCCTTAAAAATCTCAGGAGTAAACCTGTCAGGGCCTGCTGCTCTCCCTCGCTTCATATTTCCTATGGCTTTTTCAACTTCGTAAAGAGTCGGAGGACTTACATCAACTTGCCATTCAGGTTGACTGGAGATCGTGGGAAACCGAAGTGTGGCTGAAGGCCAGTTGAACTGATCCCTGAAGTGTTCTGCCCATCGACCCAATCTCCTGGATTGAGAATGTATAATATATCCATCTTTCTCTGAGATTGTTTCGCTAACAGTCGGGTTCCTAATACCGGTTTCTTTAACAAGTCTGAACAATTGTCTGCTATTACCTATTGCCGCTGCCTTTTCCATCTCTCTTGCTTTCGCTACCCACCACTGTTCACGATCATTGCGTAGACTTCTTGTCAGCTTGCGCTTAAGCTGACTCCGCTCTTCATTATGTTCAGTGCCAGATGGGATGAGTTTTCGAGCACCTATCACTGCGGTAGATGCTGTTGAGATCCAGTGTTTCTCCCTAACCTTGTGGTTTACCGTACTTGAGGACGTCACTGCCGTTTCCTCAGCTTTTCGGTGTCATTGCACGCTGCCTCGGGGTGGGCATCACTTACATGACTCCCCAACTGTTTTTCTAGTTGTTCCTCAAATATACTCTTGGCTTGACTATCATTAAGTAGGACCCTAAGGGGTTTCCTACGTCTAATAAGACGTAGACAAATACGCGCTCGCACTAGAGCATGATCTGAGTCGAAGCATGTGCTCCAGAATGAGCGACAGTCTTCTATCGAGCCCCTCCATCGGTGGCTGACAGAGATGTGATCTATTTGGGTCCAACGTTGGGACGAATTTGGGGGTTGTCATGTCAAAATATGTTTTTCCTCGTGCTTAATGTTAGTGTTTGAAAGAAAGAGTCGGTTATCTGAGCATAGCTGCAACAGACGGTCACCATTATCTTTTCTTTGGCACGATATTCTAAAGTCCTAGCTAAGGAAGTCTGTTGTTTTATTTGGCATAATGTTCGGACGTTAAAAGTTCCTACGTGTACTTTAGAGCATGGTTTCAGGAGACCAGGAATAACGTTCCGCGTACTTTAGTCGTTTGCCCTAGCGGTGAGAGGTGATAAAGGAACGAGAGAAGGGTTAGTCGAGGAGATAAGGGAGTTATTAGGAGGTGTGGGAAGGATTTGATCTTGGCCAACTTGGTCTCGCATGCTGTTACGGTTATGACGGCTGATATCACTTCCCGGCTGCCCACACCGTGGAAGGGTAATTCCTGAGGAACCTGAAAAGGAGGTCGGAGTAGTGTTGGTCTTAACGACCTGGAAGCGTGACTGCAGAGCCCAAAGGACAATTGCTTGAGGCCGGTCGCGCACGGCCTTTTCGTGAGAGGTGAGGTGTGACATTTTCAGGGTCACCCTTTTCTAACTCCTTCCCTCCTTGTGAGAAGGTGGCATCTCTCTCATGCTGGTTGTCCGAGGGTAACGCTTTACTGCCGTCACACTCCTCTACAGCCAGCAGTAGGACTTCGCCCTCAGACCTTGGGTTGCTGCTTTTAGTCTTGCCGTTCTCCAATCGACCTGCCCGACATGGTAGAGGTTACAGGAACATATGCTCCAGCCAATATAGCTCGGTTGGGTCATCACGGTAGGCAAGCCCGACCACCGAGCCAGATGGATCTCGAGATGTTCTTGACTATGAGTGGAATATCCAGCCTCTTCCCGGGCGAGTCTCTTTGTGAAGAACGTGCTCAGTTGTCAGGCGTTTTCAACTATTTTGTTGGGGATATCACCTACTGCTTTGCCGAAGCATCTACCATCAAGACGATTGTGGAACTGCAATTCGGGTACGTTAACATAGACAGTTGAGCCGGTTTAATTTTTAGCTGATTACTGACGTCAACAGTGTCAGAAGTCAACCTTAAAACTTTCGGATTTCTCTGACGGGAATTTTTCATGAACTGTATTGATTGTATTCAACTAGGTATGAGTCAACGGTAAGTCATCTAAATCTAGAAAACTCTTACGTTATGTTGAAGAACTTGGTATGGGGTATTGCTTCACGGTGTCCACATCTCCGGTCGTTGCAATCCATCCTGGGCTCATTATGTGTCTGAGAAATCCTGAAGTTTGAAATCCAAAACATACTTAAATGAATGTCTGATCCTTTTTCGCTTGGCCGCTTCAACATTGCCCTTACGTGTTGTACATATGATTTTAAATCCGGACTGGCAATTATCAAATCATATATATACCCCCGTACAAAATGAATATACTGAGGTAAGTTGTATATCAAACTCCAAATGTTTGTCTTACCTTCTTCAGTCTGAGTTATATGCTTACAAACCCAGACTGTCTAGGAAGTGTTGTAGTAGCTGTCTTAGGGTTGAGTTCCTCAGCTTCCGGCAAATTGTAAGATGTCCCGATTTGGTCAACCTCGTTGTTTCACAGAACTGTGTGTGGATGGGATGCCCATTGCCTATCAGATTGGCGGATACTACCCACCTTTGGCTTGTAATGCAATTCAGCTCCGGAGTTCTCAAGCCTATCTCGAACTAGTGTTCTATACAGAACACTAGGTACAGGTCATATGACCTGTACCTTATTCACCATGAGTAATTGCTTCACTTTTTTGTCATTTGCTTGCATTTTGACAACAGTCTGTGTGAGACTATCGACACTCACAATCAGTTATGTTATGACTGCGTCCTTTGATGGCTCTTCTTTTCGTGTATGATAGATCGTATGTGATCCAGTTGGGACCTCTCTCCAGTATTCGATCTGCAATTCGCAGTGCGTCAAGTAAGGTTGTTTTCGGAACCAGTTTCCAAACAGCATTTAACGTAGAATGGAAAGTTTATATTCATCTTTGTATTAAAAACTCCTTTACACACATCGTTGTTACCATCCAATCTTGAAGTTGCATTAGAACTGTGATGTTCTATCATTAAACGTTTTTACTTGGAAAAGACTTTGGACTCTCTGACTGTGTGATGAAGATAGATTGTTTATTATTTCTCATATTATTAAGGTGTATGGTTGTGATTTTATGGAACTCAAAATAAGTCACGGGCTTCTTTGGCGAATGAAGAAAGGAGAATAGAGCATAAGTCTCGGCGGATTACCCCCCTCAGATTCAATATTTTAACCCATGATATAAAAGTTTAATTCGGCAAACTACAACTCGGAGTCTCTTCGATTAAATTTTAGGAGTCGGAATTTCGTAGCCATAACAATGACTATCTGTACCGGTGATAAATCACTTTCACCCTATAGGCTTTCGGTCTGGACTGAGTCCGACATGTGGTATATGTTATATCCTAGTGAAGATTACATTACGAGTAACGTCTGAGACCTATTTATAGACTAATATTATTTATATAATCTTATGTTATAAATATTCAGTAACTAGATTATGTATATCTATATTCCCCAGATTTTGGAAGGAAATAAGCTATAATAATTGCCGATGATTTTTGGAGCTAATATTATTATTATTTAAAAATGGCGATTTCTTTAGAAAAGTTGCAGTTATTATTACAGCAGCAGATGTTAGCTTCCCAAAAGAAATTCCTAGAAACACTCTTGGAGAAACTATCTATCCAACAAGATATTCCAGAATATAATAGTATAGAGTCATGACTAAATCCAGAATTTATATTTGATGCAGATAATGGCCACAATTTTGAGGCGTGGTTTGGCAGAATTGATTACATTTACCGAGTGGAATTCGCTGCTATGGATGACGCAAAGAAAGTACGCTTGCTCTTACAGAAGCTTGATGTTAACGAGCATGAAGTATATGGAAACCACATCCTGCCTAAACACCCACGAGAAGTTAATTTCGATGAAACTGTCAACATTTTAAATAAAATGTTTTGTGAACAGATCTCCTTATTTCTTATTCACAATAATTGTCTATAGCTGATTAAAGAGGCTGATGAAGACTACACTATGTACGCCGGAAGAGTAAATTTACAAGCAGAACGATTTAGATTAAATGTACTAACTAATGATCAATTTAAATGCTAATTATTCATTTCTGGTTTGAACTCTCACAGCGATGCTGATTTTCGCATGAGGTTATTATCCCGTATGGAATATGACGAGGAAATGACGCTACAAACTGTTACTAGTGAATGCAAACGATTGATAAACCTAAAACAAGATACAGCTATGCTGGAAACCAAAAGTGTTGCGCCATTTAATTCTGTTTATGCTGTTAAGACAGGTCAAAGACAAAATAGTACCAAAAGTCATAAATATCACTCGAAAATTCTGAAACCTTCAACTAAATGTCCGTATCGTGGTGCGTGGCACTTCTCAAAATTTTGCCGGTTTAGGAATCATAGACGCACTATATGCAATAAAGTTGGCCATAAAGAAACTGTCTGCCGAAATAGAGAAAGATTAAGATCGAAACAAACGAAGCATCCTCACCAGTACCAGAAAAAGTATATAAATAGTATGTATGCTACATTGGCTCTAAGCATAGCAGATAAAAGAAGGTATGCGGAATTAATTGTAGATGGTGTTCATATTCAATTGCAATTGGATAGAGCATCAGACATCACATTGACCTCTAAATGAACATGGAATTTAATTGGTTGTCTACAGGTATTATCAACTGAGCACACAGCACGAAATGGATCCGGAGATATATTAAGGCTCGCTGGAATGATAAAATGCTGTTGAATTCCGAGGTAATTACTTTACAGGGGATTGTTATTTAACGAACAGGCATGATTTAGACCTTATTGGTATACATTGGATAGATAAACTAAATATATGGGATGTACCATTGAGTGAAATATGTACGATGAAGAGCGGAAATAGTCCAGGAACAACTATTTCAGAAGCATGCCTTGTAGGGGGTTCAAATCCCTTCATACCTGAAGCAAAACGTAATATTTGCAAATTTTCCGGCTCACAACAAGACAACATCTTGCTAACTGCACATGAAATTGTGACGATACCAGATTATTAAGAAACAGATGATCATGTAGATGAAGCCCCAAGTTCAGAATTAAATGAGGCAGTGCTGGCCCTGTCTAACTATGAATATAAACTTCAGTTAGAACAAATATAGTTCATGTGATATTAATAGAGAAAGCTATGTGGACTCACATCTAGAAAACAACTAGAGCAATAAGATGAACCTAAATGTACCAAGTGATACTCAAAATCATTGGGAGAGAGAAATTTATATTGAACCAACTTATCCGATTTCTCATGACAATGTACTAGGTATGGATTAATATTCTACACATTAATAATAATAACAATATATTTCTGCATGTGTAGGTACACGGCATTTTTACAGGCTTGATCTATAAATTACAACATTTGTTGGTGCACAACATTCCCGTTGTCAAATGCTGGAACTCGCTGCCGGCCGAGTTATTCCAAGCGACTTCCCAGGAGTCCTTTAAGAGGCAACTTGATCTATTCTTAAGGACTAAGGATAGTATCGCACTATGATTAATAATTTCTTTTCCTGTAATATTGTTAACATACCTAGGTTCCTGCCTGGAAGATTTGGTGATCCCCTGCTACTAGACACGGAAGCCTGTTGAGCGAAAGCTTCTTCTATTCCGTCCACAACCATTTGAACCATTTTGAATTATTTGAATCATGTTTATAGTTGTTATAAAGTAGACTCGCAGAGCGCTCGCTGTAAACCATGACCTTGAGGAGAGACGGTTTGTTCCAGACGTCAGATGTTCCATAGCTGTGCCCTCATAGCAAGATTCTGAAGAGAAAAAGAGAATCAGAAGAGCAGCAAGGCACTTGGATATGAACGCAAAACGTTGCTCAACATTTTGTAGTAGAACAGACAAAGGTATGATAAATTAGATTAAATTCATATTATTTCTTGTTAGAGTGAAATGAAGTCAGAGGCTCCATATAAGAGAACGTAGTAATAAAAAACAATGAGCTGTGATGTTTATCAAGTTGAAGTTAGCTCACATGAAGGAATGGAAGTCAAGGTTGGTAAAAGGAAAGCGGTTTATTAGAAGGGAGTGTGCATATAGACGCTGGAGTGTTAAGAATACTAATGACTTTATCTTTTATTGTCCAGTTTTTTTCTCTTTTTTGTCCATCCGATGCCAGCCACACAATCCTAGCGTAAAAGTCCGAGTTAGCATGTTATAGGTTGGCTTCGTAGAATAGCTAATCCAGCATAAAATTGGAAACATGAGTCTGAGTGGTGAGCGTAGGAAGACAATCTATATTACGGATTGATTGACTTTTTCTCAATCATGAAGAGCCTAATACGTACGAAATGCTCTGTCCCACGAACACGGGTGGATTAAAGTCATCGCCCTCATCATCAATGCTTGCTGGTCAGTAACTCCACCCTCCCTCCTTTTGTGATGTTAGGCTCATTTAAGCTTTTTGGATATATGTCATACCTCACACTATAACCTGCGTTTCACATCTTGTTGGTAAACACTATTTCTATAAGTACCACTTTACAAGTTGATCAGGCAGTTACAAGGTATGGACTGTGGGTAAGGCATCGATGCAGTGCTTTAATTGACTATAGTATAAACTAGGAAAAATAAGGCAAACTGATATCGAAGTCCATTTTGGTCTAGACATGGAGAGAGCCTATGATGTCTTAGTGGGGCGCAGATGTGTTCGTACGTCCTAGATCAGTGCAAGTGAGGGCTTGATCAAGCAGTCTTACAAACGTATGTAATTCATCTGCCATGCGTATTTCGGATGGAAGACTGTTCCATATTCTTGCATGCTTGATGAGGAAAAAGTTTTCCCTAGTTTTTGATCTGTATTCAACTTTGACAGTAGATACTTTGTTTCGAGTTCGTGTTCATGTGAATCTCGTGCAAGAACTATCTTACATGATGAATAAGTAAAGCTTTTGAGTAGTTTAAAGTAAGGAATCAAATTAAACCTAAGCCTTCTCTCCCGAAGGGGTACTATTCCTAAGATTTGGCATCGAGAACTGTAGTCAATGTCTGAGTCAGTCTTAAGTATTCTGCGGGTGAAGCCTCGTTGTTTTCCTTCCACCTTCAGTATATCAGGTAGGCGTAGATTGGAAAATAAGAACGAGCAGTATTCAACGATAGGTCTTACACAAACTTTATAAAGAAAGATTTTAGATTCATTTTGATAGAAATTACGGAGAATGAAGCCAAGCAATTTCCGCATTTTAGATGCTTTGGCTGAGACGTGTTTAGAGAAATTAAGACTGTATGAGTAATGTACCTCTAGGTCAGTTACTGATGCCAGTCTGGGCAGTGTGTGGTTGTTAAGTGTTAGTTTTATTTTAAGAGACGTGTCTCATATACATAACCAGCCGCATTTCTCTGTGTCAAGCTCTAACCTCCAGCGTTTGCACCATTCGTTTACCATGTTGAGTTCATGTTGGATTGTTTACATAGTACCACGTACATCGCAAATGTCAGTTTTATAGATGACTTTTAAGTCATCGGCATAGAGGTAGGTTTTACCTTTGCTAAAGCACTTGCATATATTGTTGATGTAGATTATAAAGAGCAATCGACCCAAGACACTACCCTGCACAACACCACTAGATATTGGTCGAGGTGTAGATGTTGTAGAGTTAATCTTGGTTATTTGATATCTGTTCGTAAGAAGACTTGATCCATTGCAAAGAGGATTAATAATTCCAACTGACTTAAGTCTGTTGATTAGATTATAAGGAACTTTATCAAAAGCTTTCTTAATATCGAAATATAGTATAGCCACTAGTTTCTTCTGGTCACACATGCGAGTAACCTGGTTAAAGAAGTCTATCAGACATGTACTGCACGACATTGTTCTAATGAAGCCGTGTTGTGACGGGTCTATTAGATCTTCCTTAAGTAGGTGATCAGACAGTTGATTTTGTATCACTTTTTCCATTATGCGTGATATAACTGGAGTGATATTTATGGTTCTGTAGTTTTCGACCAGGTTTCTCGGTCTGGATTTCTGTTCGGGAAGAACATACGTTACCTTCCAGGTTTCCGGATATGTACCTGTCTCTAAAGATAATGTGTATATTTTGAGTAATAGCGTCTGTATGTCCGGTCCTGACATTTTATAAAGGATTGAAGAGATGTCATCGGCACCAGAACTCGCACTTGGCTTAAGGGTTTTAGTGGCGGTATGTATACTCCTAATGTCGAAGTTTATGGTACTAAGATAATTTTTGCTGATGCACTTTATGTTGATATCTGGAGTATGAGATGTATTCCCATTTTGGGAAAACCATTCACTTAATAGTTCACATATGACGGTTTAGTCATTATGCGTCACTCCATCGTGCAGTAAGGAGTGAATGTTGTGATCTGCGTTCTTTCTTATGCGTTTTGCGAGGAGACGACATAAGACTTGGGCTTTAGATGCATCAGTGAGCTCAGTACGTTCCTCTGCCTGTTTATGCTTGTTGTGTTGACTTTGTACTCCGTCAAGTACAGAGTATATCTGGTGCAGGGCACTGAAGTCTTTTGATATATAGTACGTTCTTTTCAGTTTTCGCAGTTTAGACCTAGTCTTTTGGCTTATATAGGGAGTAATTGTTTTTAAAGCAATTTTAGAGGGTATAGTAGTGTCTAGTGCAGATTCGGTGGTGGTATTGAGTATTTCTAATGTTTCTGAAAGGTTATCACTGGTAAAGAAACTGCTCCAGTCAGAGTGCTTTATTAGAAATAGAAAGTTTTCCCAGTCAGTGTTTGCATAGTCTCTATATTGGAAACTTGTCTTTAATTTGTTGCACATGGCAAGAATCGGAAGGGTGCAGAGGACTATTTTATGGTCGCTGTTGTGAAACTTTTCGCCAACCACCATTGATGTTGGTGTGACATTATGACAGAATATCAAGTCAAGAATGTTGTGATTTCGTGTAGGCAGGTGTACATGTTGTTGCCAACCGTGTATGTCTAAGGACCTAGAGTATGCTTTCAAAGCACAATGGGCCAGAATGCGTCGTCCAGTTGATGGTGGGAAGGTTGAAATCACCAGATACAATTTTGTAAGTGAAGTCAAGCGAGGCAGCCTGAGCAAATGGCTCACTTATAATAGCGTCAGTTGAACTAGGAGTGTTAGGAGCTCGATATATGCATCCGATTAGTATTTTACATTCACGAGTGTTCACAGTAAGCCATATCGAATCAGAAAGTTTGCTGAGGACATGGTCACTACAGATTTCCGCTCTCAAACTTTCTGATACATAAACAAGACAACCACCACCCTTCTTGGTGACTCGATCACAGCGGAAGAGCTCATAGGTGTCTATTTGTAGATATGTGTCTGTGGTGTCGGAGGACAGCCAACTTTTCGTCATCAAAATAAGTGAGGGGTTGTTTAAAAGTAATAGGGTGCGTAGGTGAGTCATCTTACCTTGTACAGATCGAGTGTTGATTAACATAAGTGTCAGGTACGGTGAGTGTTTGTTTAGTAGAAGGGTATGTTGTAAACCCAGTGGATTGTCTGTTTTGCCATGAGAAAAGAAAGAATTGGTAGTGTTGACTCCATATTAATGAGCGTTTAGTTTATTACCAATAGGGTTAATGCGAGAAAGGTAGTTGGAGGTTAGTTTGGTGAAAGAAGTAAGTTTAAGAGTGAAAGGTAGAGTTGAATGGTTAGGTAGTGTGTTCGGGGAGTGATCAGGAGGTTCAGTCAAAGAGCTTTTACGACTAGAGACAGTTATCGACGTTGAGAAAGATATGTCACTCCTTATTAGGTCGGAGTATATAGATGGTCTCAGAATAGTGGGACTGTCGCTCTCAACATTTGGAGACTCCATAGCAGCACTGTTGAGGGGGGGAGAGATAAAAAAGGATCAAACGACGTATATGTCGAATTAGGGGGATCAAAGAGTTGTATAGGGTGGCTTGACTTAGATAGTATCTAGAATCAGTAGGTGGGTTCCCAAGTAGGCCAATGTTATAACTTCTTTGTGTGCGGTGGGCAATCTTGGTCCTATTATGGGTAGTTGGGGGTATGTTTCTGGTAAGGAATGAAGGATTGTCTGATATTGTTGCCGAGAGAGGTGTTTCTGTTGTGTGCTGGTTCATGGAGCTTGCAAGGTTCACATTATATGACTTACGGGTATCACGTGTAGGTGTGGTTCTTGTCGAGTGTCGTTTCACGTTAGGATGAGTGGGTACTTCCAGTTCACTATGTTTGTTGTAGGGCATTCTACTGCTATGAAAAGGTGCATGTTTTGAGTTACGGGTGCTGGAGTACTGGTGGGTTTTTACAGAGAGTTTAGTATTATTTCGCACAGCGGTGTCTGAGCGTCTGTAGCTGTTAGCGCAATTCCTGGGGGGATCATTTTTAGGCTTCTTATAGGGGCCGCTAGGGCAATACTGGGGCACTATTGAGGCATAAGTGGATTAACATTTTGGGGTAGCTGAGTGTTTGCAGCTGCTCTATGTGCAGTCTTGTTCTTAGGACTAATAGCAGCATCCGACGTGCCTCCGTTTTTGGGAGGGGTAGTGTATGGTGTTTTAGGATTTGTGCAGTGACAAACGCAGTAACTGCCGCGGCTACGTAGGCTGGGTTGATTAGTTTGTGTTCCATTGAAGATTCGACGTTGGATAGCAGTCCTGTCATGGATGATTCTAATCTTTTTAAATGTTAGAATACACCTCAGTAATGACTGACTATTGAAGAGATGATTAGCTTCAGTGGTACTACCAAACTGAAATAGAATGGGACAGGAGGCTTTAGTGTGTGCTTTACGTAATCTTCTTGTTACACACCAAGGTTGCGACAATCCACATTCTTGTAGTAGAGTATTTTTAGCAATCTTTACTTTCGCACTATCAGGTATATTATCCACAGTGACATTCTGCATACACTGAAGTCTTTTCAACACTTCAGATGATATATGGTCAATTATTTTTTCAGTGCTTTTTGTAATTTCAAGATCGGGGTTTTCTGGAACATTGACTAAATATTTGTACGGTAATAAATCTTGGATAGTTTGGGTGATATAAATTTCAATAATCTCACCACTTGTGGATCTAAAGTCAGCCAAAGAGAGCTTAGTCTCACCCCAAAATGTTAATCCACTTATGCCTCAATAGTGCCCCAGTATTGCCCTAGCGGCCCCTATAAGAAGCCTAAAAATGATCCCCCCAGGAATTGCGCTAACAGCTACAGACGCTCAGACACCGCTGTGCGAAATAATACTAAACTCTCTGTAAAAACCCACCAGTACTCCAGCACCCGTAACTCAAAACATGCACCTTTTCATAGCAGTAGAATGCCCTACAACAAACATAGTGAACTGGAAGTACCCACTCATCCTAACGTGAAACGACACTCGACAAGAACCACACCTACACGTGATACCCGTAAGTCATATAATGTGAACCTTGCAAGCTCCATGAACCAGCACACAACAGAAACACCTCTCTCGGCAACAATATCAGACAATCCTTCATTCCTTACCAGAAACATACCCCCCAACTACCCATAATAGGACCAAGATTGCCCACCGCACACAAAGAAGTTATAACATTGGCCTACTTGGGAACCCACCTACTGATTCTAGATACTATCTAAGTCAAGCCACCCTATACAACTCTTTGATCCCCTAATTCGACATATACGTCGTTTGATCCTTTTTATCTCTCCCCTCAACAGTGCTGCTATGGAGTCTCCAAATGTTGAGAGCGACAGTCCCACTATTCTGAGACCATCTATATACTCCGACCTAATAAGGAGTGACATATCTTTCTCAACGTCGATAACTGTCTCTAGTCGTAAAAGCTCTTTGACTGAACCTCCTGATCACTCCCCGAACACACTACCTAACCATTCAACTCTACCTTTCACTCTTAAACTTACTTCTTTCACCAAACTAACCTCCAACTACCTTTCTCGCATTAACCCTATTGGTAATAAACTAAACGCTCATTAATATGGAGTCAACACTACCAATTCTTTCTTTTCTCATGGCAAAACAGACAATCCACTGGGTTTACAACATACCCTTCTACTAAACAAACACTCACCGTACCTGACACTTATGTTAATCAACACTCGATCTGTACAAGGTAAGATGACTCACCTACGCACCCTATTACTTTTAAACAACCCCTCACTTATTTTGATGACGAAAAGTTGGCTGTCCTCCGACACCACAGACACATATCTACAAATAGACACCTATGAGCTCTTCCGCTGTGATCGAGTCACCAAGAAGGGTGGTGGTTGTCTTGTTTATGTATCAGAAAGTTTGAGAGCGGAAATCTGTAGTGACCATGTCCTCAGCAAACTTTCTGATTCGATATGGCTTACTGTGAACACTCGTGAATGTAAAATACTAATCGGATGCATATATCGAGCTCCTAACACTCCTAGTTCAACTGACGCTATTATAAGTGAGCCATTTGCTCAGGCTGCCTCGCTTGACTTCACTTACAAAATTGTATCTGGTGATTTCAACCTTCCCACCATCAACTGGACGACGCATTCTGGCCCATTGTGCTTTGAAAGCATACTCTAGGTCCTTAGACATACACGGTTGGCAACAACATGTACACCTGCCTACACGAAATCACAACATTCTTGACTTGATATTCTGTCATAATGTCACACCAACATCAATGGTGGTTGGCGAAAAGTTTCACAACAGCGACCATAAAATAGTCCTCTGCACCCTTCCGATTCTTGCCATGTGCAACAAATTAAAGACAAGTTTCCAATATAGAGACTATGCAAACACTGACTGGGAAAACTTTCTATTTCTAATAAAGCACTCTGACTGGAGCAGTTTCTTTACCAGTGATAACCTTTCAGAAACATTAGAAATACTCAATACCACCACCGAATCTGCACTAGACACTACTATACCCTCTAAAATTGCTTTAAAAACAATTACTCCCTATATAAGCCAAAAGACTAGGTCTAAACTGCGAAAACTGAAAAGAACGTACTATATATCAAAAGACTTCAGTGCCCTGCACCAGATATACTCTGTACTTGACGGAGTACAAAGTCAACACAACAAGCATAAACAGGCAGAGGAACGTACTGAGCTCACTGATGCATCTAAAGCCCAAGTCTTATGTCGTCTCCTCGCAAAACGCATAAGAAAGAACGCAGATCACAACATTCACTCCTTACTGCACGATGGAGTGACGCATAATGACTAAACCGTCATATGTGAACTATTAAGTGAATGGTTTTCCCAAAATGGGAATACATCTCATACTCCAGATATCAACATAAAGTGCATCAGCAAAAATTATCTTAGTACCATAAACTTCGACATTAGGAGTATACATACCGCCACTAAAACCCTTAAGCCAAGTGCGAGTTCTGGTGCCGATGACATCTCTTCAATCCTTTATAAAATGTCAGGACCGGACATACAGACGCTATTACTCAAAATATACACATTATCTTTAGAGACAGGTACATATCCGGAAACCTGGAAGGTAACGTATGTTCTTCCCGAACAGAAATCCAGACCGAGAAACCTGGTCGAAAACTACAGAACCATAAATATCACTCCAGTTATATCACGCATAATGGAAAAAGTGATACAAAATCAACTGTCTGATCACCTACTTAAGGAAGATCTAATAGACCCGTCACAACACGGCTTCATTAGAACAATGTCGTGCAGTACATGTCTGATAGACTTCTTTAACCAGGTTACTCGCATGTGTGACCAGAAGAAACTAGTGGCTATACTATATTTCGATATTAAGAAAGCTTTTGATAAAGTTCCTTATAATCTAATCAACAGACTTAAGTCAGTTGGAATTATTAATCCTCTTTTGCAATGGATCAAGTCTTCTTACGAACAGATATCAAATAAC
Organism: Schistosoma haematobium; assembly: GCF_000699445.3. Taxonomy (NCBI): domain Eukaryota; kingdom Metazoa; phylum Platyhelminthes; class Trematoda; order Strigeidida; family Schistosomatidae; genus Schistosoma; species Schistosoma haematobium. The sequence continues at coordinate 44,904,548 of NC_067197.1, read as the reverse complement.
CAAGATTAACTCTACAACATCTACACCTCGACCAATATCTAGTGGTGTTGTGCAGGGTAGTGTCTTGGGTCGATTGCTCTTTATAATCTACATCAACAATATATGCAAGTGCTTTAGCAAAGGTAAAACCTACCTCTATGCCGATGACTTAAAAGTCATCTATAAAACTGACATTTGCGATGTACGTGGTACTATGTAAACAATCCAACATGAACTCAACATGGTAAACGAATGGTGCAAACGCTGGAGGTTAGAGCTTGACACAGAGAAATGCGGCTGGTTATGTATATGAGACACGTCTCTTAAAATAAAACTAACACTTAACAACCACACACTGCCCAGACTGGCATCAGTAACTGACCTAGAGGTACATTACTCATACAGTCTTAATTTCTCTAAACACGTCTCAGCCAAAGCATCTAAAATGCGGAAATTGCTTGGCTTCATTCTCCGTAATTTCTATCAAAATGAATCTAAAATCTTTCTTTATAAAGTTTGTGTAAGACCTATCGTTGAATACTGCTCGTTCTTATTTTCCAATCTACGCCTACCTGATATACTGAAGGTGGAAGGAAAACAACGAGGCTTCACCCGCAGAATACTTAAGACTGACTCAGACATTGACTACAGTTCTCGATGCCAAATCTTAGGAATAGTACCCCTTCGGGAGAGAAGGCTTAGGTTTAATTTGATTCCTTACTTCAAACTACTCAAAAGCTTTACTTATTCATCGTGTAAGATAGTTCTTGCACGAGATTCACATGAACACGAACTCGAAACAAAGTATCTACTGTCAAAGTTGAATACAGATCAAAAACTAGGGAAAACTTTTTCCTCATCAAGCATGCAAGAATATGGAACAGTCTTCCATCCGAAATACGCATGGCAGATGAATTACATACGTTTGTAAGACTGCTTGATCAAGCCCTCACTTGCACTGATCTAGGACGTACGAACACATCTGCGCCCCACTAAGACATCATAGGCTCTCTCCATGTCTAGACCAAAATGGACTTCGATATCAGTTTGCCTTATTTTTCCTAGTTTATACTATAGTCAATTAAAGCACTGCATCGATGCCTTACCCACAGTCCATACCTTGTAACTGCCTGATCAACTTGTAAAGTGGTACTTATAGAAATAGTGTTTACCAACAAGATGTGAAACGCAGGTTATAGTGTGAGGTATGACATATATCCAAAAAAGCTTAAATGAGCCTAACATCACAAAAGGAGGGAGGGTGGAGTTACTGACCAGCAAGCATTGATGATGAGGGCGATGACTTTAATCCACCCGTGTTCGTGGGACAGAGCATTTCGTACGTATTAGGCTCTTCATGATTGAGAAAAAGTCAATCAATCCGTAATATAGATTGTCTTCCTACGCTCACCACTCAGACTCATGTTTCCAATTTTATGCTGGATTAGCTATTCTACGAAGCCAACCTATAACATGCTAACTCGGACTTTTACGCTAGGATTGTGTGGCTGGCATCGGATGGACAAAAAAAGAGAAAAAAAACTGGACAATAAAAGATAAAGTCATTAGTATTCTTAACACTCCAGCGTCTATATGCACACTCCCTTCTAATAAACCGCTTTCCTTTTACCAACCTTGACTTCCATTCCTTCATGTGAGCTAACTTCAACTTGATAAACATCACAGCTCATTGTTTTTTATTACTACGTTCTCTTATATGGAGCCTCTGACTTCATTTCACTCTAACAAGAAATAATATGAATTTAATCTAATTTATCATACCTTTGTCTGTTCTACTACAAAATGTTGAGCAACGTTTTGCGTTCATATCCAAGTGCCTTGCTGCTCTTCTGATTCTCTTTTTCTCTTCAGAATCTTGCTATGAGGGCACAGCTATGGAACATCTGACGTCTGGAACAAACCGTCTCTCCTCAAGGTCATGGTTTACAGCGAGCGCTCTGCGAGTCTACTTTATAACAACTATAAACATGATTCAAATAATTCAAAATGGTTCAAATGGTTGTGGACGGAATAGAAGAAGCTTTCGCTCAACAGGCTTCCGTGTCTAGTAGCAGGGGATCACCAAATCTTCCAGGCAGGAACCTAGGTATGTTAACAATATTACAGGAAAAGAAATTATTAATCATAGTGCGATACTATCCTTAGTCCTTAAGAATAGATCAAGTTGCCTCTTAAAGGACTCCTGGGAAGTCGCTTGGAATAACTCGGCCGGCAGCGAGTTCCAGCATTTGACAACGGGAATGTTGTGCACCAACAAATGTTGTAATTTATAGATCAAGCCTGTAAAAATGCCGTGTACCTGCACATGCAGAAATATATTGTTATTATTATTAATGTGTAGAATATTAATCAAAGATACTACACATTTGTGTACTTCAATTATTCATTGTCACTTGTATCTTCGGAGTTCTAATTTCTTCCTATTATTTTCCACATTGTTACCGACCTAACTGCAACCCGGTATTGTGACAGCTGTTGGTTTCATTAAAACCTAATGTGGTCAGACTAACACATTCTTTGATTACAAGCACTAAATGGCTCATATAGTTGTGAACGGAATAGAATAAGCTTTTGCTTAACGGGCTTCCGTGTCTAGTAGCAGTGGATCACCTATACCTACAGGCAGAAACCCAATTATATTACCGGTAATGGAGGAAACAATAAATTGGTAAATCACGATAAGATGTTATTCGTAGCCCTGAAAAATAGGTCAAGTTTCCTCTTAAAGGACTCCTGGGAAGTCGCTTGGACTAGCTCAGTCGGTGGCGAATCACAGCATTCGACATTTCTTAAGGAGTAAAAGTTGTGTCTACAGTCCGTTCTGCTATGTTGTGTCTCCAATTTCTGGGTGTTATCCCTTAGGTTAGTATTGGGACTAAGCTTAATTAGGTGTTTAAGAGGATGTTCAGGAGTGTTAGAGATACTGTAAGCCATAGGAAGGTAACCTCTGAGGCGCCTATACTCCAATGAGTAAAGGTTAAGTGATTGGAGGCGTTCTTCATAAGATTAGAATTCGAGTCCTTGAACTGATTTCGTGGCTCGCCATTGGATACGCTCCAGAGTGTCCTTGTCCTTTTGGAGTGAGAGAGGAAATACTAGGTTTTCGTACTGTAAATGGGGACGGATAAAGCTGTCGGGGATTATGTGGAGAGTTCTTCCGTCAAACCGGATGAAAATGCGCTTCAATGTTATCAGTGTAAGGATTGCTCGAAAGACACTTTCACAGTTGGCGTAGGCCTTCAAACCGTAGGGCACCAAGACTCCTAAATCTCTTTCAACTTGGGATACTTCCAGAGAGGAGTTTCTTAGGTTGTAACTGTAGTCTGCAGAAAGCAATAAGTCTGACGATACCTGTTGAGGAAGATAATTTATGTAAATCAGAAAGATAAGGGGTCTTAGTAGTGAGCCTCGGGGGACCCCACCAGGATATTCCATAGTCTGAGATAAAGTGAAGTCAACCCTGACCTTAAAATGTCGATTTCTCAGATATGAAGTTAGACAGTCAATTAGAGGTGTTCTGACACCCAATCGTTTGAGTTTATTGATAAGACATGTATGGTTGAACCTATCAAAAGCTTTTGAGAAGTCAAGCTAAATGATGTCAACCTTCACCATGAGATTGACTATGCTTGTTCACCTGTCCACCGCAGTCAGCAGGTTGTTTATACAAGAGTGGCCTTCCTCAAACTATGCTGTTGGCGTGAGAATAAATTTAAGGACAGTAAATAGTCATGTATACCATCGCACATCAGGGACTCCATAATTTCTGAAGGTATAGAGAGAAGAGCCACCGGACGTTAGCTTGAAGTCTCCTTTGAAAATGGATGTGATGTGAACCAGCTTCTAAATTTCCTGTAGTTTATCTCGGCTTAGCGAGTGTGAGAACATCACGCTAAGCAGTAGTGCCAGGATTGAAGCTGCTTCCCTCAGTATAGCAGAATGAACCATATCCGGTCTAGGAGAAGTATTTTTCTTAAGTGCTACAGTTTCCGGTACACCAAGTTAGATCTCGGGTTAGCTTCGTAAAGTCCTGTACAATTGTAGATGAAGCTTTCATCACTATAGTTGATGTGGGTCCGTTGAAATGTCTGAGTGTATTGTTCAGCCAAAAGGTTAGCGGCATCGTCGTGATTATTGGTCGGGTCGTTAGGACCTAGCAGGTAGGAAACTCCAGTTTTCACTTGTCGAAGAGAGGCTGCATAACGGAATGAGCTTTTCGGATCCGAGAAAGATTTACCGATTAGCTTTATCTGGTACTGAAGCCTGTATTCTCTTATAGCCTTCGTGCATATGTTCCTTATATGTTTGTACTGCCTGTACGGGCCGTTGTTATCAGTTCGTTTGCATTCTTCGCAACAGTGCCTTTTGTGCCTTATCAAACGAAGAGTGCGCTTCTTGATGACTGTAGGTTGCTTTCAGATTTTGGAGACCATTTGAGTAACAAACTGCTTTGTTACACATAAACGCATGTGAAGTAAGAAATCCCAATGAGCAAACGTTAGATCTATTATGGTTGAGTAACTGAAAAAAAAAACACTTTAAAAACCAACAATGACTCTAAATCGTTCTGAAACACCAAGAAGGGACTTTAAAGCCCTTTTTTTGTACGGTCTTCACAGATATTTGATACAAGAACGATGTTCTTGTACACTAGATCGAGTGTAAGCGCTATATCTAATATAAATGGTAATTCAAGGTAAGTGTGAATATTGTGTAGAAGGTGTTCCGCTCTCAATATATTTTATCATTTAGCTCCATTACTAAGTAATAAACCTAAATTTGTAGTCATAAAGAGCATTTCGTCCTGTAATAAGTATCTCATTGGATCACAACAAACTCACTTACACTAGCAAACAAAGAACAATAAGTAAATATTAACTTCAAAGGAAGTCAGGTAAAATTCTTTGAGAAAATATGGTGTTTATTTAGGCAGAATCGCAACTGTAAGTTGCCCTTTTTCACTCACCATAGACGAGGTAATGAGACATTCCACATAATTTTTTCCTATGAGTTTAGAAACTTGGAATTTGCATATTAGTAGTTACTGGTTAGTTTACTCCCTAAATTGCTTTCAAAAAATACGACCTATGCATAAACCTACAGGTATTCATATGAAAGTCACTGAAAAGACCTCTGGATTTCCACAAAAACTGCATTTTCCTATATTATGAACTAAAATTGCACCTCTTCACATCCTCAGAAATCTAGTCATCTACTACTTGCCCTCAAGAGACTTGTTCACAGCAGGTTTCTCTACTTACTTCCACACGTACATGAGAATTGAGAAATAAGTAAAGTTCCTAATAGGTAATATACGAAACATGTGTAAGGGCTTTTATGGAAAGTTCATATAGTTATCAGAGTATTTTTATTTTGTAGGCGCTTTCAATACCTATTATCTTGCTCATTGACCGCCGTAATAAAAGTATTGATGTGCGTCAGGTATATTGATTATACGTTTGTGGCCTGCGTCAACACCCGAACTAAGAATAGAGAGTGGATTAGTCGAACGCGTCGCCCTAATGGGTTGGTGTCTAACGAAATCTCTGCATGGATTCAGAAAACTCGTTTTGCCCTTGCCAAACTACATCACCTATAGCGATGGTTAGATATCCGTCTATCAATAAATGGACGAGTTTAATGTGTGGTAGTTCGTCCTGTTCTACTTTACGGCTTCAAAACGTGGCCATTAAGAGTAGAGAATACTCGTAAGCTACTAGTATTTGACCACAAATGCCTTCGAAACATGTCCAGCATCTACTGGGATCATCAGGTAAGTAATGGTGAGGTTAGACTCAGGGTATTATAGAATGATGGTAAATCAGTTGGTGAGGTTGTGATTTTTCATCGACTATGATGGTTGGGCCACGTGTTACGTATGTCTAAACACCGATTACCACAACGTGCAATGCTGACTAGTGTTGGAGACGGATGGAAGAAAGTTAGGTGCGGTCAAACCAAAACGTGGTATCTGTCCTTGATGTCACTGACTTCTTGTCTGAGCGATGTTGCTAGATATAGACTACTTGGTTAGGGTCTGCGTGACTATCGTAACCGATGGTTTTAGACTGTAGGTGACACGATTCAAAATCGATTATAATGGCGTAGGTGTATACATTCCTTGTCTTCCCTTAAACTGCGATTAAAATTACTTTATACCATTCTTTTTAAGAACTAATTCTTTCTTCCTGTATTATATCCTTATACACAATCTTTCTTTTATATATTACTACCATTGAATTAACTACTTCCATTAATTTGGTGTTCACACTGTTGTGCTGTGTAGCGACTTGGACCTATGTATGTATGTGCCTGGTCCTATGTTGTAGCTGACTGACTGACTTGTGACCTGTAATGGTTATTAACATGCTTCTCATATACTATAACTTCTCACTATGGCACATGTAAATATTAGATTCACAGTGGAGCATGAGCATGACATTGTGTTTCATTTTCTAGACCTTCGTATGTAGCGTAGTATAAATGGTCGATTGGAAAGTTTTATTTATCAAAAGGACAGATGTAGTGGGTTTTACTTGTATTTTTATAGCTTGTGTATAATAGGCTACAAAAAGCCTTAACTAAAACGCCATCCAATCGTGTGAAAAGATAGAATTGATGAGGAATTAACTGTTGTTGAACTTTGTTTACGTGAGTATGTTTACCCTCAGAAATTCATAAACAAATATGAGAAGACTAAAGCGAAGAAAGTGGAATATGTTATGGTGAAGAGGAAGCCTTTATTTTTAGGACTTGACTTCAAAAGTGATGAAGTAGCTGAAAAAAACTGGTTTTCGACTGAAAGCCATAATAAAAAGGACTTATTCAGCTGCCAAGCTTATCTCTCTATATCACAGGGATCGCTCATTAAAATGATCATGTATCGGCGGATTTCCACCACATGTTACCTCCGGTTGTATCTCTCGGTTTATATGTACGTGCCAAAGCATATGCATTGGAAGGGTATAAAGGAGGATTAGTGTCTGTATTGTTGAGGATACTCCACAGAAGCTCAGATTAAAATAATAGAAGTGTAGTCGCACGCCATCTGCTTGCCCGTGAGAACACTTGATGTTATGATATAAAGTATATGTACTAATGTTTTTAAAGATTGATACTTTTATGTATAGGCTGTAAGCAGCTGATGGTAAACCGCAAAATATAATGAGTTCATGTTACTCTACTACACTAATTGTTCTTAGTTTAGTCATATTTACAAATGAAAAAAGTGGCGAGTTTAAAATTTATGGGCGAACCATTCAGATGTAAGATAAGGAGTCATGAATTTTGGCGCGAAATTCATCCATACATTTGGCTAAATTGAGTTTTGGCATTATAGCTCATGTCAATTCGTAATGAAAACCCTAAATCTAATTTTTAACCCTAACCATCAACTGTCAATCAGAATTCTAACTGCTTTATAACTCTCATTTAGTCCCAATCCGTAGGTGTTCACTCTCAGGGTCACTTCAGCGTCGTTCAAAGGTCGTTCATAAATTATAGTCTCACCAAAAAAGTTGTATGAAACTGAAATACCACTAATGATTTCATTAAATTATTTGTGATATGTTCTTTTCGAATTCTCATTTGTCAACCTTTCTTAGTATTAGAATGCTATTAAGGTAATCTCACCTGATGTTGTTCGAATCTTATAGATTAATAAACATGTAAATGTGCACTATCATATGAATAAAAGCTGGTAGTACAAATTTCTTACTGTTCTTTTATTTATTTATTTAAACATTGATATTGGTACAAGGAGGCACCAAATAGATATGCGCTACATAAGTCACTTGGTTTGTGTGAACTCTGGGATACTCCTCGAGTGCCCAGACCGAAGCAGGTGGTTTTCTTAGGGGGCCACTCCCCGAGTCTTTGACCTAAAGGTCTGACCCACAAGGCAATGGAGCATCGTGAGGAGATGCAGTCCCATGGTAGCCGGTGACCAACGATTGGTTCATACGTCATTTGTTCCTTCAGGATACTGGAGTCCATGTGCACCATTGGTTTGGAATCCGGTTTAAACGCCGGATATTCGTTTTTCGTCATCCCAACTTCGTAAATAACAGTAATGCCACGAGAAGGCAGTGAGTAGGACTTCCCTGGCAGAGGCTATATACGCGTGGCCATGTGAGAGCATTTCGAAAGGGAGGGTGGGCCCACCCCACTCACGGTCGTACCAGGGCATTCGGGGGCCCCTTTACATCTATATTATTAACCAAAACGGTTGTTTGCAATTTCGTTTAATAATCACTACTTGTTTTGTGATACTCGAGTATCGATCGATAAAAGTATTGATGTGTATCAGTTTAAATTTTTACAGGGAGAGAATGTTAACGAAGAAAACTTGGGTAAATGTAGAACCGGAACTTTTGGAATTGAGACTTCCATATAGTGTGTCTATTCGCTCCAGTGAAACTGCTTTGTCACATATTAACTGAACTTTAGAACTATCGATTAATGTTGTTTTGTGGATGCTTAAACGTCTTTGCAAGAGTCTCTAACAATCTTTAAAATTTACTAGACAGTGATTAGTTGGTTACTGATCATCGAAGAAAGATATCCCACATTTTCACCGTGGAGACTAAATTTGACAGTTATAAAACAAAGTGTTCATTAAATAGAATCTAGCTTAAAGTTACACTCTCAGTTTTTGCTTGATATCAGTTCACGTTTATATAGATAAAGAAGCATATAATTCAAATGGTTTTCTAAAAAACAATTTTATAGATGCTAAGTAAGCGGTTGATTCAAAATGTCCTACGTTGCCAATATCGAAGTAGTCTGCCTACAAGAGGAATGCAATGCTATTCCGGAGAACCTGGTTCATGTTCATCAACTGGCGCTCTTCACTGTAGACCTTTAACAACTCCTCTGGGATTGATCAAAATTACTTGTGTTGTAATATCCTCAATTTTCGCTGGTGCATGGATAAGTAGAAATGGAGCAGAGTTTCTTGAGGAAAATGAAATTTTTGTTCCAGAAGATGATTAGAAACCAATATATGTTAATAGTCTATTCTGTGATTAGTAGTTTATTCGACTAGATTGTACAAATCTTACCTATTATTATTTGCTTTATCTTTCAGGCTTGTTTCTGTTGTTTATTGTTAACAGTAAATTACGCCGGTATATGATGACCATACCATAACGCGTACATTTAAACTGTTTATTAGTATGTTAAATGATGAGAAAATATAATGTAATTCATTGACTAAGTACTTTTTCTTTTTTTTGTCCCTAAGCTACACTTTTTGAGTGAAGCTGTTGATTCTGTTCATTTCGTGGAAGCAAATTAAACGTGGTAAGGGGTTAGTATCCTTAAGAAAACAGTTAGAAGTCAAATGCTTTAACTACTAAATTAGCACTACATAGTTTGGTGAATGTAGTTCTTTTATTATTGAAGATACTTTTTCAGGATATGGCGGTTTCTAATTTAATAGCTATTAGGTGAAATAGGTGATTAGTAAGATCGAACTATCAGTCTGGGAAAGTAATTTAACTCGATTAAATAGTTAACATCGTTGACTGTGTGGCTTAGTTAAGATATTATTCAGTATCTATGAATACTTTACTTCATGCATTTTGTCTTCCCATATCAGTCCACTTACTAGATCTCTTAAACATATAAGAAATTGTCAATCTAATTGGATTATTCTTAGCTCACTCTGACTAACCTTATTCGTTAATTATTACGAAAGACCGATTTTTCAGTTACTATTTTTGATAGAAAAAGTTGAATGTAATGAAAAAAACTTGATAAACTATGAAAACATTTGGGTATAATGTAAAAAGCTGAGAAATCACCATTCAAACACCCTTAAACGCCCTGGTACAGTCGAGAGTGGAGATAGTCTGCTCTCTCTCAAAATGCATGCATACAACCCACTGTCAGGAAAGTCCTTCTTGCAGCATTACTATTGTTTACGAAAATAAGGACGAAAAATAAATACCCGGTGATTTAACCAGGTTGGTGGATACGGAGAGTCCATCTAGGGCAGTTAGAGAACCCTGATTCCAAACCACTGGTGCACATGGGCTTCAGGATCGTGAGGGAACAAATGGCGTATGAACCCCATTGCTGGTCACCGCTCACCATGGGACCGCATCTCCAAAGGTTGCTCCATTGCCATGTGAGGTCAAAGGCTCAGAGAGTGACCTCTTGAGAAAACCGCCTGCTTCGGTTTAGGCGCACGGGCATTATTTAGCCCCGCATGCAGATCAGATGATGAAGTGTGAGCACATAAATCTGGTGCTTCCTTGTTCTAATATTTATGCATTTAAATAATATTAACAACTCAAACAACAAATATTCTATATGTTATCCTGGAATTCTCTAGAACACTTCTCATCGTTAACAGTCCATTAAAATGTAAGCTTTTTCTTAATGTGTATTTTGCGGTTACGCCACCAAGCTCTTATTTAGATCCTTAAGAGAAAACAAATCCATACATATAATTATTCGACTCACTGAAGTTAGTTCAAGCTAGGTAAGATTTCCATGTTGTGTTTTCGTTTCAGCCAATTCAATTAGTTGAAACAGTAGGGCAAATAATCCAACTATCCATTCAAGAAACTGTTTGTTTTACCTCGAGTAGTTGAGAACTGGGACTTAAGCAACTGTTTTCTATTCGTTACATCCCAAGTTAGAATACTAACTCACTGTTATTTGGGCAAATGGTTCGTGTCGTCAAACATGATTACTACTCGGACGTAGTTGCTAGCACTCATCTATTATCTTACTAATAGACTTAAATGCGGGTTCCCTAGTTGTCTTGTTTTCTTCAACTAGAGAACAAAATGTTTCTGTTCCTTTAGTGAAAGTTACACAAAAACAATGGAAAACTCGGTCGAGATAAATGACATGATACGAAGGCTGGACTCTGCTGTATGTTGGCTAGGACGCTAGTTAAAGAGGAACAGATTTCGAAAGGAAGTCGTGCTATTGACTATGGCGGGGCGTACTAACAACTCCATCGTGGAGAATCCTTGAGGGTGATTGCTCGTGGCTAAAAACGGGGTACAAGAAACATCGATTTTAAGTGAATCCTCCAGACTACAGATTTTCAAAACCGCTGGTTGAGTTTTGGTAGTATGGAGTTTTGCCATTAATCATCTGTCGAAAGGTAGGTCGAAACCCGGCTGATCATCAGTCATTATTGTTGCACAGCCAAAAAGGAATTCACTTTCTGCATTATTTCATTCTCCTACTTATTCAGTAGTCCGGCCATAGTCGAGATGGCAGAATATTAGAGATAGTTACACTATTATTAAGACAGTTTATTTATGTAAACACATAAACATTGGTACAGGGAGGCACCAAGTAGATATGCGCTACATAAATCATTCGATTTGTGTGAGGGCAATGAGTAGGACTTCCCTGGCAGAGGCTGTATACGCGTGGCCGTGTGAGAGCATTTCGAAAGGGAGGGCGGACCCACCCCACTCTCGGCCATACCAGGGCATTTGGGGGCTAAACAGTTTAGGGCTGTTAGGTGTATCAGACACCACATCCAAGTATGACCTAATACAGTTCACTCTATTTATTGGTCTCTTCATTGTAAATAAACGAAATCTACTTACACTGGTGTATATTTCAATACTGTCTGTTCCAGTAATTATAGACTTTTGAAATCACATATATTAGATCAGGTCATACTAGATCTGAACCTGTCTTTTTGATATCTTACTTAAACTAGGATATGTCATTTATTACTTTAAATATTTAAGCATCATCTACATCGCAAAAATTATTATTTATTTATTTGAACACAAATATTGATACAAGGAGGCACCAAATAGATATGCGCCACATAAGTCACTTGATTTGTGTGACGACTGGGATACTGCTCGGGTGCCCAAACTGAAACAAGTGGTTTTCTTAGGGGGTCACACCCCGAGCCTTCGACCTAAAGATCTGATCCACAAAGTAGTGAAGCAACGTCCGGAGATACAGTTTTATGGTAACTGGTGACCAACAATAGGTTCATACGCGATTTGTTCCATCTGGATTCTGGAGTCCATGTGTACCATTGGTTTGGAATCAGGGTTTTCCAACTCTCCTAAATGGATACTTTACAAAGTTTACTCTAATGAATAGATCATTGCATAATAAACACTGGACATAATTCATGCGAAAGTTTTCTAAGTTATTGTCAGAAATACTCTATCAATAGCCATTTTATTTTTAGAAAATTTAATTAACAATAGGAATGAATGAGTTAGAATAAAACTTAAAAAGGTGATAAAATAGGAATAATGGAATGTGTAATACATTGAACTGCACATATGTGGTGAAAAAAAATGACTAGAGATTCTTTCAATGATATACAATATCAAGTGTAAACTGGGTCAATTTTCCATGCCCCTAATGAATATCGCAAACGAATCATAAGCAAATCTTTTGCCATTTGAATCCATGAGAAAATTGGGACCAGTTTCGAACCTATTAGTAAGAAAAAAAAACATGAACGGCAAACACTATGTAAACAGTTTATGAATCACATAAATGATTCATTTAAAAACTTAAATGAATATTCTAATTAATTATATGTAACACTGGTCATGAAAATAGAACTTTTGTTTCTCGAGTCGCAAAGGGTCAGTCAGTCAGCTACAACGTAGAACTTCGTACGTACCTGCATTAGTTCGAGTTGTCATACTACATTAGCATACAGATACAATTGTTGATTCAAATCCCATAGTGATAGAGGTAGTAAAAGTATAAGCAGTAATCGGAAACATTAGGCTGTGAAGACGTTATTCAAGGAGTATAATCTAGTGAAATAAATTTGAAAACAGAAAAAAAGGGAAATGAAGAATTCAGAAGAACACAAAGAGTGGGTGCATCTGCGCCATTGCAAACGATTTTGAGCCATGTCATCCAAGGTCTCTAACCATGACAGGGAAGTCCTACTCACTGCCTTCTACCAGGGGCGTTTTTTAAGAAATTGAGAGGACGAAAAGCAAATTTCCGGCGTTCTAAACGGATTGGTGGACACGGAGAGTGCATCCAGGAGAGTTAAAGAACCCTGGTGCACATGGGCTCCAGGATCGTGAGGGAACAAATAGCGTATGAACCTATTGTTCGTCATTGGCTACCATGGGATTGCATCTCCTTACGATGCTCCACTGCCTTGTGGATCAGACCTTCAGGTCGAAGGCTCCGGATGTGGCCCCCTAAGAAAACCACCTGCTTAGGTTTGGGCACCCAGGCAGTATCACAGCCCTCACACAAATCAAATGAGATTTGTGCGGCGCATATGTATCTGGTGCTCCCTTGTACCAGTACTTATGTGTTCAAATAAATAAATAATAGAAATACGTAGAAAAACATATACTTTTCCTTTCGGAATTAACTGAACTGGAGAAAATACAGTAAATGAAACAAAACTGTACATTACAGTACAAATATTACCTGGAATTTCCTGCCAATGCACAGGTATTTCGACAATATTCATATCGAAATGCCGAGCTAAATATAACAAGTCTACATCAAAAGCCCAGCGATCAACATGCAAATTATGAAATAACAAACGAGCAGCAGGTCGACTAAACAATTTAAATCCACATTGTGTATCACGAACTCCACGAACACACACAAGCCAAACAAATAGCTTAAATCCATACATGAGCAGATTTCTTAATGGATGACGTTTAGCGAGTGCCTGTTCTTCTAAATGTGCTCTAGAACCACATATCACCGCCATGCCACCATTCTAATGCAATGAAGCAATAAAATAAAAGTGAACATTGTTGAGGATATAATAATCACTGTTTGGGTTATTCGGTAGGAAATGCATCGATGGTCGATAAGCCAGATCATAATAAGTTATCTACAAATTAATGTTCACACCTAATCATATAATCTATCTATCGTGTTGCGCACCACGAATGGATGCACCTCCACCATTGCAAACTGTTCTGAGCCACGTCACTCAAAGTTTTTAACAATTGGTTAGAATAATCACGCAGACCATAATCAGGTAGTCTACATCTATTAACATGGCTCAGACCAACAGTCAGTGTCTACATAGACCAATGCTGAATCTTAGTTTGCCCCCCCCCCAAAAAAACCTTCTTGCAACTTACTCCTAAATTGGTGATGTTGGTTAGGCTTAAGTAATATGCATTAATCGCCTCAGTTAATGAAGATCTACTTCATTAGTCGATATATTTCAAACAGCTAACTACATGATTTTACAAGTTTTACAAATGTACTTTATTCTAAATCCATTGATCCCGTTAGGATACTGAGATTCATTGATTTACAATCACAGAAATTGAGCTAAATTCATTTTGGAAGCATTGAAATCATGCAAGGGAATTCTATTTTTAAGATTGTTTGCCAAATCCAGATGACTAATTGTGGTTTTTCAGACGGTTGTTGTGAAAAGCAGCTACGTAAAACAGACCGTCAGTATCGTCTTTTCCAAAGGAGAGCGATTCGGAACTCGGCAATCGTATGATCATTACCGAATACATATACGACACACAAGTCACTTTATTTATGTGTGTGGGTTATGATACTGCACGGGTGAATAAACCGAAGCAGGTTACCGTATAACTTGAGGTATTTGCATTTAAGCGCATAACATTGTAATGTTATGTTTCACCTGATACTGCTTAGATAGTCCTTTCATTTTTATTCTATAGTAGTTTTGTCGAAATTCAGTGTTACGCAGAGTTCACCTCTACATATTGTGTCAACTACATTTCTATGTTATGGCATTATTTTCACGATTGTTTGGCTGGAAACTAAATAGTTTTAGGTCGGACGTTGTCACATTCCGTAAATAGAGATAATAACTATGCATTGAGGTACATATAAAGAAAAGAATGCTAAAATCATTATTGTTCAACATTACTCTAGGGTAATAATAATTTTATTATTCCCGACAATAAGATTGTTCACTATCTCATAGTATTTCATCATTGAGAGCTGAATCTTCTTTCTGGCTCAGTGAAATGTAACTGAAACCTTTACCTACTAAGCATGGTAAGTAATCAAAAAATATTGAAAGTAAACAATATTAAACTTGTCTGAATTACCCATCTATTAGCTACAGATGATGCTAAAGCTTCCTCCAGTTTTTCAATATCGGAAAACTGAGTTGCACCATCTGCATCTACGAACAGAAGTATACGACCACGTGCAGAAAGCATTCCCTAGAAAGGAAAAGTCCAATTAAATTAATAACGGTATATACACATAGTAGCTGCTGTAAAATAACTGAAGCTTTAGCTCCTCAAGACTAAACAAGGCGTTGACCAGTATTGATATTGGCTTTGTTGTACCAACAAAATAACTTATCATAGTATTTTAGTATCTTTTTGTCTCATCCCCATTTCATTTTGTTGCAGTGTGACAATTAGAAGCAAAAAACTCTGTATGGGGTTAAGTACATGTTTATAATTACATTCAGTGTCGGTTGCGTATGATGAAATCCCGACCGAAGCTGCTACCTTGACGCAGTGGTCGGGCTTGCCTATAGTGATGACCCAACCGAGCTATATTGGCTGGAACATATGTTCCTGTAGGTTCTACCATGCCAGGCAGGTCGATTGGAGAACGGTAAGACTAAAAGCAGCAACTCAAGGTCTGAGGGCGAAGTCGTACTGCTGACTGTAGAGGGGTGTGACAGCAGTAAGGTGTTTCCCTCGGACAACCAGCATCTACAGCGATGCTGCCTTCCCACAAGGAGGGGTGGGGTTAGAAAAGGTCGACCCTAAAAATGTCACACCTCACCTTACCTCACGGATTTCCGTCTCCGGCGGTAAGGCCCTCTGAAGAACGGAGCTAACACGTTAAAAACCTTCCACGAAAAGGCCGTGAGCGACCGGCCTCAAGCAGTTGTCCCTTGGGCACTGCGGTCACGCTTCCAGGTCGTTAAGATCAACACTAATCCAATTTCCTTTTCAGGTTCCTCAAGAAATACCCTTCCACGGTGTGGGCAGCCGGGAAGTGATATCAGCCCTCATACCCGTAACAGCACACAAGACCAAGTTGGTCACATTCAAATCCATCCTACACCTCCTAATACCTCTCTTATCTCCATGACTAACCCTTCTCACATTTCTTTATCATCCCGCACTGCTAGGGCAAACGATTCGAGTACGCGGAACGTTATTCCTGGTCTCCTGAAACCACGCTCTGAACTACACGTAGGAGCTTTTAACGTCCGAACACTGTGCCAAATAGGACAACAGGCTTCCTTAGCTAGGACTTTAGAATCCCACGCCATCGATGTGTGCTGAGCCTCTGAAACGCACATACAGGATCCAATTAGCGTCATTCATTTGACCTCACCATGCCAAAATAAAGAACCGACTCGATTCACACTTCGTGTATCTGGAAGCCCAGATTCTGCTTCCCGCGGCCTCACCGGCGTAGGTATAGCATTGATTCCTAGGGCAGAACTAGCTCTCTTAGAGTGGATCCCAGTAGACAGTCGTTTGTGCGCTGTCCGACTGAACGGAACAGTAAGGATCCGAAAAGATAGGGACACACGTCGTTGCCTCTTCGTCGTCTCTGCCTATTCTCCCACTGACTGCAGCGCAGATGATGTAAAAGATGAGTTTTACAGAGAGCTCTCAGACCTCCTCCTTAAAGCTAGGCGTTCGGATGTAGTAATAATGGCCGGTGACTTTAATGCTCAAGTAGGTAAACTAAGCGATAGGGAAAGACACCTGGGTGGATCTTATAGCATCGTGGCTCAAAGAACAAATAATGGCGACCGTCTGTTGCAGCTATGCTCAGATAACCGCCTCTTTCTTGCAAATACTAACTTTAGGCATAAGGAAAAACATTTTTTAACATGGAGACCCCCTAATTCGTCCCAACGTTGGACCCAAATAGATCACATCGCTATCAGCCACCGATGGAGGGGCTCGATGGAAGACTGTCGCTCATTCTGGAGCACATGCTTAGACTCAGATCATGCTCTAGTACGAGCGCGTATCTGTCTGTGTCTTACTGGACGTACGAAGGAAAGACGCTGCAAGAAAACCTCTTAGGGTCCTACTAAATGATAGTCAAGCTAAGAGTATATTTCAGGAACAACTAGGAAAACAGTTGGGAAGCCATGTGTGTGATGCCTACCCCGATGCAGCATGGAATGATATCCGAAAAGCTGTGGAAACAGCAGTGATATCTGCCAGTAAGGTAAACCGTAAGGTTAGGGAGCAACACTGGATCTCAGCAGCATCTATCTCACTGATAGATGCTCGGAAACTCATCCCATCTGGCACTGAACATAATGAAGAGCGGAGTCAGCTTAAGCGCAAGCTGACAAGAAGTCTACGCAATGATCGTGAACAGTGGTGGGTAGCGAAAGCAAGAGAGATGGAAAAGGCAGCGGCAATAGGTAATAGCAGACAATTGTTCAGACTTGTTAAAGAAACCGGTATTAGGAACCCGACTGTTAGCGAAACAATCTCAGAGAAAGATGGATATATTATACATTCTCAATCCAGGAGATTGGGTCGATGGGCAGAACACTTCAGGGATCAGTTCAACTGGCCTTCAGCCACACTTCGGTTTCCCACGATCTCCAGTCAACCTGAATGGCAAGTTGATGTAAGTCCTCCGACTCTTTACGAAGTTGAAAAAGCCATAGGAAATATGAAGCGAGGGAGAGCAGCAGGCCCTGACAGGTTTACTCCTGAGATTTTTAAGGATGGTAGTCCAGTATTAGCAGTGAGATTAACTGAGGTCTTAGGTAGAATTTGGGAACTGGACGTAATTTCATCTGACTGGTCTCAATCACTGATTGTGCCAGTCTATAAGAAAGGACAAAAGTCCTTTTGTGACAATCAATGAGGAATCAGTTTGACTAATATAGTGTCTAAAATATTAGCTTCAATAATACTTCGACGCCTAACCAAAGCTCGTGAAGAGCAGACTAGAGAAAATCAGGCTGGTTTTCGACCTGGACGTGGTTGTATAGATCAGATATTCACACTACGTCAGGTTCTAGAACACAGACATACGTTCAGACGCCCCACAATGGTAGTATTTCTCGACCTTAAGGCGGCATTTGACTCTGTTGATCGTGGGTTTCTATGGCAGTGTTTGTCACTGAAAGGAGTACCAAAGAAATACATTAACCTTACAAAGGCTCTCTACTCGAACACAACAGGTCGAGTGAGAGTTTATGGTGAACTGTCATCAGAATTGATTACCTCAAGTGGTATTTGTCAGGGCTGTCCACTCTCTCCATTCTTGTTCAACTTTGTCATTGATATACTTTTAGAGATAACACTTTCCTCGTCTAGATTTCCAGGGGGTCGAACTTCTACCGGGAGGTTCACTTGTTGACTTAGAATATGCTGATGATATAGTTTTATTTGGCGAAGACGCTGACAAAATGCGGAGTCTTCTGACCACTCTAAGCAACATTGCAGGCATGTTCGGGATGCGATTCTCCCCCTCGAAATGCAAAATGTTGCTTCAGGATTTGGTTGCATCGACACCCGAACTAATGATAGGGAGTGAAGTAGTTGTGTGTCGACCGCTTCACTTATCTTGGAAGTCTCATCAGTCCTTGCGTTCTGGCGTGTGACAAAATCTTAGCACGGATACAGAAGGCTCGACTAGCTTTTGCCAACATGTGTCATTTATGGCGTAGGCGAGATATTCATCTATCAAACCAAAGGACGTGTTTACTGCGCATCAGTTCGTTTCGTTCTACTTTATGGCAGTGAAACACGGCCGGTAAGAGTAGAGGATATTCGTAGGTTATTAGTATTTGATCATAGGTGTCTTCGAATCACTGCTCGTATATCGTGGGACCACCGAGTAAGTAATGCAGTTGTTAGGAAACGGGTACTAGGTAAGGATGGCAACTCAATTGATGAAGTAGTGAAACTTCATCAGTTGAGATGGCTTGGACACGTGCTACGTATGCCCAACGACCGACTGCCTCGACGTGCGATGTTCAGTGGTATAGGAGTAGGTTGGAAGAAAGCTAGGGGCGGCCAGACCAAAACATGGCACAAGTCCATGAAGTCACTGACAAGTGGACTGAGTCATGTCTGTAAGTGTTGACTACCTGGTTGGGGACCGCGAGATGATAGCGACCGATGGTTAGAGACCCTGAATGACATGGGTCAAAATCGTTTGCAATGGCGCAGGTGCATCCACTCTTTGTGTTCTCCCAAATTTTGATCTCCTTATTCCTCATTGTCTCTTTTTTACTCTTCCCAAATTTATTTCACTGTATTATACTCTCTGAATAACATCTCCAAACGCTAATTTTCCCGATTACTGCTTATACTCTAATTACCTCTACCACTACGGGATTTGAATCGACCACTGCATCTCTGTGCTAATGTGGTATGGCAACTCGAACTGATGTACGTACGTACGAAGTTCTAAGTTGTTACTGACTGACTGACTGAAAATACTAGCAAAATGCCATTACCGGAGGTGAAGCTTATGTCAAACATACAATTTGAGTTTTACGTGCAATATGTAATTGATTACTGATTCAATCCGGATGTCTAAACCAATATCGATGGAGCGGTTTCAAACCTGCTGCATACTCAATGAAAGTTGAGGACGTTAACCAATTTAAGGAAGTAGGAACAAAGATTGAAGCAAAAAATCTCAGTTGCATTCAAAAATTACTACTCACTATTCTGACTGCAGCACCTTTTCCACGATTCCGATCTAAAGATATTACACGAAGTGTATCTGAGCCCTCGAGTTTGCAATATTTGTGAGCAATCTACAAGTTAGTTGTATATTGACATTGTTTTACTTCTAATGTATGATCTTTACTACCATCATTCACGATAATTATTTCAAATGTGAACTTTTTATTTGAATCCTTTTACTAAAATAAACTAAAAATTCAAAAATTACTTTTCGTTTATGAAGGTAATCTAATGTTTCAGTCAACATTGCGGGAACTGAAATATGTACAATGGTTTTAATTATACCTACGGCGTTCAACTTCGTTGTAAGCTGGAACTATTACCGATAATTCTTTTTCTGGTCTTTCAGTAAGCCCAAATTTTAACTTAATATATTCAGATTTATCCGGATCATAAAAACATTCTTCTGTACTGCTTCTGGATAGGTTCGGATATGGATCTGTGGTAAGGTACATTACAATCAGGAGCTGAAATATAAAGTTGAACTGGGAATATATCAACTTACTATGAATGTTACTATGACTAAGGTTGTTATGATGGATATCAGAGATAAAAGCCATAGTTCTAATGACATTCTTTTGAAAAGTTAGGGAATCAATAGCTTTTGTATCTAGCTTGTAGATATGTTACAGATACGAAGTTCACTCAGATAGTGTAGGAACCTGGAAGAACAAAAATGAGTTGATAACAAGATAAACATGCATAATTTTGACTTTTTGTCAAGCAACAATAATAAACAAGTCTCTCTGAGCTTGTTCGAAAAGCCTGTAGGTCTTAAATACAGAAGTACAAGTTAATGATTAGTGTCTAATGAATCTAACAGAAAAAGACTAGATCAAAAGAATATCGAGAAGGAACTAGTTAAATTGTATTTACTTTGAATCATGACACAAATAGCGCACTTAGTTGAGTATTTGAAGCTGATAGTCAGTAGTACCATTCCAAGTTAATCTAGGGATTTGTGCATTAACGTGTTGCCACTGGATGTCAGCAAACCTTCGGAGACAACTATGATCAAACACAGAGTCGTCTAACATCCTCAACTCGGAGAAGCCACGCTTTACGAGCATAGAGCAAAACTGCTGTCACTGGCGCGTTGTAGATCCAACCTTTTACAACCTGGCTAACATCACGAAGACGCCAAAGGTGGCCCAGATTAGCATAAGCCGCTCTGGCTTTCACTATACCTGCATTGATTTCATCACTCACGCCACCACCAGCACTTATGCAGCTACCTAGATACACGAAATGGTAGTCAGTGGTCCCAATCCAATTTACTCTAGGGATCAATTTCAAAACTTATGAAGTTTTACAGCGACGTTTGCACATGATTTCGACTATAAATTTTCCTATTCGACAGTAAAATCACATTCTTAACACTACTTTATAAGTAACATTTCGAAGCGATCTAGAAAAAAGAATAAAGTTATGTCAGCCAGCCAGTTACAACGTAAGTCCAGGCAAATATATGCATCGGTCCAAGTTACCACACCTCATTAACACAAGATGAACACCAAATTCAGCAGTTACTTCAATGGTAGTAATATATAAAAGAAATATTGTGTATAAGCATATGACACAGGATGAAATAGTTAGTTCGTAGAGAGAAAGGTATAAATTAATTTTAATCTCAGGGTTTAAGGGAAGACAAAATGTATACACCTACGCCATTATGATCGATTCTGAGCCTCGTCATCCAGTCTCCAACCATTGATTACTATAGTCACGCGGACCCCAACCAAGTAGTCTTTATCTACCAACATGGCTCAGCCCAAACGTTAGTGACTTCAAAGACTGATGCCACGTTTTGGTTTGGCCGCCCCTAACTTTCTTCCAGCCATCTCCAACACTATTCAGCATTGCGGGTCGTGGTATCCCAGCAGATGGGGGCTATATTTCAGAGATATCTGTAACCGAATACTAGTAGCTTACGAGCATCTTCTACTCTTAATGGCCACGTTTCGCAGCCGTAAAGTAGAACAGAACGAACCACCACACACTTAAGACGTCGGCAACGCTTCAGGGGTATTAATCACTGATGAAGGTTGCGAGCACTTGAAGGTCAAACTGTCTCAAGATGATTGGTGCGTCACATCGACAATTCGTGAAAATCTTCAGAAGCGGTCAAATCAATTGAGTTCAGCCACACCATGTCTGATAACGTATATTCTTCAAGTAACGAAGACTATGCCATCGTGTTGATGCGTGATATAGGACAAATCTTCAATGATATTATGTTATTTCGGAGATTTAAAAGTTGGGAAAATTTTGAGACCTTGTAGTGACTCATATTTATCACGAGAACACTACTGTTTTAATAAAAACAATTATTATCATAACTAACTGTACCAGTGTTTGTTTTAATGTGCTTTTGTTTGACTGTACTAATGACAGCTATTTTGTGCTTCCATTCATATACACACGCCTTTGATTGTGACTTCGCGCGAATTCGGTTACGTTCTGTAACCAAGCTTGTATTCTGGCACGATCTCGGTATCCTTTCGATACCACGAGATCGCCAGCGAATATATCTCGATTTGGTCCATTAATCGCCTTCTGATATTTGGCTTATCGGGGATCTTATGGATTTATTTGGTTACGTTCAACCTTCGCCTTCTGATTTACTTGGCACGTGTATTTTGGTAGCGGTGTTCATAGTCAATCCCGACTCGACACCACGCTACAACCTGTTTGAAAGAAGTATTTCTTCATGAGATATGTCTCTACAAGTGGACGTAAACCCAGTTCGTCAGATGCTTGCATTCGGGATTGGCAAAAGCCAAACGAGCTTTTCGAATCCGTGCTGAAATTTCGTCAGACACCAACCCATTAGGGCTGATCAGACTTCCAAAATAAGTGAAGTTGTCAACACGATCGACTACTTCACTCCACATCTCTAGTTCAAGTGCTGACTCAGACTTGTCCTGATCAGGACAACAAATTCCATTTTGAGACGGAGAAACGCTTCTCAAACATTCTGACATTGTTGCTCAGTGCTATCAAAGGACTATGCATTTTGTCAGCGGTTTCACTTAACAGGACTATGTCATCTTCGTATTCTAAGTCGATAAGTGGACCTCCTGGTAGGAGGTCAGTGCCCAGACTTTCAGTTGACGAGAACATTATTTCAATCAGTATGTAGTAACTCACATTTATCATGAGAACACGACTGGTTTAATAAAAACAATTATTATTATAACCAACTGTACCAGTGTTTGTTTTAATGTGCTTTTGTTTAACTGTGCTAATTATAGCCATTTTGTGCTTCCATTACCTTCCATCATTGTTCCGCGGTTTTTGGTACTGTTCGCACGTACTCCTGTCTTCTGCTTCCACTTGTACCACTTCTTGGCACGATCTCGGTATTCGTTCAATACCACGAGATCGCCAACGAAATAAATCTGGTTACACTCGATCCTCGCCTTCTGATTTATCTGGCACGTGTTTCTGGGTAGCGGTGTTCACAGTTAATCTCAACTCGACGCCACGCTACAATTGGTGATCCCAAAGTTTGGAACACGCCTCAACCCCGGGTCAAATCTTCCAAAGAAGCCAATTTGGTGAGTCTATTATTTATCTATCCACGTCTGTCGTATATTTTCATATTAATTTTTAATATATAATATACACGACATGACGGATAGCGAGAAGAATACTATTAATGTTATAGACTCAGACGTGCAGGCCATTCATTTTCGACCTGTATCATTTATCCCCCACGACCCTGAGGTCTGGTTTGCTGCTTTAGAGTCTCAGTTCGAGACTCGTCGCATCACGAGCCAAAGGCAAAAATACGCCTACGCTCTCGAATCATTACCCGGGGACCATTTAGTAGCTGTTCGTGAGGTCGTCCTCAATTCTAACGTGCCTAATGTTTATGACCGCCTCAAGGAGGCAATTCTCCGACATTTCCTCCCATCGAGGGAGGAACGATTGAGGACCCTGTTAGCACGTCACCCCTTGGGTGATGCTAAACCAAGCCATCACCTCACGCGCCTGCAATCTCTTGCAGGACCAACAGCATCTGACTCGGAGATAGTTAAGGAATTATGGCTCGAGTCACTACCAGCTCATATCCAACCTACTGTGACGGCACTGCTCGAGGACTCACCGCTTAACCAGGTAGCCCTCATAGCAGACAAAATTTTGGCGAGGACTAGTAATAGAGACACCTATGTAGTCGCTTCGACGGCACGTCCTAAAGTAGACATGGACGCCGGTCATTCCTCAGCTCATGGTGACAGGGCCGGGTGTATTCACACACGTCTTAGTTTTCGAGACCGTTGTAACGTACCCCAACCCTACGTCCCCCGAGCTCGCTCAAGTTCTCGCAAACCCGTCACCACTCGCCCAAAAAGGGCATCTTCCAGACCACGCCGAAAGGCGGCTACGGAAGCGAGTGACAGTTGGTGCTGGTTCCATAGGTCCTTCGGGTCCGGCGCCCGCCGTTGTCGAGCACCATGCTCATACAAGGTGGGAAACGCCAGCGCCGGCGAGTAAAAGCGGCCGTACTCGCCGGCCCTTCACCCCAGGTTGGTCGCCTATTCTATGTGCACGATTACCGCACGAACGCTAGGTTCCTAGTAGACACTGGGGCCCAAGTTTCTGTCGTACCACGAGGTAGCAGCAAGTCACAAGCCACAGTGCTTCGACTACGCGCTGCGAATGGCTCAGTCATTCCTACCTACGGTACACGACAACTCGCGGTCAACCTGGGCAACCGACGACGGTATCTGTGGACGTTCATCATTGCTGATGTTCCCACAGCCATACTAGGTATCGATTTTCTACAGCACTATGAATTGCTTGTCGATTCACGTAGGCTGCAGCTAATCGATACTTCGTCGAACAGCAAATTCATGGGCTGTGAAGCCCACATGAACGCGTACCGAATCCTGGGCACTTTTTATTCGCGTGACGATAAATTCCACGCTTTATTCGAGAAATTCCCCGTAATCACTAAACCACTCGAGGAGCTTCCATCGGTGACCAATCGTGTGGTACACCACATAGTCACCCGCGGACCGCCAGTCACGGCACGACCTCGCCGACTGGCACCGGACAAATTAGCTTTTGCTAAGCGTGAGTTTGACAATTTACTAGCTACTGGTATTATTCGTCCTTCTCACAGTCCATGGGCCTCTCCTCTACACATGGTGCGCAAAAAAGATGGGGTTAGTTGGAGACCATGCGGCGACTACCGAGCTCTAAACGTAGTTACGCGCTTTGATAGCTACCCCATTCCCCACATACACGACATCACGGCATCGCTCAAGGGCACGACTATCTTTTCTAAGATCGATCTGGTACGAGCATATCATCAGATCCCAGTCGCTCTTGAAGATATCGAAAATACCGCTATCACGACTCCTTTCGGTTTGTTTGAGTTCCTACGAATGCCATTTGGATTACGGAATGCTGCTCAAACTTTTCAAAGGTTTATCGATAGCATTGTACGAGACCTCGATTTTGTTCACGTCTATATTGATGACCTGCTAATCGCATCATCAAACGTAGATGAACATTATCAACATCTTACGCTACTATTCCAACGCCTTCCGGATAATGGAATAGTAGTTAACCCAGACAAATGCGAGTTAGGTAAACGAGAAATAATATTTCTGGGTCATGTTATCAAGCAAGAGGGTATTCTTCCTTGTGAGGACAAAGTGCAAGCAATAAAGGAGTACAACGAGCCGTCCTCACTCAAGGAACTGAAAGCTTTTCTCGGTTTGGTTAACTTCTACCGTCGTTTTATCCCACACGCGGCAGAACGGTTACGACCACTAACCGACTTATTACGCGGCAACCCACGCAGATTGGAAATCAACGATTCTGCACGTACTGCATTCACTGAAATCAAAACGGCTCTTGCGCAAGCCACTCTTCTCGCCCATCCCGATCCATCAGCCACGCTTAGTATAGCGGTTGATGCATCCGATGTTGCTATAGGAGCAGTTATGCAACAAAACATCTCCGGTAGTTGGCAACCTCTCGAGTTTTTCTCACGACGCCTTACTACCACGGAGACGAGATATAGCGCTTTTGGTCGCGAGCTGCTAGCAGCCTACTGCGCCATCAAACATTTTCGGCGCGCAGTAGAAGGACGTCAATTCATTTTATTTACCGACCATAAGCCCTTAACGTATGCTTTGCATACCAAGTCTGACCGCTACTCACCACGAGAGTGCAGACATTTGGACTATATCTCCCAGTTCACGACAGACCTTCGTCACATCCAAGGCAAGTCGAACTGTGTTGCCGATGCTCTATCACGAATCCAAATGAATGCAGTTACCCTGCCGGTGCTCGATCTTCCCGCTATGGCCGCTGCCCAAGCAAACGATCCCAGTTGTACAAAAGCACCACACTCTACGTCCCTTCAGTATCAGGAAGTACCTCTAGCCACGACTTCTGGCACCATTCTATGTGATACTTCTACCGGTCTTCCCCGACCCATCGTACCCTCTGCTTATCGCCGTCTCGTATTCGATGCCCTGCATGGATTATCTCACCCAGGTATCGCAGCTACATTACGCCTCATCGCTGCACGATACGTCTGGCCGTCCATGAATAAAGATGTTCGTATGTGGGCAAAGCAATGCTTACAATGTCAACGATCAAAAGTGCACAGGCACGTAGCCGCCCCCCTCGGTACATTCGCTACGCCTGATGCTCGCTTCGATCACGTTCACTTAGACATTGTAGGACCACTGCCACCATCGCACGGGTATGATCACATACTCACGTGCATCGACCGCTTCACCAGATGGCTCGAAGCTATACCCATCACATCTATCACGGCGGAGACAGTTTCTCACCGCTTCGTAGAACGATGGATAGCTTTATACGGTTGTCCCTCGACTGTCACGACTGACCGAGGACAACAATTCGAGTCCGCACTATTCTCCTCACTTACTCGGCTGCTTGGTACGGAACGCATACGCACTACCGCCTACCATCCAGCTTCAAATGGTTTAGTTGAAAGGTTTCACCGTCAACTTAAAAGTGCTCTTCGGGCACACGAAAACGACGACTGGTACGAAACCTTACCGCTCGTTCTTCTAGGTATTCGAACGAGCTTGAAGGCAGATATCCAATGTTCCGCCGCTGAACTTGTATACGGCACGACATTGCGTCTGCCCGGGGAATTCTTCACACCACGGAGCAGACCTAATTTCGCTAAGTCAGACTACGTCCATCGACTGTCTGCATTTATGCGAACGCTGCCTCCGGTGTCAACTCGAATACAACATCGACAGGTCGCTCTCCCTCGAGAGTTATCCACCTGTTCACATGTTTTCATACGAGTAGATTCGGTACGCAAACCTTTGCAACAACCTTACGAAGGCCCTTTTCGCGTGATCGCTCGTCACGAAAAGACCTTCAAGGTTGATCGACACGGCCGCGTCGAGATCGTCAGCATTGATCGTCTCAAACCAGCACACGTCGATGACAGTGCCCTATCTGATAACCTGAGATTCAATGCTAGACCAAGCAAACCTGCTAGCGGGATCCTCAAACCATCTTCAGGTCCCACGCTAGATGCACCTGAGACCTCACTCTCACGTCCCAGTCAACAGCACGAGTCATCTGCACAGTCTACGGACGAGACGACAGTCTCACGTCCAGATCAGCAGACCACGCCGCCCTTGACTTCGGATGAGATTGCAGGCTCACGCGACGCGAACGAGACTGCCGTCTCACGTTCCGGTCGCCGAGTACGTTTACCCGTACGCTTCCTCGACTAGTCGCACAGTCGACAACCGATACGGTGTAGGAATATTCCTATGCTACTTGCATGCTACACTCTTCTCTTTTTTGATTTTCTTTTGTTTCCTGAGCCCACGCCCTCGACCATCTCCGTTTGGTTCCGTCGACTTCAGTCAACTTTGGCGAAAGCTGGATTGGCCACCCACGCTCTTGTCAACGCACTCAGTCGATATATTGGTTTCGAATGCTTGGCATACGCTTGGTCTCGAACTTCGTCGTTATGGTCGCTTCTGGTTCATCGGCTCAACGTGGTTTCGTCCTACGTCTGCAGCGTTTCTGGTGCGCACCCCTACGAACGCCATCTTCAGATTCTGGATACAAACCACTCTGGTGTAGCATGCCAACTCAAACAATAAATACAACACATCGCTCCTGGTACCGTTCTCCGAAAACGACCTACGTTGGCAACTCGATGATCAACGATCGCTTTCCTGTTCGCCAATTCTTCCGTCCTACAATCGCTCGTCAGCCGATCAGTCCCACGATTCAAACCGCTATTTATCGAAAGTGTTAACCCTTTCTAGCGGGGGGCTCCTGTAGTGACTCACATTTATCATGAGAACACGACTGGTTTAATAAAAACAATTATTATTATAACCAACTGTATCAGTGTTTGTTTTAATGTGCTTTTGTTTAACTGTGCTAATTATAGCCATTTTGTGCTTCCATTACCTTCCATCATTGTTCCGCGGTTTTTGGTACTGTTCGCACGTACTCCTGTCTTCTGCTTCCACTTGTACCACTTCTTGGCACGATCTCGGTATTCGTTCAATACCACGAGATCGCCAACGAAATAAATCTGGTTACACTCGATCCTCGCCTTCTGATTTATCTGGCACGTGTTTCTGGGTAGCGGTGTTCACAGTTAATCTCAACTGGACGCCACGCTACAAGTATGTCTGTGATGAAGTTGAACAAAAATGGAAATGGTGGACAGCCTTGACGAACACCATTTGGGGTTGCAAAATCAAATGACAGTGTAGAGGCTAGTTTTCTTTATATATGGACTCACTCGAGATTATTCAGAAGTGTGAACACCACTTGTAGAGATATTTTACTGTTAAAGATTAATAAAATCCGCAAGCGCACAGCAAACAAGCACACAGTCAAACCAGGAGTGTGTGAGTGTGAGTGTTGAAAACCATATATATTTTTGAGTGTTAATCAAGTGTGGATAATTTATTGATTATGTATGTGTTACAACAAATGGGAGAACAGATTAAGGATTGATATGCAGACACGGGCTCAATCATACACACACAGAAATAAACATAGTGTCTAAATTACAGTGAGTAGACAAATAATACAATAGTTGAATGGGCTTACTACAACAGTTCGCCATAACCTCTTACTCGACAGGTAACGTTCGAGTGAACAGCCTTTACAAGGCGTATGTGCTTCTGAGGAACACCTTTCAAAGACAGATAGTGCCACAGAACCGCTCAGTCTATAAAGTTAAGCGCCGTTGTTAAGCGAAGAAAAAATATCATTGTCGGACGCCCATAAACATGTCTGTGTTTTAAAACTTGACGAACAGTGAATATGTGGTCGATGCAGTCACAACCAGGTCTGAAGCCATCCTAGTTTTCTCGTCTTTGCAGTTCACGAGTTTTTGTTAAGCGCTCGATAGTTATTGAACTAATCTCTCTATGAATTGAAATTACACTCAGTCACGAAGCATCAGAAAATCTTATTTTTATACTCATTGGGATATTACAAGTATATTACTTTTATTAATAACAATCTACCCAATGCCCGACTTATTTGAAACCACCAGGTCAAATATTGATAATGATACCTGTAATCCCTCTATGGTTATCACAGGATGATTTGGATTCCTTGTTATATATTGAGACAATCAATGATTGCGATCAATCACATGGAATTACATCCAGTTTACAGATTTCAGCCAAAATATTAGTCGACGTAATCGCTGAAACTAGATCACTATCCTTAAAGACTTCTGGAGTAAATCCATCTTGACCAACTGCTCTTCCTCGTTTTAGATTAAATATGTGTAGCGACTCACTTTTATCATGAGGACACGACTGGTTTAACGAAAACAATCATTATTATAAGCACCCGTACCAGTGGTTGTTTTAACGTGCTTTTGTTTAACCGTGCTAATTACAGCCATTTTGTGCTTCCATTATCTTCCGTCATTGTTCTGCGGTTTTTAGCTTCGTTCGCACGTACTCCACTTTCCTGTTTTCGCTCGTACCATTTCTTGGCACGATCTTGGTATTCGTTCAATACCACGAGATCGCCAACGAAATAAATCTGGTTACGTTCAACCTTCGCCTTCTGATTTCTTTGGCACGTGTTTCTTGGTAGCGGTGTTCATAGACAATTTCGACTCGACGCCACGCTACATATGGCTTTCCGAACTCTATCTAGGGTCGGGGAGATCTACTTAGATGATCCATTCAGGCTATCTGGGAATGGTGGGTAGTTGTAGAGTAGCTGAAGACCTGTTGAACAGCTTCTTAAATTGTTTTGCACATCGTTCTAAACGTCTGGAATGAGAGCAGAGAAGTGTGTCATCTTTTTCCGAGATCATCTCACTTAAACTTGACTTATTAATTCCAGTTTTTTCATCAATCTGTAGAGCTTCCTCGTGTTATCTACAGCCGCTTCTTTTCCCATCTCTTTTGCTTTCGTTTCCCATCACTGCCCACGGAGCCTGACGGGATGAGTTTACGTGAATCCATTAATGCGATAGACTTAGAAGAAGTCGACTGTTTTTTCGTAACCGTTCGATGTAAATCACTAACAGATGTCGCTGCTGTTTTCCAAGCAACATCTGGGTCAGCCTCGTTTTCAGAACTACCTAAGTGTGACCTCAGTTGTTCCTGGAACCTACTTATAGTTTTCTCATTCTAATGTGTCTTTTTATTGTGACCTTTCTGTGTCCCTTGAGGCGCAAGCAGATGCGTTCTGGTATTAGAGCAGGTATTCCAGAATGAGTGACATTCTCCTATCAACACTTTACAATGATGACTGGTGGCAACAACAATGATAATTTATTCTCAGTTAACAGTTTGTGACATGAGGTATATTAGTTTAGAGACAAGATCAAGTTGTTACAAAGGATAAAGTCTGGTCTCTTTGAGTCAGTCGTTGTGTTTGGTGCAGGAAGTCGCCATGTGACACGATGTCTCTCCTCATGCTTAAAATTAGTGCTTACTAAAAATAAACGATTGTCTGAGCACAGTTGCAACAGATTATCAACATTATCTGTTCGCTGAGCTGAAATACTAGAATACCCACCTAAATGTTATCCTGTTTGGTTCGAGCTACCTACCTGGGCATCAGAGTCACCTGCTACGAGTACTGTGCCTGAGCGTTTAGCATCCTGAAGAAGTTCAGAAAGCTTCCTGTAAAATCCATTTTTCACTTCATTCGGGCTGCAGTCGGTGGGAGAGTAGGCAGAAATGATGAAAAGTCAACGACGTGTGTTCAGATCCTTACGAGTTCTTATGGAGCCGTTTAGCCGAACAGTAAATAGGTGACTGTTGACAAGAATCAATTCCAACAGTGCTTGCTCTGTCCTCATAATTAGCGCTATGCTTACACCCGCCAGTCCATGAGAGCTCGCCGTCGGGTTGCCAGACAAACGGAGCGTGTCTCCTCTGCCTCCCGTTTTGGCTGAGTGAGATCAAGGTAATGGCCAAACTAGGATCATGTGTATTTTGGCAACACAGCATACATCTATGGTACGAGATTCTAGAGTCTTAGTCAAAGATGCCTGTTGGCCCATATGACACAGGGTGCGTAAGTTGAAAGCTCCAATGTGTAGTTTGCAACGAGGTTTCAGCACAACTGGGACAGTGTTTTTCGCACTAGAATCGTTGGCTATGGTGAAACTTGAGGAGGATTGAGAAGAGGAAGCTTAGAGTTGGAAGTCGACATAGGACTTGAAGAGGGTAACAGATCATGAATCCAGTGATCTTGAGTGCAGTCAGAGGCATGAGATCGGTTGTCACTCCTCTGCTACACACACCATGAGAAAGTTCTTCTGGTGGTACCTCAAAAGGAAATTGGGTTAGAGGTGGTTTTAGTGACCTGACCTGGACCGCAGTACCAAAGGGACAACTGCTTGAGGCCAGTCACGCACGACGTTTCTGTGGATAATTACCGTGTTAGCCCGACACTTGTTGGGACTTTGCCACTGGAGATAGAAATCCGTGGGCCAAGGGGAGGTTTGTATTTTTAGGGTCGGCCTTTTCCACCCCCACCCCTCCTCGTCGGTAGGCTACATCGCTGTTATGCTGGTTATCTGAAGGAAACCCCTTAATGTCGTCGCACCTCTGCACAGTCAGCAGTACGACTTTGCCACTGGACTTTGGGGCTGCTGGTTTTAGTCTTACTGCCCTTCAACCGACCTGTGTGACACAGTATGATCTCGAGGAACGCTTGTTACACACAGTATGGGTCGATTGGTTCGTTGCGATAGACAAGCACGACTACCACGTCAAGGTAGCAGCAACGGTCAGGAGAAGTTATGGGGTGTGGAAAGACATGTGTATTACTTCCATTTTCAAGTGTCGCTGTGACATTACTTCCCGTCGTACTGGAAAAGAACGATTTCTCAGATACACCCCAAATGCTCAACATGTTTGTCGCGGTGCATGTACATTGTAGTGGCTGTCCTAGGCAATCTAAGGTGTATACATTGTAAATCGTTTCCGATGCGGATTAAATAATACTACACAGAATTTCATGTAAGGAATTTATCGTGGGCTGTCTCATCAGCTGAGCTGCCAACCCGAAAAAGTATCAAATGTATCTCATTGAATACTATCAATGTACCTATAAAATGAAAGATAAGTGTCACTCACATTACAAGTACAAGGTATAGAATTGATTATCAATAAATTAGGGATCAGTGTGCTTAATAAGGACACAACATTACTCGCCCGATATCACTCACAGTCAAAAACACCGCAAAGTGGGCCCCAGTAGCAAACCCAGACTATTATTAGTGTGCCACTGAGATAATTTTACGACCAAATAGCCAAGTCCCCAACAAGAGACCCGTATTAACACAGGAAATACAGTGATTTGTGATCAATTTCGGTAGTCAAAGAAAATTCATGATATTTAAGTCCAACTACTAAATGCCGGCAAATATATTAGAATAACAGTATTTCATCGGTAGCGCCCTTCGATGACTGACTACAAATTACGTAAGTCGACTTTGGCATCATATGTGGGAATTAACGACCACGGTTATCGAATTGAATTTCCATTGTAAGACCAGTAGTGATGTTTAAGTCTTTTCGGTCTGATACACAATAAAAGCAACATATGTGCTCACTTTATCTAGCAGGTAAGAGTCACTGGCTTTAACTAACACAATCCTCACTAGGAAAATCATGTAGTAGTACTGGAATACACGGATTCTAGTAGTTTCAATCTTTTGAAATTCAATTTCGCTTACATAAGTATACTGGAGGTGAAGACTCAACTGAAGCTCGGTTCTTCAACCTCATCGAGGATCTGTGATTATTCGAAAATGTGAAGTCGTCAACTCGTTGTAGAAACAGTCAGACGCCGTCGCGCTTAGACTGGTTATTCACAGACGAAGAATTCCTAGTTGACGACCTCTCAATCCTGGCCCCCTGAAAAGCGATCATGCCGTCATAGCCTTCAGTTTTGTGAGCAAAACTGAGCTAAGATATCCCACCAACAACAGGCGATGGAAATTCGAACGGTTGAATGTGGCAGCCTTACAGAACTATCTACAACAGGTGGATTGGGATGTTCAAACTCAACATGATGTGGATGATCATCGGTTTTTTTTACCGCAAACACTTTTATGTGCTACAAAACAGTCTGTTACTCAAATGGCCTCCAAAATCTACAAGCAACCTACAGTCATCAAGAACCACATTCTTCGTTTGCTAAGCCGCAAAAGTCACTGTTGAGCAGAATACAAACGAACTGATAACAACGGCGCGTACAGGCAATGCAAACATATAAGGAAGCGCATTTTTATCCGGTTTGACAGAAGAACTCTCCACATAATCCTCGACAGCTTTATCTGTCCCCATTTACAATACGAAAACATAGTATTTCCTCTCTCACTTCAAAAGGACAAGGACACTCTGAAGCGTATCCAATGGCGAGCCACGAAATCAGTTCAGCGACTCGAATTCTAACCTTGTGAAGAACGCCTCCAATCACTTATCCTTTACTCGTTAGGGTATGGGAGTCTTAGAGGTAACCTTCCTATGGCTTACAGTATCCTTAACACTCCTGAACATCCTCTTAAACACCTAATTAAGCTTAGTCTCAATACTAACCTAAGGGATAACACCCAGAAATTGGAGACACAACATGGCAGAACGGACTATAGACACAACTTCTACTCCTTAAGAGTTGTCAAATGCTTGGATTCGCCTCCGACTGAGCTAGTCCAAGCGACTTCCCAGGAGTCCTTTAAGAGGAAACTTGACCTATTTTTCAGGGCTACGAATAACATCTTATTACTACTTACCAATTTCTTTTTTCATCTATTATCGTTAATATGATTGGGTTCGTGCCTGGTGATCCACTACTACTAGACACAACCATTTGAAGGTTTGGTCTTCGAACTTCCAAAAGATGTTTGCAACGCATTTGAAACTATACTTTACTCATCCTGGGTTTCGATTTATGGTTTGCAAGGGTCGGAGAGTTGTGCATTGTTAATTGAAGTTGCACTAGTAAGTTCACTAACAACACTTCCTAAAACATCAGACGTCTTCCCCCTTTAAGCTTCTCTCTCTCAGATCTTTTGTGAAAAGAGATCTTAACAATTGTTAGTCGAGTGGACCACCATTACCGAGGCTTACTCATGTTTTCTTATTTGCACGATTACAACACATTTAAGAGTTGTCAGCAAATTATTTGATGACTGAGAGTTACATGTTTTTAAAGTTATAGCAATCGGTTAACTTTTTATCGATTTACTTCTTAATCGACAACTGGTCGAATATAATACATGCTTGACGACTCAGTTGCCGACGTCACTCTTGCTGATTTCCAGATATTAGAATCACCCTGCGCCGATGTTCCGTTTGACCGTGGCCCTCAGTTCCATTTAAATCTCCAGTGTCGTACATGTGAATCATTTAAAGAAACGTTTGTCTGCTGTGATTGTGTTAGGAAGGATTCCATATTCTCGAAGAAGTCCGGAAAACTTAGGTAAGAATACCTTTTGAAATAGATTCTTTACAGCTTTCCTCAGAATTCTGATCGGATTGTGACAGTCCGTAAATCGGTTAATGACTTAAATAGAAAGTAGGTTTACAGATTTAATTATTTGCGGATTAGGATTAAAGTATACGAACCCATACTGTTCAAATCTGTATTTCACACTTTTGTAAGATCTCGTTGTGCATATTTTTGTATTAAAGCAGGGTAGAGTTGAAGAGTTGAATGCTCAAATTTCTTCTTTGGAACATACGATCGAGTTTCTTACTAAAATGAACGTAGAGAGTAAGTCGTACTTATTATACTGTGCGTTATTTCAGAACGCAAAAAGCTACAACGTGTTCGACAAGCTATGACACGATGCCATACCGCATCCCAGCATCTTCTGAAGCAGCAAGCTAATTTGGTACGGCATTTTATCACGGTTGCACAGAGAAAAAAGTTATTGGTAGCTGATCTTGATATAGTAAACAGGCAAATCAAGCACGTACATGATACTTATTTTGAGGAGTTGCTTGGAGTTTATTTCGTGACCGACCTGTCGGTGAGTTTAGTTACGTTGTTTTCATAGATAGCGAAACACGCTATAGTTCAATATGTTTGTACCGGGCAATGTCTAATTTCATTACATTTGCATGAACTACAATCTGACTCTTGAATAGGGATCTACATAGGTTCACTAGCATAGCAAGTTTACCGCTGTTCTCATTTACTTAGTTACGGGTTCAAATTCTATTTTAATCTCGTTTGGTTTGAAAATCCGGTTAGTGTTACTAGCCCTCGCAAAATTCCACTCTAAACTAAGTTCATGGACATTTTCCTGTTGACTAGTAATATATTATGGATAAATAAGTATTGACAGAAAAGGAGAAACTCCACAAAGCATGTCTAGTTTTTACAATTGATTGACCACTGGGTGGTGATCAATGTCATGTGTGTCAGGTTCTTCTTAGTACAGGTTGAATCCTGTCGCCCAAGTTACATTGTGGCCACGAATCTGAGTGACTTGACATCGCTTGCACCATGTTGAGATAAGATGGTGGTTAGAGGTAGTCATCAGGAATCCCTGGAGCTAGGTTTCGTCCTACTTGGCACTTGTTAGGTTCTTCTTAGTGCAGGCCGAATCCTTTTGGCGTCTAGTTTACCACTCCTTACATTTAATTATTTGTCAGATTTTGTGCTGTTAAGGCGACTTAACATTATATGATGTGTCATAAGATAATATTACTGAATGCAATTAAAGTTTGACAGTATGTTATCACTCGACTTATGATGATTTATTAGTCTTAAAAACATTCACTTAGATGTTAGCTACATCTTGCATGTCAGTACTAAATTTATGTTCATTTCATTTTCAGACTGATGGTTTATCTCCGGATAGGTTTGTTTGTTCACCTTTACATATCGATAAAGAGAACATTTTTGCAGGTTAGTGTCGCTCTGAAGTTTCGATTGATGTATTTTTGTTGTCGAGTAACATGATCATTGTCATACAAAGCTGTTGTACATTCACTGTAGATTTGAAATGTATAATTCAAGATGATATTTACTCTTGTAATGTTTTTTGTACCATATATTGTACCACTTATTATTCTCAATGTGGAATCTCCACGCTTCATACCACTTCTATTTTGCGATGAAAATCTTTTGAACCACAGGTGACCTGTTCAACTGGTATACTATTTTAATTGTGTACAATTGTACTCTTATATCACTTTACTCAACTACTCTAGCTATTTTGTGACTTCATATTTTTGTAGATCGGTGATAAATTGACGTAGATAACATGTGTTCCTAAATTTCCTATAAACCTCCAGCTATATCTTTAAAGTCTTCACTTTTTATCACCTTTACTGTAGGTCCTGAACCCACCCCATCCAGTCATACGGCTTTAACATATTGCTCAGTAGCAATAAGGGTTTCAACTATCTTGTTAGATGTTTGGTTGCCAGTCTCCATTCGCCGGAATTTGCATTTGGTTGGTTCTTTTTTGTCTGCATTACCTCAGAGGGATGATATGGGTCGTGTGTATTTCGCAGTCATTCATGCTGTTCACCTGTTATGCCAATGTCGAGGGATTGATATAAAACATGGATTAGAACAGCTTGGGATAAGCGTAATTCCTGGACGGAACACATTTTACAATCCATTATTTGGATTATATTGCCTTGGGCATCTGGTCAGTCACAATAATAAGTCTACTAGGTAATATTTTTGTACCGAAACTCTATGTATAAACATTATTTAACTAATTTTATCGTTAAGTTAGTAGGTTTACAGATCATTGCTACTGTACCTATCGTCGGGTAGTTTAGTTATAAATCTGACAAACGAGATTGTGAGCTCGTACATTAATTAGTGTTTAATAAACATTATTGAACACCGTCAACATTTTTTGAAGGTCCCTTAGGTTTGTGTATTTTAATCTTGCATAATACATACTTAATAACGTAGTTAGATTCAACAAAACCTCTCCAAAATTATTGGATAAATAATGTTCTCGGTAGTGAAACTAGAGAGAGCACTTCAACCTAGCTAGTGTAAGGTGAAATAGTATTAGACTATTAAGATATTATTAATGCACCGTAGTCCGTTCAGTTATCGGTTTCAATCCCTAGTATTTAAACCTAAATTTTACGATCTGTCGTACAGCTATGAATGAATACACTGACTACTTAGTTGGTACTTTGGTGTATGCTACTTATGTCGATAGACGTATGAAATGATAAATTGGTTGTCCCTACCTGAGTGTTTGTTCACAATGGTGCCACATACTAAATATCCTCGTATAACTTTTATTCTCCAATCACTATGTCGCAGTTAACCAACGATCTGGTAGGATGTGTGCATTATTTTTAATAATTGCTTGGTGATAACTCCCTGTCTAACCGTAATCCATGCATTGTAGAAGTGACAGTTGGAACATTAAAAGTTTTTATATATGTGATAAGTGGAATTATTTCCCAGATGTGTTTCCCCTATGTAAATAGACAGCGTTCTTACTCATAGTGTCTTAATCTGTGAAGTAATTAGTGTGTGATGGATGGTCTTATTTATTTGTTTTATATTGCTTGCACCGTAAATATCTTGAAACTAAGTAGTTGAATAATGTTAGTAAACTTTCATGTTACTAAAACATTTCAGGATACATTTAATACGTAATGTTTCGATTTTGTTACTTTTCAGATTGTTCAAATATTTCTTGGTTTGTCTATTAATTGATTTTCTTTGATTCTTAGGTACTTTGACGAATGTTACAATATAAAACTAGATGGGCTTTTTGGAAAGATTCCATCATTATCCTTAATGAGTCATCCTACAGTTTCATTTAGTTCACCATGTTTTGTAGAGAAAGGCGAAGAAGTGGATGAGATGTTTGGCTTATCAAACGATGATAGTTTAACTTTATGTGACAAACAAGTGAATAGGTTTACTTTATGTAGGGCAAGTAGTTCCGACTATGTTCAGTCATCCAATAAACTCGAAGAACACGACTCGTCTGTTGGTTTGGAATGTTGGGAACTAGTTTCTGTGACCTCACCAGGAGAACCAGAATCATGTGAAACTACAGTGACCAATGCCGGATTTATGGATTCAACGCAATATCCTGGTCCACTTTCGAAAGTTTGGCGTCTAGCGAAAGGGATTATGGGAACTTCAGAACTTAGTGATTGTGACGAATAACGTGAAAAAACAGATCGTGACCAAACTTTGTTCATTATTTATCAAACCAGAGTCTTTCATGAAGCAAACTTGCAAAAACTTTAGTCTTTCAACATTTTAATTTGTAAAATAAAATTCGAAAAAAACAAATTTTTCCCCATTATTGTATATATGTCAAAAAGTTTTATTTTGAATTCTGTTCCTCGTGAATTAATCAACTAAGGCGAAGTATTAGGAAAAATGAACAGCTTGATGTACTTGTAAACATTAGTATAGATATTTGGTTCATTTGCCCAGTATATGTTCATGTACTCCTGAGTCATATTTTGTAGTGATAACTAGTGATACTACCCGGCTGCCTAAATCGGATTCTTAATCCACTGGTTGAAGTACATAGTACACACAAGTGGGTAATCATGGATTTATGTATTCTGTTAGATCTTCGTCAGGCTTTGCTCTAATATACAGTAATATTTATATGCATATACGAAATTGTTAAATTAATCAAGGCAGTTACTGAGTTAGTGATAACAGTGGAATAGATCACATAAGTAAAGAGTACAAATTCATAGTATTTGTATTCATAAGCGTTATAACTTGTGACCTGTGCGCCCTGCTAATATATAACGTAACGATGCCACCAAATATAGAGCAGTGAATTATCGATCGGACCAATGACGCCTAAAACCCATACGAGCAGTCTAGAGTACTTATCGGTCCTGCTTCCTGCCTAGCCCAATCAGTTAGGTCCAGGACACGAATCTCTGCCTCTGCGACATGAATCATTTATTTCAAGCATACTGGGTCTATATTACCAATCAAGCAGAGCACATCGTACCAATAAGGTATGAAACAACATTTGTACAAGAATTAGCCAAATGTGGATATGAATGAGGGAGGTAGTAAGTAATAGACGGCATAATTCAAGAATGGTAAGTCGTATAATGATAGTTCATAGGCCAAAATAAAGCTTATAATAAGGGGGACATGAATATGAACAGTTTAGTTATTTAACAATTATAAAAATATACACATAGTACTGGTCCACAAATGGATCCCAGAAAGTTACCATTCATTATGCTTATCGGGACATAACAATGAGGAATTTGTAACACCTTTGTCTCTTCCTTGATCGAGATAGCCTTAATAAACGATCTTACTAATCATTTTTCGCACCTTTTGTTCGTTTATTTCTCTTCATTCAATCCAAATCATTTCCAAATGTACGCTTCATTGTTCAATTATCTGGACATTTCTTATTACATAATCCTACAGTTTTTATGAGTGCTATTTCACTGTCTATATTTCTAAAGTCATTGACCTATTTCCCATTATGAAACATGGATTCAAGCCCTAGTACACCTGTCATATCACTATAAATTTGTACTCTTTACTTATGTGACCTATTCCACTGTTATCACTGACTCATTAACTGCCTTGATTAATTTTGTATATGTATATAAATATTACTGTATATTAGAGTAAAGCCTGACGGAGATCTAACAGAATACATGATTACCCACTTGTGTGTACCATGTATCTTCAACCAATGGATTAAGAATTCGATTTGGGCAGTCGGCTAATATCAAGCCTAATGAGGATCTAATTGGAAACAATGTTGTTCGCTTGTTGTTGTTCTAATTCACAATATGGGAATTTTTAAGATTCATATATTTTAAAAGTGTCCTTTTGTATAGTTCAGTATCTACTTATGAGTTATTATTTTGGTTAAAATAAATTATTATTAGTGTGTCTTTTTCCATATTTCTTCGATATTAAGAGTAAAGAATCTTGATTAGTACGTACTTCAGTGTTAGTTTTTTTTAAATCATAAACAGTGAATAAAGTAGGTAAACTCTCAGTTTTGTTTAGTCAATATTTTTCAGTCCTAAATCGATCAACATAATTTAGATTGTTGTTGAACGTTTATAGTATGGGGTCACTCAATCCACTGAATATAAATTACAACTGAAATAATTTAATATAGCTGGTAGTTTCTTGGTAGGTGGAAAACCCGGTTTCATGATCAGCCATATCTATCATAATACCGCTGAACCGCCAGTGACCAAACCTAGGTTTTATAGTGGTTACCTTACCCGATCATCAAGCAACACATTAATTGTAACAGCTATATGTCCTAAAGTAACGTAAGACTAGGAATTCAGGGATGTATGACTAGTAGAGATCTACTTCAAAGTAAGCTGATTATTGTCAATGTTATTACACGGTTAAAACCCATATACTATTGGAATTGATGTAAAGTATTTTAATGTAGTTTATACATTTCAATACCAAAAGCTTATTGTTCGAACATTTTTCTCATTCTAGGTGTATTTAATATTCAATATATTTTAAAGCAAATTACTTTAGAGACCATTAATCTAAGAAAATCATTCGAAGATTGTACACGTGTTTATATCGTGTGATTAATGCATATGATGTAGCTTAATTTTGGTTATACTCCGATTAATTTCAAGCGTTTTCTAAATTATTCTGATTATAATTACATTTACCTACTGTGACTCAATATAGCTCCTACATCTATATATTTATGTACCCTAGGAAAGTAAAATTCTTATTACTGACTTAGTATTTGTTCCGGCACTTTCAGTTTATTTGTGGGAACAGTATGCTGTATTGAGGCACTGACGGCGATAGGATTTGTCGAACGACAACTAAATCAACATACCTACAGTACTGTGCTAAGGTGGTGTGGCAACTCGAACTGATGCACATACGTACGAAGTTCTACGTCGTTACTGACTGACAGTACTGAATTCGCTACCGAAGTTTTTATTTTATTTTGAGACTAGTTATCGTACAACATTTATCCCTGGGTATTACCTAAAATTCTGATCATACTTTCTTGAACTGGATTTAAATTATAGGGGTGTTTTCATTTTGGACTTCGGGAGTATTAAGGGATTATATCGCAGTGAAACAGTGAAGCTCGACGAGACTGTCTTCCTATTGGAATTAGTACCATCATCATTCTTAAGCTGTAAGGTCAAAAGTTTCGCAGTTCAAGTTAAATAAGAAGTCTCGTGTCGATTGGTTTCATAGGTTTTGAACATTTTCAGGTCAATAATAACTAGAGAGATCATAAAATCAGAACGACTGATTGTTAATTTTCAGGTAGCCTGAACAATCGAGGTTTCAGAATTAAGGAACAAGGTGAGAACGCTAAAGATTTGTTGCAGCTGAATACTGAAGCTTTTCGATATACCTGATGCGGCCGAAGATGGGGAGAGTCAGCTCTCCCTTCCGAAATGCTTTTACATGGCCATGCGCATACAGCCACTGACAGAAGAGTCCTGCTCACTGCAGTCTCGCGGTATTACTTTTGTTTACGAAGTTGACAAAACGAAAAGTGAATGTTTGGCACATTAACCGGGTTGGTGGGCACGAAGGGTCCGCCTAGAGGAGCTGAAGAACCCTGATTTCAAACCAATGGTCCGTATGGGCTCCAGGATTCTGATGGGTCAAATGCCACATGAACTTATTGTTGGTCATCAGCTACCATATGTCTGCATCTCCTGAAGTTGCTCCATTACCTTATGGGTCAGGCTTCGGATGTGGCCCCCTAAAAGAAGCACCTGCCTCAGTTTTGGCACCCGGGCAGTATCCCAGTCCTCACACAAATCAAGAGACTTCTGCGGTGCATATGCGCTTTGTACCAATATTATTGCGTTCAAATCTCGATAGACTGGTGAAACTGCTCAAGCTGAATTCAGGAAACAATTAATTACGTAGAATATCCCCCTGAGCAATTTTAAGGGACAATAATGTACTTGTCTAGACGTTTATTTTATTTATATACGTTGTATTGAAATTCTCCGTTTATTGAAAAAACACGAGCAAGGAAATATCAGATAATTTTGTGCTTGTAATTCTATCTATTCCTTCACAAGGAAAGTTATTACATTTCGATGTTTCTAAATAACAATTTACAGAACGCATAAGCTATCCACACACAAAAAACATCGTATTGGGTAGAGCGCCTATTTAAATATGTTCAGTTGATGTTTTTCAAAAACACCCGCTCAAACTGATGAGTCTCAGGAAGTATACAAGCTCCGTACTAAAAATGGGGTTATGGACATGTTTCAATAACGTCAGTCCAGGAAAACAAGTCAATAATAAGGCAAATGTATTCTAACAAAACTTTAGACGCTGGGAAGATACTTTTAACCTACAGTATTGTGTTACATGCGTGATAAACTATTATACTGATATGAATATATATCCACACTTACCAATCAGTCTCTTTAAATTCTTCCTCTAACCTATTTTTACCTCCCAATAACAGGTCTTAATGAACCTGGACCCCGTGAATAGGATGTATTCGAACATCCC
Source organism: Schistosoma haematobium (assembly GCF_000699445.3). Lineage (NCBI taxonomy): Eukaryota > Metazoa > Platyhelminthes > Trematoda > Strigeidida > Schistosomatidae > Schistosoma > Schistosoma haematobium. Next base: position 44,861,898 of record NC_067197.1, on the reverse strand, counting down.
TACGATACATCGGACAATACTGAACTCTATTCGGACTACAAATATCTAACTTGCACATTTATAGTGGTTACTTCAGTTACAGGGAGTCTAACCAGAAATTGAGCCTGCAGGTTCCTTGACATTAGTGAAAAGACTCACCAATTGTTTTAACATTTTCATGAAAGTTTATGACTAGACACTCATATAAAATTCAGAGGTTGTTATATTGTCAGAATTTCCAGTTCTATTACATTGAGACTTCATTTTAATGAGATCTGGATTCATAGACGAGTTTATCAGTGGCAGATCGCAAAGACGTGTCGTTGACTTATCTTAGAACTTGATGTTGAACTTCATTCTATGCTGACGGAAACAACCCATTATGTTTTCAGGGAATAACACTATCTTCAGGGCTTTACATCGTCGTACTAAGGGAAGACTTTGAATATGCCCCGTGCAGCCCGACTGTAAGACAGACACCCAGTATAGGGAAAATGAAGTGTTGGGTCTAAATACATTCGTACCAACTACTATGGACGTCTTTAACAAATCTCAAGACTAGTAGACCAACCATGTACTACATCAGTTAATAGTTAGTCAAGCAGCACAGTAAGCGGCTGTTCGAAATATAGGCGTCCGACCATAGGAGTAACTTCTGTGTCATGGCGACAGTCTGCAATGCTAACGCAAGGAGGAAAGTCCTATGGTAAAAGTTGTGTAACTGATACCTGGAGTGTAGTGTTCTGAAACCAAACGTGCTTAGGCGAAAATGTCACATCAAGATATGACAATAACCACTTACTTTGGTTTTTTATAACCCTTTTAGAGAAATGTTTATAATCCTAAACCGTTATGATTAGTTTTCAGCCTGTAGGGGTAGGAAGGGTTATATCATTTTTTGAGAGTGAACTAATTTGGCTGATCCTGCTTGGCGGTCTGTAGCAACTTTGACTGTTACAATTAATTGCTGTCTTTTATATCAAGACAGATTGGATAACATGAGACAAGAAACGCAACTGAGCCGCTTATTCCTTTTCATCAAATTGAAGTCGGCCACGTCATTGGTATTAGAAACCTGAGGATATAGGAACCAATGCTTAATTTTTACTGAAAGTGCATTACGCTACAGCCTAAAAAGCCCGTATCACGTATAGACCAACTATTCACACTACATGATATATTAAAGTATTGCGTCACAAGGCAATTGACTTCACACATACCCAATATGTAGCCGGGCAAGCAGATTTAATCATCCATAGAAAAACTAGCTGATGTTTATATCGGTAACTACATGTGAATACGAATACAGGACTAATGCTAAAAATAGGTAAAAGTTTTAGGGGACATATAAATGGAGCCACGTTCAACTAGATTATTGTAGAAATGTAGTAAGCTACTATTGTTACAGTTACGAAATGCTCAGGATAGTAGGCTTTTTAGTTGGTATACAGGAAGGCCAATTCTCTCGAAACTTGTAATGACGCTTATATATAATAAACGAAACTGAAAAGCTTCAACTCAAAACAAGTTAGTCAGTTCCACTAGAAACGAAAGGAGAACCAAGATCTGCGGTAAACCTATACGTTTATTTCAGACATTAAAACTTTTGGAATGCCTTTTTGTACTTTGAACCAGCGGCTTTTGAAACTTTGATGACATTGAATGATACTGTTTTACTCAGGGGTCTACACTCACCAACAGTTACGACATCTCCAATATCCACATCTCTGCAAGTGTAAACAAACACAGGGTGAACTCACCTGAAGCAAGGAGATATATGTACAGACATATTCTTATGTCGCTTCTCATATCGGTTGTACTTTTTCACGTACTTAAGGTAGTCACGACGAATAACAATAGTCCGGTTCATCTTAGTTTTACGCACAACACCTGTGAGGATTCGACCACGGATACGTACATTTCCAGTGAAGGGACACTTCTTGTCAATGTAATTACCGAATATAGCCTCTTTTGGAGTTTTGTAGCCAAGGCCTATGCTCTTGTAATACCTTCCGCCGTTCTTTCCTTTCACTTCTTGCTTTTGAAATGCGTTTTCTCTCTGGAAATAAACAATCTACGTGACCTGCAACTAACCTGCTCAGCCATGCCCAGGTAGATTTAAAGTTTGTGGCGTTCAAGCTCACCCATTTAAACACTTTCTCTTTACTAGCTCGTTGAATTTCAAAATACGTGATTTTTAACTAGGTGTTTTTAAAGTTTCAAATAAAGTAATAAATAAAAATATTTCAACATATAATAATGTTTGAAACCTAGAGTATTTGTATTAACTTCGTAGTGATCATCATCCTCAATAATTGGCTAGCTCATGTTGGATAGACTATATATACGGTATACCGTATATTCGTTTACTTTCTTCCCAATTTCATGCTAGTGGACTCTATATATCCAAACTGGTTTTCGTTTGGTTATTTGCTCAAATATCTGATATGGGATGTGCATGGAGTGAACCAGCTAAAGTTCAGCAGGATAAGAGTAGGGCTATAGAGAAGCAAATAAGACACGATGCAGAAAAATCAATGAAAGAGGTCAAGTTACTTCTTCTTGGTGCTGGTGAGTGTGGGAAGTCGACAGTTTTAAAACAGATGAAAATAATCCATGGTGAAGGTTACAGAGAAGAAGAGAGAAAAGAATACAAACCCATCATTTTTGCCAACACCCTTCAGTCGATGATAAAAATACTAAAAGCAATGGAGACACTGGATATAACGGCGGATGGTTTCGACCAAGCAGATGAGTTAAAGCACCTAAACGGATATTTACCTACAGTTGAAGAAGGAGATTTTCCTGGGGATTTATCAAGACTTTTACTGAAATTATGGAACAACACAAGTGTGCAGAAATGTTTCGCACGTTCCAAGGAATACCAACTGAATGATTCCGCAGGCTACTACCTCAGTTCTATTGATAGAATATCTGCTTCTGATTACTTGCCAACTGAACAAGATGTATTGAGATCTAGGGTGAAGACAACGGGTATAGTCGAAACGAACTTTCGGTTCAAGGATCTAGACTTTAAGGTTTTCGATGTCGGTAAGTTCATTGAGATTTATCACAGAACGTTATTTTTATGTCCTGGTTGCCGTAGTACATGATACTCCTGAGAAATATATGATAATACTAAATTCATGAGGTAACATATTAAACCACATAGGAGTAAGATTTGTGATATTTACAAGTGTGTGAATTTGGTTATTATGGAGTGTTACGCGATCCCAGTTGTGAAATTACAAACCTTATGTATTTTGAGCTAGCTTTATTAAAGACATTCACTTCTCTTACACTCAGAGTGACAATGCATCGTTTTTTACTGAACCTTGTACTATAACGAGTCTATAAGATGGCCAAGTTTGTGCTGTCGGTAATAATATATTATCACTTGTAGTAGCAGCGATTATAATTATGTATATGAGTCTATAGTGTATCTTTCTTAATGCATATATTTGCTTTTCTGACACATACTTTGTGCCTCTAAGCTTGAGCCGAACGTACAGCTTATGATGAATGTAGGCACGTTCTCGTTTATGAGCAAGGTGAGACTAAAGATCCTTATTTATTTATTTGATTTACTTATAATATTACTGCATGCATCAGGAATATTTTCGAAACTCGAATTTTGTGGTACTTATTTAATAGATAAAATAAGGATGGAAACTGAAGTTAAAAATTCTAAATGTCCCATATTTTTAATTATGTGATAAAGTATTTTTCCGAATTCTTATCTCTTTTATGGACTCCATGTTGAACGTCTTCCATTTCTCTTTCTTATGTGTTATATCTTCCTCGCGATCTTTTGACTGTTATGAAACATTTCTATATGAATGAAATGTGACTAGCACCATTTACTCAAATATGAACTACTTATTTCGTAGAGTAACTATCGGTTGTATTTTTCCTCTTTTCTTTCAAACTTTATTTTGGTTGAATGTAACAACTGTTCAGAATCGTAGCCCTTGTGAATCAGGAAAAAGAGATGATCTGTAACTTGTTATATATGTGTGTCAGAATATTCTCAGTATAACATTAACTTACTGCCATTTAGTCAATCACTTTGTTAGAAGACAGTTTATCCTTTTCCCATCATTGATTACGATGTAAATACTGACTATTTGTACATCATGAACTTTAACTAAAAATTCAGTTTTGATAACATCAAGATTAATAAAATAGTCACTTAATAGGGAAAACATATAATCATTTTTTGGATTCAGTGGTCATTTAACTTGACTTAGGAGTTTAACCTATCAAATACAGGGACTTATAAGAGTGAGTTTGAAAACCTTAACTATGTATTATTTCATGTCTTGTGTAAAACATGTCATCAAATGACGAATTCTAAATATTATTATGAACAAGAACATAAACGAGAATATACAAGTATGAAGTTATTTGGGTGACCTCACTTAACATACTACATTTTAGGAAATAAGTTTGGGTATCTTAGTATTAGATATGTAATGCATAGACCATGTATTCGTAGATTAAATTTATGCCAATCCCCGAAGTTAAACTTGATGACCACAGAAGTCAGTAGATGTATGTACAGTTGAAATGAAATGAAATATTTGCTTTCCAAATATGGTGATACGGATTTTGAGCGAAAAGAATCAACCATAATGAACTAAACAGAATATTGACAATTTTTAGGGTCTGTGTAGTTTTATGACATCCTCACTGGTTGATTTCGTTTATGATTTCATTCAATATTAGTTAGTTGATTTAAAGAATAATCTAATGGTTATGATCCCTATCCTCATTTTTGATTGTTTCATGAACAATGAATAGAAATGACCTATATCATTGTATATAATTCTACTATGGAAGATACTGTATCAAACAGCTTATGTCCTTTCAAAAAACATCCGAATTTTAAGTGACTACTCTTCTATAACTATGACTTAATTCAAAAAGGTTTTTTAACATGTTGATTGTTATGATGCGAAAGGAGCTGTTGAAATGATGCTGAATCAATATAATACACACGAATAAGAAACTTAAAACTGACCTTACAATGTATCGTATAAAAAATAGATAAACTTTAACATTAGTCTGTAACATACTTCTTATCTGGTATAGAACCTCTGAAGTCTTCATATGTCTTTAGAACCTGTATTGATGATATATTTCTATAATATTTGAAAAGAAAATGAATAAAAACACCAGTTCATTTAATCTTTGAATAAGTTGCCTTTTTTACAGGGTTTATTTATAACTGAAGGAACTTATTGGGATCTTTGAAAGATCATTTTTTGATGTCTCTCTGTGTGTGTGTGTGTGAACTATCTTGATTAGGTAGTTAAAATAGGCTTGTCTATTAACTCTGTAAGAAAAAACAGTTATAGATAATATAGTGTAGTAAATGAGAACATAAATAGGGACAATTGAATGTCTTTAAACATATCGATTACAGAATCAAATAGTAAATACTTCATTTACAAAATGTTAATCAATCATCTTAAACTTCAATGTTCCTTCATTTCTACACTTGTCATTCTTTGTTCTCGTTCTCTTTTATTTGATCTTCTAAACCATCTACCTTCAGATATTTCACTTTTGATTAATGATACATACTACTACTTATTTCTGTCAACATCAGTAGTATACACTACAATATAATATAATTTGAACGAGATGCATAATAATGTATCAAGTCATTATCAGTATATAAAAACATCACAAAATGATAAGTAATAGTTTGAATAGTAATTTTGATAAATAAATAACTCATCATGTTAGGAGATAGTAAACAGATATACTCCCCATAAGGCATTCGATTTGTATGAGGGTTAGAATATTGCCATGGGTACACAAAACTTGTGATCAATGATAAATATTTTTATAAAATGTGTCTTTTTAAATTACCCTGTGATCAATAGTGAATATGTTTGTGTGTTTGTTTGTTTACAATGTGAAAGAGAACTATGATTATAATAATTATAAGCTCTTTATAGAATATATTCAACTATTTAAAGTGAAACAAACATAATTTATATCAGAAGGGTTTTGTAGAGATTATAGTAATTTCAGTGATTGAGATCATGAGTGAATTGAAGCTAGACCACCATGGAAAACCTAGAATCACTGAACGACCGTTTTGTCCTATTGTTGGACTCCTCAACAGCGCGCATTTACGACCTCGCCTCGCAAGATTCGAACCCAAGACTTACCAGTCTCGCGTGCGTATGCTTAACCACTAGACCACGGCCATCCACTACTTCCAGATTTCTCATGGTGGTCTAGCTTCAATTAACTCATGATCTCAACCATTGAAAGAAACATGATTTACACAATATCAAGTCGTTTAGATTAATGATAACTTTATAATATTGAATAAAGCCATTACTATTACTACTACTACCACTACTACTACTACTGTAGTGAACAGAACATGAGTGAGGACAATCGAATGTATTTAACACAAAATTACAGGACTTGTTAATACAATCTAATCATCAAATAGTAAATACGTAATTTGCAAAATGACCATCAATTGTCTCATAATGACTGAGACTTCATTGTTCTAGCATTTTCGTACAAATTGCATTCTGTTTCCATTCTTTACTGTTAGATCCTCTTGTCTCTTTGCTGCCAGACATTCTGTTCACGGCTAACATCGTATACTACTTATGTCAATATTAGTGGCATACACCACACTACTACTACTACTACTACTACTACTACTACTACTACTACTACTACTACTACTACTACTACTACTACTACTACTACTACTACTACTACTACTACTACTACTACTACTACTACTACTACTACTACTACTACTACTACTACTACTACTACTACTACTACTACTACTACTACCACTACTACTACTACTACTACTACTACTACTACTACTACTACTACTACTACTACTACTACTACTACTACTACTACTACTACTACTACTACTACTACTACTACTACTACTACTACTACTACTACTACTATTAATATTGATAGTAATAACTTGTTTGACAGAATTCGAATTAAGTAAACAAACATGACATCAATCATCATTCGGTGAATAGGTCATATCAATAAAATCGATTTTATTTTTCCTTTTTTTATTTTTTGCCTGAAATCAAACTTTTGAACAACTCCCTTAAATACAATAAACAAACTTGATAATAATGATAATAATTAAATAAAACTTTTAGGTTAAATATTGAAAAGTAAATTACTTTTTATTCAATAACTTAATTATAATTATTTTTATTTTAATTAATATGTCAATTATTCTTATTATTAAATAAGGAAACATTCAATAGTAAGTAAAGATAGAAAGGAACAATAAGTTACAGGTTCATATTTCTATATGATAATAGAAGGATGAATTAAAATAAATTTGGGTTAATTGTCTTAGTATAGTTTAATTAAATACTTGACATATATATATATATATATATATATATATATATATATATATATAGAATGGGTTATGTGGGTATGATAGTAATTTTAATAGTTGCGACACCACCTGAAGTCCTTCCGGGAGTTACTGCTGGTCCCAGGCCCGGAAAAATGGAGGAGGGTTGGGTATGGGGTTAGCGAGCCCATCCCGTAGAAAACGAACTCTCTAAAAAACACTAACCAGAAAAAAATTATTCAAACCCCGCTCTGGGAGCCAGAAGATCTTCATTTAGAAGAGTTATGACGCCTCATGATGAAAGCCGAGTTCCTGCGGAAGTCACAAGGCCGATACTCCTTCTGACGACCATAGCAACCATTTATTTAGTGTAAGTAAGTAAGTAATTAATTAATTAAGTAAGTAACTAAGACCATCATAGAAAACTTGGAGGCACAAGACGATCGTTTCGTCGAAGTATGGAACCCCTCAGAAGTGAGCATTCACGATCCCGCTCCGCAAAATTCGAATCCAGGACCTGGAGTTCTGGTGAGAAGCAGAGACCAGTGAAGCTCAACCAACTCTGTTGTGAGATAATAACTCACTGATGACAATGGTGGATGTATCGCTCAATTTCGTGGATTATTTGAAGTTAAACATAAACACCGTTGAATGCCGGTCATTTAAGTTATCTATAGGTTAATCGTTTGCGTGATAAAGTGATAGGCCCTGGGTTCGAATCTCGCGAGGCGGGATCGTAGATGGGCACTGTTGAGGAGTCCCACAGTAGGACGAAACGACCATCCAGTGATTCCAGATTTTTTATGGTGGTCTAGCTTCAATTTATTCATGGTTTCAACTATTAAAATTATTATAATATCCACAAAACCCCTTCTGATATTAATCAACTTATGCTCACTAGTGATTTTCTCCAAGAGGTATTTCCTGGAGTTCTAGTGAGAAGCAGTGACCAGTGGAGTTCAACCGGGTCTGCTGTGATATATATATATATATATATAGGTTGTAAAACCTGGAAAGAATCCTATATATTTAATAGTAATAATAATAATTTCTAACTTATGCATATTGCCCCTTCTAGAGGAGCATAGGTCGCTCATCAGCATTCTTCATCCAACTTTGTCCTCAAGAATCCTTTCCACTTGTTTCCAGTTGCTATTCATCTTACTCATATCTGCTTTAAATTCTTGACTTAGTGTGTTTTTCGGTCTTTCTGTTTTCCGCTTCCCTTTAAAATTCCAAGTTAGCGCATGCCTCATGATGCAGTTTGATGATTTCTATAATGTATGTTCTATCCATTTCCAACATCTTTTTCTAATTTACTCTTCAGCTGGAAGTTGGTTTGTCCGTTTCCACAGTAGGCTATTGCTTTTGGTATCCGGCCAACAGATATTGAGTATCTTGCGTAGATAGGTGTTTATATTAATAATAGTAAGCTTTATTCAATATTATATTATTGGTACGATCTAGAATTCTCAGCATAAAGTATTTTAACAAGTTTCCTTTTTTTTACTTCTTGACCAATCCTGATAATAAGTATAAAGAGTGATCTCCAGTTAGATGTTAGCAGTTCAATAATCGACATCTGAATAATCTACATTCTTTTCAATGTATATTGATCCCAAGCACTTTCAAGTTGTATCTCCTTATTTCTAAAGCCATTTGGAAAACGATCCCGGTCTCCCACATTGTACGAGCATTCCATGTACCTAAATAAATGGTTGCTCTGGTTGTCAGAAGGGGCTTTCATCGTGAGGCGTCATAACTCTTCTAAATGAAGATCATCTGACTCACAGGACAGTGTTTAAATGGTTTAAATAATTTTTTATGGTTAACGTCTTTTTAGCGAGTTCGTTTTCTACGGGATGGGGCCGCTAATCTCATGTCTAACCTTCATCCTTTATCTAGGCTTGAGACTGACAGTAACCCAAGAGGGGTTCCAGGTGGAGTTATCCAGTGATTTATAGTATAAATCAATAAACTTGATAATGAGTTTTTGTGTAAAACTAATAATCAAATTGACAAGTTCATAGTTTAAATGAGGATCAATTGAAGGTTATACAATGCAATACAAAATTCACATTCCATTCGACTATTTGGACTATTATTAGCTGGATATACCTTTTTCAAATGAATAGAAACAGATCATTGAATGTTTGTCTTAATGTTCAGAATTATATTTATTTTTAATTTCTTAGATAAGATTGGATTTTTTATGTGGGCTATGATACTGCCCGGGTACTCAAACCGAAGCAGATGGTTTTCACAGATGGGGGGGGGTACATTCCAAGCCTCTGATCTAAAGATTTGATTCAGTAGACAGTGGAATAACGTCAGGTGATACAATTTCATGGTAGCCGGTAATCAACGTTATGTTTTAGATTCCATTTGTTCCTTTAGGATACTGGAGTCCATGTGCACAATTGGTTTGGAATCAGGGTTTTCAAACTCCTCTAGATGGACTCTCCATATCCACCAATTCGATTAAAGCATTGAATATTTTTCATTTCGTCCTGTCAATTTCATAAACAACAGTAATATCGCAAGAAGAAAATGGGTAGGATTTCTCAGTGAGAGTATTTCAAAAGAGAGAGAGAGATTGAGAAAGAGCTAACTCTTCTCACTCTCAGCTGTATCAGTGGATTGGGGGAAGGGGAAACAAATGAATAAAACAGTAAAAAAGAAAAAAAAGCAACAAAGATTTCTTTCACTTATGCATTCATACGTTCAATTTCGATGGTGATGACGATTTGGATGATGATTTGGATGATGGTGATGATGATGATGATGATGATGATGATGATTTGGATGATGATGATGATGATGATGATGATGATGATTTGGATGATGATGATGATTTGGATGATGATGATGGTGATGATGGTGATTTGGATGATGATGATTTGGATGATGATGATGGTGATGATGGTGATTTGGATGATGATGATTTGGATGATGATGATGATGATGATGATGATGATGATGATGATATCATTCGGAATAACGATGATAGCACCATAATTAAATCATTCAGTTTAAAGAACAGAACTCTATCGAAATCATTTACCTGAATTACAAATCTTTTTCATGATCTCAATTTGATTATATTATTATGAAGTACTTGCTTGAACTTAATATAAATCAAGATCTGTATTATGTTGATTAGAATCTTAACTGTGTTACATTAGTCGTTAGGTGTATGTAGTTTAGACGTTATTATATATAAAGATTATAAGTGTAGATTATATTCTCAATTATTTTGTCATATGAGTTTTCTAAGACACTGGATTGGCAAAGCAAGAACAGTATATTTACAATTGAAGAACATCTGGAACTCAAAACAAACTGTCAACGAATACCAAGGTCAGGATTTTCAATACAAATGTCAAAACAGTTCTACTGTATGAGGTGGAAACTTGAAGAACTACGACAGTCATCACCCACAAGATACAAGTGTTTATTAACAGTTGTCTACGCAAAATATTTCGGATCCATTGGCCAGACACTATCAGCACTAACTTACTGTGGGAGGGAACAAACTATATACCAGGGGTGGAAGAAATCAGGAAGAAGCGCTAGAAGTGGATAGGACACATATTGAGGAAAGCATCCAACTACACTTGAAATCCTCAAGGTCGAAGGAGGAGAGGAAGACCAAAGAACACATTATTATGAGAAATCTAGACAGATATGAGAAGAATGAATGACAATTGGATAGAACTAAAATGGAAGGCTGAGGACAGAGTTGGTTGGATGAATGCTGGTCGGCGGCGTGTCCTCCACTGGGAGTAACAGGCGTAAGTAAGTTAGAAACATACATATAGAATCTTTGAAGAAACATCAATCTGTCTAAACACTAATCATTAGCATTACATCTCAATGATGCATCAACAGAAACAAAATCAAGTACAGAAATCAACAAACGGATTATCCTACCATATATCAAAGGCATATTAGAAACCACAATCAGTTTGTTGAATAGATGTAGCACACAAACTAACAAAATCATTTCAATCAATCTAAATACAAACTATAAGACAAAATGACAAGAGAAGAAAAACTAAACATCATTTACAAGATAAGCTGTTCCAACTGGGAAAAAGCATTACACTGGACAAAGAGAACACCTTCATCATCTTCACCTACATAAACATCAATTAGACATCAAACATCATGACATATCCTCACTTATAACAATACATGTAGACAATTATGAACATACATTCAACTGGAAAAAATGTTGACTATTTTCTGTTGGACTTTCACTAGAAGGCAAACTATCAGGACTAACACTTCATGCCTTCCTCACTCACTCACTCACTCACTCACTCACTCACTCACTCACTCACTCACTCACTCACTCACTCACTCACTCACTCACTCACTCACTCACTCACTCACTCACTCTCACTCACTCACTCACTCACTCACTCACTCACTCACTCACTCACTCACCACTCACTCACTCACTCCACTCACTCACTCACTCACTCACTCACTCACTCACTCACTCACTCACTCACTCACTCACTCACTCACTCACTCACTCACTCACTCACTCACTCACTCACTCACTCACTCACTCACTCACTCACTCACTCACTCACTCACTCACTCACTCACTCACTCACTCACTCACTCACTCACTCACTTACTCACCCATTCACTTACTCACTCACTTACTTACTTACCTACTTACTTACATACTTACTTACGCCTGTCACTCCCAATAGAGCATAGGCTGCCAACCTGAATTCATCCAGCTCACCCTATCCTGGGTCTTTCTTTTTAGTTTTATCCAATTGTTGTTCATTCTTCTCATATCTGTATGCATTTCTCGACGTAATTTGTTCTTTGGTCTTCCTGTCCATCTTTGATCTCGAGAATTAACACAAGTTCACCAATCTATTATCCTTTTATTACTGAAAACTAAAAACTAATAAAAAATTACAAAATGACACTATTTTTAATTCAATAAATCCAATTTAATCGTTGAATTCATGAGTCAATTAAAGTTAAACTATCAATCCAAATATCTGGAAGCTTGGGATGGCCATTTCGTTCTAGTATGAGACTCTTCAACAGTACACATCCATAATGTTGCTCTCGGGATTCCAGCAATCTAATCAATTGTAGTTGTAAAATCATAGATTGACTGTAAACGAACAAATAAACAAACAGAAAAACCTGAAAACATTGGACGATCGTTTCGTCCTACTATGAGACTCATCAATAGTACGAATCCATAATCTTGCTCTCAGGATTGTTGTAGTTGTAGTTTTAACACCATGGATTGATTGTAAACAAACAAACCTGAAGTTAAACATTAACACCGTTGTATGCCGGCTCAGTGGTCTAGCGGTTAAGTGCTCGTGTGCGAAACCGGTAGGTCCTGGGTTCGAATCTCGCAGGGGGCGAGGTCGTGGATGCGCACAGCTGAGGAGTCCCACAATAGGACGAAACGGTCATGCAGTGCTTCCAAGTTTTCCATGGTGGTCTAGCTTCAACTGACTCATAATCTTAACCACTGAAACGTGGAAACATTGGTTGACCGTTTCGTCCTACTACGGGACTCATCAATAGTACACATCCATAATCTCGCTCTCAGGATTGTTGTATTTGTAGTTTTAACACCATGGATTGATTGTAAACAAACAAACAAACAACTCAATCATGTTTACAAATATTTATTTATTTCATCATGCTTATTTTCACAAAGATATTTATAAATAAACAAAAAGAAAGCTTATTATACAATTGAATTTCTTTCTTTTTAATAATCCATAGATACTCTTGGATGAAAACAGAGAGGGAGGGGTTCATTGTTTATTTCCTTTTCAAAAAAAGATTAGTTGTTTGTTTTTCTCTCTTTTTTCTTTTTTTTCTTTCTCTCATGCTTCTTCTTCCTCTTGTTTTTCTTTCTTCTTCTTCTTCTGCTCGTTTATTACAGATGATTATATGGGTCATTAAACATTCAATTATCATGTATTGGATTAAGTTTATAATGAATTAACTAACTGAATGGTTGTCATTATAATGAATGTGTATTTATTCAATTAGAAATTGAATAGTCTTATGTGATTGACTTTAATTACATAAAAAATTTGGTTAAGCCCAAAAAATAAAAAATGTACTTTCTTTTTCAGTTTTTATATATTTAGTAACTAAGTGAATGTTGATATGGGTATGAATTTTATGCATTTGTATACCTTGGATACAAAGTTATAACTAAAGGATTATAAGAAATATATAAATGAATGAATATAAATCTGATGTGAATTTAAAATAAGTACGAATATATTTTCTCCGAATGTCCCGGTATGGCTGAGAGTGGGGGGAGTTAGCTCTCCCTGTGTGTGTGTGTTTTGAAATACTCTCACATGGACACATATAAAAAGACACTGCCAGAGAAGTTCTACTCACTGTCTTCTCTCACCTTTAATGTTGTTTACGAAATTGATAGGACAAAAAGCGAATGTTCAACATGCAAACCATGTTATTGAATATGGGGGATCCACTTAGAGGAGTTGGAAAGCTTTGATTCTAAACCAATGGTTCATATAGGCTCCAGAATACTGAAGGAAGTAATTGTTGTTGACTGAATCTTTGAACATTGATTCACTGTCTTGTGGATCATACCTTTAGATCAAAGACTTCGGCTGTGTCCCCCCTCCTAACAAAACTATTTTTACTTCGGTTTAAGCACTCGGATAATATCACAGCCTACACACAAATCAAGTGACTTGTGTGGCACTTATGTATTTGGTTTGATTATGGTATTGATTGTGTAAATTGTAATTGATCAGTTTCTTCTAGTATATGTTTTGTATATTTGGTATCGACTAATACAATATTGTCGTAAAGTTTTAAGCATTATTGTAGTCGGACTTAGATTGTGGCTAACAGTAGATTTCATGATGTCAGTTCCTTGTTATATTGAATTCACCATTTGAAATCAGTAATCAGTTTTACTTCAGAAGTCAATGACTATTTGGATTCAGTAGATTAGTAGTCAATGTATTGATTATTGAAGTGTAAGACATTGAAGTAAACATTAATACAGGTTTAGGATGCAGGTATATCTTGCTGACAAGTCCTAAATACGAAAAAATGTGCACCCTCGATTGAATTGCTAGTCACACTATCCAAATTCAAAGTATAGTTGGGATCTAATAGTAGTGTCATTAGTATTCTACACAGTATGAACATACACCAATAGCGACTGATCAAAATTCACTTGCCTCGATATTACCTTAATTCACAAGTATTCTAAACAAAGATGGGTAGTGGCTAGCAATGGAATTCAGATAGCGCGTTTCATCTTATTTAGGACTCGTCAGCTGGATGTACCTACATCTCAGAGTTGATGTTCACTCAGGTACTTGGACCCAATATCATTCGCTTCAAATACCATCGCGTTATCCACTTACTTACTGAGTCCTAATAACCACTTGTTTGTGCAGTGTAGCTGGCTACATCCAATTGATGAGTCCCAAATAGGGCGAAACGCATGCCTTTCATCTCATTGCTAGCCAACATTTGTTTAAAATTTTATTCTTTTTAACAGATTGCAAATAAAAGGATGAATGATTCATTTTATAATTTCGGTGGGAAATTTAATGACATATTAATATCATTAAGAGTAACAAAGTCAAGAACACTTTTTTCCAAATACCTGACATAAAGTTTCTTACTTACTTACTTACACCTGTTGCTCCTCATGGAGGAGTATAGTTTGCACACCAGCATTCTTCATTCAACTCTGTTCTGGATAATCCTTTTCATGTGTTTTCGGTGGAGTTTTGTTCTCTGAGCTGGATGGTTTGGTTGTGGAGCTATGTAGACAACACCTTCGTCATCGTCAAAAAGAATGAAGTGGAAAACACTTACAAACTGATCAACAACGTTTCCAATGACATCAAGTTCACAATGGAACAGGAGTCAAACAACCAACTAGCATTCTTGGATATATTGATCACTAGAACCGACACAGGAAAACTGGAAACTCAAGTATATAGGAAACTCACCCATACAGATCAAATTCTCAACTACAACAGCAACAACCCAAGAGCTCACAAAATCAACTGCGTACGCACATTGTTCAAGAGGGCGAGGACACACTGCAGCACACTGGCAGCGCGAAAAAATGAAGAGAAATACCTGAAGGACATATTTAAAAAGAACGGCTACCCAATCAACTTCATCAAAAAACACCAATCGCACAAAGCATCAGAACCTAAGTCAAGCACAAAAATCAACCAAAGGATCACCCTACAGTACATACAAGGAATATCAGAGACCGCAACGAGACTGCTGAAAACCTTCAGGATAGGTGGGGCACACAAACCGACAAAATCACTACAATCAATCCTATGCAAACCAAAGGATGAAATAACAAAAGGAAACAAATCAAACATCATCTACAAAATAAATTGTGTCAACTGCGACAAACACTACATCGGACAAAACGGACGCCCCCTCCACCTTCACCTACATGAACATCAATTAGCAGTCAAACGCCATGATATCTCATCACTTATATCAATACACGTGGATAACTGCGAACACTCATTCGATAGGAAAAATGTAGAAATCTTAGACAGAGGAAACTCCAAAAACACCAGAGAATTTTTAGAAGCCTGGCACTCAGGTCAATCAGCAATCAGCAAACATATTGAAATCAACCAATCAGGAAAATCATGCATAAATATAGGAACAAAAATCAAACCAATGGGAGGCACAACCAAAACAAAGAAGTAAACAATGATAAATTTAAGGTCAATAAGAACCAATCAACATCTAGGTGCACAGAACAAGCTGTGAAACACATATGGAGAAAGTCGAACACTTCACTTCTATCTGAAGTTTGTGCTGATGATGTCGTTCAGAAGAACGATGAAAGCTCCATGACCAAACCATCCAGCTCAGAACAAAACTCCACCAAAATCATCCACCTGAGCTACAAATCTTCTCCACCTTTTCACTTGTTTCCAGTTATTCATTCTTTTAATGTCTGCTTCCGATTCTCGACTCAGTGTGTTATTTGGCTTTCCATTTTTCCGTTTCCCTTCAACATTCCAACTTAGCGTTTGCCTCGTGATGCAGTCTAATTATTTTCTCAATGTGTGTACTATCCACTCCCAATGTGTTTTCCTAATATCCTCTTTTGGTTAGCGCTTTTTAGCTAGTTTTTTTTCTACAAGATAGGGTTGCTGATCCCATGCCCAACTTTCCTCATTTACCCGGGCTTTGGATCGGTAGTAGCCCTAGGAGAGCTACAGGCGGAGTTGACTTTTCATTTACTAATATTTTACTGAGTAGGTTTGTTTTAGATCAAATGGTTATCTTCAATTATATTTGAATAAGATTCAAATATAAGTGCCCAGTCTTGTGCCCTATTGATATATAAACGTAATGATACCGCCAATTAGAGAACAGTAACTTATCAATAGAACTAATAATCCACAAACCCGTACAAGCAGTTTAGAGTCTTTATAGGTCCTTCTTCCTGACTAGCCCTGTCTGACTGTTGAGTCCAGGACATTAATCTCAGCCTCAGTGATATAAATCGTTCATTTCAAACATACTCGGTTTATAAATTCACTTGGTATTATTTCCTAGTATCTCTTTATTGTTGTTAACGGCTGCGATTGATCAGTCTCTTGTTAGCATAGGAGCACCCTATGCTGTCACAAGCATTATAAGCAAAGATCGGTAATGGCTAGCACTGGAATTCAGTAAATGTGTTTCATCTTATTTGGGACTTGTCAGCTGGATGTACCTACATCTCAGAGTTGATGTCCACTCTGAGACTCCAACATAGTACTCGGTTTATATAAAAACCAAACAGACCATATCATAGTACGAGGTCTAGCCAAAAGTGACTGTGAATATGGTAGACTGTAATGAACAGACTGGGCATAACTCAAGAATGGATATAACAAAAATGCCATTTCAACAATGATAATGTTTGAGGTTATCTATTCATTTTTCAACATTCAGAAAGTGTTTATTACGGGAATTGTGGTACAAATCTAGTGATTGAGTGTTACATATAAGAGCTCAATTTCCAATGAAAATTTCATTTCAATTTCTAACTTATAATAATTGAATTTATCAGTCGATATAAGCTAGACCATCATGGAAAACCTGGAAGCACTGGACGGCCGTTTTGTCCTAGAATGGGACTCCTCAGCAGCGCGCATCCACGATCCCGACCCCGAGCGCTTCAAACCCAGAACCTGTCAGTCTCGCGCACGAGCGCTTAACCATCTCCATAAAACCCCTTCTCACAATAATCATCTACTCACTAGTGACTGACTTGAAGAGGCATTTCCTGGAGTTCTAGTGAGGAGCCGTGACCAGTGAAGTTCAAACAGATCTGTTGTGAGATATCAGCTCACTGAAGACATTGGTATACGATGATCCAATTTCGTGGATTGATTGAAGTTAGACATTAACACCGTTGGATACCGACCAGCTCATTGGTCCAATGGTTAAGCGTTCACACTCGAGCGGGATCATGGATAAGCACTGTTGAGGAGTGCCATATTAAGGCGAAACGACCGTCCAGTGCTTTCAGGTTTTTCATGGTTGTCTGCCTTCAATCAACACATGATTTCAACTGTTGAAATTTCGGTGTGACTCTAATTTATGGACGACCTTTAAACGAATCTTAAGTGACCTTGAGGAATATTAGCCAATAAGCAAACAGTCGGTATCGAGTAAAAATATGGTATACAAAACCAAGGAAATTAAGTGGATACACTTCTTTTACATGGTTCAAAAACTTATCAAGGTTAGAAGGAGGTTCACAGGTTCTAAAATCGTAATGCATGCAGTAGAGGAAATCATCCATACGGCTACAGAGTAGTCGGCCTCTGGAGACATGATAAAGTCTCAAAAACTCATTCAGCCTCAACCACATAGCTTCAATGTTACTTATGTGCACTCCGGTTGTTGATTGCACAAAATGCTACTTGTGGGTAACGACATGATGCACATAAGCATGCCTATGTAGGAGTCTGCACGCTCTCCAAACATTCGTATACATTGAAGTACTTGGCTGAAGACAGTGTTACTGGTGCTTTTATTATCCAGTTCGCGATAATTGTCATTATTTGCCTTAGTTAGGAATTATATATGGGTTTTTCATCACGAACTGACATCAGCTATAATGCCAGAAATTTATTTAACCAAAGGGATCAAAGGCTTTCGCGTTAAAATCCGAGATCTATTATCTTATACCTGATTGATTCGTCCACATATTACAGTCTCACCGTTTTATTTGTTCTAGCCGCTCAATTATCACGTTTTGTACAAAATTTCCTGTGAACCGATCGTACGTTAGCATCAAGCACTGAAGTTGGCACTGTAACCTTGAAATCTCTAAAACGCCTCTGATCGACTAGTCCATAAATTTGAGTCTGGCCGAAATTTCTATTAGAAATGATTGTATACTACTTATATCGACATAAGTTCTTGATATCATATAATTACGTAATCACAATAATAATAATAATGTAATCACAATTGATTGATCACTGAGTGGCGATCAATGTCATGCGTGTCTAGTCCTTATTATTAGTGCAGACCGAATGCAATCAACCATGTTGCAATATGGCCACCAGTCTAGGTGACTCGACATTGCGGGCACTATATATTGAGATTTAGATGGTGGTTGGAGGTAGTCGACAGAAAACCGTAGATCCAGGTTTCGTGCTACTTGGCACTCGTCAGCAAGGTGTACCTGTAATCTTAAGGGAACTGATGCTCCCTGGCGGATTCGATCTTGTGTCACCCAGCTTCACAGTCAGAGACGTTACCACTAAGATATCCGAGCCACGACTGACCTCTTGTAGGACTGAGATGTAATCGAAATTGATTGATCACTGAGTAGTGATCAATGTCATGCGTGTCCAGTCCTTATTATTAGTGCAGATCGAATACTATCGATCATAATTCGATGTTTACTTATATATTTATTATTATTATTATTATTATTATTATTGATTTTAGGTGGACAACGTGCTGAACGTAAAAAATGGTTACATTGTTTTGAAGGTGTTACTGCTATTTTATTTATAGTTGCTATGTCAGAATATGATTTAAAATTAGCTGAAGATCAAACTACTAATAGAATGCATGAATCATTACAATTATTTGATTCAATATGTAATAGTCAATGGTTTGTTGAAACAAGTATGATATTATTTTTAAATAAAAAAGATTTATTTAATGAAAAAATACAAAAATCTCCATTAACAATATGTTTCCCTGAATATACCGGAGAACAAACATATGAAGAAGCATCTAATTATATAAGAGAAAAATTTGAAGATGTTAATCGTAGAAAAACAACTAAAACAATTTATACACATTTTACATGTGCTACTGATAATAATAATATACGTGTTGTATTTGATGCTGTAATAGATGTGATTATTAAATCAAATTTAAAAGATTGTGGTTTATTTTAATAATTCATTATCCATAGATACTACTGATTAACTGATTAAAATCAGTAGTGAATATAATTTAGTTTTAAAATGTTCATGAAATATTGATTAATGAATTCAATAAAACACCACCACCACCACAACAACAACAACAACCGCCGCCACCACCACCATCATCACTATCACTACCAACAACATACACACACACACACGGATGCACACTTACACACACGCAATGTATACATATCAAAATAGAATCGATTTAAACAAGTATGTGTGTGTGTATGTGCGGAGGGGCGGGGAAGAATATACACAAAATGTTTTTCTTTTTTTGTTTTTTTTTAAAAGAGAAAAAAACATAAACAAAGATTGTTCATTTGTGTTTATAAAACAGGAAAAAAAACGCGAAAACAATACCAATTTGGTTAATTTGTTTAATAGTTTTGTTCTTTTATTATTTTCTTCTTTTTTCTTTTCTTTTCTTTCTTTTCTTTACTTTATCTTAGCTTGACTCTTAATCTTTTTGACAAACTTTTTTTCTTCTTCTTTTCATTGTTCTTATTAAGATTTTATAATGATTATAATAGAATCAATTTAATGTATTTCATTGAATAATGGATAGTGTAATGATTAGTATGATTGTTTTCAATGGGATAATGTTTATTGACTACATTACCTAATTTTTCTGCTCCTCCTCCTCCTCCTTTCCTTCTTCTTTTCCCCCTTCTTCTTCTTCTTCTCTTCCTCCTCCTCCCCCTTCTATTATCCGGGCTTGGAACCGGTAAGTGTTAGAAGAGTTATAGATGGAGTTCTATTTTAATGATAATCAGGTTAAAAATAATCAAATAAAACGTCTTCTTTATTTTTAACGAGCAGGCTATATCTCGTGTTTTATTGTGTTTTTTTTTGTATTATTATTCCAAAATACACTTATTATAAATGTACTATAATGTACTATTTGTTTAGTCTTTTTAAGTTAAATATAACATTGTGATCATTGAAATTTGACAACACTTTGACTAGTAACACTTTCTATAGTCATCGAAACGTGTTAATCCAATGAAATCAGAAGTTAGAAGTGAAGAGGTTCGAATATATATTTTCTGATTAGAGAGTAATTTTTCTATGGAATGGAGTGGCTAACTTCATGCCCAACCCTCCTCCTTTATCTGAGCTTGGTACTAGGAGTAACTCTAGAAGAGCTACAGCTGAAGAGATTCGTAGATATATTTAATAAGTTATCAATATATTGAGAAGTGACTAATTTAAACTATCTAGTCGTTGTAGGAAAAGTTGAGAACAACATATCCATTGATGATGTGGTGCCGAGCTATGCAC
The DNA here is from genome assembly GCF_000699445.3 of Schistosoma haematobium. NCBI lineage: Eukaryota > Metazoa > Platyhelminthes > Trematoda > Strigeidida > Schistosomatidae > Schistosoma > Schistosoma haematobium. Next base: position 44,840,739 of record NC_067197.1, on the reverse strand, counting down.
TGAGCTCTTTCAACTAAGTGAGTACAATAAAACTAAGACGGTCAACAGCAAATGTTGAAGACTTACAGAGCTATTGATTTTAGGGATTTATTTACCGTTACCATATTAACAGTGAGACAAAAATAGCATATAATATCGGTATGGGGTTGTGGAGATTATTAACTTTTTGATAGAGGTCATGAACCGATTGATGTTAGACCATCATTGGATACCTGGAAGCACTGGACAGCCATTTCGACATGTTATGGAACTCCTCAGCAGTGGGCATCCGCGATCCCGACCGCGGGATTCGAACCCAGGCCCTTCGGTCTCGCGCGCAAACGCTTAACATTTAGACCACTGAGCCGGCGTCCAACGGTTCTAGTGATGGCCATGACGGCCATAGTAAGAGTACATTGTACGAAATTCAGGGAGGGAACTAAAACACAACTTGATATCATTTCATGAAACCATTAACTATTTTGAGATAGAATGGTGGTTGGAGATAGTCAACAGGAAACCCTGAACCAGGGTTTCGTCCTCTTTGTCACTCGTCAGCAAGTCGAACCTGTAATCTCGAGGGAACTAATGCTCCCTGACGGATTCGATCCCGTATCACCCAGCTTCACAGTTAGAGACGCTACCATTGGGCTATCCGGGTCCAGGGTTTTGTGCTGACTACCTCCAACCACCATTCTATCTCAACATAGTGCACGCAATGTCGAGTCACCTAGACTAGTGGCTACATTGCAGCTTAGTCGATAGCATTTGATTTACTCTAAGAAACACTTGACACACATGACACTGATCACCATCAAGTGATCAGTCAACCATGTGGAAAAATATAGACTATCGATTGTCGAAAAGTCTGGATAATATGGCTCAAAATAGATCATAATGTATAAAAATGTATCCACTGATTGTTATCTCTAAGATCTTACTTATCAAAAATGTCTTATACATCTGATTATACTATTCAAGTCTAGTTTCGCTATTAACATTGATACTATTATCATTATTACTCTGAATTTTATCTTGTTGTGATGTTATGATATAACCACTTGAACCAATACACATGATGACCAGGTTCTAGGTTGCTTATATAACTAACTAACTGAAGGTATTTACTTCTCTTATTTGATATATTTGTCATAAGTATAATTAATTATTTTTGAACAATATACCCACTACTATGGTGTATACTACTGATATTGACAGATATAAGTAGTAGCATGTATCATCAATCGAAAGGGAAATGTTTAACAATAGAAGGTTAAGTAGATCGACGAGAACGAGAACAAAGAGTGATTGATGTAGAAAAGAAGAATCAGACAAATCTGAGACAATTGATTGACATTTTTGTAAATGAAGTATCTACTGTATGGTTCTCAGATGTTACTAAGAGATATTGTAATTTTGTGTTGTAGTACATTCGATTGTCCCCATTTGTATTCTCATTCACCACACTGTTATATCAGTTTTAAAATATGGTTGTTTAATAGAAGGTATAGAAAGGTTGAACATAGTTCAAACTAATAACCCTGAAAATAATCCATTGATTCGTTGAACTTAATTACTTACGCCTGTTACTCCTAATGGAGCATAGGCCGCCAATCAGCAGTCTCCAACCCACTCTGTCCTGAGCCTTCCTTTCTAATTCCATCCAATTCTTGTTCATTTTCCTCATGTCTATGTCCGTTTCCCGGCGTAATGTGTTCTTTGGTTTTCCACTTTTCCTTTGGCCTTGAGGATCCCATATGAGGGCTTGTCTTGTGACACAGTTGGGTGCTTTCCTCAATGTGTGTCCTATCCACTTCCAGCTTTCTTCCTAATTTCTTCCTCAGCTGGGATCTGGTTTGTTCTCTCCCACAGTATGTTGTTACTAATAGTGTCCGGCCAACGGATCTGAAGTATTTTGCGTAGACAACTTTTAATAAACACCTGTATTTTCTGGATGATGGCTTTCGTAGTTCTCCAGGTTTCTGCCCCATACAGTAGAACTGTCTTGACATTTGTATTGAAGATCCTGACCTTGGTGTTGGCTGACAGTTGTTTTGAGTTCCAGACATTCTCCAATTGTAAATATGCTGCTCTTGATTTGCCGATCCGCGCTTTCACATCTGCATCAGACCCACCATGTTCATCAACGATGCTGCCCAAATATGTGAACGTTTCTACATCTTCCAAATCTTCTCCGTCAATTGTGATTGGATTGGTGCATGCTGTATTTTATCGGAGAATCTTGCTTTTCCCTTTGTGTATATCGAGACCTACTGCTGCTGAGGCTGCTGCTACACTGGTCGTTTTCTCCTGCATTTGTTGTTGCGATTGCGATAAGAGGACTAGATCATCTGCGAAGTCTAGGTCGTCAAGCTGCATCCTAGATGTCCGCTGTATCCCGCGTTTCCCTCCAGATGTTGGCGTCTTCATGATCCAATCGATCACCAGGAGAAAGAGAAAGGGTGAGAGTAAGTAACTTTGCCTGATTGATTCGTTGAAGAAAAGACATATATAATTCAGTGAATAGGTTTTCATTTCTGACAAGATCAGACATTGAAGCAGTACAGTTGTATTTATAATTGGTTAAAAATGATTAATAATCTTTCGGAAAACAGAAATCTGTCTTGCTTACTTATTCATGTTACCCATCACGAAGAAGCATAGGTTGCCTATCAACATTCTTCATCCAATTCTGTCATAGCCAATCCTTTCCACTTGTTTCCAGTTGCTATTCATCCTTTTCATGTTTGCTTCCGATTCCCGACTCAATGTGTTCTTTTGCTTTCCACTTTTCTGTTTCCATTATGGATACCAACTTAGCGCTTGTTTCGTGATGCAGCTTGATGATTTCCACAGTGTATGTTCTATCCACTTCCAATGTCTTCTCTTGATTTCCTCTTCACCTGGAAACAGATTTGTTCTCTCCCACAGTAGGTTGTTGCTGATGGTATCCGGTCAACATACACTAAGTGTCTTGAGTAGACAATTGTTTAGAAATACTTGTACTCCTTTGATGATGATTGTGGTAGTTCTACAAGTTTCAGCTCCGTACAGTAGAACTGTCCGGAAATGCGTATTGAAGATTCTCACTTTCATGTTGGTTTGAAAACTGTTGTTTTGAGTTCCACATATTCTTCAACTGTAGAAATGCTGTCCTTGCTTTGTTAATCCTCGCACTCACGTCTGCATCAGATTCTCCCTGTTCATCGATGATGCTGACGAGGTATGTGAATGTTTCCACCTATTCCAAAGCCTCGCCATCAAGTGTGCTTTAGTTGGTGTTCTCTGTGTTCTATTCGAGAATCTTGCTTTCTCGCTAATTTATGTTGAAACCTACTGATACAGAGGCTGCTGCTACACTTGTTTTCTTGACCTGCATTTGTTCGTTTGCAGAAAGGGCAGGCCATCTGCGAAGTCTAACTGTTCCAAATGGTTCCGAGCTGTCCATTGTATTCCGTGCTTCCTCTCAGATTTGGAAGTCTTCATAATCCAGTCGACCACCACCAGGAGAAAGGGAATGGGGAGGGTAAGTAGTCTTGATGAATCCGTTCCTCACTCGAAATGCATCTGTCAACTGTCCTCCATGCACCACATGGCACTGTATTCCGTCGTATGAATTCCGGATGACAATGACGATCTTCCCAAATACACCATAGTGTCAAAAACCTTTCAATAATGTACTCCTATCCACACTGTCAAACGCTTTCTCATGGTCAACGAGGTTGATGTATAGTGATGAGTTCCATTCAGTTGATTGTTCAACAATGATGCGTAGTGTCGCAATTAGGTCTGTGCACGACCGATCCTTACGGAATCCAGTCTACTGAACTCGAAGCTGCACGTCTACTGAATCTTTCACCCGATTCAGCAACAATCGGTTGAGAACGACTCATGGTACCGATGATGTTGTGATTCCTCTATAGTATTCATGTTTGACCAGATCTACTTTCTTCGGTATCTTGATGAGTTGTCCTTCTTTCCAGTTCGTCAGCACTTGTTCTTCCCAACAAATCTCCCTGAATGGAATGTGGAGCATGTTTGCAGTTGCTCGTCTGTGTGACTCCAGTGCTTCAGCTGGTAAATTGTCAGATTCTACTGCTTTTCCAATCTTGATTTATTTGAAGACTATCCTGATTTATTCGATCGTTGGTGGAGTGACATCTATAAGAATGTCTGTGTGTGCTACTTTGATATCCAGCTGGTAGATTTGATGGAGCCGGCCTATTCAACTGTTCCTCAAAGTGTTCTAGCCATGTATTTGTCTGTTCTCCAGTCTCAATGACTGTCTTGTCTTCTTTGTTCTTGACTGGTCTCTCTGGTTTACTATATATCTCTACTAGTTTCTTCACCGTGTCACATTGTTGTTTCATATTTACTACTCTTACAAGTTTTTCCTCTGTCGTTGCTAGCTCTTCCACGTATTTCTGCTTGTTGGCTTCAGTGTTCCTCTTCACTTGTCTGTTTGCTTCTGTGTATTCAGCTTGTACATTAGCTTTCTGTGTTCTTTCTCGGTTGTTGTTAATTGCTGTTTTGTTGTTCTTCCTTTCTTGAATCTTGTCCAGGGTTTCCATAGAGATTCATTCATTATGACGATACCTCTTTCGGCCTAAAACATCCTGACACATTATAGTCAATGCTTCTTTGATCTCCATCTAGTTCTCCTCCACATTAGTTTCTTCTTCTTCTTTGAGTAGATCCTGAAAGACTTAAAATGTGTTGTTGAGAGTTATCTTGAATTGGTTGGGTTTGTCAGTATGTCGAAAGAAAGTTGTATTAAATATTTGCAATGCTGTTTCACCAGTTGTCCAGTGTTTATTTAGCTTCACTTTCATATTGGCTACAACCAGATGGTGATCTGAAGCTATGTCAGCTCCTCTCTTAGTTCTCACATCATCCATGGATCTTCCTGATGTTTTGTTGATGCAAATGTGATCCAGTGAGACACATGTGGCTTTGTGTATGAGATTGTGTCACCTATAACCAATCTGTTGGATGCGTTTATATTTGCAAATCTGTCACCATTCTTGTTAGTTTCTCAAAGCCAATCCATATCGTCCGATGATATCGTCATATGCGATGTTGTCCATTCCGACTTTGATGATTAGGTCTCACATCAGGATGATCAGATTCTTTCTTGAGCACTTTGCTATGATCGATCACAGCCTCCTATAGAACTGATCTTCATCATCATCATTGATGGGTGCGTAACACTGGATAACATTAATCGTGATCCCCTCCTTCTTTGTGTTTGGAGTATGTTTGATGATCCTTGATCCATCAGATTCCCACTCAATGAGTGCATTTCGTGCTTCTTCAAACAGTATCAGAGCAACTTCCCAAGTGTTTGGAGCATTTCCCTGTGCGTGACCGTAGTACAACGGCATCCCTCCCGAATCTAGCATTTGCTGTCCAGCTTGAGTCCAATAGATTTCACTTATTCGGAGCACCATCAATTTGTATCTCCTTATTTCGTTTGCTATTTGACTGGTCCTTCTAGTCTCCCACATTGTCCGACCATTGAATGTTCCTATATCAATTGTTGCTCTAGTTGTTTGAAAGAGCATCTTATTCGTGACTTCCAAAGTATCTTGGATTTCATCATGTGGTTTTATAAATCTTCCTTCAACTCGGAGGATAGAGTTTAAACGGTTTAATTCGTTAAATCTGGTTAGCGTTTTTTAGATAATGTTGTTTTCTATGGAATGGTGTTTCCGATACCCATACCCAACTCTCCTTTTTTACCCAAGATTGGAACTGGAAGTAATCCTAGAAGAGCTCATGCAGTGTCAGAAATCTAACACATCATAAATTTTTCAGAAACCATAAAATTTATCGGTTTTATACTTTGAAGCGGTGAATCATCACTGTAACAATCAGGGGTCTACACTTTCTTTTAGTTAGTCCTCAATATCGAACAAAGATAACCGACTCTTCTTGGTTTTAAACATCTATTTCATAAATTCACTTGGTATTATTTGACTTGTATCTTCCTATTGAGGTTTAAGACTGCGATTGATCAGTCTGTTATTAGCATATGTGCATACTGTGCGTATGCTTCGATATTGTCTTAATTAACAAGCTTTTTGTAAGCAATGATGGATAGTGGCTAGCAGTGGAATCCAGGATGCGCGTTTCGTCCTATTTGGGACTCGTCAGCTGGATGTACCTGCATCTCAAAGTTGATATTCACTCTGGGACTCGAACCCGGTACCGTTCGCTTTAAACGCCATCGCGTTATCTATTTCATAATTATCTCATACAGTTTCCATTTTTATTAAGTCCTAATTATTCCAAATATTTTTCTAACTCTTCTGATGCTGATAAAATCCTATCGATCAAGATATAGTGAGAATGATAGTCTTGGTCATTCGACATTACGTGAACTATGTTAAGATGTTAGGTGGTTGGAAGAATGTCAGCTAACACTAGCATCGTTCAGCAGGATGTATTATAATGTTGAGGAAATTTGTGCTCCTGAAAGAATTCGGTCATATGAACTCCTTCTCTATTAGTCAGAGATAATATAACCAAGATATTTGGGTCTCTACTGATCTATCGGTTGTAAGACATTTCAAATTGATTAATTATTGATTTGTGATAAATATCCCGTCAACTACCCTGAATAACAATAAAATTACCGTAGTTTATAATTATGATTCACATCCACCTCCGCTTGGGATCCTTATGAATTCTAAAAATAATGATTCGGTTATTGTTTCAAGATGAGTATTAAAGACTATAATTTCTGCAATGATTACTTTTCTAATAATAATGAGCACATGATGATAATGATCAGTATAGGGTTGTGAAGATTGTTGAGTTTTTGATTGAAATCTCATAAATTCATCAATATTAGAGCACCAATGAAAACTTTGTTCTAGTACAGAACTCCTCAGCAATTCTTATCTACGATCGAACATTCAAGACTTTAATGTCAAGTCAGTCAGTCAGTCAGCTACAACGTAGGATCAGGCACATATATGCATCGGTACAAGTTGCCATACCACATTAGCACAGTAAGATGAACAGCGGATTCATAGGAATGGTGAAGCCAATACATGAATGAACAAATATATAAGTTATATTAGTCTATATAAATGAAGTGTAAATTATATTTGCGTATACATAGATGTTATTGGTTAGTTACATCATTAGCCAAAAGTGATAAACGATAATCAATTAATGCATTTTCATATGAGTTACTCAAACCGGTGCGATACATCTTTTCACGACATTTAGAACGTATTTGATAGATATACTTATTGGATGGTAATAAACTGAGAGCTAGAAGGAAAAAAAAAGAAGAACAATAAGAAAAGTCGAATGTAAAAAGGAATTTGATTGAGATTATGAACCGATTGATGTTAGACCACTATTGAAAACCTGGAATCACTAGACAGCAGTTTCATCCTATCGTAGGACTCCTCAACAGTGTGCATTCACGATTCCACTCGCAGGATTTGAACCCAGAGTTTTCGGTTTCGCGCGCGAACGCTTAACCTAATAAATCACTGAGCCGGTGTTAATGTCTAACCTTAAACAATCCAGTGATTCCAGGCTTTCAATGGTGGTCTAACATCAATCGGTTCATGATCTCCACAACCCTATGCTGAAAAAAAAATGTTAGGTATAATTAAATAAAACACAATTGGTATTATTGAACTGTAGTTTTTTCCCACAACTGTTCATATTAATTTAAGGTAAAAGCTTTGAATAAAGACAAAAGAACTCCATGGTACATCACAATATATTATTGATCAATCATGGTAAGAACTAACAGTGGAAAGTCTAATGGTAAGATGGTGTTTGGAGGTAGTTAACAGGAAACCCTGAACCTAGGTTTCATGTTACTTGGCTCAATGGTTTAGAGGTAAACCGTTCGCGCGTGAGACCGAAAGTCCTAGGTTCGAATCCTGCAAGCGGAATCGTGGGTGCACACTGTTGAGGAGCCCCACAATCGAATGAAACGGCAGCCTAGTGATTCCAGGTTTTCAATGGTGGTCTAACATCATTCGGTTCATGATCTCAATCAAAAACTTAATAATTGTCACAATTCACTATGGTCAGCAAAGTGTGCCTATATTGTTCTTGAGGGAACTTATGCTCCCTGACGGACTCGAACCTGTGTCACACAGCTTCATAGTTAGAGACGTTACGACTGAGCTGTCTAGGGTGTGACTGACCTCCTGTATGACTGAGATCTATTTACAATTGGTTGATCACAGGGTGGTGATCACCTACACTGGTGATAGGGTTCGATCTGCACTAACAAGGACCTGATATACATGACATTGATCACTACCCAGTGATCAATCAATTGTAAAGTCTAATGGTATAGAATATGAGTTTTAATCTTTAATAAAAAATATTGCTAGAAGAGTACTATTGGGTTTTCTATGGATTGTATTTTTATTGTTTTACTAAAGGATAAAGCAGCGTTATATCTAGTTGATAAAAAGCTATGTAAATCTAAGTAACTATATTCATCAGTCAGTAGCAAGATTAGTTTTTGTTGTGCTTGTTAACTACTTTTAATTACAAAAGTTTATGATTTATAGATAAAATTATATCATCAGTATGGGGTTGTGAAGATTGTTAAGATTTTGATTGAGATTAGGAACCGATTGATTTTAGACCACCGTGGAAAACGTGGAAGTAATGAACGGCCGTTTCGTCTCAGTATGAAACTCTTCAGCAGCGAGCATCCAGCATCCCGCTCACGGAATTTGAACCCAAGACCTTCGGTTTCGCACGTGAACGTTTAACCTCTAGTTGACTGAGCCGGTACTCAACGGTGTCAATGTCTAAATTCAAATAATATAAAAGTCCCGGGTTCTAATGTCTCGAGTGGGAGCGTGGATGCGCAGCGCTGAGGAGTCCAAAACTAGGACGAAACGGTTGTCCAGTGTCTACAGGTGTTCACTGGTGGTCTCACATCAACTGATTCATGATCTCAATAAAAAAAAATCATGTCAAGCGGATTAATCCCAGATAGTACAGAATATACGTCCAAGATCGTTTTATAGATAATATAATTACTGTCCAATACTATGTTGGCATACTTATGATTGTAGTGTGATGCTGATTAATGGTAGTTAATAGTGGTTTTTTAACAGCCTGATTGTCTAAACATTTGACGTCTTATTAAATTAGAAGAAAGGTTTATGGAAACTGTATTAATTTAATGGTTGAATTCATGAATCGATTCAAGCTCAACCCCTGAAAGCACTGGACAGTTGTACCTTTGGATGCCAGGTCAGTGATTTAGAAGTTAAGCGTTTGCGTGCAAGATCAAAAATGCTGAGTTCGAATTCCACGAGCGGGATCCTGAATGCACACTGCTGAGGGGTTCCATACCAGGACGAAACAGCCGTCCAATGATTTCGGGTTTTGTTAAATGCTCAACACTTACTAGGCACACATTTCGACATAAATAATATTTTAAAAGTAGTAAAGTCATCGAATATCTGATGGCACATTACATAGACACATTCATCGCAAAAATACTTGGAGTGGAGTATATCTCAATTACTATAGTTTCTGTCCAATGAGTTACAAAAAGGGTATTGTACGGACCTTTTTTGACCGCGCACGTAAAATTTGTTGAAAGGAACGTCTGGATGACAAGATTGCTCTCATCATTAATTGTCTACGTGAAAATGCATCTCCGATGAAATTCATTCATAAATGTGCAAAAACCAATCCTCATGCAAAGTATGATAGAGTAGAAAAGAAAACTTGCTTCTTATATTTACGTTTCAAAGGAGACAAAATTGCTGGATTAATTAATCACAGACTAAATTCCGCGTTGAAAGTGGCCTACCCAGCAGCGAAACTGACAACAGTTTGGGAAACGAACTGCTCACTCAAACAAACTAGAATCGACAATTCCTCTTTTCTCAGTAGCTCCAATTGCATTTACCAATCCACATGTACGTGCCAAAGCACATACATTGGAAGAACTGAGAGAAGAATGTATGTTCGCATTTCTGACCATGTTCCAAAAAACTTGAGGCTGCGACGGACCAAGGCTCTCAACAGTGCAATAGCCCGACATTTACTTGACACCAGGTATACCATCGACATCCCGCACACTTTTAAAATTATCAACAGACAAAGAAGTACGACTGCTCTCCGTTTCGCTGAAGCAATCGCGATAAAAAAACTTAAACCGGATTTATGTATTCAAAAAGAGACATTAATAAACTTATTGTTACCCTGGTAATCCAATTTTTTTGTTATTTGGGTTATTTTATTTATTTATTTTTTTTAAATATTTATTTTGTGTCATAATCCTCCCCCCATTACCAAATTCTTAAACCAACTTTTCATTCACACATTTCCGCTCACTTGATCCTCTTAAATTATGTTAACTTTCCAAATTCTAGTATAGGGGTTGTGGAGATTATTAAGTTTTTGATTGAGATCATGAAGCGATTGTTGTTAGACCACCTTTGGAAACCTGGAAGCACTGGACGACCGTTTCGTCCTATTGTGAGACTCCTCAGCAGTGCGAATCCACAATCCCGCTCGTGGGGTTCGAACCCAGATTCCTCAGTCTCGCGCGCGAAGGCTTAACCTACTGGATCACTGAGCCGGCATCCAATGGTGATAGTGTTTAACACCAACCAATCAATGAACTTGCGCGACCATCTTCCATTGTAATTATTACGTAATCTTTTTTATCACTGTTTTAATCCCATGAATCCTTCATTACCTCTAAAATGATCACAGTCAGTCAGTCAGCTACAACGTAGGACCAAGCACATATATGCATCGGTCCAAATTGCCATATCTCATTAACACAACAAGATGAACACCGGATTCATAGAAGTAGTCACTTCAATGGTAGAAATATACAAAAGAAAGATTACATATAAGAATATAGTACAGGAAGAAAGAATTAGTTCGTAGAAAGAAAGATATGAAGCGATTTCAATCTCTTAGTTTAAGGGAAGACAGAGAGTGTATACACCGACGCCATTGTAATCGATTCTGAGCCATGTCACTCTCAGTCTCCAACCATTGGTTACGATAGTCACGCCGACCCCAACCAAGTAGTCTGCATCTACCAACATAGCTCAGACTAGAAGTTGGTGACTTCAAGCACTGATGCAATGTTTTGGTTTGGCCTCCATTACGTTTCTTCCCCAATACCGATTAGCATTGCATTTCGTGGTAATCGGTGTTCGGGCGTACGTAACACGTGGCCCAACCATCTCAGTCTAAACTGATCACACACTTTATGAACTCTACTAAACTATTACACTACCCATCCTGAATTGTTTCTTTATTTCTAACACCAATTAACGTCTGACCTGTTCTTGCATATATATATATATAGTTATTATTGTATACCTTTGTCATTCCAGTTATTTACATTCATTCATTTATGTCAATTGTTTCACACTATTTCTTATCTCAATGTAAAATTCTATTACATATCAGTGGTTGTAAGCAGCTGATGAGAAACCTCGAAATATTATGAGAATTCATACTATTCTGCATCAATATTTGTTCTTGACTTATTTAAATTCATAAAGGGAACTAATTGCATGAAAGTTGAATTAATGTTGACCTTAAAGACCTGGGAGCGTGACCTCAGAGCCTAAGGGACAACTGCTTGAAGTCGGTCACGCACGACTTTTTCGTGAGAGGTTTGTCAATGTGTTAGCTCCGTTCTTTAAAAAACCTTATCGCCGGCGACGGAAACCCGTGAGGTAAGGTGAGGTGTGACATTTTTAAGGTCAACCTTTTCTAACCCTTTTTTTTCCTTGTAAGAAGGCAGCATCACTGCAGATGCTGGTTGTTCAAGGGAAACACCTTACTTACTATTGTAAACCTTTGTCATTCCAGTCATTTACATTCATTCATTTATGTCAATTGTTCTATTCTATTACATATCAGTGCGTTGTAAGCAGCTGATGATGAGAAACCTCGAAATATGATAAGAATTCATACTATTCTGCATCAATATTTATTCTGGCTTCATTTAAACACCAAGTGAATATAGATTTTTTCTCTCTTTTTCTTTAAAAAATGTATCACTGAACATTTGTACCAGGTAAGTAAATCTATTGAATTTTCTTTTCTTTTTTCTTCTTTTTTCGTTTTTCTTTTTCATGATTAGGGCGGTTTCATTATACTAGTTTTTTTATTATTCGTCTGTTTTTGTTTTTTAACCAAAACGATAATCATAATAAAACTTCAATTGATAATAAGCAAATTATTCATTTATTTATTTATTTATTATTAGGGCGTATTAATAATATATACGTTAATTTCTATGTAATCTATATATAAGTATAAAATTAATATAAACCAATATTGTAGATATTTTTTTTTTGTTTTTTTGCGAGAGAGAGAGAGAGGGGACAGTCATAGCAACATATAAATCAGTAAACATGCATACATGCAGGTACGCACGTCCGTGTGAACTCACTCACTCGCACGCACGCACGTACACGTATATCTCTCTGTATCTATATCTATATCCATATCCATATTCTTTATTCGATAAAATTGATGAATGAAATTGTTCGAGACAAACCCATTGACTGTTATTATTATTATTATTATTACCCTAATTGATATTATCAGTAAGGAATAACAAAGATGATAATGATAATTGTAGAAGGGAAAAAAAAACACTTCAAGTCTGTATAGAATTATGCCGATTGAAAGTTTATAATGAAAATAATAATAATCTATAAATTTGTAATGATAGATCTATTTTCTTTTATTTAAGTAGTAATTGAAGATAAAAAAGAAAGTATTTGTAGGAAGGGAGATGAAATCTGACTCATATTTCTGTATCCTTGACTCTTATGGATAGTGGGATGAATGATTCATGAACTAACATATAAGATTGCTGGTATCTTCTGGGATCACTAGGTAAGTAATTGTGAGGTTAGATGCTCAGGGTATTAGGGAATGATGATGGTAAATCAGTTAATGAGGTTGTAAATCTTCATCGACTGAGATGGTTGGGCCATGTGTTACGTATACCTGAACACTGATTACCATGACATTCAATGCTAACCGGTATTGGGAAAGAAACGTAATGGAGGCCAAACCAAAACGTGGCATCAGTGATTGAAGTCACCAACTTCTAGTCTGAGCTATGTTGGTAGATGCAGACTACTTGGTTGGGGTCCGCGTGACTATCGTAACCAATGGTTGGAGACTGAGAGTGACATGGCTCAGAATCGATCACAATAGCGTCGGTGTATACACTCTCTGTCTTCCCTTAAACTAAGAGATTGAAATCGCTTCATATCTTTCTTTCTACGAACTAATTCTTTCTTCCTGTACTGTATTCTTATATGTAATCTTTCTTTTATACATTACCATTTCTGAATTAACTACTTTTATGAATCCGGTGTCCATCTTGTTGTGTTAATGAGATATGGCAATTTGGACCGATGCATATATGTGCTTGGTCCTACGTTGTAGCTGACTGACTGATTGAACATGAGCGGTAACCTGGGTAGTAGAGATCGGGCTAATTACCCACTCGACCGATATTTATTTATTTGAACACATAAATATTGGTACAAGAGGGCACCAAATATATATGCGCCACACAAAACAATGAGAATTTAAAGACAAGGAAAAAAAATAAGGAGCGTGAAAGAAAAGGGGAACAATAACGAACAGATTGGTGTAAGGTAGTGTACCCGATACCCTCAAATCGATTACGAACTTTACACAAAGAAACACAGCACAGTTGTTCTTGCATGCAAAAAAAAGACAAAACACCGACAAAAGTGGTGTATTTAATGTACGAGGTTGCTCCTCGCGGGGTAAATTCTAACTGGTTGCAAAAACAGTTATTCTAGCCCTGGTAGTTGTGACGTGCTTAGATGTGGCCTGTTTCTCTCCAGAAGGATTCACTAACTTGTTTGGCTGGAAGGGGGCATCTGTAGGAAGCCTTAGAGATTAATTTGTTGATGATGTCCATAAATTATTGGGTAGTAAGTAGAGTTTTCTAGTGGTTACATGTGCGACACACAATAACAATGAGGTTAGTAGTAGTTATCATTCGTTTTGTGTGAGTGCTGTTATACTGAACGGGTGCCCAAACAGAAACAGGTGATTGTCTTAGGGGGCCACACCTCGAAATTTTAACCTGGAGGTCTAATCCATAAGGCAATGGAGTAACATAAGGAGATGCAGTCCCACGGTAATCTGTGACCATCGATTGGTTCATGCGCCATTTGTTTTCTTAGGATCCTGGAGCCTAACTCACGTAAGTAGATCTTTTATATTCAGCAACTCGGTTAAAGCACCGAACATTCGCGTTTCGTCTTCTCAATTTCGTGGAGAACAGTAATGCCATGAGAAGGCATTGAGTAAGACTTTCCTGAGAGTGGCCGTATAGATTCTAATTCAATAATCTACATTTAAAGCAAATACTGTGATATTTGGAAGTCGTGAATATAATCTTTGATCATATTACAGATAAAACTATGTTTTCAAGTCCCTCATTACCTAATGAATAGAAATCTTAGTTAAAACATTATCCTATAGATAAACATCAACCAGATCAATCATTAGAACTTGAAAATCCTGTTTGTCTTATTAAACAAGATTGAACAGTACTATTTGGTTAACAAATTTTAAGCCTGGGTAATATCTAACTCTTCTACTAAACGGAATTAAGCTATACTACTAGAGTTAAGCCTCAGCAGTGTTTGGCTATCCTTTTAAATTAGGATTAAGTTGTACTTTTTGGATTGTCTCATGAATCAGTCAGTCAGTCAGTCAACAACAACAACGCAGAACACCGTACGTACATACATCAGTTCGAGTTGTCATATCACATTAGCACACAGATACAATTGTTGATTCAAATCCCATAGTGATAAAGGTAGTAAGCGTATAAGCAGTAATCGGAAAGATTAGGATTTGAAGATGTTATTCAAGGAGTATAATCCAGTGAAATAAATTTCGAAAGAGAAACAAAAAGAACCGGACATGGAGAATTCAGAAGATTAGAATTTGGGAGGACACAAAGAGTGGATGAACCTACGCCATTGCAAAAGATTTTGAGCCATGTCACATTCAAAGTCTCTAACAATCGGTTACTATCGTCTCGTGGATCCTAACTGAATAGTCTACATCTATCAACACAGCTCAGTCTACTTGTCAGTGAAAGTTTAGTGACCTAATTTTATCAAGAGAACGCGATTGGTTTAATGGAAGCAATTATTATGATAATCAATTGTATCAGTGATCGTTTTACTTTACTTGTTTGTTTAACTGTACTAAAGACACTCATTATTCTTCCATTCATCCTTCTGTTGATTGTTTTCTTGCACGAACTTACATTTGCTCAGTGATTCCGTTTATACTCTTCTGGCACGATCTCGATATTCTTTCGATACCATGAGATCGCCAACAAATATACCTCGATACAACCTCCAATCGTCTTCTGATATCTGGTACACAACTTTCTTGTAGTGATGATCATAGTCAACCGTGACTTGACGTCACATTACAAAAGTCTAGATGGTATCTGGTTCTCTGGGAAAATCAATGTAAAATTACTTTGACCCATAACGATAACTATGAAAATACTTTCTTACCTTTTGTAAATTCTTTATCAGCTTTAACATAATCTTTTAATTTATATAATATTTGTCCTTTAGTATAATGTAAATGTGGCCAACTAGTTAATTCATTCATTAATTTCGGTAAGATTAATTGTTCCGCATAACAGATATCATTTAATGCTTCATTCAATATAGAATCATAATAATCATTCGATTTATGTTTCATTAATTTAATGATTGATCTTAGCAACCATAGACTTGGATCTAAACATATTGATTGTAATTGATTAATGATAAATGATAGTGATTGTTTCATGTTTATAATTAGATTGATTCGATTTTCAGCTTGTTCAAATTGTCCATGATGTAAATAAATTAATGCTTGATGATAATAAGCTAAATTATTGGTAGCATCAAGTTGATTAGCATTTCTATAATGTAATCATAAGAAAATTGATTCATTGAATAAAGGATAATCTTAAGTGTAAAGAATATGTAGTTTGAATAGTTCATGAAGAAAAAGAAACTTCGTCTTTAGGTTTTCTAGAGTTATTGACGGTTTCAAGCCAGGATAAATGGAGAAGGGTTGAGTATGAGGTCAGTAATCATATTCCAGAAAAAACAATATTGCTAATAAGGTGTGGCAACTTGTAGGTGCCTGGTCCTACGTTGTAACTGACTGACTGATTGACTACTAACCAGATTTAACGAATTAAACCGTTTAAACTCTATCCTCCGAGTTGAAGGAAGATTTATGAAGCCACATGATGAAATCCAAGATTCTTCGAAAGTCACGAATAAGATGCCCTTTCTAACAACCAGAGCAACAATTGATGCAATGGTCGGACAATGTGGGAGACTAGAAGGACCAGTCAAATAGCAAAGGAAATAAGGAGAAACAAATTGATGGTGCTCGGAATAAGTGAAATCTATTGGACTCAAGCTGGACAGCAAATGCTAGATTCGGGAGGGATGCCGTTGTACTACGGTCACGCACAGGGAAATGCTCCAAACACTTGGGAAGTTGCTCTGATACTGTTTGAAGAAGCACGAAATGCACTCATTGAGTGGGAATCTGATGGATCAAGGATCATCAAACATCCTTCAAAACAAAGAAGGAGGGGATCACGATGAATGTTATCCAGTGTTACGCACCCATCAATGATGACAATGATGACGATGAAGATCAGTTCTATAGGAGGCTGCAATCGATCACAGAAAAGTGCATAAGAAAGAATCTGATCATCCTGATGTGAGACCTAATCGTCAAAGTCGGGATGCGTGACACCGGATATGAAGATATCATGGGACGACATGGATTGGCTGGGAGAAACTAACACGAATGGTGACAGATTTGCAAATATAGATGCATCCAACAGATTGGTTATACGTGACACAACATTTTCCCACAAACTCATACACAAAGCTAAATGAAGGTCATCGGATTATACTACACAGAATTAGACCGATCACATATTCATCGACAAAACATCAGGAAGATCCATGGATGACGTGAGAACTAGGAGATGAGCTGACATAGCTTCAGATCACCATCTGGTTGTGGCCAAGATGAAAGTGAAGCTAAATAAACACTGGACAACTGGTGAAACAGCATTGCAAATGTTCAATACAACTTTCTTTCGACATACTGACAAACCCAACCAATTCAAGATAACTCTCAACAACACATTCTAAGCCCTTCAAGATTTACTCAAAGAAGAAGGAGAAACTAATGTGGAGGAGAACTGTATAGAGATCAAAGAAGCATTGACTACAATGTGTCAGGATGTTTTAGGCCGAAAGAGGTATCGTCATAATGAATGAATCTCTATGGAAACCCTGGACAAGATTCAAGACGGAGTCAGACACGGCTACTTACCCTCCCCATTCCCTTTTCTTCTGGTAGTGGTCGACTGGATTATGAAGACTTCCAAATCTGATGGCAAGCACGGAATACAAAGGACAGCTCGGAATCGACTGGAAAAGTAAGACTTCGCAGATGACCTGCTCCTTCTACACACGAACAAATGTAGGTCAAGAAAACCAGTGTAGTAGCAGTCTCTGCATCAGTAGGTTTCAACATAAAGAAGGGCGAAAGCAAGATCTTCAAATACAACATGGAGAACACAGACCCAACCACACTTGATGGCGAGGCTCTGGAATAGGTGGAAACATTCACATACCTTGTCAGCATCATCGGTGAACAGGGAGGATCTGATGCAGACGTGAGTATGAGGATTAACAAAGCAAGGACAGCATTTCTACAGTTGAAGAATATGTGGAACTCAAAACAACAGTTTTCAAACCAACATGAAAGTGAGAATCCTCAATACTCATGTCTAGACAGTTCTACTGTACGGAGCTGAAATTTGGAGAACTATCACAATCATCATTAAAAGAGTACAAGTATTTCTAAACAATTGTCTACTCAAGATACTCAGTGTCTGTTGGCCGAATACCATCAGCAACAGCCTACTGTTGTAGAGAACAAACCAACTTCCAGATGAAGAGGATATTAAGAAAAGATGTTGGAAGTGTGTAAGACATACACTTCGGGGATCATCAAGCCGCATCATGAAGCAAGCGTTAACTTGGAATTCTGAAAGAGGAAGGTGAAGTGGAAGGCCAAAGAATGCACTGCATCAGGAATCGGAAGCAAACATGAAAAGGATAAATAACAACTGGAAAGTATTGGCCAGGACAGAGTTAGAAGGGGAATGCTTCTGGGCAACCTATGCTCCTCCATGATTTGTAACAGGCGTAGGTAAGTAGGTTGTCTTCGAAAACTTCCTAACTGCACAACAACAATGCACTTACTATTAATAAAGTTCCTGATGTTTTAGTAAAATAGTGTGATTGCTACAGTAAAACTCCTTATGGAAGTGAAATATTTACTCAGTAATTGTATTCAAATTATGGTTGCACATCACATGAATTGACTGCATTTTGTACAGGTAACCACTGCATTCCAATCAATTGGTCTACGTTTATCATGCGAATTACGAGCACAAAGTATGGTAAATAGAATCCCATTGTAGATGTACATTGGTGAGCTGTTTTTACAACGGTAGACAAAGTAGCACTCTAGTACTACGTATTTTTTAAAACTCTTTCATTCTATGTCAGTAGGAGTTAAAAACGTTATTAACAGAATTGATTCTGTTTATATCTAGGGGTTAGATTCAAGATGTTATAACGTTATAAGAAGTGTCCATTCATAATTCATTAAACAGTATCTTTTTTGGCACGAAATCTCATGATAGATAGTCTAAACTGTTAAGGATTTTCATAATAAATGAAAATAGTTTATGCAGATCAATCAAATCTGAGTTGACTTTCTAGATCGCACAGGTGGGATCATGGGTGCACATTGCTAAGGAATCCTATACCACGATGAATTGACCATCCAATTCTTCCAGGTTTTTCATAATGGTCTAGCTTTAATTGACTCGTAAATAATTATATAATATAATATGCTCTTGTGGACCAGGGTAATTTGATATTGGTTTTCAGGAGAACCAGACACCATTCAGACTTTCATGTGACAACACAAATAGTACAGCTCAATCCCGCTTCACAAGAGAACCAGACATCGTATAAGCTTTAACGTTACAATCTGAATAGTACAGCTCAATCCTGTGGCACAATCACATAGGTACCAAGCACCCTGGTAGACCATGAATATAACTATATAATTTACGTTACTTAAACAGCATTCATCAGATAATTATAATCTATATATAACTTACTTGAAATCAATCATAGCAGGCATAAGTTGATGATTACAAAAATATGCAACACCACGATTAATTAGATATTTTGTTGAATAACGATTTAAACGAATTGAATTTGTAAGATCATCAATAGCATATTGAAATCTACCAAGTTGTAAATATATAATACCTCTACAATCATAGGCATCAGCTAGTAATTTATTGTATTTCTCATTTGTTAATTCATTATAGTTAGATTCATGATGATCATAATAAATATTTAAAGTATGTGTAATTTGTTTTAATGCATCATTTAAACGTCCTAGAACCTGAAGGTCAAATTAAAAGCGCGATACAATATCATTTATTTGAAAATATAAATATTAATACAAAGGGGTACCGAATAGATATGAGCAATATAAGTCACTTGATATATGTGTGTGGTTTGTGATACTGCCTGGGTACCCAGATTAAAGTAGATGGTTTTCTTAAGCGGTCACACTTGGAGCCTTCGATTTAAAGGTTTGATCCACAAGGCAGTGGAGCAACGTCAGGAGATGCGGTCTCATGGTAACTGGTGACCAACAATAGATTCATACGTCATTTGTTCCTTTAAGATACTGGAGTGCATGTGTGCCGTTGGTTTAGAATTAGGGTTTTCCAACTCTTCTAGGTGAACTCTGTGGGTCCACCAACCCGGTTAAAGTGCCGAACATTTGCGGTTTTTCCCCTCAATTTCGTAAACAACAGTAATGCCACAAGAAGACAGTAGGTACAACTTTACTGCCAGTGGTTGTATACGCATGAACATGTGAGAACAGTTCTTGACAGAGCGAACTTTCCCCACCTTCGGCCATGTCGGCGCATCTGGAGGTCGACCATACTAAGACATAAAAGCTGATTGGATAACTATTATTCCGAAAGAAACAAAGATATCAACTAATTGTACAGTATTTTAAAAGTGAATCAAGTCCAAATATGACATAACTCATTGTTTTACAGTTTTTTGTTGTTGTTGACAGGCTTCATATTGTTAATAGAGAACCCCTTAGTTTGAGATGAATAGTTGAGATCATAAGTCGATTGAAACTAGACCATCATGGAAAACTTGGAAGCACTGGATGACCATTTTGGTCCTACTATGGGACTCTGTTGGGGACGTTAGATCCCCAGAACTCACTTGGAAAAGGACCTAATTTTGTAACTTGATTTAGAAAATTTGAATTTCTTTGTTTTCGAGCCAAAAGCGCTCTTTCCACCTTCATGTCGTATTTCCCACTTGGGAGAATCTTAAGTGCCATTGGTCCGTTGTGTCTTTTAGTATGCTATTTTGTAACTCTCCCCAAGGACAGTTTTTTGCTGTATATATACGTTGTTGTTATCGCTCGTTTCTGGCTTTTGCAAATTATACTTCCCCTATTTCGATCTTGGACTTCTTCCTCTAGTTAGCGGAGCTGAGACTTATCGAATAGCTAGCTTATTGGTCTTTGGTCACTGAGTGTTTGTTCCGTTCGCGGATTAAGTGAACGCATAACCACTTCAAACCTAGCGAATTTGGAGACGGGGATGGGATTCGAACCCATGCAGGGAAACCCCATTGGATTAGCAGACTCCTAAATTCTTGTCTATTGTCTAAGTTGTTTCCATCATTTGATTATCATAAACAACCAAGAATTTATTGCTTAACTTTTACAATAATTTCTATTCTATTCTAATCAATATGTTTAATGATGCTTCTGGTAACAGAATGTTCATTCACAGTATGATGATAGACATATCATGTTGATTGTACGATAGGTGAGATCAAGTAGACTAGCCTGAGCCATCTGAATCTCCACACTGTGTTGTGTTCTATTCTAATCAATATATAAGTAGTTTCAAGACAATCAATCAGTCATTGTTTATTCAGAATCAATCAAGGATCTATTGGCTGATTAATACGCTCAACTGTTAACTGAATATATAATAGGCTCTCACTTAAAAAGCGTCAACAACTTTCAAAAAAGTTGATCTTTCAAAGTAAACAAATGTTTATCATAACAAAAAATCTATAAGCATAATTCAGGATTCACGTTTCGTTCTATTTGAAACTCGTCAGTTGGATGTATCTGAATCCTAGAGTTGGTATTTACCTCAACCAGAACTTGAACCCAGTATCGTTCACTTCAAATGCTATCGAACGATTCATTTAGCTACTGAGTCTCAGAGTAAACATCAACTCTTAGATACAAATACATTCAGCTGATCAATTCCAAATAAGACGAAACACGCTCCAAACTGGATTCCACTGTTAACCATTATCCATTTATGTCTAAAAAAGCTTATGTATTAAGACTATATCGAGACAATCCGCACAGGATGTACAATATGAGAATGATCAATTGTATTCTTAAATAACAATGAGACGATACAAGTAAACAACATCCAGTAAATTTATAATGATATTTATATATAAATAAACGAACTCAATACTTTCTATTATGATAGTACATTTTGTGCGTATGTATGTGTGTGCGTGTATCTAAGGTAATGTCTATGTTTATCTCTATGATACTTTATACTTATTATGTCTAATAAATAAACAAATTGAATGAATAAACAATTATCAAATATCTATACAGGCGTTACCCCTTTAACAAAACAAAATAAGAATAATTCAATGACCCCTATAGTGATATATGCATAGTATTGTTGATTTCATTGATTTATTTATTATTGTCATTATCTTGTATACTTGAAAACAATGAATTCTTTATAAGTAAGTAGTATTCATCAGTTTTATAGACTAACTATTTATTTATTATGGATGTGTACTGCTGAAGAGTTTCACAAGATGACGAAACAACCATCTAGTACTTCTAGGTTTTTTGATAGTGGTCTAGCTTCAATTGACTTATGATCTCAATGATTAAAAGAATTACTATCATATCCATAAAAAACCCTTCCTGATACTAACTAGCATATACTTACTAGTGACTGACTTCAAGAGGTATTTCCTGGAGTTCTAATGAGAAGAATTGACTAGTGAAGTTCAACCGGATCTGTTGTGAGATAGTAACTCGCTGATGACAATAGTGGATGGTGGCTCAATTTCGTGAATTGATTGAAGTTAAACATTAACACCGTTAGATGTCGGTCATCTCAGTGGTTTAGAGGTTAAATATTCATACGTGAAACTGATAAGTAACGACTTTATGAATACATTCTACCGAGGATTCTCACATTAGGACAAAACGACTGTCCAACATTTCCAGGTTTTTTTTATGACCTTTAAATTGATTCATGATCGCAACTATTAAAACTAACTATAATATCCACAATAACAAACTCTTATGATATTTATTTATTTTGTTTCGTTTTGTTTAGATAAACTTCTTTTCCTTTTTCGTCGTTGTCGTCATCGTCGTTGTTGTTGAAAATTTCGTTCTAATCAATAGTTAAATAAAAATTTTCAAAAATCCCTAGTTAACTTGTTGTTTTTTTTTCTAGACAATTTACGAACTAATCAATTTCAAACGGATAGTTCCTTATTATTATTATTATTATTATTGTTCAGTTTGTTGTCTTGGCTACTATATTCTATACAATGTGTATCTATTCCATATATATATATATATATATATATATATATATATATATATATATATATATTCAATCTGCATAAGGGGGGTGTTTATTTCCCCAATAGTAAACAAAAACAAACAAACGTATTTGTTTACTTATATAATGATACAGTTTATTATAACAAAAAGTAGATGAGACCTGGATTTGCGTGCACTATTATGATGATTATTGTTATCATTACTGTTATGATAATTATGATTATTCTTCTTAATACTGAAAAAAATGGGATAAACATTTTACTTTATTGTTTATAAGTTGTTTTACTAAAGGAATTAACCATGGTATATACTACTTATGTCTGTTGACATAAGTAGTAGGTATGTATGTATGTATGTATTATTGTTATTATTTAAATATATATACATTACAGATTGAAATCATGAGTCAATTGAAGCTAGACTACCATGGAAAACTTAAAGCACTGGAAGCGCCTGGCGCGAGACTGATAGCTCCTGGGTTCGAATCTCGCGGGGTGCGGGATCGTGGATACACACTGCTGAGGAGCCCCATACTAGGACGAAACGACCGTCCAGTGCTTCCATGTTTTCCATGGTGGTTTAGCTTCAACTGACTCATGATTTTAATCTGTGAAATTTCTAAAAAAACTCCACAAACCCCTTCTGATATAAACATTAGTACAAAGAGGAACCAAATACATACATGTCACACTTTGTTATTTCAGTCAGTCAGCCAGCCAGTCAGTCAGTCAATGACAACGCAGAATTTCGTACGTACGTACGTACATCAGTTCAAGTTGCCATATCACATTAGCACACAGATACAATTGTTGATTCAAATTCCGTAGTGATAGAGGTAGTAAGAGTATAAACAGTAATCGAAAACATTAGGATTTGAAAACGTTATTCAAGGAGTATAAACCAGTGAAATAAATTTGGAAAGAGAAACAAAAAGAACATGACATGAAGAATTCAGAAGATTAGAATTTGGGAAACCACAAAAAGTGGATCCACCTGCACCACTGCAAAAGATTTTGAGCCATGTCACATTTAAAGTCTCTAATCATTGGTTGCTTTCATCTCGCGGATCCCAATCAGGTAGTCTACACCTACCAATATGGCTCAGTCCGCTTGTTAGTGACTTCATGGATTTGTGCCACGTTTGGTCTGGCCGGCCCTAACTTCCTTCCAACTTACTCCTATACAACAAAACATCGCACGTTGGGGCAGTCAGTGGTTGGGCATACGTAATACGTGTCCCAGCTCTCTCAACTGACGAAGTTTAACTACGTCATCAATTGATTTGCCATCCTTACCTAGTACCCGTTTCCTAACAACTGCGTTACTTACTCCGTGCTACCAGGATATACGAGCAATGTTTCGAAGACATCTATGATCGAATACTAGTAACCTACGAATACTCTCTACGCTTACCGGCCATGTTTCACTGCCATAAAGTAGGACGGAACGAACTGCTTGGCAGTAAACCCGTCCTTTGGTTGGTAGACGGATATCTCATCTACATTATTAATGATGCAAGTTGGCAAAAGCTAGTCAGAGCCTTCTGTATCTGTGCCCTGGTGCTCGAACCGAAGCAGATTCTTCTCTTAGGAGGCCACTCCTTAAGCCTTTGATCGAAAGGCAGTGAAACATGGTATCCAATGACTAACAATACGTTCATACCACTTTTGTTTCCTTAGGATGCTACAGACCATATGCACTACTGGTTTGGGATCAGGATTTTTCTGACTTCTCTAAGTGAACCCTCTGTATCCACCAACCCGGTTGGAGATCCAAACATTCGCTTTTCGTCTTTTCGATTTCGTAAAGAACAGTAATGCCACGAGAAGGTAGTGAGTAGGACTTCCATAACAGTGGTTGTATGCACGTGGTCATGTGAAAACATTTCGGGAGGGAGATCTGACTCTCTTCACTCTCGATTGTACCAGTGTGTTTGACCATACTATTATTTACTTCAGTAGTATATAACACCAATAAGAAGTCAAAACCTTGACAGTAGAAGTCTAGGTCGACTTGAAGAAAATAGTAACAGAATTAGAAATAAATTATGAATCATGAGAATTATGCAGAATATGTTCTTGTTGATTACAGAACACGTTTATTGGTTAATTGGATATAAATTATTGGTATGATGATATTTAAGTTTATATTACCGTCTAGTTAAGTATGGCGTGGAAACCTGGAGAACTACGGAAGCCATCATCCAGAAGATATAGGTGTTTATTAACAGTTGTCTACGCAAAATATTTCAGATCCGTTGAACAGACACTATCAGCAGCAACCTACTGTGGGAGACAACAAACCAGATCCCAGTGGAGGAAGAAGTGCTGGAAGTGGATAGGACACACATTGAGGAAAGCATCCAACTGTGTCACAAGGCAAGCCTTCACCTGGAATCCTCAGGGCCAAAAGACAAGAGGAAGACCAAAGAACGCATTAAATTGAGAAATGGAGACAGACATGAGAAGAATGAACAACAATTGGATAGAACTATAATAGAAGGCTCAGAACAGAGTAAGTTGGAGAATGGTGGTCGCCGGCGTATGCTACATTGGGAGTAACAGGTGTAAGTAAGTAAGTCTACTATCAGGCATTCCACTTCCGAGTGGTGATACCTACTACTTATATCTGTCGGCATCAGTAGCATACACCACAATAGTACCACACGTTCTTGTTTATCTCACTCTAAAACTTGTGGTCCTTCTCCTTTGTTTTACACTTTCTATTCCTAGTTTCATTCATCCCGCTTAAATGATGCTTTCAAATACATTTTTACTCAACATTAGTACTATGATTATTATCAGAAGGGGGTTTTGCGGAGACTTTAGTAATATAATAGTTGAATTCACGAGTGGATTAAAGCTAGATCACCGTGAAAAACCTGTAAGCAGTAGATAGCGACGAGCGACATCGTGGATGGGCACTTCCGAAAAGGATCATAATAAGACGAAACGGTCGTCCAGTACTTCTATGTTGGTTCAACTTTAATTGACTCATAAATTGGATAATTTGTTCTTTATCCATTATTTTTATCCTCTATTTATTACAATCATTTACTAATTATTTAATTGAGATCGTGAACTGATAGATATTAGATCACCATTGAAAACCTGAGAGCACTGGGCAACTGTTTCCTCTTATTGTGAAACTCCTACAGCAGTAAGCATCCACAATCCCACTCTCGAGATTCAAACCTAAGCCCTTCCGTCTTGCGCTCAGACGCTTAAACTTTAGACCACTGAGTAGGCATCCAATGATGTTCATGTCTAACCTCAACCAATCCACAAAACTGTGTGACCATCATCCATTGCACTGAGGTATTTATTTATTTATTTTACCACAGATATTGGTACAAGGAGGCACCAAATACATATGCGACATGTGTCAGGGCTGTGATACTGCCCAGGTGCGCAAACCGGAGCAGGTGGTTTTCTTAGAGGGCCACTCCCCGAGCCTTCGACCTGAAGGTCTGATCCACAAGGCAGTGGAACATGGTGAGGAGATGCATTCCCATGGAAGCCGGTGACCAACAATTGGTTCATACGCCATTTGTTCCCGCAGGATACTGGAGCCCATGTGCATCATTGGTTTGCACTGAGGTAGAGATACCTGTCTCTACGCGATAAAGATTAACTCCACAACCTTATGCTGATCCGAATCATTTATTTTATATTACATCATTATAACATATAAACTTTCTATTTACCTGTAAACACATTGATAAACCAATACTTGCTTCTAAATTGTATTCATCTAATTTTAAAGCAAATTCATATTCATTCAATGCTTGATTCCAAAGATTCTTTGAATTCGTTTCATTCATTTTGATTTTATAACCTTCATAATCCATTAAACAATTAGCATATGCAATATATCCTTTTAAAAAATTTGGTTGTTGAATTGTTAAATTATGCAATATCTGTTCGGCTTCAGGATACATTTCAAGTCTAATAATAATAGTAATAGGGAATATAACAAGAACGAACTCAAATGATACTTGTGTTTACAGATAACTTCTATGATTTATTGATAGATATCATTGATTGAATTCATGAGTCAATTCAAGCTAGACTACCATAGATAACCTGGAAGAACTAGATGACTGTTTTGTCCTAGTATAGGACTCCTCAGCAGTGCGTATCCATGATCCCGTTGCCTTCCTGAGATTCCAACCTAGGAACTCTCAGTCTCTCCACACGAACAATTAACTTCTACACTACTGAGCTAATATACAGTGGTGCTGATGTTTTAGTTAATTGATTTTACAAACCAAATTTGTGTGATCAGATCATATGCTCGAATGTCGATTCTTCTTCTATTGGGTTATATTGTTATAACCGCGATATGAATGAAATTAATATTCATCTATTTTCGCAAAGCAAAAGCAGCATTCCTACAGTTGAAGAATATGTGGAACTCAAAACAACTATCGTCAAGCCAACATCAAAGTGAGAATCTTCAATACGCATGTCTAGACAGTTCTACTGTACGCAGTTGAAACTTGGGGAACTACCACGATCATTATTAAAAGAGTACAAGTATTTCTAAACAATTTGTCTACTCAAGATACTCAGTACCTGTTGGCCGGATACCATCAGCAACAGTCTACTGTGGTAGAGAACAAGCCAGCTTCCAACTGAGGAGGAAATTAAGAGAAGTCACAGGAGGATATTAGGACATAAATTGCTGGAATCATCAAGCTACATCACGAGACAAGCGCTAATCACAATTGATTGATCACTGGGTGGCGATCAATGTCATGCGTGTCTAGTCCTTATTAGTGCAGATCGAATACCATCGATCGCCACCCAGTGATCAATCAATTCTGATTACATCTCAGTCCTACAGGAGGTCGGTGGCGGCTCGGGTAGCTTAGTGGTAACGTCTCTGACTATGAAGCTGGGTAACACGAGATCGAATCCGCCAGGGAGCGCCAGTTCCCTTAAGATTACAGGTACACCTTGCTGACGAGTGCCAAGTAGCACGAAATCCGGATCCAGGGTTTCCTGTCGACTACCTCCAACCACCATCTAACAAGCGCTAACTTATAATTCTGAAGGAAGAAGGTGAAGAGGAAGACCAAAATCATACTGAGTTGGAAATCGGAAGCACATATGAAAGGGATGAATAATAACTGGGAACAAGTGAAAAGAATTGTCCAGGACAGGGTTGGATAGAGAGTACTGGTGGGTGACCTCTGTCCCTCCACGAGGGATAAAAACCTCAAGTAATTAAGTAAGTAAGTCGTCTGTTTTTACTCACATCTTAATCATCTTATCATTTCTTACCTTTGATAACAAATACCAATTGTATACATTAATTTAATAAACAAATCTGAGTTAGTTTCATTTTGAATTGTAGAATTCATCAATTTATCCATAATAGTTTTAGCTTGATATAAATCCTTTATAGCTTTATGATAATCTTGACATTTTTCTATATATATGATTGATCTATTAATTAAACTATAAAGTTGAACTGATCCATTTAAAGTACCAGATTTAATAGCTTGATCATAATCCTGTAGATTGAATATAAAAAAAGAACAAAATTAAAAAGGGATACTACTTTTATTTATTCAGTAGTTTAAATAGTAGAGATAAAATAAAGTTGAAAACTTGCTAGTAACATTACAACCGATGCATTTCACTGCTCTTCATAGATTGCATGTTGTAAATTATACATGTTGGGGATGTTAGATCTCCTGAACTGACTTAGTAAGTGCCTTATTTTTTGTAATTCTATTTTAAAAGTTTGAATTTCATGTTTTCGCGCCAAAAGCGTTTATTTTCACTTTCATGTTATATGTCCCACTTGGGAGGAACTTAAATGCTAATGGTTTGTTATCTCTTTTAGTACGTCATTTTGTACCGTTTTCCAAGGACATTTTTATGCTATATATACGCTTGATTTGTGCTTGTCGTCGTTGTTCGTGGTACTGACTGCTTGTGGAATATATATCTCTCTTCCAAACTTGGACTTCTCTCTCCAGTTAGCTGGGTTGGGACGCGTCAAAATAGTTAGCTTATCTGCCATTGTGTCACAGAGTCTTCGTTCCGTTCTCACATTAGCTGAAATCGGAATCTCCACAAACATAGCAAATTAGGCGACGAGGTTGGTGCAAACATGGATCCCTTAAAAGTGGAATTACTGCTTGAGCAGCAGCTGAAAATTATCCAGATGTTAGCAGATGCAAAAATTACGCCTAACACATAACCAAGCACTTCTAATTCTGCTACTACTGCACTTTCAGTCGATAGTATCTCGAGCACTATCTCTGAGTCTCATTACGATCCTTAATCTAATGTCACATCTGATATATGGTTTCATCGTTATGAAGACTTATTGAAATTTGATTGTGCTAATCAATATGATGCTAGGAAAGTTCGCTTCCTGCTTCGGAAGCTTGGTCCTGGTGAACTAGATAGATATTGTAACTTAATTCCGCCTTTAAACTTACGTGATTACTCATTCTCGGACACCATTCAGTCATTGAGTCAACAGTTCGAAAATAACTCTTCACTGTTCAACACACGCTATCGATGTTTGAACCTGACTATGAACGAAGACGCCAATTTTCTGACTCATGTGGGCATTGATTGAGGTTAGACACTCACACCGGTCTAGAGGTTAAGCGCTCGCGCGCGAGATCGAAGGCCCAGGGTTCAAGTCCCGCAGGGGGGTCGTGGATGCACACTGCTGAGTCATCCCATACTAGGACGAAACAACCGTCCAGTGCTTCCAGATTTTCGATTGTGGTCTAGCTTTAACTGAACCATGAACTCAACTATTCAATAAGTATTTATCACTTAATGCATAAGTAATCATATGATTGGTTTTCAAATATATTTCGTATAGAGTAAAGACAAGATGGATTTTTTTAAAATATCATGATGTCTTCAGTGGTTTTAAACGGTATATAAGTCTTATCTATATGTAGTTCTCGAATTGATCAAAGTTCATGAATCTCACCTAAAATAAACCTGGACTTTGCTACCATGAACTCGAATGGTTTCTAAAAATACTACATAAACATAAATGACGTTTACTTCCTACATTTATAGTGTTTACGTCTTCCGGAATTTGTGAGGCAGACAATAATTGTTATCTCCAATTCTTCATTTTAGGATCGGAGTCAGACAAGACTGCCTAATCTCCGCATTTCTCTTTGTTTTGGTAGTGTTCCATTGGATTATGAGCACTTCCACATCTGAAGGGGAAACACGGGATAATATGGAAAGTTCGGAACCAACTAGAAGATTTGGACTTCGTAGATGACTTGGTCCTTGTATCCCATACACTTCAACAAATGCAGATGAAAACAACTAGTGTAGCAGCAGCCTCTACAACAGTAGGCTTCAGCATACAAAAAAGAAAAAGCAAGATCTTCAGATACAACACTGAGAACACCAAACAAATCACACTTGACGAAGAAACTCTGGAAGATGTGGGATATTTCACGTACCTGGTCAGCATCATCCACGGACAAGGAGGGTCGGATGTGGACGTGAATGTGGGGATTCGCAAAGCAGGGACAGGATTCCTACAGTTGAAGAATATATGAAACTCAAAGAAACTGTCAACCAATATCAAAGTCACAATCTTCAATACGAATATTAAGACAGTCTTATTGTATGGAGCTGAAACGTGGAGAATGTACAAGTATTTATAAACAATTGTCTACACAAGATACTCAGTGTTTGTTGACCGAATACCATCAGCAAAAGCCTACTGTGGGATAGGACAAATTAACTTCCAGATGAAGAGGATATTAGGAAAAGACATTGAGAGTGGATAGGACACACATTTCGGAAATCATCAAACTGTATCATGAGACAAGTGCTAACTTGGAATGTTGAAGGGAAACGGAAAAGAGGAAGGCTGAAGAACACGCTGAGTTGGGGATTGGAAGCAAACATGAAAAGAATGAATAAAAACTGGAAACAAGCGGAAAATGTTTCATGGGACATTTTTGGATAGAGAGTGCTAGTGGGCGGCCTATTCTCCTCCAAAACAATTCTAAATCACAACTTACCCATTATTACTTCATAATACACTCCAAGGAAAATTGAATTTTCTCATTTAGATACTACTGAAATAATTTTTAAGTAGAATCATTATTAATTCAAAAATAATTTACGTACTTCAATTGCATCATTCCATTTATCTTGTGTTTGACGACATAAACCACGATTATAATAAGCTAAAGAAGATTTCTGATCTTTTTCTATGGCTATATTTAAATCAGCTTCACAAAAATCCATATTTTTCAATAAATATTTGTATACACCACTGAAGTAGAAAGAAAAAAAGTGAACAAAAAGAAAAACATGAACTGAAGTCCTTGAGTGAACATCAACCCTGAGAAGTAGGTACATCCAGCTGACGAGTCCTAAAATAGGACGAAATGCGCGTCAAACTGGATCCCACTGCTAGCTATTATCCATCTTTGCTTAAAAAAGCTGGTGAATTAAGCCTATATCGAGGCAATCCGCACAGGATGCACATATGCCTATAAGAGACTGATCAGTTGTAGTCATAAATAACAATAGGAAGATACAAGTAAACAACATCAAGCGAATGTAAATAAGTATTTGAGTTTATAGATTACAATACTTTAATAGTGCATAAAGTATTGATTCGACTTCCATTCGATTGATGATAACCCAATAACTCAAGCCCGTGCCAAAACGATTCGTCCAACATCTGATTCCTCCCTTTAGCTGTTTTTTCTTTTACTTAAATATGATTATGATCACATTGTCCATAAATAACCACTACAACTATATTTCTATGGAGAGCTAAATGTTTCATGTGAGACGAGAGGTTTGCCATTGATATTGTGAATGATTCGGCTTTGCTTTGGTAAGTTATACTGACTGATCATGCACAAAATTGGTTTGCTGGTTAACCGATTCCATTCATACTGGTAGTTGCTTTTCAGTGTTCTCAAGTACATTGTAGGGCATGTCGCTATTGCTAACATTAATGAGTTTCACTGTTGTGTAAGCAGAATAGGTCAACTTTGGCCTGTTCGTGTTGTGCCTAGGTGATTCATGCGATCATTGATCGGAATAATTATTATACATGCTATATGAATGTGTATATGAGTGGCGCAAATAGTCCACCAGGGTGCTTGGTATCTATGTGGTTGTGTCACAGGATTGAGCTGTACTATTCAGATTGTAGCGTTAAAGCCTATACGGTGTCTGGTTCTCCTTTGAAGCGCGATTGAGCTGTACTGTTTGGGTTGTCACGTGAAAGTCTGGATGATGTCTGGTTCTCCTGAAAACCAATGTAAAATTACCCTGGCCCACAAGGGTATATTATATAACTATGAATAATTATCATATCAGTTATTTGTACAAAAAGAAACGTTATGGTTTTAATTTCATTACCATTTCAGTAGTTTTGTTACTAAGCGGTTTAGGCTTCATGATTAAATCTCATTTTTCTGTTCTAGTTCGCTTCGTACAAAACTTGGTCTAAATGCATACTTTAAACGTTCATTAGTATAAATTCACTTCTTATTGTTTAGTTGAATCTTCTCATTGAGGTTTTTTAAGACTACAATTGATCAGTCTGTAATTGACATACGTGCATTCTGTGCACATTGCCTCGATATTGCCTTGATTCACAAGCATTATAAGCGAAGATGGATGGTGGCCGGTAGTGGAATTCAGGCTATCAGGACTCAGTAACTGAGTAGACAACGCGATGACGTTTGTAGTGAACAATACTGGGTTCGAGTCACAGCTGGAGTGAATATAAAATCTGAGATGCGGGTACATCCAATCGACGAGTCCCAAATAGGACGAAACAAGCGTCAAACTGGATTCCACTGCTAACCACCATCCATCTTTGCTTATAGCTCATCAGTATATGTTATATCTCTGGATTTACCCATACACATAATTTCAGTGTTTCAATTTCTCAGGTACACTGAAGTAAAATATCTGGGGAAAATGTACTTCTATAATTAATGAAAGATAGACTTGATTCACATCTTGTTATGGTATATTGCTAAAAACTCATAAATTTATCGGTGGAATATGACGCTTTAGAAACAGTTCGATTGTATTTATATTAACTATTTACAATTTTAAAATACTCCTGAGAAAGATTGATTAATAGTCGTTGATTAAAGCTAGACCACCATGGTCTAGAGATTAAGTGTTCGCACACGAGGTCCAAGGTCCTCGGTTCGAGTCCCGCGTATGAGGACGTGGATGTACACTATTGAGGAATCCTATACTAGGACGAAACGGCTGTCCAGTGCTTTCAGGTTTACCAAGTTGACCTGGCTTAAATCAACTCATGAATTGAACTATTAAATTACTACAATCTACACTCGGAGCCTTTGACCTAATGGTCTGATCAACAAGTCAGTGGAGGAACGTCAGGAGATGCAGTCCCATGGAAGCCGGTGAGCAACGATTGGTTTCATACACCATTTGTTCCTTCAGGATACTGGAGCCCATGTGCACCATTGGTTTGGAATCAGGGTGTTCCAACTCCTATAGGTGGACTCTGTGGGTCCACCAACCCGGTTAAAGTGCCGGACATTCGTCTTTCGTCATCTCAATTTCGTAAACAACACCCGTGGTGCAAGAAGGTAGTGAGTAGGACTTACCTGGCAGTGGTTGTATGCAGCGAAGTTCTAGTATGGTACTATACAGCAGTGCAAATCCAAGATCCCGCCCGCGAGACTCAAAGGCAAGACCTTCGGTTTCGTGAACGAGCGTCTAACCTTTAAATCACTAAACCAGTATTCACTGCTTTTAATGTCTAACTACAACCAATGTAAAAAATTGCTCCATCGTCCATCATTATCTTCAGTCAGTCAATATCTCACATCAGATCTGGTTGAATTCTACTGGTCACTGCTTCTCTCTAGCACCCCAGAAAATACCTCTTGAAACCAGTCACCAGTGCGTATATGATGATCATTGTCAGAGAGAGGGTTTTGTGATGAGTCTCATACTAGGACGAAACAAGCATTCAGTGCTTCCAGGTTTTCCATGATGATTTAACATTAATTGACTTATGAACTCAACTATTAACTAACTATATATCAATTAAAACTTTATTATTAAACAATTACCGATAAATCCATATTCTTATCCATTCCGATCTTCTATGAATAACTTCATTACAATTAAGTATAGCTTTTGTATAACGTTGATTGATACCAAAATATATAATTCGTGTTAATAAACATTGATCAATTAAATCAACATATTTCATAGGTCCATTCAAATGAATTTGATCTACTGAAGACGTTTTAGAATGAATTAAAACTAATGTTTGACTTATATCATCTAATACATTATCATTGAAATCGTTAGGTAAGATAGTTCTTTTTTGAAGGTGTATAGCTATCAATCGGCAGGTAGATTGAGCACGATATAAGTAAACCTTATGAATAAAATTAATTTATTGAAGTATCAGTATGTAATATGTTTAAACAGTAAATCAATTTAAATGGGTAAGATCATGAGTCAGTTGAGGCTAAACCACCATGGAAAACCTGATAGCAATGGATGGCCATTTCGCCCTATTGTAGGACTCCTCAGTAGTCTGTAGCCGCGATCCCTCTCTTCCCCCTCGAGATTCGAATCCAGGACCTATCACTCTCGCGTGCAGGCGCTTAACCACTAGACCACTGAGATAGTAACTCAGTGATGATGATGGTTGATGTGTCACTCAATTTCATAGATTAGTTGAGGTTAGACATTAACACCGTTGGATGCCGGCCAGCTCAGAGGTCTCGTGGTTAAGCGTTCGCGTGCAAGACTAATAGGTCCTGGGTTCGAATTCCGGAAGGCGAGATCATGGATGTGCACTGCTGATAAGTACCACAATAGGACGAAACGGCCGTCCAGTGCTTCCAGGTTTTCCATGGTGGTCTAGCTTCAATTAACTCATGATCTCAACTATTAAAATTACTATAATATCCACAAGAAAAACCTGGTTTTGAATTGTTTGAAATTAGGACATCATATAGGGAATGTAGTTGTCATGGTATCTTTAGATTCTAAGTGGTGAAACATTCCAAAACTGTTTTTTTTCAAAACTTTCAATCAGGGGTACTGTTAAGTTTGTCCTACATTGTTCCTGCTCGCTTCCTTTCCACTCCTTCGTATATTGTTTTATACTACTTATTTACATTCAGTAAGGGGTTGTATTCCCAACAATGTTTACACTTATGTTGTAACGCAAGTTGTAATGTAATATACTGTTCACACATACTTATAACGTTTATTGTACTTATCATTGTATTTATCATTATAATCACTATACCTTAATCACTGTAGCGGTTATCCACAGTCTTGTGCATTTGTTTAAACGCAACAGTTTCCATAATGTTTTGCTCTTGGTTCGGGTTTCGGTCGTTCATAAACTGTTGTCAGATATAGACACAGTTATCAGCTGTCTTTTGTACTATCGTATGCTATAATTATTCTTTATGTTACTCTTACAGGAAGCCTTTGTTATTTTCATTCTTGAAGGACGCGTTTGAACGCCCCAGACACTTCACAAGTTGAGGTTTGTAACTAAATTTTGTGTATTATTCAATAAAGAACCGGCTATTGTAGACAAATCGTTACTTTGGAAACTTCGATTTCGCGCGTATCTGAATTAGGTGATTTGGACGCTTCAATAGATCTAACAGGTACTATGTTCAATTCATTAGTGGAACTTTCGAATAATAATAATAATAATAATAATAATAATAATAATAATAATAATAGGCGAATATATACATACATACATTTTTACAACATAAATACATATACACACATACATACATTATACATACACATATACTACTTACATGCAGGCACACACATAAACATACATACATGCTTACATATATACTTACATGTGGTCTATGAGGGTCATAATGGATGAAACTTGTAAAAGCCTCAATAGCTGGTATATAATCTCCTATTTTCATATAATATTGACCAAGATGATTGTAGATTTCTATTTTCTCAAGTTTTTTACAATTCTATAATATTATGTAATAAATAAAAGATAAAACAATGATAGTTAGATCCTTATTAAGATATGACTGATGTAAGAAATATGAAATACAGTATATTGAATAAATAGTTTTAACTCTGACAGGAGTCCCTCCGGAGGTTACTGCCGGTCCCAAGCCCGGATAAAGAAAGAGGGTTGGGTATGGGGTTAGCGATCTCATCCCGTAGAAAACTAACTTGGTAACAAAACACTAATCAGAATAAATAGTTTTAGGGTATCATTCATCGATACATTATTGACAGGCTCTTAGCTTTGATCCATGATGAAGGTATGAGAATAAATAGTGTTGAGTAATGACAAATAGTTATAGTTATGTACTCATATTCCTTTTTCGTTGTTGTTGTTGGTATTTTCGTTTCATGATAGAGAATAGTTATTATATACTGATGTTTGAAAAGATCTATATATATATATTCATTGGAATTAGTTCATTCATCTGAACTAATTCATACAGTAGACGCCTAATATCGAGATCAACAGGCTGGATTCTGTAAGGATAAGTCGTGTACAGATCAAATTGCGACACTAAGGATCATCGTCGAACAATCAGTTGAGTGGAACTCGTCATTATAGATCAACTTAATTGATTATGAGAAGGCGTTTGACAATGTAGATAGGAGAACATTATAGAGACTTCTTCGACACTGTCGAGTACCTGAGAAGAATGTCAAAATTATTCGCAACTCATACGACGGACTACAGTGCCAATTCGTGTTTGGAGGACAGTTGACAGATGCATCCTATGTAAGGACCGGAGTCATACAAGAGTGTCTAATCTCCCTCTTCCTCTATCTTCTGGTGGTCGACTGGATTATGAAGACCTCAATATCTGAGGAAAAACATGGAATACTGTGGACAGCTCAGAACCAGTTAGACGACTTGGACTTCGCAGATGACCTAGCTTTTCGATCTCATACGCATAAACAAATGCAGATGAAGGCAACTAGTGTAGCAACAGCCTCTGCATCAGTAGGCCTCAATATACACAAAGGAAAAGCCAAGATCCTCAAATAGAACACGGAAAACACCAACCTAACCACACTTGAAGGCGAAACTCTGAGTGGTGTGAAATCTTTCACGTACCTAGGAAGCAGCATTCATGAACAAAGAGGATCCATTGCAGACGTAAAGGCGAGGATTAGCAAAGTAAGGGTCGCATCCCTACAAGTGAAGAACATATGAAACTCAAAAGAACTGTCAACCAATATCAAGGTCACAAACTTCAATGCGAACGTCAAGACAGTTCTATTGTACGGAGCTGAAACCTGGAGAAGTACTGCAACCATCATCAAAAGAGTACAAGTACTTATAAACAGTTGTCTATACAAGATACTCAACATCAATTGGCCGGATACCATCAGCAACAGCCTACTGTGGGAGAGAATAAACCAGCTTCCACCTGAAGAGTAAATTAGGAAAAGACGAAGGAAATGGATAGAACATACAATAGTTAATCACCAAACTGCATCACAAGACAAGAACTAATTTGGAATGTTGAAGGGAAGCGAAAAAGAGGAAGGCCAAAGAACACATTACGTCGGGAAATAGAAACAGATATGAAAAGGATGAATAACAACTGGAAAGAGCTGGAAAGGATTGCTCATGACAGGGTTGGATAGAGAATGCTAGTGAGCGGCCTATGCTACTGCACGAAGAGTAACAGGCATAAGTAAGTACGTAAATAAGTAACATATATCTCTTTTTGTGTACTTTCGTTTGTAATCCTACTAAATGATTGTGCAATATTGTTAACTGATTAAACTTATTTATTTAAACACATAAACACTAATACGAACACGTGCCATATACGCCACATAAATCAATCGATTTTTATGAGGTCTGAGATACTAAACGGGTGTCCAAATCGAATCATGTGGTTTTCTTAGACGGTCGCACCAGGAGCCTTAGATCTAAAGGTCTGACCTATAAGACAGTGGAACAACGTAAGAAGATGCAGTTCCATGGTAGCAGGTGACCAAAGGTTGGTTCTTACACCATTGGTTTGGAATGAGGGTTTTCTAACTCCCCTTAGGTAGATCCTGAATATCCACCAATCCGGTTAGAGCATCGAACATTCAATTTTCATCCTCTCAATTTCGTAAATAACAATAATGCCACTTGAAGATAGTGAGTAAAACTTCCCTGACAGTGGATGTATGCACGTGGTCATGTGAGATCATTTCAAGAAGCGGAGCTGACACTCCCTTCTCTCGACTGTACCAAGTTATTTAGAGGCTAATTGAACATATATATCGTTACTACTGGATACCGGCCTGAAAGTTGTGGATTTCGACTGACAACTCTTTAAATTAAGATCAACCTATAATGCATCATATGAATTTGCTTAAGTATATTTAACAAATCTATCAATATTCAAAGCTTAACTTACTAATTTCTTTAAACTATTTACTAATAATTCAATAGAATTCATTGTTTTTTGTTGTTTATCCATGATGAGACCAAGTAATAATATATTACTTAATACCAATTGATGCTTTGTATCTTCTAATAGAATGGTTTCAGCTTCTTTATATTTCTTCAGATAGTAATATGCTAATGCCTATGATGTAATATTAATATAAAAAAAAAAGAAAACAAAGAGAGAAGATAAAATGATCGATGACTTTTGGACAACACCGAAATGACCTTGGAGTACCCATCAACTTGTCAAGGTTAAATGAAGGTTATATATTAGTGTGAGGAATTAGAATTAGGTGTTTTTATCATGAACTGATAACAGCTATAATGCTAAAATGGTATTCAGTTAAAGGAGTGAATGAATTTCGTGCCAAAAATCTAAGATCTGTTATCTCAAATCTGATTGGTTCGTTCAGAAATTATAGTTTCACCCTACTTATTTACTTACTTACTACTCTCATTCCCTAATCAAGCATAGGCCGCTGACCAGCATTCTCCAACCCACTCTGTCTTGGGTGTTCCTTTCCAGTTCTGTTCAATTTTTGCTCATTTTTCTCATGTCTGTCTCTATTTCTCGACGTAATGTGTTCTTCGGTATTCTTTTTTCTCTTTAGCCTTGAGGATTCCATGCTTGCTTTGTGACGCAGTTGGGTGTATCGTCTCACCGATAGAATGTAATCTGAGAGTATTGAAAGGTTCTGAGTTTGAATCTCGCGTGGTGTGATTATTGATTCACACTGCTGAGGAGTCACATACTAGGCCGAAACGGCCAGGATAAATCAAATAGCAACTTTCCATACTCATCCTGATATCTTATCCGTCGAAATGTTCGTAGGATTCAACAGTTACTATTGATTTCATAAATACTTTTTATTTTTTTGTTATCTTAAATCATTTTCCTGTCATATTGTAGTGAAGGAGAACACAGGAGAGAGCAATACTTCATTTGCAAAATGTTCATTCATTGTCTCAGACTTCATTGTTACCTGCATTTTCATACTGATAGCTTTCTATTCCTGTTCTTTACTCTTCGATCTTCTCAATCTTCTTCTGCCAGGCATTCTATTTCTGATTGGTGTTATATATTACTTATATCGACGTAAGTAACATAGACTACATAATATAGATCTGGTTTTATGCTAGTTAGCATTCTTTATCAAGGTTTACCTATGATCTTGAAGAGATTTGTGTTCTCTGCTATATTCGAGCCCATATGATCTAGTTTTACAGCCTTAGATGTAACTACTCAGCTTTATAAACCTTGAATAGTCTCCAGTAGGACTGGTATACTTGTAGTTGCTTCGTCACTTGTTTATTGACCATGTACTATATCAAATAAGTAATATTAGTATTGCATTTTATTTGAGTAACATTGAACTACCTTAATAACTCTTCTGTAAACAATGCCTTGTTTGAAAATTCAAGTTTGTTTATTAAAAAAACTATTATCTCAACAGTTTTCTTATGAAAATGGCAGTGTAGTGTGTACTACTGATGTCGACTGATATAAGTAGTATGTATCACTGATCGAAAGTATAATGCTTGGCGGTAGAAAGTTGAAAAACATCGAAGAGAAAAGAATGAGAACATAGAATGATTGGTTTGAAAATGAAGGAACAGTGAAGTTTGAGACAACTGATGGACATTTTTGCAAATGAAGTATCTACTGTATAATTCTTAAATTTTACCGAGATAATATGTAATGGTTATTCACGCCGGTGTTGTCATTCTCTACAGTATGTTTCAAAGCTCAATCAATTTCTCGTGTAGATAACATACAAAATAATACGCCCCTTCAAATACCCTGGTACGGTCGAGGGTGGGGAGAGTCACCTCGCTCTATATATTGAAATTCTCGCACATGGTCACACGTATACAACCACTGTCAATGAAACTCTCACTCACTACCTTCTCATGGCACCAGTTGTGTTTACGAAATTGAGAGGATGAGACGGGAATATCTGATGCTTTATCTGAGTTGGTGGATTTAAAGAATGCACACAGGGTAGTAGGAAAACTCTTATTTCAAACCAATGATGCACATAAGCTCCAGTATCCTAAGGAAACAAATGACGTATGAACCTAGTGTTGGTCACAGGCTACCATGGAACCGCATCTCCTAACGCTGTTCCACTGTCTTGTGGATTATACCTGTAGATCAAAGGCTCCGGGTGTGGTCCCGTGAGAACACCACTTGCTTCGGTTTGTGTTATAACTAGTGACCTTGTGCTCTATTTTATATACAACGTAATAATACCGCCAATTATGGAACAGTGAATAAGAAAACCCATACGAACAGTCTACAGTCTTTATCGGTCCTTCTTCCTAACTAGTCCAGTCTGCCTGTTGAATCCAGGACACCAACCTCAGGCTCTGTGATATTAAATCATGTATTTCAAATACATTGGGTTTATACACAAACCAAACAGACCACATGTACAAGATCTAGCCAAAAGTCACTGTGAATGTGGGAGACTGTAATGAACAGCCGGTGAGACTATAATTTATGGACGAGCCAATCAGAAGCGTTTTAGAGATTTCAAGGTTACAGCACCAACTTCAGTGCTTAACGCTAACGTACAATTGGTTCACAGGGAAGTTTGTACAAAACGTGATAATTTAGCGGCTATAACAAATAAAACGGCGAGACTATAATTTGTGTACGAATCAATCAGGTATAAGATAATAGATCTCGGATTTTAACGTGAAAGCCTTTCATCCATTTGGCTAAATAAATTTCTGGTATTATAGCTTGTGTCAGTTCGTGATGAAAACCTCATATATAATTCCTAATTAAGGCAATTATTGCAAACTGGATAATAAAAACACCAGTAACACTGGTTGCAGCCAGGTACTACAATATATACGGAAGATTGGAGAGCGTACAGACTTCTACATATGCTTGGTTATGTGCATCATGTCGTTATCCACAAGCGGCATTTTGTGCACTCCACAATCGGAGTGCACAACAGCAATATTGAAGCTATGTGGTCGAGGTTGAAAGAGTTCTTGAGACTTTATCATGTCTCCAGAGGCCGACTATTCTGTAGCCGTATGGATGATTTCCTCTACTGCATGCATTACGGTTATAGGACCGCTGAACCTCTTTCTCACCTTGATGAGTTTTTGAACCATGTATAAGAAGTGTATTCACTTTACTTCTTTAGTTTTGTACATATTTTTACTCTATACTGACTGTTTGCCTATTGGCTAATATTTCTCAAGGTTACTTAAGATTCGTTCAAAGGTCGTCCATAAATTAGAGTCTCGCCGAACAGCCTGGGCATAACTCAAGAACGGCAAGTCGTATAATTATAATCTATAGGTCAAAATAAAGCTTATAATAAGAGAACAATGAATATACATAGTTTAATTACTTAACAATTACACAATAAACAAATACATGTATCATATTGATCTATAAATTGATCCAAACAGTTACCATCCCTAAATTCTCATCGCGATATAATCGTTTGTGTATCCGATCAGTATCACAGCTCTTACACAAGTCGAATGACAAAATGTGGTGCCTATACGTCTGGTTCCTCCTTATATCAGTCAGTCAGTCAATCAGCTACAACGTAGGACCAGGCACATAAATTCATCGGTCCAAGTTGCCACACCTCATTAGCACAACACGATGAACACCGGATTCACAGGAGTGGTTAAGTCAATGATTATAATAATAATAATAATAATAATAATAATAATAATAATAATAATAATAATAATAAACACAATACTACACATATATTTACCATTTGTTTAGCTTGTTTATGAATTACACATTCTTCGGCTAAACTTAAATATTGTTGAATAGAACGTTGAATCAATTGAGCATTTGTTAATTTATATAAATAATTTGCAAGTAATAAATAAGTAGTTGCTAAATGAGGACTTAAATGTATCACACGTTGTATATCGAATATTGCCTTGTTAAACTATGGAAAAGAATCAGTAGAAGAAAACAACAACAACAACAACAACAAAATAGAGCATTTCATTCAATATGGGGTGGGATGGTTGTGGTGGTTATGGAGTCAATTAAAGCTTGACAACCATGGAAAACCTGGAAGCATTGGACGGCCGTTTCGTCTTAGTATGGAACTCTTTTAGAGGTTAACTGTACGCTTGTAAGATTGATAGGTCTTGGGTTCGAATCCAGTGGATGCGTACTGCTAATGAGTTCGATACCAGGATGAAACGGCCATCCAATAGTTCCAGGTTTTCCATGGTGGTCTAGTTTTATTCGACTCATGAATTCAACTATTCAATTGATAATGAAAATGAAATTTCATCTTACACTTTGTAATGAAATATCAGTTATGATTTTATTAATCATTGGGTTATAACAGTTTAGATTAGTTAACATAGGATACAAAGGAGAGAAATGATGCTTTTAATTATCGATCCGCTTAAATTGGTGTTCACACGATAATGTAGCCGATAAAATTGGATCAGCTATAAAGGGTTAGATAAATACGA
The DNA here is from genome assembly GCF_000699445.3 of Schistosoma haematobium. Lineage (NCBI taxonomy): Eukaryota > Metazoa > Platyhelminthes > Trematoda > Strigeidida > Schistosomatidae > Schistosoma > Schistosoma haematobium. The sequence continues at coordinate 44,797,935 of NC_067197.1, read as the reverse complement.
TAGCTTCTTACTGTTTAATTACGCCTGTTACTCCCAGTGGAACATAGGACGCTGATCAGCATTTTCCAACCCAATCTGCTCTGAGCTTTCCTTTCCAGTTATATACAATTGTTGTTCATTCTTCTCATATCTGTCTCCATTTCTCGACGTAATGTGTTCTTTCGTCTTTCTCTTCGCCTTTGGCATTGAGGATTCCAAGTGTGGGCTCGCCTTCCTGATTTCTTCCTCCGTTGGAATCTGATTTGTTATCTCCCACAGTATCTTCTGGATGATGGCTTTTGTAGTTTTCCAAGTTTTCTTCCCTATACAAAAGAACTGTCTTGACACTTGTATTGAAGATTTTGACTTTGGTGTTGGTTGAAAGTTGTTTTGAGTTCCAGATGTTCTTCTTTTGTAGACATGCTGCTCTCGCTTTGCCGATTTGCGCTTTCACATATGCATTAGATCCACTGTATTCATCAATGATGCTGCCTAGGTATGTAAAGGTTTTTACATCCTCCAAATATTCTCCGTGTGATTCGATTGATGCATGTTGTGTTGTATCAGAGAATATTGCTTTTTACTTTGTGTATGTTTAAACCTACTGCTGCTGAGGCTGTTGCTACACTGGTCGTCTACTCTTGCATTTGTTGATGCGTATGTGATAGAAGATCATCTGCGAAGTCTAGATCTTCCAGATGCATCCTATCTGTCCACTGTATTGGGTGCTTCCTCCCAGATGTTGACGTCTTCGTAATTCAGTCAATCACCAGGAGAAAGAAAGTAATCAACCTTGCTTGACACCGATCTTTACTTGGAATGACTCTGTTTGCTGTTTCCCATGCACGACTTTGCAGTTAAATCTATCATAAGAATTCCGTATGATATTGACTATCTTCTTAGGCACGCCGTAGCGTCGAATATACCTCCATAATGTTGTCCCATCCACGCAACTACTTAATAATTATCTATCTTATGTGTGAATAATAGATTATAGCAACTCATTATACAATCTTGATTATGTTTAAATTTTGTTAAGCCTTTTTATTAACTTACTTAACAGACTATGTTATTCGAACAGTTTGTACTATTATGATCACTATCTTGTCTGTATAGACGTGTACTCTTGATCATAAATGACAGACTACGCATACCTCTCTCTAGCTTGATTGTTGATAGTCTAAATATCAGTCGATAAATCATTCTCTTCTCTATGTATCTATGTACTCGAATCCTATTATTAACCCTTACCTTGCTTAGCTGCGTCTTGATTCGATTTGACTATAAATTAGCCTCTTTGTCCCAAATTCACTCGATGTGATTGTAACTTTGTTATCTGTTCTATCCACAAATAAACTGTAGTCACCACTTCTTATTGCCTGTTGATTCAAAACATCTTTGACATTTATATAATCATGGTTATCGAGGTGATTGATTAACGAAGCTAAACCATTACAAGATCTATTTCACTGGTTGAAATCATGAGTCAATTGAAGCTAGACCACCATGGAAAACGTGGAAGCACTGGACGGCCGTTTCATCCTATTACGGGACTCCTCAGATCTATTTCATTCAATACAATGCAAAAGTACGGCATTGATCAAATGTAAGATCTTATTTAATGTAGGAAATGGTACATCACTGTCAATTTGAAGACCATTCTTATGGGCTTGTAACAAAGGAATTTGTTCAATCCTTTGATTACTTAGAACACGGTCATTTGATATGATTTTTTTGTGTTTAGTTGATCGGTATTTAATCTTCTTTTAGTTGATTATTGTTGGTCATTTAAGTAGGTATTTTAGGAAGGTTTTGATTTATTTAAAATGTAGTTTTCATCACACAAACTGACATGAATAGGAACTGTTCTTCTTAATGATGATGTTAGATGGATAAACATTGAAAGAAGAAGATCCTTTAATATGACAAACTTATAATTGGGAATGAGATACAATCTAAGTCAATTGGGCTGATATCCACTAAAACGTATTTTAGACCTTGATCAACTTGCCATAAAACGATGTTCCATTGGTATCTGAACTAAAGCAGTTCATTAATAGGATAGTGCCCGAGTGCCCAACCCGAAGCACGTAGTTTTCTTAAGAGGCCACACTCGGAACCTTTGACCTAATGGTCTGATCCACAAGATAGTGGAGCAACGTCAGGAGATGCAATCCTTTGTTAGCCGGTGACCAATAATTGGTTCACACGTCATTAACCTCGTCAGAATCCTGGAGCTCATGTGAATCATTGTTTTGGAGTCAGGATTTTCTAACTCCACTCATGTGAATTCTCTGTGTTCACCAACCTGGTTAAAACGCTAACAGTAATGCCGTAAGAAGGCAGTGAGTACAGATTTTCTGATAGTGGCTGTATACGCGTGGCCATATGAAACCATTTCGAGAAGGAGTGCTAACTCTGCCCACTGGAACGTAATAATAATAATAATAATAATAATAATAATAATAATAATAATAATAATAATAATAAAACAAACTTCAGTTGTACATAAGATTGTAAAAAAAGAGGAGATTTCTTCTGGAAACTTACTTGATTTGATTGATAATAAGCTTCTGCTCTACATAATAACAATTTTATATCTGGTATTGTTTCTTTATTTATTCCATTTGAATACGCTTGAATAGCTCTATGATTATACACTATAACATAATAACGTAAACTAACCTAGTTGTTAGATTCAATTGTATATAGGTTAATCCTAACAGACGGTAGATATCAGTTGATTGAGGAAATCCATTATTCAAAGCTGCTTGAAAATCATGTACTGCCATTTTATACCTAAAAAAAATAAAAATCCAGTGAAATAAATTTGGAAAGAGAAAGAAAAAGAACGGGACATGAAGAATTCAGAAGATTAGGATTTGGGAGAACACAAAGAATGGATGCATCTGCGCCATTGCAGACGATTTTGAGCCATGTCATTCAGGGTCTCTAACCATCGATCGCTATCGTTTCGTGGATCCCAACCGGGTAGTCTACACCTACCAACATGGCTCAGTCTACTTGTCAGTGACTTTATGGATTTGTGCCATGTTTTGGTCCGGCCGTCCCTAGTTTTCTTACAACCTACTCCTACACCATAAAACATTGCACGTCGGTAGTTGAGCATACGTAACACGTATCCCAGTCATCTCAGCTGATGAAGTTTCACTACTTCATCACTTGATTTGCCATCCTTACCTAGTACCTGTTTGCTAACAACTTCATTACTTACTCGATGGTAGCAGGATATAAGAGCAATGCTTCGAAGACACCTGTGATCGAATACTAGTAACCTACGAATATCCTTCACTATGAACATCTAAATATGTTGGAAGGCAAAAATTCTAAGGATATTAGGGGAGATTTCAGTCATTCAGTTAGCTGCAATGTAGGACCAGGCACATATATATGCATCGGTCCAAGTCGCCACACCTCATTAGCGCAACAAGATAAACACCGGATTCATAGAAGTAGTTACTTCAATGGTAGTAAAAAATGGATTCATATTATGATGTGATACAGGGAGAAAGAATTAATTCGTAGAAAGAAAGGAATCAAGTAATTTCGATCTCACAGTTTAAGGGAAGACAAAGAGTATATAAACCTACGCCAATATGTCACCTAGAGTTTCTAACCACTGGTTACGATGGTCGCGTGGGCCCTGAACAAGTAATCCGAATCTACCAACATGGCTAAGACTAGAAGTTAGTGACTTCATGGATTGATGCCATGTTTTGATTTGGCCGCCCCTAACTTTTTTTCAACTGTCTCTAACACTAGTCAGCATTACGCGCCGTGGTAGCCGGTGGCTGTGAATGTGTAATACGTGGTTGAACCATATCAATCGCCTTCGCCATTGGTGACGTAAGTTAGCTAAAGCCGAGCGAGCTTTCTAAGTCCGTGCATAGATTATGTCAGACACCAACTCATTAGGGTCGATCCAACTTCCCAGATAAATGAAGTTGTCGACATGTTCGTCTACTTCAATACCTATTCTTAGTTCATATGTTGACGCAATCCAGTTTGAATGCATCTAGATGCATGGTGATATTTTTTGTGAGACTTGACGCTAATAACTATTGTTTAAAACATTAAAATCTAATCCACTAGCCTACTGAGCCAGTAAGTGATTCTGATTATTTATTTAGGCATAAACTTCGAGATTCAACTACTGACAAAATCTTGTTGAAAACTAACAAATATATAATCTCAATGGTTAAGATCATGAGTCAGTTGAAGCTAGACCACAATGGAAAACCTGGAATCACTGGACGGCCGTTTCGTCCTATTGTGGGACTCCTCATCAGTGCGTATCCACGACCTCCCACCCTCCGAGATTCGAACCCAGGACCTACTGGTTTCGTGCGCGAGCACTTAATCATTTAGTCTTAATAATTCAGTAATATTAGAACCACTAACCGGCTAATGTTGGACCATCATCAAAAATCTAGAAGCAACGAACTGCTGTTTCGTTCTAGTATGGAACGACTCAGAAGTGTACATGTACACCCCTATGGAGGTAATTCGGACCTATGATCATAATGAAACTCAACAATCTCCAACAGTCTATACTGAAAATCATCATATCCTCATTAATGACTAACTTTGAAGGGAAATTCTTGACGTTCTAGTGAAAATTTGTGACTTGTATAGTTCAAACGTGTCAAGTGTGAATCAGTTATCCTTCGAAGACAATAGAAGATGACCATAGAATAGGATAGATTGACTAAAGGTAGACTTGTACACTACTATCGTGGATCAGTGTGGTCTGAAATTTAAGCGTTTTAGCGAGGAAACTTTAGGTCCTAGTTTCGAATCTCACGTACGGTAGGTAGCATAGATGCCCACTTCTAAGCCTAGTATCATGATAAATTTATTAAACAAGGAATTGTTCTTATGAATTTACTGAACATATATAACATACCTTTTTAATTGATTAAACATTAATCCACGTTGAATAAAAGCCATAGTTTGATATTTTTGATTACCAACATATATACACAATGTTAAATCACGTAATGATTGTAATGGACATGTTTTAGTCAGTAGACAACCACGTATATATAAAGCCTATAATAATGATAATGAATAATTAGATGTTATAATTTACAATATATTCCTATTATAAGTAGTAGAGTATAATTATGGATGAATTCGTAATGTTAAAACTAATATATATTTCAATTAAGAGTAGCGGAAACTCCGCCTGTGGCCCCTCTAGTGCTACTGCTAGTCCAAAGCCCAGATGAGGCAGGAGAGTTGGGCATGGTGTTAGCGAACCAATCCCGTGGAAAACTAACTCGCTAAAAAAACGCTAATCTTCCTTCATTTCGAAACATTTGATTGAGACTGATCATAAGGTTGATATCAAGTCAGCATTTGTAGTATTGTATAAAAGTATTCAAGGACGTTTATTGAAGCCTTGGCTATACGAAAACTGAAACCCTCTTTATGTATTCCAAAAACATTTTGTTCTTACCCTTAACCTGACCTAGTAACATTGATTTACTATCCAGAGTAGTTATCGCATTGTTTCTGTGTACTTTCTTCTTCTTCTTTGTTACGGCTTACCTTTAATCGGTCAAGCTGGCCTTTTAGTTTTCATATACAAATATTGGATGCTGGATGTGTCGCTAAATCTCAAGGATTAGTTGAAGTTAGGCATTAACACCGTTGGATGCCGACAAGCTCAGTGGTCTAGTGGTTAAGCACTCACGCGCGATACCGATAGGTCCTGGTTTCGAACCTCGCGAAACGTGATCGTGGATGCGCACTGCTAAGGATTCCCACAACAGGACGGAGCGGCCATCCTGTGCTTCTAGGTTTTCCATGGTGGTCTAGCTCCAACTGACTCATGATCTTAACTACTGAAATGTAAAAATGTCTTAACAAGTATATTATTTGTGATCAGATTGTTCGAATTATATTACTCAAATATGTCATATAATTCTGATAACCTACATCTCATTGCATCATCGAAAACTAGTATTTTAAAAACTTGTCTTAAGGTCCATGATACATTCTTAAAATGACCTCTATGATGAGATCACTAAAATTTGGTACAATGTTTGAGACGAGCTCAAAAACAGTAATTTGAATGAGAAACTAACTATTCGTTTACAAACAAAGATGAATATCGGCTAGCAGTGAAATCCATGACAAAGCGCGTTTCGTCCTATTTAGGACTCGACAGCTAGATGTAACTGCTTTTTCAAGTTGATGTTCACTTCGGGACTCCACCCCAGTACCGTTCTCTTCAAACGCTACATATCCCGATAATAGACTGATCAATTGCAGTCCTAAACATCAATGGGAAGATACAAGTAAACGGTAACAGGTAAATTTAAACTTCACTCCATTGAACAACCAAGTGGCTATCAGGACTCAAAAGTCAAGTGAATAATGAGATGGCGTTTGAAGCGAACGGCACCCGGTTTGAGTCCTGGCTGGAGTGAACATAAATTTTGAGATGTAACTACATCCAGTTGCCGAGTCTCAAACAGAACGAAACATATGTCCTAGAATCCATTGCTAGCCACAATCTATCTTTGTTTAGAATGCTTGTGAAGTAAGGCAATACCTAGGCAATCCGTACAGGATGCAAATATGCTAATAAGAGACTGATCAATTGCAGTCTTAAAAAACCTCAATGGAAAGATTTAAAAAAACAATACCAAGTGAATGTAGATAAACTTACTTTATAATACAATGGTTGAAAGTAAAGACAAGCTGTTAATTCAGCTAAAGCTGTATTATAATTAGATAATTTTAATAGACATCTAGCCAAATAATATCTTGCTTCAAAATATGATGGATTATTAACAAGAACCATTTTAAAATAAGAGATTGCTGTTCTCCAATCCCTAAGAATTGAATAAGAAGAAAGTGATTAGATAAAGTAATTACCAAGTAAATACGTAGATAACGTAATTGAAATTTTTTGATTGAGATCATGAACTGATTGATGTTAGATCACCATTGAAAACCTGGAAGCATTGGAAGGCCGTTTAGTCCTATTGTGGGCTTCCTCAGTAGTGGGCATCCACGATCCCACTCGCGGGATCCGAACCCGGAGCTTTAAGTCTCGCGCGCGAACGCTTAAACTCTAGACCATTGAGCTGGTCAGCATCCAACGGTGTTAATGTCTAACTTTAACTAATCCACGAAATTGAACGACAAACCCACTGCGCACCGCTGAGGAGCCCTACAATAAGACGAAACGGCCATCAACCAATCCAAGACATTGCGCGACTATCTTCCGTTGTACTGAGGCAGATACCTGTCTCTATCCAAAACGGATTATCTCCACTGGTCATGGCTTCTCACTAGAACTTCGAGAATTCCTTCACGAAGCTAGTCACTAGTGAGCACATAATAATCTCCACAACCCTATACTGGTAATTGAAATTCTTTTGAAATACATACAGTACATTAGTTTCATTCTATTTAAAGTACTCTTCCTGTAGTGAACGAGAACACGATTGGGGAAAATTGAATATATCTGAATAAAAAGTTACAGAACGTCTTATTAAGATCTGAGAACTATACAGTAAATACTTCATTTGTAGTGTCGATCAGCTATCTCAGACATGATTGTCCCTTCGTTTCTACACCAATCATTATCTGTGATCGTTCTCTTTCTCCTTTGATCTTCTTAACATTCTGCCACTAGGCATTTAACTTCCGAGTGATGGTACATACTACTTATAACTATCGACATCAGTAACATACACCATATATGAACTAAATTTAGATTTTTAGATATGATAATGTCAAAATAGTGAAACCATGAGTGAGCTGAAGAGCCTCACTTTGAGAACTTTCAAAATTATTTTGAAGGACGAAATGCAATTGAGACAAATATATGATTTCAATAGTTGAAATCATGATTCAATTGAAGCTAAACCACCATGGAAAACCTGGAAGCATTGGACGACCGTTTCGTCCTAGTACGGGACTCCTCAGCAGTGTGCATCCACGATCCCGCCTTCCGAGACATTCGGACCCAGGACCTATCAGTCTCGCGCGCGAGCTCTTAACCATTAGACCACGGCCGTCCAGTGCTTCCAGGTTTTTCATGGTGATCTAGCTTCAATTAACTCATGATTTCAACTATTGAAATTCGTAAAATCTCCACAAAACCCCATCTGAAAATATATGATTACAAAATGGATATTAGTTTGCAATGAATAAGGTCGATTGACCTCAACTAAGTAGTCTACATCTAACAACATGGCTCAGACTAGAAGTTAGTGACTTCAAGCACTGATGCCATGTTTTAAATTGGCCACCCTTAACTTTTTTCCAAACCATCTCCAACACTAGTAGTCAGTATTGCACGTTGTGGTAATTGGTGTTCAAGCATCTCAGTCGATGAATATTTACAACCTTATTAACCGACCCACCATCATTCCCTAATACTTTGAGCCAAGAAAATGGAATTGAGTGAAATCATGAAAATTTTACTTACTTCGAGTGAAATTTATATAAACCACATTGAAACTGAGCATAGACTGACTTGGGATTTATGCAGAGGATTTTCATAAAATCAGTATTTGCTTGATGATACATTTTTAACTGAAACAAATAAGAAAAGCAATAAAATTTCAATAGTTAAGACCATGAGTTAACTGAAACTAGACCATCATAGAAAACTTGGAGTCACTTGACGTCCGTTTCGTCCTATTCTGGGTTTCCTCGGCAGTGCGCGTCCACGATCCCACCTCGCGAGTTCGAACCCAGGACATCTCGGTCTCGTGCACGTACGCCTATCCTCTAGACCACTGAGCCAGTACCCTAAGGTGTTAATTTATATAATTTGTCCACATAAAAATTCCTAATGAAGTCATTTTCTCACAGGCAAGCATTTGTATGATTTATAGACACACATATACTGATAAAGATTCTAACGTCATTTGTTAAGCTTTGCAACTAGAAACATTAGTATTGGTCTACTATGGCTAAACGAAAATGGACGCCGTTCACACACGTAAGTAGCTTTGGTTAGTTTTTTTAGAGTTCTTTTATCATGTTAAATAGATAATGGTGAATACAATTTATTTCATACGAAAGTTTCGCTAAATCCTAGTTACCATTTTTCCAACAGTTGCTGCTACACTTGGCGTGGTGGTAGGGTTTGCCTATTGTGGTACCCAATCGGGCTATACTGGCTGGAACAATCGTTCTCCAAAGTCCTACCATACCAGACAGGTGGGTTGAGGAGAAGTAAGACTAAAAGCAGTAAGCCCAAGGTCCGAGTGCAAAGTCGTACTGCTGGTTGTACAGAGGTTAGACGGCAGTAAGCTGTTTTACTTCAAACAACCGGTATAACAACGATGCTTCTTTCTTACAAGGAGGGGTGGGGTTAGAAAAAGTCGACCATAAAAATGCGAACCTCACCTTATCCAATGGAGTTTTGTCTCCAGTGGTAAGGTTCCAACAAGTACGGGGCTAACACGGTAATTATCCACAGAAAGGTCGTGTGTGGTCGGCGTTAATCAGTTGTCTCCCAGGTAGTGCGGTCACGCTTTTGGGTCACTAAGACTAAATCTGACTCATTTCCCTTTCTAAGTACCTCTAGAACAACCGTTCCACGGTATGGGAAACCAGAAAGTAGTAACCACCCTCAAAACCTCTAACAGCAATCAAGTTACTATTTTTAGAAGGGTTTGTGGTAGAGTCAAATTTCACTAAGTTGACTTAGCTTTCTAAGGATTATTTATTTATAGTCTAATTATCAAGGGAATATGTAATATAGGGTAGATAAAGCTAGTGTATCAATTGTGTTGGTTCATACGAAAATCGTTCATGTCATCTTACGGTCTACACTGTTGAAAATACTATAAGAAAGTCATTACCAAAATCTCTTCTCTATTGAATTATACTACAACCCAAGACATTTGGTATGTATCACTACTGAATCTTGTTAAGAAAACTTATTAAACAACGAACCGCGACTTGACATACAGATGCTCTTTGCTTGTTTTTCAGCTGATTTTAATTTATAATGGAAGATACCTATATGTTGTACCGAAATCTTAAACACATCAGTATAGATATCAGGTTATTTTTCCTTATATGGAATAAACATTCAAAAGAATATGTTTTTCATAGAAATATAAACTGGAAAGATGGGTAATGGCTAGCAGTGGAATACAGGACACATGTTTCATCCTATTTAGGTCTCGTCAACTGAATGTACCTGCGTCCCACCAGTTGATGTACACTCTGAGACTCGAACCCAGTATCGCAAATAATATCAAGTGGATTTAAACCTCACCTCATTGCACAATCGAATGGCTATCAGAACTCAGTATTTAAGTGGATAACATGATGGTGTTTGAAACGAACGATAGTGGGTTCGAATAGTGGCTGGGGTGAATATCAACTGTGAGATGTACGTAAATGCAGCTAGCGAGTTCCAAATAGAACGAAACGTGCGTCCTGAATTCTTTAGCCAGCCACCATCTATCTTTACTTATAATGCTTGTGAGTTGAGGCAATATTGAGGCAATGCGCACATTATGCACATATGCGAATAAGAGACTGATCAATTACAGTCATAAACATCAATGGGGAGAATTAAGTAAAACGATACCAAGTGAATGTAGACTGGAATTATAAAAAGATTTCTAGTTTGGATCCCATTGTAATACAACCAATGATTCATTAGAAATCTGATTGACACATGTTTATTAACAAAGTGTCATGTTTAAAATCTTATTAAAGTTATGTTTTGCTTCACTTGGTGTTATTTTACTTGTATCTTCCCATTGTTGTTTAGGACTGCTATTGAACAATCTCTTGTTGGCGTATGTCCATCTTGTGCGGATTATCTCAATAAAGCCTTAAGTCACAAGCATTTTAAGCAAAGATGGATAGTGGCTAGTAGTGGAATATAGGACGTGAGTTTCGTTCTATTTAATACTCATCAGCTGGATGTACCTGCATCTCAAAGTTGATGTTCATTCCGGCATTCGAACCCAGTATCGTTCACTTCAAGTCTCAAATAGGACAAAACATTCTTTGTCCTGGATTTCACCGTCAGTCACTATCCATCTTTGGTTATGTTCTGATTTCTGAATATCAGTCCTATGTGTTTTCACTAAGACAAAAACAAAAAAATCATAATCACCTTGAGATAAAGATTAGCTCTTTTCTCATAAGCTAATTCATATGTCGGATTATAATGAATCAATTTTGTCCATATTTCAATTTCCATTTTAGAATCATTTAATAATGAATAAATAAATGCTTTTGAATTAAGAATGTCATGATAAAACTGATAGAGATTGGTATTGAAACTTTTCATATTACTATCATTATTTCTGTTATCAGTAGTAGTAATTGTAGTAGTCGTAGTCATCGCCGCCGTCGTCGTAGTAGTAGTAGTAGTAGCACTCGTCACCATCGCCGCCGCCGCCATCGTCGTAGTAGTACTAAAATTTTGTATTGGTTCAATCATATTAGTACATTTCATACATTGTTCTAAATGATTTAATGCCTCTTTTATTTTACCTTCAAGTAAGAATATAAAATGTATATGCCAATAGGCAGATGATAATTTTGACTCAATTTGAATAGATTTAAGAAGATCAGCTTTTGCATCTTGTAATCTTCCAATCTAAAAGGATATAAATTTATAAAAGCGATTCGAAAGCAACGAAATCAAATAACATTTATTTGAGAGTTAAGCTGTTAAATTTTCTAGCCGATAAGTCCTTGACTCAACTATCACTGTACATACATTACTATAATATACACAACATACGCTCACTATTGACTGGCTTCAAGAGGTAATTTCTGGAGTTCAAGTGTGAAGTAGTGACCAGTGGAGTTCAACTGGGTCTGTTGTGAGATAGTAACTCTCTGAAGACAATGGTGGATGTGTCGCTCAATTTCGTGGATTGGTTGAAGTTAGACATTAACACCGTTGGATGCCAACCAGCTCAGTGGTCTAGGGGTTCAGTGCTCGCAGGTGGTACCGATAGACCTTGGGTTTAAATCCCGTGGGGCGAGATTGTGGATGTGTACTGCTGAGGAGTTCCACATTAGGACGAAACGGTTATCCAGTGCTTCCAGGTTTTCAATGATAGTTTAGCTTCAATCGACTCATGATCTTAACTATTGAAATTGCTATAATATCCACAAAAACCACTTCAGATATATACATCTGTTTGGTTCGGAACCAAGTACATGAATCTATACTCGGTTAGTGAATTTATGTTACATCGTCTAATTGATCATGTCAGAATACGATATACAACTAGCGACACTCGAATGTGTAGAACCTGACAGTCGCAAGTCAGAAAGCAAAAGAATCAGGTGAAGTGAATAACTGATAAGAATAAAAAATGTGCATAAAAACACGTGTGCTTATAGTTATCAGCATCGGCTATGGCATCATTAAAATTCAGCCAATCTGCAAAGAGGTAAGTTGTGCTATCATCTAATCGTAGTATTAAAAGTGGTTTTTGTGGACATGATAGTAATTTCAATAGTTGAGATCATGAGTCAATTGAAGCTAGACCACCATGGAAAACCTAAAAGCACTGAACGGCCTTTTTGTCCTACTGTGGGACTCCTCAGCAGTGCGCATTCACGATCTCGCCACGCGAGATTCGAACGCACAACTTATCGGTTTCGCAATAGGATGAAACGGCTATCCAGTTCTTCCACGTTTTCCATGGTGGTCTAGCTCCGAGTGACTCATGACCCCAATTATTGAAATTAATTTTAGTATGCCACGATGATATACTAGAAGACTGTCAGGTTCTGTTTAGATGGAATCACTTCGACTCCTCCTCATTCACTTTGATTTGATTTTCTTAACATTCTGATATCGGGCATTTTACTTCTGATTAGTGTTATATACTACTTATATATGTCAATATAAGTAGCTAACAACACCACATCCCTATTTGATCATTTTAGAATTAAATATACAAAATGTTTCTGTATAGGTGAGTATGAGAATAAGAAAGTCAGAATGAGAAAAGAGTTTTTTAGTTCAGTAATATTTATGCTGTAGTTAGTTTGTTCCAGTATTCTGTTACAAAACATCTAAAATGATTGTGCTTGTGGCGTGTGCCACTGATATCGACAGATATAAGTAGTATGTACCATCGATTGAAAGTGAAATATCTAGCGGTAGAAGATTAATTAGATCAAAGAAAAGAGAACGAGAACAGCGAATGATTGGTGTGGAAACGAAGGAACAGTAAAGTCTTTAATGTGGCTTGTATTCAAACGACTACACCTAGAAATCTTTTCTCTCAATATTGTTTTATTTTTGCGCTTTTACCTCCTCGCGAATTCAAACCTACGCTTACTTATCTTCTTGTTTTTTCTATTTGTATTTTTACTACGCTCGCTCTTACACAATTTGATGATGTACTTACCCTTTATGGAGGAGCATAGGTCGCTCACTAGTATTCTCCATCGAACTCTGTCCTGAACAATCCGCTTCTTTCCAGTTGCTATTCATCCCTTCCCTATCTCCTTTCGATTCCCTATGCAACGTGTTCTTTGGTCTTCCGCTTTTTCGTTTCCATTCAGGATTCCAAGCTAGCGCTTGCCTTGTGATGCAGTTTGGTGATGTGCGTCTTATCTACTTCCAACGTCTTTTGGTGATTTTACTCCTCAGCTGAAAGCTGGTTTGTCCTCTCCCGTGATAGGCTGTTACTGATGATATCTAGTTAATGGATGTTGAAGTATCTTGCGTAGACAACTATTTATCAATACTTGTACCTTCTTGATAATGGTTGTAGTAATTCTCCATGTTTCAGCTCCGCACAGTAGAACTGTCTTGATGTTCGTATGGAAGATTACGACTTTGATATTGATTGACAGTTATTTTGAGTTCCATATGTTCTTCGACTGTAAGAATGTGGCCCTTTTTTGATAATTCTCGCATTTACGTCTTCATCTGATGATGTAGCCAGATCATAAAAACCCATATTCATGTCAATGAAATATCCATATATATCTTATAAAAACAGGAGCATTTAATTATGTATACCAATATAAGGGGTAAATCATCCATTTGTATATTACTAGTATGATGTGTGCTACTGATATCGACAGATATAAGTAGTATATATGCATCATCAATTAAAAGTGAAGTACTTGGTGACAGAGAGTGATTGATGTGGAAACAAAAGAACAATGAATTCTGAAACGATTGATTAACATTTTGCAAATGAAGTATTTACTGGATGGTTCTCAGATTTTATTAAGAGATTCTGTAGTTGTGTGTTCTAATACATTCGATTGTCTCTACTTGTGTATCCTTGTTCACTACACCAGCATTACCTAAATATACATTACTACAGCCCTATTTTTTTGATAAACACTTGAATTAGTCAGTCAGTTATTCAGCTACAACGTAGGACCAGGCACATATATGCATCGGTCCAAGTTGTCACATCTCATTAGCACAGCAAGATGAACACCGGATTCATAGGAGTGGTTAAGTCAATGGTGGTAATATATAAAAGGAAGATTGCATATAAGGATATAGTACATGAAGAAAGAATTAGTTCGTAGCAAGAAAGATATGAAGTAATTTTAATCTCTTAGTTTAAGGGAAGACAGAGAATGTATACACACCTACGTGATTGTGATCGATTCTGAGCCATGTCACCAAGAGTCTCTAATCATTGGTTACGACAGTCACATGGATCTTAACCAAGTAGTCTGCATCTAATAACATGGCTCAGACTAGAAGTTAGTGACTTTATGGACTGATGCCACATTTTGATTTGGTCGCCCCTAACTACTTGAATTAGTACACTTTAATTGTTAGCATTATTAGAAATGAAGTACAGAAACAAAACAAAACAAACAATACACTACTTACTTTTCTATATAATGCACCACGTCGACATAAATCAAAGCCTAATTTGGTAGTGGATGAATTTTTGTTGATTTCATATGTAAGATTTTCTATTTCATTTGTAACTAACTGATAAGTAATTATTATAATAGAAAACAATGAAATATGTTAGTGTAAGGAGCATAGTTTAGAGTTTTATGGGTTATATATTATGAACTAGTTATATAATATATCGTTGTGGGTCAGGGTAATTTTACATTGGTTTTCTAGAGAACCAGATACCATCCAGACTTTCATGTAACAACCCAAACAGTACAGCTCAATACTGCTTCAAAGGAGTACAGCTCAATCCTGTGACACAACCACATAGGTACAAAGCACCCTGGTGGACTATTCGCACCATTCATATACACATTCATATCACATGTATAGTTATTCCAATCAATGATCACGTGAATCACCTAGGCACAACACGAACAGGCCAAAGTTGACCTATTCCGCTTACACGACAGTGAAACTCATTAATGTTAGCAATGGCGACATGCCTTACAATATCCCAATGACAATAACCCTTGCGAACACTGAAAAGCAACCACTAATATGAATGAAATCGGTTAACCAGGAAATCAATTTTGTGCATGAACAGTCAGTAGAACTTGCCAAAGTAATGCGGAACCATCCAAAATATCAATGGCGAACCTTCAGTCTCATATAAGACCTTCAGCTCTACATAGCAATATAGCTTTATAGCTTATACTGCATACAACGCATATGTAGGGTGGTAGACGAAATAGCCCAGTTTGAAGCGTTAGGGCTTACAAAATACTCAAAACCCATTCATTGTCTAGTGTCGGAATACTATTACTAGGAATTAGGAAGCACTAAATAGCTATTTTTTTCCCAGTCAAGTATTCCTCAATAATTTGCATCCATAGCTTTTAATGGGATTACAAATAGAATTTTCTGGTTCCTCAAAGACCATATGAGCTTTAGATAAGTGAATTCATCGTATAGTGACTGATCGTTCTAGTCGCATTGGTGACTAATTTCGAAATGTAATTCCCAGAGTTCTAGTGGAAAATTGTGACTACTGAAGCTTAACTCTGCAGAGTACGAAACAGTTGCTTAACAATTACATTGTTCACTCCAGCCAGGACTCGAACCCACTACCGCCCGCTTCAAATACCATCGAACTATCCAATTAACTACTGAGTCCTGATAGACACTTGTTTGTGAAACGGGGTGAACTTTAAATTCACTTTGTATTGTTTACTTGTATCTTTCTGTTGTTGTTTGGGACTGCAATTGATTAGTCTCTTATTGGAATACGTGCATCCTGTGAGGACTCCCTCGATATTGCTTGAAGTCACAAGCTTTATAAGCAAAGACAGTGGCTAGCAGAAGGAAGATACAAACATTACCAAGTGAGTATGGTAATGTGGTTTGAAATCCTTTTGCGATGAATTAGACACATTCCATCCTAATATTTCTTAAAAGTTTGAGTTTAATTATTATACTATACCGTTGATTCGTCAGTTCGTTCATTCTCTCCGAAATAACTTGGTTATGTTGCAGATTTACCACTAACATTATGTTTATTTTGATACCTCATCTATTCATATGAGTTCTGCCGGGTTTGTAGTGAGATAGTAACTCACTGAAGACAATGGTGGATGATGACACAATTTCGTGGATTAGTTGAAATTAGACATTAACACTATGGGGTGCCGGCTCAGTGGTCTTGAGGTTAAGCGTTCGCGCTAAAGACTGATAGGTCATGGGTTCAAATCTCATGAGGCGGGATCATGGCTACGTACTGCTGTGGATTTTCATACTAGGACGAATCGGCAATCCAGTGCTTCCAGGTTTCTCAAGGTGGTTTTGCTTCAATTGACTCATGATCTCAACTATTTAATCAATATTAATTGATGAAGAATAAGTTGGCCAGACAAATTATAATAGACAACAAGTAAAACTGATCATTTAATTTCAATCTGATTAAAAAGGTTTATAAAATCATTTGCACAAAATGGTGAACAATCATTAATATTTCGATGATAACTTGATTTTCACTCATTTATTACCGGTTAAAAATGATTCGAAGATGTATGTTTCACACTGCTACCAAATACCCTAATGGGGAGAGTCATCTCTCTCTCTCTCTATTGAAATGCTCTCACATGACCACGTGTATACAACCATTGTCAGAGAATTCCTACTCACGGACTTCTCACGACATTACTGTTGTTTACGGAATTGAGAGGACGAAACGGGAATGTCCGGTGCTGTAACTGGGTTGGTCGATACATAGAATCTACACAGGGGAGTTGGAAAACTTGATTCCAAACCAATGATACACATGAGCTCCAGTATCATGGAAGAAAAAAATGGGGTATGAATCTATTGTTGATGACGAGCTACCATGAGACTGCATCTTTTGACGTTGCTCTACTACCTTGTGGATTAGACCTTTTAGGTCAATGTCTCTGGATATGGTTCCCACCTGCTTCGGTCTGGACACTAACGAAGTATTCCAACCCTCATACAAATCAATAATATCATTTTAGGGGTTGTGGAGATTATTAAGTTATTGATTGAGATCATGAACCGAACCATTGAAAACCTGAAAGTATTGGATGGCCGTTTCGTCCTATTGTGGAACTCCTAAGCAGTGCTCATCCACGATCCCGCTCGTGGGATTCGAACGCAGGACCTTCAATCTCACGCGCGAATACTCAACTTACTGGACCATTGATTAGGCATCCAATGGTGTTAATGTCCAACCTCAACCAATCCACGAAATTGCGCGACCACCTTCCATTGTGCTGAGGTGGATGCTCACTGCTGAGGAGTCCCACAATAGGACGAAATGGCCGTCCAGTGCTTCCAGGTTTTCAATGGTGGTCTAACATCAATCGGTTCATGATCTCAATCAAAAAATCAATAATAACTACTAATCAATTTACCTTAATATTCGTAGATTGATCTTGTTTAGTTGATCCAAAATATTCTAAAATTGGTTCAATATTTTCTGGTAATTTCTTGATTTTTTTAATCCAATCAATTTGTAAATTATTATTATTATTATTGATTTTTAATTGATTTTGTTGATATAATTCTATATCAGATAAATTTAAATGAATCGATTTTGTAGTTGTTATAGGTGGATTATTTAAATTTTGAGTTTTGTTGTCATGGTGATTAGATATATTCATTGATTTTTTATGAGAAATTGTTTCCAAATCATCCCTTCATAAGAAATAATAACAGTAATAATAATCGATATTATTTACCTTTTACTTATCAAAAATGTAGATTCAAATAATTCATTGTTTTAAAATTACTTACACCTGTTATCAAGCCTCATGAAGGTGTATAGACCGTTCACTAGGATTCTCCATTCAATCCTATCATGGGCAATCCCTTTCCAGTTGCTATTCATCTTTTTCATGTCTGCTACCAATTATTGAAACGATATGTTCTTTGACCTACCGCTTTTCGTTTCCATTCAGGATTCCTAGTTAGCACTTGCTTCATGATAGAGTTTGATGATTTCAGCAATGTATGTCCTATTTACTTCCAACATCTTTTCCTGATGTCCTCCTCAGCTGGAAATTGGTTTGTTCCTTTCCACAGTAGACTGTTGCTGATGGTATGCGACCAACGGATATTGAGTAGACAACTGTTTATAAATACTTGTATCTTTTTTGATAATGGTTGTGGTTATTTTCTGTGGGATAGGGTTGCCAAACCTATGCCTAACTCTCCTTTTTAACCTCGAGCTTGTGACTAGCAGTAGCCTTAGAAGAGCTACAAGCGGAGTTATTTTTTTTTAAAAAGAATTTCTTATACTTCATGATAGTCTTTGTTCATCTAAATATTATTACATAATTCATGTTTTAATAATAATTATTATTTATTGTGAAATCCTACTTTCTATATTGTTTTATTCCATATGTAAATGATGTCTAATAGTTTAGAGAACGAGAATATAAATGGAAACAGTCAAATGTATTTGAATACCGAATTGTTTCATACTCTTTGTGACTCGTCAGCTAGATGTACCTACATCTCAGAGTTCATGTTCACTATAGCCGAAACTCCAAAACAGTACCGCTCGATTCAAACGCAATCGTGTTATCCACTTAGCTACAGAGTTCTGATAGCTACTTGGTTGTGCAATGGAGTGAAGTTTAAATTCACTTGATTTTGTTTTACTTGTATCTTCCCATTGATGTTTAGGACTGCAAATGATCAGTCTGTTATTGGCATATATGGCGTTTCAAGAGAACGGTACTGGGTTGGAGTCCCAGAGTGAACATCAACTATGGGATGCAGGTACATCCAGTTGACGAATCATAAATAGGACGAAACGCGCTTTGTCCTGGATTCCACTGTTAGCCACTATCCATTTTGTTATGTTCAATTGCTTCATCTAAATTGTATATCACCGTTCCAGAGATTTATGTTAACATCATGAAAACTCTAATATCAGAATGGGTTTTGTGGAGATTTTTAGAAATTTCACTGGTTGAAATCATGAGTCAATTGAAGCTAGACCATCATGGAAAATCTGGGAGCACTAAACGGCCGTTTCATCCTAGTATAATGAATCTTAGTCTGATTATAATCA
The DNA here is from genome assembly GCF_000699445.3 of Schistosoma haematobium. Taxonomy (NCBI): domain Eukaryota; kingdom Metazoa; phylum Platyhelminthes; class Trematoda; order Strigeidida; family Schistosomatidae; genus Schistosoma; species Schistosoma haematobium. The sequence goes on along the minus strand of NC_067197.1, from coordinate 44,778,484 downwards.
TCATATGCTTACTAGTGACTGGTATTTTTTGGAGTTCTAGTGAGAAGCAGTGACCAGTGGAGTTCAACCAGGTCTGTTTTGAGATGGTAATTCACTTAACACAATGGTGAGTGGTGGCGCAATTTTTTAGATTGGTTGAAGTTAGACATTAACAACGTTGGATGCCGGCTCAGCGGTGTAGAAGTTAAGCGTTCGTATGTGAGATTGATAAATCCTGGGTTGTAATCTCGCAAGGCGGGATCGTCGATGTGCACTGTTGAGGAGTCCTATAGTAGGATGAAACGGTCGTCCAGTGCTTCCAGCTTTTCAATGGTGATCAAGCTTCAATTGACTCGTGAATTCAATTATTAGATTACTACAAACTCCACAAAACCCCTCTCTGATTAAAACAAATAAATAAGTAAAAGAGTTCAATGGCGAGACTATAATTTATGGATGAATCAATCAAATATAAGATAACAGGTCTTAGATGTTGGCGCGAAATTCATTCATCCATTTGACTAAATAGCATCTTGATATTTTAGTTGATATCATTTCGTGATGAAAACTCTAAATCTAATGAGGGTAAACCTCACAATTGATTGATCACTGGGTGGTGATCAATGTCATACGTGTCAAGTCCTTATTTAGTGCAGATCGAATGCTATCGACCATGTGTCGAGTCACCTAGACTGGTGGCCACATTGCAACATGGTCGATAGAATTCGATCTACACTAAATAAGGACTTGACACACATGACATTGATCACCAACCAGTGGTCAATCAATTGTGATTACATCTCAGTCCTACAGGAGGTCAATCGCGGCCCGGATAGCTCAGCGGTAACGTCTCTGATTGTGGATCCGGGTCACACGGGATCAAATCCGCCAGGGAGCGCTAGTTCCCTCAAGATTACAGGTACACCTTGCTGACGAGGGTTAGCCTCATTTACCCTTAGTACTTAGGTGAACACTCTCAAGATCACTTTAGCGTTGCTCAAAGGTCATCCATAAATAATAGTCTTATCATTTCAACAACTAACATTCAAATAAAATTAACTTACATGTGATTATTAGTAGTATGTACAATACAATCATCATTCGAATGGATTGTTGTAACTAAAACAATTAAAACAATTATGATTATTCTAAATGAAATTTATCATTAAAATGATACTATAGAATAATCATATAGAATATCATGTAGTGAATGACTCTCCTAGGTGAACTCTTCGTGTCAACCAACCTGATTAAAGCGCCGAACATTCGTTTTTCGTCCTGTCAATTTCGTAAAATACCTCCCCACCACCACCACGAGAAGGGAGTGAGTAAGATTTCCCTGACAGTGGTTGTATGCATGTGGGTATGTGAGAGCATTTCGAGAGGGAGAACTGACTTTCCACACCCTCGGGCGTACCACGGTATTTGGGAGCTAAGTGTAGCGTCATGAATGGGAAGTGTATTGTCAGAGTGGAAGACTAAATTTTACTTTGATTATGCTTTGGGAAGTTTAACTGAATCTCATAAACTTGTGGTTAAGAAGTATGTAAATACTTATTGTTCAATATATATCCCATACATTCAAACTATTCACAACTCTAGGATTGTGTGGAATGTTTTTTAATCTTAAACTTCTTTCATTTGCATTCACTATTAACATGAGATATCTGATTACCAAAACTTTTCTGAATAACTTAATGTAAGAGGCCAAACCAGCTTCCAGTAAAAGAGGGAATTAGGAAAAGACGTTGGAAATGGGTAGAACATGCATTACGGAAATCAGCAAACTGTATCTTCAGAGAAGCCCCAACTTGGAATCCTGAAGCGAAACATAAAAGAGGAAGGTTGAAGAACATGCTGAGTCGAGAATCGGAAGCAGAAATGAAAAAGATGAATAGCAACTGGACAGGATTACCCAGGACAAAGCTGGATGCAGAATCTTAGTGGGAGGCCTATACTCCTCTACGAGGGATAACAGGCATAAGTAAGATGTTAGCTGCTTATCTGTTAAAGTAATTTTTTGAACAGTACAGGTTTGATGAAGTGTGGAAGTGGAGGTCACAAAACTAAGTATTTTATTCATTTTGGCATCTAAAAATTCTTTGAATACATTAGCACAGAAATGCAGTTGTCGATTCAAATCCCATAGTGGTAGAGGTAGTGAGAGTATAAGTAGTAATCGGAAAGATTAGGATTTAAAGATGTTATTCAAGGAGCACAATCCAGTGAAATAAATTTCGAAAGAGAAACAAAAAGAACCGGACATGGAGAATTCAGAAGATTAGAATTCGGGAAACCACAAAAAGTGGATCCACCTGCACCATTGCAAAAGATTTTGAGCCATGTCACATTCAAAGTCTCTAACCATCGGTTACTATCGTCTGGTGGATCCTAACTAGATAGTCTACACCCACTAACATGGCTCAGTCCACCTGTCAGTGACTTCGTGGATTTGTGGCACGTTTTGGTCTGGCCACCCCTAGTTTCCTTCCAACCTACTCCTACACCAGAAAACATCGCACGTTGGGGCAGTCGGTCGTTGGGCATACGTAACACGTATCCCAGCCATCTCAACTGATGAAGTTTCACTACTTCATCAATGGATTTGCCATCCTTACCTAGTACCCGTTTCCTAACAACTGTGTTACTTACTCGATGGTCCCATGATATACGAGCAATGTTTCGGCGACATCTATGATCATAAGATCATGTTTCATTAGAAGCATTTAATTCGTGAATATCCAGAGAGGATGATTCGTCGGAGGCATTCGATTTAGAAATATCATTAGGGATTTGGATAGACTCATAGGAAACATTATGAGAACATACCTCATCTAATAATTTATTCAAGGTATCAACATGCGCAATCCAATCTAATCCCAATAAATCTAGATCGTGTCGATTTGTGAGATAACAAACATCTGTAAATTTACTTCTCATGAGTTGAACGTTGCATAGAACCTCTCCTGTCAACTTCACTATATCTCCTGAAGCATTTCGAGCGACATGTTCCGTCGGTCGGATGCGTGGGCATCCTAACTTGTGCCATGTGTTCTTTGAGATCAACGTAACATCAGAGGCAGTGTCCAATTGAAGTCGTATAAGTTTTTCATTTACTAATAAATTTACAAATTTCCGCCTACTTTTAAATCCAACTTTAAAAGTTGCAAACGTGGTTTTAATTCGACTGTTTGCTCGTTGCTTCGAATTTTCACTACGATGTTTAGTCTTGCGTTTATTTAACGAACAATGACCTTCTTTGTGGCCAATGCGATGACATTTGCGGCATTTATGATTCTTAAACGGACAGAATTTTGCAAAATGCCATGCTCCGCAGAACCAGCATGGTGATGGGGGGTTGGCAGGTTGTTTCATGCTTGTACTGTTTTGTTTCGATGATTTTATGGATCGGAGCGCATTAATTGAATCAGAACCGGAAGGTGTAACCTTATGTTGCACCATCGCAGTGTCATGCTTGAGATTAAGTAACCGCTGACATTCGGTTGTGACCATTTGTAATGTCATATTTGGTTCTTGTTCAATGCGTGCCAACATCCTGGTACGGACATCTGCATCTTCTTCATTCTTTAGACCACATATGAAAATCAAGCATTTAAATTGGTCCGCTGTGATTCCGTTTATTTTGAAGCGTTCGCACACTCGATTTACCTTCCCAGCATACGTCAGGTAATCGTTCTCTGGAGATTTCGTTATTTGGAAACATTTATAGCGAGTATTAAATAATGAGGACTGTTCATCGAAAATGTCAGATAGAATCTGGACTGTGTCTTTGAATGATACACCTCGTGGATTTTGTGGTAAGATAAAATTCACATATTTATTGTATTCCTGTGTTCCAAGTCTTCTTAACAGTAAGCGGACTTTAGCTGCGTCGTCAAGATGTGAGCATTCAATGCGGAAAATGTCTTCACAACGGTGAAACCACGAACTGAAAATGACACCAGCTTCGGGATCATAATGGAATTCAGAAATAGAATTTATGATGCTTTCATACTTATCTGATTGAGAAGTTGAGGACGACTGTAATGAGAGCATTCGCGCCAGTGCATCCAAAAGCTTGGTTTGATTTGCATCATTTTGTGCTTGCTGCATTTGTATAATAGCTTTAAGGTCATCCAATGATACAGACATTTTGTTCTGGATCAATCAATATAGGAAAAAAAACTTCGGTCACCAGTTGTTATGACCTTGAATCCCTTTTACCCCGTGATACTTGTTACGGCTTGGCCTTGATCTGTCTAGACTAAACTATGACCTTGACGCGCTAGGCTGAGCGGCTTAACCTTGAGTCTAATACACGTGAGTTCGAGATGGGGTAGAGAGACAACTATTCTAGAACCTGATTGGTTGGCAAGCACGCAAGTGAGAGAAGACAAGACAGTTGGGACACTGAACTCTGGATTATCCTGACTCAACTGGCTGGGACAGACGGCGAAGCGGGACCAATCAGGGCTCTAGGTCGTTCGTACGTGTTTTCGGTGTTACTGTGATCGATCGATATAAACGCTGCTTATCATAACCTGCAGTCTCACACGTTACAACAATTGGCGACGGGGTAGAGAAAATTTTGAACCCTGTAATTGGACGAGATTCAGCCTATTTATTTTCGCCTATCAGCATTCAGATTGATCGTCGGCGTCCTTGGGAGTCATTGGTTGTTAATTGATCACAGTATTTCTCATTACCCTGCTGATTCAGGAAATGACTACCCTCCCGGTCAATTACAGCTACTACTTGATCGCCAACTGCAGCGCTTCAAAAATAGCCAGTTAAATTTCTTAGAAAATTTACGCACACGGTTAGTAAATCTTCCATGTTTCGGAGATGCAACAGAAGTTGTTAAGTTCATTTCTCATCTTCAGACTGAGCTGGAAAACAACTGCAGAACATATGAAGCTGTTTATAAAAGCCTCTGTGAATCCCGGACGACCAGTGATGTAAACGAGACAGTTATTCATGATCCGCCCAGTTGTCCAGAAATGTCAAATTCCGAAACATTCCCTGTCGTGGGTTCAAATCCCACTGTTCCTGAAACGTGTACAGACAGTGATGTACCCAGCTCACAGGAAGATCTCTTATGAAATGCTCATAAATTAATTACGGTACCCTCTCACAAGGAAACAGGAAACAAATCGTGCAGTTTACTGAGTCTAGCTGCTCCAAACGGTCCTCATCAGTCAACAACAGGAGATTCTGATGAATCTTATTATCTGGATCCTCTTGTACCAGAAAATGTGTTAGATGCACCGAATGATGATCAGAAGTTTAATACAATTTTGATAAATGTTAATTATCCCAGTGATCAACTATCCACAAATGAGATTTCCAAGGAATTCTATGATAATGTTCCAGAAGAATCGAACGTTGATGACCTCATATCAAGCGACGTTGGTCCACACTACTTAATCACTTTTAGTGACTTCTCTGTTCCATGTGACAATTATGTTTTAAATAAAGTCAAATTAATTTTAACTTGGGGATATGAGGACCCAACATTATTTCGTGGGGGAGGATGAACCCAGAAAATTTCAAAATCCGGATATCAACTCCGGATCTTCAAAAAAAGGGGGAGGTGTTGTGGATGCGGAGGAATAGACCAATAATTATCATGTTAAGTCCAATGGTGTCCTTGGACTTTAAATGGACATTTCCTATTGGTCGATATCTGTCCACTTGTTGAATATTGTACAAAATGTTGTTTTCTATTTTATGGTACGATGTGGTATGCTTGATTGGTATATAAACAAAGTATGTTTGAAATATGGTAATTCATATCTCAGAGGTTGTGACTTGTGTTCTGGACTCAACTGACTGGGCTGGACAGGGAAGCCAAACCAATCAAGACCCTAGGCCGTCCGTACGTGTTTACGTGTCACTGTAATCGATCGATAAGCGCGCTGCTCTCTAATTTTCCAGTCAAGGACACAACAATTAGCACAGGGTAAATAATCGACCCAACTTAAAGTTATAACACACGTCAACGACAATGTTAAACAAGAATGGAGAGATTGGGCAGCCCTGACAAACACCACTTGAGGTACTCAATTCTGATGACAGTTCGCCATAAGCTCTTACTCTATCAGTTGTGTCCGAGTAGATAGCCTTTATAGGGTTAATGTACTTCTTTAGTACTCCTTTCAGTGACAAACACTGCCACAGAACCTCAGTACAATGGAGGATGCTCGAACAATTAAATGGATTGGTTGATGTTAGACATTAGCACAATTGGTTGCCGGCTCAGTGGTCCATTTGGTTAAGCGTTCGCGCACGAGACTGAAGGCCCTGGGCTCGAATCCTGCGAGGAGGATCATGGATGCGCACCGCTGAGGAGCCCCACAATAGGACGAAAAGGCCGCCCAGTGCTTCCAAGTTTCCAACGATGGTCTAACATCAATCGGTTCATGATCTCAATCAGAAACTTAATAATCTCCACAATTTCAGTCCTGAATAACAATGGAAAGATGCAAGTAAAACAAAACTAAGTGAATTTAAACTTCACTCCATTGCACAAACAAGTAGCTATCAGAACTCAGTCGCTAAGTAGATAACACGATGGCGTTTGAATCGAACGGTACTGTGTTAGAGTTTCGTCTGGAGTAAACATCAACTCTGAGATGTAGGCACATCTAGCTGACGAGTCGCAAAGAGGATGAAACATGAGTGCTAGATTCCACTGGTGACCACTATCCATCTTTATCTATAATCATATTTTATATTCAAAAAATAGTTCAGGTTACTTACAGATTTTATTCTTTTCGTTGGAATTACAATCTTCTGGTGATATCTTGTCTTCCAGATTATCATTAGTCTGTTCTTCCATATCTAATATTAACTTTCTTTGTTGGGTTAACTGGATAGAATTGACAGAACAGAAAAAGATAGTGAGTTGGATAGTGTACAAAAGTTTGAAAAAAACAAACAAACACCACAAAATGGTAGTACCTAAACAATTAAGGCATCGAAGAGATTTAGATTGACTGATAAGACTAGCTGTTTTTCACATTGATCGAAATAACAAATATGAGCTATTGAGGTCGAATTCCATTTCCCGATCATATCCTATTCGGTCATAGATGAAGTGGTAAGTTAGCATTTCTGAAGCGTCCTAAACTAAACTTGATACAGTTATACAATGTCATCTATTCTTCATTACATTTTGGTTAAAGAATGTATGTTTTTAATATTTCAATAATTGGAAATGATGTTGGCACTTGATGTCAGTTACTTCAATATTCATCTAAACAAAACATTTATCTTTTTGATTGAAATCATGAGTCAATTGAAGCTAGAATACCATGGAAAACCTGGCAGCACTGGACAGCCGTTTCGTCCTATTGTGGGACTCCTCAGAAGTGCGCATACCACGACCTCGCCCTCTACGAGATTCGAACTCAGGACCTACTGGTTTCGCGCGCGAGCACTTAACCACTAGACTATTAGACTCATGGCCTTAACCATTGAAATTACTATAATATCCACAAAACCCATCTGATATTAATCAATAAATGGTATAAAACTTTGAAAGATATTTTTAAAGCTGATTATATTTGATTACTGTATTATAATTTTACTCGACATTAAAAGTTGAATGCTCTGCTACATTTTAACCCCATATATATTTTACAAGAAAATATGGATGGTGGCTAGCAGTGGAATACAGGACAAAGCGCGTTTCGTCCTATTTAGGACTCGTCAGCTAGATGTATCTGCATATCACAGTTGATGTTCATTTTAAGACTCCAAAACAGTACCGTTCTCTTCAAACGCTACATATGCCAATAATAGACTGATCAATTGCAGTCCTAAACATCAATGGGAAGATACAAGTAAACGATAACAATTAAATTTAAACTTCACTCCATTGCACAATCAAGTGGCTATCAGGACTCAATAGTCAAGTGAATAATGAGATGGCGTTTGAAGCGAACGGCACCCGGTTTGAGTCCTGGGTGGAGTGAACATAAATTCTGAGATGTAACTACATCCAGTTGCCGAGTCTCAAACAGAACGAAACATATGTCCTAGAATCCATTGCTAATCACAATACATCTTTGTTTAGAATGCTTGTGAATAAGGGAATATGGAGGCGATCCTTACAGTAGGCATACATAGCAATAAGAGACTGATCAGTTGCAGTCTTAAACATCAGTGGGAAGATTCAAGTGCACAATAACAAGTGCATCTATTTTACAGTTCGACAAAGTTTTTTCTTAGAATATATCAATGTTTATGACTAACAAAACTGGAGATCTTAAAATCTTAGTTATCAATATTGGTAGCGAAGTCGATTAATATTTATAGTAAGAATTATTCTGAAGTTAATTAATCAGTCATTATACTATTTACTTACTTACGTACGCCTGTTACTCCTCGTGAAGAAGTGTAGGCCGCTCACTAGCATTCTTCATCCAACCCTGTCCTGGGCAATCCTTTTAAGCTCCTTCCATTTGTTATTCATCCTTTTCATATCTGCTTCTATTTCCCGACGTAATGTGTTCTTTGGCCTTCCTCTTTTGCGCTTCCCTTCAGGATTCCAAGTTAGGGCTTGCCTCGTGATGTAGTTTGATGATTCGCGTAACGTATGTCTTATCCATTTCTATCGTCTTTTCCTAATTTCTTCTTCAGCTGGAAGCTGGTGATAATTAGCGCTTGCACTATTCCACTAATGTTATTTATACAGTAATGAAAGTCAGAAACTCGGAGAACTACTAAAACCATCATCAAGAACGTACAAGTATTTATAAATAGTTTTCTACGTAAGATACCTAATGTCTGTTAACAGGATACCATCAGTGATAGCCTACAATGGATGAGAATAAACGAACTTTCAACTGAAGAAATTATAAAAATACGGTAGAAATGAGCTAGACATACATTACGGAAATCATCAAACTGTATCACAAGACAATCGCTAACTTGAAATCCTGAAGGGAAACAGAAAAGAGAAAGGCCATAGAACACAATGAGTCAGGAATCGGAAGCAGACATCAAAGGGATGAATAGCAAATAGAAACAAATGTAAAGGATACTTAAAGAAAATGGAATCAATAAATGAAGAACATTCATTGATCAATTAATCAATATTATAAACTTACTTCATGTAATATACTTGAAAAATTTTGATTGATAACCAAATCACCAGTTAGTTGATTCATTAAATTCGGTGAACTATGATATAAGTTGCTGAATTCAGGTTGCCATGGTAACTAAAATAAATTAAAATAAATCGATTAGTATTCAGTGGATTCTTATTCTAAATGTTATGTTATGTTATGTCATTGGACATTCAATCTCTGCTATGATGATCTTGATTATCAATAACTAAATACAATTCAACCGGGGTAAGCATAAGATACAGTGGATAGCTAGGATGCAGCTAGACGATCTAGACTTTGCCGATGATCTGGTTCTTCTATTACACATACAACAACAAATGAATGAGAAGATGACTAGTGTAGCAGCAGACTTAGCAGTAGTAGGTCTCAACATACACAAAGGGAAAAGAAAGACTCTTCGATACAATACAACATGCACTAATCGAATCACACTTGACGGAGAAGCTTTGGAGGGAGTAAAAAATGTTAATGAACACAGTGGATCTAATGCAGACGTGAAGGCGCGGATAGGCAAAGCCAGAGCAGTATATCTACAACTGAAGAACATCTGGTACTCGAAACAATTGCCAACTAACACCAAAGTCAGAATTTTCAATACAAATGTCAAAACAGTTCTACTGTATGGGATGGATGGACACTTGGAGAGCCACGAAAGCCATCATCCAGAAGATACAGGTGTTTATTTACAGTCGTCTACACAAAATACTTCGGATCCATTGACCAGACACTATCAGTAACAACCTACTATGGTAGAGAATAAACCAGATTCCAACGGAGGAAGAAATCAGGAAGAAGTGCTGGAAGTGGATAGGACACACATTGAAGAAAGCACTGAACTGCGTCAAAAGGCAAGCCTTCATCTGAAACTTTCAAGGCCAAAGGAGGAGAAGAAGACCAAAGAATACATTACTCCGACAAAATGGAGACAGATATGAGAAGAATGAACAACAACTGGATAGAACTAGAATGAAAGGCCCAGGAAAGAGTGTGTTGAAGAATGCTGATCAGCGGCCTACGTAAATACAATCCAAACTGTACATAAATACTTTCGAAATAAATGCAGTCAATCAGTTATAAATAACGTAGGACTTGACATATATATATATATATATATATATATAACTCCAAGGTTCGGATCCCGAGAGCGTGATCATAGATACGCACAGCTAAAGAGTCCCATACTAGGATGAAACGACCGTCCAGTGTTTCTACGTTTTCCATGGTTGTCTAGCTTTAATTGAGTCATGATCCCAACTATTAAAATTACTATAATATCCACAAAAACCCCTTCTGATACTAATCAACATATACTCATTAGTGATTAGCTTTAAGAGGTATTTCCTGGAATTCTAGTGGTAAGTGACTTGTGGAATTCAACTGAGTCTGTTGTGAGGTAGTAACTCACTGAAGACAATGCTGGATGTGTCGCTCAATTTCGTCGATTATTTGAAGTTAGACATTAACACCGTGGGATGCCGTCTCAGTGGTCTACAGGTTAAGCATTCACGCGCGAGATCTATGATCCTGGGTTCGAATCGCGTAGGCGGGGACATGGTTGCGCACAGTTAAAGAGTCCCATACTAGGACGAAACGGCTATTCAGTGCTTCTAGGTTTTCAATGATTGTCTAGCTCATGAATTCAACTACGAAATAGTTTTATGGTCGAAATAACACATTAAGTTCTAAAGATAACCGTTGTATTGTGCAAAGAGTTGAATTGAAAGAAGACATATCCATGAATGTTATTTTGTGTTGAATCGATACTTATTTCTAGAAATCACGTTAATGAGTGATTTATTGATGATAAAATATCTTGATGAATGCTAAATAAATGGGTTTTGTGGAGAGATCATGCCTTTAGTCATTGGTGGGATGTAATTTACTGAAGTCCCATACTAAACTGAATCAGTAAACTATTGCTATTAATCGTACCTCCTACTGGTGTAATTCATCGTCGACTACCACTTTCAAATCCGAGATAGGTTTCGGTTTATGTTGTCGGTAAAAATATGAATACTGATGGCTTTACCATGATCAGCAGGTTCAGTCAGCTCAAGATACATGTGAGTGGTTGTTATATTTTTTGACATAATAGACAAAAGGCTATCTGAAATTTGATCCTTTTTTAGTCTCCAATCTGAGAACGCTGCCTTAACAAAGTAAACAGATTGACAGTGAATGGATAGATGGAGGCAATTCAAGCCACTCATGGATATTCGCTTTGCTCATGTTTGATATCAATCCCAAGCCTCTGCAACTGTTAATATGAGTATGTGCAACTGAATGAGTTGTATATTCAATACTTAACTATGGGTGATTTACACGTTGTGAGATTCATGTATCCTCTAGGCTAGAAACATGGTAATGTATAGTTAATACTTGGTGAAACTGATATAATCACAAAACCATGCTTTATAGCATGTTGAGAATTTGTTAATATTTTACTTCTCTTCAGTTACATAACATTTAGAAACCATTGTGATGTTGAATGTTTACCAGTAACAATAGACCACTGTTTATCGAGTTTACAGCATAGTGACTAAATCCCTTTGAAGTTTAATTATAGAAAACTGGTAAAAAGGATTACATAATCTAGGTCGTTTGTTTGACATGATCGTATTCTAACGACTGATTCAAACTATAAAATGGATGGTGGGTAGCAGTGAAGTCTAGTAAGAACGTTTCGTCTCACTTGTGACACGTCAGCTGAATGACCTATATCTCAGAGTTGGTGTTCACTCTGGGATTCAGAATGTTTGTTTCAAACAGCATCACGTTATTCACTAAGCTACTGGATCCAGATAGCCAGCTTGTGCAGTTTGGTGAAGTTTAGTTTATTTTTGTATTGGTTGTTTGAATCTTTCCATTGACATTTAATACTGAAACTAATCAATCTCTTATTGGCATATGTGCATCCTGTGTGGAATGTCTCAACTCTGGAATGCAGGCACATCCATTTGAGGAATCTGAAGCAGGATGAGACGCACAGCTTGGATTCTACTGCTAGACACCACCAAACTTAGCTTATCATTCTTGTGACTTAAGGAAATCCGCACAGGATGCACATATGCTAATAAGGGACTGATCAACTTCAGTCCTGAACGTAAATAGGTAGGTCCAAACAATTAATACTCATCTGAATCGTGATTCGTGAATTGGGAATTCATCAAGTAGCGCTCCAATTGACTTGTCTTCTCTTACTTGTTGACCAATCAGGTGATAGGATAGTTGTTGTCAATTTGCCTAAGACCATTAGTTTTAATTTGAACTCAAGTATTTCATACCCCAAGTTTGAAGCAGTTAGCCTATTGTATCAGGACCTTAACTTATAACAGGACAAGTTCTTTCATGTATTTCACTGGTTGAAATCATGAGTCATTTGAAGCTAGACCACCATGGAAAACCTGGAAGCACTGGACGGCCGTTTCGTCCTAGTATGGGACTCCTCAGCAGTGTGCATCCACGATCCCATCCCCCGCGACATTCGAACCCAGGACCTATCAGTCTCGCGCCAGGCGCTTAATCAACTAGACCACTGAGCTGGCATTAGGTAAACAAATCAAGGACATAATAAAATTAATCACTTACTTTGAAATTATTAATATCACAACTTTTAGATCGATTCAAGCGTAAACTGTAATAAAAATGATAAAGAATAAAACTACATTGAAGTTGCATCGAATATGGATATAAATTTGACTTGAAAGATGTTCACGTTCATGGATAATTATGTTCTAAGAATATCAGAGATTTCCTATGACGCCAACACAATCAAATTATAGATTAACAGAGGCTAAAGAAGTTTATCAAGAACTTACTTACTCAAGTTACTCCTTGTGGAGAAGCATTGGTCGATCACTAGCGCTCTCCATCCAACCTTGTTATGTGCAATCCTTTCCAGTTGTTATTCAACCTTTTCATATCTACTTCCATTTCCCGATGCAGTGAGCTATTCGGCCTTCGGCTTTTTCGTTTTCCTTCAACGTTCCGAGTTAGTGCTTGCCTCGTGATTCAGTTTGGTGATTTCCGTAATGTAAATCCTATCCACTTCCAACATCTTTTCATAAATTCCTCTTCAGTCAGAAACTGGTTTGTTCTCAACCACAGTAGGCTGTTGCAGATGGTATCCAATCATTGGACATTGAGTATCTTAAGTAGACAACTATTTATAAATAATTGTACATTTTTGATGATGGTTGTAGTAGTTCTCCAAGATTCAGCTCCAAACAGTAGGACTGTCTTGACTTTCGTATTGAAGATTCTGACTTTGATATTGGTTGACAGTTAGTTTGAGTTCCACATGTTCTTCAATTGTAGGAATGCTGTTCTTGCTTTGCTAATCCTCATCTTTACATCTACATCAGATTCTCCTCGTTAATGGACGATGTTTCCCAGGTACGTGAAGGATTCCACCTCTTCCAGAGCTTCTTCATCAGTTGTTATTGAGTTGGTGTTCTCAATAAAAATTTGAGAAGCTTTCTTTTTCCTCTGTGTATGTTGAAGTCCACTGATGCAAAGGCTGCTGCTACACTAGTTGTCTTCATCTGCATTTGTTGTTGTGCATGGAATAGAAGGAGTAGGTCATCTGTGAAGTCCAAACCGCCCTGTTGCATTCAAAATGTCCGTTGTATTCTGTGCTTCCCATCAGGTGTGGAAATCTTCATAATCCAGTCGACCGACACCAGAAGAAAAAGAAAGGTAAGGAGTAAGCAGTTTTGCCTGAAGAAAATCCTTACTTGGAATGCATCTTTCAACTGTCCTCCCCACACGACATTGCAGTGTTGTCTGTCATATGAATTTCAGATGATATTGACAATCTTCCCAGGTACACCATATTGTCACATAAGTTTTACATAAAGTCCTCTTATCCACACTTTCGAATGCTTTCTCACAGTCAAAGAAGTCTATGTATATTGGCGAGTCTAGACTGGCAGTCATCATATTATAATGAAGCCATCCAGATTAGAAAACATCAAAACCTGTCATAAATAGTTAGCAATATAGATTGTGTTCACAGATTATTTACACAATGAATAAACATTCGAATAGAAAGACTTTAGTCACTATAACACAAATGGTTTATTAAATCACTGGCCATTGAAAACATTGATGAAAGCTAAGCGATGTGAAATACATCTACGGTTATATAATATACCCTTGTGAGACAAGGTAATTTTACATTGGTTTTCAGGAGAACCAGATATCATTCAAACTTTCACTTGACAACCTGAGCAGTACAGCTCAATCCCACTTCACAGGGGAACCAGATACCGTATAGGTTTTAACGCTACAATCTGAATAGTACAGCTCAATCCTGTGGCACAACCACACAGGTACCATACACCCTGGTGGACTATTCGTATTATTCATATACACATTCATATCACATGTATAATTATTCCGATCAATGAATCGCGTAAATCAATTATGCACAACACGAACAGGCCAAAGTTGACCTATTCCGCTTACACGACAGTCAAACTCACTAATGTTTTGCAATGGCGACATGCCTTACGATGTCACAATGACAATGGCTCTTGCGAACACTAAAAAGCAACTACCAGTATGAATGAAATCAGTTAACCAGCAAAACCAATTTCGCACATGATCAGTCAGTAAAACTTGCCAAAGTAATGCGGAACCATCCAAAATATCAATGGCGAACCTTCAGTCTCATGTGAGACCTTCAGCTTTACATAGCCTTATAGCTTGTGAAATAGCTCGTGAAATATACCATGTACAAATAACTTACTTTGAATTCGTTTTCTGGTTAACCCGACTATTTTCTTCTAATAATGAATCTAACGGGAACCAAGGTTCAATTGGTTCACGTATACCATATGAACAACATTTCTTTGTTGTATTAGAACATAGAATTGGTACCTTTTCTACATGAATAAAAATATCAATAAAATATTTTAGAATTATTTAAATTACAACATTACTGCTATGGGAAAATAGTCAATTCACTTGTTATTACACAAGCAAGTGACTATCAGGATTTAGTAGCTGAGAAGATAGTGTGATGGTACAGCTGAGGGTGAGGAGAGTCAGCCCTCTCTCTCCAAATGCTCTTACATGGCCAGGTGCATACAACTACTGACAAGGAAGTCCTACTCACTGCTTTCTCGCGGTGGGTGTGTTGTTTACGAAGTTGAGAGGACGCTTTACCCGGGCTGGTGGACACATAGCGGAGGTGGGAAACTCTGATCCCAACCCAATAATACACATGTGCTCCAGTATGCTGAGGGAAGGAATGGAGTATGAATCAACTGTTGGTCAGTGATTACCATGGGACTTCATGTTTTAAAGTTGCTCCACTGCCTTCTGGATCAGACCTTTATGTCGAACGCTCAGTGTGTGGCCCCCTAACAAAACCAACTGCTTCAGTCTGAACACCTAGGCAGTATCACAGTCCACACACAAATCAAGTGACTTGTGTGGCGCATATGTGTTCGGTGCCCCTTTTTACCAATATTTATGTATTCAAATAAACAAATACTGGGTTCGAGTTCCAAAAATGAACATCAATTCTGAAGTCAGTCAGTCAGTAACAACGTAGAACTTCGTACGTACGTACATCAGTTCGAGTTGCCATACCACATTAGCACAGGGATGCAGTGGTCGATTCAAATCCCGTAGTGGTAGAGGTAGCAAGAGTATAAGCAGTAATCGGGAAAATTAGTGTTTGGAGATGTTACTTAATGAGTATAATACAGTGAAGTAAATTTGAGAGGAGAAAAAAACGAGACAAGGAGGAATAAGGAGATCAAAATTTGGGAGAACACAAAGAGTGTATGCACCTGCGCCATTGCAAACGATTTTGAGCCATGTGTCATTCAGGGTCTCTAACCATCGGTTGCTATCATCTCGCGGTCCCCAACCAGGTAGTCTACACCTACAGACATGACTCAGTCCACTTGTCAGTAACTTCATGAACTTGTGCCATGTTTTGGTTTGGCCGCCCCTAGCTTTCTTCCAACCTACTCCTATACCACTGAACATAGTACGTCGAGGCAGTCGGTCGTTGGGCTTACGTAACACGTGTCCCAGCCATCTCAACTGATGAATTCTCACTACGTCATCAATCGATTTGCCATCCTTACCTAGTACCCATTTCCTAACAAATGCATTACTTACTCGATGGTCCCAGGATATACGAACAATATTTCGAAGACACCTATGATCAAATACTAGTAACCTACGAATATCCTCTATTCTTACCGGCCATGTTTCACTGCCATAAAGTAGGACGGAACGAACTGCTGTGCAGTAAACCCGTCCTTTGGTTGATAGACGGATATCTCGCCTACGCCATAAATGACGCAAGTTGGTAAAAGCTAGTCGAGCCTTTTGTATCCGTGCTGAGATTTCGTCACACACCAGACTACAAGGGCTGATCAGACTTCCAAGATAAGTGAAGCGATCGACACGCTCAATTACTTCACTCCCTATCATTAGTTCGGGTGTCAATGCAACCCAATCTTGAAGCAACATTTTGCATTTCGAGGGAGAGAATCGCATCCCGAACATACCTACATTGTTGCTTAGAGTGGTCAGAAGACTCTGCATTTTGTCAGCGTCTTCGCCAAATAAAACTATGTCATCGGCATATTCCAAGTCAACAAGTGAACCTCCCGGTAGAAGTTCAACCCCTGTAAATTTAGATGAGGAGAGTGTTATCTCTAAAAGTACGTCAATGACAAAGTTGAACAAGAATGGGGAGAGTGGACAGCCCTGACGAACACCACTTGAGGTAATCAATTCTGAAATGCAAATACATCCAGCTGACAAGTTCTGAATAGAATGACACGCATGTCCTAGATTCCTCAACTAGACACTATTTATCTTTGTTTATTGATGCTGAACTGTTATTTTCTTTACTCACATCCTAAAAAGATTAGCCTACTTCCTCTAATTTGTCAAATTAGGTCATCTTTCTCAGTATTAATTGAGAGGAAAAGCCAGTAGAACGACATCAATCCAACGACTTTACCAAATCATTCACTCGGTAGTAGCGATCGGTGGTGTTTTTGATGGAGTTTTGTTCTCTGAGCTGAACGGTTTAGTCATAGAGCTTTCATCGTTCTTCTGAATGACATCATCAGTACAAACTTCAGAGAGAAGTGAAGTGTTCGAATTTCTCCACATGTGACTCACACCTTGTTCAGTACACCTTAATGTTGATTAATTCTTACTGACTTTAAACCTGTTATTGTTTACTTCTTTGTTTTGGTTATATCTTCCATTAGTTTGATATATATTCCTATATTTGTACATAATTTTCCTGCTTGGCTGATAAATTGGATCGATTTCAATGTGCTTGTTTATTGCTGATGTCGTTCAAAAAAACAACAATGAAAGTTCCACGATCAAACCAACCAACTCAGAGAATAAAGCTCCATTAAAATCATCCACTTGATCTACAAATCTTCTCCAACATCTCAAGATCAGCGGTGTGTACGTTAGATTAGTGGTGTTTATCTTAGGCTTCAATGGTTATTCATTTGAATTATATTACTTATTAATACTACTAACCTGTAATAGACTTAAGATGCTTTCTTTTCATAGTATTCTTTTCCTAATTACAACGAAAGGAAAATCATTAATTCATTATGATTAATATCAAATGGGTTTTGTGGATATAATAGTAATTTCAATGGTTAAGATCATGAGTCAGTTGAAGCTAGACCACCATGGAAAACCTGGAAGCACTGGACGGCCGTTTCGTTCTACTGTGGGACTCCTCAGCAGTGTGCGTCCATGACTTCGCTCCCTGGGAAACTCGAACCCAGGACCTACTTGTTTCGCGCGTGAGCACGTAACCACTAGACCACTGATCCGGTTGGCATCCAACGGTGCTAATGTCTAACTTCAAATAATCCGCGAAATTGAGTGACACATCCACCATTGTCTTCAGTGAGTTACTATCTCACAACAGACCTGGTTGAACTCCACTGGTCACTACTTCTCACTAGAACTCCAGGATATACCTCTTGAAGCCAGTCACTAGTGAGCATATGTTGATTAATATCAGATGGGTTTTGTGGATACTGTAGCAAATTCAACGGTGGTCTAGTGGTTGAGTGCTCGCGCGCGAAACCAATAGGTCCTGGGTTCGAATCTCGCAGGGGGCGAGGTCGTGGATACGCACTGCTGAGGAGTCCCACAATAGGACGAAACGGCCATCCAGTGCTTCCAGGTTTTCCATGGTGATCTAGCTTCAACTGACTCATGATCTTAACCACTGAACTCATTATGATTATTTTATTATATCAATTATGAAGTTCTTATAACTTGTGACCATTGTAACCTCTATCAATATATTTCACGTAATGATACCGCCAATTAGATTATAGTGATTTATCGACCGGATCAATGATGCATCAAATATATACGAGCAGTCTACAGTCTCGATCGATTCTTCTTTCTGATTAGCCCTGTCTATCTGTTGAGTCTAGAACAACAATCTCAGCCTCCATGATATGAATGTTGTATTTCAAGTATACTCGGTTTATATACAAACCAAACAGACCACATCGTATTATAAAATGGAAAATAACATTAGTACCAGATCTAACCAAAAGTCGGTGTGAATGTGGAAGACTGTAATGAACAGACTGGGCATAACTCAACAATGGTAAGTCGTATAATAATAGTCTATGAGTTAAGTTACATAACACTTATACAATATATGTATTGTATTGGTTTATAAATAGATCCCAATAGTTACCATTCATTATTCTCATTGGGATATAACAGAGGTTAATCAGTTATTCAGCTGAAACAATAACCTATGTGAGTCTTTTGAATAAAATCAAGAGTGTATACTTTATTAAACTAACATATATCAGTCAGTCAGTCAGTCAGTCAGTCAGTAACAACGTAGAACTTCGTACGTACGTACATCAGTTCGAGTTGCCACACCATATTAGCACAGAAATGCAGTTGCCGAATCAAATTCCGTAGTGGTAGAGGTAGTAAGAGTATAAGCAAAACTACCCATTCATAAGTAGGATGAATTCAATGAATGATCCATTTTCTAAAATTCTTTATGTTTACAATCTAATACAACTAAGCTACAGTATTATGAATGTTAATGTAAATATTCAATGAGTATGGTTGATAACTGTTTCTCTTTTTTTTCTCATTACGTCATCTTAAAATAAGCTAAGATAGATAGTGGTTAGCAGTGGAATCTATGACAAAACGCGTTTCGTCCTTTTCTGGATTCGTCAGCCGTATGTTTGTTTAGTGAATTGTTTCTTTTTAAGACGTAAAATTTGTCTTACGAAATTTTATCCTTAGACTTGTTGTAGTATACGAGAACATAAGGTGGGATATAAGACGTTGGTTGGAGGTAGTCAACAGGAAACCCCGGACCCTGGACACTAGTCAGCAAGGTGTACCTGTAATCTTGAGAGAACTGGTGCTCCTAAAAGAAAACCACCTACTTCTGTTTGAGCACCCGAGTAGTATCCCAGCTCTCACACAAATTGAATGATTTATGTGGTGCATATCTATTTGATGCCACCTTGTATCAATGTTTGTTTCATTTACATGACTATTTTTACTATTTTAGATTAACTACTTAAAACATAGATAAGTAGTATCAAATTGTATTAAGAAATTGATTCTATTTGTCGACTTACTATTGTTTTCTTTTTAATCAAGTTATAATCAAATTTATTCTGTCCTTGAATTCCAGTCGTTGTAAAATCTCCATCTTGATATTCACTAACAACAATCTCTTCTTTTGGATCCAATTGAATTAAATTGGTTAAGTTCTTTGTTATATCTACCTAAACAACACGATTAAATATGTCATTTTATTATTTCATTGGTTGAAATGATGTGTTAATTGAAGCTAGACCACCTTAGAAAACCTGGAAGCACTGGGCGGTCGTTTCGTCCTAGTATGAGACTATTCAACAGTTCGCATCCACGATCCTGCCCCTTGCAAGATTCGAACCCAGGATCTATCAGTCTCGCGCCAGGCACTTAACCAACTAGACCACTGAGCCGGTTGGCGTCCAATGGTGTTAATGTCTAACTTCAACTAGTCCACGAAGTTGCGCCACCGTACACCATTGTCTTCAGTGAGCTGATATCTCACAACAGACCTGGGTGAACTCCACTGGTAAAGGCTTCTCACTAGAACTCCAGGAGTATCTTTTGAAGTCAGCTACTAGTGAGCAGATAATTATTATCAGGTGTTTTGTGGAAATTTTAATATTGACAAATCACTGAATTTTATATCAGTTTTGTGATATTGGTTTAATTGATTGATAATTTGTAGGTCGACACAGTTGAAGCTTGTTCCGTCTGTTAAGCCTAATGATTCTGAATTGTTAGATTTTCATGATTCTCAATAAAAGTTTGTTTCATTCAGTCAGCTATAATGTAGGATTAGGCATGTCCAAGTTACCATACCTCACTCATTAGCACTAAAAGATGAACACCGGATTCATAGAAGTAGTTCATTCAATGGTGGTAATATATAAAAGAAAGATTGCATATAAGGATATAATAAAGGAAGGAAGAATTAGTTCATAGAGAGAAAGATATAAAGCAATTTTAATCTCAGGATTTATGGGAAGACAGGGGAGTGTATACACCTACGCCACTGTGATCGATTCTGAGCCATGTCATCAAGAGTCTCTAATCATTGGTTACGACAGTCATATAGACCTTAACCAAGTAGTCTGCATCTACTAAAATGGCTCAGACTAGAAGTTAGTGACTTTATGAACTGATGCCATATTTTGATTTGGCCGCCCCTAACTTTCAACCAATCATCTCCAAAACCGGTCAGTAATGCACTTTGATGTGAATACCTTAATACCAACTCTTTTTTTTGTTTTACATTGAACTTACATTTGTGTTTGGATAACTTGCTTCAAATTTCATTTGTTTACCTACAAAAGAATATAGTTTACACATTAACAATTAATATTTATGGTCCATAAAGACGAATACGTTCATGTTAATGGTGAATAAATAATTAGATTGAATTCATTACTATCAGAAAGCGATTTTGTGGAGAGTATAGTAATTTAACAATTGAATTCATGAGTCGATTATAGTTAGACCACCATGGAAAACCTGAAAGTACTGGACGTCCGTTTCGTCCTAGTATGGGACTCTTCAACAATGCACATCCATGATTCCACTTACTAGTGACTGGTTTCAAGAGGTATTTCTTACAGTTGTAATGAGAAGCCGTGATTAGTGGAGTTCAGCTGTGTTTGCTATGAAATAGTAATTCACTGAAGACAATGGTGAACGGTGGCGCGATTTCGTGAATTGGCTGAAGTTAAATAATAATACCGTTGGATGCCGACCGGTTCAGTGGTCTACAGGTTAAGTGTTCGAGAGCGAGATCTAAGATCCTGGGTTCGAGTTCCGTGCGCGGGATCGTGCATGTGCACTGCTGAGGAGTTTCATACTAGAACAGAACGGTCATCCAGTGTTCCTATGTTTTCTATAGAAATCTAGCTTTGACCGACTCATGAATAACAAAACAACTAGTCATTGATAGTACATGTTTACTTCGTATTTACTTTGACAAAATAAAGTTCATCTCATTCCTCAACGAGGTACCGCAGAGATAGTTGAAATTGGTCCCATGAACTAATATGACCGTTTAGATGAAGATTAGATTCGATCTCAGTTTTCTGAAACTGATGGTGATTATAATAATCCCCTACACTATCATAAATATCAAACACCTGAAAAGCTTGTAGTTAAGATTTATATGTTTTGCAGAACTGGTGCCTGACTGGGTCTTGTGAAAACTAGAACTATTTATAAAATATGATGTAACCAGTGCACACAGGTCATGCACATTCTATATATGTGTATTACTCATAATGTTATTTATCTACGTCCTATAATGGTGTACACATTATTCCGCTCCATGATTTTGGTTCATTACAATGTTTCCGGATAAGCAAATCTTCAACCTCACTGTACAGAAGTAAACTAGTAATGTATTTGTTTGCTTCTCAAAGTATAAAGACTCTAAACTGCTCGTACGGGCTTCGTACGTCATTGATCCGGTCAATAAATCACTGTTCTCTAATTAACGGTATCATTACGTCATAAATATTGATAGGGGCACAAGGACACAAGTTATAACACTTTGTAATTAGTTAGATTTCTACATAGTATTCTAGATCCTAGTAATTTGAACAATAACTGATAAAGTAGATAATAGTAGGAGTTAACATTCTAACGGTGGACAGGGCAATACACACGTTTCGTTGACTTTGAATCTCTTCAGTACAAAAGAAACCTGATCAAAACTCTCAATCACCGAATATGCACTATATGTTCTACAGATATAGTTGAAGTAGAGTTAAGCACCTTGCGTAATATACTTAGGGAGAAAGGATACACTGGAAAGTTTATCAACCAATATATGATCACGAAGGTGAGAATAGACGAAATACAAACGATGAATACGAAATCCCTGTTCATGCGCTTAGAATTCAGAGGGGGATGTGGATAGCGAAATATTAACTCAGAGATTATTTAGAATAATTCAAAAAATATTCAACGCTGGAGAACTACGATCAGTGTTTTCTACAGAACCAATGGTGACACCGAGGCTGAAAGATGACTAGTATAGGGGTTGTGGAGATTATTAAGTTTTTTTGATTGAGATCATGAACCGTTTGATGTTAGACCACCTTTGGAAAGATGAATGAATTTGACTGCTCCTGTGGAGCAAGTTATATTGGTCGAAATTCTAGGAATTTACATTTTCGTGCTCGTAAACACCTCCCAGAGTGGTTAAACAAAGGTTTGATGAAGAAAGTGAACAGCTCGATATTCGCTTATTTAGTACAAACTGGCCATAATGCCAGTATAAGCCAATCCTTTTCCAATTATTTATATGGTCAGTAATATTTTTGCCAAAAACTTGTCACATTTCAAGTCTCACTGATTGAAATCATGAGTCAATTGAATCTAGACCACCATAGAAAACCCGGAAACTCTGGACGGTCGTTTCATTCTAGTATGGGACTCCTCAGCAGTGCGCATCCACGATCCCGCACACCGCGACATTCGAACCCAGGACCTATCAGTCTTGTGTCAGGCGCTTAACCAACTAGACCACTGAGCCGGCATCCAAGTCCTTTAAACCGCTAAAGCAGTAACTATCATGATGAAGAAACCGGAGCTAATTGTACGGACGAAATATCTTCAACCACTCCTCTTCCCCTGTTCAATCTCAAGGTCAATTATTCAATAGTAATCTTATCTATTGAATGACCTAATTTGACTATTGTACTTACGACCTTTCGTAGTCAACTATAATTGTCTCTGTTATCGTCATTCCCATATATTTATATTATTATTATTACTATTGGTTAAACATCATTATCAATCTCCCCTATATATGATTCATTTACTTTGGATTCATTCTACTATTGTTCCTCTCACCCTATCTGACCAATATTCATTCTGATCATGGATCTTAACATGGTGGGATTATCATTGATGGGCGAACCAATCAGATTTGGGATAACAGGTCTTGAATTTTGGCGCAAAATTCATTCATTCATTTAGCTAAATAACGTTTTTGCTATTATAACTGATATCAGTTCATTATGAAAAACCCTAAATCTAATTCCTAACCATAAATCATAATCGTTATTCTTCAAACTGTTGTATAATCCTCATTTAGGCTTAGTAACTAGTTCGATATTCTGAAAGTCACTTTAGCATCGCTCAAAGGTCATCCATAAATTATAATCTCATCGAACCTCAAGAGAATTTATCAATATGAATATTCTTCGATCAAATATTGATCTTTTGATCATGTTGATTTTATAACAAAAAAAGGTGAAACTTACTTTTACAGTAAGATATAATTCTCAATTGGTTATGAATATCATTAGTATTGAACTGAAGATGTATTCTGGTATTGTATAAAAAAGATAAACAATAGTAGAGATGAAAAGAAAACTAAATAGTATATCAGAAGAGTAATAGTCATGAGTCAAATGAAGCTAGACCTCCATGGAAAACTTGGAAGCACTAGACGGTAGTTTCATCCTATTGTGGGACTCCTCAGCAGCACGCATCCACAATCCCTCACACGGGACTCGAACTTAGGACCTTCAATCTTGTGCGCGAACGCTTAGCCTTTAGACCACTAAGTCGATATCCAACGATGTGAATGTCTAACTTCAACCAATCCATGGTATCGCGCGAACGTCCATCATATGGGCCAGATAGGATGAGAGAAATAATAGTAAAATTACAAAATCAATGGAATATCTAGTGGAAGACTTTGTGTTTTTCATTAAATTATATGAAATTAAAAGGAAATAATATGGTGTGGTGAGCGCTAAGTAGGTTAGCCTTGTATCCGAGAGATCAATATTAATAATAAATGAATAAAGATAACAAAGAAAATTATATCTTGATATCATGATTCTATCAATCTTAGACCATCATGAAAAACCTAGAAGCACCGGACCGCTGTTTCGTTCTAGTATGGGACTCCTCAGCAG
Source organism: Schistosoma haematobium (assembly GCF_000699445.3). Lineage (NCBI taxonomy): Eukaryota > Metazoa > Platyhelminthes > Trematoda > Strigeidida > Schistosomatidae > Schistosoma > Schistosoma haematobium. The sequence goes on along the minus strand of NC_067197.1, from coordinate 44,753,841 downwards.
TGTATATACAAGATTCTCCACGTAGGACTCGAACCCACGACCTTCGGTCTCACTCATGAAAACCGTTGGATGCCGGCTCAGTGGTCTAAAGGTTAAGTGTTAGCGCGGAAGACCGAAAATCTTAGGTTCGAGTCTCATGTGAGGGATCGTGGATAAGTACTGCTGAGGAGTCCCATACTAGAACAAAAACGTCTGTCCAATGTTTGCAGCTTTTCAATGATGGTCTAACATTGATCTATTCATGATATCAAACTATAATTGTATTCATATTCCTCTTATCCTATCTGATCTATATTTATTCAGATCATGAATGTTATTGATGTAAAAGCTTTAGTCTTTAAGATTTATCAAAGAATATTCCATCAAAATTAATTAGAACTCACTGATTATCAATATTACATTCATTAGAAGAATCAATTGTTGTTTTATAGGGATTCTCTAATTAATGAAATAGAAAAATTAAAGTGTAATACTGAAGGTAAGTATTTGTAAAGATTGATTAAATGTATAAAAGATATTTTTCACTAATCGATGTCTTTTCTAGAAGTATTGAATAGCTTGTGTTCGAATTTTGTATACGGAATCGTGGATGCGGGGAATCCATGTAGAAGAGTTGGGAAACCCTGATTCCATACAAATGGTGCACATGGGCTCTAGTATCCTGAAGGAACAAATGATGTATGAACTAGTCGTTGGTCATCGTCTATCATGGAACTGCATCTCCTGATGTTGCTCCACCTGCTTCTGTTTGGGCATCCAGGCAGTATCACAGCCCACACACAAACCGAATGATTTATGTAGTACATATCTATTTGGTGCCTCCTTGTACCAATGTTTATGTGTTTGAATAAAATAAAGTGCTCACTTCTGAGGAATCTCATATTGGGCCGATACGGCTAACCAGTGCTTTCAAGTTTTTTAGAGTGGTCTAGCGTTAACTGACTCATGAATCCACAAAACCCCCTTCTGATAATATTTAGAATTCTTTAAGAAAATCCTACCAAACAATATACTGGGTATCGATAATAAGGATTTCCCAAGTTTTATGAATTAAGGATATGTTTACATCATTATCTAATGTCATCTACAACTATTCACACGGATTATTTCATATCCTTCTTTCTGTACTATATCCACACATAGAATCCTTCCTTTATATTTACACCATTGAGCTAACTGCTTCTATGAATCCCGTGTTCATCTTGCTGTGCTAATGAGTTATGGAAATTTGGACCGATGCATATATGTGCCTGGTCCTACATTGTAATTGAATAACTGGATCCGCTCGAATTCGTAACGTGATGAACACAATAGATTATGAATACACCAAGGATACTTCGAACGTGATTAAAACTAGAAAATGAGTATTTTTTATTATATCTTGAAGCATATTTTAGGATCTCTAGTTCTCATAAAGTTCACTTAGAGCCCTTTTAGATTTACTGCCGATATAAGAGGATGGTTGGACAAGGGGTCAATGACTCCGTTTTGTAGAAAACTAACTTACTATTGAATAAAATACTGAAAAGATACCAAGTTTGTGTTCAGTATTCTTTAATTTCAAATCAGCTTCCATATTCAAACTGACTTTTCTATTTTAAAATATACATACTAGTTACTTTAAGATACTATTGCTATACTCACTTGGTACTGTTTGATTTGTATCTTCCCATTGAGGTTTAAGACTGCGATTGATCAGTCTCTTATTGGCATATGTGAATACTGTGCGTATGCCTCGATATTGCCTTAATTCACAAGCTTTTTGTAAGCAATGATGGATAGTGGCTAGCAGTGGAATCTAGGACGCGTGTTTCGTCCGATTTGGGACTCGTCAGCTAGATGGGAAGGTGCAAGTCAAACAATACCAAGTGAATTTAAGTTCACCCCATTGCACAAGCAAGTGGCTATCAGGACTCAGTAGCTGAGTGGATAACACGATGGCGTTTGAAGCGAATGGTACTGGGTTCGAGTCCCAGAGTGAACATCAACTCTGAGATGCAGGCAAATCCGGCTGACGAGTCCCAAATAGGACTAAACTCGGGTCCTGGACTCCACTGCTAGCCATTATCCATCATTACTATTGCTATATTATATAATTTATAGAAATTCAAGAAAGGAGATTGTAACCTACGTTGGTTAACTTGATAATCAATCGGGATTTTGTTGACTGTTCCAGTTTTAGGAATTATTGCTAGTAAATGTTCAGTACGATTTAATTTTGGTAAGAATTTTCTTTTCTTTATAGAAGATTTTTTACCTTGGGATATTGTGTTGATAGGAGTAGCATTGATGTTTTCATGGTTTGCTTGGTTTCTATTAAGATAAAGGATAAAAATAATAGTAATAACAATAAAGCTGTGTTTGTAGCCAGAAGGTGATAGAATTTGGAAATATGAATCATTCGGTTATAGCTAAGTAGTTTAAAAGCTAAGCAGTTAGCTACAACATAGAATCAGGCACATACATATATCGGTCCAAGTTGCCACATCATACTCATTAGCGCAACAAGATGAACACTGGATTCGTAGAAGTAGTTCAGTGGTAGAAATGTATAAAAGAAAGATTGTGTATAAAGATATGATGCAGAAAAAAAGGTATAAAGTCACTTAAATCTCACGGAATAAGGAAAGACAGAGGAGTGTATACACCGACGCTATTGTGATTGATTTTGAGTCATGTCACTCAGAATCTCCAACCAATGGTTACGATAGTCACGCGGACCACAACCACTTGCTGATGAATATTATCTAGTTTCCATCGTCGTAGACGCCGTTTCATACGAACAGAAAATAGACTTTTATTGCTTCCTGATCTTTAATGGTAACTCAACTGGAATCAATCCGTTAAGAAGATTCAATACAAATGTGACTGGTATTTCGCGAGGTTGACAGATATTTCATTTGTTATCCCATGATAACAGATAGACCATACAGATACGTGTCAACTAACAGGAATCCTAGGTTAGCTGATGATTGATCTCATCCTCTTGATAATGCACGTATTACATCTCAGGTCAATCTAGCTATTAGTAACAGCGTTATTTGATCAGTACATTCTGTTTCATACAATAGACTAGGAAACATAATATTTGTTACTAGTCAGCAAAGTTATTTCACTGGAAATGCTTATAATTAGGAAATAAACGTTTCTACACACTGAACTCTGTAGAGCATTCAAACAATCGCTTTTCCAACCAAAATTAAGTTTGCCATTTCATGTGGATAAGGCTTAAAATATCTAACCAATTACTGTTAACAAACTAGTCATACAATATTTTATGACTGGAATTTAGACTTATATTGAATAGCGTTTAATCACTGAAACCCTTTAGCTCAACCACTAGCCCTTCTGTGGCTACTGCTGGACCTAAGTCCGGGAAAAAGAGAAGGGCTAGAGATAGGACCCGCAACCTCATCCGTTGAAAACAATCTTGTTAAAAGAAGGATAATCAGAAAAACAATTTAAAGTGTTTAAACTCTGTCCTGAAAGTTGAAGGATCACTTTTTAGAAAAAATTGTGGCGCTTCCTAGTGAAAGCCGATATTCACCGGAAATCACGAGGCCAATGAATATTATCCAATGCCATATACCCACCAATAATAACAAGTAATGCTCGTTAAAAGGAGCTAAATATATTTCACAGAATGGTAACTAAACTTTACCTGAATAATTTATTTTTCTGCTCAACAAACTTGAGTAAAAAAGGTTTCGATTCGTTGAAACCAAAATCACTTTTTTCGTCATGACATAATCTACTATTGTTAACTAAATCGGGGTCCAATTTGCATTTAAGTACATTTAAGTTATCTAGTATTCTGGAGGTAAGAGCCGTTGACGTTAAAATTTCGTCATGTTGCTCATATTTTGAAAAGGATGTTCCCACTCGAGTTTTATCCATTATTATTATAGCCGTACTATGAATAAAACAAAGATGGATGAACGTAATTATGTTTACTCATTAAAGATAAATGAATCATTTGGAAATACGGTAATATTCTGATCAATATCAAACACGTTTGCCCCGTTTAGAGATGTCATCATCATGGTATTCTGATTTCAGGTGACTTAAATAATCATTAAGCGTAAATATTTGAGTCTAAAAGGAAAGCCTTAACTCTCAAGATCATGATGACTGGTTTTACTTGGAATCAAATTCAAGTGTGGATTTCTTAGATGATGTTTTATATTGAAGTAATTCACGTAAGATAACGACGTACAGACAGTCACATATCTTCTCTTTTTACTTTTACGGTTGAACACAAATAAAAGCATACATGTAGAGGATAGACCTTTATTTAATTAGATACCAAATTATTTCTTGACGTATATTTTGGACTTAAAGTGGGTAAATTGGGGTAGAAACTGTCGCCACTGCAAGATAACTCATTTTACTACAAAAATTGCTGTTCGGTAGAACAAATGATCAAAACTCAACAAGTTCAATAGTAGTAACAAGGACGGAATAATTCAGTGATATATCACTGAGTTGTTATTTTTCATGAATTCAAAGAAATATATATATATATATATATATCACAATCTAAGTACCTATTATCTTCCTTAAGCTATAAAAAGATGTGGCTTTTCATTTAGTTATTAGGAAGTTGTCAACCACACTAACAGCAGTAACAGTATTATTGTTATTAAATTGGTTGGAGATTAATGACACGATTTTCGGAGAAAATATGGATTAATGTAGTAAAAAGTCTACAAGGTATTTAATGTTATTCAGAAACTTAGAATCTGCTGAAAGACAAAGAGTGAATACATCCCTCCTACTGTAGACAATTCTAAGTCAAATCACCCAAAGCCTTTAACGGTTTGTAGCAATAGTAGCGCGGACACGAACTTGGTAGTCTTCATTTTTCTAGATTTCTCAGCGTAACGGTCAATGGCTTCATAGATTGATCATAGACCTTGATTTGAGCATTACTAGACTTTTTTGACTTTCTCGTGGACCAGAAAACATCGTGCTCCGAGGTAGGTGGTCGATGGGCACACACAGTGCATGTACTAACCACTTAAGTTAAACATAAAATATGAAACTTTTTAATCTTTCAATCCAACTGTTTAATGCAATCCATTTATTTGAAGTCGCTGAGACAAATGAAATTCACTGGAACCACAGGGTTACAAATTTATACTAGCAGGAATTCATATATTAAGGATATTATGGATGTATTACAAACCCACCTACATGAAATTGAAATGAATTATATCACTTTTTGAAGTTTAATAAAGATGAATTTGCAGCTAAGCGATCTGCTCCTAGTTGTTGGCAGGTATTAACCCACAAAAATTTATAATAACTCCAGAGCTAATTTTTCAGTCTAAGAGCAATTAAATATTTTATAGCAAGGGTACATCGTTATTCACTAGTTATAGAAACTTGAATTTAACCACCGTAGTTTATGGAGGAATGAAATTCTACTTATCGAAAAGTTCCCAATTGCTTTTAATACGACAACAACCTGTTTCCGTCATGTCAAACTCTTTAGTGAATTCGCTAAAATGTTTTTGGCTTTGTATACAGTGTTCGTACGTCCTAAACGTGAGTACTGTATGCAAACGGCTAGCCCCTGCTTAAAAAAGACAGTGAGCTTTTGGAAAAGGTTCAGAGAACAGTAACTAAGCTAAATCCCGGGATAGAGAAACTCTCGTATGATGCTCGACTGGCCAAGCTAAACCTATCCCCGTTGTCATATCAAATAACTAGAGGCGACTTGATTACAGTTTTCAAATTGCTTGGTGATAAATTTGCGTCTTATATGTCCTCATTCTTATTGTCTTCCAAAACAGAGAATTTACGAGGACACTCCAAAAATGTTCACAAGCCCAGGACAAATTACTTGCCGGCTGACTACCGACTTTCCCATCGAATCATCAACGAGTGGAATTCATTACCTCAATACGTGGTTGAGGCTCCATCTGCCGACTCTTTCAAAAGAAATTTGGATCAACTGAGAGACCACCATTGTCAGGACTAGCACAGGCCGTCAAGCCTCTTGTCCTTTCAAAACTGAAACTGATCATTTATCGATTTCCGAAATGAAGTGTGTGATCATATTAGCATCATTATGTATGAGTTATATATAGTGGTTACGCTTCAAACGTTTCCTCAGGTTTGTTTCACTATAAACGTTTATAACGCATATCGTAAATCTCTGCAAACAGTGCCAACACTTCTCAGATAAAGTGTTATCGTTCGATAATACGAAATGGGACTATGGAGCTTTTGTCAAGAAATTCACTAACTTAAAAATATGCGTGTATTTTTCTGTAAATTTTAGTGTTGAGCAATATAAAAAGTGAAGTCGAAGAACTATGAATTATCATATGAAGAACGAAAATCTAGGTTAATAACTTAATAATAGTGGCAAATGTTTGTATGATTATACTGTCAAACACAAACATCATTATTTATATTATTCTTGTCATCCAGACTACAATTACCCCGGCGTATAGCATGAACTGAAACAGACCTTATCGTTGTGTTTTGCGTGCCAAATTCGGTTACTATGCTACTGACGATTTCATGACAGTTTTCAGTGAAACGGAGATTTAAAAAAGAATCTCGGAACTCAGTACTTTGAAATCACTCATAGATTTGATGACCTTGAAAACCACAACTACGGGGGAATGTAAAAACCTTTGTAGGGTAAAACAAAAGCAGTTGCAGTTAGGAAAAGACGCGAGGCTAGGTGGCTTATGTTAGTCCTGGCAATGGTAGTCTCTCGGTTGATCCAACATTTTTTTGAAAGAGCCAACAGACTCAGCTTCAGTCACGTACTGAGGTAATGAAGCCCACCGGGTGTTGATTCGGTGGAAAAGTTGATAGTCAGCTGACAAATAACTTGTCCTGCGTTTCGTTACCTTCTTTGTAGGGTCCTTTATTTATAAAAGAAGAAAAATGATGGCATGTCAAGTGCAGTTTTATCATTAACAGATTTGAATACTGTAATCAAGTCACCTCCAGTTCTTCGATATGTCAATGAGAATCGGTTTAAACGGTCGAACATGATACCGTCGCTTCACTATATCCAAAATTATTTTTTGATGACGTATGAATAAAGATTAATTGATATATTTGTTCGAACGGCTCCAAAAAGTACGGCAAAGCCCCATAGAGGTTCTTAAGATGCCGAAGAGATTCCATCTAACCAGAACCTGACAGAGCCTTCTAGAATACTAACGTGGCGTGCTACGACTAGATGATTACATAAATTGTCTTCTTGCTGAATAACTGAATTATATCGATGCTATAGCCAATGATAATATCTATAAATGTCCATGTTTTTCTATGAATATTTGACCCTTATCAGTTATTAACTTCCCCTACTTCTTCTGTCTTCTGGTTTGCGACTGTGGGGTTCGACACGTTCAAGTGCCGTTAGTTGTATATCTTTTTATGCCGTGATGAAGTAGAAGACGTAAAAATATACACTTTTTTGTGAAAATTCGACTACTGAATCCATTAGTCGTTAGGAGAAATCTATTACTTCTGGTTTTGTACGAATATCATTCTATTTTGGTATTTATTGGATATTTTTGTACTGTGTTTTTTGACAGGTTAGTGAATCTTTACATTGTAAACTTAACTCAAATGTGTTAAATGTGGTCAACGAATTCCTTTTCCGATTCGTGGAAATCACATCACCACCTAGTGTTTTAAGACTTGTCGTTACATAATTCATTGTGAGGGGCACCTTTTGTAACGGATTTATGAAAATGATAATATAGTGCTTATCGGCAAATTATGTTTTGTTATTACACTGATCCTCGCAAATTGAGGTTCATTCTAAGTCACCGCTATCAGCCGTAACTTGTTGTTCTAGTCACCTATGAATTCCTATTTACACTGCTTGTGGTCGAAAGTTGGTTCATAAGCTAAAGTTGCTTTATAAATAGAATCACCGTAAAGAGCACATATGATGTAGTTTTTGTATATTGCTGATTGATATTATAAGCTTACTCATGAAATACATCGTTACTCAAGTATTCTCGTATCCATTCCGAGAAAGATTTCCTTCTTGCATCGTAGTCGTTGGTATCTGTCATTCGTAAATGGTGAAAATAAAATTGGTTGCCGCTAATCAGATCTCGGATTAGCTTGACAAGTTGACACAATCAGCCTGAATTCCTTGTATTTTTCCCTACTGGTTCATTGGATATTTTGAATTCACTGACTCAAACGTTTACTGTATATTAGGATATACGTAAAGGGTCATGAACAACAGTTTTAGTTGTTTTAGCTTGGGATGTTCTTGCCGTTTTGTCATTAATGCAGGTTTTCGGAGAGCAAGAACTAATTCATTTCGTGTGCTGTAACACTGAGAGAAGAGAATTTATTTTATCCATCATTATAGCGTAAAAGCACGTCTTCAGGCTTTGAGTGAATAAGATGAGAATACTTGATAAATCCACACACCTAAATCGAGCGAAGTCATAAACCGTTTTATTACTGCAATCTGCTGTGAACCCGTAAGCAACATAGTCGGTATATGACTGCGCGAAGCCAGGATAAATCTTAATACTACAAGCTGGAATGCCTATAAGTGAATAACAAAACGGTAAAAGCTATGATCGCTAAATAATGTGGATTAATTGAGATTGAACATAAGTGCTGTTGGATGTCAGCTATGTAATATAACTCCTGGACGTTCACATGCGAGATTGAAGGCCTTGAGTTAATGTCGCACATTGAAATGAAGAAGCTGTTCAGTGTTTAAAAATTTCAACAATGGTCTAAGATTGATAGGTTCATGATGAAGAAACTGGACATTAAAAATAAAGTTTAATCTTGAACGACAAAACAGTAGTAACGGTTCCGTAATGAAAGTTGCCAGGACGTCCATGCCATGGTAGCCGACATAAATAAATTAAATATGTCCTTTCATTGATGGCTACGGAAGTTATCAAATTAAGACGTCAGTGTAAATTATTCGGCTATTTGATTTTGGTTATTATTCTATCCCAATAATTAACGTTGGTATCAACTATAGCATTGATCTTCACTTGTTTACAAAGCTGAAAGAACATGATGAACATGCAAAATATGTTCAAGGGTCCTTATCATAGGGTTTTTACAATCTGTAGAAAATATTTGATCACGAAATTCATACGCTAATTACGTCAGTTGCACTTTATCCTTGAAATTTCCTCTACATACTTCATCATTTCTTCAATCTTGTTGTTATTTCAATCGTTCTCTGTTTTACTTTCTATTCTCATGATTTCAAACTTCTACTGGTAAGCATCCTACTTTCTGTTCGTGATTTGTAGGACTGATATCCGTCCGCATAACTGGCCCATTCCGTAAAATGACTGATGTCGTTTGGGATGCTTGGCGAATTTAAAACTCCTAAGAGGACCTCGAAGTGATCTGAACAGGAACACAGTAATTTGCATGCCCAACTGAAATTAAATTATGTGGATACGCAACTATCTTTTATTTCTCTACGTTGGTAGCTGCTTCAAACTTGCTTAGTTCGAGATCGAGTGATTGATTCTCCTTCACAGAACTTTGACGATTGCAGATAAAAACTGGTCAACAGTGAATATATGATCACGATTTGTCTAGAGATTCATAGACGTTATACAGCTTTCTTAATCTGCTAGGTTTGAAGCTATCATGAGTTCACTTAATCTGCGAACGAGAACAAAGACTCAGTGACCGAAGACTAGCAAGCTAGCTATTGATGCGTCCCAGCACAGCAGATACAAAGCATACGTCTAATACTCAACCAAGCAGTTCTAATCCTACTACTACTGCACCATCAGTCAATGGTTTCGCTAACAGTATTTCCGAGTTTCATTACGATCCAGAATCGAATGTCACGTTTGATATGTGGTTTCGAAGTTACGAAGAATTATTCAAATTCGACTTTGCTAATCAGGATGATGCTTGGAAGGTCCGCTTGCTGCTTCGAAAGTTGGGTCCTAGTGAACTAGACAGGTATTGCAACCTAATTCTGCCTCTAAACCCACGCGATCGCTCATTCTCCGACACTGTCCAGTCATTGAGCCAACAATTCGGAGCCAAGTCCGCACTAATCAATGTGCGCTATCGATGTTTGAAGCTCACTATGAACGAAGATGCTGATTTTCTCACACATGTGGGTATCGTCAACCGAGAATACGAACGCTTCCGGTTGAAGTCGCTTACTGAAGACCAAATTAAAGCACTCATTCTCATCTGCAGCCTTCAATCTCAGAAGTTCAGTGACTTTAGAACACGTTTGCTAAGTCGATTGGACCAAGACCCAAAACTAACTCTTAATGATATTGCGAACGAAGATCAACGACGTATCAATCTACAGCGTGACACTACAATGGTCCAGCGTGGTGATTCAGATCGTGCCGAAGTTCATGTGGTCGAACAACCACGCAACTCGCATAAATCTGCCTCAGCGACATCTAGTTCAGGTCAACAGACAAAAACAAATCCTCTTGCTCCATGCTGGCACTGTGGTGCATGACATTTTGTTCGAAGCTGTCCATATAAACAACATCGGTTCAGGAGATGTAATGCGGTGGGTCATAAAGGTGGTTTTTGTCGAAAAGAGACGCTGAGCAGCCCTAGAGATACCAGAAAGCCTACGCCTAGACCCACCACGAATTCATTGAGTATAATAGCAAGCTGTTAAAACTGAACTCCAGGCGAGAGGAAATTTATTAACTTTAATATTGATGGGCGCCCGTTTAGGTTGCAAATAGACACGGCATCTGACGTAACGATTCCCTCACGAAAATATTGGATCGGAATGGAAAGACCACGCACGGTGCCAACCACACAGAAACCTCGAACTGCATGCGGTGATTATCTACGTTTGTTGGGACAACTAGATTGTAAAGTGTCTTTTCACGATTCGACGTTTACCGGGGTATGCTACATCACACCGGCTGGTCTTAATGTACTTAGTTTAGTCTGGTTTGACCGGCTACATTTAGCTGACGTTCCGTTAAGCACCATATGCCGTCTGGTGAAACAACCTCATGAACCTGAAGCATATTCGAAAGAACTTATTACGGAGTTTTCAACCATTTTCCAGCCTGTATTGGGTCAGTGCATTGCTATGAAAGCAACACGTCGGTTGAAACCTGGAGCTAAACCTGTCTTCCGTCCAAAGACACCAGTGCCGTACGCGGCATTATCGAAAGTTGACGAAGAACTTAACCGCCTTCGACTACAGGCAGTTATTACACCTGTTTCTTATTCTGCCTGTGCATATGAGGACCCAACACTGTTTCGTGCGGGAGGATGAACCCAAAAATCTTAAAGTCCGGATTTCAACTCCAGATCTTTAAAAAAGGAAGGGTGTGTTATGCCCCGATATGAATAATAAGTGGTAACTTTTGGGATCCATTTGTAGACCAATACCATATAATTGTTAATTAACTAAAATATTCTTATCGATTATATGTTTAAAAATACTTCCATGACAATATTGATTATATACATATAATTGGCATATATACGTTTTAAATTGTGCTTGTGTGAACGCTCGTTTCTGGCTGTTTGCAGAATATACTTCCCCATTCCATGTTTAGACTTCTTCCGCTAGTTAGCGGGGCTGGGACGCATCAATAGCTAGCTTACTGGTCTTTGATCACTGAGTATTTGTTCTCGTTTGCAAATTGGGTGATCTCGTGATAGCTTCAAACCTAGCAAACCACAAACAAAACTCAGTTTGAATAAGCTTTGAATATCGGTTCAAAAGTCAGTAGACTCATCGAAACCTGAAAGATGCAGGTTCAAACCTGAGCAGGTCCACGATTGCTTGACGAAGTTAAGTACCACACCAAGAGAAAATCTGTCCAGTAGTTTTTGGTTATCGACAGATTTTCAAAACCATCTTTTGATTAAAACCACAAAATTCAACAATATTCAAAAACCCTCAAAAAGTAAGATGAAGACCCGATAAAAGCGGTCGGTTTTGATGGGTTATTCTGGGAGTTATAAAATGAATTAACAAAAAGTCGACTTAAATCATGTTGAGTATGAAACAGTTGCCCAACTGAAGGACTACAAAACTGATGGCGAGTATTGCGAACTGCAGATTGTAGAGTTGTAAGTGTGCAATCACAAATCAGGTTTGATAAAATCGAAAAAAACAAATACGTATAACATTTATGACATATTTACGAAGGATTTGCTTCACATTATCTCACAAAAAGTGGATTGACAATCACTGAACTAAGACAAGATGCTCAATATATACAGTTAATTTGTGTATTAATGTAAATAAATGATTATTGTCTTGATCCAGGACCATATGTTTTAAGTGCGCAATATGACATACAAAACATCTATATGTTATGACTTTATGTCCGGCTTTTTATCACGCGATTTATCCACCAATCAAAATACGACCTATACTTCGTACTGTGCCAAACCAATGACGTTCGACCGATATGGGCAGTCTAGCGTCCTTATTGGTCCTATGTTCGCCTAGCCCATCCACTTGAGTCCAGAACACCAAATACCAGTTTCCAATGTGCGAATCGAATCGAATCATTTATTTCAGACACACTGGGTTTATATATCAATCTAACGGACCGTAACGCACCATAAAATAGGAAATAATATTTGTACACAATAAAGCCAAAAAGTGACTGTGAACGTGGGAGGCAGTAGTCAGTGAACTGGGCATAGCTCAAGAACAGTAAATCGTACAGTAATAATATAAAGGTCAAAATGAAGCTTATAACAAGGGCGATACAGATATACCATAAGAATGTATAGATAATATTAATCAATTAATATGTCTCAGAAGTTACTCGTGATTTAATCGTCGCCCGGATATAACACTTTAATTAGTCGACCATTAATGATCTGTGTAATTTTTGAAACTGTAGGGCTTGTAAATACAAGTTACGATTCAATCTGTTCTAGTTTCATTATCTGGATAAAACAAGCATGTTGCAAATTTAGTTTGCGTTCTTACTTCAGACCAAGAATGATTGATTTGAATCCCGACTGAGGGGTCGTAGTTACGTCTTTTAAGAAATTCTATACAATGACGAAACAGCATTCTACTGCTTTAGATTTTTATTGGCTATCTGACCTTGATCGGTTCGTGGCGTTGACGAAATTTAACAATCACCATAAATGCATTTTAAAGATCTTTTATCAGCCTGTGAATTTGCAGATACTATTGAAAAGTGATGACTGATTTTCAATTTGATAATCTGACGAACAAGTATACTCACAAAAATCAGACAAATATCAGAACTTGTGACTATTTGACTTCCCATTCAACCTAGTATACAGATGTTGTGGTGGCCCGTTGATCTGACTCCATTTAGAGCGTATGGATATTTGCTATCGCCTTTTCTCGTTTATCATCGTCGACTTAAATCACGTTAGTCAATAACGGAATTAAATAAGTCAAATAACGAGAATACATATATTTTGTATGTAAAGTGAATGCGATAGAACAAAGCGAAATGATGCGCAGGGAGGATGGCTGGGAAGCCAACTCCATTTTAGTCGAGCGTTACTCAATATTTATAGTCAGACAAATTAAAGCTACAGACATGTGATCAATGCGATAAGAAGGGCACACACATATACGCTCATATAAAAACAATCAAGACTAATAAGCGAATAATTGACAAGGTCAAAATATGGCTCAAGTAAAATGAATAGAATGGGATGTCCGAAAGCTAAAATAAGGTATATGGGCTTGGCATAATAACTGACACTACAATGTGTTTAGATTATGCCCAATATAATTCTCTTGACGAATTCCATACGGAAGTATTTATATCATCATTATCATCACCTTGACAACGCAGTGTTTTCTAGTGAATGGAGATGACATGCATTCACACAGGACATTGTAATTGTCCGTAAGTACTGAGTGGTAGATATAGTGACTATATTCAATTGATTCTTTTATAAACGTGGTCTGATTTGAAAAGTCGGAATTCTTCAGTTCTTCCGTTTAGTCTAATTAAAATTGCTTTCATTTTTTTGTTTCGGTTGGCTTCTGTAGACTAACTTAGTTTTTCATCAGACGGTCACATGTCGATCAAAGAACAGTATGGAATTTGTTTGTTGTAATGAAATATAATCAATGTGACGGCTTATGACATATTATCAGCTAGACAGATTATTATATCTCATTGTGTGTGACCTAAATCTTCTATTGATCTAGACAAAAATTTCTAGAATATACCATTCTTTTTTCACATAGCCTGTGCTCAGAAAACACTGGTTAGGTTTTGTAAACTATTAGTTATATTACCATGATCACTGTGTACTGAAGAGTTGGTTTTCTGTGTATATCATAAAAGTACTATCATTGGAAACACAAAAAGTGAAAAGGAGATTATTTAGGCACCTTCATCATATTAAATACCTAAATTTGAGTTAGTACAACAAGATATACTTACACCTGATATCCCTGGTGTAGGAGAATATGCTTCTTACCAAAATTTTGCACTCAACTCTGTCCCAAGCAATCATTTCCATTTGTCTTTACTTGCTGTTCATTCTCTTGATGGCTGCTTCAGATTCTCAATACAATGTGTTTCTTGATCTTTTTCGATTCTTTATTTGCAATTCAGGATTTCATATTAGGGTTATTTTTGTGATGCAGTTTTATGATTTTCATAATGCATGCCCTGTCCACTCCCACCATCTTTTCTTAATTTCTTTTTCGGATAAGATCTGGTTTGATCTCTCCCATAGTAGATCGTTGCTGATAGTATCCAGCCAACAGACACTGAGTATCTTGTTTATTCAACCGTTTTTAAATACTCGTACGAATTTGATGATTGGTATGTTATTTCTTCATGTTTCAACTCCGCATAGTACTGTTTCGACGTTTGTACTGGAGATTTTGACTATGACATTGGTTGATAGTTGTTTTGAGTTACAAATATTCTTTAGTTGCAGGGATGCGGCCCTTGCTTTGTCAGTCGTCGTGTTAACGTCTGCATCGGATCCTCCTTGTTCACTGACAATACTTTCCAGGTATGTGAAACGTTCCACATCTTCCAGAGTTTCTTCATTATGTGTAATTGAGTTGGTGCTCTCCATGTAGTATTTGAGGATCTTGCTTTAGCCCTTGTGTATATTGATCCCTAATGAGGCAGAGGCTGCTGATATACCGGTCGTCTTGACCTGTATTTGTTGGTGTGTATAAGATAGGACAGATAAGTCATTTGCGAAGTCCAAATTATCCTGTTGCATCCGAGCTGTCCGTTTTATTCCATGCTTCCTTTCAGATGATGATGAGTTATCCTTCTCTCCAGTCCACTGGCACTTGTTCCTGCCCTGCAATCTTGCTGAATAGAACGTGAAACATGTTTGCAGATACTTTTATTTCTGAATTCAGTGCTTCAGCTGGTATATTGTGAGGTTCTACTGATTTTTCAATCTTGATTTGTCTGATGGCCATCCTGATTTCTTCGATCGTTGGTGGAGTGACATCTATAGCAAGGTCTGTGTACGTTGCTTCGACATCCGATATAATCAGTGGAGCTGATCTATCCATATGTTTCTCTAAGTGTTCTACCTATCTATTTCTCTGTCCTTAAGTCTGAGTGATTACGTTATCTTCTTTATTCTAGTCCGGCCTCTCTGGTTTACTATATTTCCATGTCAGTTTCTTTTACATGTCATATAGTTGTCTCATATTTCCTTTACTATCACCGTTTTGTGCTGTCGTTACTCTTTCTTTTACATATCCGCTTGTCAACAAAGAAAAACTTTTTATCTTACTTAAACCTTAAATCAACACCAGTAAGATGTCTACTTTGTAGTTTTAGTAATAATCAGCATGAAAAAATACAGAAAATAATCTGACAATGACTAAATACATGGAAAGGTAACTTATGAAATCGACTAGTCAGTATGCATCATATTGTTAAAGAACATCGGAATGTTATTGTCTGGTGGATAAAATAATAATGGTTGAATGACTAACTAATTTTGGACTATTCATCTATTGGTTGAACTCATTAACAGTATTATTAAGAGTATATAAAGGCTTGATTAGACTGATTACTATGTATAATAAACAGTTTATTCTCTTATTCAAACGATTATAATGAATAAGTTATGGTTATTATTCGCCATCATTTCGATAACTATAGACTGTACTCGAACAGATGATGATTGTAAGTAGCATATGAAATATGAAGTAATTCTGTTATTCTTTATATGAATAATATTAACTTAATGAATGGTGTAATCTTGTTCATATATTGTGTATTACCATTATAGTTTGAATTCGATTATTTAAAAGCAGTAACATTTGCGATTTAAAATTATAGGCCAGTAATACTGAAATTGACGTATATTATCAGTAGTTTACCATTAAATGAGAGTGTACAATTAAACTTAGGTATTACGCTAGTGCAGCTCAGTATTCGATTGTCTTTATAATGTAACAATGAATGGATTGGCTGAGGTTAGACACTAACACCATTGGATTCCGTCTAGGTAGTCTTGTTGGTTAAGCGCCTGTCGCGAGACTGATAGGTCCTGGGTTGCGCGTTTCGTCTCATCTTTGCGTATAATGCTTGTGACCTAAAGCAATACCAAGACAGTCCACACAACATGCACATATGTCAACAAGAGACTGATCAATTGCAGTCCTAAAAAGCAATAGTCAGACTCAAGCGAGCAATATCAAGTGAATGATAAATATATTTTTTGAAAGTTATTGTCTTATTGCAAAATCAACTTGTTTTGTTATCGTACAACAATATAGATGAGAAAATTGACGAAAATCGTGGTTCGTTGATTGTTGTTCAATTCATTATCTTATGTAAAAATTTGTTTGATGAAAATCATTTCGTTGATGACACTAGTAGGCTAACCCTGCAAAGTAGACGTGATGTTTGTAAATCCTTCACACTCTATTAATAATCGAGTAAAGATATAATTGATGTAACGTGATGCTTTAACATAAGTCTAGCAACTGTAAAAGCAATTCATTGATTCAGTAGCCTTTCATTTATTCAATTCTTTGACTGACCAACTCATGATATCCTAACGTCTCGTTCGCATTTATGTTGGTACAAATGCTAGATATGACATATCAAATGTATGGGTTGTGTACATGTGTAATTTGTCTAAGTTATTAGAGGTCCATTTGTATTTTATTACAGTCACTAAATGTGTAGCGTAGCGTCGAGTTGAGATTAACTACGAACACCGCTACAGAGAAACACGTGGCAAGTAAATCAGAAGGCGAAGGTTGAACGTAACCAAATAAATCCATAAAATCCCCGAGAAGCTAAATATCAGAAGGCAGTTAATGGACCAAATCGAGATATATTTGCTGGCGATCTCGTGACATCAAAAGGATACCGAAATCGTGCCAGGATACAAGCTTGGTTACAGAACGTAACCGAATTCGCGCGAAGTCACAATCAAAAGTGTGAGTATAAGAATGGAAGCACAATATAGCTGTCATTAGCACAGTCAAACAAAGGCACATTAAAACAAACACTGGTACAGTTGGTTATAATAATAATTGTTCTTATTAAACCAGTCGTGTTCTCGTGATAAATGTGAGTCAGTACAAATGATTGTAATGTGAATGTATATCAGAAGGAGTTTTGTGGGTATCATAGTAACATTTTGATAGTTGAGATAATAAGTCAATTGAAGCTAGACCTCGATAGAAAACCTGAAAGCACTGGACAGCCGTTTCATGCACCTGGTAGGTCTTGGGTTCGATTCCTGTGAGGCGGGATCGTAAACGTTCTCTGCTGAAGAATCCCACAATAAGACGAAACAGTCATCCAGTGTTTCCAGGTTTTTCGTGATAGTCTGACTTCAATTGACTCATGATCTCATCTAATAAAAGTCAGTGAATGTATATCTTTTAAATAATAAATACTATTTAACTCACATCAAAAAACTAATTGACTTACAGATTTAGTTCCAGAAAGATGTAAGTAGAAGTTGACTTGTTCCATTTTATATAATGGTTTAAAGTGAATTGACATTTGAACGCCACAATAATTAAAACATTCCTTGTGTTTCATTTGCAGTGAAAAAGTACACATTCTATAATAAATGTTTCGGTGAGTCTATTACCATATTTATAATTGAAGTATAATTTTATGTTGAGACTATAATTGATGGACGGATCAATAGGATATAAGATAACCTGTTACGGATTTTGGCTCTAATTTCATTCATCTATTTGGTCAAAGAGCGGTTTTTAGATCTTTAGAACGAGACTCTAATTTGTGGACGACCTTTGAACGAATCTTGAGTAACCTTGAGGAATATGAGTCAATCAGCAAACAGTCGGTATCGAGTAAAAATATGTCATACAAAACTAAGGAAATAAACTGGATACACTTCTTTTACATGGTTCAAAAACGTGTCGAGGTTGGAAAGAGGTTCAGAGGTTCTAAAATCGCAATGCATGCAGTAGAGAAGATCATCCATACGGCTACAGAATAATCGGCCTCTGGAGTCATGATAAGGTCTCAAAAACTCTTTCAGCCTCGATCACATAGCTTCAGTATTGTTTATGTGCACTCCGGTTGTTGAGTGCACAAAATGCTACTTGTGGATAACGGCACGATGCACATAACCAAGCCTATGTAGGAGTCTGTACGCTCTCCAAACACCCGTATATACTGTAGTACCTGGCTGCAGCCAGTGTTACTGGTGCTTTTATTATCCAGTTCGGAATAATTGTCATGATTTGCCTTAGTTAGGAATTATATATGGGGTTTTCATCACAAACTGACACCAGCTATAATGCGAGAAATTTATTTAGCCAAATGGATGAAAGACGTTCGTGCCCGAATCCGAGATCTGTTATCTTATACCTGATTGATTCGTCCACAAATTATAGTCTCGCCGTTTTATTTGTTCTAGCCGCTCAATTATCTCGTTTTGTACAAACTTCCCTGTGAAGCGTTAGCATCAAGCACTGCAGTTGGCGCTGTAACCTTGAAATATCTTAAACTCCTCTGATTGACTCGTTCATAAATTAGAGTGTCGCCACTTTAGCTAATGTCATTTCGCGATATAAACCATAAATCTAATTTCTAACCCTTAATCACCAACAGTTAATGTTTTCATTCTATTTCTTCACCATGATTTATAGTCTTCATTTAGTCCTAGTTAGTACGTGAACATTCTCAAGGTCACTTTAGCGATGCTCAAAGGTCATTCATAAAGTATAATTATATTTATTTAATTTATCAAGGGCAATTATCAATATACATATATATGTACTACTGTAGTGAACGAGAACATCAATGTGGACAACCAAATGTATCTGAATAAAACTTGACGGAATATCTTAGTAAAATCTGAGAATCATACAGTAAATATTTCATTAGCAAAATGTCTTAGACTTTATTGTTTCCACACCAATTATTCTCTGTTCTCATTCTGTTTTCTTCGATCTTTTTAAACCTTGGGCTGCCAGATATTTCATTTTCAATTGTTGGTATATACTACTTATATCTATCGACAATAGTGGCACACATCACAGTATTATTAAGAAATATTTAAGTATCAGATTGGTTTTGTGGATATTATAGTAATTTCAATGTGTTGCTCAATTTCGTGGATTAGTTGAAGTTAGACATTAACACCATTGGATGCTGGCTCAGTGGTCTAGTGGTTAAGTGCTTGCACGCGAAACCAGTGGGTCCTGAGTTTGAATCTCGCACGGGGTGGAGTCGTAAATGTGCACTGCTGAGGAGTACCACAATAGGATAAAACGACTATCCAGTGCTTTCAGGTTTTCCTTGGTCGTCTAGCTTCAACTGACCATTGAAATTACATATTTAAGTATTGGAATTATGAGAGAAATGTGGTCTCAACTGATTGATTTAGACAAAAAATGGCATATAGATATAATAAATCAAACATTATCAATACTAATATGTTGTTGGCTAACTGTAAGTATTTATAAAAAAGGATTTATACCACTTATATGTATTAATAATAATAATATTGATGATGAATTTTGTTTTGATTCGTTCAATGAACATGATTTATTTTGTACATTATAATACTTTGTTGAATGATCTAGGAGGAAACTTTGCCGAATTACAAACGACTACATAGGTGAGTTCAATAATCTTATATATAATATTACAGCATGCTTCGTTCTAAATGATTAAAAGTCTTGATCAGTTTCAATATGAATCCATTTGAAATGTTTCCTTCAAGGATGAACGTTAGAAGTATAAAATAGACAAAGATGATGTGTAAATTGTAGAGGTTAAGATAAAATGACACAATAGTTTTAAGTGTCACTAAATATTGACACAATCATTCATATTGTTCCTAAAACAATCTTGTTCATAGTTTCGAACGATGTTTCACTTATTTTGGTTAGACAACCAAGTAGAAATATAAACCATTGTATTTACAGCGTAGCTTATACCCAATTGAAATCCTCAAGGTCAAAGAAGAAGAGGGAAAACAAAAAATACAACACGCCGAGAAATGGAGACAGATATGAGAAGAATGAACAACAATAGGAAAGTATCAGAAAGGAAGGCCGAGCACAGTGTGGTTTGGGGAATGTTTGTCAGAGATCAGGGGTAACAGGCGAGAGGTAGATAAAGACATACTTTCTAGGGTTGAATCTATCAGGAGCTCACTTAATCCGCAAACCAGAAAACAAGACTCGGTGACCAAAGACCAGTAAGCTGGCTATTGACGCGTCCTAGCCCCGCTAAATAGAGTAAGAAGTGCAAGCTTGGAATGAGTAAGTCTGTTCTGCAAACAGTCAGAAACGAGCGATGACAACAAACACAATTCAAAACCTATATATTCAGTACAAAACCATCCTTGGGGAGAGTTACCAAATAGCATAGTAAACGATCCAACGGACCAATAGCATTTAAGATAGTTCCCAGCGGTAAATACGAAATGAAGGTGACAAGAGCGCCTTTTACTCAGTGTCATTTATATGTCAATTATTATATAATACATACATGTGTTTGTTTTAGATGGTCTAATTGTTCCTCGAGGAATCGGCTTTTCCACATATGATGTTCTTCACAAGACATCAGAAGTGTTCTATTGCAACATTTTCTTTCAATTAAATTTATATTTTCTTTCTTTTCAATAAGTTTCTCATCCAAAATATTACGTAAATATTGATAATACAGTACGAATTATGTAATCATTTGTTAACACATGTAATTTTACTTGAGTATATCTTGTTTGTACTATGCATCATTAACAATCATTATTATAAATAAAGGTATATAATATGACAAGAAAACATCTTTCTCGTTATATTTTGGAATCCATATGATCTAATTGTACTACAGCCCCTAAATGCCCTGGTATGGCCGAGAGTGGGGTAGGCCAGCCCTCCCTCTTGAAATGCTCTCACATGGCTACGCGTATACAGTGTCTGCCAGGTAACTCCTACTCACTGTCTTCTCCCACCAGGGGTGCTTTTTACGAAATTGAGAGGACGAAAAGCGAATGTCAGGCGCTTTAACCGGATTCCAAACCAATGGTGCACACGTGCCCCAGTATCCTGAGTGAACGAATGGATTATGAAGCAATCGTTGGTCATCGGCTACAATGGGACTGCATCTCCTCACGATGATCCACTGCCTTGTGAATCAGACCTTCAGGTCAAATGCTCTGGTTGTGGCCCACCTGCTCCGGTCTGGGCACCCTGGCAGTATCACAGCCCTCACACAAATCGAATGATTTATGTGGCGCATATCTATTTGGTGCTTCCTTGTACCAATATTTATGTGTTTAAATAAAAATAATAAAATAACTGTACTACAAGGAATCAGTCGTATTGATCTATCTAGGCTGTTGAATAATTCATCTGGACTATATATCTAGTACATATGATATTTAGCTAACTAATAATATGACTATGGTAAGATGACATCGTAGAATAATACATAACAACTATTGATCTTGAATATACTTCTTTCATGAAATAACAAGAATTACAAGACAAACAGATAGGATCTGTAATGAACATGTATTACATTGATATGGTAAAACAGATGATGTAGGCATTATGTTTACGTTGAAGATTTTTAGAATACAAAACAATCTAATGTTGATGTTGTTGGAACTAATCACATCAATGAGAAGAAAAGGTTATCATGAATCAGTGATAATGTTTGCTTTATGATCTGATGTAATCGTTTGCTAACTCTTATATCTAATCATATTAGCTCATTAATAATAAAGAAAGTCATTAAAAGAAATAAGTAGTCAAAGATGGATAGTGGCCAGAAGTGGAATCGAGGACAAAGCGTTTGTTATCTTATTTGGGTCTCATCAGCTGGATGTACCTGTATATGAGTTGACGTTCACTCTTGGACTCGAACGCAGTACGGAGTTTCAAATAGGACGAAACGCGTGTCCTGGATTCTACTGCTAGGCAATATCCATCTTTGCATATAATGCTTATGAAATAAGGCTATGTCAAGGTGATACGTATAGTATGCACATATGCCAATAAGAGACTGATCAGTTGCAGTCTTAAAGACATCAGTAAGAAGATTCAAACAAGCAATACCAAGTTAGTATTGATTATATTTCACATGATCAGAATTTAGCAATGGTTAGATTAAGATTCTAAGGCTTCAAACAAATTCAATAATTTGTCACCATGGACGATATTGAATGTCATGGAATCCACTGTATATAAATATGTAGATAGTGTGGAATACGACAATCATCAATATCTATTATATTCAATATGCCGATGAAGGTATAACTATTATTATCAATTTGCGAGCACAAGGTGCTCGTGTATTGATTGAAGTTAAACATCAAAATCGTTGGTGATTTATGAGTTAGTTAAGACATCAAGAGTTCAGATGACAGACCGAATGTCCTGGTATCAACTCTATGTTGAAATGTTTGCTTTTCTTACTATCGTTATCCTTACTGGTACGCTAATCAGCTTACTATCTACCGTTTGAGTGGAATAATATAAATTCATTGTATTTCGTTCTCTCTTATCAGCCCCTACAACCATTTATGGTAATAAGGTGTAACATTGAGGTAATGATGTGGTGGAAACCAACTGACATGACGATGGAAGGTATTAGATTAGCAAAAAACTATCCATAATCACTATACATATATATCAGGATGCGAACATGTATGAGGTTGTTTAATGGTGGAAATCTGAATTATGGATAAGGGTTAGATGGCAATTAAATGAAATTCAAAAACTGATAAGATGAACTGCATAAAATTCATAGAAGACTATAAAAGATTATATAAAGTACAAATCACTTGAAAACTGATAAGGGATATTAAGAGCAGTGGAATGGTAGTCGTCTAGAATTAGAAATGGAAGGGTGAAGTTAATGAAAAAACTAATAAACAAATGGATTGTATTTGTATAGGTAATATAGGAATTAGTTTGACGAAGATTACGTGATAGAATGAGCACTAATGAAGTAATCATAAAAAGGATAGTAATAGAAGAATACTAAAGATTCATCAGCGTAGTGATAAATTGATTGTTGTCTCTTTCTATCTATATATATTCAGGTTTGAGTATGGTTTGTTGCTAATGCTTTGGCAAAGCGGAGAGATACTGGATTCTTTTGTCACCATAAGCAATGTCACCAATGACCCGGTTATTGCGCCGAATATTCTCTGTTGGTTCTCTCAATTTCGTAAATAACACTACCACTGCGAGAAGGCAGTGAGGTGGACTTCCCTGACAGTGACTGTAAATACGTTAACTAGCAATTCTATCAAATTTTCTTACCTGAATTAGAGCGGAGGTTTATTTCAGTAGATAACTGACTAGCTCACGAATTTTCACTACTTACATGTCTATGGCTACTTTATGCTATCAGGTAGGAAACTAGTTTGAAAACCACAAGGCCACTGATCTATTCAAGTCTTTCAAATTCTCACTTTGCTGTTTATCCATTTAAACAAAGTTTAGTTAGAAATTGATTTTAAATGAGTTCAGTGAACTAATCATTTTGAGAGTCAAGGTAAATCAAATAAAAAGTCACTTCATCGTCGTAGGTTCATCCTTAGTGACTGAAGTATCTATTTAAGCAATTGATGCATAAAGAAACCTCTAAATGCATTCAATTATGTTTGTTTTGCTGATTCACACAAAAGATATAGTCATGTTTTTCTACTCTGATGAAATAGAGATATTGTCTCAATTGTCACTGAATCAGAATCATCAAATACTCTTTGAATCAATTTCTACACTTTCATGTACAACCTACTTTTACACTTAAGCAGTGTGAGTATTAAGAGATACATGTGTGTTAAACGGCTTTTCTCATACAATAATCAGATGAGATGTCAATAGCTTCAAGGGGGTATCGTTACTACTGTGATTCGTTGAATAAATTGTGTTGCTTAGATGAGTGGGTATTACGATTTCAAGGAAGAGTTAGATAAAAGTCGATGTGAAATATAATACCCACGAATGAGAGATAGAATGAAATTGTAATCAACTAGTGTGCAGTGATTGAAATCCTAGAAACTTTGACGAAGATAAAGAGCAAATATTTTATTGCAACGATTCACTCTTTAGTTTTGTGATTTTCATTGGAGTGAACTCAGTGAAGAAATCTAGTTTATATACAGTTTGATAGATTTGGTTGGAACTTCAGTCGCCATATTTAAATAACGGTTCAATGTTACGTTTAATGAGGACTGATGATTTCACTTTTCTCATGAATGTTTCGTACTGTTTGTCACTTTTCAACAAGGTGAATATCTTTTAAGAAGGACAGGTATCATTCGAAACATTACGAAATTAACTTAAAATTCATTATTATTGCACAGGTGAGAAGGTATCCGAGCTCAGGAGATAATCGGATAATGGGTTGACGTTTTAGGTTAAAGGTTCAGAATTCCAGCTCCAACATGAGCATTGATTGTTTGATCTTTGCATATTCATTTGACTAGTCTCAAAGAGATGGAGATGCATCTCCTAGATTACATTCCAAGCGACTATTTTTTTGATCATGATTATTAATCGATCAATGTTGAATCACCACCGTTAACCTGGGCACAGCGGAAAGCCGCTTCGTTCTAGTGTGTGACTCTTCAACAGTGCGAATCCACTACCCTGCTCGCGAGATTCGAACCCAGGACCTTCAATCTCACACGAGGACGCTTAATATCTAGGCCACTGAGCAGATACCAAACGTGTTAATTTCTAACGTCATCCAATCCACGAAATTGCGCGACCATATTCTATTGCACTGAGGCAAATACCTGTCTCTACCTGACACTGACTAGTTCCACTGGTCGAGCCTTCTCACTAGAACTCCGAGAATGTCTTCACTAGACTAGTCTCTAGAGATTATATTTGTCATTAAGCAACGGATACATTTTACAAAGTGAAAGATACTACTTCGATTCATACAAAGTAGTATGTTTTTTTAATGAAGAAATAATTGTTAGTTCTGGTTTGCAGTGAAATTATTTAATGCACAGTGTATCTTTTTGACAATGATGGTTTAGATTGCATAATGTCCGAGCAATTCAAAATGTGTTGGATGGAAACTTGAACTTGTGTGTGTGTACATGCGTGCATAGAGTAAATTAAAGCATATCTGTCTCGTTTAGGACTATGTTGGAGCGCGATGGCTAACCCTTCTTTGCTCAATCAGCGATCGAGAATAATTGGTGAAGATAGTAGAAACTTGTCCAGTAAAATTGTAAATATACTAATGTTTTTCTTACTGCGACTCATTCTCATTTGCCTTGGTTTATTTAGAATATAGTTTCACTATTTGAGTAGGGTAAAGTGTTCTAATAATACTGGTCAGTAAGGGTATTCAGATCGAATAATGAAATACTTAACTATGTTACAGATACCTCTGCCTTCTACTTCTTATGTTGCTTAACGATAGCATGTGTTCTATCAAGTCTAGTTGAGGATATCACCCGCATCGCTTGAAATGTCTTTCTCCATGCATTCACCTAAAGTATTGATGGATATATCAATAAACTAATGGTAATAATCCTTCTGAAATTTAGAAATTCATTTGATTATTGGTGAATTTCGAACCTCGTGAATCATGTACTTTGAGTCATAAGTTGACTCAGTCAAACAAATAAAGTGTTCAAACTTTACTGAAATGTAAGTTGAATAAGTAAACTTTGGAAATGGAATATTTAAGTAGAGTACAATTCATTTTCTCAACCGAGAAACAGCGAGTATATACACAAACGCCGTTGTGATCGATTCTGAGCCATGTCACTTACAGTCTCCAACCATTGGTTACGATAGTCACACCGACCACAACCGAGTAGTCTGCATCTACCAACATAGCTCAGACTAGAAGTTGGTGACTTCAAGCACTGATGCAACGTTATGGTTTGGCCTCCATTAAGTTTCTTCCAACCATCCCGAACACCGGTTAGCATTGCACGTCGAGCTAATCGGTGTTCGGGCATACGTAACACGTGGCCCAACCATCTCAGTCGATGAAGATTCACAACCTCATCAACTCATTTACCATCATTCCCTAATACCCTGCGTCTAACCTCACCATTACTTACCCGGTGATCCCAGCAGACGCCAGCAATATTTCTAGGGCATCTGTGGTCAAGTACTAGTAGCTTACGAGTGTCTTCTACCCTTAAAGGCCATGTTCCGCTGCCGTAAAGTAAAACAGAACGGACTGCCGCGCAGTATACTCGTCCTTTTATTGATAGACGGATATTTCGCCTTCGCCAAAAGTAACGTGAGTTGGCAAAAGTCAAACGAGCTTTTCGAATCCGTGCTGAGATTTCGTCAGACACAAACCCATTAGGGCTGATCAGACTTCCAAGATAAGTGAAGTTTTCAACGCGTTCGACTACTTCACTCCCTATCCTTAGTTCAGATGTTGACGCAGACCAGTCCTGAAGCAACAGCTTGCATTTAGAAGGAGAGAAGCGCATTTCAAACATTCTGGCGTTGTTGCTTAGTCCTATCAGAAAACTTTGAATTTTATCAGGGTCTTCACCAAACAGGACTACATCATCTTTGTATTCTAAGTCGATAGGTGGACCTTCTGGAAGGAGATCAATACCCGAGAATTCAGTTGACCAGAATATTATTTCCATCAGTAGGCCTATGATGAACGACGTATTAATAGTAAAATTAACAAGAGTTTGAAGTAAGACAAGAAGGTTCTGTGTTTGACCGTCTTTGGAGTCACTGGCATGTTCTACTGATGCATCACGTACTAGGAGAAAATAGCTTCGTTAAACTATATCAACTCATTTGAGTAATACAAAACGCTATCTTTCAGAAAAAAATAATTTTCTTTTTGTTGTTGACCGTGAATAAATCTAGACTGTAAACATTTTTTTTCTATCAAAAGTTTGTGTAATTTTGCAAAAAACATTCTTAATCTTATGGCATTATCAAAAAACGCCGACGAATATAGACAGCATATTTGTTAAAGCTTTGTTCAGTACGCCTACTTCTTTACGATAAGTTTATTAGCTGAGATATGAATAAATAGTTTTGTTGTCTTGGTATTATGCCAATTTCTTATCTTTCTGAATCTAGTAATTATAAATAATACTAAACGTATGATTTCTAAAATATGTGTAGAAACGTATATGAGAGACGTTTTATATTAGCTAAATGAAGTCATTTGGTTTGATGAATAGAAATCAGATCAATATTCATTATTTTGTTACCTCGATTTGGTTCATCTTCTGAAATACATATTTTATCACTACAGTTAACATCAATGACTGTATTAGGTTGATCAACCATTCGAAAACCAGAAACTATGCAATAGCTATTCCGTTCTGATACATGATTCATACGAAGGTTGAACTGAAAACTTCCAGGTTTCACCTCAAATGTCAATAAAATCAACCTTAGAGATTGGACCCTTTAGTTATCACGACAAATTTTAATCCTTTGAAGAGTTTACGTATATGCCACAAACCGTCGATATTGTGATGACAATTGATTGCCAAAGTTCTGTTGAGAAGCCTTTATCGTCGAGCAGTTTGAATATTGAGTACTTGAAGGCTTTCTGCAAATGACATTTCAAGATGACAATGTCACTGAAGTGGTTATTTGGAGTTGAATCTTTGATTCTCAGCTCGGTGGTCTAAATGGTAATCGTCCGACAAGAGACTCGAAGTTTCGAGGCTTCGGCCATGATGATGGCTTGGGGATGCATTGACACAGCTCTCTATGTCATTATGAAATTGTTTCCGAATTTTAATCGTCATTGAACTTAGTTCTTGGTGTCAGATACAAAATTCAACAGTATCAACATACCTACTATGTGGTCTCTAGTACAGAGGATGACTTCAATATGAAACATGCTGTACTCTCAGACCAATGTTCAATGATAATAGCGCATATAGTCATGTCAGTGAAATATGAGGGATAACGGTGAGTGGACTGACCATATTACATCCCTTGTTAAATTTCGAATGCGTTATATGTATGTATGTAACGTGCTATTGTAACATTTTCAATACTACGGATCAAATAAGTTCGACCACTGCTCACATTTTTGAAGTTGGTCCAAATGAGATGTCAAAAACCAGCTGAGGATATGTACTTCTTTGTTTAATTTTGACGTCTGACATGTTTCTAATGGTCATAGTGATCTGTACACCATCACTTTTTGTGAAGTCTCAGTATCTGTTTCTTGATTTGCCTAATGCTTGAAGCGTCTAACCAATCAAAGAAGTCTGGTCAAAATCATCAAACGTGTCTGACGTGTGATAGCTCCTGAAGTAACGAAAATGCATCCCTACTCGTGTCATTTTGAACTTCGAATTTTTTCAAATGGATAATTCCTGAAAAAGTATGACACTGTTCAATTAAGAAGGTCACAGTCTAGTTAAATTCAGCTGCCATTCCATCAGAACTAAAATCAAAATATGGATATTTAAGGTTTTGTACCTAACAAATATGCCTTGCGATCTACAACTTTATATATCAGTGACTGAAAAATTAGGTGGATGCCACGATCCATCTTTATCTTGATGATGCATTATTACTGCACGAGCAAAAGTGGTCAAGCATTTTCCGACCAGATGCTGACTTTCATGAACATCCCAATACCGATTTCATGTTGGCGATACACAAAACTATGATGTATTCTTGATTAACAAGAAGAAATTTGCACTCAAATATCCTAAGAAGGTTGATGGGCCATAAAGCATTAGATCATCGGAAAACGTAATATCATAGACAAGCAAAGTGTATAGACTTAGGACAAAGAGACAGATAAAGGCTCTTTGTGGAATCACCCACAAACAGATTTGGATGTATTTTTATTACATTACTCGGTACTAATTATTGAACGAATTATTAAAGGTAAATGAAACGAATGCAAATTTACGTACTTCGTTTAAGTTACCACTGGTTAATAGCACTTGAACGTGCACGCGACGCAAACTCAAGCTCTTTCAATACGTGTACAGTTGTAGAATTAGATGGCTTTTTAAACACTACACTAACTTTGAAGGTTAACAAATTGAGCTCAAACATGATACTCAATGTCTGTGAGTTTATTGTGGAAGTGATCATAACTCTCATGTTTCAAATTATCAATAAACCCTGCACCACTGATTCTGAATACGAATGATAGTTTATCGGATTCATGAATTTTGACTGCAATTTCATTCGACGTCTGATTGATTACTACAGCCTTCACTTAACATTCGTGTATGAAAGCCATATGAAGTTGTAGAGATATGGTCTACTTCGGTATAACGAATATCACAATAATAAACCCTATACTTAAATTGTAGATTTGTCATGATATGACTATCACGTCTATAAGATATTACGTATAAGTCACTTCATTGTCTATTCTGGCTCGTCGTATCGTGACAATCAGAAATACGATGTCTTCAACTTCTGAAGTGCACATTTGTTTTGTGGAAAGAATGATATAATTAATGTCGGTAGTGATAAGTTACACAATAATCACGCTTGTAAGACAGATTTATGCCGTAACTATTGATTGATGCCTCGTTCCACAATGTTGATCTTCTCTCCAGATTAAATGTGGAATATGAATTTTCTCAGTTATTTCACGTTCAGTTTCGAGGACTATGTGTTCACAAAACGTTTCACTGTACATTTCCATCTTCTTAAATGTTTATCGCCAGGTAAACACATTTTCGTGCATGGAGGACAGCTGACAGACGCATTCCAAGTAAAGACCGAAGTCAGACAGGGCTGTCTAATCTCTCCCTTCCTCTTTTTTCTGGTGGTCGACTGTATTATGAAGACCTCGAAATCTGAGGTAAAACACCGCATAAAATGGACAGCTCGGAATCAGTTAGACGATTTGGGTTTCGCAGATTACCTAGCCCTCCTACCGCGTACACACGAACAAATACAGATAAAGAAAGCCGGTGTAGCAGCAGTCTCTGAATCAGTAGGCCTCAATATACACAAGGAAAACCCAATCACACTTGATGGCAAAACTCTGGAAGATGTAGAATCTTTCACATACCTGGGAAGCATCATAGATGAACAAGGAGGTTCAGATGCAGACTTAAAGGCTAAAATTGGTAAAGCAATGGCCGCGTTCCTTTAACTGAAGAACATATGAAACTCAAAAAAACTTTCAACCAATATCAAAGTGAGAATCTTCAATACCAACGTCAAGGCAGTTCTACTGTACGGAGCTGACACTTGGAGAACTACAACAATCATCATCAAGAAGATACAAGTATTTATAAATGGCTGTCTACGCAAGATACTCAACATTCATTGGCCGGATACCATCGGCAACAGCCTTGTGTGGGAGAGAACAAACCAGCTCCCAGATGAAGAGGAAAATAGGAAAAGACGATGGAAATGGATAGAACATACATTACGCAAATCACCAAACTGCATCACGAAGCAAGCCCCATTTGGAATTCTGAAGGTAAGCGGAAAAGAGGAAGGCCGAAGAATACATCACATCGGGAAATAGAAGTTGTTATGAAAAGAATGTATAACAACTGGAAGGAGCTGGAAAGGATTGCCCAAAACACGGTTGGATGGAGAATGCTGGTGAGCGGCCTATGCTCCTTCACAATGAGTAACAGGCGTAAGTAAGTAAGTAAGTAGGATAAACACATTTTAATTGTTTTCCAAAGACAAAAATAACATCGTTTGATGCTTGGTGATCAAATGCATCGTAAATATTTTCGTGTAATCCGTTTACAATCGCCCATCTTAATTTACATTCTATCCCTCCCGAATATATTTTTTTGTTATGGACAATTTATTACCCATATTATTTCTAATGTTAATGTTTTCATGAAATTATACAAGAACGTCATTTTATTCTAGACTGTGATGTTAGTTATTGTTATCAATTACGTTGTGATGAATACAACACCTTCATCTTATTACACATTATGATTTTTTGTAAACAACCTTAATATTCTTTGCTTATTTCTCTTATATAATTATTCATTGACAAAAGTACAAACTGTTAGTTATTCATCTATCTTCAACTCAATATACTTTGAGCTCTAATTAAATACACCGTATAAATAGTATTATCACAGTGTGCTTTGTTTTCATCTTTGGATGCATTTAAGTTTATTAGCTTCCAAGTACAGTAATCACTATAATCTATATATGACAACAAGAAAGCTATGATTAGAGGTCAGATATAGTAATCAAACATTGTCAATTTACTATCAGTGACTAGCATGGTCTTTTTTATTTAAACAGAAATTATATTCCTAAGCTATATTGCTATGTAGAGCTGAAGGTCTCATATGAGGCTAGAGGTTTTATCATTGATATTGTGGATGGTTTGGCATTAATTTCCCATGTTTCGCTGACTGTTTATGCGCAAAAATGGTTTGCGCGTCAAACTCATCTCATTCATACTGGTAGTTGCTTTTCAGTGTTCTCAAGGGCCATTGTCATTGAGATAATATAAAGCATATCTCCATAGCTAAATTTAATGAGTTTGACAGTCGTGTAAGCGGAATAGGTCAACAGTGGCCTGTTCATGCTGTGCATAGTTGATTCACGCGATCACTGATCGGAATAACTATACATGTGATGTGAATGTGTATATGAATGATGCGAATGGTCCACCAGGATGCTTGGTACCCGCGCTGTTGCACTATAGGTTGTAACATTGCAACGTTATAGCTTATATGGTTTCTGATACTCGTGTGAAACGGAGTTCAGCTGTACTGCTCGGGTTATGAAGTTTAAGCCTGGATAATGTCTGGCTCTCCTGCAAGTGGAACTGGACTGTACTGCTCGAAATAATCCTAAGCGGTATCTGGTTTTTCTGCGAAACGGAATTGAGCTGTACTGTTTTGGGTCATCACGTGAAAGTCTGGATGGTTTCCGGTTCTTCTAAAAACCCGTATAACTGTGAATTTCTAGCAATTTTCTATCGTCATAATAATTGAAAAACTGGATCCTTATAAAAATTCTATTTCTACGTGGTCAGAGAAAAAAATTCATGCCATTTTTCATCTCATCGTCCATTACCAAGCATTTGTATCATATAATGCATGGTTGACAGTCAAGTAATGAAATATTACTTACTGCGGCCTGTTACCCCTCATAGAGATGCATAAGTCTCCTACTACCATTCTCCATTTAACTCTGTTTTAAGCAATCCTTTCCAATTGTTTCCAGTTGATATTCATCCTTTTCATATCTCATTCCAGTTTGTCGACTCAGTGTTTCTTGGTCTTCTTCTTAAACTTCTTCCTTCAGGATTCCAAGTTAGAACACGCCTTGTGATACAGTTTGTTGATTTCCGTAATGTATACATAGGGGACAGTAAATTAATGAAATATTAAAGCAACAAAATATTTTTCCCATTACGTACAGTATCAACATTTACTTCCCTATAAAACAAACCATCGTAGTTATTGTTATGGCTTAACGAAGAATAACTGAGTAGTATCTGTTAAGAATTATTCATGGACTATAATTACACATATCCATATTGCATGACTATGAATTAACTAATATCAAATATATATTCATATCTCCTTTATTATAAGCTTCCATTTGATCTATTGAACAAACGTAAACGGTTTGACGTCCGTAAGTTAGTCCCAATTTATTAGTTACAGTCCTTCAAAATCACCGCCACTTTTGGCTTGATCATGTATATGTGTAATTTTCTATTTTGTGTTATGATGCGGTCTGATTCTCTTGTACATAAAGTTCGTGTGTCTGCAATATATAATTGACACTGAGCCAAGATCAAATAGATCGGTGTTCTGTCTGGCGATAATTGAACGGTCTTTAAGAACACGACAGTTTTTTTTTTACCTTGGAATACTTGCACGTTTTTAATCTTTCAAAAAAAAATGTATTGTTCTTTCTAGTGTGACCAATAGACACTTAGGTCAAATGAATTATTTTGGTGATATAAAGACGCATTTCGTTCTGTCTGAACAACAATACTTGGGTTATACTCAGTTGATCTACACAGTAATCAAGTGAATCAAATGTTTCTGTTAACCAATATCGCCATAACGTTCATAATTCTTCTAAATTCAAGTATATCACGTAAGTAAATCTTCTGTTACATTTAAACCCCATTGTTACTCCTAAGTATACACCATAAATGTATCGTAATATAACGACTTACTATCCGCATGATCATTTACATGTACCGATAGACGACGTTCACAACTTTAGTGTTTAGCTACAGACTTTGACAGATAATTTAAAACAATATTACAACTGTCAAATTACTTCTCACATAGTTCGTCTTCAATCGGTTGTGTGTATGTACCATGAATAAACTTAACTGATTAGAACTTAGGTAGATGGACTACAGAAACCTTTATAGTTTAATAATTTGTGGTCGCAACTGACTGACTCATAGTGAAATGAATAAGAGTTTAATTGAGAACCAAGAGCAGATTTCAGAAGTGATAAAATTCATTGAGATGATTCTGATACTGTTGGCATATAAGGCAACCAAATACTATGTGTTTTTACGATCCCGATTTTACGATGTAATATCTTAAGTAGACATAAGGTCAACAAATGGATTAGAGAATAATTCGTCCGTTGTTTTGATCGATAAAAAAGTCTGAAGTTACCCTTGATTCTTTTTTACAGTTCCATAGGAGTTGGAAATGCCGGTGGTAGTCAACCTAGTCCCTTAAGTTTTGAATATAGAAACATCTAAAGAACTAAACTATTATAACGTAATCAATATACTCGCACAATAATGATGTTCAGACTTAAATGGCGCTGGTTTCAACTTAGTGCAAATCGAATTCACTTGGTATTATTTGTTTGTATCTTCCAATTGTAGTGAAAGACTGTAATTGATCAGTCTCTTGTTGGTATAGATACATCTTGTTCTATTGACTTATGGTGTTACATATAAATAAAATGATGACGTATCAGAAGCCTTAACAGACATGAAACTCTCTTTCATGATGAATTCGTTACGTTCATCAGGTTATTTTCTTTTCATCATTATTTTAGTGATCAAATGTAAGTTTCTAACAAACTTTTATTATAACTGAAAGAATCGTCGTAAGTTATTACAAAGAACCTTTTGTAAAAATGTAAGAGTATTCCAACATCAGGGGAAACAAGCATAGACGATGACATACTTACTTTAGCCTGCTAACTCTCATGGTAGAGCATAAGTCGCTTAACAGTATTCTCCACCCAACTCTGTCATGGTCAATAATTTTCTGTTGTTTCCCGTTGTTATTCAACATTTTCATGCTTGCTTATAATTCACGACCCAGTGTGTCCTTCGACCTTCCTTCTTTTCTGTTTCCCTTCAAGATTACAAGTTAACGCCGTTCTCGTGATACAGTTGGATGATTTTCGTAATGCATATTCTACATGTTTCACGATATTATGATGAGTGATAAGTATGCCAATTAGTTACATCAACTTAGTCCATTTGCAGTGAAAACGAACATCAGTGGGGTACAATGGAATGTATTTAACACAAAGTTATGGGACTTGTTCATAAAATCTACCAACCATTTAGTAAATGCTTAATTTGCAAAACGACAGTCAATTGTCTCAAAATGGCCCACATTTCATTGTTCTTGTATTTTCATATAAACCGCATTCTGTTCCCATTGTTTACTGTTCGATCCTCTTGTCTCTCTGCTGCCAGACCTTCTGTTCACGACTAACATCATATACTATTTATTTCAATATAAGTAACACACACTACACATTTCCATGTACCCTTTCCAACATACATCTATCGTGTATTGTTTTTCACCGACGTTTTCAACTCCTCAGTAGCTTCATATGGAGATAAAATGGTTTGATATGGCATTTAGTGAACAATATAAGTAGTTCGAAATTTGTAGAAATGTTTCTGCTAATCAATTCGACATTTTTGTTTCTCCTCACTTTATTGAATGTGTAAAGCAAACTTATGGAAATTTATTTATTGCAGGTGAACAAACTGTCACAATTACAGGAGCAGGAAAATACCGTAAGTCTACATGATTAGTTATTTAGTTCAACATCAAATATGCCATAATAGTGAATAAATTTTATTGGGAAATATTCAATGTTACGTAAAATTTCACACGAACCATCATCATACGTAAGTATGTGTAAAGTAGATGTTTGAAGCTGTTGTTTGGTGTCAGTCATTCTCTCGTGTATCAGGTACACATGACAGTCAGTTTATATTCTGCTGCATGGTTTTGACTATGTAGTATATTTGATGCTTGAACCACAATGGAGTTATCTCTCAATTACGCGGTTCGAAGATATATATACCGGAAAATATATTTACCATTGAACCAGCAATTGTACTTGAGTTTCATAATGTTTAGCTTTATCATTAAAAATAAGCTAGTTGGTTGATCTATGTAGAATTACTAACACATATTATTTATCCGTTAGAATAGATTCAGAAAGAAAATATTCAGTGAACGCCTTGCTTGAATTATCGAGTTGTCTTGTTTGATGGTCTGTGTATCCATTATCTAAAGAGTAAATAACAATTTATTGACACTGTGATGCTACATGATCCTTGTTGCCTAGTAAACAATTTACCGAAGTAAATGAAAGAAAGCTTTACCTCATCATTTTGTGACATGGTTTCTGCTGTATGTAGCAGTTGAATTTTTACTTAAATCTAACTATTTGCCACAATCGCTGGTAATCGGTCACTATAAGATCACTATCGTAGCAATTTCCATCACGTTTTCAAAAAAGCATATATCACTAAGTATAACATAATCTATGTGTTCAATATTGGTCCACCAGGGTGCTTGCTACCTGTGTGGTTGCGCCACAGGATTGAATTGTACTATTCAGATTGTAACGTTAAAGCCTATACGGTGTCTGGTTCTCCTGCTAAACGGGGTTGAGCTGTACTGTTTAGGTTGTCACGTGAAAGTCCGGATGGTGTCTGGTTCTCCTGAAAACCAATGTAAAATTATGCTGGCCCACAAGGGTATATTATATAACTAACTCTGAATGTGATTAATATAGCCGTTGTATATTGTCTCTGAGGCTATGGGCCTATATTTCCACTTCACAGCTTTCTTTAGTTAAATCTTTTATAGTATACATTGAATAAATTGATAATCCGTTCAATGCTTAACATATCCAATTGACGAAATTCTTCACAAACGCTTAAGTTATCTAAATGTTTGTTTAGGAGTTCAGTGGAAATCTATTACTTAATATATAGTTGCAAAAGTAGTACCAATCAAATGTAATTACTGACTTATTCAAATTCAAAATTATAAGAAGTATCATGTATCTTAATCATTTTGTAGAAACAAAAGACATATACATTTCAAAATGCATGAAGATTGGTGAGTAGAATTTTATGCCTATTGAGAAATTCACTTGTTAACAAAAACAATAAATACAAAAAGACAAAACACAGGGAACATGAAAGCAGAACCACAAAAACGTTCACACTGGCACACACCCAGCCACAAAGTCAGATACTCACAATTGATACATCGACAAAAATCAATTATTCAACCATTAAACATTAACAAAATCTCGCCTCCAAATCCCATCACTGCCATTGTCAATAAGTTTAGCTTCAAAAAGCATATGACACAAAATTATTCTGTTCAATACTCTCGGTTTCAGAAGACCCAATCGAAACTACGATAGCAATCGAAAACACAAGTAAGTTTATGGTATTTCAGTGAAATTCACATATTCACTAAACACACATTGACATTGACGGTGTCGTGTGATCACATGCGTCACCGCGACAATTGTAGCATAGCCACACCATTACGCTCATCAACTGTCTAATTTCTGTATTGCTGATTGTTTCGTGTTCTTCCACTCACTCTCTCTGATCACATGTTGTGTGGCCGACCCAATCACACTTATGTTGACACACATTGTACATTTCTCATCAGGTTTAATACACATGCTTCGAACGGATCTGGAAATACTTTTCCAGAATACACGTGCAACTGGTGTGTCAGTGGTGACTGAAATGTTTTTCGTGGTGTTGTTAACTTCGAAACGCTTTAGTTTTCACCATGTATGCTTATCGTTCTAGGTTTTCAAATCAATATGACATCTGTTTTTTTCGCATCTTTTATATTTTGCCAACACTCTCATTTCACGAAATTTCAACCCCTACTATTATTTAGCACGTAGTTATGTAACAACTAAATGACACTACGTCAACTCATTCGACAGCACTTTATCATTGTACCTACATCATGGAAATGTCCTCATTCACATTGCAGTCACCATCAGTATACTCATTGTTTTCATGTGACTCTTAAACTGTATTTTCTTTTAGCTGAGTTTATTACCACTGCACTAACCACAAATACTGAAGGTAAGTACAAATCTTTGCAGGCACTTGTTTTAGTCAGCATCATCAATTAGACAGTTCTCTTCAAAGAACGTGTGCTACGTACGAAAATGCTAATCAATTACTTAAAACAAAAAGACTTAATGATTGTTGACTGTTTTGAATGCATCTCCTGGTATTTGCCAAACAACGTGTTCTTGTAATGAGTGATATTATCACGAGTCATAAATATCGAAACGGTAATCAAAACCATGGTAACACTCAAATTGTTCATCCGGAATAACTGTTGAGCACGTCAAATCTCGAACGCCATCAAAACCCTCTTAGTTATTAATAAATGTGATTGAATTTTTTCTACATCGCTGATTTTTTTATTTTCCGACATTACGTCTTTTAAGTAGATTCCAATGCAGAGAATAGCGTCGCAGGTAACAAAATGACAATACTCTGTAAGTTATTTATTTAGCACAGGATTTTTAGCCAAATCAATGTTTGTCACATATACCGTTTCCAAAAGTTTGAATATATAAGTAACCCCTTACTTATGAAATATCTAAACATTCATACTCAGACGATTATGTCTTGATCTAATCATGTCCATTATAACTGAAAACGTCTTCTCATCGAATTTATTTACAGCTCGTTTGTGATATGTATATTCTTTACCATGCAGTACACTTCAAACGTTATATATATATGAGTTGCTTATCGTGCATTTTTGCAATTCCCACACAAAAACGTCTGCCTATGATTACCGATAATTTCTTCACTATTCAAAATGCGTCGTATACTTTCCGTTTCCATGACTAATAACAAATCATTGTTTTCTTTTTAGATATTGTGCTTGGTATATTCATTTTGGCTTTAATATCCACTATTGTGTGCTGTATCTTATATCGTAAAAACAGAGAAAATTCAAAAGAGCACGCATAAAGAGGGGATATTGACTGTATTATTGTAATAATATACTTCTAAATTCCTACTGCTTAATCACATGTATTGCTTCGTTTTCAAAGGATTTTTTAAGCATAATGCATAGACAGATTGTGCAACCAACTGATTTAATGTCATCTTTAAATGTTTTCTTTTGTCTCTTTTAGTATTTGAGCAAATAAATTATATCCATTATGTTCTTATTACGTATGTTCATTTCTATAACAAATGTCAGCGCTTAAAATCTGATGGAGAATGATGATTAAGGATTACATCTCAATTACGCTTTCAAGAAGCACTAAAGACTGTGTATATCACAATTAAGTTTAATTTAGAATGCGGTTAGTACATCGGTACGTCACACAGTCATCAATGAAAGACATAGCAATAGTTGATCTTATAAAGGGTCACATATTACAGCAACTGGCTGACAACACATTTTCAGCAATTTATTCAGCATCCAACCGAGTTCCACAACCAAATATGAAGAAATGATTGTTGAAATATTAGGCTATTTGATAGATTGTAACACTACCATTGCAAGTGACCGGAAAACAGTAATTTGTGGACAGACTACCAATATTTCCGATTGATTCTCGATTCTTTTCATTTACCGACAACATGTTGTTTCAAATAAGTCCTAGTTTGATCAGTAAACTACTACACCGTTACTTATGATTAATGCATTTAAAACCCATTACACTACAAAACACTGAAAAACAGTAAATGCTCAAATCATTGCCTGACAATGTAGCAAGCTGAAGACTTTTTCAGGAAATCAAGTGAACAATCGACATTCTGTTAGCTTCAAATAGGATTTTTGGATTTAATTTGTCCTACAGACATACGACTAGAACCGTAAACGCGATACTGGCAATCACAGAGTCAATGTAAGAGCTATAGTCAGAACAAGGACAACTTGGTTTCAAACTTTATCTGTTTATAAACTTAAAAGCAATAAGATTAGTACAGTAATTAAAGAAATTACAGTTATTGAGTGAAACGCATCAGCATGCGTGTCTTATCGAAAGGGATAAAATTATGAGTCAAATCAATATAATAATAGCATAATTATGTCTTTCAGTTGGTAAGTGCTAGAGTTGAAGCTATCACGAGTTCACTTAATCTGTGAATAAGAAACAAGACTCGGTGACCAAAGATCAGTAAGCTAGCTATTGATGCGTCCCAGCCCCGCTAACCGGAGGGAGAAGTCCAAGCTTGGAATGTGAACATTTCAGAATATTACAGTACAACTTGAGTTACAACATATGTCCAAAAATTGTTAGGAATACAACTACTGAATGTAAATAAGTAGTATGAAACACAATATACAAAGGAGTGGAAAAGGAGCGAGTGGAACAATGTAAGACAAAATTTACCGAACGATTATTTAGGTTAAACAAAGTGGAATTGCAATAATTAATAATGATTTAGAATAGTGACATTATAGCAAATTACATTGAGATGCGTG
This sequence comes from Schistosoma haematobium, assembly GCF_000699445.3. Lineage (NCBI taxonomy): Eukaryota > Metazoa > Platyhelminthes > Trematoda > Strigeidida > Schistosomatidae > Schistosoma > Schistosoma haematobium. The sequence goes on along the minus strand of NC_067197.1, from coordinate 44,713,716 downwards.
GTGATAGTTGTTGTGTAATAAAGTAAAGTATGGACGGTATAAGCATTTTGTCCTTTAAAATTTTGAAAACATCAATACCGCAAAAATGTTGGCATTAGTATTAAATTCAGTTTTAATTACAAGGTCAGTTAACGTTTATGTCGGTATTGGTGTCTGTATGCGTTGATTTCTTGAGTGCATTTGCATTTGTAGGCTTAGTGAAAGAACGTTAACAAACACCCATAATAATTCACATTCAAGCCTCTTTCAGTAGATTTTTTGTTATGTATGAAATTATGCAAGAAAGTCATTTTATGACAGACTGTGTGAAATCCACACTTTTGTAATTTCACAGGTTGAGATCATGAATTAATTCATGTTAGACCACCGTTGGAAACCTGGAAGCACTGGACGGCCGTTTCGTCCTAGTATGGGACTCCTCAGCAGTGCACATCCACGAACCCGCCGCCCGCGGGACTCGAACCCAGGACCTACTGGCCTCGCGCGCAAGCACTCAGCCATTAGACCACTGAGCCGGCAACCAACAGTGTTAATGTCTAACTTCAATCAATCCACGAAGTTGCGCCACCGAACACTTTTGTTATTGATAAACAGTTACGTTAATTAACCATAGAACGCCTACATCTTATCACATATCATTATTAGAGCAAATAATCTCATTATTTCTATGCCTATTTCTCTGATATAATTATTCATTGACAAAAGTAGAACCTGTTAGTTATTCAGCCATATTGAACTCAGTATAGTTTTAGCTTTAATTATATACACCGTATAATTAGTATTAGCACAGTGTTTTTTTATATTCTTGAACGCATTTTAGTTCATTTGCTTCCAGGTACCATGTTAATCAATATTGCACTTTTAAATATGTATCTATCAACAAAACATTTGCCGTTAAGGCTCAAATATGGTAACCAAATTTTTTTGTGTTTGCTTACAGTGACTTATATGGTCGTTCTATTAACACAGAAATTATACTGCTATGTGGAATAGAATGTTTCATAAAAGATTGGAGGTTCTCTATTTGGGAAGTTTCAATGAATGTTTATAAGCAAAATTGATTTGCTACTTAACCGATTTCATTCATACTGCTGGTTTTTTTTAGTTTTTAAGGACCATTATCATTAAGACATTTTAAAGCATATCTCGACCCTTGATCAGAATATCTGTAGATGTGACGTGAATGTGTATATGAATGGTGCGAACGGTCCACCAGGGTGTATGGTACCTGTGTGGTTGTGCCACGGGATTGAGCTGTACTATCCAGTTTGTAACATTAAAGAATATATGGTTTCTGGTTTACCAGTGAAACGGGGTTGATTTGTACTGCTGTGTTATAACGTATAACGCTGGATGGTGTATGGTTCTCCTGCAAGTAGGACGAACTGTACTGCTCGAAATAAGCCGAAGCGCTATATGACCCTCTCGTGAAACGGGATTGAGCTATACTGTTTGGATTGTCATGCGAAAGTGTGGATTGTGTACTGTTCTCCTGATAGCTAGATTAAAAGTACCTTAATCTATACGCGCCTAGAAGATAGTAGGACAGGTAAATGTACCTATCATTATAACTGTAAACGTACTTTAATTTCATAACCTTCAGCTTGATCATTATCTATAGGGTAAATAACAACTTTTTCATGCTGTGAGGGCACATATACATAAAAAACAACTTGAGGTCATCATTTTGTGACATAGTTTGTGCTGTACGCAGCGGTCGAATTTTTACTTAAAACTAACTATTTGTTACAGTCGTTGATAATCGTTCAGTATAGAATCACTACCGTGGTATTTCCACCACGTTTTCGGAAAAATAATACTCTGCAAGTCATTTATTTGGCACGGTAAGTATTTCATACATCGATCCCATATAGTTTTGAATAACATAAGAAACATTGACTGGCTTCTGTCGTAAGACCTAAGTTAGACATCGTTCCTAATCGTCCCTTCCTGCTAACAACCCTAAAAGAAACATCGCTAACTTTGAATATCAATCAAATGAGCTATTGGAGAGCATCAAACCTCTCGTTTTAGACGTGATTCAAGATGTCGAAGGTTACAATTGGTCTGCCACCCGAAATGCTCACAACTACTTCGTCTTCGCGGTTCATTCCTTTGACAAATTTCTTCTCAATGCTCGATCGACCTGTTAGTGTCCCTTCATTAACGAACTCATATAAAGGAACCTGAAGCATGGACCGCGGGTAGTACTTCCGATGCAAATATATCAGTCGATAATTATTTTCTTTGTCAATTTGATGATTTACATGGACAAGACTGGGGCTGCGATACGTATTCATACTCTAACCTAAACTCTTTCGAATGTTATTTTGCAGAAATAAGCGAATTACGCAATTTTCTACGAATTATTCTGAAACCCTCAGTTAGTATAGTAAATCATCAGAAGAAATAGGATATCATCCGAAGCACTTTCACAAGCCTCATCCCCATCTTTAACATTTAATGCGGAAAGCTTGGAAATACAAGAACCTGATAATACGTGTATCTGTGCTTAAGGTCACAGCTTCATTTAAGAACGATAGAGTTTTTATTAGTGTTAACATAAATCGATACTCACAAGCTTACTGTGTTATTAGGGTTTGTTAAAAACCTGGTATGAATAATTGACTGTTTATTGGTACTTTACACTACAATTATGATTACTAATGGCAAACTATCTAACGTGTTTTGTCATAAAAACCAGCAATTTTCTCGATAATATAAAAACCTGTACTAAGTGTAGAATAACGCTGAACCATCTCAACCCTTGAAACTTATCATACACTTACCCATATGATTCACATTTTTCGATGAATTCTTGATAAAATTTCCATTGGTATTTTGTACAATACTTCAGTTTTCCATATTGTCAAACAATGGTTTGACCATTTATCATTTTCTCGTTTTCTTTACACTCGGTCAGGCATTTACAGAAATAGTACTAATATTAAGCCTTAACCTTACATTTCGTCTTCTCGTTTGATGCGACGCATTCATTCAATATTTAGTATCAACATTCATGATGTCAAACCGAGTTCTTCCTTCATTGTTACTCAGTAACAACTTACAACATAGTATTGTTTTAAAGCATTCTCAAACTCCAACTAACAAGCACAATTCAGGTTGTGACTCATTGGTTTGGAAATAGCTTTCATCAGGTTTCAATATGATTGTTCAAGGTGGAAAAATATATAGCTTGTACGCGCAAAACACATGATGATCGGTGAGTCTTTTCCTTTTCTCATGTCACATCAAATACCAGTAAGCACTCTGAAGCATATGAAGCTTAAACTCTGTACAAACTCTGAACTACTAACACTAAACATACAGAAAATGAATAAAGTTGAGAAACACGATTCACCTTTATTTTATGATGGATGTGGTACTTATGTGAGAAGTCAAATGGTTGTCCTACATTGTCAGGCAATTGTTTAACCATTTACTGTTTTTCCTGAATTTTGAAGTGAAATAGATTTTAAGCGAACTACTAATTAGTGCAACTGTAGTAGTTTTCTGTTCAAACCAGAAGTTGTTTGAAATGGAGTGTTACCGGAAATAAGAAAGAACTGAGAATCAATCGGAAATATTAGTAGTCCATCCATAAATTACTGTTTTCCGACCATTTGCAAAGAATGGTAAAATATCAAAACAGTATTAATGGTACAATCTATCAAATATCCTAATATTTCAACAATCATTTCTTCATATTTGGTTGTGGAACTCGGTTGGATGCTGAATAAATTGCCGAATATATATGTTGTCAGCGAATTGGTGTAAAATGTGAAGATTTATAAGATCAACTATTGCTCCGTCTTTGGTTGATGGCTGTGTAGTGACTCGCTTTTATCACGAGAACATGATTGATTTAATGAAAACAATTATTATCATAACCAATTGTACCTGTGCTTGTTAAGTGTGCTCTTTGTTTAACTGTGCTAATGACAGCTATATTATTCTTACACTTTGATTATGACCTTGCGCAAATTCGATTACTTTCTGTAACCAAGCTTGTATCCTGGCACGATCTCGGTATCTTTTCGATACCATGAGATCGCCAGCAAATATATCTCGACTTAGTCCATTAACTGCCTTCTGATATTTGACTTCCAGGGGATTTATTTAGTATGTGTTTCTCTGTAGCGGTGTTCATAGTCAACCGCGAGTCGACGACACGCTACAGCTGTTCGACATACCAATGTACTATCTATATATTTAATTAAATTAACTAAGTTCTGATAAACATACTGTTTACTACTTAACATAAGCATAATAACAAGCGTGACTATTGAGATACAATCCTTAATCATTTTTTATGATTATTTAACAGAAATGAGAATCATTAAAGATACTTCTATTGAATTTGACTAACAATCTAATGATATGAAATCATATGAACCCTGTTATAGCTTTAAAGTGTCGAGGTTTACAACAGAAATATACAAACGTATTCCTGGTTTACAATTTATTCGTTCAAATATACTGAAATTAAAACTGATGAAAAGAAACATTTAAAAATAATACCAAAGTAGTCGGTTTACACAAACTATCTACGCATTATGCTCAACAAATGACACTTGATTAAGCAGTAATGAATTGGAAAGTATAATGAATGTATGTATCACTTATTGAATTTTCATTACTTTTAACGTAATACAATACAACCCACAATAGCGGATAATATAGCCAAAATGAATAACCCAGCTAGGATATCTAAAAAAAAGAAAACAATGATATGTTATTCATCATGGAAACGGTATGGGGTATGACACATCTTGAATAGTGAAGAAATTATCGGTAATAATGGGGGTAATTTCAAGTGTGTCAACTCATACTCATCTTTCACTGTTTTGATAATACCACATAGTGAAAAATGTATCATAAATAAGTTGTAAATCAATTCAATCAGATGACGTTTTACAGTTATAATGGACATGATTAGACTTAGATATACAATGTTCCTAATGTAAATGTAGCTAGATTATTCATAGGTGTTAGGCTTACTTATGTAATCAAACATTTGATAATTGTGTATTGGAGAAAATATTGATTTAGCTTAATTGCCGTGTCAAATGAATGACTTACAGAGCATTATTTTTCCCAAACTGACGTTGGTATCCTCTGTATTGAGATCTAGTTAAAAGATGTAATGTAGGAAAATAGAAAATTTACGGACGTAGAAACAAATGCATTTACATATTTAATAATAACTAAGAAGATTTGAATGGTGATCATGCACAACAATTATTCTGGATGAACGATTTAAGTGTTACCATGGTCTTAGTTATTGTTCCGTTATTTGTTGCTCGTTATAAAATCTAGTATGAGCACTTTGTGTGTCGTAAATATCAGATGGTATATTTACAACAGTTTTGTAATAGATGCACAGTCACCAAACTTCAGTTACTCAGATTCACCGTATATAACGTGTGTTTCTTTAGAGAAAACTGTTTATTCAATAAAGCTGACTAAAACAAATGTCTGCAAAGATTTATACTTACCTTCAGTATTTGTAGTTTGTTCAGTGGTATTAAACTCAGCTAAAAGAAAATACAGTTTAAGGACTACATGATAACAATGAGTGTATTGATGGTGATTGAAATGTGCATGTGGACATTTTCATGATGTAAGCACAATGTTAAACTGTTGATGAATTAATTAATTTTGGTTCATTTTGTTTTTACACGAATGCGCGCTAGACTATGAGCAGGGGTTGAAATTTTGTGAACTGAGACATGGATGATACACATAAACATACCGCATATTGAATTGCATAGATGAAACAATAAGCACGCATAGTAATAACTAATGTGTTTCATAGCTTACAACACAGCGAACAACCTCTTACAAGACAGGCTCGCATAAAACGTCATCATACATTAACCTTGTGAAACGACTATATTTATGTGGTCAGACTTCATTCAGCCAAGATCGAATTGTACCTTTGCCGTTTACTTGCAATCACCGTTTACATGACTTTGTACCTATCGATTTCGCACTTGCATTTTCACTGCAACTGGGGACGTACGCAGCTCTAGATTTTCGAAAATATCACCGATTATACAGAATCAGAGCGATGTTCCGTGCACAGTCATAATCAGAGCAACGAATTATGGGTGGAACTTTGTTATAATATAGGAGACATGAAGAGAGCGTTCATGAAAATCATCTTCTCATACAGTAGCAAAACAAGAGGAAGTTAATTGACGTCTAATTTGATTGAAAAGTGAATAAATTATCTAGAATATCCCTGGAAGTCACGGACAATTCATCAACTCTTGTATATATCGATGTTATTTCATTTGTAAGTTAATAATTTGAGTATACATTACTAACAATCTTTCAGCTGTTAAACATGTTCTCGATCATGAGTACGTGACCCGACTACGTCAGTTCCCTTAATTCATGACTGCCTGTTGCATGAAAACATTTTTTTCACTGACTTCCTTTTACTCATTTTCGAAATAAAATACCTGGTGAAGCATTCGTTTAAATCTAAGATCACAAAAGTATCTTTTCGTCCAACACGATGTTTTACTTATATCCAAACAAATTTTAACGAATCCCGTAACTAATATGATAAATTGGCAGAATGTTTTGCCGATTTCTGTGTTCAACATATCATCCAGTTACCTTCAAATCCGGATAGCAGATTGTTTTGTATCGAACTTTTAAGTAAAGCAATTCACCAGTAACATAACGTATATACTGGTCTTTATTTTTTCTATACTCCCTTAGACCGACCACACTAAGGGAGGTTGTGTGACTGAAAAAATCTGTGTAGTAGAATCTATAAACAATCAGTCATACAGTTGACTGATGTTTTGTATAACTACGTTGGTAGTTCATCGAAATAGCCGTCAACTTAACTTTATCTATAGTAAACAATTGTGAATTATCATGGTATTATGCAAGAATAGTATCGTAGTATAGGTGGACCGTGGTTTAGTCGAAACAGTCATCAAACAAACGTATTTGTGGTTTATCAGTGTAATTCCAAAATTGTCAAATTGCTCGAAAAATTGAACACCATTTCTTTGCATATTCAATCACCATACTTAATTCTCACGTCGTAGAATTGAAAGGAGTTGCGACTACGTAAACGATTTCTGAGTAAAAACACATCGGCGAATTCATCAAAATACCGGTCTACACAAACCTTACACATTTGTCTAGTCTATTAATTAACTTGAGGATTTATCATTATTTGCTTAATCATGAGATTATTACATTGTTAGCTTTTAATTGTTTGATAATGCTCACAAGTGAACATTTCGTCAGTACAGTATAAAATGAAAAGAAATAACAGATGTTTGGAGAGTTGTTTTGACTAAGAATATGACATGGTCCATTTTAATTTTGAGAGGAATAAGCAAACAGAGCCGTGGGAATGATGTCCTTAGAGGGGCAATCAATTTGCAAACTACCAATTGAACTCTCTGATGTTGCTGACTTGAGTTGTTACTTGGAAACGAAATGCGATGCGATCCGACGTGAAAAATATCGGAACAAAGTTATTGGTACGACATTAAAATGTGTTTCACAAAATGTATCAATGAATGTAAATTAAAACATGACTAAAATGGTTCAGGCAAACAAATGGAAAAAGATATAATTTCAGATAACATAAAAAATGATAAGGCAAATGAAAACAAGAAGGTGCGAAAATGAATTACCCGAAGACAATGAAATGTTTGAGATAAAGAGCATTGAGCACTGAAGCAAAATTACTTCATATAAATAGCGAAGAAAGGTTTTGAAGCTACAGTTAAAAAAATAACGCGCTGACGCATGTGATCACGCGACACCGCCAATGTCAATGTGTGTTTAGTGAATATAAGTGAAAAATCAGTGAATTACAACAACCAACTAACCTATGACGCCGGTTCCCTTTGATTTATCGATTTTCTCATCTGAAACACAGAAGGAGGGAGAGAATTAATTTTAAGTGATGTGCTTGTTGGTTGTGTATGTGTTGACAATTGGAGTGATGGTATGAGGAGGCGAGATTGAGAGACTGTTGAATGGTTGATTAGTGGATTTGTGTTGAGTGGCTGGTGTGACACGTTTGCCCGTGTGACTGTGTTTATGTGAGTTGATGGGTGCGTGTCACTGTGGACATGTGTGTGAACATGCCCACATGGAGTTTGTGTGCACTGACAGTGTGTGCAAACCATGCGAATCGATGCACGAATACAGATATCACATTGATTTGGAGATGTGAAACTACCAACACACACGCACACGTCTCATGACTAACGGAACGCCACAACTGCACAATCAACCTTTCCACTAACATCGCTGCACTCTACACTGTCATCAAACATCAACCACGTGAATCAACCTCATTCACGTATGTGAGCGTCCATGGATTATCGACGTATTGCATTGCATTGAAGAGTCACTCACTTTCTACAGCTGTTTTCTTGTGTGATGTTGCATTTCGAATGGATTGTGAAATGTGAAGTTTGAGAATGATTGCTCCGCCTCAATCAACTAGCGATAATGATTGTGTTTGCAATGTGGACGAGTGGATCAGTGGGTTTGAGTGACTTCTCCAGTTTGTTCGGAAATTATACGTGATGCAACTTCTCATGAGTGGTCGAAAGCAATTCACACATAGTGGAATCCGTATCAGTCACCACTGACACACCAGTTGCACGTGTATTCTGGAAAAGTATTTCCAGATCCGTTCGAAGCATGTGTATTAAACCTGATGAGAAGTGTACAATGTGTGTCAACATAAGTGTGATTGGGTCGGCCACACAACATGTGATCAGAGAGAGTGAGTGGAAGAACACGAAAACATCAGCAATAAAGAAATTAGACAGTTGATGAGCGTAATGGTGTGGCTATGTTACAATTGTCGCGGTGACGCTTGTGATCACGCGACACCGCCAATGTCAATGTGTGTCTAGTGAATATGTGAAAAATCAGTGAATTAAAACAACCAACCAACCTATGACGTCCTTTTGATTTATCAATTTTCTCCCATCTGAAACACAGAAGGAGGGAGAGAATTAATTTTAAGTGATGTGCTTGTTGGTTGTGTATGTGTTGACAATTGGAGTGATGGTATGAGGAGGCGAGATTGAGAGACTGTTGAATGGTTGATTAGTGGATTTGTGTTGAGTGGCTGGTGTGACACGTTTGCCCGTGTGACTGTGTTTATGTGAGTTGATGGGTGCGTGTCACTGTGGACATGTGTGTGAACATGCCCACATGGAGTTTGTGTGCACTGACAGTGTGTGCAAACCATGCGAATCGATGCACGAATACAGATATCACATTGATTTGGAGATGTGAAACTACCAGCACACACGCACACTTCTCATGACTAACGGAACGCCACAACTGCACAATCAACCTTCCCACTAACATCGCTGCACACTAGACTGTCATCAAACATCAACCAAGTGAATCAACCTCATTCACGTATGTGAGCGTCCATGGATTATCGACGTATTGCATGCATTCCATTGAAGAGTCACTCACTTTCTACAGCTGTTTTCTTGTGTGATGTTGCATTTCGAATGGATTGTGAAATGTGAAGTTTGAGAATGATTGCTCCCCAATCAACTAGCGATAATGATTGTGTTCGCAATGTGGATGAGTGGATCAGTGTGTTTGAGTGACTTTTCCAGTTTGTTCGGAAATTATACGTGACTCAACTTCTCATGAGTGGTCGAAAGCAATTCACACATAGTGGAATCCGTATCAGTCACCACTGACACACCAGTTGCACGTGTATTCTGGAAAAGTATTTCCAGATCCGTTCGAAGCATGTGTATTAAACCTGATGAGAAATGTACAATGTGTGTCAACATAAGTGTGATTGGGTCGGCCACACAACATGTGATCAGAGAGAGTGAGTGGAAGAACACGAAAACATCAGCAATAAAGAAACTAGACAGTTGATGAGCGTAATGGTGTGGCTATGTTACAATTGTCGCGGTGACGCTTGTGATCACGCGACACCGTCAATGTCAATGTGTGTCTAGTGAATATGTGTGAAAAATCAGTGAATTAAACAACCAACCAACCTATGACGTCCTTGTTGTTTGATCAACTTTTGTCCCATCTGAAACACAGAAGAAGGGAGAGAATTAATTTTAAGTGATGCGCTTGTTGGTTGTGTATGTGTTGACAATGGGAGTGATGGTATGAGGAGGCGAGATTGAGGGACTGTTGAATGGTTGATTAGTGGATTTGTGTTGAGTGGCTGATGTGACACGTTTGCCTGTGTGACTGTGTTTATGTGAGTTGATGTGTGCGTGTCACTGTGGACATGTGTGTGAACATGCCCACATGGAGTTTGTGTGCACTGACAGTGTGTGCAAACCATGCGAATCGATGCACGAATACAGATATCACATTGATTTGGAGATGTGAAACTACCAACACACACGCACACGTCTCATGACTAACGGAACGCCACAACTGCACAATCAACCTTCCCACTAACATCGCTGCACACTAGACTGTCATCAAACATCAACCAAGTGAATCAACCTCATTCACGTATGTGAGCGTCCATGGATTATGGACGTATTGCATTCCATTGAAGAGTCACTCACTTTCTACAGCTGTTTTGTTGTGTGATGTTGCATTTCGAATGGATTGTGAAATGTGAAGTTTGAGAATGATTGCTCCCCAATCAACTAGCGATAATGATTGTGTTCGCAATGTGGATGAGTGGATCAGTGTGTTTGAGTGACTTTTCCAGTTTGTTCGGAAATTATACGTGACTCAACTTCTCATGAGTGGTCGAAAGCAATTCACACATAGTGGAATCCGTATCAGTCACCACTGACACACCAGTTGCACGTGTACTCTGGAAAAGTATTTCCAGATCCGTTCGAAGCATGTGTATTAAACCTGATGAGAAATGTACAATGTGTGTCAACATAAGTGTGATTGGGTCGGCCACACAACATGTGATCAGAGAGAGTGAGTGGAAGAACACGAAAACATCAGCAATAAAGAAATTAGACAGTTGATGAGCGTAATGGTGTGGCCATGTTACAATTGTCGCGGTGACGCTTGTGATCACGCGACACCGTCAATGTCAATGTGTGTCTAGTGAATATGTGAAAAATCAGTGAATTAAAACAACCAACCAACCTATGACGTCCTTGTTGTTTGATCAACTTTTGTCCCATCTGAAACACAGAAGAAGGGAGAGAATTAATTTTAAGTGATGCGCTTGTTGGTTGTGTATGTGTTGACAATGGGAGTGATGGTATGAGGAGGCGAGATTGAGGGACTGTTGAATGGTTGATTAGTGGATTTGTGTTGAGTGGCTGATGTGACACGTTTGCCTGTGTGACTGTGTTTATGTGAGTTGATGTGTGCGTGTCACTGTGGACATGTGTGTGAACATGCCCACATGGAGTTTGTGTGCACTGACAGTGTGTGCAAACCATGCAAATCGATGCACGAACACAGATATCACATTGATTTGGAGATGTGAAACTACCAGCACACACGCACACTTCTCATGACTAACGGAACGCCACAACTGCACAATCAACCTTCCCACTAACATCGCTGCACACTAGACTGTCATCAAACATCAACCAAGTGAATCAACCTCATTCACGTATGTGAGCGTCCATGGATTATGGACGTATTGCATTCCATTGAAGAGTCACTCACTTTCTACAGCTGTTTTGTTGTGTGATGTTGCATTTCGAATGGATTGTGAAATGTGAAGTTTGAGAATGATTGCTCCCCAATCAACTAGCGATAATGATTGTGTTCGCAATGTGGATGAGTGGATCAGTGTGTTTGAGTGACTTTTCCAGTTTGTTCGGAAATTATACGTGACTCAACTTCTCATGAGTGGTCGAAAGCAATTCACACATAGTGGAATCCGTATCAGTCACCACTGACACACCAGTTGCACGTGTACTCTGGAAAAGTATTTCCAGATCCGTTCGAAGCATGTGTATTAAACCTGATGAGAAATGTACAATGTGTGTCAACATAAGTGTGATTGGGTCGGCCACACAAGATATGATTAGAGAGAGTGAGTGGAAGAACACGAAAACATCAGCAATAAAGAAATTAGACAGTTGATGAGCGTAATGGTGTGGCTATGTTACAATTGTCGCGGTGACGCATGTGATCACGCGACACCGTCAATGTCAATGTGTGTCTAGTGAATATGTGTGAAAAATCAGTGAATTAAAACAACCAACCAACCTATGACGTCCTTGTTGTTTGGATCAACTTTTGTCCCATCTGAAACACAGAAGAAGGGAGAGAATTAATTTTAAGTGATGCGCTTGTTGGTTGTGTATGTGTTGACAATGGGAGTGATGGTATGAGGAGGCGAGATTGAGGGACTGTTGAATGGTTGATTAGTGGATTTGTGTTGAGTGGCTGATGTGACACGTTTGCCTGTGTGACTGTGTTTATGTGAGTTGATGTGTGCGTGTCACTGTGGACATGTGTGTGAACATGCCCACATGGAGTTTGTGTGCACTGACAGTGTGTGCAAACCATGCGAATCGATGCACGAACACAGATATCACATTGATTTGGAGATGTGAAACTACCAGCACACACGCACACTTCTCATGACTAACGGAACGCCACAACTGCACAATCAACCTTCCCACTAACATCGCTGCACACTAGACTGTCATCAAACATCAACCAAGTGAATCAACCTCATTCACGTATGTGAGCGTCCATGGATTATGGACGTATTGCATTCCATTGAAGAGTCACTCACTTTCTACAGCTGTTTTCTTGTGTGATGTTGCATTTCGAATGGATTGTGAAATGTGAAGTTTGAGAATGATTGCTCCCCAATCAACTAGCGATAATGATTGTGTTCGCAATGTGGATGAGTGGATCAGTGTGTTTGAGTGACTTTTCCAGTTTGTTCGGAAATTATACGTGACTCAACTTCTCATGAGTGGTCGAAAGCAATTCACACATAGTGGAATCCGTATCAGTCACCACTGACACACCAGTTGCACGTGTACTCTGGAAAAGTATTTCCAGATCCGTTCGAAGCATGTGTATTAAACCTGATGAGAAATGTACAATGTGTGTCAACATAAGTGTGATTGGGTCGGCCACACAAGATGTGATTAGAGAGAGTGAGTGGAAGAACACGAAAACATCAGCAATAAAGAAATTAGACAGTTGATGAGCGTAATGGTGTGGCTATGTTACAATTGTCGCGGTGACGCTTGTGATCACGCGACACCGCCAATGTCAATGTGTGTTTAGTGAATATGTGTGAAAAATCAGTGAATTAAAACAACCAACCAACCTATGACGTCCTTGTTGTTTGATCAACTTTTGTCCCATCTGAAACACAGAAGAAGGGAGAGAATTAATTTTAAGTGATGCGCTTGTTGGTTGTGTATGTGTTGACAATGGGAGTGATGGTATGAGGAGGCGAGATTGAGGGACTGTTGAATGGTTGATTAGTGGATTTGTGTTGAGTGGCTGGTGTGACACGTTTGCCCGTGTGACTGTGTTTATGTGAGTTGATGTGTGCGTGTCACTGTGGACATGTGTGTGAACATGCCCACATGGAGTTTGTGTGCACTGACAGTGTGTGCAAACCATGCGAATCGATGCACGAACACAGATATCACATTGATTTGGAGATGTGAAACTACCAGCACACACGCACACTTCTCATGACTAACGGAACGCCACAACTGCACAATCAACCTTCCCACTAACATCGCTGCACACTAGACTGTCATCAAACATCAACCAAGTGAATCAACCTCATTCACGTATGTGAGCGTCCATGGATTATGGACGTATTGCATTCCATTGAAGAGTCACTCACTTTCTACAGCTGTTTTCTTGTGTGATGTTGCATTTCGAATGGATTGTGAAATGTGAAGTTTGAGAATGATTGCTCCCCAATCAACTAGCGATAATGATTGTGTTCGCAATGTGGATGAGTGGATCAGTGTGTTTGAGTGACTTTTCCAGTTTGTTCGGAAATTATACGTGACTCAACTTCTCATGAGTGGTCGAAAGCAATTCACACATAGTGGAATCCGTATCAGTCACCACTGACACACCAGTTGCACGTGTACTCTGGAAAAGTATTTCCAGATCCGTTCGAAGCATGTGTATTAAACCTGATGAGAAATGTACAATGTGTGTCAACATAAGTGTGATTGGGTCGGCCACACAAGATGTGATTAGAGAGAGTGAGTGGAAGAACACGAAAACATCAGCAATAAAGAAATTAGACAGTTGATGAGCGTAATGGTGTGGCCATGTTACAATTGTCGCGGTGACGCATGTGATCACGCGACACCGTCAATGTCAATGTGTGTCTAGTGAATATGTGTGAAAAATCAGTGAATTAAAACAACCAACCAACCTATGACGTCCTTGTTGTTTGGATCAACTTTTGTCCCATCTGAAACACAGAAGAAGGGAGAGAATTAATTTTAAGTGATGCGCTTGTTGGTTGTGTATGTGTTGACAATGGGAGTGATGGTATGAGGAGGCGAGATTGAGGGACTGTTGAATGGTTGATTAGTGGATTTGTGTTGAGTGGCTGATGTGACACGTTTGCCTGTGTGACTGTGTTTATGTGAGTTGATGTGTGCGTGTCACTGTGGACATGTGTGTGAACATGCCCACATGGAGTTTGTGTGCACTGACAGTGTGTGCAAACCATGCAAATCGATGCACGAACACAGATATCACATTGATTTGGAGATGTGAAACTACCAGCACACACGCACACTTCTCATGACTAACGGAACGCCACAACTGCACAATCAACCTTCCCACTAACATCGCTGCACACTAGACTGTCATCAAACATCAACCAAGTGAATCAACCTCATTCACGTATGTGAGCGTCCATGGATTATGGACGTATTGCATTCCATTGAAGAGTCACTCACTTTCTACAGCTGTTTTCTTGTGTGATGTTGCATTTCGAATGGATTGTGAAATGTGAAGTTTGAGAATGATTGCTCCCCAATCAACTAGCGATAATGATTGTGTTCGCAATGTGGATGAGTGGATCAGTGTGTTTGAGTGACTTTTCCAGTTTGTTCGGAAATTATACGTGACTCAACTTCTCATGAGTGGTCGAAAGCAATTCACACATAGTGGAATCCGTATCAGTCACCACTGACACACCAGTTGCACGTGTACTCTGGAAAAGTATTTCCAGATCCGTTCGAAGCATGTGTATTAAACCTGATGAGAAATGTACAATGTGTGTCAACATAAGTGTGATTGGGTCGGCCACACAAGATGTGATTAGAGAGAGTGAGTGGAAGAACACGAAAACATCAGCAATAAAGAAATTAGACAGTTGATGAGCGTAATGGTGTGGCCATGTTACAATTGTCGCGGTGACGCATGTGATCACGCGACACCGTCAATGTCAATGTGTGTCTAGTGAATATGTGTGAAAAATCAGTGAATTAAAACAACCAACCAACCTATGACGTCCTTGTTGTTTGGATCAACTTTTGTCCCATCTGAAACACAGAAGAAGGGAGAGAATTAATTTTAAGTGATGCGCTTGTTGGTTGTGTATGTGTTGACAATGGGAGTGATGGTATGAGGAGGCGAGATTGAGGGACTGTTGAATGGTTGATTAGTGGATTTGTGTTGAGTGGCTGATGTGACACGTTTGCCTGTGTGACTGTGTTTATGTGAGTTGATGTGTGCGTGTCACTGTGGACATGTGTGTGAACATGCCCACATGGAGTTTGTGTGCACTGACAGTGTGTGCAAACCATGCAAATCGATGCACGAACACAGATATCACATTGATTTGGAGATGTGAAACTACCAGCACACACGCACACTTCTCATGACTAACGGAACGCCACAACTGCACAATCAACCTTCCCACTAACATCGCTGCACACTAGACTGTCATCAAACATCAACCAAGTGAATCAACCTCATTCACGTATGTGAGCGTCCATGGATTATGGACGTATTGCATTCCATTGAAGAGTCACTCACTTTCTACAGCTGTTTTGTTGTGTGATGTTGCATTTCGAATGGATTGTGAAATGTGAAGTTTGAGAATGATTGCTCCCCAATCAACTAGCGATAATGATTGTGTTCGCAATGTGGATGAGTGGATCAGTGTGTTTGAGTGACTTTTCCAGTTTGTTCGGAAATTATACGTGACTCAACTTCTCATGAGTGGTCGAAAGCAATTCACACATAGTGGAATCCGTATCAGTCACCACTGACACACCAGTTGCACGTGTACTCTGGAAAAGTATTTCCAGATCCGTTCGAAGCATGTGTATTAAACCTGATGAGAAATGTACAATGTGTGTCAACATAAGTGTGATTGGGTCGGCCACACAAGATGTGATCAGAGAGAGTGAGTGGAAGAACACGAAAACATCAGCAATAAAGAAATTAGACAGTTGATGAGCGTAATGGTGTGGCTATGTTACAATTGTCGCGGTGACGCTTGTGATCACGCGACACCGCCAATGTCAATGTGTGTCTAGTGAATATGTGTGAAAAATCAGTGAATTAAAACAACCAACCAACCTATGACGTCCTTGTTGTTTGGATCAACTTTTGTCCCATCTGAAACACAGAAGAAGGGAGAGAATTAATTTTAAGTGATGCGCTTGTTGGTTGTGTATGTGTTGACAATGGGAGTGATGGTATGAGGAGGCGAGATTGAGGGACTGTTGAATGGTTGATTAGTGGATTTGTGTTGAGTGGCTGATGTGACACGTTTGCCTGTGTGACTGTGTTTATGTGAGTTGATGTGTGCGTGTCACTGTGGACATGTGTGTGAACATGCCCACATGGAGTTTGTGTGCACTGACAGTGTGTGCAAACCATGCAAATCGATGCACGAACACAGATATCACATTGATTTGGAGATGTGAAACTACCAGCACACACGCACACTTCTCATGACTAACGGAACGCCACAACTGCACAATCAACCTTCCCACTAACATCGCTGCACACTAGACTGTCATCAAACATCAACCAAGTGAATCAACCTCATTCACGTATGTGAGCGTCCATGGATTATGGACGTATTGCATTCCATTGAAGAGTCACTCACTTTCTACAGCTGTTTTGTTGTGTGATGTTGCATTTCGAATGGATTGTGAAATGTGAAGTTTGAGAATGATTGCTCCCAATCAACTAGCGATAATGATTGTGTTCGCAATGTGGATGAGTGGATCAGTGTGTTTGAGTGACTTTTCCAGTTTGTTCGGAAATTATACGTGACTCAACTTCTCATGAGTGGTCGAAAGCAATTCACACATAGTGGAATCCGTATCAGTCACCACTGACACACCAGTTGCACGTGTACTCTGGAAAAGTATTTCCAGATCCGTTCGAAGCATGTGTATTAAACCTGATGAGAAATGTACAATGTGTGTCAACATAAGTGTGATTGGGTCGGCCACACAACATGTGATCAGAGAGAGTGAGTGGAAGAACACGAAAACATCAGCAATAAAGAAATTAGACAGTTGATGAGCGTAATGGTGTGGCTATGTTACAATTGTCGCGGTGACGCTTGTGATCACGCGACACCGCCAATGTCAATGTGTGTCTAGTGAATATGTGTGAAAAATCAGTGAATTAAAACAACCAACCAACCTATGACGTCCTTGTTGTTTGGATCAACTTTTGTCCCATCTGAAACACAGAAGAAGGGAGAGAATTAATTTTAAGTGATGCGCTTGTTGGTTGTGTATGTGTTGACAATGGGAGTGATGGTATGAGGAGGCGAGATTGAGGGACTGTTGAATGGTTGATTAGTGGATTTGTGTTGAGTGGCTGATGTGACACGTTTGCCTGTGTGACTGTGTTTATGTGAGTTGATGTGTGCGTGTCACTGTGGACATGTGTGTGAACATGCCCACATGGAGTTTGTGTGCACTGACAGTGTGTGCAAACCATGCGAATCGATGCACGAACACAGATATCACATTGATTTGGAGATGTGAAACTACCAGCACACACGCACACTTCTCATGACTAACGGAACGCCACAACTGCACAATCAACCTTCCCACTAACATCGCTGCACACTAGACTGTCATCAAACATCAACCAAGTGAATCAACCTCATTCACGTATGTGAGCGTCCATGGATTATGGACGTATTGCATTCCATTGAAGAGTCACTCACTTTCTACAGCTGTTTTGTTGTGTGATGTTGCATTTCGAATGGATTGTGAAATGTGAAGTTTGAGAATGATTGCTCCCCAATCAACTAGCGATAATGATTGTGTTCGCAATGTGGATGAGTGGATCAGTGTGTTTGAGTGACTTTTCCAGTTTGTTCGGAAATTATACGTGACTCAACTTCTCATGAGTGGTCGAAAGCAATTCACACATAGTGGAATCCGTATCAGTCACCACTGACACACCAGTTGCACGTGTACTCTGGAAAAGTATTTCCAGATCCGTTCGAAGCATGTGTATTAAACCTGATGAGAAATGTACAATGTGTGTCAACATAAGTGTGATTGGGTCGGCCACACAACATGTGATCAGAGAGAGTGAGTGGAAGAACACGAAAACATCAGCAATAAAGAAATTAGACAGTTGATGAGCGTAATGGTGTGGCTATGTTACAATTGTCGCGGTGACGCTTGTGATCACGCGACACCGCCAATGTCAATGTGTGTCTAGTGAATATGTGTGAAAAATCAGTGAATTAAAACAACCAACCAACCTATGACGTCCTTGTTGTTTGATCAACTTTTGTCCCATCTGAAACACAGAAGAAGGGAGAGAATTAATTTTAAGTGATGCGCTTGTTGGTTGTGTATGTGTTGACAATGGGAGTGATGGTATGAGGAGGCGAGATTGAGGGACTGTTGAATGGTTGATTAGTGGATTTGTGTTGAGTGGCTGATGTGACACGTTTGCCTGTGTGACTGTGTTTATGTGAGTTGATGTGTGCGTGTCACTGTGGACATGTGTGTGAACATGCCCACATGGAGTTTGTGTGCACTGACAGTGTGTGCAAACCATGCAAATCGATGCACGAACACAGATATCACATTGATTTGGAGATGTGAAACTACCAGCACACACGCACACTTCTCATGACTAACGGAACGCCACAACTGCACAATCAACCTTCCCACTAACATCGCTGCACACTAGACTGTCATCAAACATCAACCAAGTGAATCAACCTCATTCACGTATGTGAGCGTCCATGGATTATGGACGTATTGCATTCCATTGAAGAGTCACTCACTTTCTACAGCTGTTTTCTTGTGTGATGTTGCATTTCGAATGGATTGTGAAATGTGAAGTTTGAGAATGATTGCTCCCCAATCAACTAGCGATAATGATTGTGTTCGCAATGTGGATGAGTGGATCAGTGTGTTTGAGTGACTTTTCCAGTTTGTTCGGAAATTATACGTGACTCAACTTCTCATGAGTGGTCGAAAGCAATTCACACATAGTGGAATCCGTATCAGTCACCACTGACACACCAGTTGCACGTGTACTCTGGAAAAGTATTTCCAGATCCGTTCGAAGCATGTGTATTAAACCTGATGAGAAATGTACAATGTGTGTCAACATAAGTGTGATTGGGTCGGCCACACAACATGTGATCAGAGAGAGTGAGTGGAAGAACACGAAAACATCAGCAATAAAGAAACTAGACAGTTGATGAGCGTAATGGTGTGGCTATGTTACAATTGTCGCGGTGACGCTTGTGATCACGCGACACCGTCAATGTCAATGTGTGTCTAGTGAATATGTGTGAAAAATCAGTGAATTAAAACAACCAACCAACCTATGACGTCCTTGTTGTTTGATCAACTTTTGTCCCATCTGAAACACAGAAGAAGGGAGAGAATTAATTTTAAGTGATGCGCTTGTTGGTTGTGTATGTGTTGACAATGGGAGTGATGGTATGAGGAGGCGAGATTGAGGGACTGTTGAATGGTTGATTAGTGGATTTGTGTTGAGTGGCTGGTGTGACACGTTTGCCCGTGTGACTGTGTTTATGTGAGTTGATGGGTGCGTGTCACTGTGGACATGTGTGTGAACATGCCCACATGGAGTTTGTGTGCACTGACAGTGTGTGCAAACCATGCAAATCGATGCACGAACACAGATATCACATTGATTTGGAGATGTGAAACTACCAGCACACACGCACACTTCTCATGACTAACGGAACGCCACAACTGCACAATCAACCTTCCCACTAACATCGCTGCACACTAGACTGTCATCAAACATCAACCAAGTGAATCAACCTCATTCACGTATGTGAGCGTCCATGGATTATCGACGTATTGCATTGCATTGCATTGCATTGCATTGAAGAGTCACTCACTTTCTACAGCTGTTTTCTTGTGTGATGTTGCATTTCGAATGGATTGTGAAATGTGAAGTTTGAGAATGATTGCTCCCCAATCAACTAGCGATAATGATTGTGTTCGCAATGTGGATGAGTGGATCAGTGTGTTTGAGTGACTTTTCCAGTTTGTTCGGAAATTATACGTGACTCAACTTCTCATGAGTGGTCGAAAGCAATTCACACATAGTGGAATCCGTATCAGTCACCACTGACACACCAGTTGCACGTGTACTCTGGAAAAGTATTTCCAGATCCGTTCGAAGCATGTGTATTAAACCTGATGAGAAATGTACAATGTGTGTCAACATAAGTGTGATTGGGTCGGCCACACAAGATGTGATCAGAGAGAGTGAGTGGAAGAACACGAAAACATCAGCAATAAAGAAATTAGACAGTTGATGAGCGTAATGGTGTGGCTATGTTACAATTGTCGCGGTGACGCATGTGATCACGCGACACCGCCAATGTCAATGTGTGTCTAGTGAATATGTGTGAAAAATCAGTGAATTAAAACAACCAACCAACCTATGACGTCCTTGTTGTTTGATCAACTTTTGTCCCATCTGAAACACAGAAGAAGGGAGAGAATTAATTTTAAGTGATGCGCTTGTTGGTTGTGTATGTGTTGACAATGGGAGTGATGGTATGAGGAGGCGAGATTGAGGGACTGTTGAATGGTTGATTAGTGGATTTGTGTTGAGTGGCTGATGTGACACGTTTGCCTGTGTGACTGTGTTTATGTGAGTTGATGTGTGCGTGTCACTGTGGACATGTGTGTGAACATGCCCACATGGAGTTTGTGTGCACTGACAGTGTGTGCAAACCATGCAAATCGATGCACGAACACAGATATCACATTGATTTGGAGATGTGAAACTACCAGCACACACGCACACGTCTCATGACTAACGGAACGCCACAACTGCACAATCAACCTTCCCACTAACATCGCTGCACACTAGACTGTCATCAAACATCAACCAAGTGAATCAACCTCATTCACGTATGTGAGCGTCCATGGATTATGGACGTATTGCATTCCATTGAAGAGTCACTCACTTTCTACAGCTGTTTTGTTGTGTGATGTTGCATTTCGAATGGATTGTGAAATGTGAAGTTTGAGAATGATTGCTCCCCAATCAACTAGCGATAATGATTGTGTTCGCAATGTGGATGAGTGGATCAGTGTGTTTGAGTGACTTTTCCAGTTTGTTCGGAAATTATACGTGACTCAACTTCTCATGAGTGGTCGAAAGCAATTCACACATAGTGGAATCCGTATCAGTCACCACTGACACACCAGTTGCACGTGTACTCTGGAAAAGTATTTCCAGATCCGTTCGAAGCATGTGTATTAAACCTGATGAGAAATGTACAATGTGTGTCAACATAAGTGTGATTGGGTCGGCCACACAACATGTGATCAGAGAGAGTGAGTGGAAGAACACGAAAACATCAGCAATAAAGAAATTAGACAGTTGATGAGCGTAATGGTGTGGCCATGTTACAATTGTCGCGGTGACGCATGTGATCACGCGACACCGTCAATGTCAATGTGTGTCTAGTGAATATGTGTGAAAAATCAGTGAATTAAAACAACCAACCAACCTATGACGTCCTTGTTGTTTGATCAACTTTTGTCCCATCTGAAACACAGAAGAAGGGAGAGAATTAATTTTAAGTGATGCGCTTGTTGGTTGTGTATGTGTTGACAATGGGAGTGATGGTATGAGGAGGCGAGATTGAGGGACTGTTGAATGGTTGATTAGTGGATTTGTGTTGAGTGGCTGATGTGACACGTTTGCCTGTGTGACTGTGTTTATGTGAGTTGATGTGTGCGTGTCACTGTGGACATGTGTGTGAACATGCCCACATGGAGTTTGTGTGCACTGACAGTGTGTGCAAACCATGCAAATCGATGCACGAACACAGATATCACATTGATTTGGAGATGTGAAACTACCAGCACACACGCACACTTCTCATGACTAACGGAACGCCACAACTGCACAATCAACCTTCCCACTAACATCGCTGCACACTAGACTGTCATCAAACATCAACCAAGTGAATCAACCTCATTCACGTATGTGAGCGTCCATGGATTATGGACGTATTGCATTCCATTGAAGAGTCACTCACTTTCTACAGCTGTTTTCTTGTGTGATGTTGCATTTCGAATGGATTGTGAAATGTGAAGTTTGAGAATGATTGCTCCCCAATCAACTAGCGATAATGATTGTGTTCGCAATGTGGATGAGTGGATCAGTGTGTTTGAGTGACTTTTCCAGTTTGTTCGGAAATTATACGTGACTCAACTTCTCATGAGTGGTCGAAAGCAATTCACACATAGTGGAATCCGTATCAGTCACCACTGACACACCAGTTGCACGTGTACTCTGGAAAAGTATTTCCAGATCCGTTCGAAGCATGTGTATTAAACCTGATGAGAAATGTACAATGTGTGTCAACATAAGTGTGATTGGGTCGGCCACACAAGATGTGATCAGAGAGAGTGAGTGGAAGAACACGAAAACATCAGCAATAAAGAAATTAGACAGTTGATGAGCGTAATGGTGTGGCCATGTTACAATTGTCGCGGTGACGCATGTGATCACGCGACACCGTCAATGTCAATGTGTGTCTAGTGAATATGTGTGAAAAATCAGTGAATTAAAACAACCAACCAACCTATGACGTCCTTGTTGTTTGATCAACTTTTCCCATCTGAAACACAGAAGAAGGGAGAGAATTAATTTTAAGTGATGCGCTTGTTGGTTGTGTATGTGTTGACAATGGGAGTGATGGTATGAGGAGGCGAGATTGAGGGACTGTTGAATGGTTGATTAGTGGATTTGTGTTGAGTGGCTGATGTGACACGTTTGCCTGTGTGACTGTGTTTATGTGAGTTGATGTGTGCGTGTCACTGTGGACATGTGTGTGAACATGCCCACATGGAGTTTGTGTGCACTGACAGTGTGTGCAAACCATGCAAATCGATGCACGAACACAGATATCACATTGATTTGGAGATGTGAAACTACCAGCACACACGCACACCTCTCATGACTAACGGAACGCCACAACTGCACAATCAACCTTCCCACTAACATCGCTGCACACTAGACTGTCATCAAACATCAACCAAGTGAATCAACCTCATTCACGTATGTGAGCGTCCATGGATTATGGACGTATTGCATTGCATTGAAGAGTCACTCACTTTCTACAGCTGTTTTCTTGTGTGATGTTGCATTTCGAATGGATTGTGAAATGTGAAGTTTGAGAATGATTGCTCCCCAATCAACTAGCGATAATGATTGTGTTCGCAATGTGGATGAGTGGATCAGTGTGTTTGAGTGACTTTTCCAGTTTGTTCGGAAATTATACGTGACTCAACTTCTCATGAGTGGTCGAAAGCAATTCACACATAGTGGAATCCGTATCAGTCACCACTGACACACCAGTTGCACGTGTACTCTGGAAAAGTATTTCCAGATCCGTTCGAAGCATGTGTATTAAACCTGATGAGAAATGTACAATGTGTGTCAACATAAGTGTGATTGGGTCGGCCACACAACATGTGATCAGAGAGAGTGAGTGGAAGAACACGAAAACATCAGCAATAAAGAAATTAGACAGTTGATGAGCGTAATGGTGTGGCTATGTTACAATTGTCGCGGTGACGCTTGTGATCACGCGACACCGCCAATGTCAATGTGTGTTTAGTGAATATAAGTGAAAAATCAGTGAATTACAACAACCAACTAACCTATGACGTGCTTCTCTTTTGTATCAATGATTCTCTCACCTGTAACACAGAAGTTTAGAGATAAATGTAAATTTGTGTAATGTGCTTATTGAAGCTTCATTTGTAGACAATAAGAATGATGTTATGAGCAGGTGTTATTGAGGTCCTGTGTATGGTTTATCTGTGAATTTTACTTTGGTTCATTGAATTGTGTAAATCATATATTTGACGTTAAATTTTGTTTTGCTTCATGGAGTTTGCTCATCGCTTCTCGATGTTTATATTTGAATTAATTATCTTATCAGCTGTAATCGCTGTATTTTTCTGACTCTGTAGTGATGTCAGTAGGTTGACCTTCAACAAATGAATTTCCAAAAATTTACGTTGCACATTGAATAGAGTGAGAGGGAACAAGCATTCTAGTTTATTCGACAAAAACATTTCTACCAACAGAAAATTACTTATACAGTCCAGTAAATGCTGTAATATTCCACCGTATCTTCGTATAGAACTACCGACGAGCTAGGAACTTCCATGAAAAATAATACGCTATGGATGTATGTTAGAAGGATACTTAAAAATGGACGAAGTTGATGTAACTAATTGGCATACTTATCAGTTATCACGATAAGATGAAACAAGTTGTTAGTGTACAAGTTGGCTGACCAGTGTACAAGTAGATCGCTTTGTCCGAATAACTGATGGTTCATTTTGTTATCAGATTTGTAAATTTCAATGAAGGAATTATTAAATCTGATTGATGCAGTGTCATCTCAACTTATCATTGGAATGGATTCGCAAATATGTGTAATTCACTTGCAATTTTCTAAATTTTGCTTCAACAACAACGTGTTTGTTTCTCACTTTTATTCTATCGCCAAAAAGATTTGATTTGCATTATCTACGATGTGCTTCCAACTGAGCAGAAACTTATAAGGAGACGTTTAAAGTGGGTAGAACATGCATGACGTAAATCAACAAACTGTATCACGAGACAAACGCTAACTTGTAATGTTGAAGGGAAACAGAAAAGAAAGAAGGTTAAAGAACACACTGCGTCGATAATTGGAAGCAGACATCGAAAAGACGAATAACAACTGTAAACAAATGGAAAGGATTGCTCAGGACACAGTTCGATAGAGAATCCTAATGAGAAGTTTATGGTCCTTCATGAGGGTTATCGGGCTAAAGTAAGTATGTCATCGTCTATGATTGTTTCCCCTGATGTTGGAATACTCTTACATTTTTACAAAAGGTTCTTTGTAATAACTTACGACGATTCTTTCAGTTATTATAAAAGTTTGTTAAAAACTTACATTTGATCACTAAAATAATAATGAAAAGAAAATAATCGGATGAACGTAACGAATTCATCATGAAAGAGAGTCTCATGTCTGTTTAGGCTTCTGATACGTCATACTTATATTTATATGTAATACCATAAGTCAGAAGCACAGAATGTACATATGCCTTCTATAACAATAGTAAGTTACAAACATATAATACCATGTTGTAACCAACGTCATTCATATCTAACCATCAGTATTGTGCGAATGTATATCGATGACGTTGTTATGGTTGAACTCTTTGAATGTTTCTGTTTTCAAACCTCAAGGAACTAAGCCTATTACCACTGGTATGTTGAATTTCTTGGAAATTGTAAAGAAGATTCAAGACCAACTTCAAAGATCCTATTTAAACAAAAGACGTTTAGATTTTGTTGACCAATTACCCTTTGATCCATTTGTTGATAGATAATCACTTTATGTCTACTGAAGAAATTACATCATAGAATTAGGAACGTAAAACCACATAATGTTTGGTCGCTTTGAGAATACTCTTATACACGTGCTGTACCTCTAAAACAGTTTACGCACTGTTTCTACATTAAACTGTTGTGTTTCAGGAAGAAATTTAAATGACTATACTTCATTACATTGACTAATTCCTTACAGACGTTATTATCCCAAATACTCAGTGAATCAACATTGAGTTTAAAATACAACTAATGGGAATTATATATATGCCAACAATATCCAAGTCATCTCACGGCATGTAATATGTTTCAGAATTTGCGTTTGGTTCTCAATTAAACTCTTATTCATTTCACTATGAATCAATCAGTTGCGACCACAAATTATTAAACTGTAGAGGTTTCTGTAGTCCATCTAACTAAGTTTTAATCAGTTAAGTTTATTCATGGTACATACACCCAACAGATTGAAGACGAACTATGTGTGAAGTAACTTGACAGTTGTAATATTGTTTTAAATTATCTGTCAAAGTCTGTAGCTAAACACTAAAGTTGTGAACATCGTCTATCGGTACATGTAAATGATCATGCGGATAGTAAGTCGTTATATCATGATAAATTTATGGTATATACGTAGAAGTAACAATGGGGTTTAAATGTAACAGAAGATTTACTTAC
This sequence comes from Schistosoma haematobium, assembly GCF_000699445.3. NCBI lineage: Eukaryota > Metazoa > Platyhelminthes > Trematoda > Strigeidida > Schistosomatidae > Schistosoma > Schistosoma haematobium. The sequence continues at coordinate 44,687,172 of NC_067197.1, read as the reverse complement.
GTGATATACTTGAATTCAGAAGAATGATGAACGTTATGACGATATTGGTTAACAGAGACATTTGATTCACTTGATTATTGTGTAGATCAACTGAGTATGACCCAAGTATTGTTGTTCAGACAGAAATTTATCCGTTTATATACAGACAAATAATTAATTTGACCTAAGTGTTCATTGGTCACACTAAAAATAGTAGTGCTTTGATTTGAAAAGTAGAAAACAAGATATTATTAGTAAAATAACAGAACTGTTATGTTTCTTTATGGCCTGTTCAATTATCGCCAGACAGAACATCGATCTATTTGATCTTGTCCTGTGTCAAACCAATGACGTGTTGACCATTACGAACAGTCTAAATTCCACTCTCAGTCCTTTTTGTTTCTTTTCACCTAGTCCTCTCTGTTTAAGTTCAGAATACAATCTGTGTGAATCATGCATTCCAAACATATGTAGTTTATGTACAAGATAGTCAAACCGTATCATACCATAAATAGAAATTTACAAGTATACATGGTCAACTCAAAAGTATCCGTGAATATGAGGAACAGTTATTAATAGATTAGGACCAATTTAACGAAAGTCAGTCGTATAATTTTGCTCAACAAGTCAAATGGAAGCTCGTAACAAAACGAATCTGAATAGACATATGATGACAGTTACTTTGTAGTTATACGATGTGGATATATGTAACAATAATCCATGAATAATTCCTAGCATCTACTTCTTGTTTATTCTTCGTTGAGTTATAACAATAACTATGAAGATGTGTTCTATAGAAATGTAAACGTGAATATTGTAGTTTAGGCAAAATAAAGCTCGGAGCACATGTATAAATAATCTGAACTATTATATTTCTAACACTAGAATTGTTATCATTAGCAATGCCAATTTAATAACCGAAAACAAGTTAACAACTAAACGTCATTCTATGTGATTTAGTTGCTGTTGATCGTTTCACTGTTGCAAAATATGGAATTGTAACAAAAAAGAAGGAAAGAAAAGTTACGTCTTTTTATTCGAACATTATGAGATAGAATCGCTCGGTAATGGGCAATGAGATGAGAAGTGGCAACAATCTTTTCTCAGATCATGAAGAAATGGAATATACTTGTTCCTTTCATGAGGATTCAGTTCGCCAGTTATTGTGAATATAAAAATTGCTAAGCATTCAAAGTTATATTGTATGCATTTATGGGCTGGCCAATTTTACACTGGTTTTCAGAACCAGAAAGCATCGAGACTTTCACGTGATAATCCAAACAATATGGCTCAATCTCGCTTTGCAGATGAGCCAGCAGGCCTAAAAGTTATAACCAGAATGGTTTGTTTCCAGGAAAACCGTACATCCTTCGGGCTTAAGTGTTATAACCTGAGCAGTACAGCTCAACCACATGAGAACCAGATACCATATAGGCTTTAACACTACAATCTGAATGGAACAGCTCAAACCTGTGGCGCAACTACACGGGTACCAAGCACCCTAGTGGAACCTTCGCACCATTCATATACACATTCACGTCACACACACACGTCGCACAAATCAAATGTGCACAACGTGAAAAGGCCAAACTTAAACAATTCCGCTTAAATGGCAGTCAACCTCAATTATTTTAGCAATGATGACCTAACTTACAATGTCCCAATGACAATGTCCATTGAGAATACTGAAAAACAACCATTGTTATGGATGAAATCGGTTAACCAGCAGACCATCTTTGCGTAGAAACAGTCGGCAAGCCTTACCAAATCGAGAACCTCCAATCTGATATGAGACTTTCAACGGTGTATTAAAGCTAATTAAAGCTAAAACTATACTGAGTTCAATATGGCTGAATAACTAACAGGTTCCACTTTTGTCAATGAATAATTATATAAGAGAAATAAGCATAGAAATAATGAGATTATTTGCTCTAATAATGATATGTGATAAGATGTAGGCGTTCTATGGTTAATGAACGTAACTGTTTAACAATAACAAAAGTGTAGATTTCACACAGTCCGTCATAAAGTGACCTTCTTGCATAATTTCATACATAACAAAAAATCTACTGAAAGAGGCTTGAATGTGAATTATTATGGGTGTTTGTTAACGTTCTTTCACTAAGTCTACAAATGCAAATGCACTCAAGAAATCAACGCATACAGACACCAATACCGACATAAACGTTAACTGACCTTGTAATTAAAACTGAATTTAATACTAATGCCAACATTTTTGCGGTATTGATGTTTTCAAAATTTTAAAGGACAAAATGCTTATACCGTCCATACTTTACTTTATTATACAACAACTATCACCACGCATCTCAATGTAATTTGCTATAATATCTCTATTCTAAATCATTATTAATTATTGCAATTCCATTTTGTTTAACCTGAAAAATCGTAAATAAACGTAAATTTCCATTTTGTGCGTGTTAATAATTAAGATGAACATTACGGAATTATAACACGTAATTCCTGACCAGTTGCTTCCGCCTCATTTTTCACTTATCTCTCAGCTAATAAATAACCACAGGGTTCTTATTCAACATTTGGTAACCGAAGAGGCGTGACATATATTCTCAATCAGTTATCGATACAACGTCACGTTGATTCTGATTGAAGAGTAGTGCATTGGTATTGTTCTCAACTACACAATCCTTGAATTTGAAAATGATATTGTTGAGGCAATCCATATTCTACATTAGACGTGGAAGGGAGATCAATTTTGAACGCACAAACAAACAATCGTCACCGCCTCTCAAAAGACATACCACGAAGATGTATGTTGTCTTCAGGTAAACCATATTAAAGTGAACATTAATATCGCACTTACCCACCTCCTTCCACTTGCCTCAACTTGCTTTTGATTCCGTGTATGTCTGTGTTCAATTATCGACGCAATATGCCTCTTGGCATATGTATCAAATCCGTACAATAGAACTAACCTTCTTGACGTTCGTATTGAAGATCGTGACATTGATAATGGTTTTTGGTCAAGCGAAGATGTATAGTGGCTAGCATTGGAATCCAGTTTGACTCAGGTACCGTGCTATTTGAGACTCGTCAGCTGGATGTACCTGCACCTCAGAGTTCATGTAAACTCCGGCCAGTACTCTAACCCACTACCGTTTGTCTCAAACGACATCGCGTCATCCACTTAGCTACTGAGTACTGGCAGCCACATGCTTGTGCGATTGCATGAAGTTTAAATTCGCTTGATATTGTTTAATTGCATCTTCACATTGTTATTTAGGACTGGTATTGATCATGGCTTTAAATTATAGGAATGTTGTGCTTGCTACTCATTCACCTATGCATCAAATCCTAAACGTTCGACGATGATGTTGTTCAAGTATGTGAAATCGTCTACTGCTTCCAGAGCTTACCCACCCAGTCTCATTGGGTTGATGTTTCACATTCTGTATTTGAGGATCTCGATTTGTTCTCCTGTGTATGTTCAGATCTACTGCTGCAACACTGGTTGTCTTCATCTGCATTTTTCCGTTTGTATGAGATAGATGAATCAGGTCATCTACGGAGTCCGAATCGTATAGCTGATTCTAAACTATCCATTGTATTCCTCACATGCGTTGCATTATATCATCACTGTGCAATTAGAATTTAACTATTATTTGAACTGTTTCCAACACCTTCCATCAAAGTAATCATAGTCAATAATGCCATGTGTATTTGTGTCTTATTGATTTGTCTGTCATATTACTTGATTGATAAGTCGTTTGTCAAACTTCAGATAATATTGCCAACGCATAACCATATTACTGTACTGCACATGTATAATAGCCAAGCTGTCGCGTGGTTGTTTCTTACTCTAGAGTTCGAAATAAATATTCTGAAGCACACTACTAAAATTAACACTAAGTGAGTAAATACTTATGGAGAGCAAGTGTCACAAACTTGTGATATTTCAGAACCACGTAACACAGCAATGCCCATTTCTCACTGGTTAGTCTTCAGTCAACACTCTAACTAGTTATTCCTAATAGTTTCTGAATATCGTCATAATTGACTGTCTTGACTCAACAATCACGTAATGTGGTCAATAAAATTAGTACATCTATTAACACATACTCGGTCGACAAACCGACCTATAATTGTCATTCAACAGTGATGTTTTCTCTTCTTTACTTATATTGATTATAGATGATTTTCGGGTGTCTATCCATCGTTTGTTCATTAAGTAAAAATCTTAGAACATTGTCAGCATAATTGGAGATTTAGCAACTCAGCCATTCATGTCAAACATCAGTATGAGCAGTCGAGCTAATCTCCTGCAAACTGAAAACGCAACTGTTGACTTCACACCGACACTGACAAACTGTTCATGTCATTATCATAGGCATGAGTTGGAAGTCTTACTTCACTCATGCAAGCGTCAGTCACTGTTTATAATCTTGTAAAGATTCATTCAGCCGAAAGCATTGTACAGCTTCATGACACCTATATTTGCGGCCCATAAGCTTAGTTGATTTCAGCAACTTGTGATCACTGCATTTCAATCAAGTCGATATCTACAATGTGCCTATCGCCATACTTGCAACTAACTTGTATGCAGCACCAGTCAGTTAGTGTGAACATAAATATTCAGCTTATTACACATCAAAGCGTTGAATCGAGAGCATGTCTCTAATGGATCCAATCTTATTTGACAAACTACTGTTGTCTAACTGTCCACAATTCACAGAATTATCGACGTGTTTACGTATTAACAGCATTTTTATAAACAAGTCATTTGCGTTAGTAGTTTGATTACAATCTGTCACGGATACGTAATAGTGAGGTCGCGAAAATCATCTCAAATCTATGTAAACCGCACTGAACTAAACAAAATGACTAGAACACTAGTTGAAATTTTTCATCTTTGCGGTTATAGGTTTGTTCTTTTAGTTACTCTACTAATGAGAATGCACTTAGAAATCAACTCCATACCGGCATAAACATTAACTGACCTTCTAATTAAAACTGAAAGTATTAACAATGTCAGCATTTTTGCGATATTGATGCTTTTAAAAGTACTTATACTGCCCGTACTTTAAGATTATACACAAAACAGCTATCACCACACATCTCAATATGATTTTTTAAAAATGTCTCCATTCTAAATCATTCTTAGTTATTGTAATCCTTCATTGTTTAACCTAAATAAACGCTGCGAAAATTTATATTTTGTGCGTGTAATAAATGAAGCTAAACATTTGGAATTTATAACAGGTATTTCACGATTAGTTGCTGCCGCCTCCCTTTGACTTCTTTTTCAGCCTATCTTTTCCTGGAGGGTTCTTATCATTCGTTTGGTAACCTCAGAGGTGCGACACTCACACTCAATTCGGTATCGATCCAACGTCACGTTGATTCTGATGGGAGAGTAGTGTAGTGTTATTGTTTTCAACTACACAATCCTCGAATCTGATAATGATATGACTGAGACAATTCATATTCTACATTTAATGTGGAGAGGAGATCACCAATGTTGAACCGAGAAATAATCAATCGTTACGGCATGACTCAGTCGTACAGGCGTGATCATTGTGTAACTTATTACTACACACAATAAATATGTTATTCCATCCCCAGCACAAATGTGGTCTTCAGAATTTCAAGTCATCATATTGCGGATTGTGACAAGAGAACGAGTCAGAACAGACAATGATTTGACTTCAACGTAAGATCGTATAGATTACGTAGTCACATTATGACAGACCTACTATATTTGATTAGATCTATTCTTATTATTCTTTTATACTGAACTCGATTATAATTCTTCAAAGTCACAATTCTTTACTCTTGAGTTTTGTATGATTGATCTGTGTATCCGATGTTGTCAGTCGTAATGGAGTTATGCATTAACAAATTGAAGTTGAATTAACTAGGTTTAATGGTTTATTTGCCAGAATAACGGAATATTTGCAACGTTGACTGGATAAACTTAGAATGACTTGAACTTATAAAGATTGGATGGGATGGTGCTCAAAAATAGTCAACTTGAACCACTTGTGTCATGGAAAAGAATTAATTCACTGCGACTTTGAACTATGAGAGTTATGATCAGTTTGACAATGAACCTACAGACAATGAGCATCAACTTTAAGCTAATATCATTGCAAATGCAGATTTTGTTATAACTCTCCGTCGTAATGATTGTATTCAAATAACAAAACTTAAACAAGACATTCGATTTGAATCTTTATCCAGACTGTACATATTAGCCGACAATGAACAGTTGTTTGTTAACTGGTTCACTGATTTTCTGCTATTCAGTCGACAAGGAAAGACTTCACGTAAGATTAGGAGAGTCAAATTGACAGTAACTCAGACAAATGTGGAAGATTCTAAGTATTGTTCACGACAGAGTGTGACTGTAGATTGAACGATATGAACGATAATATTGCTTGGAAGGTTACATCCTACAGTGACAGAGCTTGTGTCTGCGTCACGTGCAAGTTCATGTGCTATTAACCGATGGTAAGTGATGACTCCAAAAGGGGTCTAACATAGAACGTAGGTTGACCTTCAACAAATGAATTTCCAAAAATTTGCGTTGCACATTGAATAGAGTGAGAGGGAACAAGCATTCTAGTTTATTCGACAAAAACATTTCTACAAACAGAAAATTACTTATACAGTCCAGTAAATGCTGTAATATTCCACCGTATCTTCGTATAGAACTACCGACGAGCTAGGAACTTCCATGAAAAATAATACGCTATGGATGTATGTTAGAAGGATACTTAAAAATGGACGAAGTTGATGTAACTAATTGGCATACTTATCAGTTATCACGATAAGATGAAACAAGTTGTTAGTGTACAAGTTGGCTGACCAGTGTACAAGTAGATCGCTTTGTCCGAATAACTGATGGTTCATTTTGTTATCAGATTTGTAAATTTCAATGAAGGAATTATTAAATCTGATTGATGCAGTGTCATCTCAACTTATCATTGGAATGGATTCGCAAATATGTGTAATTCACTTGCAATTTTCTAAATTTTGCTTCAACAACAACGTGTTTGTTTCTCACTTTTATTCTATCGCCAAAAAGATTTGATTTGCATTATCTACGATGTGCTTCCAACTGAGCAGAAACTTATAAGGAGACGTTTAAAGTGGGTAGAACATGCATGACGTAAATCAACAAACTGTATCACGAGACAAACGCTAACTTGTAATGTTGAAGGGAAACAGAAAAGAAAGAAGGTTAAAGAACACACTGCGTCGATAATTGGAAGCAGACATCGAAAAGACGAATAACAACTGTAAACAAATGGAAAGGATTGCTCAGGACACAGTTCGATAGAGAATCCTAATGAGAAGTTTATGGTCCTTCATGAGGGTTATCGGGCTAAAGTAAGTATGTCATCGTCTATGATTGTTTCCCCTGATGTTGGAATACTCTTACATTTTTACAAAAGGTTCTTTGTAATAACTTACGACGATTCTTTCAGTTATTATAAAAGTTTGTTAAAAACTTACATTTGATCACTAAAATAATAATGAAAAGAAAATAATCGGATGAACGTAACGAATTCATCATGAAAGAGAGTCTCATGTCTGTTTAGGCTTCTGATACGTCATACTTATATTTATATGTAATACCATAAGTCAGAAGCACAGAATGTACATATGCCTTCTATAACAATAGTAAGTTACAAACATATAATACCATGTTGTAACCAACGTCATTCATATCTAACCATCAGTATTGTGCGAATGTATATCGATGACGTTGTTATGGTTGAACTCTTTGAATGTTTCTGTTTTCAAACCTCAAGGAACTAAGCCTATTACCACTGGTATGTTGAATTTCTTGGAAATTGTAAAGAAGATTCAAGACCAACTTCAAAGATCCTATTTAAACAAAAGACGTTTAGATTTTGTTGACCAATTACCCTTTGATCCATTTGTTGATAGATAATCACTTTATGTCTACTGAAGAAATTACATCATAGAATTAGGAACGTAAAACCACATAATGTTTGGTCGCTTTGAGAATACTCTTATACACGTGCTGTACCTCTAAAACAGTTTACGCACTGTTTCTACATTAAACTGTTGTGTTTCAGGAAGAAATTTAAATGACTATACTTCATTACATTGACTAATTCCTTACAGACGTTATTATCCCAAATACTCAGTGAATCAACATTGAGTTTAAAATACAACTAATGGGAATTATATATATGCCAACAATATCCAAGTCATCTCACGGCATGTAATATGTTTCAGAATTTGCGTTTGGTTCTCAATTAAACTCTTATTCATTTCACTATGAATCAATCAGTTGCGACCACAAATTATTAAACTGTAGAGGTTTCTGTAGTCCATCTAACTAAGTTTTAATCAGTTAAGTTTATTCATGGTACATACACCCAACAGATTGAAGACGAACTATGTGTGAAGTAACTTGACAGTTGTAATATTGTTTTAAATTATCTGTCAAAGTCTGTAGCTAAACACTAAAGTTGTGAACATCGTCTATCGGTACATGTAAATGATCATGCGGATAGTAAGTCGTTATATCATGATAAATTTATGGTATATACGTAGAAGTAACAATGGGGTTTAAATGTAACAGAAGATTTACTTACGTGATATACTTGAATTCAGAAGAATGATGAACGTTATGACGATATTGGTTAACAGAGACATTTGATTCACTTGATTATTGTGTAGATCAACTGAGTATGACCCAAGTATTGTTGTTCAGACAGAAATTTATCCGTTTATATACAGACAAATAATTAATTTGACCTAAGTGTTCATTGGTCACACTAAAAATAGTAGTGCTTTGATTTGAAAAGTAGAAAACAAGATATTATTAGTAAAATAACAGAACTGTTATGTTTCTTTATGGCCTGTTCAATTATCGCCAGACAGAACATCGATCTATTTGATCTTGTCCTGTGTCAAACCAATGACGTGTTGACCATTACGAACAGTCTAAATTCCACTCTCAGTCCTTTTTGTTTCTTTTCACCTAGTCCTCTCTGTTTAAGTTCAGAATACAATCTGTGTGAATCATGCATTCCAAACATATGTAGTTTATGTACAAGATAGTCAAACCGTATCATACCATAAATAGAAATTTACAAGTATACATGGTCAACTCAAAAGTATCCGTGAATATGAGGAACAGTTATTAATAGATTAGGACCAATTTAACGAAAGTCAGTCGTATAATTTTGCTCAACAAGTCAAATGGAAGCTCGTAACAAAACGAATCTGAATAGACATATGATGACAGTTACTTTGTAGTTATACGATGTGGATATATGTAACAATAATCCATGAATAATTCCTAGCATCTACTTCTTGTTTATTCTTCGTTGAGTTATAACAATAACTATGAAGATGTGTTCTATAGAAATGTAAACGTGAATATTGTAGTTTAGGCAAAATAAAGCTCGGAGCACATGTATAAATAATCTGAACTATTATATTTCTAATACTAGAATTGTTATCATTAGCAATGCCAATTTAATAACCGAAAACAAGTTAACAACTAAACGTCATTCTATGTGATTTAGTTGCTGTTGATCGTTTCACTGTTGCAAAATATGGAATTGTAACAAAAAAGAAGGAAAGAAAAGTTACGTCTTTTTTATTCGAACATTATGAGATAGAATCGCTCGGTAATGGGCAATGAGATGAGAAGTGGCAACAATCTTTTCTCAGATCATGAAGAAATGGAATATACTTGTTCCTTTCATGAGGATTCAGTTCGCCAGTTATTGTGAATATAAAAAATTGCTAAGCATTCAAAGTTATATTGTATGCATTTATGGGCTGGCCAATTTTACACTGGTTTTCAGAACCAGAAAGCATCGAGACTTTCACGTGATAATCCAAACAATATGGCTCAATCTCGCTTTGCAGATGAGCCAGCAGGCCTAAAAGTTATAACCAGAATGGTTTGTTTCCAGGAAAACCGTACATCCTTCGGGCTTAAGTGTTATAACCTGAGCAGTACAGCTCAACCACATGAGAACCAGATACCATATAGGCTTTAACACTACAATCTGAATGGAACAGCTCAAACCTGTGGCGCAACTACACGGGTACCAAGCACCCTAGTGGAACCTTCGCACCATTCATATACACATTCACGTCACACACACACGTCGCACAAATCAAATGTGCACAACGTGAAAAGGCCAAACTTAAACAATTCCGCTTAAATGGCAGTCAACCTCAATTATTTTAGCAATGATGACCTAACTTACAATGTCCCAATGACAATGTCCATTGAGAATACTGAAAAACAACCATTGTTATGGATGAAATCGGTTAACCAGCAGACCATCTTTGCGTAGAAACAGTCGGCAAGCCTTACCAAATCGAGAACCTCCAATCTCATATGAGACTTTCAACGGTGTATTAAAGCTAATTAAAGCTAAAACTATACTGAGTTCAATATGGCTGAATAACTAACAGGTTCCACTTTTGTCAATGAATAATTATATAAGAGAAATAAGCATAGAATAATGAGATTATTTGCTCTAATAATGATATGTGATAAGATGTAGGCGTTCTATGGTTAATGAACGTAACTGTTTAACAATAACAAAAGTGTAGATTTCACACAGTCCGTCATAAAGTGACCTTCTTGCATAATTTCATACATAACAAAAAATCTACTGAAAGAGGCTTGAATGTGAATTATTATGGGTGTTTGTTAACGTTCTTTCACTAAGTCTACAAATGCAAATGCACTCAAGAAATCAACGCATACAGACACCAATACCGACATAAACGTTAACTTGAAGCCTTGTAATTAAAACTGAATTTAATACTAATGCCAACATTTTTGCGGTATTGATGTTTTCAAAATTTTAAAGGACAAAATGCTTATACCGTCCATACTTTACTTTATTATACAACAACTATCACCACGCATCTCAATGTAATTTGCTATAATGTCACTATTCTAAATCATTATTAATTATTGCAATTCCACTTTGTTTAACCTGAAAAATCGTAAATAAACGTAAATTTCCATTTTGTGCGTGTTAATAATTAAGATGAACATTACGGAATTACAACACGTAATTCCTGACCAGTTGCTTCCGCCTCATTTTTCACTTATCTCTCAGCTAATAAATAACCACAGGGTTCTTATTCAACATTTGGTAACCGAAGAGGCGTGACATATATTCTCAATCAGTTATCGATACAACGTCACGTTGATTCTGATTGAAGAGTAGTGCATTGGTATTGTTCTCAACTACACAATCCTTGAATTTGAAAATGATATTGTTGAGGCAATCCATATTCTACATTAGACGTGGAAGGGAGATCAATTTTGAACGCACAAACAAACAATCGTCACCGCCTCAAAAGACATACCACGAAGATGTATGTTGTCTTCAGGTAAACCATATTAAAGTGAACATTAATATCGCACTTACCCACCTCCTTCCACTTGCCTCAACTTGCTTTTGATTCCGTGTATGTCTGTGTTCAATTATCGACGCAATATGCCTCTTGGCATATGTATCAAATCCGTACAATAGAACTAACCTTCTTGACGTTCGTATTGAAGATCGTGACATTGATATTGGTTTTTGGTCAAGCGAAGATGTATAGTGGCTAGCATTGGAATCCAGTTTGACTCAGGTACCGTGCTATTTGAGACTCGTCAGCTGGATGTACCTGCACCTCAGAGTTCATGTAAACTCCGGCCAGTACTCTAACCCACTACCGTTTGTCTCAAACGACATCGCGTCATCCACTTAGCTACTGAGTACTGGCAGCCACATGCTTGTGCGATTGCATGAAGTTTAAATTCGCTTGATATTGTTTAATTGCATCTTCACATTGTTATTTAGGACTGGTATTGATCATGGCTTTAAATTATAGGAATGTTGTGCTTGCTACTCATTCACCTATGCATCAAATCCTAAACGTTCGACGATGATGTTGTTCAAGTATGTGAAATCGTCTACTGCTTCCAGAGCTTACCCACCCAGTCTCATTGAGTTGGTGTTTCACATTCTGTATTTGAGGATCTTGATTTGTTCTCCTGTGTATGTTCAGATCGACTGCTGCAACACTGGTTGTCTTCATCTGCATTTTCCGTTTGTATGAGATAGATGAATCAGGTCATCTACGGAGTCCGAATCGTATAGTTGATTCTAAACTATCCATTGTATTCCTCAGATGCGTTGCATTATATCATCACTGTGCAATTAGAATTTAACTATTATTTGAACTGTTTCCAACACCTTCCATCAAAGTCATCATAGTCAATAATGCCATGTGTATTTGTGTCTTATTGATTTGTCTGTCATATTACTTGATTGATAAGTCGTTTGTCAAACTTCAGATAATATTGCCAACGCATAACCATATTACTGTAGTGCACATGTATAATAGCCAAGCTGTCGCGTGGTTGTTACTTACTCTAGAGTTCAAAATAAATATTCTGAAGCACACTACTAAAATTAACACTAAGTGAGTAAATACTTATGGTGAGCAAGTGTCACAAACTTGTGATATTTCAGAATCACGTAACACAGCAATGCCCATTTCTCACTGGTTAGTCTTCAGTCAACACTCTAACTAGTTATTCCTAATAGTTTCTGAATATCGTCATAATTGACTGTCTTGACTCAACAATCACGTAATGTGGTCAATAAAATTAATACATCTATTAACACATACTCGGTCGACAAACCGACCTATAATTGTCATTCAACAGTGATGTTTTCTCTTCTTTACTTATATTGATTATAGATGATTTTCGGGTGTCTATCCATCGTTTGTTCATTAAGTAAAAATCTTAGAACATTGTCAGCATAATTGGAGATTTAGCAACTCAGCCATTCATGTCAAACATCAGTATGAGCAGTCGAGCTAATCTCCTGCAAACTGAAAACGCAACTGTTGACTTCACACCGACACTGACAAATGTTCATGTCATTATCATAGGCATGAGTTGGAAGTCTTACTTCACTCATGCAAGCGTCAGTCACTGTTTATAATCTTGTAAAGATTCATTCAGCCGAAAGCATTGTACAGCTTCATGACACCTATATTTGCGGCCCATAAGCTTAGTTGATTTCAGCAACTTGTGATCACTGCATTTCAATCAAGCCGATATCTACAATGTGCCTATCGCCATACTTGCAACTAACTTGTATGCAGCACCAGTCAGTTAGTGTGAACATAAATATTCAGCTTATTACACATCAAAGCGTTGAATCGAGAGCATGTCTCTAATGGATCCAATCTTATTTGACAAACTACTGTTGTCTAACTGTCCACAATTCACAGAATTATCGACGTGTTTACGTATTAACAGCATTTTTATAAACAAGTCATTTGCGTTAGTAGTTTGATTACAATCTGTCACGGATACGTAATAGTGAGGTCGCGAAAATCATCTCAAATCTATGTAAACCGCACTGAACTAAACAAAATGACTAGAACACTAGTTGAAATTTTTTCATCTTTGCGGTTATAGGTTTGTTCTTTTAGTTACTCTACTAATGAGAATGCACTTAGAAATCAACTCCATACCGGCATAAACATTAACTGACCTTCTAATTAAAACTGAAAGTATTAACAATGTCAGCATTTTTGCGATATTGATGCTTTTAAAAGTACTTATACTGCCCGTACTTTAAGATTATACACAAAACAGCTATCACCACACATCTCAATATGATTTATTCAAAATGTCTCTATTCTAAATCATTCTTAGTTATTGTAATCCTTCATTGTTTAACCTAAATAAACGCTGCGAAAATTTATATTTTGTGCGTGTAATAAATGAAGCTAAACATTTGGAATTTATAACAGGTATTTCACGATTAGTTGCTGCCGCCTCCCTTTGACTTCTTTTTCAGCCTATCTTTTCCTGGAGGGTTCTTATCATTCGTTTGGTAACCTCAGAGGTGCGACACTCACACTCAATTCGGTATCGATCCAACGTCACGTTGATTCTGATGGGAGAGTAGTGTAGTGTTATTGTTTTCAACTACACAATCCTCGAATCTGATAATGATATGACTGAGACAATTCATATTCTACATTTAATGTGGAGAGGAGATCACCAATGTTGAACCGAGAAATAATCAATCGTTACGGCATGACTCAGTCGTACAGGCGTGATCATTGTGTAACTTATTACTACACACAATAAATATGTTATTCCATCCCCAGCACAAATGTGGTCTTCAGAATTTCAAGTCATCATATTGCGGATTGTGACAAGAGAACGAGTCAGAACAGACAATGATTTGACTTCAACGTAAGATCGTATAGATTACGTAGTCACATTATGACAGACCTACTATATTTGATTAGATCTATTCTTATTATTCTTTTATACTGAACTCGATTATAATTCTTCAAAGTCACAATTCTTTACTCTTGAGTTTTGTATGATTGATCTGTGTATCCGATGTTGTCAGTCGTAATGGAGTTATGCATTAACAAATTGAAGTTGAATTAACTAGGTTTAATGGTTTATTTGCCAGAATAACGGAATATTTGCAACGTTGACTGGATAAACTTAGAATGACTTGAACTTATAAAGATTGGATGGGATGGTGCTCAAAAATAGTCAACTTGAACCACTTGTGTCATGGAAAAGAATTAATTCACTGCGACTTTGAACTATGAGAGTTATGATCAGTTTGACAATGAACCTACAGACAATGAGCATCAACTTTAAGCTAATATCATTGCAAATGCAGATTTTGTTATAACTCTCCGTCGTAATGATTGTATTCAAATAACAAAACTTAAACAAGACATTCGATTTGAATCTTTATCCAGACTGTACATATTAGCCGACAATGAACAGTTGTTTGTTAACTGGTTCACTGATTTTCTGCTATTCAGTCGACAAGGAAAGACTTCACGTAAGATTAGGAGAGTCAAATTGACAGTAACTCAGACAAATGTGGAAGATTCTAAGTATTGTTCACGACAGAGTGTGACTGTAGATTGAACGATATGAACGATAATATTGCTTGGAAGGTTACATCCTACAGTGACAGAGCTTGTGTCTGCGTCACGTGCAAGTTCATGTGCTATTAACCGATGGTAAGTGATGACTCCAAAAGGGGTCTAACATAGAACCTTCATGTCTCACCTCAAACCCCCAATTGTTCGATTATTGGGGCCATATTCGATCGTTTATTGAAGAATAAAATTCATCATTACTGGTGTATACATTCGATGGTCTGTTATCTGATTCATTGTGTTGTAGAAAATAGTTGTTGTAAATGCAAAATTGCACAATCTTCATCTATGTCTGAACTAAAACATTTCGAGGTTTTTCGTAAGAGAGTTAGGTCAAAGGTGTTTCTCGGTTGAGAAAATGAATTGTACACTGAATACATATTCTATCTCCAATGTTTATTCATTCAACTTACTTTTCAGTAATGTTTGAACACTGAACTTGTTTTCTGAGTAAACTTAGGATTCGAAGTACATGATTTATGAGGTTCAAAACTAACTAAAAATAAGATGAACTTCCACATTTCTGAATGGTTATTAACAGTAGTTTACTGATATGTCCAACAACTCATTAGTGAGTGCATGGAGGAAGAGGTTTCGAGTGATGTAAATGGTATTTTCAACCAGACTTGATATATCTATCACATGCTATCGGTAAGCAACATAGTAGGTAAAACACAAAAGTGTCTGTAACATTGTTAAGCTTTTCGTTATCTAACTCAAAAACCCTCACTGACCAGTATTCTTCTGACACTTCATCCTACTCGACCAGTACAATTATATTCCAAATAAACGATGCTGGATGAAAGTGAGTCATATATCGTCAGAGTGGGACCTCAATATGAAAGCTGACATTGGAATGCAGATACAGTTAGCTGGTTTATCTCCTAGTCGAAAGTCATTAGGCATATCATAAAACTAAGTGTCACTAATCCCAGTAATTCAGTGGGGAACAAATTCACTTGTCTTACTTAGATACTAGAACATATCTGAGCACTACGTGTAGTATCCTTTGTATATTTATGACCTAAATAATTGTATCAATGTTATTTCAGTCCAAGTGCACAATTATCCAGTGCGAACATATAGAAACGAATACATACGATGAAAGGATTGACATCCAACGCTTCATAACGTTATGATAGATATTTTTGCAGCTTCTTCATTGTTTCAACAACACCATTAGTGAACTATTTTGGTTATCAAATATCAAACGACTGTTTCGTTTTCAATGAAAAAGTTGTTTGTGAATTACTAGTATCCGTTTGAAATGTACGTAATGATCTACGAGACCGCAGTCATGTACACAATTCTATATCTGATCAATGATTATGTAAACTTTCAGGTTGTCAAGGAAATGAGTTGTACCTGAATACATTCAATAGATCATATAATGCACGCAAACACACACACACACAAATACACGGTTCCATCTAACACATTTCGGATTGCTCGGAGATTATGAAATCAAAACCATGATTGTCAAAATGATACATTGAGCATTAGGTAATTTCACTACAAATCAGGACTAACAGTTAATTCGTCATTGAAAGAACATACTACTTCTTATGAATCAAAGTAGCACTTTTCACTTTGAATAACATATCCTTTGACTAATGACAAATATCACTACAATGTATGATGACAAATTGAGTCGATTCGGTTTCATTCAGATTGATTAAGAGGAAAGTACTGGATAATCAAGGAAGGTTACGAGTAAAAAACTAGTAATATTCAGCGAAACAAGGTTTTCAAAAGTACTTTCGGTCTCAAGAATTTTGAAAAAAAACACTTGGAAACTATCATTACCAGTTAAGATACGTAGACTAAACCACGAATAACTGAGAACAGTAACTCGATGGCAACATTCATCACTACGAAAATAAGTGGGATATATTTCAAGTGAACGTGGAAAACATGGGTTCTCGCAAGTGCAAAGAGAATACATGAATAATGGCTTAGAGTAGAGTCCTGGAGATGCATTTATATTTCTTTGAGATTAGTCAGATGGATGTACAGAGATCCAACAACCGACGTTCACTTTGGAGTTTTGACTCAGAACCTTTAACTTCAAACGTCAATCCATTATCCAATTGTCTTCTGAGTTCAGATATCCATTCACTTGAATTTTAAGTTATTCTTGTAATGGTTTGGATTATCTCCCTCCTTCTTAAGAGATATTCATCTTGTTGAAATGTGACAAACAGTACATAACATTCAAGAAGAAAGTGAAACCCTTTGTCTTCACTAGACATATCAATGGACCATTATTTAAATGTGACCACTTTGTTCCTAACCGAATCTATCAAATGGTATTTGAACTAGATTTCTTTACTGAGTTGGCTTCGATTAAAACCTTAGTATGACGATAGACATAATTGATGACTGATTCGTCGCAAGAAAATATTTGCGCCTTATATTCATTATAGTTTCTAGTATTTCGATCAGCATACACTAGGTCATTACAATTTCATTCATTCTCTCTTTAGTGGGTCTTAAGTTTCACATCAAATATACATATATGCATATTAAGAAGGCAGATAGCTAACGACATTCGACAGATATTTTGTGTATTACAATGTGTTAATACTGGAAGAAAACACAACGTTTAACTCTTCCTTGAAGTCGTAATACATACCCACCTCAGCAATGCAGTTTATTCAACGAAGCACAAAAGTAAAAATCCCCCTAGACTTAGTTACTTACGCTTGTTACTCCTTGTGGAGTAGAATAGTTCAACCACCAGCACTGTCCATCCAATCCTGTCCTGGGAAATCCTTTCCAGCTCTTTTCAGTTGTTATTCATCCTCTTCAGATCTGCTTGTATTTCTTAACGTAATATCTTCTTCGGCCTCCCCAGTTTTTCTGCTTAACTTCAGGATTTCAAGTAATTGCCTGTCTCGTGTTGCAGTTTGGTGATTTCCGTAATATATGTCCTATCCATTTCCATCGTCGTTTCCTAATTTCCCTTTCAGCTGGAAGCTGGTTTGTTCTCTCTCACAATAGGCTGTTGCTGATCCCCTTTGAAGTTATTATTATTTCATCTGGACACTGTATCCGAACAGCCGCTAAAAACATGAAACTCATAATACTCACACTCAATAAGTATACAAGCAAGTTGTACATGAAAGTGTGGAAATTGATTCAAAGAATATTTGGTGATTCTAACTCAAGCTGACTTTATCTTTTTTTGTTAACGACAACCAGCAAAACAAACATAATTGAATGCATTTAAAGGTCATTTAGATAAACCCATGTTGATGAAGTAACTTTCCATTTGATTCACCTTAACTATCAAAGTGATTAGTTTATTGAACTCATTCAAAATCAATTACTAACTAACCACCGTTTAGTTGGATCAACATCAGATTGAATTTCAAAAGATCTGAGTTCTAAAGAATATGGATCAATTACCCTATGGTATTCAAACTAGTGTTCTACCTAACGACATAGAGTAGCCATGGATAGGCACTGCTACATCGACTTTCAACTCTAAACTTCCTCTTTCGGCTTCCTCCTCAAGTGTCACCATAGCCAACGATTCTAGTGCTCAAACCTCTGTCCCAGGTCTACTGAAACCTCGCTCCAAACTACACATTGAAGCCTTCAACGTATGCACCCTATGTCAAATCGGTCAGCAGGCTTCCTTGGCTAAAACCCCACAGTCTCTTTCCATTGATGCATGCTGTGTCTCCGAAACACGCATACAGGATCCCAGTGTTGTCATCCACCTGACCTCACCTTGGCAAAACGGAGAGCCAACGAGATACACCCTCCATGTATCCGGTGACCCGATGGCCAGTTCTCGTGGACTGGCAGGTGTAGGCATAGCACTAAGCATGAAGGCGGAACAAGCACTGCTAGAGTGGATCCCCGTCAACAGTCGTCTATGTGCTGTTCGGCTAAACGGCTCCGCAAGGACTCGGAAGGATAGGGACACACGTCGTTGACTTTTCGTCGTTTCTGCCTACGCTCCCACTGACTGCAGCTCAGATGATGTGAAAAATGAATTTTACAGAAAGCTTTCTGAACTTCTTCAGAAATCTAGACGCTCAGACATAGTACTCATAGGGGGTGACTTTAATGCTCAGATAGGTAGCTTAAACCAAACAGAAAGTGGACAGCCTTGACGGACACCACTTGAGGTTTATGTACTTCTGGGGTACGCCTTTCAATGACAGACACTGCCACAGAATCTCGCGGTCTACAGAGTCAAATGCTGCTTTTAAGTCGAGAAAGACCACCATTGTCGGATCTCCATCCAGGAGGTCCACTTATCGACTTAGAATACGCAGATGACATAGTCCTGTTTGGTGAAGACGCTGACAAAATGCAGAGTCTTTTGGTAGCACGAAGCAACAATGCCAGAATGTTTGGAATGCGCTTCTCTCCCTCTAAATGCAAGTTGTCTGCTTCAGGACTGGTCTGCGTCAAAACCTGAACTAAGGATAGGGAGTGAAGTAGTGGAACGCGTTGACAACTTCACTTACCTTGGAAGTCTGATCAGCCTTAATGGGTTGGTATCGGACTAAATCTCAGCACGGATTCGAAAAGTTCGCTTGGCTTTTGCCAACTTACGTCACTTTTGGCGAAGGCGAGATATCTCTCTATCAATAAAAGGACGAGTATACTGTGCGGCAGTCCGTTCTGTTTTACTTAACGGCTGCGAAACATGGCCATTAAGAGTAGAAGACACTCGTAAGCTATTAGTATTTGACCACAGATGCCTTAGAAATAATGCTGGGGTCTGCTGGGATCACCGGGTAAGTAATAGTGAGGTTAGACGCAGGGTATTAGGAAATGATGGTAAATCAGTTGATGAGGTTATGAATCTTCATCGACTGAGATGGTTGGGCCACGTGTTACGTATGCCTGAACACCGATTATCATGACGTGCAATCCTATCCGGTATTGGAGATAGTTGGAAGAAAGTTAGGGGCGGCCACTAACTTCTAGTCTGAGCCATGTTGGTAGATGCAGACTACTTGGTTGGGGTCCGCGTGACTTTCGTAACCAATGGTTGGAGACTCTTGGTGACATGGCTCAGAATCGATCACAATGGCGTCGGTGTATACACTCTTTGTCTTCCCTTAAACTAAGAGATTAAAATCACTTCATATCTTTTTTTTTACGAACCAATTATTTCTTCTTGTACTATATCTCTATATTCAATCTTCCTCTTACTTATTACCACCTTTGTCCTACGTTGTAGCTGACTGACTGACTGAATTAGCTGAAAATTAAGGATCTAGTCAGTTATCTATTCAAATTAACTTTCACTGAAATTCAGATAAGTTAATTTGATAGTAGTGTAAGTTGATTGCACATTACAAGTTCTCTTGTTATAGGGACATAGACTGAATTAAATTAATATCCTCTGCACGATTGTGTTGGTGAACACTAATTGGCTATTGCTTATTCAATCAGCAGTAGACGATACTTGGAGAACAATCTAGAATCTTCTCATTGTAAAAAACTATAAATACATTCATGTTTCTCTTATTGTACTTCTTAATTCCATCTACCCTTACTATTTGGAATATAATTTCCATGCTGATCAATCGTGTTCTGATTTGAGGACTTGTCAAGTGAATCGATGTCCAATAATACTAAGCAATCCCAATAGCTGAGTTGTAATAAGAGAGAATTATAACATGGCATAGAAAAGGGGCTTCCTGTAATCTTGTGGGAACTGGTGCTCCCTGGCGGATTAGATCTTGTGTCACCCAGCTTCACAGTTAGAGACGTTAACACTGAGCTACCCGAGCCACGACCGACCTCCTGTGGGACTGAGATGTAATCACAACTGATTGATCACTGGGTGGTGATCAATGTCATACGTGTCTAGTCCTTATTAGTGCAGATCGAATGCTATCGATCATGTTGCAATGTGGCCACCAGTCTGGGTGACACGAAATCGAATCCGTCAGGGAGCACCAGTTCCCTCAAGATTACAGGTACACCTTGCTGACGAGTGCCAAGTAGCACGATACCCGGTTCCAAGGTTTCCTGTCGACTACCTCCAACCACCATCTAATCTCAATATATAGCGCCCACAGTGTCGAGTCACCAAGACTGGTGGCCACATTGCAACATGATCGATAGCATTTGATCTGTACTAAATAAGGACTTGACACGCATGACATTGATCACCACCCAGTGATCAATCAATTGTTAAAGGAGGTTTCCATTTGTAATGAACAAATAAATAAATGATCATTTTTACTTACAAACAATACAATTTTAACATATTTACGTAATGATAGAACTAAAAATTCAATATTATTTTGTTAACACAAAACATTGTCTAATTTAGAAAGATGTGTAATTTTGACCTTGCACCACAAATACCCTGATACGGTCGAGGATGTGGGGTGTCTAACCTCTCTTTCAAAATACTCTCTCATATACACACATGAACAGTTACTGTCAGGGAAGTCCACCCCACTGCCTTCTAGCATTAGGGGTGTTATTTACGAAAATGTGAGGACGAAATGTGATTATCCTGAGCAGTAATCGGGTTGGTGAGGATGGTGGTGGTGACAGAACTAAAACTTCGATATTATTTTGTTCACACAAAACATTGTCTAATTTACAAACATGTGTAATTTTGACCTTGCACCACAAAAACCCTAGTACAGTCGAGAGTGGGCGGTGTCTACCTTCTCTTTCAAAATGCTCGCCTATGTACACACATATACAACCACTGTCAGGGAAGTTCACCTCACTGCATTCTAACAGCAGGGTTATTGTTTATCAAATTGAGGGAACAGAAAGAGAATGTCCGACGCATTATCCAGGTTGCTGATGGCAGTGACAGAGATAAAACGTTTAATATATATATTTTTTGTTAACTTTATTCTTGGTAACACCATAGTTATACAGAATAGCTGTACAGAATGACATTTACTAGTTTCCTTTTACTTCTTCTTCTCCTTCGTCATTCAAATGGTAGCTAATTGTTTGAATCATTCCATTTAATTATAATATAATTTTAAATATGCTAATTTTCTTTGAAATCGTTTACATTCAGTCGTTGTATTAAGCTAAAAAGTAGAAAAAAAAATAGTTTGTTAATGATAAGGATCACAATCATGATCATGATGATCGTGATCATGTACATGATCATAACTAACTTACTTTATCTGTATTCATTAATATTGTACTATTGTATTGAATTTTAGGCAGATTCACAGGATGTAACATGGTATCCATTTGCCATTGTATATGTTGACCTAATTGTTTAGTTACATTATAGGTACCAACACTTTTATTTTTGGTCAATTTCATGTAACAAATAACAAGTGAACATTGTTGCCAGGTAGAAACAAACAAACAAAAAAGAAGAACAAAAAGAAAAACAAAAGCCGATTACACTTGAACAATATTGATTGATTCATGAATGCAGAATTCTGAATGTAGTATAAGGTATAGAAAAAGTGCACATGATTGCCGCAGGCGGTGGGGGTAGGAGGTGAAAGGACATTGAGAACATAAGCTGAATAAGAAATATTCACTTTGTTGTCATAGCAACAAATAACATTACTCATTAATTATGTAACTAAATTTTAACTTTTCCACCAAAAATAAAAATACTGTCTATGGAAGATAAATGTATAGTGCTTATGTTTCTTAACCTTAGTACTGTAGTCAATGAGAAGACACAAGTGGGGGACAATCAAATGTGTTTGAAAACACAGATTACAGAATCACTTAATAAAATCTGAGAATTATACAGTAAATACTTCATCTACAAAATGTCAATCAATTGCCCCAGAAATCACTGTTCCTTCACTACCATTTCAATGACTTTCTGTTCCTGTTCTTTCCTGCTTGATCTTCTGCTGCCGTATATTCTATTCTTGATCAGCGTTATATATACTACTTATGTTGATATAAGTAGCACAACACAGTACTATTTTATCACATACCGACAGATTGCCTATAATCATATCTATCTGTTGTATCAAATCCAATATACTAGAGACATAAATGCTTGAGACAATCTGGATATCTAATGATAGTAGGATTGTTATCATGACTGTTATTCTGTTATTTTTGGTTATATCACTCACAATAGTGCACTGGCTAAGTGATTAATGAAGAAGTGAACAATAACTAACATGTTGAGATTAGATGGTAGTTGGAGGTAGTCGACAGGAAACCCGGGTCGAGTCACCTAGACTGGTGGCCACATTGCAACATGATCGATAGCATTCGATCTGCATTAATAAGGACTAGAGACGCATGACATTGATCACCACACAGTGATCAATTAATTGTGATAACTAACATGTTTCGTCCATTAAGATGTTTTAAAAACTAAATATTAGTAACTGAGTCTAAGTGTACTATAGACGATCATTCTGATGACAGATCTCATCTTAACTATTCACAGAAAACTAAGTAAATCGTTATGAAAACAGGGCAGTATAGCACTTTGTTGAATGATTTTATTCGTTGCATACAAGTGGTTAAATCCAAAAAATGTAAGTGTTAACTTTTGTCAACTGAACAGATTGGTCACATGGAATATGTCAATTAGCAGAACATAGAATGGAGCATTATGTTGGAGTACAATGCCTAATCCATTTTTAATCAATCAACAATGAGAATTAATTGAAGAATCTTCTCAAGTAATGTTGTAAATATACTAGTGTTGCTCATATTGTGACTGTGTAATTGTACATTTTGCACAATTATTTTCTCTAAGACAATGAATCCGTCAATAGAGAAACGAATGTACACATCAATAAACGAATCGTTCCTTGATTGTTAGTGTTATGACTTTTAAATATGGTCTCAATAATAGAACGATTAGATGTTTGAGGTGGGACATGAAGGTCCTATGTTCTACCGTCCTTGGAGTCACCATATACTAGGACGAAATAGCTCCGTTAAACGGTATCACCTTATTTAGCTAATACAACTCTTCATTCATATTTGACCAACCTCGCATGTCGAAACATGCAAACTTCTATGCATACTATGAACTATAAAGTAGTATGGGTTAGCATTATGTTATTTTGATCATGTCTTAGTTTCAAGTATCCATAGATCAATGAAAACCTATTCATAGGAGCAAAACGATTTTTTTATTTACCCAACAGTTGATGCACCGATTAGTGATTTATCTGTTCTACGTGTGGACTGATTAAATGGTATTTTATTTGGTTTGACCGACAAAGATTTGTTCACAAAATCTTGATAAGCTCCTGGATCTGGAAAATCTGAATTCTAGAATCAAAAACAAAATAAATAGGAAACACGTTTATAAACACTTTACCATAGATAAAAGTATAGTTATTATAAAAGCATCATTCATCATATAGCTCTTGGATTAACAAATTGAAAAACAGAGCTTTGAGTAGTTCAAATTACTAAACAAGATATTCATAATGTATGTTACAGGGTTATCATAAAAGTATTAGAAAAAGGTTTTGTCAACAGCCTTAACTTCATTTAAGAATAACATCTCAATGACTTGACAATTACTTGCGACGATTGGTAACCTCTGACAAAATCTGATTATCTAAAATGAGACCAAGTGGCACTTCATTGTCATGTAGTACACTTTATTGTAAAGTTTGAAAGTTTTTTCAAGAGTATTTTCGATGTTCGGGATAAATACTAACTGTTGTCATTTTGACGTAATCTCATATTGATAATTTACTAATGGGGGTGATAATGAAAGATAGTGAAAGTGATAAACAAATACAACAATCAGTTTTTCTGGGAATACATATTTACAAGGTTCAGTGTAAATGTCATATCGAAACGATACGAATACATTTCAATATCCGTTCGGTTATTTCTTCTGGTCTGATTGCGTTGTAGCGGTAAATAAATCCCCAAAATAAATAGCACTAAGTTTTCGACATTGGATGCTGACCATATGTTTTAGTGGACTCACCTAGCTGAAGGCGCTCGGTCAGGCATCCGCACCAGATCACGTGTGGTAACGCCGTGCTCAACATCAACCGCAATCGCTAGCCAGATTAGATCAGAGAATTCCGATATATTGGTCATCGCCAAATATACTCTTCCGGTCTCCTCGACTCTGTCTTTTGATTTCTCTTGGTGGGAACGAAATATATTAGAAGGTGTTACTGGTAGAAGCGTTGTCAAACACTGAATACCTGTGACATCATCATTGGTGAACCCGACGTGATCTGGTACACCTAATTGCAACTGTGAGTCTGTTCCTTTTTGGGATTTTTACATATCATTGCCTTATTTTTTATTTTTTTTTTAAACATTGTGATTTTTTTTTCGTGTTTTTTCTTGGATATATGTATATTTTCCCCTCGTTCATTATCGTACTTCATACTTCATCATGACTGAACAGACACCTACAGTACTCAAGCTTAAGACTTTGTCCCCACCTTCGTTTCAACTGATGCCTTTCTGGCCCGACAACATCGAAGCCTGGTTTCGCTACGCAGAAGCCGACTTCTCCGAGCACGGCGTGATCGACACACGTGCACAATTCCTCGCAGTAGTCAAGGCACTACCGCGCGAATTCAACAGGTACGTAACACCTAGTATGTTTACTAGTGATGTTTCCGATCCTTACGAAATCTTAAAACGCTCGATTCTTAAACGAGGAGATCTAACCGATCGACAAAGGTTAGATCAACTCTTCAATAACATCGACCTGCAACACGGTTCTGCGACAGACATGTTGCAACGGATGAGAGAGGTTATAGGCCTAAGAACTTTCGACGAAGGTCTATTCAAACAACTCTTCTTGTCAAAACTTCCCCAACAGGTGCAAGCAGTTCTGGTCTCGTTCCAGAACAACGGATTAGACGAGCTAGCTGCATCTGCCGACCGCATTCTAGAAATTACGAAACCTTCTACTACCGAGGTATTTTCAGTCAAAGAAAAGCCTCACACGACTCAGAATGATATAACCGACTTATGTCACACACTCACGCGTTATCTTAGTCTTCGTACCGACCGTAAGAGATCGCGCACACCACGTAGAAGCATTTCTCGTAAGCGATCTGTCTCTAGACCACGAGAGACAGATAACCCCGACTGGTGCTGGTATCATAACCAGTATGGAAAGTTTTCCAGAAATTGCAGAAAACCCTGCAATTTTCCCAACACGAAACCGACTGATTCGAAAAACATTTCGGGAAACTTCCAGGCCGGCACGCGTTAACGGCAACCGTAGCCGGCGAACAAAGCCGTCTGTTATTCGTCACAGATGTGACAACGAGAGTTCGCTACCTCGTCGACACTGGCGCAGAAGTTAGCGTTCTCCCAGCAAATCCTAACGACCGGCTTCACGAATCGACCCTAAACTTACAGGCGGCAAACGGAAAACCGATCGCTACGTATGGCAAAAGGTACGTTTACCTTAACGTGGGTTTACGCAAACCCATACACTGGATTTTCGTTGTTGCAGATGTTTCTATACCAATCATTGGTATGGACCTTCTACAACACCACAATCTGATCATCGATACGCGCAAACGGAGGCTAGTAGACGGGAACACTAATTTGTCCGTTTGCGTAACTTCTTTTACTGATTGTAGAGTATCCCCAGTCACAGTTAAACATATGATAGACCCACTCTATCAACCACTACTCGATAAGTACCCTGGGATACAACAAACGCAACCGAGATTACCGTGTGTAACCAGCAATGTTACACATCACATCACGACTACAGGACCACCTGTATTCTCTAAAGCACGACGACTAGCTCCCGAAAAGCTAAGGTTAGCGAAAAACGAATTCGATCACATGATGGACTTAGGAATCATACGACCGTCAAGTAGCCCATATGCATCTCCGTTGCACATGGTCCCTAAAAAGGACAACAACGATTGGCGACCAACTGGTGACTATCGGCGATTGAACGCGAAAACCATTCCCGATCGTTACCCGTTGCCTCACATTCACGATTTGACAGCTACCTTGAAAGGTACAACTGTCTTTTCGAAAATCGACTTGGTTAAAGCGTATAACCAAATCCCTATGGCTACTGACGACATACCGAAAACAGCTATCATAACTCCTTTCGGACTCTATGAATTTTTGCGAATGCCTTTCGGTCTAAGGAATGCTGCTCAAACATTCCAAAGATTCATAGACGACGTTTTTCGAGGTCTAAACTTCGTACACGCGTATGTTGATGACTGTCTAATCGCAAGTCCGGACAGAGAAACACATCTCAAGCATCTGGATCTTGTTTTCGAACGATTACAAAAACATGGCATTACTGTAAACGTTCAGAAATGCCAATTCGGAACCGACTCGTTAGACTTTCTGGGACACACTATCGATGCTCAAGGCATTCGACCTCTTAGGACCAAAGTGGCGGCCATTCTGGATTACCCAGAACCGACCACCGTCAAGCAATTACGCACGTTCAACGGCCTCGTAAGTTTCTATAGACGTTTCATACCCAAATGCGCATCACTTATGAAACCTCTGACCGACCAACTTCGTGGAAATGCGAAATCCATTAATTTGGACGACACCGCACGAAAAGCATTCTCCACAGTTAAGGAACTGATTGCTAAAGCAACAATGCTCGCACATCAGGACACCGAAGCACCCATTAGCATCGCAGTAGACGCATCCGACTCAGCAATCGGAGGAGTCTTACAACAATGGGTTAACAACTCCTGGCAACCCTTGGCATTTTTCTCTAGAAGGTTGCTAGACACCGAATCGAGGTACAGCACATTCGGTAGGGAACTCCTAGCTATGTATTGTGCTGTACGGCATTTCCAACACTACATCGAAGGTCGTGAATTCACTCTTTTCACGGACCATAAACCGCTCACTTTCTCGTTAAGCTCTCCTTCTGACAAGTACTCTCCCCGTGAGTCTCGACAACTGGACTACATTTCGCAGTTTACTTCAGATATTCAACATATTTCTGGAGCAAACAATGTAGTTGCAGACGCCTTATCTCGCATAACTTCCTTGAACAGTTTCCAAGGAATCGACCTTCTTAAACTCGCCGAGCTTCAAAAAGAAGACACTGATCTTCAGCACGAGTTATCGTCCACAACACTTAAACTACGCATCAAACAGATGGGAACAGGTAAAGAAACCTTACTTTGTGACACATCTACAGGTAGGGATCGCCCAATCGTGCCGAAACATTATCGACGCAATGTCTTCAACACATTGCACAAACTTTCTCATCCAGGTGTTCGTGCAACCATCAAGCTTATAGCAGAACGATTTTGCTGGCCTGGCATGAATAAAGACGTGAGGGAGTGGGCACGCTCCTGTGTAAGCTGCCAAAAATCTAAGGTTATCAGACACAATAAATGTCCCTTAGGCTCGTTTAAAACTCCCGATGCTCGTTTCGACCATGTCCATCTGGATTTGGTAGGACCTTTACCAGGTTCAAATGGATACTCTTATCTCTTAACCTGCGTAGACCGTTTCACTCGATGGCCAGAAGCAGTACCTATCAAGGACATCACTGCTGAAACAGTGGCTCGCACCTTCGTCGAACGATGGGTAGCAAACTTTGGCTGCCCTTCAACCATCACTACAGACCGCGGACGTCAGTTTGAATCCGATCTTTTCCGTCGTCTGACCACACTTTTAGGAATCACTCGCTTCCGAACGACCGCCTACCATCCACAAGCAAACGGGTTGGTAGAACGTTTTCACCGACAACTGAAAGCTTCGCTATCAGCAGCAAACGTTTCACAGTGGACCGACGCTCTTCCACTCGTCTTACTAGGTATCCGCAATGCAGTGAAAGCTGACATTGGATACACTGCGGCTCAACTCGTTTATGGAACGACACTTCGACTTCCAGGAGAATTCGTGGATCCTTCATCCTCTTCAATGAACATGGATCTAACCTCCTACACGAACAGGCTTACAAACGCAATGCGTTCAGTTAAACCTGCTTCCACTCGACCTCAATCAACTGATGTTTTCGTTCAACCTGACTTACGATATAGTACACACGTTTTCGTTCGTCGAGACTCGCATCGACGACCATTCGAATCAGCATACGAAGGACCCTTCAAAGTTCTTCAACGTGAATCTAAGTACTATATAGTCGATAAGAACGGAACAAACGATAGCATCAGCATCGATCGCTTAAAAGCAGCGTATTTAGAAGGAAATCCTATCCACGTCGATTTTCCTTCGGTACAATCGAACGACACGACTCCGACACTTACAATACCTCATCCGACAACCAACACACACGATGATACTTCGACAGTATCCGAAAACAAACTTAAAACGACGCGTTCTGGAAGAAGGGTGAGATTTCCAGAACATTTAAACGACTATTGCACGTAAGGCACTTCTCGACATTTTATATTATTTTTAAAAAAAAAACAATTTTAATATGCTTATATATTTTTATTTCTATTTAAAAAAAACAAAACAAAAAAACAATTTTTTTAATGCTATTACGTGTTCATGAGTTTATTTTCCATTTTTTCCGCCGACATTGTGTTTTTACGCACATACGAGTGTATTTCGACATGCACTTACATTTTCTTTTTTCTTTTCCAGGACGGCTGGAAAAGAACGATGACGTTTATGAGGATCCGAAATTTTCATTGTACATTTTCTTTTTTTACTATGTTGTACCTCCGTCCCATATAGTAAGGAAAGACGACCAGACGCTGCTAAATTTAGTAAGCTATCAGAAGACTGTTTACCAACGACAAACTCGTTGGGTTTAAACTTCTGGCTGGCCACGTCTTAGGGTCGTCACTGCCCCACTAGGGGGAGTGATCTGTAGCGGTAAATAAATCCCCAAAATAAATAGCACTAAGTTTTCGACATTGGATGCTGACCATATGTTTTAGTGGACTCATCTAGCTGAAGGCGCTCGGTCAGGCATCCGCACCAGATCACGTGTGGTAACGCCGTGCTCAACATCAACCGCAATCGCTAGCCAGATTAGATCAGAGAATTCCGATATATTGGTCATCGCCAAATATACTCTTCCGGTCTCCTCGACTCTGTCTTTTGATTTCTCTTGGTGGGAACGAAATATATTAGAAGGTGTTACTGGTAGAAGCGTTGTCAAACACTGAATACCTGTGACATCATCAGCGTTAAACTTTACTTTTGGATGCATTTTCTGAATTGTTTATAATGTATTGCTTCTTCAATGACCAGTCTCATTCTAATCTTTAATAGTTCTGTTCCAAACATCAGTTGAACCAAAATATCAGAAAAGGTAGCAACCCCTCGTTTTAAAAACGATTAGGTTATAACATGTTTCTCTAAGTCTTTTATGACAGGATCTGTTGAATGATGTGTGTATTTTCATGCTGTTTATAATTCTATAGTGGTAATCATGCCATCTACATTAATCCAGTTCCATTTTATTTCCTGTGAGCTATTACTTTGCAACTGTATGTTATTGAATTTTAATAATCAAATATGAAGTTCACTTGGTGAGTGATAGCCCTAGAATATAGGTTTTAGGAGTTATTTACTTTATTCCATCCCTTGAACAAAAGTGAGTTGGAGTTTGAACCTCCTGTCAACTTGTTCGAAGTCTGTATTCGAAACACTGGGCAAAGGAACAATACTAACTAGCCGTAAAATATTATGTGCAGCAATTGTTTCTCCCTCTCTTAAAGGTCATTAATAGGTGCCATGGGGTTTTCAAACGTGATATGATGTGTTTCAATAAGCCAAGCAAACAAATAAAAACGATTATTTTGAATTTACTAGCATCATCCAAATAAAGTAAAATGTCGTCAACATTTTAAGATATAAGTAGTCAAGGCACTACCGCGCGAATTCAACAGGTACGTAACACCTAGTATGTTTACTAGTGATGTTTCCGATCCTTACGAAATCTTAAAACGCTCGATTCTTAAACGAGGAGATCTAACCGATCGACAAAGGTTAGATCAACTCTTCAATAACATCGACCTGCAACACGGTTCTGCGACAGACATGTTGCAACGGATGAGAGAGGTTATAGGCCTAAGAACTTTCGACGAAGGTCTATTCAAACAACTCTTCTTGTCAAAACTTCCCCAACAGGTGCAAGCAGTTCTGGTCTCGTTCCAGAACAACGGATTAGACGAGCTAGCTGCATCTGCCGACCGCATTCTAGAAATTACGAAACCTTCTACTACCGAGGTATTTTCAGTCAAAGAAAAGCCTCACACGACTCAGAATGATATAACCGACTTATGTCACACACTCACGCGTTATCTTAGTCTTCGTACCGACCGTAAGAGATCGCGCACACCACGTAGAAGCATTTCTCGTAAGCGATCTGTCTCTAGACCACGAGAGACAGATAACCCCGACTGGTGCTGGTATCATAACCAGTATGGAAAGTTTTCCAGAAATTGCAGAAAACCCTGCAATTTTCCCAACACGAAACCGACTGATTCGAAAAACATTTCGGGAAACTTCCAGGCCGGCACGCGTTAACGGCAACCGTAGCCGGCGAACAAAGCCGTCTGTTATTCGTCACAGATGTGACAACGAGAGTTCGCTACCTCGTCGACACTGGCGCAGAAGTTAGCGTTCTCCCAGCAAATCCTAACGACCGGCTTCACGAATCGACCCTAAACTTACAGGCGGCAAACGGAAAACCGATCGCTACGTATGGCAAAAGGTACGTTTACCTTAACGTGGGTTTACGCAAACCCATACACTGGATTTTCGTTGTTGCAGATGTTTCTATACCAATCATTGGTATGGACCTTCTACAACACCACAATCTGATCATCGATACGCGCAAACGGAGGCTAGTAGACGGGAACACTAATTTGTCCGTTTGCGTAACTTCTTTTACTGATTGTAGAGTATCCCCAGTCACAGTTAAACATATGATAGACCCACTCTATCAACCACTACTCGATAAGTACCCTGGGATACAACAAACGCAACCGAGATTACCGTGTATAACCAGCAATGTTACACATCACATCACGACTACAGGACCACCTGTATTCTCTAAAGCACGACGACTAGCTCCCGAAAAGCTAAGGTTAGCGAAAAACGAATTCGATCACATGATGGACTTAGGAATCATACGACCGTCAAGTAGCCCATATGCATCTCCGTTGCACATGGTCCCTAAAAAGGACAACAACGATTGGCGACCAACTGGTGACTATCGGCGATTGAACGCGAAAACCATTCCCGATCGTTACCCGTTGCCTCACATTCACGATTTGACAGCTACCTTGAAAGGTACAACTGTCTTTTCGAAAATCGACTTGGTTAAAGCGTATAACCAAATCCCTATGGCTACTGACGACATACCGAAAACAGCTATCATAACTCCTTTCGGACTCTATGAATTTTTGCGAATGCCTTTCGGTCTAAGGAATGCTGCTCAAACATTCCAAAGATTCATAGACGACGTTTTTCGAGGTCTAAACTTCGTACACGCGTATGTTGATGACTGTCTAATCGCAAGTCCGGACAGAGAAACACATCTCAAGCATCTGGATCTTGTTTTCGAACGATTACAAAAACATGGCATTACTGTAAACGTTCAGAAATGCCAATTCGGAACCGACTCGTTAGACTTTCTGGGACACACTATCGATGCTCAAGGCATTCGACCTCTTAGGACCAAAGTGGCGGCCATTCTGGATTACCCAGAACCGACCACCGTCAAGCAATTACGCACGTTCAACGGCCTCGTAAGTTTCTATAGACGTTTCATACCCAAATGCGCATCACTTATGAAACCTCTGACCGACCAACTTCGTGGAAATGCGAAATCCATTAATTTGGACGACACCGCACGAAAAGCATTCTCCACAGTTAAGGAACTGATTGCTAAAGCAACAATGCTCGCACATCAGGACACCGAAGCACCCATTAGCATCGCAGTAGACGCATCCGACTCAGCAATCGGAGGAGTCTTACAACAATGGGTTAACAACTCCTGGCAACCCTTGGCATTTTTCTCTAGAAGGTTGCTAGACACCGAATCGAGGTACAGCACATTCGGTAGGGAACTCCTAGCTATGTATTGTGCTGTACGGCATTTCCAACACTACATCGAAGGTCGTGAATTCACTCTTTTCACGGACCATAAACCGCTCACTTTCTCGTTAAGCTCTCCTTCTGACAAGTACTCTCCCCGTGAGTCTCGACAACTGGACTACATTTCGCAGTTTACTTCAGATATTCAACATATTTCTGGAGCAAACAATGTAGTTGCAGACGCCTTATCTCGCATAACTTCCTTGAACAGTTTCCAAGGAATCGACCTTCTTAAACTCGCCGAGCTTCAAAAAGAAGACACTGATCTTCAGCACGAGTTATCGTCCACAACACTTAAACTACGCATCAAACAGATGGGAACAGGTAAAGAAACCTTACTTTGTGACACATCTACAGGTAGGGATCGCCCAATCGTGCCGAAACATTATCGACGCAATGTCTTCAACACATTGCACAAACTTTCTCATCCAGGTGTTCGTGCAACCATCAAGCTTATAGCAGAACGATTTTGCTGGCCTGGCATGAATAAAGACGTGAGGGAGTGGGCACGCTCCTGTGTAAGCTGCCAAAAATCTAAGGTTATCAGACACAATAAATGTCCCTTAGGCTCGTTTAAAACTCCCGATGCTCGTTTCGACCATGTCCATCTGGATTTGGTAGGACCTTTACCAGGTTCAAATGGATACTCTTATCTCTTAACCTGCGTAGACCGTTTCACTCGATGGCCAGAAGCAGTACCTATCAAGGACATCACTGCTGAAACAGTGGCTCGCACCTTCGTCGAACGATGGGTAGCAAACTTTGGCTGCCCTTCAACCATCACTACAGACCGCGGACGTCAGTTTGAATCCGATCTTTTCCGTCGTCTGACCACACTTTTAGGAATCACTCGCTTCCGAACGACCGCCTACCATCCACAAGCAAACGGGTTGGTAGAACGTTTTCACCGACAACTGAAAGCTTCGCTATCAGCAGCAAACGTTTCACAGTGGACCGACGCTCTTCCACTCGTCTTACTAGGTATCCGCAATGCAGTGAAAGCTGACATTGGATACACTGCGGCTCAACTCGTTTATGGAACGACACTTCGACTTCCAGGAGAATTCGTGGATCCTTCATCCTCTTCAATGAACATGGATCTAACCTCCTACACGAACAGGCTTACAAACGCAATGCGTTCAGTTAAACCTGCTTCCACTCGACCTCAATCAACTGATGTTTTCGTTCAACCTGACTTACGATATAGTACACACGTTTTCGTTCGTCGAGACTCGCATCGACGACCATTCGAATCAGCATACGAAGGACCCTTCAAAGTTCTTCAACGTGAATCTAAGTACTATATAGTCGATAAGAACGGAACAAACGATAGCATCAGCATCGATCGCTTAAAAGCAGCGTATTTAGAAGGAAATCCTATCCACGTCGATTTTCCTTCGGTACAATCGAACGACACGACTCCGACACTTACAATACCTCATCCGACAACCAACACACACGATGATACTTCGACAGTATCCGAAAACAAACTTAAAACGACGCGTTCTGGAAGAAGGGTGAGATTTCCAGAACATTTAAACGACTATTGCACGTAAGGCACTTCTCGACATTTTATATTATTTTTAAAAAAAAAACAATTTTAATATGCTTATATATTTTTATTTCTATTTAAAAAAAACAAAACAAAAAAACAATTTTTTAATGCTATTACGTGTTCATGAGTTTATTTTCCATTTTTTCCGCCGACATTGTGTTTTTACGCACATACGAGTGTATTTCGACATGCACTTACATTTTCTTTTTTCTTTTCCAGGACGGCTGGAAAAGAACGATGACGTTTATGAGGATCCGAAATTTGCATTGTACATTTTCTTTTTTTACTATGTTGTACCTCCGTCCCATATAGTAAGGAAAGACGACCAGACGCTGCTAAATTTAGTAAGCTATCAGAAGACTGTTTACCAACGACAAACTCGTTGGGTTTAAACTTCTGGCTGGCCACGTCTTAGGGTCGTCACTGCCCCACTAGGGGGAGTGATCTGTAGCGGTAAATAAATCCCCAAAATAAATAGCACTAAGTTTTCGACATTGGATGCTGACCATATGTTTTAGTGGACTCATCTAGCTGAAGGCGCTCGGTCAGGCATCCGCACCAGATCACGTGTGGTAACGCCGTGCTCAACATCAACCGCAATCGCTAGCCAGATTAGATCAGAGAATTCCGATATATTGGTCATCGCCAAATATACTCTTCCGGTCTCCTCGACTCTGTCTTTTGATTTCTCTTGGTGGGAACGAAATATATTAGAAGGTGTTACTGGTAGAAGCGTTGTCAAACACTGAATACCTGTGACATCATCAGCGTTAAACTTTACTTTTGGATGCATTTTCTGAATTGTTTATAATGTATTGCTTCTTCAATGACCAGTCTCATTCTAATCTTTAATAGTTCTGTTCCAAACATCAGTTGAACCAAAATATCAGAAAAAAGGTAGCAACCCCCTCGTTTTAAAAACGATTAGGTTATAACATGTTTCTCTAAGTCTTTTATGACAGGATCTGTTGAATGATGTGTGTATTTTCATGCTGTTTATAATTCTATAGTGGTAATCATGCCATCTACATTAATCCAGTTCCATTTTATTTCCTGTGAGCTATTACTTTGCAACTGTATGTTATTGAATTTTAATAATCAAATATGAAGTTCACTTGGTGAGTGATAGCCCTAGAATATAGGTTTTAGGAGTTATTTACTTTATTCCATCCCTTGAACAAAAGTGAGTTGGAGTTTGAACCTCCTGTCAACTTGTTCGAAGTCTGTATTCGAAACACTGGGCAAAGGAACAATACTAACTAGCCGTAAAATATTATGTGCAGCAATTGTTTCTCCCTCTCTTAAAGGTCATTAATAGGTGCCATGGGGTTTTCAAACGTGATATGATGTGTTTCAATAAGCCAAGCAAACAAATAAAAACGATTATTTTGAATTTACTAGCATCATCCAAATAAAGTAAAATGTCGTCAACATTTTAAGATATAAGTCTTTCAAAGGAATAATACTTGAATAGCATTGAAGTTCTTTGATAATCATCACTCTCTTGTGATAAGATCACACTATCTTTACACATTTCGAGAAAGTTGACAGGATAATTGTGGTGGTATTGCATTTCAAATTTTTTACAAATAAGTTATCTCAGAGTGTGGATTTGTATCGTACCAATAAGTCAGCCTCGTCTAATTAGTTATCACATCTAGTAATGATAATGAAGTTTTGATCCAAACATTGATGGCCAATATATTTTCAGACTTACTGTCAAATTTTCGTTCCTGACATAGAACCACATCAAGGCATTCCTAATCCTCGGAGAAAGCTTATTACAAAATAGCACCATGATAATAATGCTTCCAGACTAACTTTGCATGAGTCGTGTATAACTCGTTTTTCAAGTCATTGTGAGTAGAAAACCTTAGTAATATAGTAAAGTACAAAGCTAAAAGATTAAAACAATGATACTCCATTCGCAAGTATGTATAATATTTTGTGAATTCAATACTTACACATAAGTGATTATTCATTCTACGCGCTGTTCTAGCTCCTAATATATACCCACGAGTACTGATAATCTTCTTGTTGAACTTGTTAGCCATTGAAGTCTATAACAAACTCAATTAAAACATTCTCAACTTATTAAATTCACTTCAATGTCATAGGTTGTCGGTCCAACAAATCCATTCCCATTTATTGGTGCCAGTGTTATACCAAGACGATGATAAGGTATAGCTTCTGGATAGAGAGATCGTTCCTGACATGAGCCAAATGCATACGGCGTTTTTGTTTCCGCTAGAACTGCTACAATCGAAAAAGCGTTATGCTGTAGAACGATGTACGTAAATGACTGATCGTCTTTTTAGTACTAATCCATAGTGAGTTGCTTATAACACCTGGTAAACCGCCAAGTTGACATGATTACAATCGCAATTAGTTTAATTACACACTCGTTTTATTATATTCTCATTTTGTTTGACAACTACAACACAAATCTTCGAAAACTCGTAAAATCAGTCCATTAGCCAGAAACTGAGTTTTAATTACTTTTCGACGAATCTGCGATCGAAACCCTCAACGAGTGGTTCTCTCACTTCACTAGATGAATACAGCTTCTTACATAGGACTAATACGAAACAGATTGGATAAGCTAACAAGATTCGAAATTAAAATCAGATGAAAGTATTCTAGCCTTCTTTTCTTAAGGAACAGCCAACAACAGTGAGCAAAAAGCAATAAATCATGACAATCAAGAGTAAATTGGATAAGCAACACACAAAACCGCGATATTATTCGGGGGACATTAGGATACAACGAATGATTGGTAAGAAAAATCCTCAATCTATGTATTTATTCATCGTTCCTTCTGGAACAAATCATTTTGTGACATCGTGATTATTTTCACTCGCTGGAATTTGATTTAGATACCAGAGAATGTATGACTCGATGTCCTGTGTTACGAAGCTCTAAATAAACATGTGTTTATTAGCTTGCTTTAATTTTTCAGGCAACTATACTCTGTCTGGTTGTTGCCTGAAGTTTGAGTGAAGCGTTTTTTTGCAGACTCTTGAAGTTTGCTTTCTATGTACAAGTGACTTATTATTCTTTCCCCAATCCATCGAATCTTGAGGAAAATTCCGTCTGATAGAGATACCTATTTGTATTCACTACGGTCTATAGACAGTGGAAGGAGTACTGAACAGTTTAGCACTGAAGGGAAAAGCAATATCCAGACTATCTTATGATTTCTAGTTCTAATCAGTTTCGGTTTTATGTACATAAACGAACGTACTCAAGTACATGGTCATATGCGTTCGTCGACAATAGGGGTAATTAACTCATAGGGGCATCCAAAGCCTAAAAAAGACACGTATAGAAATGAAAAACAATCGAGTGTCCTGGAAAATTTGTTATGTACCTTTAATTTTCTCAATTGCACCTTCGTTATCAAAACAATTCATAACTTGTCCGACCTTGGAAGTCACGACGACCAATAAGCAATGTCCAATATACAATAATTTCAGACATCTGTAGTAAGTGCAATCGAGTCATATTATTCCTCATGATATGAAATACTTCAAAGATTCAGCGTCTCTTTGAATGTATCATCGACAGTGCTGATGTAACGTGTTCTGACAGGGAATATTACTAATTACTACTCTACGTGAGAAATGGTGAACAGATGTAAATCAGCTTCAGATTCATTTTGAAAAGGACAGGAGGCTTGATGGCCTGTGTTAGTCCTGGCAATGGTGGTCTCTCAGTTGATCCAACTTTCTTTTGAAAGAGTCGACGGATGGAGCCTTAACCACGTGCTGAGTTAATGAATTCCAGTCGTTGATGATTCGATGGGAAAGTCGATAGTCCGCTGATAAGTAATTTATCCTGGGCTTGTGAACTTTTTTGGAGTGTCCTCGTAAATTCTCTGTTTTGGAAGACAAGAAAAATGAGAGCATATCAGGTACAAATTTATCACTAAGCAATTTGAAAACTGTAATCAAGTCGCCTCTAGTTCTACGAAGTGACAACAGGAATAGTTTTAGCTTGGCCAGTCAAGCATCATACGGGAGCTGCACTATTCCGGGAATCAGCTTAGTTGCTGTTCTCTGAACGTTTTCCAAAATGTTACTGTCTTTTTAAGCAGGGGCTAGCCGCTTGTATACAGTACTCAAGTTTAGGACGTACGAACACTGCACACAAAGTAAAAAACGTTTCAGCGTGGACACGAGTAAAAGCCCTACGTATTGACCATAAGGTTTTATAACCTTTGTTGGCTGTTGCACGGCAGTTTGCAGTAGTCTTTAGGTCTTGGCTCACGATGACTCGTAAGTCATCGTGTGCCCGTACAACAAGCAGCTCAATGTTATTCAGCACTTATGTATCTGTACCTTGATGACCAACATGCATCACAATGCACTTGGAAGTACTTTTCAGCAACTGCCAGGTTTGAGACCATTCAGATAATTTCTCCAGGCGATTTTGGGGTTCTAAGCTGTCATTCTTACTTCGTATCGCTCTCCATATCTTGACATTGTCAATATATAGAAAGACCGATGATGATATTAGACGAGGAAGGTCATTTACATACAAGAGGAGTAGCATTGGCCCCCAAACTATGCCCTGAAGCACTCCACTAAGCACAGTTTTCCAGCTAGACAACTTGGAGTTCACCTGTACTCTTTGTTGGTGCTCAACTAGGAAGTCTTTTATCCACATTGATTGATTGCCTAACATTCCGACATTTCCTAGCTTATATGACAGCCGGTTATGAGGAACTTTGTCAAAGGCTTTGCTGAAGTCACTGTAGGCTGCGTCTATAGGTAACTTTGTCTCTAAGAGCGCACCGGAATTCACGAGTCACTGATAAGTTAGTAAGACAGGAATAACCTACTCTAAAACCATGCTGCTTTTCCGAGAAATCAGGTTTTCATCAAGATACTTAGACAGCTCTTTCCAAATAATCTTTTTCTAAAATTTCAACAACCACACTAGTTAGGCTAACGGGTAAGCAATTCTCAAGTTTATGTTCCGTACCTGTTTCGAAGACAGGACTTACTATGGCGTTCTTCTAGTCTTTTGGTAAACGACTCTGGGTTACGGAGAGATTAAAACATGTACTTAGGCGGTTCACGACGAAATTAGCTAGTTCCTTTAGAAACCTAGGATGTAGCTCATCGTGACCTATGGACTTCTATATGTCAAGCTTATTTGACAAACCAAAGGTATCGAGTCCTTTAATGCTCACACTGCACAGTGTTTGTGTGTCGGGATTTGTATGAACTGACAGGAAGGGTGTTCTCACGGTATATACATTGCTAAAAGAGTTTGAGAATACTTGGGCCTTACCATAGTCGTCCTCCACTAATGATGACTCAGTACTGTCTCTCCATAAGGTAGGAATATTTCCTCTTCTTTTGGTCCTTTGGTTTATAAAGAGATAAAAGTGCTTGGGACATTCCATTGATTTCTTGAAAAATTTCTCTTCGTGCAACTTAATATACTTACGGAGGGTCGATGCTCAGGTATTCCGAGCTTTTCTATACTCAGATTGTCTCATCAGTCCCCAGTAACCTTATGTTATCACACATTTTTGTTCTCTTACGGAGAGGGATGCGAACCTTTCCACTGAACCATGGCGGAGAGTTTTTCGGTCTCCCTGATGTAGTCAAAGTGATGTTGTGCAGTAACTTTTTAGTATAAATTTCTAAATACTCAAACTGTTGGAATTGGGGACTAAGGGTCTATTTTCAAATCTGCTGACGATGCTGAGTGCATGATTTCTTTCATGTACGTTTTCCAGAAGTCAGGTCTGGATTGAGCTGACGCGTTCTCGTGATTGACAGTTATACGGAAGTCGAAAGCCAGAACTGCACGATTGAAGTTAGATATTATCGCTGTTCAGTAGCGGCTTGATAGTCTAGAGGTTAAGCGTTCGTGCGCGATACCGAAGGTCATGGGTTCCAGCCCAGTATGAAGGATCGTGGATTAGCGCTGCGAGGGGGTCCCATACTAAGACGAAACAGCCGTCCAATGCTTTCAGATTTTCAAAGATGATCTAGCTTACATTGACTCATGAGTTCAATTTTTAAAGTCACTACAAACTTCACGAACTTTACATTTCCTGAACAATGATCTTTCCCATAAACGTTTATCCTTACCAAACACCGCTTCAAATGCACTTCTAGTCCTAAAGTAAGTGAATCAACACCATTCAGACCCCAAAGCTTGCATACATCTGACACCCTTCGTTGAAGCGCATGTGCCACCTATCATAATTTCTTATCCAACTCATCCCCTTATAATCCATTTCGCTCGATCCCAGATGCTATTAATCCTCTTCATGTCTGCTTCCTTCTGATGGTATCCGGTCAACGGACACTGAGTATCGTAAGTAGCTGGTTGTTCGAAAATACTTGTACGTATTTCATGATTGTTGTGGTAGTTCTCCGAGTTTCAGCTCTGATTCAGGTTTTCACTTGAAATGCCCTGTCAGCTGTTCTCCATGCACGAATTGACAGTGTAGTTTGTTGTGTGAATTTTGTGTATTGTTGACCATACACTCACGCACTCCATAGCGTCGGAGGAGCTTATGAAGATGCCATAGTTCTTCGGGGTTTGTCAATTCTACCGCGATACCTACATAAAAACCTCCTGTCAGTTGAATCATCATAATCAATGATGCTGATGTTTAGCAACGAGTTCCGTTCAGCTGATTGTTTAAACGGCATCTGTTCACGACCGATCCTTAAGGAATCCGGTCTGTTCTCGAAATTGTACACCTACTGAGTTTTTGACCGGGTTCAGTAACACTGTTCCAAACGTTTCCCTGTACTCACAGTGGTGTGATTTCTCTGCAGTTCTGTCATTTGCTCAGATATTCTTCCTTTGAAATCTATATGAATTGTCATTCTTTCCAGTGTCATTTGTCCATCTTTCAAATACTACTGTATACAGTAAAAACTCTGTTTGCGGTCACTTTTACGTCTGACTGATAACTGATTTGAGTGCAACAGCTGGTATATTGTCAGGTCCAACTGCTTACCCAATCTTCATTTGTCAGACATACATCCTGACTTCTTTAGTCGTTGGTGCAGTGACACCTACAGGAAAATCTTTAAGTAATGCTCCGACGTCAGGTGAATTCAATGGAGCTAAACTACTCACGGATTCCACGACGTTTTCTACGATTCAATTTATCTGTCCTTGAATCTCAGTGATTAACTTCCTATCTTTGTTCTTGACCAGGGTATCTGGTTTACTATATTTCTTAACCAGATTCTTCGTCATGGCATATAGTTGTTCCATGCGTCCTTCTATTTCAGGTTTCCCCCATGATGCAGTTATTTATGTTGCTTACTAGATAAGATAACAAAGTAGATAGAACAATATGAAGATATCATTCTCATACTCTTTTTTTACATATCTGCTTTTTCCTCATTAAGTTTGACAGTGTATTATGAGTTGTAAAAATACTGAATCTGTGGATTCAACATATCTTTTCACTTCAATTTGTTTACGTTTAATACAAGATAATAAGTTTTTTAACTTAATCGGACTTTATGTTTAAAAAATGGTCATTTTGTTGTGTTTTCTTGATAACTTGACAGAAATAAATGGAATGTTATTCACAATTCCAAGTTCAGTTATTTGTTTTTTATCTAAATTCTTGTGTTTAGAATATCAGTCGACCTTTTTTAGCTACTTTTTATCTGAATTAACAAACGTGTTTGCTCTTGTAAAAATGGTGTGTTTTTCATTTTCTCTGACATGGTTGTCCCCATCAATGCTGGTTTAAATTTGGAGAATGATCATTCTATTTAACTTGTTATGATCACTTAGTGGAAGAAGCGTTTTAAATCGTTTGAACGCTTCAATGCGGATTGTACTAATCAGTTTCTTCCAATCATTCATGAGATAAAACACGTTATAGTTATACTGAACGTAAGAGATCGTGTTGGCAACTCAGTATGAGATAACTGTTAGTGTTCAAATTCATCACATTAGAGAAACTCATGGTGTTCTGCCATTAGGATTGTTGCCTTCTAGACCAAGAATAGTTCTTGTCCGCCTTACAACGTACTTTGAATAGTTGTGCAAAACATTGAAATTGCTTGGATAGTACTATTTCCTCTGTACCAGAAGGCTGAACTCTATAAACCATACTTCAGTTCGAATATTCGTCCATCCTTTACAATTCACCCTAGTAACTGCTATTGTGAATATTTTTCATAACAAATTAATTTACTTCGGATTTGCTGTTCGTTTCTGTTCATATTTTTCATTAGCAAACCTATAATGAACTTGAAAAAGTCTTCATTGCGTTGTTCAAATTGTTATATCCGAGTGGAGATTAAATTACAGGTAACTTCCGAGGACTATTCATGGACTAATATTCTTATTGTATAACTACTCAACAATTACACTATGTATATTTATATCCCTCTTATGACAAGCTTTATTTTGGCCTATAATTTATTATTGTACGATTTACGGTTCTTAAGTTATGTTCAGTTTATTAACTACTGCCTCCCACATTCACAGCCACTTTTTGGGCTTATTTGTGTACAAATATTATTTCCTATTTTATGGTACGTTGCGGTCTGTGTGATTGATATATAAACCAAGTATGCATGAAATAAACGATCTGCTCTGATTCTGGTCTGATCTGCTCTGATTCGGAAGCTGGTATCTTGTTCTGGACTCAAGTGGAAGGGCTCGTAGGACATAGGACCAATAAGGACACTAAACTGCCCACACCGGTTGAACGTCATTGGTTGGCCTAGTGCGAAGATTCGTATAAGTCGTATTCGGATTGGTAGATAAGTCGTGTGATCGAAAAAACAGACATCCAAGGTCATAACAATTGGCGACGGGGATTTTGGCAAAAACAAAATAATTGGGAGACGCAAGGACATAACACAAATGTATGATGATCCATGTTGTATTGGCGTCTAATATTCCAGTTATGACTCTGTTTTAAACGAATTAAGCTAGGAAGAGCATTAGGGCTGAATTATAGAAATTCGTGGAACGAGCTAGCAACGACATTGATAGAAGCTGCAAGCGAAGTAAATATGAAACAACTATATGACGCAACGAAGAAACTGGCAAGAAAGTATAGTAAATCAGAGAGTCTTGGTCAAGGACAAATAAAGCAAACCAACGACCGAGATTCAAGTACTGCGGAACAGATGAGTGTAACACTTTGAGGAACTTTTGAATGGGTCAGCTTCACTGAATCGCATGGATATCAAAGCGGCACACATGGATCTTTTCTTGGATTTCACTACGTCAACAATCAAAGTAATCACAATGCATGTAAGAAAACGTTTAAGCAAGAATGCAGTAAGACCTTTCCTTCGTGTCGATTGTTGAATAAAAATCTTTTTTTAGTAATTAAGTGCTCGGTTTCAGATTTCGTGTGATAACACATAAAAACGTAAGTCGTCCTTAAAAACATTTCTCCTCACTGCGTGACAATGCAAAAAAGTTATTCCGTATAACGTTTGATGTCAGTTTTATTTGACTACACCTATCAGTTTTAAAGAATAACTAAAATCAGGTCTAAACTGTTAACAGATTTCTCGTTGCACATGGGAATCTGGCTAAATTTTATGAGCACTTTCATTCATCCAGACCGATTTATAAAGTACGCTGATAGAAATGCTTGTTATTC
Organism: Schistosoma haematobium; assembly: GCF_000699445.3. Classification (NCBI taxonomy): domain Eukaryota; kingdom Metazoa; phylum Platyhelminthes; class Trematoda; order Strigeidida; family Schistosomatidae; genus Schistosoma; species Schistosoma haematobium. The sequence continues at coordinate 44,643,028 of NC_067197.1, read as the reverse complement.
ACAGATCAACCAACACTGTGTGTACTTCCCGTAAACGTAGAAAGGAGGTAACGCAATATGATATCTGAAACTGAAAAATGACATTTCTGCACGGTAGATCACAGAGCCATCGAAAAGACACAAACAGTTTGTTCACTTCAACCAGTTTGCCATCAAATGTGTATTCCAACTAATTTACATACTACAACATACACAAAAAATTCTACTACTACTAACGCTACTAATTATACTGCTTTTAGTAAAATTAATGATGATAGAAATTCCGATAATTAGTTATGTACTTAAAACACCCCTACTACCAATTTGATGTCTATGTTTTTTAATCAGTGAACTCATTAACATTCCATCGCCTACAAGTTTCATCATTTATATTCCGACATTTGTGGTCAAGGTCAACTATACAGTGGTAATATATAAGTGCTTGAGAATAGACAGTTTTCATTACCTTCAACCCACTGTTACTACAATCATCAAAATGTTGATGAATAATTCTTGGTTACTGTTGGCCATTATCGCTGTATTCGCAGTCTTCGTTCAATCTGACTATCAACGTAATTGAATCATTGAATAAACGTTTCGTTATGTTTCTTTAAAAGTGAATTTTTTATTCATCCAAACACATTCAAGCCATTATTCATAAGATAATGCAAAGTTCAAATACATATGATTAGTGATTGAGACATTGAGTTCTTGCTACATATCACTCCGTGAATCACAGCAGTCCTATGTTTACAAATTGTGAGCATACGTCGATAGATCACTGTCTCTGTTTAACATCTTAATTGTATCTGGCGTTTTCCTTGTGTACGTCTATCTGCATTGAAGTGGTCAAGATCAGATCTTACTATTTAATGAAAACAGAGTATTTTTTACATGTTCCAATTGCATTAAATGTGAGAATGTCGTTTTTAGTATTTTATACCTGGTCGTTATGAAATGTGACAATGTGTATACTGGACAAGTTGAACACCGGTTTGATATGCGCTAACATATTGTTAGATAACTAAAGACTATTAACAACCTTACTCTATTCAATAACAACGGGAACCCCAAATGCTTCCAGTATCATATTTTGACCAGCTTCTATGTGACTTACGTCAACTTCATAATAATGTGTCAACTTATGCTTTCCTAATAGTTACGCATATTTTCCTTTTATCATCATGCTGTTTGTCACCAGCACTTCTAATTACATCAGCTATAAATTTGTCCTGTAATACTACGTTTTCATTTGAAACAATAATGTATTTTATCATGAATGATAACTAAAAACCGATTTATAATTGTGATTGTGCATAAATAACTGTGAACATTTATTGTATTACAGCATACGTAGTACCGGATGACAGTAAGTTATACATACTAATCAGCTTAACTGTTTCATTACACTATATGTATATTCAAATGATATAAATGAATAATAATTCATTTCGTTTCTATTTTGTTAAAGTGCTACCGTATGTTTTCTATGACAAATGTTACCGACCAGGTAAGTATAACATATGTAACCAGGGTAATTGTTTAACATTGATCACTATGTTGAAAATATTGTTATAGTTATGTTACCATGTAGTAGATAGAGTACAGCGACATAATGATGTAACAAAAACAAAATGCTAATAACTAACCGAATTCAATGATAGATCTTGAAAACTTCAAGGAGAACAAATATGATAGCAACTACACTGAACATATGAGATATGATAAGAAATGAGACTGAAATGATGATAATGAATATGATAAGCAATGACAGATATCTGTTTTAGTTTAAAAACTTCGATTGAATAGCATTAAAAATGTAACTGATATGATGTTTGTTTTTCTAAATTAATTAATAAAAGATACTGGTAAACCTAACGAAGCAATAGCACAACAAAATCTAATCTCTAATGAAGGAAGCAATAAGATAAAAGCTAATCTGGCGGGAACTACTCTAACAAAAAGTAAGTGAAACTTATATCATATACCTGGAGACTTCCTATTTTGTTTATGCTGTCAACAAGGTTATGAATCTGATTGTGTATATAAACAAGTATACACTCTTTTGAGAATGAGACATTTTAGTTTCATCTTACAAGAGTATGTAAGATCATTTTTGTGATAGACAGTTATATGAGTCCTATCACTAGTTGTCATTTTTATCAAACTCTGTGTTATTCTCACTGGTGACATATTGTTTGTCAATTCAACCAGATGCTTCGATAAATACGCAATGACTGTTCTTATATCCCATGAAATTACTTACTTACGCCTGGAATGCTTTTTCGTAGTCAATGAAGTTGATGTAGAGTTATGAATTCCATTCTATTGATTGTTCCACAATGATCCGTAGATTTGCGATTTGGTTTGTACATGATCTATCTTTACGGAATTCCGCCTATAGGTCTCGAAGTTGGGCGTCTACGGAGTCATTCATCCTGTTGAACAATACCTTGCTGAAGACTTTCCTCGGTATTGAGAGGAGAGTGATGCCCCTGTAGTTATCACAGTTACTGAGATCGCCTGTTTTTGGCATTTTGACCAGACGTCCTTCTTTTCAGCCTGTTGGTACTTGTTCTTCATCCCAAATCTGATTGAAGAGAACGTGGAGTGCCTTTGCAGTTACCGCTACGTCTGCTTTCAGTGAAATTAGATGTGGTTACATTCCGCTTCTCACTGGAATAAGGTCGTGAATCCTTTTTACTTTTTCAGAAACGAATATTAAGATATCCGTACAAAGTACAAAGGACAATAATTGAAACAAACCATTAGTTTCTTTTTAAACCATTAGTTTCACTTTGTTCAATGTCTAATGAATATTTTCAATGGAAAGACGCCTGTTAGAACAGACGTAAAATTGAAACATTCAATTACCTTCATCAGCCTCCACCCCCTCGCAACACCAAATTTATCATCATCATCGAGTAAATAAAATTTTGTTAAGTTAATACAATGAAAAGAATGTTGAGAAGTTAGAATAAAATCAAAACTGAAGACAAACATTAGAGAGAATAACAATCCCTTCAATATATATGTACGGGATCTTAACAACGTTGAGTATAGAAGTGCAGGTCACCGAAACGGTCATATACATATTCATGTTTGTGAATGAGAGAGCTCAACATTGTTCAAACTAAATGAATGTGTTATTATTATCCATATATAAATCGTCTGCAGTACTTTATTCATTCAATAAAGAGTTATCATTGTGAACATACTTATGGAATGTAGTACAAGCAGTGTTTGTAAATTGATGTCTTAATATTTATAAGGAGCGCTATCACGTAAGGTACTAAGAGGCGCTTCAATATTTTAAGCCAACATTTCGATGGACGACATTCTATTATTCCGTCACCGTTGTAAATATGAAAATTTATATGGAACGTTACACTTGAAGAAAATTCGAATTAGTATGTCAATCATATGAGTTCCATTTGAACAATATCATTATGAACGTAATAATATAGAGAAAGATTCATTCATTTTCATACGTCTTCCGATTTACAATTTGTTTCCAGAAAAGCCAGGGAAAAGAACGAAAAAAAATAGTAATGGTAAGCTCATTACTTCAATGGTTGTTCATAAATTAAGCACTTCTTGAGTTACTGTGATAACAAACAGCTTTCACTCGGAGATCGTTTCAAGTTAGACAGTAACACAATTTGAACACTGGTTCAGTGATCTAGATGTTAAGTGTTCGCGTGAGAGACCGAAGGACCTGTGTTCCACTCCCATATGCGAGATTGTGGTTGTACACTGCTGAGGCAGTCCCATACTAGAACGAAACGAACGTCCAGTACTTATGGTTTTACAATAGTGATCTAACATGAATACGTTCATGACACCAATCTTAGTTCTTTATTTATTCAATAAATTAAAGTTATCACAATGAGCACACTTACACATTGAGTTAAAAACAGAGATTGTGAATCAATGTTCCATAATTCATTGTGAGCTTTGTCGCATAAGGCACTGGATCTCATTTCCCCATTCTATGTCAACATTTTGATGCATGACGATTTGTTACTACTCCACCGTCGAACATGATTAACGCTTGAGTGGAACGCCACACTGGAAGAAGATTTGAATTACTATGTCAATCATATGAGTTCCATTTGAAAAAAATCATTATGAACGTGACAATACACAGAGAGATTCATTCATTTTCACAAGACTTCTGATTTACTCCTTGTTTTCAGGAAATCAAGGAAAAGGACCGAAAAGAAATAGTAATGGTGAGCTCATTACTTCAATGGTTGTTCATAAATTAAGCACTTCTTGAGTTACTGTGATAACAAACAGCTTTCACTCGGAGATCGTTTCAAGTTAGACAGTAACACAATTTGAACACTGGTTCAGTGGTCTAGATGTTAAGTGTTCGCGTGAGAGACCGAAGGACCTGTGTTCCACTCCCATATGCGAGATTGTGGTTGTACACTGCTGAGGCAGTCCCATACTAGAACGAAACGAACGTCCAGTACTTATGGTTTTACAATAGTGATCTAACATGAATACGTTCATGACACCAATCTTAGTTCTTTATTTATTCAATAAATTAAAGTTATCACAATGAGCACACTTACACATTGAGTTAAAAACAGAGATTGTGAATCAATGTTCCATAATTCATTGTGAGCTTTGTCGCATAAGGCACTGGATCTCATTTCCCCATTCTATGTCAACATTTTGATGCATGACGATTTGTTACTACTCCACCGTCGAACATGATTAACGCTTGAGTGGAACGCCACACTGGAAGAAGATTTGAATTACTATGTCGATCATATGAGTTCCATTTGAAAAAAAATCATTATGAACGTGATAATACACAGAGAGATTCATTCATTTTCACACGACTTCTGATTTACTCCTTGTTTTCAGGAAATCAAGGAAAAGGACCGAAAAGAAATAGTAATGGTGAGCTCATTACTTCAATGGTTGTTCATAAATTAAGCACTTCTTGAGTTACTGTGATAACAAACAGCTTTCACTCATCCAGATAGCGAGCATGGTACATCGTATAGTCCATTATCAAACTCGAATTTGTTTACCCTCTCCAAGATTCATAGACACACATCACGATGTCATTTGTCATTTGCATTTGTATTATTGGAATGTCATTTTCGCATTCACCGAACCCCTGAGTTTACAGACATGATGTCATGAATATCTTACTCCCTTCTCTTTGTAAAGTGTTTGCAAAATCATTTTCTGCAGAGCCATTTGACATTGAGTGCTTCAACAAGCACAGATTTCGCTCAAGATACATGATCTCATAGTAAACATCTGAAACACTCTCATGCGCGTTGGTACTTGTCAATTCCTTGATGCAGTGAATAATGTAGTCTGACTTTGTTTCCAACGAATAAATCAATGTGTATTTGTTATCCCTTAGAGAAAATTTTGCAGTTATTTATCTACTCAATAACGTGTGCTTATAATTGTGAGCCCGTCACGCATTGAAATGAAAACATTGTTTGTCAGATGATGTTTAATTATTCTTTGTAAGCGTTGTTAGTTAAGACACTAGGATTTATTTTACTATTCCACCTCAACACTATGATGCATTTATTTTTATTATTGCCATGATGTTTGCACATGAGCAACGCTTTTATGAAACTTCATGGTAGAAGCATAGAATTTGTATGTCAATCATCTGAGTTTTATTTGAACAATGTCATTATCGGCGTTATATTATAGAGCAAAGTCTATTCTTTCTCATTTGACCCTGTTGATAACCATTGTTTGCAGGAACGATTGGAATAGGATTCGGAAATATTAACTGGCTAAGCAAAATGGTTCAGTGATTCATGACAATTCAAACATTTATTGACTTCTTATGTTGATAAACAGATTTCATTTATCCTGAGAGTAAATATTTTATGTCGAGTATTCCATTGTCAAACTCAGAATTGTCCGTATACTCCATGATGCATTCACACACATTTCGATGTCATTTGTGTTCTTTATGTACATTGGCGGAATTACAGTTATATATTCATCAAACCATATAATTTTATCGATCTATTATTGCTTTTTTACATTCATAACATCAAATTCAATCCTTAATTTATTCACTAACTTGAACTTTTCACTATGAGCTCACTTAAATATTAATGCGCATACAGTTTTCTTCAAACGATCTTCCATTATTCATTAGAGCGTTGTTACATAAGACACAATGACACGTTTCATTATTTGATATCACTATTTCGATGAATGTCATTTTATTACTCCATCAGCGTAGCACATGACTACCGTTTCAATGGAACGCAACAGTGGAATAAGCTTTGAATTTGCATATCAGTCATCTTAGTTCGATTTGAACGATATAATTTTTGGCGTATTTTTATACAGTTCAGCTCATCCATTTTCATTTAACTGTTTGTTTCATTGTTGTTTTTAGTTCGGAATAAAAGACGCCAATAAAAGTGATAGCAGTCGTAAGTGCAATATTTCATCGTTTGATGTTAATTCAAATATTTCCTTATTTCCCATGATAACTAACAGCTTTCATTTATCTCGATTGAAAAGGTTTTCCATCGAACATTCCATTATTAAACTGGAAATTGTTCACATTCTCAAAGATGTATGTACACTCAACTCGATCTCAATTGTGTTCTGTATTTGTGTTAGAGAAATGTCAGTTTTATATCCACTGAACCCCTAGATTGACTGGTATGTTTTCATGACCGTCTTACATTCATGGCATCAATGTCAATTTATAATTTATTCAATAGTTTGGAGTTGACACCAAGTTTTTTATCAATTGGTGCCTTATTTTATCGACCTTTATGAAATCATCAGTACGGGATGTGGCATATTCAAACACGGTATGTAGCGTATAATTGTCGACAAATATTCCTCAAATACACAACGTAAGGGGATAAAATCGACATTTCCCCTAAATAACCGACGTAAAATCGAAAAAGCGACATTTCCCCTTTATTTACCCTTTCGTCCACTTTATTTCCCCTTTATTGATTGTTTGGGTTATCACTATGAGTACACTCGCAAATGGAAGTACAGACAGTGTATTTTGAATCAATGTTTCATTATTCAATGTAAATGTCGCTTGATCATTTACATCGACTCATTTCTATATTTTACATCTTCATTTTGATTCATCTCATTTTATTAATCTGTTGTTAAGGCATACGACTAATGCTTGAGTTTAACGTCACATTTTTTGAATACGCTTTACCTTTTCATCTCTAATGTATATTATAATATTTTACTGGTTTCCATTGTACGAGTTTTCCCTTCTCTTTCATGGTTATTTTAAATAAGGTTTAGCATTTTTATTAAGATCCTACTAAGAAATTTTTCACTGACTAGTGATATACTGTCCACCCCTATTGTTATGAATCCGGAACTCATTCTCCAATTTATTCAATCCATTACTTTTGCTCAATCGATGATGCAAGATTGATTAATAATGATGTATTATTGTTTCTTCTTTTTTTTCAGACTTCATTGATACTGATGTTATCTAAAATACGTGATAAACATTCAGGATTGTTGTGCCTTTCTTGTGGATTTTGATTTGCTTTATCATTTTATTACATAACTTTAAAATAAACGTTTGAGTCATGTTTCCTTTTTTTTTTGTTGTTTCAACATAATGTTATATTTGCTATAAATAAAATTAGATAAGTTAACTTTACTCTTGTTACATAAGATTTTTTATTCTATTTATCATTTCTTAAAATTGTCAGGCATATCACCATTATTAACTAATGTCATGATGTATCATGCGATGTAGTGAAGTATTTGAGAGTTTTGAACTGTTTGATGAAAGAACTGGGAACCATTGTAGGTAGTCTGAGATTAGATCTTCAAAAATATATGTATTTCGATAACAGTAAAATGATAGTCAAATGATGATTGGTCAATGAGAAATTGCTTGAGAAACTAATGTAAACGAATTTATGATAATTATCGGTCGGTATGGGAACTATATAGGATACAGTTTATTCAGTGTACTTGGTTGAATATTGTTTCAGCTTTAAATTGTCTGCTAAGCAACTGCCTATCTCAGTAATATTTATTTTAACCAGCAAGTTTTGACAGCGACAATTTTAGTCTGCGTTATTTGTAGTTCCATTTTGGTGTTGTTTATGGACGGAATCGCCACAATTACGTAAAACGCCATATCGAATAATCATTCTAAGATATCAAGAATCGGATAGTATGGTTAAACACTTATGTTGAAATAAACTTACATCATTGGCAAAATGATCGATTAGTCACCGACTGTGTTAATGGTCGATCATGAAATTTAATCTTTTCAACTATCTGAAACTGTAAATGTGGTGATCCGATCACAAGACAATTGTCACTTCATTATATCTTGTCAATAATCATGCAGATATAGACGCGATGATATTTTGACTTAAAAACCAAAATCATGGACAACTTGAAGCATCTTGACAATGCCTCACGGTCATTATGCGTCAAACAGCAAGCTCCATAACATTCAAAAATCAATAATTTGATAAAAAGTAATTGATCTTTAAGAAATATAAGTTGCTCACATGTTAAATGCAAGTGCACTATTAATGAACAAAGAGTATGTTTCAGTCTATGCACAACCAAAAGACACAATGTTTTCATACAGAAGCTTCAAAGCATGTAGAGATGTGAAAGACTACATATGTGACATCGGTTTAATGATACTAGGAAAACATATATGCGAAGATGAAAATCACCATGAAATCATCATCACGTCTCTAAAAATCGTTACAGATGAATAGATGGAGAGGCGTTGAGTCCTTTTTTTAGTTTAAGTAATACTGACATTTGTTTATTGAAACTGGGAAACATGTAATTACACTCAGTGTGCTCTTTAAACTATTTTCACAGTTATCCATGGTTGATTGCTCGAGATCTTACCCTGAGGAAGCAGTCTAGAATGGTATTTTATTACTGGCCCTAGATGGCTGATTACAAAGCTTTACTAAATAGAAAAGAATTCATTTCTCGTTATTAAGGTCTTATGATATAAGTGTATCCATCGGTCATGTTTCAGTAACTGGTCAGAGCAGATTCTAAACAAATAATAAAAGTTCTTTAATTTATTTGGTGGTTTTTGTAAATCTCGAATACGGTTTGATTTTCGACTGAGTTTATTTAAACAACTTTGTAAGCACTTGAAATTGACCTAATGAAAGTTTGCCTAAAACGGAGCTATACAATGAGAACAAGGAGTAGACAGTCAAAGGAGAGTACTCAGTTGAAAAATGAGTTTTCATTAGCTGCTTAAAAATTGTTCGATGACAATGAACATATGTGTGGTAATAATTCTAGTGTTTGTGATATGAGTTCTCATCGACTCAGTCATGCTAGATCAAGTAAGGTAATGAATTTAATAGAAATAATATAATATTTGAATTACAATACGAACTAAGAGTCCCAGAAATAACGCAATTGAATCAAGAATTATGAAACAAGCACAAACAAATGTATTGTATTTGGAATTCGAAATCAAGTATGCAACAAGTACAAAGGTATCATTAGTTCATTCAAACACCACATCCGTCACAGCTTAAATAAAAGTATAAGTGTTTGTAATCGGTTGTACGTCTTCTTGTTAAGTTCATCCTGAGTCTGTCCGACATTGTATTAGATAAAAACTTTGTAGTATTGGAATTAACAAACGAAATCGGAACAGATTCACCGGGAATTGTATACAGTCGGTATGTCGGTTTTGTAATGAAATCATTATTATCTAGAATTCGAACCATAGATTTTTCAACACTATCCTCCCTCACGAAATAATGTTGGATCGTTATGTCCCCAAGTTATGAATGATGTGGCTTCATTTAAAACATATTTCTCACAGTGGTTAGAGTAAACATTAGAAGTGTTTTTATGATAAAGGTAAACAGCATTTGATATGAATTCATCCCATTTGTATTCAAAATCGAGGTCATTTAGTACTCGTGCTTTGAATTGAACACGTTGCCCACAAGAAACAAACGCATTATGAGGACAAATAATATTTGGTACGATATCGAGATTTGACTCAAATTTATTAAGAATGTCATTGCAGAGTAGAGGATCATTAGAAAAATCAGCATCTATCAAGACTCCATCAGGGTTTTGATCATGATTAGGTTGATTCAACATATTTACCTTAGATTTGTAAGGGATTTCGTCAGAAATAAGGGAATCATTAGGAAAAACCATATCTGGTACAATAACATGAGAAATCTGATAAGTCGACTGATTAGAAACTGTTGTCTCGCAACGATTATGAGTTTCATTTAACTCTGAACTGCTATATGACTCTACATTGTCTTTTGAAATCGTTGATAAAGATAAATGATCATTAGGAACACTGGACTTAATAGAATCACAATTACAAGACTTAATATTCGTTGCAGCAAGATGAACAGTAGTATTACAAACTGACAGAATATGTCCAATATCACCATATTTAAAGCATTCAGAATTACGAAATTTACATGAATTAAAAGAATGGAACCTACCAGAGGACAAACATTGACCAAACGTGTGCTCATCTTCATGAACGGCATCACAACTCCTCAATGAATTATCTGCATAACCTTGAGTATGCACTGAATTGAGGTGAATCGTTTTACGAAATTTCTCTTTACCGTGTTTGAAATTTGTATACTTAACATAGTCTAGCAGTAGATCCTTGAGAGTTGTATAAGAAAGCGAAATGTGCTTTTCCGGTAAAGCCAGATTTTTAATAAGCTATATGCTTCTTTTCCGATGAATGTGAGGAAATGTGCTACAATATTAACACCTTACTCATATTCCTTGGTCATAGCCCAGATTTCGAACCTTTCAAAATAATCCTCAAAAGCATCAAAATCTGAATGTATGTCCAACCGTTCCATCACAGGCTCCATCGCGACACCAATATGATAATTAGGAGTAGTTGAATTATAGTATGAACTAAGAATCTCAGGAATAACGTGAACGGATCAAGAAGTACTAGATAAGCACGAACGAATGTACTGTATTTGAAATTCGAAACCAAGCATTCAACAAGTACAAAGGAATCATTAGTTCATTCAAACACCACATTATCATATAAATAGGTTTAGTCGATATAATTATACTATACTTAAGTATAGAACTTAAACCATGTAATGAAGTAGATCAGTTTAGTAAGTAAAGCCGCTCACTCACTTCTGTTAGCATGTCAAACCTTCACAACTAGGAAATGATCAGTCTGAAATTATATATGTATTACAGTATATATAGTACCAGGAAGCTGAAGTTGAGTACTTAGAATTTGTGCCGAACAGAAGAAATCACGAGGATGTTATATTGATATATCATATTTATCCTAATCCCACTAGCCTTAACATATCGCTAATTCATTTTATTACGCATAATTTACTGGTGATATGGACGAACATGGAAACAATAATTGATGTAGCTACCTAAAAGAAACAACGAACGAAAAACACAGAACGAAGGAAGCTGACCGCTATTGCTTACAAAAATGGGGGGATATGAAAACTCCCCCTTCATTTGAATCGGTTGTTAAGTAGACTGTCACAATGACGAAACTAAGTGATGTTTAACTGCATATCAAAATATATACACAAAAACAAGCAACAACAAAATCAACACAAGTGAATTACGATGATAGATCTGTGTGACTTATGAAAGACAATACACACTGAATGAATTCAAAGAACATCATTGGAATCTATATGAATGAATGGCTTAATCATGATGAAGTTTTATTCTCAGATCTGGATCTAAATAATCTACCTAAGCTATAAATCTTCTTCATAGTTCAATCATCAGTAGAATAATCACATAGAGTAGTATTCTATTCACTCTAATTAGACGTATTGCGTTAGTAAATATACATAAACTTTCATTATCTAACTAACAATGATAAGCTATATTATCATAGAATAATAAAATATCACACCATTTTCATAAAAAGCATCATACTAATTTGATTCATTAAGACAATAGAAGTGTATCCAGGTCAATAGAAACATTAAAAACTAAACTAATTAATATAAACAAAAGAAAAATGTGAATAGTTCAAGATCATTATGAAATTCCATTCATAATTCAATCTTCTTCTTATGAAAGAACAAAAAGATCATACTATATGACCAACTAGGCTGAAATTTATGTTAAGATTTTGATCTTATAATACTTATGTACAAGAATACTTATTTTGAATGATAATTGTTACCTGAATGTTACATCTTTTTTGATGGAGTTTTGTTCTCTGAGCTTTCATCATTCTTCTGAACGACATCATCAGCACAAACTTCAGATAGAAGTGAAATGTTCGAAGTTCTCTGTATGCGTTTCACAGCTTGTTCTGTACATCACAGCTCAGAGAACAAAACTCTATCAAAATCATCCACGTGAGTTACAAATTTTATCCACCATCTCAGAATGTTATATCTCGTTTACGAATTACCATATAGTTTGAATTCAACTCTGGACACTTCTTTTTCATACACTCAATCATTATCCCACCACCTCACCACCTCCTAAATGCTCTGGTACAGCCAAGAGAGAGGAGAGTCAGCTCTCCTTCTTCAAATGCTTTCACATGATTACGTTCAAGGGAAGTTTTACTCACTGCGTTCTTGCGACATGCCTATTTTTTACAAAGTTGAGAGAACGAAAAGTGAATGTTTTTTGCTTTAACCGGGTTGATGGATATAAAAGAACCACTTAGAAGAGTTTGAAAACCCTCATTCCAAACCAATGGTGCACATGAGCTTTAGAATCCCGAAGAAACAAATGACATATGAATTTATTGTTGGTCATCTGCTACACAGGAGAAAATTGTAACCTTTGTTTGAATGAAAGGTTTGTAGTGACTCACATTTATCACGAGAACACGACTGGTTTAATAAAAACAATTATTATCATAACTAACTGTACCAGTGCTTGTTTTAATGTGCTTTTGTTTGACTGTGCTAATGACAGCTATTTTGTGCTTCCACTTGTACTTACACTTTGATTGTAACTTCGCGCGAATTCGGTTACGTTCTGTAACCAAGCTTGTATCCTGGCACGATCTCGGTATCCTTTCGATGCCACGAGATCGCCAGCAAATATATATCTCGACTTGGTCCATTAACTGTCTTCTGGTATTTGGCTTCTCGAAGATTTTATGGATTTATCTGGTTACGTTCAACCTTCGCCTTCTGATTTACTTGGCACGTGTTTCTTGGTAGCGGTGTTCATAGTCAATTCCGACTCGACACCACGCTACAGGTTTGTAAAATAGAATAAGTTCCTTAGTCTGTACAAAATGTGAAATAACACAGGAACAAATCAATCACATGTATTTTGTACAGCTAACTAAAGCAGATCACCAGTGTGATTAAACAATATCAACATGACAATTACCCTCAGTTGCATTCAACTTCGACAATGATGATGAGGCAACTTGATAAATAGACATTATTCATGTATGTATTTGACTGTTAAATACCTGAAGTATTTCTATGAGATCGACCGTGAAGTCGTTTCTTTTTTTATTTTCATCATTTGAATTGATTCTATAAGAAGTCATGCATTTTCTTGTAAACGAACAAGTTGTCATTTACAAACCGAATCTTCTCAATCTACTCCTAACTGATTTAGAAAACATAACTATGTTTTACATTGAAATTCTTCTTCAGATAAACGAGTGTGATATTGCTTCAGATATCTTGTACAAATTGTAGTCCAGTAAAATTTGTGTTTAACGACAATGGTTGCTAAGTCTGTTTGCTGTCCTAATTCACAACCCTTGGACTCTTTTGTTTATTGTTTTGAACTACTTATTAATAATCAGTAAGTAGTTGTATTCCTAGAAATTTCTACGCGTACGTTGGAACGCAAGTTCGTTGTGTAATCTTTTGAGATATTTACACATATTTATTACATCGATTGCATTTATAATTATAATTACATCATCATAATCATTGTAGCAGTTATTCGCAACTCACTGATATTCGTTTAACCCTTGTTTAAAGGCAACAGTTTTCACATTGCTTGTTTGTAGTCCAACATTTCACTGCATATAAACATACAAGTCAACATTTATTAAAAATATTAATAGGACGTTGTAATTTCTTAGATAATTTATGAGCTACAAGACAATTTTCATTCTTAGGACAAGGGGATTTTATTCACCATCTAATGAGTTTGTTAGTCACTAACTTATCTACTTACGTCTGTTGCTCCTCATGGAGCATAGATCTCCGATCAGCATGCTCCAACCCACTCTGTCCTAGACCTTCATTTCGAGGTTTATCCATTAACTGTTCGTTCTTCTCATGTCTGTTTCCATTCCTCGGTGTATCGTGTTCTTTGGTCTTCTTCTCCCTTGGCCTTGAGTATTCCAAACGAGAGCTTGCCTTATGATGCAGTTGGATGCTTTCCTCAATGTGTGTCCAAACCACTTCCAGAGCTTCTTTCTGATTTCTTCCTCCATTGGGATCTGGTTAGTTCTCTGCTACAGTGATATGGGCTTGTTAGATTCTAGTTTAAATAAAACCATATTCATAAATACTAATTAGTCGATTAAGTGGTATATCGAAGACAGTTATACGCGATTCTAGTGCACAGTGTGAGCAAACAGAAATCTCTCAACGTTTAGATGTTCGTTTACTGGTTATATCAGCAGATCATGATACTGGATGAAATATATTTTCGTTGAATTATCATGTCGTGGGTGCATCAGCTACAATATTTATCGATAGTTGTCGTTTTACATATTTATTTTCGTTTAGTTTACTTCGGTGTACTAAACGTATGAAATTTACATCAATCAATTTATCTAAACAACAATTATGTACAACATGTTTAGGTTATGATCTACAAATTGATTCATCACTGGTATTACATTTATTCGGTGCAACAGCTTAACTATTATATCAGTTGTGAAGTTTTGGGATGAGTCTGAAAAAATCTTGTTAATCGGATTTATTCCACTCAAGATATAGGTGACGTTATTGAAACTCATCTAGCATTCTTATCAAATATATTTACAAGGTGTTTATTAGATGCTGAATCACTCCAACTTCTCGGTCAATTACGAACAATATTCAATTCAATTTCAGATTACATTCAGTCACATCGAAATTTTAACCCATCTCCGATACAGAAGAATGGTAAACATGAAAAGTATGCACCAGAAATGTACGTAAGATTTGTTTGTCTAGAATGAATAGACAATTGAATGGTAGAAAGACCTCCTAAAGTGATTTTGTCTAGAGAAAACTGTACCATTGTCACTTCGGAATGTCTTCACGATAAATATCCAATCAGTAAGAATAAGGTGAGACATACTGTCTTTGAGGGGCGGTATTAGGTCTGTTTTACATTACATTGCGTTATCAAGTTTAGACACAGTCAATAGTTTTCATGTTGCGCACTAACGGAGCCTTTTTATTTCAGAAAAAAAACCCGATGAACACCACAGAAGCCTCATATACTGAGTTATATAACTAATGTTTGCATATTATTCAATAAGGAATCGCTATTTTAGACAAATAATTACTTTTTAACCTTCAATTTTACGCGTATCTCGATAGGGGTGATTTAAGTGCTTCGATTGACTTAACAATGGTACTATGAATAAACTTGGCACGGTACATCATAATTAGTTTATTGAAATGGTAATAGAAATAACGATCCGTGTAAAATTGATTGAGGAGTCTAAAAAAATAATGTAAACAGAATAAGAGAAAAAGAATATTTAAATTCTAGTTCGTTTAAATGTCCTTATAAGCAATAGAACTTCTAATATACATACTGGTACCAGTAGTCCGGATATTAAACCGGTAAAAGAAATGACACCTTTACCATCAATCTTATTCCTAAATATACAACTACTGAAAGTAATATAATAACAATGGTCCGCGGTGAGTTAACTTTCATAGCTCCGTCGACTCACCGAGCCACTAAAATCCAATGTCCGCTCGGCACCCGTGACGTTCAATGAATGCGCTCCAGAGATCTGTTGAGTCATCCACATCTAATATGCGCACAGCAGCTACACATCACACTACTTCTATCCGTCGACAATACTCACTATTTGACATGAACTATTATTATGAAAATGGTTATTACTATTTTGATTCATATTTCCTTTCAGTTCAAAACCTTGAATTCATCACTGCATAAAATAGCGTGAAATCAGTGTGCATGCTTAGATTTAAAAATGTGTATGATGATACTTACTACTTATATCTGTCAACATCCGTAGTACACACCACAGTTTGTGTTAATTGAAACTCAAATATAAGGTTAGTGTTTTGAATCTTTCATAAAATTAGAAAATTCGTTTGAATATCTACTTCACCTTTATCAGTGAACTGTACAGATGAATAAAAGAAAGGGCAACAGAATCTCATCAACAATGATGAATATCCGAATTGAACAAGATGAGTTCATTTTCACTAGTTAGGTTAGCTTGTCTGATAGGTATATAAATATATATAATTGGTGACATGGAAGAAGTACTTGTCCATCTCTGTTTATACCATAGAACATGTTATCACTTGTAGGATTAGCCGCTTGGATATAACTAAGAAGCCTTTTAGTAAAGTGTTTAACCTTCTACTGATTTCTCATACAACACCTTCAAAATAAAGAATAATAAAGACTGGTTTTCTGGTGACTGAAACCACAGTCAACTTGTTTACAGCGTTTCTGTGTTTCTCAATGAAATTCTAAGGGTATTAGCCGTCTCTTAGGATCTCTTCGACAATTGTCAATTCTTCCACTTTTACTGGGTGATATATATCATTTCAGTTCTATGATATAGTGTTTCGACCAATGACTGCTTGTGATTGCTAGAAAAAAGCTATTATTTCCAATTGTAAACCATTTCATGTACACTTGAGATAAGCCGAACGTTGAAGTAAGACATTATCTTCTTCAATAGATAATATTTATGTGTCGGATAACATCGATGAAGATTCTACACAACCGTTGATACAATTGTCAAAAATGTTCTATAGTGGAGATGCTAGATCCTTAGAGCTCACTTGGTAGATAACTTATAACATTTATTGTATTTATCATTAAAATTATTTTATCTCAGTCATAGTAGTAATTATTCGCAATTTTGTACAAACTTTTGATCCTTGTTTAAACGTAACAGTTTTCATATTGCTTGCTATTAATCCGTTATCAAGTTTAGACACAGCCAACAGTTGTCATGTTGCACTACCGGAGCCTATTTATTTCAGAAGAAAAAAACTCGGTGAAAACCTTAAAAGCCTCATATATTGAGGTATGTAACCAATGTTTGTATGTTATTCAAGAAAGAATCGCTATTTTAGGCAAATCTTCACTTTGTAAACTTCAATTTTACTCGTATCTCCATTGGGGTGATTTAGACGCTTCGATTGACTTAACAATAGTACTATGAATAAAATTAGCATCCTACATCATAATTAGTTTATTGAAATGGTAATAGAAATAACGATCTGTGTAAAATTGATTGACGGGTCTAGAAGAATTATGTAAACAGAATAAGAGAAAAAGGATACTTAACTTCTAGTTCGTTTAAATGTCCTTATAAACAATATAACTTCTTCCAATATGCACACTGGTACCAGTAGTCCGGATATTAAACCGGTAAAAGAAATGATACCTTTACCATCAATCTTATTCCTAAATATACAACTACTGAAAGTAATATAGTTACAATGGTCTATAAATCATCATAACAATGAAGTCGTACCGAGAACTCTATTCTCCTAACGATGTGATACGTCACCATTCCCCAAACGATGGAATTGTTATATGTGCTACTGATACGGACAGATATAAGTAGTATGTAACATCGACCAGAAATGGAAAAGCTGGCAGTAGAAGGTTGAGAAGAATAAATAGAAGGGAATGGGAACAGAGAGCAATTGGTATAAAAATGAAAGAACAATAAAGTCTGAGACAACCTGCTTGAACATCTAAGCGACCTATTCGTTTCATATAGATATTTCAACAATTTATCTGTTTTCGCTTGTTTTAACACATCACTATGGCTATTACTCGCACAATCGATTCAGGTGCGTTTATGAAAAGTATACAACTTTTCGTTGTACAAATTACAAAAGACCTAATCAGATATATCGTGGTTGTTGGTAGTATGGGGTGAAAGGAATGCACATTATTCAGATGTCGATTCCTGAACAGCTAAATTCTAGTTGGTGACCATTCAATACTTATCATCAGGATCGGTCAAGAAGTAAGGAACGGAAACTTGTTGAAATACCTTGTCCTGAGGATATGATAGTGACTAGAGCCAATAACAATAATAATCATGAAACATTTCTTTGACCTAAATAATCTAGTCAACTTCACTATCCCTTTAAAATTATTTTTGTCATCAATAAAACCCTTCGAAGTTCTGAGACAAATCGCTGTCACTTCCATAAGTCGTAATTTAACTTGTTATGCTATGAAGTGTTTGTAAATGTTGTATTTATAGACAGATAAACAGTGGATTGTGTAGATATTTACAATTGATTGATTACTAGGTGGTGATCAATGTCATGTATATCAGGTCCTTCTTAGGGTAGATCGAATACTATCGACCAAGTTGCAATGTGGCCACTAGTCCAGGTTGACTGAGCATTACGTACACTATGTTAGGATAAGATTGTGGTTGAGGATAGTCAACAGGAAACCATGGACCTGAGTTTAGTGCTATTCGACACTCGTCAGCAAGGTAAACTTGTAATCTTCGGGGGACTGATGCTCCCTGACGGATTCGAGCCCATGTCACTCAACTTCACAGTCAGAGACGTTACCACTAGACGGAAAAAATCCTTCAGGGATCATCAGTTCCTTCAAGATTACAGATACGCCTTGCTGACGAGTGCCAAGTAGCACGAAATCTAGGTTCCGAGTTCCCTGTTAACGACCTCTAACCACCATCTTATTGTGGAGATAGTAAGAAAAAACTCGTTTTGTAACTAGTTTTTGCTACTATCTTCATTTCTTTCATTCATTCTCATAATTTGTACATGTGACATGACTGACTGTAAAATAGTTGTTTTTGCTTTCGTTTTGAATACTATCCGTCCCCCACAGCATGATACACTGATTACCGCTAATAAATACACTGTTGTATACATATATCTCTTGTTCTTAATTGCTTGTTGTTATGATAACACAACTCTAATGTATTTCCTGTCTATGTTTACAGATCACAGCGATGTTCCCATCACATACGTCATCTAGATATATCTCTTGAACTATAATACAATTGTGATTAGAATTATTAGCTACTCATAATTAATGGATTGATAGACCAAACGAAACTGAAACATGCCAATTCCTGACTGTTCAAGTAACGTCCATGATATATATTTTTGTGTTAGTATAGATTATATTTAACACGTTCATCTTTGGACGTGTTAACGTGATTATTATTATTTGGAATCGATATATTCTTGATCTATCACAGGATTGTTGTGAGTAGTATATACCCTAGACTTCTCAGTTAAAATACCGCCAGATATTTCATTTTCGATTGATGATATATATTACTTATATCCGTCAATGTCAGTAGTGCATAATACACACATCTCCTCTTTAAAGCATTCGTTCTTACAGTGGTTTTGCTCGTCATTCTACCTTCTTCTTTCCTGTAGTCTGTGTCACGTTCTCCGTTAAAATGTCGAGTCCGCGGTGAGTTAACTTTCATAGCTCCGTCGACTCACCGAGCCACTAAAATCCAATGTCCGCTCGGCACCCGTGACGTTCAATGAATGCACTCCAGAGATCTGCTGAGTCATCCACATCCAATACCAGCTTAGCAGCTACACATCCCACTACTTCTATCCGTCGACAATACTCGCTATTTAACATAAACTATTAAACAAACCCATTATTATAAAAATGGTTATTACTATTTCGATTTACATTTCCTTTTAGTTCAACACCTTGAATTCATCACTGCATAAAATAGCGCGAAATCGGTGTGCATGTTAAGATTTAACAATGTGTATGATGATACATAATACTTATATCTGTGAACATCAGTAGCACACACCACAGTTTGTGTTATTTGAAATTCAAATATAAGGTTAGTGTTTTGGATCTTTCTGCTATAACTGAAACGGCAGATTAGAGGGTAGCGAATTATCGATCGGACCAAAGACGAGTAAACACGTAAGAACGACCTAGGGTTCTGATTGGTCCCGCTTCCATGTCTAGCCCAGCCAGTTGAAACCGGAACACAAGTCTCAGCCTCGGAGATAGGAATCATGTACTTCAAACATACTAGCTTTATATACAAACCAAACAGACCACATCGTACGATAAAATAAGAAATAACATTGTACAATATTGACCAGTAGGAAAACGACACGTGAGATAAATAATGACCAATAAGAAAAATGATACCACCTCAAGTTCAAGGATAGCGTTAGACATAACAGAATAATTTTTGGGATATTTTCCTGAATATCCCAACACTTTCATAAAATTAGAAAATTCGTTTGAATATCTACTTCACCTTTATCAGTGAACTGTACAGATGAATAAAAGAAAGGGCAACAGAATCTCATCAACAATGATGAATATCCGAATTGAACAAGATGAGTTCATTTTCACTAGTTAGGTTAGCTTGTCTGATAGGTATATAAATATATATAATTGGTGACATGGAAGAAGTACTTGTCCATCTCTGTTTATACCATAGAACATGTTATCACTTGTAGGATTAGCCGCTTGGATATAACTAAGAAGCCTTTTAGTAAAGTGTTTAACCTTCTACTGATTTCTCATACAACACCTTCAAAATAAAGAATAATAAAGACTGGTTTTCTGGTGACTGAAACCACAGTCAACTTGTTTACAGCGTTTCTGTGTTTCTCAATGAAATTCTAAGGGTATTAGCCGTCTCTTAGGATCTCTTCGACAATTGTCAATTCTTCCACTTTTACTGGGTGATATATATCATTTCAGTTCTATGATATAGTGTTTCGACCAATGACTGCTTGTGATTGCTAGAAAAAAGCTATTATTTCCAATTGTAAACCATTTCATGTACACTTGAGATAAGCCGAACGTTGAAGTAAGACATTATCTTCTTCAATAGATAATATTTATGTGTCGGATAACATCGATGAAGATTCTACACAACCGTTGATACAATTGTCAAAAATGTTCTATAGTGGAGATGCTAGATCCTTAGAGCTCACTTGGTAGATATCTTATCTTCGTAACTTTATTATAAAATTCTAATTCTTTTTTGTTTTTGTTATGATTCTCTCTTACGTCATAACCTAACTATTCCCATTGCTTAGTATTCTTGGACATCAATTCACTCGATAAGTCCCCAAATCAGAACACGGTTGAACAGGAAGAGAGATTATATTCCGAATAACAAGATTAGATGGAAGTAATTAGTATAATAGGAAAAACGTTAGTATATTTATACTTTTTACATGAAAGCATTTCTAGAGTATTCTTCAAGTCTCGACTAACGCTGATTGGGTAAGAATTTGCCGATCAGCGTGCACCATAGCAATCATGCATTGAGCATGCTTTAATCCAATCCACGTCCCGCTATCAGTTTTCGTGCCGAAAAGCGCTCATTTTCACCTTCCTATCGTATTTCCCGCTTGAGAGGACCTTGAATGTCATTCATCACGCTTCCCAAGAACACATTTATGTCATATATATATATATATATATATATATATATATATGCTTGAATTCAGATTTAAATCCACTTGGTATTGCTTACTTGTATCTTCCCATTCAGGTTTAGAATGACAATTGATCAGTCTCTCATTAGCATATGTGTATACTGTGCGTAAGACCTCGATTTTACCTTAAGACACAAGCTCTATAAGTAAAGATGAACGATAGCTAGCAATGGAATCCAGGACAAAGCGCGTTTCGTTCTATTTGGGACTCGTCGGTTGGATGTACCTGCATCTCAGAATTGATGTTCACTGTGAGACTGGAACCCAGTGACATGCATTCTAGACAATACAGAGTCTACATCCAATACACTGTCGGACACCCGATCGCAGCTGCTACCTTGACGTGGTGGTCGAGCTTGCCTATCGTGATGACCCAACGAAGCTATACTGGCTGGAACATATGTTCCTGTAGGTTCTATCAGGTCAGGAAGGTCAATTTGAGAACGGTAGGACTAAAAGCAGCAACTCAAAGTCTGAGGGCGAAGTCGTACTGCCGACTTCGTGTATCTGAATGCCCTCATGCTGTTTCCCGTGGTCTCGCTGGTGTAGGTATAGCATTGAGTCCTATCTCTCCTAAACAGTCACTCGTGCACTGTCAGACTAAACGGAACGGTAATGACTCGGAAAGATAGGGACACTCGTCGTTGCCTCTTCGTCGTCTCTGCCTATTCTCCCACTGACTGACATTGTTGGGCAGACACATGATTAGGACGTACAATCGATTACAAAAACTTAGACTCTATATGAGCTATGTCGGATGCGATGTTTGTACAAACTTGATAACTGACTGATTTCGAATACCCAATACGATATCTTCAGTCGTGCTTATGTCGTTCTTGTTGGTTAAATTGAGTTACTTCTAGGATTCCTAGTTTGTATCTTAATTCAAATACTCCTAATCATCACAGATTCTTTCTGTTGACAGGCCTATAAATCCAGATGAGATAATTTTACATAAAGAATGATGTTTCATGTGAAGTTACTACAATGTTTCTTAAAAGTGATGAGAACAAACTGCACTTCCATTAGTAACACTTCTATCATTAAAAAGCTATTGAAGATATATACATTGCTGTCCAATAACATAGATGGTTTACGAATGATTGTCAATAAAGTTATGATCTTGAGTTAGATTAGAATTGCCAATACCTCTAACACTCATTACTTTGCAATCTAGCCTGCTGATCATTTGTTGATATTAAAGATAGAATTTCTCATTTCTAACGTGATTTAACTTCACTGGTATCGATTATCATTCAAAACTCGAGCACTAAACTTGAAACAGGTCACTAGTAACTCCAAAACTACATATATGTTCTTATCCCTTCTTGAGTATTCATTTAATTTATCACTAGTATACATTACGGAATACAATAGACAGTTTGGATGCAAATAGACGATTCGGACTTCACAAATAACCTGGCCCTTCCATCCCATACACACCAGCAAACGCAGGTCAAGGCAACCAGTATAGCAGCGCCCTATGCATCAGTAGGCCTCAACATACACAAGAGGAAAAACAAGATCCTCAAATACAACACAGAGACACGAATCCAATCACACTTGAGGGAGAAACTCTGGAAGAAGTGGAATCGTCCACGCACCTGAACAGTATCATCAATGAACGTCGAGGATCCGATGTAGACGTAAAGGTGAGGATTGGCAATGAAACAACAGCATTCCTACAGTTGAAGAATATATGCAACTCAAAACAACCTTCAACCAATATCAAAGTCACAATTTTCAATATGAACATCAAGACAGTTAGTTCTATAGTACAGAGCTGAAATCTGGAGAACTACCACAACCATCATCAAAAGGGTACAGGTATTTATGAATAGTTGTCTATGCAAAATACTCGATGTCCGATGACTGGATAACATCATCAACTGTCTACTATGCGAGAGGGTAAACTAATCTCCAGTTTGAAAGGAAAAGACATTGGAAGTGAATAGGACATAGATTGAGAAAATCGTCAAACTGCACCATGAGACAAGCGCTTACAAAGAATCTTGAATGGAAACGGAAATAAGGAAGACCAAAGGACACACTGTGCGAAGAATTGGAAGCAGATATGAAAAGATTGAGTAACAATTGGAAACCAGTATAAATGATTGCTTATGACACGGTTGGATAGCGAATGCTGGTGGGCGGCCTACGCTGTTTAGATGTAATCTTAGGTTTACTAGATCTTAGGGAAACCAAATCAACCATTCAATTAGAAGACTTAACAAAGGTAGTATTCACGAATAATCACTCATTCATATGCCTCCGAATGCCCTGGTACGGCCGAGAGTGGAAAAAGTCCGCTCTCCCTCTCTCAATGCTCTCGCATGGCCACGCGTATATAGCCTCTCCCAGGGAAGTTCTACTCATTGCCTTCTCGTGGCGGGGGTGTTGTTTACGAAAATGAGAAGACGAAAAGCGAATGTCCGGCGGTTTAACCGGATTTCAAACCAATGCTGCCCATGGGTTGGCTCCAGTATCCTGAAGGAACAAATGGCGTATGGACCAATCGTTGTTCACCAGCTACCATGGAACTGCATCTCCTTACGTTGCTCCATTGCTTTATGGATTAGACCTTCAGGTCAAAGGTTCGGGCAGTGGCCTCCTAAGAAAACCACCTACTTCGGTTCAGGCACCCGGACAGTATCACAGCCTTCACACATATCAGATGAGATTTGTGCGGCGCATATGTATTTGGTGCCTCCTTGTACCAATATCTATGTGTTCAAATAAATAATAATAAATAAAAACTCATGAATATGATAGTTTTTTATTTATTTTATTTTATAAATGATCTATTTACATAAAGAATCATATTTGTACAATTTCAATGAAATTAGATTCATAAACTAAGAAATTAAAAAAAGGAAGAGATTACAAAATATTGAAAGGAAGATTAATAGTTGAATTCATGAGTCAATTAAAACTAGATCATCATTTTTTAAAAAAAAAAGCCTGAAAGCATTGGACAACCATTTCGTCCTAATGTGAGACTTCTTCAGTAGTGAGCACTTATAATCTTACTCTCAAGATAAGAACCTAACACTTTCGATCTCGTCTATGAACATTTAACCTCTGATCGACTAAGCTAGCACCTTTAAAACTCAACCAATCTAAAGTTTTCACATTTGAATCCTACAAATGAGATCATGAATGTGTACTGTTAAAGTATCACATATTAAAGATGAGATGATCATCCAATGCTTTTACATTTTCAATAATGCTATAATCTTCATAAAATTCACTTTCTTAATAAATAAAAAAAGGAGATTCATTGAATAATCGTGTATCATTAGTTCATAAACGATCGTGAATTGAATGATTGGTACTACTAATATTATTATTATTATTATTATTATTATTATTAGTAGTAGTAGTAGTAGTATTAGTAGTAGTAGTAGTAGTAGTAGTAGTAGTAGTAGTGGTAACAATAGTATTAATAGTAGTAATAGTAATAGTAGTAGTAATAGTAATGGTAATAGTTACAGTAATAGTAATAGTAGTAGTATTAGTAATAATAATAATAATAGTATAATTATTATTAATAATAATAAAGTAATAAAACTTGATTATTAACTAATAATTCATTATTTAATTGTTTTTTATTATAATATAAATTTTTTGAATCATATACTACTTTTAATTGAGATAAACTACTTATATCATAAAATATGGATTGAAATGATATGATAGTATTTAAAGTTTGAAAACTAACTATAAAATAAATACGATAAATTGTATTAATATAATGACGATAAATAATCAATAAATTATAAGTTGTTTTAGGAATATAACTGATTAATTGATTTTTATCACTAGGGGTATTTAATAATGTAATACTATAAGATTTTTTTATAAATAATTTCCAATGATATAAACGTTGTTTACCATTATTGATTAAATTTATATTAATTGGCCAATAAGTATTATAATCTAAATAATTTTCATATGACCATTTGATCAATTGTTGATTACCATTAGTCTATATATATACACACACACACACAGAGAGAGAGAATAAAATAAAGTAAAATCAATGATAAAAGAGAAAAGAAAAAAGAGAAATAAAATATCAAGTATAAACAAAGATGGATAATGTGTTTAATAATGAAATCCAGAGGATAAAGCATGTTTTTATCCTATTTACGATTCTTAGAGTTAATGTTCACTCTAAGACAAAATATTTAGTATAAGTAAAGATGGATAGTGTGTCTAACAATGGAATCTAGGATAAAGCGCGTGTTTCATCCTATTTACGACTCTTCAGCTAAATTTACCTATCATATCTTAGAGTTAATGTTTACTCTAAAGACTGGAATCTAGTAACCATTCATTTCAAATGATATTGCATTATTCATTTAACTATTAAGTCTTGATAGCCACTTGTTTGTGTAATGGGATGAATTTTAAATTCATTTGATTGATTAATTATAGTCTTAAATTTCAATGGGAAGATACAAGCAAAATAACATCAAGAGAATATCTAGTAGATTTATAAAACAATTAAATATTAATGAAAGCTGATGGATATAGGAGAGTTTATTTTTTATTTATGTCAACATATAGATATTAGTACAAGGAAGCACCAGATATATATGCGCCACACAAATCTCATTTGATATGTGTAAGGGCTGTGATACTGTCCGGGTGCCAAAATCGGAGCAGATGGTTTTCTCAAGGGGCCACACTCGGAGTCTTTGACCTGAAGGTCTGATCCACAAGGCAGTGGAGCAACGTAAGTAGATCTGGTTCCATGGTAGCTGGTGACCAACAATTGGTTCATACGCCATTTGTTCCTTCAGGACACTGGAGCCAGCCCATGTGGACCATTGATTTGAAATAAGGGTTTTCCAACTTACCTAGGTGGACTCTGCATGTCCACCAACCCCTTTAAAGCGCTGGACATTCGTTTTTCGTCCTCTCAGTTTCGTAAGCAACATTAATGTCACGAGAAGGCAATGAGTAGGACTTCCCTGACAGAGGCTATATACGCGTGGCCATGTGAAAGCATTTGGAGAGAGAGAGCAGACTCTCCTTATTCTCGGCCGCACCAGGGCATTTGGGGGGCAGAGAGAGTTCAAAGACATTGATAACAAATCAATTAGTGTACATAGTGTTTAGAATCCTGAAGTAAAAAAGATGACGTATGAATCTATTGTTGGTGATTGAATCTCTTGACATTACTTCATTGATTTGTAGATTAGACTATCAGCTCAAAGGCTCTGGGTGTCCACAGTATGATTTGTATGGAAATACAGTCTGAGACGATTGATTTATATTTTGCAAATGAAGTATTTACTATATGGTTCTCAGATTTTACTAAGAGAATGTGTAATTATTTTGCTGAAATATATTTTATTATCCCTAGTTGTGTTCTCGTTCACTAAAGTATATCTTATTCTTGTATTCCAATACACTCAGTAGTAATTTATAGCGCATCAAGAGAATACATTCACCGACAACAGTTTCATATGAGAATAAGTGGTTGATGATAGTGTGTATAAAACTTACTCCCTATATTTATTGTTACTTGAGATTCATCAAAAAGAACACCACTACAGTTATTAAGGCAACCGATGTTTTCTGGAGGATTTCAAACCATTCATGTCTTTAGGCTTATCAAAATTGAACTATTCATAATGCAACCAGAAGCCTTCAGGAATAGGTAGTGAATAATTTCATAATTATCTAACCCTATAGTACTGATAAAATTCCACTAATCATTATAAATATCTCATTCTCGAAGAAAGTTACTCCCAGCCCGAAAGTTCACCAGTTATGCATTAGTATATAAAGCTTCTTGATCCACAGTTTGAATGCAATAGGAATTATCGTTTTCCCCCAAGGTTGCAATATGCCTTGTCAATTGGGTGCAGCTAGCACGAAATTTCTCCTGACAAATACTCCCAAACCATAAAATCACAAAATTTTATCCACACGAAGTTAAGTCACTTCAGTTAGCGATCACTTTGTAAATTGACTCAATTAACTTATATCAATATATAGGACTAAACTAACATGACATTAACCATTACTGAATATTCTATCACTTCCATTAGAAAATGAAATACATGATATTACGCAACATATACTCACTAGTGACGGTCTCCAAGGTATTTCCTGGAGTTCTACTCAGAAGCAGTGACCAATGGAGTTCAACCGGGTCTGATGTGAGATAGTAACTCACTGAAGACAATGGTGAATTTGTCTCTTAAATTCATGCCATCCGTCTCAGTGGTCTAGTAGTTAAGCGCTTGCATGCGAAACTGACAGGTCCTAGGGTTCGAATCTTGCAGGGGGTGAGATCGTGGATGCGCACTGTTGAGGAGTCCCACAGTAGAATGAAACAGTCCTCCAGTGCTTCCAGGTTTTCCATGGTGGTCTAACTTCAATTGACTCATAATCTCAACTATTAAAAATAGGTTACAATTCTATTCCCTATTAATTCCAAAAAAAAATAAATTGACTTACCAAATCAACTTCTTGTCCAGCTAACATTAAATAACTACCTGGTAGAAAATATGCTAATTTTTGAATAGTTTCAAAATCTTTATTATCTTCACTTAATTGATGAACTAACCAGATTGGACTACATTTTCTTAATTGTGTATTATTCATAGCTTCATAAAATAAAAAAAAGTGGAAAGACAAATTACGTAATATGTAATGAAGAAGATGAACTGGTCAATGAGAATTCGAATCTTTATTGACTTAGTTGATTAGGGTATATGTTCAGTTTTACTCACCCATGTCTATTTCGTTAGTGAATGTTTATTGGTATAGAAATAAGTTGGAATAAAGCTAAGATTCACTTGGTATTGATTGATTTGTATCTTCCCATTGAGGTTTAACACTGCAATTGATCAGTCTGTCATCGGCATATGTACATATTGTGCGTATGCCTCGATATTGCTTTAATTCACAACCTTTTTGTAAGCAATGATGGATAGTGGCTAGCAGTGGAATCCAGGAAGCGCGTTTCGTCCGACTTGCGA
The DNA here is from genome assembly GCF_000699445.3 of Schistosoma haematobium. Classification (NCBI taxonomy): domain Eukaryota; kingdom Metazoa; phylum Platyhelminthes; class Trematoda; order Strigeidida; family Schistosomatidae; genus Schistosoma; species Schistosoma haematobium. Next base: position 44,614,356 of record NC_067197.1, on the reverse strand, counting down.
CTCGTCAGTTGTATGGGAAGATACAAGCTAAACAATACCAAGTGAATTTAAATTCACCCCATTGAACAAGCAAGTGGCTATCAGGACTCAACAGCTGAGTGGATATCGCGATTGCGTTTGAAGCGAATGGTACTGGGTTCGACTCGTGGAGTGAACATCAACTCTGAGATGCAGGCACATTCAGCTGACGAGTCCCAAATAGGACGAAACGCGCATCCTCGATTCCACTGCTAGCCACTATCCATCATTGCTTACAAAAAGCTAAGATTGACCAAATGAATATAAAGGGTCAGTATGTGAAGTTAATGACTGTTGAACTGAACCATATTAGTATATACAAGCTACAAAGTTGAAATTATTGAAACCAATGGTTGGCGATACTGGGTGACATGGATCAGAATTGATGCAGATTCATTTAATCCTTCCATTTTAAAAACTGACTAATACTTTTTATTCTTCCTTCTCGAAACATTGTCTCTATTTAGTGGTTTCTTCTAACAGTAATATTGTTACTATTTTCGAGACTCGGATATTTGTTCTAATAATTTCATTTCTCTGTTTCAATTTTGTATGGTAAGTTGACTTAATGCTCATAAATACCAGGTTCTGCGTTTTATGTGACTAACTGAGTGATTTCAGGTAAGAGCGTTAGTTAACTAATAAAAAGTTAGACACTAACATCGTTGAACGCCATCCAACTCAGTGGTCTAGAGGTTAGGCGTTTGTGCGCGTAACCGATAAGTCCTGGGTTCGAATCCCGTGTGGCGAGGTCACGGATGCGCACTTTTGAGAAGTCCCATAATAGAATAGAACGGTTGTCCAGTGCTTCCAAGTTTTTCATAGTGGTCTTGCTTTAATTGACGCATGATATCAACTATTAAAAAACTAGTCAGGATTTGTTCAATAATACAATGCGTCGTATTTAATCAGGCAATCACATTATTAAGATAGATAGATCCTATAAAATGAAGTTATGAATTAAAATTGAATAAAAATTAAAAATCTTGAAAAACGCAGTAACTAAGATGAGGAGGGTAATAATAAATTAAGAGAATATAAAAAACTTCTGTACATGTGTTTTAGGTTTATTAATCTGTATTCTAGTAGCTACTAATGTATGTAAGAGCTGGACTCTAGGGACTTAGAGAAAGTTCATTGCCATTTCATGGATAACTTTCACAGTTGAACTTACTAGCATCAGCTAAATTCCTCAAGATAGAGTTTCTCCTTATTTTATTTTGATTCTTGGCTAACAATATAGGAGTTCTTCTTAAATACAATATATTTGTTTTAGATATACATAACGTGATCCTCAAGAGTAGTTAAATTGGTTCTTTTGAATGCTCTACAGATAAAGATGGATAGTGGCTAGTAGTGAAATTCAAGACAAAGCTCATTTCGTCCTATTTGGTACTATTCAGCTGGATGTACCTGCATCTTAGAGTTGATGTTCATTCTAGGACTCGAACCCAGCTTCAAACGACATCGTGTTATCCACTTAACTACTGAGTTATGATAGCCACTTGATTGTACAATAAGGTGAAGTTTAAATTCACTTGTTTATCAGGACTCAATAACTAAGTAAATAACATGATGGCGTTTAAAGCGAACGGTACATGGTTCGAATCGTGGAATGAACATCAACTCTGAGATGCAGGTACATTCGTCTTTGCTTATAATTCTTGTGATTTAAGACAATATCGAGGCAATACGCACACTATGCACATATGTCAATAAGAGACTGATCAATTGCAGTCTTAAATGTGAACAAGAAGATTCAAGTAAACAATACCAAATGAAATAAAATTATTCTAATATAAAACTAAATTACCTTGTCGAATTTGTGAATCTATGTCATCACTTCTTGTTGGTACACGAATATTTATTGTAAGTGTATGTAAACAAACTTTCTGTTCCATATTTACCATGGCATCAATTTTCGGTTCATCAGCAAACCATATGAATTCATCTGAAAGAAGTGAGATATGAAAAACATAACTAAAGTTGATAGATGAAGCATTTTGTAAGATCATGGAATGATTGAAGTTAGACACCAACTATGTTTAATGGTGGATCAGTGGTCTGGAGTTTAAATCTTCGAGTACAAGACCAAAGGTTCTGGGTTTCAGCTACAAGTGAGAGATTGTGGATTTGCACTATAGTGAAGTTCCATACTACATTGAAGTGGCTATGCAGTGCTCTCAAGCTTTTAATGATGGTCGAACTTCGATTGACTGGTCGTTTCAACTGTGAAAATATATGTTATTAGTGTAAAGTTATGATGAAAAAAACTATTTGATTAGAAATATTTCGTTCGCCTTATTCATCTTCATTTGCCAGATTATTGAATGGGGAATCCCGTTTAAGATTGGTTAGTTACATTACATTCAACACATATAAAGTCAGAAAAAATGAATTAAAGGGGGAAGTGTTCCAATTGACGTACTAACTACTATTATACGATTTACTATTCTTAAGGTGTTCTCAATTTATTAGTCACAGTCTCTCACAATCACAGCCACTTCTGGCTTGAATTTGTATAGTTCTTATTTTCTATGTTATGGAATGATGCGGTAATCAAATGACTGGTGTACCGTGTTCAGACTACCGTGATGAGATTGTCTTTCGATGTTATTTATGTTGGAGAAAGACGTCTGCTTGAAAGGATACTTTCTTCGCTCGATCGCGACTGAGACTGAGACAAATCATGATAGCTGTCGCAAATTGGACAATAAAAGCACCAGTAACACTGGCAGCAGCATTTGCAGACGTTACTGAGAATTCAGCTGTCCAATGGTATGAGTATTGCAGGGATATATGCGCAATTAAAATGAAACGTTTACACGAGTCGTTCGGAGGAGTTAAGAGTATTGTTGAAATAAATTAAACAGTAGTACGGATGCGCAAATATAACAGAGGATGTAATATTAAGGAAGACTGGGTAAGTAGCACTTCCGTAAATGTACCTCACAGGTACTTGGAATTTATGACAGATCAACGCGAAAGGGACATTTTCAAAGGGTCAGAAACCGGCAAGCAACCACAATAATACCAATTATACAGGAATACGTGCAGCCGGGCACTACGATATATACAGATAATTGGAGAGCGTATAGATGCCTACATAGACTTGGGTATGTGCATCATGTCGTTGTGAACGAGCGCCATTTTGTCGACCATACGACTGGCGTTCACACTAATAATATTGAAGCCATGTGTTCTAGGCTAAAGGAGTTTTTAAGTCCCTATCACGGCTCCAGAGGTCGACTCTTATGAAGACATACGGATGAGTTCTTATACTATATGCACTGCGATTTCAGAACCTCTGAACCTCTTTCAAACGTTAATGAGGTTTTCAATCATGTAAGAGAAGAATATCCACTTTAATTGTTTAGTCTTTCATAATATACTTTTACTCTATACTAACTGTCTTCTGATTGGCTAATATTTCTCAAGGTCACTTAAGATTCGTTCATTCAACGATGTTAATGTCTAACCTCAACCAATCCACAAAATTGCGCAACCATCTTCCATTGTACTGATGAAGTAGATACCTGTCTGTACCCGACACGGATTAGTTCCATTAGTCACGACTTCTCACTAGAACTCCGAGAATTTTCTTACGAGGCTAGTCACTAGTGAGAACACGTGTTCCAATCCCACGAGTGAGATCGTGGATGCTCATTGTTGAGGAGTCCCACAATAGGACAAAACTACCGTCTAATGCTTCCAGGTTTTCTATGGTGGTCTAACATCAATCGGTCCATGATTTCAATCAAATTTTTTTAGATTATGTCACTTCGTAATGAAAACTCTAAATCTAATTCCTAACCCTACGTATCAACTGTAAATCGTAATTCTACTTCCTCACACTGGTTTATAACCCTTATTTGGTTTTAGTTATTGCATGGACAATCTCATGGTTATTACACTAGCGTCACTTAAAGGTCATTCATAAATTATAGTCTCAACTTCTTTTTTTCTTAGATGAGTTCAATGATAAAATTAAAACTCTTATCTGTTGTTACGTAAAGATTTGAACATTCCGTTAAAAAATATACACAGTCTTTATCAATGACTTTATTTAAGTATTGTGTCAATCGTCTAAAGATTCATTACTTGTCAAGAAGTAGAATAGTTCCACAGGTACTCACAAGTAAAGAATATCAATCTAGAATAAACAGATATGATGTGTATATTAGTTCATAATGAAATCCAATTTGGTATTGTTAATGAAAATACTTCAGGAAGAAGCCCTGCAAGTAAAGTGGACACACATTGAGGAAAGCACTTAACTGAGTCACAAGGCAAGCCATCATATGGAATCCTCAAAGCTAAATAAAGGAGAAGAAGAAGATTAAAAAAAACACTACATTGAGAAATGGAGACAGATATGAGAAGAATCGACAACAATTGGATAGAACTAGAAAAGAAGGCCTAGGACAGAGTGGGTTGGAGAATGCTGGTCGGCGTTCTATGCTCGATTGGGACTAACAGGCGTAAGTAAGTTATGACAATACTTATTACTTTTAGTTAGAAGAGAGTATTACAACTGGTTATCCAAAAGCTATTACCTCAATAATAATGAAATAGTAAAATATGAAAAAAAATTATACGTTCTCTACGACCCGATGGAATTCGCTATCAACACTTCACTGACATCACAGTCAATATTTTCGATATAGGAAATGAACAGTTGTCTATGCAAGATACTCAATATTCTTCGACCAGATACTATCGGCAACAACCTACTGTGGGAGAGAACAAATCAGCATCCATCTGAATAGAAAATTTGGAAAAGATGTTGGAAGTGGATAGGATATACAAATTGTATCACGAAACAAGCGCTAACTTAGGATCTTGAAAAGAAACGGAAATGAAAACCAAAGAACATGCTACTTCGGGAATCGGGAACAATTTGAAAGGATTTCCCATAACAGGATTAGATGGAGAATGATAGTGGTCGGGTGATGCTCCTCCGCGAAGGGTAACAGGCGTAATTAAGTAAGGAAATGAACTAAAGCCGCCTACTTATTCAAATTTTAGAAAGTCTTACCATCAGTGTCTGTGTTCAAGATTTTTCTAATACCGGGAACCATTTCTTCAAGTAAATTACTTGAATTCATTATCATAACACCTTTAATTTCAAGTTTTTGTTTCCAAAATTTAATAACTTCAATCATTTTTATTTGTACCTATAATTAATATTCAAGAAAAGGTTGTTTAAAATATTAAAAACAATGAAATACTATTGTTAAGTATCGATTAGTGAATCAGTTAATAGATCGATGGTAATGGGTTCGAGTACTAGATGGAGTGAACATCAACTCTGTGATGCAGGTACATCCAGTTGACGAGTCTCAAATGGGACGAAACGCTCGTCTAACTGGATTCCACTACTAGACATCATACATCTTTGCTTATAACTGCATTTTGTATGGAACTTCTCTATTAACCGTCCATCTAATTTCAGTGTGTGAACTAATGAAAATCAAGGAAGAATCTGCATTTCAATAAGTAACACTCACTAAATGGACAGAAAATAATCCAATGTGTCAGAGACAATACATTTAGTAAACACTAAAAACTTTACCGAAAACGTTAATCAGTTGTCTAAGACTTCATTGTTCCTTCATTTCCATACTAATCACTTTCTGTTCTCTTCTCTTTGATTTTTTTTAATGTGCTACCAGACATTTCACTTTTGATTGGTGATACATACTACTTATATCTATTGATATCATTAGCACACACCACACTAGTATTGATGCGTAACTGTAATATTCACTTAATTAAGGTCACCAATCACATATTCAATATCTGAGTCACCTTTTTATGCAAACATACTATGCAAACATGCTATTCAGTAAATACAACTGCCTACTCAATGTGATTTATTATAGTTAGGATAGTCAGAAATTAGAATGATTCAGAGACCATAGAAAACTATAAACAGAACCAGTTAGAATATTAGAAGACACTGCATACATTAAATTAACTGATGTTTGAAAAAAATTTGTTGAGTATTGTCTACACCTCATCATTATGTAATCTATATTTCAATAGTTGAGATGATGAGTCAATTGAAGTTAGACCACCATGGAAAACCTGGAAGCACTGGATGGTCGTTTTGTCATGGTATAGGACTCCTTGGAAGTGCTCATCCACGACCCCGACTCGTAGAATTCGAACCTAAGTCCTATCAGTCTCATAATCTCAACTATTGAAATTACTACAATCTCCACAAAGACTCGTTTGATACTAATCTCCCATATATAAAACAATAAATTACTAATTTATGTAAATAATATAAGAAACTAAAGAAATGATAGATAAGTTAAATTGAGATGATAACTGTTGGAGGTAAAACACGTCTTTCTTATGTATATTGTAACAGTTATTTCGACAACTAACAAAATCAATATCTATAAATGATATTAATCATTGATTGTTCTCAACTGAGATACTATTGAGGAAATGAAATTCTATCCTTACTTTTTACCAGCGATACAAATCTCTCAAACTATACAAAGCTCCAAAGTCAAAATTTACTAGAATCTATCGATTTATTCTTGACGATATACTTCCAATTCAATGACAAAATCTATAAACAAACGAAGGAGACACCGATGGGATCATGAATATCAAGACTTATTTCAGAAACAGTGATGCAGGAACTGGAAACTTTGATCATATCAGTGATCAAGTCAAAAATTTGGATTCATTATGTTAACGGCACATTCGTCCTCATCAAAAAGTACAAGTTGCAAAATATCTACAATTTGATCAACAACATCTTCAATGACATAAAATTCATAATAAAAAAGGAGTCAAACAACAAACTATCATTTTTAGATGTACTAATCACCAGAACGGACACAAGAAAATTGGAGACTCAGGTTTATCGGAAGCCGATCCACATAGATCAAATGCTTAATTATGGTGGTAATAAGCCAAGAACTCACAAAATCAACTGCATACAAATTTTATTCAAGAGAGTGAGAATACACTGCAGTACACTTGCAGTGCGAAGAAATGAAGAGAAATATTTAAAGGCTATCTTCCAAAAGAAAATCTATCCAATCAACTTCATCAAAAAGAATCAACCCAACTCATCTCCAGAAACAAAATCATGTACAATAACCAACAAACGGATCATCCTGGCACATATAAAAGATATATCAAAATTACAACGAGATTGTTGAAGCCGTTTGAAATAGATGTAGCATATAAAGCAGTAAAATCACTTCGAACAATCCCATACAAACCAAAAGACGACATCACGAAAGGAGAAAACCAAACATCATCTACGAAATAAACCAAGAATCAAATCAAAATGAGATACAATCAAAATAGAGAAGTAGACAATTGCAGGTTAAATGCCAACAATAACCAATCAAGCTCGAAGTCAACAGGACAAACTGTAATAAATTTGAACACTCCATCCCTACTTGAAGTTTGTGCTGATGATATTTTTCAGAAGAACAGTAAGAACTTCACTAACAAGCCATTCAGTTCAGAAAACAATACTCCACCTAAACTATTGGAAACCAGGAAACACTAGAATCTTGAAGAGTACACGTCGGGAATCGGATACCATAACCTTATAGCACGTAGCAAACGCTTAAATACTGGTTTAATGTCCAGTGGCTTACACTTCAATAATAATATGATCATACAGTTTCATTGGTAACGGCTGCTCTAATGGGAAGCTGTGACTACTGGGAAAAAGCAAGTTTATCTAAATATACTAAAAAAAACCCGGATAACTTCCAACTACTTAGGCCTGGAAACCGTCTTGACATAGTAACTCAAAAATATGACCTAAAAACGTTACTTCTACATTTAACTTCTAACTAGAGTTGATGTTTATTCCGGGACTCGAAATTGATAACGCGATATCATTTGAAGCGAACTGCACCGGATTCGAGTGCTAGAAATAACATCAACTCTGAGATGCAAGTACATCCAGTTGACAAGTCCCAGATAGGACTAAACGCGCTTTGTCCTTTATTCCACTGATAGCCATCAACCACCTTTGCTTATAATGTTTACGACTTGAAGCAATATCGAGGCGATCCGCAGACGATGCACATATGCTAACAAGAAACTGATCAATTGCGGTCCTAAACAATAATGAGAAGATACAAGCAAACAATACCAAGTGAATTTGACTATCTATACCTTTGTAAGAGCTAAGTGTGATGAGATGTAGATTATTTTCTCTAGTGGGTACTTGTTTCGTGGATGTAGTAAGGAGAAATAACCTCTTTGAAGCAACTCACTCTGTGTCTATCAGTTTATTTGTTCTTGTGAATGAAGTTATATGGGTGATAAAAATTATGCTTCTTTGAAACACAAACATTATTCTGCCTGATCATAGAAAATATTTTTTTATATAATATCCCTTTGTGGACCAGGGTCATTTTACATTGGTTTTCAGGAGAGCCAGAAACCATCCAGACTTTCACGTGACAACCCTAGCAGTACAGCTCAATTCCGTTTCACAGTCAGTCAGTCAGTCAGCTACAACGTAGGACCAGGCACATGTATGCATCGGCCCAGGTTGCCATACCTCATTAGCACAGCAAGATGAACACCGGATTCATAGGAGTGGTTAGGTCAAAGGTGGTAATATATAGGAGAAAGATTGCAATAAGGATATAGTATAGGAAGAAAGAATTAGTTCGTAGAAAGAAAGATGTGAAGTGATCTTAATCTCTTAGTTTAAGAGAAGACAGAGAGTGTATACACCGACGCCATTGTGATCGATTCTGAGCCATGTCACCAAGGGTCTCCAACCATTGGTTACGAAAGTCACGCGGACCCCAACCAAGTAGTCTGCATCTACCAACATGGCTCAGACTAGAAGTTAGTGACTTCAGGCACTGATGCCACGTTTTGGTTTGGCCGCCCCTAACTTTCTTCCAACCATCCCCTACACCGGTTAGCATTGCACGTCGCGGTAATCGGTGTTCAGGCATACGTAATACGTGGCCCAACCATCTCAGTCGATGAAGATTCATAACCTCATCAACTGATTTACCATCATTTCCTAATACCCTGCGTCTAACCTCACTATTACTTACCCGGTGATCCCAGCAGATGCCAGCAATATTTCTAAGGCATCTGTGGTCAAATACTAGTAGCTTACGGGTGTCTTCTACTCTTAAGGGCCATGTTTCGCTGCCGTAAATTAAAACAGAACGAACAGCCGCGCAGTATACTCGTCCTTTTATTGATAGACGGATATCTCGCCTCCGCCAAAGGTGACGTAAGTTGGCAAAAGCCAAACGAGCTTTACGAATCCGTGCTGAAATTTCGTCAGACACCAACCCATTAGGGCTGATCAGACTTCCAAGATAAGTGAAGTTGTCGACGCGTTCGACTACTTCACTCCCTATCCTTAGTTCAGGTGTTAAAGGAGGCCAGTCCTGAAGCAACAACTTGCATTTAGAGGGAGAGAAGCGCATCCCAAACATTCTGGCATTGTTGCTTAGTGCTACCAGAAGACTCTGCATTTTGTCAGCGTCTTCACCAAACAGGACTATGTCATCTGCATATTCTAAGTCGATAAGTGGACCTCCTGGAAGGAGATCAATACCCGAGAATTCCGTCGACGAGAGTGTTATTTCCATCAATAGGTCTATGATGAAGTTAAACAAAAATGGAGAAAGTGGGCAGCCTTGACGGACACCACTTGAAGTTGCAAAAGTAGATGACAGTTCGCCATAAGCCCTGACTCGACTAGTAGTGTTCGAGTAAAGAGCCTTCACAAGGTTTATGTACTCCTGAGGTACGCCTTTCAATGACAGACACTGCCACAGAGTCTCGCGGTCTACAGAGTCAAATGCTGCTTTTAAGTCAAGAAAGACCACCATCGTCGGACGCCGATAGGTATGCCTGTGTTCTAGAACCTGACGAATGGTGAATATGTGGTCGATGCAGCCACGACCAGGTCTAAAGCCAGCTTGGTTCTCTCGTGTTTGCAGTTCACGAGTCTTAGTTAGGCGTCTGATAATTATCCAGGCTAGTATTTTAGATACTATATTTGTTAAACTAATGCCTCTGTGGTTGTCACAGGATGATTTTGACCCTCTCTTATATATTGGGACGATAATTGATTGCAACCAGTCAGATGGAATAACGTCTAATTCCCAGATCTTAGCTAAAATATTAGTCAACCTAATCGCTAAAATTGGACCACCATCCTTAAACACCTCTGGAGCCAATCCATCTGGACCAGCTGCCCTTCCTCGTTTCAGATTAACTATAGCCTTCTCAACTTCAGCAAGAGTTGGGGGACCTACTTCAATGTTCCATTCACTTTGTCTGGGAATGGAGGGTAGTTGTAGAGTAGCTGAAGGCCAGCTGAACTGTTCTCTAAAATGTTCCGCCCATCGTTCTAAACGTCTGGACTGGGAGCAGATGAGAGTATTGTCTTTTTCCGAAATAATCTCACTTACACTTGACTTATTAATTCCAGTTTCTTTTATTAGTCTGTAAAGCTGTCTTGTGTTCCCTATAGTCGCCGCCTTTTCCATCTCTTTTGCTTTCGTTGCCCACCACTGCTCACGGTCGTTTCTTAGACTTTTTCTTAACCTAGATCTGATTTGTTTACGCTCTTCATCATGTTCAGAACCTGATGGGACGAGTTTGCGAGAATCCATCAGTGTGACAGACCTTGAAGAAATCCACTGGTTCTTTGTAACCCTGTGGTTTAAGTCACTAATAGATGTCACTGCTGTTTCCACAGCTGATTGTATGCCCTTCCAAGCAACATCTGGGTCAGCCTCGTCTTCACAACTACCTAAGAGTGACCTCAGTTGTTCCTGGAACCTACTTTTGGTTTTCTCGTTACTCAACTCAGTTCTAATGGGTCTTTTTAATGTGGCTTTTTTGCGTCCAGTGAGGCGCAAGCAGATGCGTGCCCGTATTAGGGCATGGTCTGAGTCCAAGCAGGTACTCCAGAATGAGCGACAATCTTCTACCGACCCTCTCCAACGATGACTGATGGCAATATGGTCTATTTGAGTCCATCGTTGGTTTGGTGTAGGGGGTCGCCATGTTAGACGATGTCTCTCCTTATGCTTAAAATTTGTGTTTGCTAAAAATAAACGATTGTCTGAGCATAGCTGCAGCAGACGATCACCATTATCTGTTCGCTGTGTCGGAATACTAAAATATCCACCTAAATGTCTTTCTGCTTGGTTTAAACTGCCTATCTGAGCATTAAAATCACCTGCTACGAGTACTATGTCTGAGCGTTTATCTTTCTGAAGAAGTTCGGACAGCTTTCTGTAAAATTCATCTTTCACTTCATCTGAGCTGCAGTCAGTGGGAGCGTAGGCAGAAACGACAAAAAGGCAACGACGTGTGTCCCTATCCTTCCGAGTTCTTACGTAGCCGTTCAGCCGAACAGCACATAGACGACTGTTGACGGGGATCCACTCTAGCAGTGCTTGTTCGGCCCTTCCGTTTCACAGGAGAACCAGACACCGTATATGCTTTAAAGCTACAATCTGAATAGTACAGCTCAATCCTGTGGCGCAACCACAGAAGTACCAAGCACCCTGGTGGGCCATTCGCAGCATTCATATACACATTCACGTCACATGTATAGTTATTCCGATCAATGAGATTAAGAATCTTCATCAACTGGTCCAGTTAAGAAATGGTTTAAGTATGTCTAACCATCGTCTACCTCAACGTTGTGGTAGTTTAAAAGTAATTTAAAGACGACCAAACCAAAAACTTATCTCAATCTATAGAGTTATCAATTGTTGGACTTAGTCATAATGATTGGTGTAAATTGCCTGATTAGATCAATGTTTGGAGTAGCTGAGTGACATTACTCATGATTAGTTACTATGGAGCAGATACCTTTCTATATCGTAAATTTCAGAATTCCTTTCTACATATCTTGGTACTACCGTTTCGAAATATATCTTCGATGTTTAATCTTTCTGATTATAATTAGTATTATGAATACTTTGATACCCTAATTAATCATCTTAAGTTTATCTGTTTGTGTGGAATTCAGGGCTAACGCACAGTTGTATCAGGTTCTACATTGATTATGACTGACTGATACTCCTTGTTGGTAAAATTGTTGAAAAGAAAAAGTTTCTTTTTAACTTGAATCATTATCATTTATGTATGAATACACTTCTATGATTGTTGCTAAATATGAGAGAATGTCAAATACTGCTAAATTAATAACATGTTGTAAGATAGTAACTCACTGATGACAATGGTGAATGCATCGCTCAATTTCGTGGATTGGATGAAGTTAGACATTAATAACGTTGAATGCCGGCTCAGTGGTCTAGTGGTTAAGCGCTCGCGCGCAAGACCGATAGGTCATGGGTTCGGGTCCCTCGGAGCGGGACCACGGGTGCGCAATGCTAAGGAGTCCCACGACAGGACGAAACGGTCATCCAGTGCTTCCAGGTTTTCCACGGTCTAGCTTCAATTGATCCATTATCTCAACCATTGAAATAAAATAAAAAGTTGTAAAAATAGAAAGTACTATAACTTACATTAGGATTACTTAAATTCAATAATGGACTATTTGGATTACCATGTACATGTCGATAGTATGCTCGACGAATAGAATCATAGGCATAATGTCGTTTTTGTTGATCAGTTAAAGGCTAAAAACAATAAGCATTAGATATTAATCATATCTATTAGTAAACTGAAAACAATAACAGGATTCAATGATCTAATTCAATACTTTACAATGAACACTTTATCAAATAATAGACAAATATTAAACGAAGTAATAATCAGTCATTTAGGCAGTCAGTCAGCTTCAACGTAGGACCAAACACATATATACATCGTTCCTAATTGCCATATCTCATTAGCGCAGCAAGATGAACACTGAATTCATAGAAGTAGTTAATTCAATGGTGGTAATATATAAAAGAAAGATTGCATATAAGGACATAGTACAGGAAGAAAGAATTAGTTCGTAGAAAGAAAGATATGAAGCGATTTTAATCTCTTAGTTTATGAGAAGATAGAGAGTGTATACACCTACGCAATTGTGATCTATTCTAAGCCATGTCACTTAGAGTCTCCAACCAATGGTTACGATAGTCACGTGAACCTCAAACAAGTAGTCCGCATCTACCAACATGGCTCAGACTAGATGTTAATAACTTCAAGCACTGATACTGAACAAGATCTCGTCATATCAAGAAGAAATCAAAGAAAAAAGATAGAAATAAGTTTGGAAAACTAGGGATAAACTCTTCTCCATTGAAGTTTAGATTTGCTCTATTGGTTAATTTGATCTTGTAGCTTATTTTCTAAAAAAAATAAAGATAGTTGAGAACATAAAAACCTACTATAAAAGATTAATATAATCGATTGATCTTTTATTCTGGTAAGGAAAAATCTAAAATGATAATCAGTTAGTTTAGAACTTGGAACTAATTACTTGTTAACTGATAAATCCACTTGATGTTGAATTTATCAACTACCTACTGAAAAAATTTTTTCTGGTTAGTGTATGAGAACTACAGAGGCATCACTATTCTCTCAATACCAGGAAAAGTATTCAACAGGGTAGTGTTAAACAGGATAAAGGACACCGTAGACGCCCAAATTCGAGACCAACAACCTGGATTCCGTAAGGATAGATCATGTACAGACCTAATCGCAACTCTACGGATCATTGTGGAACAATCAGTTGAATGGAATTCATCACTCTACATCAACTTCATTGACTACGAAAAGGCATTTGATAGCGTGGACAGAAAAATACTATGGAAGCTTCTTCGATACTACGGCGTGCCTCAGAAGATAGTCAATATCATACAGAATTCCTATGATGGATTAAACTGCAACATTGTGCATGGAGGACAGTTTACAGATTTGTTCGAGGTAAAGACCGGTGTCTTGCAAGGTTGCTTACTCTCATTCCTTCTCTTTCTCCTGATGACCGAATGGATCATGAAGATGTCAACATCTGAGAGGAAGCATGGGATACAGTGGACAGCTAGAATGCAGCTGAACAATCTAGACTTCGAAGATGATCTGGCTCTTCTCTCGCACACGCAACAACAAATTCAGGAAAAGACGACCAGTGTAACAGCAACCTCAGCAGCAATAGGTCTCAACATACATAAATGGAAAAGCAAGATTCTCCGATACAACACAACATGCAACAATCGAATTACACCTGACGGAGAAGATTTGGAAGATGTAAAAGCCTTTACATACCTGGGCAGCATCAGTGATGAATACGGTGGATCTGATGCAGATGTGAAGGTGCAAATCGGTAAAGCAAGAGTAGCATATCTAAAACTGAAGAAAATCTGGAACTCAACACAACTTTCAACCAACACCAAGGTCGGAATTTTCAATATAAATGTCAAGACAGCTCTACTGTATGAGGTGGGAACTTGGAGAACTGCAAATGTCATCATACAGAAGATATAAGCGTTTATTATCAGTGGTCTATGCAAAATACTTCGGATCCGTTGGCCGGACATTATCAGTAATAACCTACTGTAGGGGAGAACAAACCAGATCCCAGTGGAGGAAGAAATCAGGAGGAAGCGCTGGAAGTGGATGGGACACACATTGAGGAAAGCATAAGACAAGCCCTCACATGGAATCCTCAAGGTCAAAGGAGAAGAGGAAGACCAAATCACACATTATGCCCAGAAACGGATAGAGACATGAGAAGAATGAACAACAATTAGACAGAACTAAGAAGAAAGGCCCAGGACAGAGTGGGTTGGAAAATGCTGGTCGGCGGCCTATGCTCCACTGAGGGTAATAGGCATAAGTAAGTAAGCAAGTAAGTATCAAAAGATGTTTTACTCTGGAACGAGAATTATTCAATCTATATCAATCAAGAAAACAGTAAATGAATAATTTGACATCTACCATCCTACTCTATTTTATGAAGGTTTATTAACATACCCTCTCTAACTAATCTTGTTCCTGAGTCAAAACAAAACAGTTGAGCTATAACTTAAATTATTTATAGATCATGGTTAAGACTAAACCTTTTTAGGTTCTCAGTTTCCACTTTTAACTAATCAAAAAATAAACAAATAACAATCGTGGATGCGCATTGCTGAGGAGTCCCACAATAAGACAAAACGACCGTCTACTGCTAACAGGTTTTTCATGGTGATCTAGCTTTAATTGACTCATGATCTCAATTATTAAACTTACTATAATATCCACAGAAATATTAATCAAAATATTCTCACTAGTGACTGGTTTTAAGACGTATTTCTTGAAGTTCTAGTGAGAAGCAATGACCAGTGGAGTTCAACCGGATCTGTTTTAAGATAGTAACTCACTCAATACAATCATGAACGGTAGCACAATTTCATGGATTAGTTCAAGTTAAACATTAACATCGTTGAATACCAGCTCAATAGTCTAGAGGTTAAGCATTCGTGCACAAGATCAATAGGTCCAATCTTCGAATCTCATGAGGCAGAATCATAAGTGCGCACTGTTGAGGAGGAGTTCCACAATAGAACAAAACGATCATCTACTACTTTCACATTTTTCATGATGATCTAGTTTCAATTCACTTATAATTTTAATTATTCATAAATAGAAAAAGAAAATACTACATTATACTTACTTCATTATTAGTCCATATATAAAATGTACTATAAACATTATTATTATTATTATTACTTGATTGACTTAAACGAAACCATTCATGTCTATTACTTGTTGTATACATTGATAAACCAAGTAAAATGGAGATTTTTTGTTGTTTCGATTTTTTTATTATTTGTGGTAAGTAGTGATTAAATCCTTCTTCGGTTGGATCAATCGATTGATTAATTGTTTCCCAATCAATAATACCATTAATATCAGAATTTAATAAATTTGTAAGTAATACACTTGTAACACCAACCTAAATCAAAGTTGGGGGGAGGGGGGAGAGAGAAGGGGAGAGGGGAAGAGGGAGGGGGAGGGGAGGAAGGATATAAATCATTCATTTTTTTATTTAAAAAGAAATAATGTAAGTTAATAGAAATTATTTGTATTATTTTCAAATGATAAATAGTTACTATGTGAAATATTCATCATAAGTATCTAGGGATACAGGTATAATTTGAGTTCATTCAATGTAAGATCAACATGTACTTAAAAAATGTTTATTATTATAGGTAAATATAACTAGATTCACTTGATATTGTTCATCTGAACTTTCCCATTGATGTTTAAGACTTCAATTGATCAGTCTCTTATTAGTATATGTTCATCCTTTGAGGATTGCCTCGATATTGCCTTAATTTACAAGTAAAAATGGATGGTGGTTAGCAGTGGAATCTAGAGATTCGTTAGCTGAATGTACCTGCATCTTAGAGTTTATATTCACTCTAGAACTCGAACTTAGAACATTCATCTGATGGTTATTAGGATTCAGTATCTAATTAGATAAGGCGATAGTGTTTGAATCGAACGGTACTGAGATTGAGTCTCAGAATGAACATCAACTCGGAGATGCAGGTACATTCAGCTGACGAGTCCCAAATAACATGAAACACGAGTGTTAGATTCCAATGCTAGTCACTATCCATCTTTGCTTAGAAATATAACTAGGTATGAAAATGGATAATGGTTAGATAGTAGATAGAAATAAAGTATTTAGAATAGTTTATCTTATACATACTACCTTTATTTATTTGGGGTTCAATTTCATCTTTTACATATAGTAGAAACTATAAGGTTTCGACCTAACAACCCAAGTCTTTGTATTTATCCTTACCTTGTCTGAATAAGCCTAAGATGTTATCGTTTTGCATACCGTTTTATTTGTTTATTTTTCCTTACTATGTTTTTTTTTTCAAATATAAGCTTTAATGTCTTATTACTTTGTATGTATCATAAAATGAAAGTAAAATGTTTGGTAGTAGAAGGTTGAAAAGATCAAAGAAAAGAGAATGAAAACAAAGAGTGATTGGTGTGAAGATGATGGGACAGTGAAGTCTAAGACAATTGATTCACATTTAATAAACGAACTATTTTATTTTATAGTTCTCAGATTTTACCAAGATATTCTTTAATTTTATGTTCAAATACATTTGGTTATTCCAGTTAATGTGTTCTCGTTCACTACGCTAATACGTCTGTCATCATACAATAAATTTATACTTTGGTTAATTATGTTTATATTATTCAATTCATTGTTATCGTGAATGCGCACTACTGAGGAGCTCCATACTGGGACGAAATGGACGTCTACTGCTTCCAGGTTTTCCATAATGGTATAGCTTTAATCAACTCATGAAATCAACGATTAAATTACTATAAAATCCACAAACCCCCCCCATTCTGATAAGTAATATGTTTCATGATCTGAACACAGTTTTCTCTTATTATTAATGATGTATCACTTGGTAGTTTATTATACAGATCTAGTTTATAATCAATTCAGATATAGATCAAATTGAAAGTTAAATTTTCATGAATGAACTCAAAATACAACTTATTGTTCTAAAATCTTCTTCTTACAATTACCTAACTATTATCATACAAATTTCATTATAACCTTTAAGGACAGGCTCAAAATACATATATTCAATAAACTTAAGATGCACTAATCATAGTTATATAGGGTATTACATCATCTTTTAGATAAGAGAAACAAAAATCCGAAATTTCTATAAATTTAATTAAACAAGATAGAAGTATACGTTAAAACACGACTGAAATTAGTCAATCAGTCAGTCAATTGTTGCGTAGGACCAAGCATATATATATGCATCAGTTCAAGTTGTCATACCTCATTAACACAACAAGATGAACACCAAATTTATAGAAGTAGTTACTTCAACAGCTTACATTTAAAGGGGGAGAAACGTATTCCTAACATCCTGTCATTGTTGTTCAGTACTACCAAAAAATTTTGCATTTCATCAGCGTCTACCCCACATAAGACTATGTCATCTGCGTATTCTAAGTTAATAAGTGGATTATCTGGAAGGAGATCAATTTCTGAAAATTCAGTCGATGAGAACGTTATTTCCAGCAGTAGGTCTATGATGAAATTAAACAAGAATGGAGATAGTAGAAGGCTTTTCGGATGACAGTTCACCATAATCTCTGACTTGATTGGTAGTGTTCGAGTAAAGAGCCTACACAAGGTTTATGTAACTACTGAAATAAACTATCGATTGAACAAATACACTAACTGCTATATTGTCGTTTTTGATGAAACATAAAGAATACCTTTTAAGAAAAATGTAATACTATGTATACAGATAACATTTCAAAGAAAACTGTTGTTCTAGTTCGAATAAAGGATTTCAATTAGAAAAACTTGAAAACTGAAAAGAGAATTCAAGACTAGGATGAATGCTTATAAGTAAAGATGATTGTGATTACATATCAGTCCTACAGGAGGTCAGTCGCAGCCCGGATAGCTTTGTGGTAACGTCTCTGACTGTGAAGCTGGTTGACACGGGGTCGAATCCTCCAAGGGGCACCAGTTCCCACAAGGTTACAGGCACACCTTGCTGATGAGTGCGAGGTAGCACGAAACCCGGGTCCAGGGTTTCCTGTCGACTACCTCCAACCACCATCTAATCTTAAAGATGAATAGTGGCTAGCAGCGGAATACAGGACGAAGCACGTTTCATCCTATTTACGACTCATCAGCTGGATTTACCTGTATCCTAGAATTGATATTCAAGATACAAGCAAACAACACCATGTGAATTTAGGATGAATGTTGTTTGATTTTTTTGGTGTTTTTTAATCATTGATTTACCATTTAGATTATTTCAAGTTAAAAGAGATTGAGAGAAAAGTTAATTGTCTGTACTATCGAAATAAAATTTTGATCAAAGGGATTTATTTTTAGAGCTCAAATAGATCAATACAAGGATAATATTGTGATTATTAAATTTAATATTACACATTCTGTTAAGTCTGTTTTACATTTTCTATCCTTATTCACTCCACCTCGATTCTTTTGCGTATGATTTATACTACTTAATAACATTCAGTAAGTAGTTTTGTTCCTAGAAATTGTACTCGTATGTTGTAACGAAAGTTTACATATACTTATAACATTTATTGTCTTTATCATTATAATTACTTTAGCTCCATCACTGTAGCCGTCATCCACAATTTTGTGCATGTATTTAACCTTTGTTTAAACGTAAAGGTTTCCATACTGTTTGCTCTCAGTTCAATTTTTGCTTGTTGGTAAACTGTTAGCAATTTTAGCCATAACTATTATATTCACTTGATATTGTTTTACTTGGATCTTCCCATTGATGTTTTACGACTGAAATTGATCAGTCTCTTATTGGCAAATGTGCAGGTACATCCAGCTGACGAGTCCCAAATAGGACGAAACGCGCGTCCTGGATTCCACTGCTAGCCACTATCCATCTTTGCTTATAATGCTTGTAAATTAAGGCAATATCGAGGCATACGCACAGTATGCACACATGTCAATAAGAGACTGATCAATTTCAGTCCTAAACATCAATGGGAAGATTCAAGTAAAACAATATCAAGTGAATTAAACTTCAACCCATTGCACAAGCAAGTGACTATCAGGACTCAGTAGCTAAGTGGATAACGTGATGGCGCTTGAAGCGAACGGTACTGAGTTCCAGTCTCAGAGTGAACATCAACTCGGAGATGCAGGTACATCCAGCTGACGAGTCCCAAACAGGACGGAACGCGCGTCAAACTGGATTCCACTGCTAGCCACTATCCATATTTGCTTATAACTATTATATGTTGTAATTATTCTTCATGTTACTGTTAAAGGAAACCTTTTATTTATTTCGTACAAAAGAACGCTTTAAACGCCAAATATACCTCACAAGTTGAGCTTTATAATTAAATTTTGTTCTGGTGAGAAGCCGTGACCAGTGGAGCTAATCCGTGTCGGGTAGAAACGGGTATCTACCTCAGTACAATGGAAGATGGTTGCGCAACTTCATGGATTGGTTGAGGTTAGACATTAACACCACTGGATGACGGGTCAGTGGTCCAGTAGGTTAGGCGGTTCCGCGCGAGACTGAAGGCCCTGGGTTCGAATCCTGCGTGCGGGATCGTGGGTGCGCACTGCTGAGGAGTCCCACAATAAGAGGAAACGACCGTCCAGTCCTCCCAGGTTTTCACTGGTGGTCTAACATCAATCGGTTCATGATCCCAATCAAAAAAAGTAAACCTTGTACATTATTCATTAAAGAACTGCTATTTCAAACAAATCATTGTTTTGAGAACTTCGATTTTGAGCATATCTCCAATGGAAGATTTAGACGATTCGATAGACTTAACAGTTCTTAACTTTGATTCATATTGATTTGAATGCTCACAGTAATTATATCTGGTATAAATGGTGTTCTGTTCATTTGATCTAACAATGACAAAGATCAGGAAAGAGAAGTACAATACAAACAACTTAGAAGAAACATATGATTCGATCGTTGAAATTATAAATCCTCCAGCCTTTAAAGTGAACACACATTGATAATATGAAACCAAACTCTAAAGATACATCTTAACAAGGTGAATTGAACGCTTCAATAGATCTAACAACAAAAAAGAAAACAAGACACACATTGTTAGCGGGACAGACTAGATTAAAGCATGCTCAATGCATGATTGCTTTGGTGCACGCTGATTGGCTAATTCTTATCCAATCAGCACTAGTCGATAGTTGGAGAATATTCTAGAATCTTCTCATGTAAAAACTATAAATACACTGACGTTTTCCCTATTGTGCTTCTGACTTGCTATTTGGAATATAATCTCTTTCCTGCTCAACCGTGTTCTGATTTGGGGACTTGTCGAGTGAATCGGTGTCCGAGAATACTAAGCAATAGGAATAGCTGGGTCATAACCGTAAGAAAAGAGCGATTTATAACACACATATATATACAACTGATGGCTCCTGGGTTCAAATCTCGCAGGAGGGGAGGGCGACATCACGGATACGCATTGCTGTGGAGTTTCATACTCAGGAAGGATTTGAATGTGACCAACTTGGTCTCGTTTGCTGTTACGCGTATGAGGGCTGAGGTCACTTCCCGGCTGCCCACACCATGGAAGGATATTTCTTGAGGAACCTGAAAAGGAAGTTAGATTAATGTTGACCTTAACGACCTGGGAGTGTGACCGCAGAGCCCAAGGGTTAATTGCTTGAGGCCGGCCGCGCACGGCTTTTTTGCGGGAGGTATTTGACGTGTTAGCCCCGCTCTTCAAAGGGCCTTACCGCCAGAGACGAAAATCCGTGAGGTAAGGTGAGGTATGATATTTTTAGGGTCGACCTTTTCTAACCCCACCCCTCCTTGTGGGAAGGCAGCATCGCTGTAGATGCTGGTTGTCCGAGGGAAACACCTTACTGCTGTCACACCCCTCTACAGTCAGCAGTACGACTTCGCCCTCAGACCTTGAGTTGCTGCTTTTAGTCTTACCATTCTCCAATCGACCTGCCTGGCATCGTAGAACCTACAGGAACATATGTTCCAGCCAATATAGCTTGGTTGGGTCATCACAATAGGCAAACCCGAACACCGCGTCAAGGTAGCAGCTACGATCGGGGAGTCTCAGACTAAGACGAAACAATCATCTAGTGCTTCTAAATTTTCCATGGTGATCTAACTTTTATTGACACATATGATTTCAACGAATAAAATTATTTAAAAAATTTTCATAACTTACTTGATTCACTAAATAATCAATACGTGGTATTATATCTTGTAATCGACCAATTGGTCCTTGTACATCATTTGCCCATGTTTCAATATTTATTTGATATATTAATGAACGACGCCACCATGGTAATGCATATGGTAAATTTGGTATATTTGTTTTATATATATAAATAATTCCAATAATTATTCCAATTATAATTAATGGTATTAATACAATAGTTAAAATGATTAAAATAATAAACATTTTCATACTTAAACCTTTAGGTGGTTGAAATCTCCTAGATTTGCAAAAAGAGAAGTAAATGATAAATATAAATACATATAATGTAATTGTTATATTGATCAAACAAGATTTTATACATATAAAGGACTACATGATTGTTCTATAGTTATTTCATTGACTCCTGTTACCTTTCGTCGATGAGTACAGGTTGACAATCAGCATTCCTTATACATTTATTATTTACTTATTTGAACACCTAAATATTGGTACTAGGAGGCAACAAATAGATATGCGCCACATAAATCATTCTACTTGTGTGAGGGGTGTCCGAGTGGCCAAACCGAAGCAGATGGCTTTCATAGGTAACCACATCTGGAGCCTTTGACCTAAAGGTCTGGTTCACAAGGCAGTGGAGCAACGTCAAAAGATGCAGTCACATAGTAGCCGGTGACCAACGATTGGTTCATACGCAATTTGTTCCTTCAGGATACTGGAACCCATGTGCACGGTTGGTTTGGAATGAGGGTTTTCCAACTTCCCTAGGTGGACTCTCCATATCCACCAACCCGGTTAAAGTGTCGAACATTCGCTTTTCGTTTTCTCAATTTCGTAAACAACACCCCTGATAGGAGAAGGCAGTGAGTAGGACTTCCCTGGTAGAGGCTATATATGCGTGGTCATGTGAAAGCATTTGGAGAGGGAGAGCGGACTCTCCCTACTCTCTGCCGTACCAGGGTATTTGAATAATTTTTTTGGAATTGCTATTTATTCTTTTCATGTTTACTTTCAATTCCCGACACAATGTGTCGGTCTTCCTTTTTTTCTGCTTCCATTCACAATTTCAAGTTAATGTTTGTTACATAATACAGTTTGGTGATTTATTCAATGTGTGTTCTATTCATTTCCAACGTCTTTTCTAATGTAAACTTATGACTTTCAATCTAATGATTAATGTTTTTATCTCTCATTATTTCATGATATACCTTGATAGTTATTCAGATACTGATTATGATTGTCCCACTTATAAAAGGTTTGGATTCCATAAATCAATAATATTCCCCCTTATATGATAACTTGTGATGAGTACTTATTTACTTACGCCTGTTAATCCTTGCGTGGAGGAACATAGCACGACCAGCAGCACTCTCTATCCAACCCTGTCATAAGTAATCATTTCTACTGGTTTCCAAATGCTACTAATTCTTCTCATGTCTGCTTCCAATTCTCGGCACAGTGTGTTATTCGGTCTTCCTCATTTCCGTTTCACTTCAGGATTCCAAGTTAACGCTTACCTCGTCATGCAGTTTGATGATTTCCTCAATGTGTGTCCTATTCACTTCCAACGTCTTTTCCTATTCAACTGGAAGTTGGTTTGTTCTCTCACATAGTAGACAGTTGTTGATGTTATCCAGTCATCGGACATTGAGTATTTTGCATAGACAACTATTCATAAATGCCTGTACCGTTTTGATGATGGTTGTGGTAGTTCTCCATATTTCAGCTCCGTACTATAGAACTAACTGTCTTGATGTTCATATTGAAAATTGTGACTTTGATATTAGTTGAAGGTTGTTTTGAGTTGCATATATTCTTCAACTGTAGGAATGCTGTTATTTCATTGCCAATCCTCTCCTTTACGTCTACATCGGATCCTCGACGTTCATTGATGATACTGTCCAGGTGCGTGAAAGATTCCACTTCTTCCAGAGATTATTCATCAAGTGTGATTGGGTCTGTGTTCTCTGTGTTGTATTTGAGGATCTTGTTTTTCCTCTCGTGTATGTTGAGGCCTACTGATGCATAGGCCGCTGCTATACTGGTTGCCTTGATCTGCGTTTGTCGGTGTGTATGGGATAGAAGGGCCAGGTTACTTGTGAAGTCCGAATCGTTTATTTGCATTCAAACTGTCTATTGTATTCCGTAATGGATACTAGCGATAAATTAAATGAATACTCAAGAAGGGATACGAACATATATGTAGTTTTGGAGTTACTAGTGACCTGTTTCAAGTTTACTTCTCGAGTTTTGAATGATAATTGATACCAGTGAAGTTAAATCACGTTAGAAATGAGATATTCTATTTTTAATATTAACGAATGATCAGCAGACTAGATTGCAAAGTAATTAATGTTAGAAATGTGGGCGATTCTAGTCTAACTCAAGATCATAACTTTATTGACAATCATTCGTAAACCATCTATGTTATTGGACAGCAATGTATATATCTTCAATAGCTTTTTAATGATAGAAGTGTTACTAATGGAAGTGCAGTTTGTTCTCATCACTTTTAAGAAACATTGTAGTAACTTCACATGAAACATCATTCTTTATGTAAAATTATCTCATCTGGATTTATAGGCCTGTCAACAGAAAGAATCTGTGATGATTAGGAGTATTTGAATTAAGATACAAACTAGGAATCCTAGAAGTAACTCAATTTAACCAACAAGAACGACATAAGCACGACTGAAGATATCGTATTGGGTATTCGAAATCAGTCAGTTATCAAGTTTGTACAAACATCGCATCCGACATAGCTCATATAGAGTCTAAGTTTTTGTAATCGATTGTACGTCCTAATCATGTGTCTGCCCAACAATGTCAGTCAGTGGGAGAATAGGCAGAGACGACGAAGAGGCAACGACGAGTGTCCCTATCTTTCCGAGTCCTTACTGTTCCGTTCAGTTGGGATGTCTACGAGGATCCAGTCTAAGAGAGATAGGACTCAATGCTATACCTACACCAGCGAGACCACGGGAATCAGCATGAGGGCTTTCAGATACGTGAAGTCAGCAATACGACTTCGCCCTCAGACCTTGAGTTGTTGCTTTTAGTCCTACCGTTCTCAAATTGACCTTCCTGGCGTGGTAGAACCTACAGGAACATATGTTCCAGCTAATATAGCTTAGCTACGATCGGGTGTCCGACAGTGTATTAGATGTAGACTCTGTATTGTCTAGAATGTACGTTACTGGGTTCCAGTCTCACAGTGAACATCAATTCTGAGATGCAGGTACATCCAACCGACGAGTCCCAAATAGAACGAAACGCGCTTTGTCCTGAATTCCATTGCTAGCCATCATTCATCTTTGCTTATAAAGCTTGTGACCTAAGTTAATATCGAAGTAATACGCACAGTATGCACACATATATCAATGAGAGACTGATCAATTGTCATTCTAAACATGAATGGGAAGATACAAGTAAAGAATACCAAGCGGAATTGAAACATCTATAATTTGTTTTAAAATCTGCGAACAGAATAAAACTCAGTGACAGAATGATCAAATAAGCTAATTATTCCGGTGTGTCTAATACTCGCTAACTAGAGAGAGAAGTCCATGTTTAGAAGAGGGAAAATGTGTTCCGAAAACAGCCAGAAGCACGAACAACAACCACAAGCACAATTCAAGCACATATGTATATAGCATAAAGGTGTCCTTGGGAAGCGTGACCATTGAAATTCAAGGTCCTCTCAAGTGGGAAATAAGATAAGGTGAAAATGAGCGCTTTTCGGCACGAAAACTGATAGCGGAACGTAGATTGGATTAAAGCATGCTCAATGCACGATTGCTTTGGTGCACGCTAATTGGCAAATTCTTACCCAATCAGTGTTAGTCGAGACTTGAAGAATACTCTAGAAATCCTTTCATGTAAAAAGTATAAACATACTAACATTTTTCCCATTATACTTCTTACTTCCATCTAACCTTGTTATTTGGAATATAATCTCTTTCCTGTTCAACCGTGTTTTGGTTTGGGGACTTGTCGAGTGAACTGGTGTCCAAGAATACGAAACAATAGGAATAGCTGGGTTATAATGTTGCTAAACATTAGTTCACTATGATATTAGAGATAATTTAATCAATATATAAATACATGTCAATGAGATAGTAGTTTGTATGATCATATAAAACAATACGATATATTTATAGAGTTGTCAGTGAACAGAGTTTTTTAAGAAGAGCTATTGAAATTTATACTTGAGAAGATGAAAAAATAGAACCGAAGAATGTAACAAACAGTTTGATGTTAAACAATCACTCGAATAAAAAACAAATTGGTACTGTAGTTTTACTTCAACCTGATTAGACGATATAAAAAAATAACGCCAAGTTTTCAAACTAAACAGAATTAAGGCCATCCAAACGACAATCAAAATCCCTTAGTTTGAATTAAGATAAAAGATCCTCCATTGCTTCTACAGAAGACCATGTGTATAGACTAGGTTTTTGCAATTGTGATACCTTCTATTTTGTAGAGTCGTCTCGTGATATAATGTTTTGTGCTACAGAACATCTAAGCTTTGTGGATTAGGCCTTTAGATCAATGGCTTGGGGTGTGGCTCCCCAAGAAAACCACCTACTTCCGTTCGGGCACCCGAACAGTATCCCATCCCTCACATTAATCGAATGATTTATGTGGCGTATATCCATTTGATGCCTCCTTGTACCAATATTTATGTGTTTAAATAAGTAATTAAATAAATTGTGAGTAATATCATTTAGTCTCTTTAGAGACAATTCATTATAGATTCATAAATATGTCAGTCATTCAGTCAATCAGTCAGTAACAACGTAGAAATTCGTACGTACGTACGTACATTAGTCCAATTTGCCATACCACATTAGCACACATAGAATTGTCCATTCAAATCATACAGTGGTAGCGGTTACTTACTTACGCCTGTTACTCCCAATGGAACATAGGCAACCGACCAGCATTCTCCAATCGACTCTGTCCTGGGCCTTCCCTTCTAGTTCCATCCAATTCTTGTTCAGTTTTCTCATGTCAATTTCCATTTCTCGGCGTAATGTGTTCTTTGGTCTTCCTCTTTTCCTTTGGCCTTGAGGATTCCAGGTGAGGGCTTGCGTCGATGACGCAGTTGGGTGCTTTCCTCAATGTGTGTCCCATCCACTTCCAGTGCTTCTTCTTGATTTCTTTCTCTGCTGGGATCTGGTTTGTTCTCTCCCACAGTACGTTGTTGCTAATAGTGTCCGGCCAACGGATCTGAAGTATTTTGGGTAGACATTTGTTAATAAACACTTGTACGTTCTGGATGATGGCTTTCGTAGTTCTCCAGGTTTCTGCCCCATACAGTAGAACTTTCTTGACATTTGTATTGAAAATCCTGACCTTGGTGTTGGTTGACATTTGTTTTGAGTTCCAGATGTTCCTCAGCTGTAAATATGCTGCTCTTGCTTTACCGATCCGCGCTTTCATATCTGCATCAGATCCACCCTGTTCATCAATGATGCTGCCCAGATATGTAAAGGTTTTTACATCTTCCAAATCTTCTCCGTCAATTGTGATTGGATTGGTGCATGCTGTGTTGTATCGGAGAATCCTGCTTTTCCCTTTATGTATATTGAGACCTACTGCTGCTGAGGCTGCTGCCACACTGTTCGTCTTCTCCTGCATCTGTTGTTGCGTTTGGGATAGAAGAGCCATAGTGGTAGAGTTAGTAAGAGTATAGGCAGTAATCGGAAACATTAGGGTTTGAAGATTTTATTCAATGAGTATAATCCATTGACATAAATTTGGAGAGAGAAAAACTAAGAGACATGAAAAATTCAGAAGATTAGAATTTGGTAGATCACAAATTGTAGATGCATCTGTGCCATTACAATCTATTTTGAACCATGACCAATAGATAGGCTTTTTGAATCAACCATCAATTGTGATCATCTGAATCCTAGCCAGATAGTCTACATGTATCAACATGACTCAATTCATTTATCAATATCTTCATGAATTTGTCCTATGTGATCCATAAATATCAATATATAAGTATCAACAAAAAACATAACACTAATGAGCAACCATGGATAGTAGCTAGCAGTGAAATCCAGAATGCGCGTTTCGTCCTATTTGGGACACGTCAGCTGGACTGATCTATTGTAGTCTTAAACCTCAATGGGAAGATACAAGCTAAACAATACCAAGTGAATTTAAATTCACCCCATTGCACAAGCAAGTGGCTATCAGGACTCAGTAGCTGAGTGGATAACGTGATGGCGTTTGCAAGCGAATTGTATTGGGTTCGAGTCCCTGAGCGAAGATCAACTCCGAGATGCAGGTACATCGAGCTGACGAGTCTCAAATAGGACGAAACGCGCGTCAAACTGGATTCCACTGCTAGCCACTATCCATCATTGCTTACAAAAAAGCTTATGAATGAAGGCAATATAGAGACAATACACATAAGATGCACATATACCAATAACAGACTGATCAATTGATCAGTTTTAAAACCTCAATGGGAAGATACAAGTCAAATAATACCAAGTGAGAAAAAAAACACTAATCAATTATAATAATCAATAAATTATTCAATCAATACTTTTCAATAATTAAAAATCAATTACTTTTGATTTTTTTTACTTAATATAGTTTGTTTTAATAATGCCATTTTATTAATAACTGCTCCATCATCCATAACTACATTATGTTTTTGTACAAATCCAATTAATTCTGGTTCCATATTATATAATTGATTAGTTGAATTATAACATTTTTTCATTTGTTCATAATTAATTTCATCAGTAGTATATCCATTGATTAAATTATTTCTTTCTATATGATCATTATGATCATGATCTCGATCATCATCATCATCATCATCATCATTATCATTATTATAATCATTACAATTTCCTGAATAATCTAAATTTTCATGTGTAATAGACATGATACAATATGTAAATTATCAAATGGATACCATATTTTAAATATTGTACAACATATCCAGATATATATATAATTTGTTTTAATCAATGACTCAATGTACAAAAAAACAAGACTACTTCACTCTGATTGGTTAATACGTTTATCAAGGTCAGCCCGTTACTATAACTACAATTGTGTATTGACGACCTTTGAAGAAGAAAAAATTATGATCGATAATGAGTCATGTATGTTAGTGAATAAAGGTCAATTATCGATTAATGTCTTCAATAAATGTGGCATAAATTAAAATGGTATCATTATATATATATGGAAGAATAGAAGGAAACCTTTGAAACAAAAAATGTGATTTTATAACAAAGATAAGATATACTACTTATTTCTTGTTAGTTAGTAAGTAATATAATATTTAGGTGATTGATTAATTCAATGATTCTAGTGTTCTCATACAGAATCACTTGGAAATCTTTCATTTGGAAAATGTCAATCAACGACCGCACAATTCATTGTTCCTTCTAATCGTTCTGTGTTCTCACTCACCTCTCTTCGATTTGCTCAACTGTCTGCTGTCAGGTATTTCATTTTCGATTGATGATACATACGACTTATATCTGTCCATATCAGTAGCATACACTAGACCAATTGTCTCAGACTATGTTATTTCTTCATTATCATTCTAATCATTCTGTGTTCTTGTTCACCTCTCTTCGATTTGCTCAACTGTCTGCTGTCAGGTATTCCATTTTCGATCGATCATTGATATCTACAATTTGTACCATTGATTTGTAACTGACTAATTTCACGATCAGTATAAAATCATCTTGGATATAGGGAATTAAATGAAACGTCTATAGATCGAATCCTATCAGTAAACAAGGTGATTTTAAACGATAATCAAATTGAGAACAACAAACCAAGAGACAACCACTGTTTTATATGCAGATTTATGATGATGATGTGTGTGCATAGTGATTAATCTTTTGAAAGCTTGATAACTATTACACAGAAACCATCATTTACTGTTTAGCTTTCAACGAAATAAAGGAAAGTCACAATAGGCAGTAAAAAAGTAATTTGTTGACTCAATAAAACATTGGTAATAGTTGGATTTATAAAGCTAGACCACCTTGGAAAACCTGGAAGTATTAGACGATTGTTTCATCCTACTTTGGGACTCCTCAGCAGTGTATATCCATTCATGAATTCAATTACTAAATTACTACAGTCTCCATAAAACCCATTTCTGAAAATATTATTTGTCAACTGACTAATGATTTATTAGTTCTACAGAGAAACTAAGAAAGAAATACTAACATGCAATTCTAATTCCTGTTAACACTTCTATCCTACGGGTGTATAACATGGTATTAACCAATGTTATACCGATTCATTCTTGACAGAATAAAATGACACAGTTTAGTCCAAGTTTAGATTGATATCGTGAATAGATCAATGTTAGACCATCACCGGAAACCTGTAAACAATGGACGGCCCTTTCATCCTAGTATGGAACTACTCAGCAGTGTCCATGTACGATCTCGTATGTAGGACTCGAAACCAAGACATTCGGGCTAGCGTGCGAGCGCTTAGTTTCTAGACCACTGAGAGGTGTTTACGTCTAACTTCAATCAATTCACTCAATCGCACGACCGTCCATCATTGTCTTCATTGAGTAATTGACTTACAACAGACCTTGGTTGAACTCCACTATTCACGGCTTCTGACTAGAACTCCGAGAAATTCATCTTGAAGCTAGTCACTAATGAACACATGATAATTATCAGTATAGGGTTATGGAGATTGTTGAGTTTAGTTTGACATCACTAACGCGTAATTCTAATTTCTCTTAATCATTCTATCCTACAGGTGTATAACATGATAGAGTTTAGTATTTCATAATTGTCGGTATGAGATTGATGTGAACAGAGAAGTAAAAAAGCCATAACAAACCATGAAAGCTATTTTTAGGGGAAGTTATTCCACTTAATTCAAAGCTTGTAAAACACTAACATTTATGTTTGCCCCTAATCTATTCTACAAATCATAAGCTTTCGTTTGATGTATGTTTCACTGTCATAGCCTCTTCTATTCCAAAGCTATTGTAATTTAAACGTAGTCTTTTGTGCTTTATTTTTTCTACTCTAATCACCAGTTTTGAACATAATTGTATTTGTATCAGAAGGGGTTTTGTGGAGATTGTAGTGTTGGGTCGGCTTCCGGAGAACTTCAACGGAGCCTCCAGAGGCCCACAAGGAGCCGAAGAGTCCTGGCCAATCAGAGTGTGATGGAACGTTCTAGAATTCCAACGTGGCGTGCTACTGTTGGTCGGTAGCATAATGTGTTGTTATCGGATTGGCTGTAAAATGATGTTGATTTAACAGACGCCAAAATCTATAAATACCCATGATTTTCTGTACAAAAATGAACCTTGGAATAAAGTGCTTTCTCTCATTCTTGTGTCTTCTCTCTGGAGTTCAAGTCGCTGTGTAGTTCTAGACTGCGGGTTATCGGAATAGCTTAGGAATCGTATATAGCGTTCGACTTACACGACTTATCAGTGGCGACGGGGATGAAAACTTCAATGAATATTTCCTTGGAGCAATTAGAAGCTTATATGGTGCGTCAAGAAAAAAGGTTTGAAGAGTTCCATATTAGAATCATGGAAACCCTGATGCAGAAATTCTGCCTGTCCGAGAAAAACCCTGCTTCTAGTGAATCTCAAGTATCACATACTGATTCAGTCATTAACGCCATCCATGAATTTAATTTTGATGGTGTAGCAGGTGTAACTTTCGAGTCGTGGTTTAAGAAGTATGAAGATTTGTTTTATATTGATCTTTGCAAACTGGATGATGCTTCAAAAGTCAGAATACTTCTTAGAAAACTTGGGACTATGGAACATGAACGCTATAGCAACTTCATTCTTCCGAAGAACCCACGAGATCTCAAATCTTCGGAGAACAATCATCTCTATTTAATATCCGTTACCAGTGCTTAAAGTTAACGAAAGAACCAGGAGATGACTGGGTGAAGCATGCAGGGACTGTGAACCGAGAATGTGAGAGATTTAGATTGTCGTCCACGTCTGAAGATCATTTTAAATGCTTAGTATTTATCTGCAGCCTGCGTTCACCCGAAGATGCCGATATCCGAACCAGAATCCTAAGCAAACTCGAACACTGCCCTAACATGACCCTGCAAGAAGTGACTACTGAGTGCCAAAAGAAAACGGTAACTGTTTCCATAACGTCAATGCAGTCAAGAGAAAAGTCTTTCAAGGTCCCAGTACCCATAATTTTCAAAATAACAGCGACAAACCATCATCTCCATGCTGGGCATGTGGAGGTTGGCACTATAAGAGGTTTTGCCCATATAAAGAACATCGTTGCAGCAAATGTCATCGGAAGGGGCATAAAGAAAACCTCTACAGGAGAAGAAACTATAGACAACATTCCTTGAAATCTTACTCAAAGAAATATAGATATAGTGCTCCAACAAATAAGATATTGGTATCACATATCACGGCACGAAGTTGCCGCCGAAGAAAGTACGTAACCTTGGATATTAATAAACACCGTACCCGCCTTCAGCTGGACACAGCTTCTGATATTACATTAATGAGCCCAGAAACGTGGAAGAACATTGGGAGACCCGCAGTTTTCCCAACAACACAGTTGGCACACAGTGCATCTGGGGGGAAGTTGAATATTGTTGGAGAAGTGCCATGCACTGTTTCTAAAGGTACGGTAACAAAAAATGCAACATTGTATCTTACTAAGAAGCCATCACTAGACTTAATGGGGTTGGACCTTATAGAAACACTTAAACTAGCAGATCATTCTATCAACAGTATCTGCAGACGAGTAAGTACAGACAACACCCCAGAATGGAATCAGAAAAACGCCATGCTACAAAGACATCAAAACGTGTTTAGAGAAGGATTGGGAGAATGTACGAAAGCCAAAGCACTGTTAACTCTAAAGCCTGCAGCTACTCCCGTTTTTCGACCAAGGAGACCCGTACCATATGCTGATCTACCAGTGGTTGAACAAGAACTAGAACGACTTCAGAAATTAGGTGTCATTGAACCAGTGAATTTCTCAGAATGGGCCGCACCGATAGTAGTAGTAAAGAAGACTAATGGTAGCGTTCGTTTATGTGCCGATTACTCAACCGGGTTGAATGAAGCCTTAGAAACTCATCAGTATCCATTACCCCTACCTGAAGATCTTTTTGCTAAACTGAACGGAGGTAAGCTTTTTGCAAAGTTGGACTTATCAGAAGCTTATTTACAAATCCCTGTTGCTGACGAGTCTAAAAACCTGCTTACCATAAACACACACAAGGGTCTATTCCGGTATAATCGATTACCCTTCGGAGTCAAGACGGCCCCATCCATATTTCAGCAAATAATGGATACTATGCTACAAGATGTTTCAGGTGCTGCAGCTTACTTAGATGATATAATAATTATGGGAGTAGATAGAGTAGACTTAGAAAAGAAGCTTGACCAGGTGCTGACACGAATAGCCGAATATGGACTTCGACTTCGTCCAGAGAAATGTGACTTCTGTATGCAAAAAGTACGTTACCTTGGGTTTATAATCGACAAAGATGGAAGAAGACCAGATCCGGAGAATACACTGGCAGTGAAAACTATGCCCAGACCGACGGATGTCACCACACTACGATCCTTCTTGGGACTAGTTAGCCATTATGGAGCTTTTATCCCAAACCTTCATCAATTACGTGCCCCCCTGAATAACCTGGTGAAGAATGTAAAATGGAGTTGGTCTGCAACTTGCCAAACCTTTTTCGATGAAATCAAGAAAGTACTAGTCTCGGATCTGCTGCTCACCCATTACGATCCATCCCTACCCATTGTAGTGGCATCAGACGCATCACACTACGGCATTGGAGCAGTTATTTCTCACATCATGCCAGATGGATCCGAGAAAGCGATATCACATGCGGCTAGATCGTTAACATCAGCAGAACGTAACTATAGTCAGATCGAGAAGGAAGCGTTGTCGATTATCTTCGCTGTCAAGAAATTTCACAAGATGATATTTGGACGTCAGTTCACCCTATTAACTGACCATAAACCGTTACTAGCCATCTTTGAGTCGAAGAAAGGTATACCTGTTTACACCGCAAACAGATTGCAACGTTGGGGGACTACACTCTTGGGTTATGACTTCAAGATCAAGTATCAGCCCACTACTGATTTTGGACAAGCTGACGCTTTATCCAGACTGATTGGTTCACAAGTAAAGCAGAAAGAAGACACTTTGGTGGCAGCAATCGAGACGGAAACAGAAGTACATCGAGTTTTGGAAGACGCAGTTGATGGTTTACCGGTTACTTTCAAGGCCATCAAAGATGCCACCGAAAATGACAAGACTTTAAGAGAGGTTAGTGGTTATCTTCTCACCAAGTGGCCGAACCGTCGTTTTCAAGGAGAAATGCTACAATATTTTCGCCGACGGGACTCACTTATGATGGTCGACTCATGTATTATGTTTGGCGACAGAATTATTGTTCCAAAAGTACTACGCTACAAGGTTCTGAAACAATTCCATAGCGGTCATCCTGGTATCAATAAGATGAAAGCATTGGCTGGAAGCTACGCATACTGGCCTACAATGGACCAAGATATCGAAAACAGATGCCGCAATTGTTCATCATGCCTACAAGCAGCCAAAAGTCCAAGCAAGTGTGAACCGCAACAATGGGAAAAGCCGAATAGTCCCTGGGAGAGGTTACATGCAGACTTTGCCGGTCCAATCCAGGGGAAAATGTTTCTAATTATCGTAGATGCATTCACTAAATGGCCGGAAGTATACATCATGCCAAATTGTACAACGTCAGAAACGATCCGCAAGTTGTCTACCTTATTTAGCAGTTTCGGAGTACCAGAGACCTTAGTGACGGATAACGGCTCTCAGTTTGCCGCAGAATCGTTTAAACATTTCTGTAGAACAAACGGAATAAATCATCTTCGTTCTCCACCCTATCATCCACAATCAAACGGACAAGCAGAGCGCTTTGTGGACACTTTTAAACGAGCATTACTGAAAGGGGGAGGAGAAGGGACGACTGAGCAGGTGATCACAAAATTTTTAACATCATACAGATCCACCCCAAACCCAAATGTTCAAGACGGCAAATCTCCCGCGGAAGCCATGTTTGGAAGGCGTATTCGAGCAGTCTTCGATGCCATGTTGCCATCCAAACTAGTGGATGAGCGTAGTCGCGATCCAAGTATCCGGAACTTCAGTATTGGCGACAAAGTCTACATCAAATCCTACATGGGGAAGAACCGATGGGAGCCGGGCGAAGTGGTGCAAAAACTGGGAAGAGTACTGTACAAAGTTCGAGGAGCTTTTGGGACATGTATACGTCATACAAATCAAATCCTTAAGGACAAAAGGACAGTGCAGACTCGAAGTAACCGGCCGACTTTCCCGTTAGATTTAATCTTAGACGCACCAATGCCACAAACGCCCAGGAACACTGAAAAGAAGTCTTGGACAAGAAAGACGACAAGAACAATGGGACGCCGTCGCAATCCAGTTATCAAACTACAAGTGGACCCCAGAAAGAAACCTTATTCGGGGTAGGTGTTGGGTCGGCTTCCGGAGAACTTCAACGGAGCCTCCAGAGGCCCACAAGGAGCCGAAGAGTCCTGGCCAATCAGAGTGTGATGGAACGTTCTAGAATTCCAACGTGGCGTGCTACTGTTGGTCGGTAGCATAATGTGTTGTTATCGGATTGGCTGTAAAATGATGTTGATTTAACAGACGCCAAAATCTATAAATACCCATGATTTTCTGTACAAAAATGAACCTTGGAATAAAGTGCTTTCTCTCATTCTTGTGTCTTCTCTCTGGAGTTCAAGTCGCTGTGTAGTTCTAGACTGCGGGTTATCGGAATAGCTTAGGAATCGTATATAGCGTTCGACTTACACGACTTATCATGTAGTAATTCTGGTCTAGTGGTTAAAGGCTCGCGCGCGAATCTGATAGGTCTTGGGTTTGAATCTCATGAGGCGAGGTCGTGAATGTACTCTGCTGAGGAGTTCCACAATTGGATGAAACGGTCGTCCAGTGCTCCCAGGTTTTCCATAGTTGTCTAGCTTTAATTGACTCATGATCTCAACTATTGAAATAATTGTATTTTTTAAATTGTTTATGCATTATGGTCATGTTAGTTATCTATTTAGTGCAACATATATGTATGAGAACAATATTGTTTTCCATTAGATTCTTCTCAGTTCAATAAAGGCAGTTTATGAGATGGATTATCCACAAGGTTTCCTGAAGAAACACTTGCCGTGTAACAAACAAGAAAATAGCGATATCAACGGTTAGCAGGAAACCTCTCTTCCTGAAGTTGCAATTGAATGGAGATGTAACTTGTGATGTACTACGTGATAGACTGACTAGAGCAGTGAAGAGAACGTTTAATACAGCCAACTTCTGTCTATCTTATTCGACCCAATTTATGGTGATTCCTTAACTAAAGGATAAGTTACCTGGTTATGCCGATTCTATGTGTATCTACGAATTCAATTGCTCCAATGGAGAAAACTATATTGGGCGCACTACCAAACAACTGAACCAAAGAATTAGTGAACACCCCCCCCAGTTTTGTGGTTAGGAAAAGGACTGTTAAAACAATACGCACACTTGATTGATAGCGGTCATGTAATAGACAGAAATAAGTCATTTAAAGTGATTGATTGATTGAAGTGATTGATTCAAGTCTTTATTATTCTTATCATAATTAGTACGCCTATCATCACACTACTAATTTGTAGTTTTCACTTTAAAAGACTAATAGTTGAACGAAGAATATCCTTTACAATCGATTCTCTTCAGGTTCTACAATTCAATATATCCAAATCAATAATCCAAAAAATGAGCAGGTTAATGGCAAAGTACATCGTTTAAAGCATGTGAATTTAGGATTGTTAAACAAAATACAATAAAAGATGGATAGTGACTAGCAGTGGAATCCAGGATAAAGCGCGCTTCATCCTATTTAGGACTCGTCAGCTAGGTGTACCTGTCACAGATCAGAGTTAATATCCACTCCGAGAGTCACTCGAAACCAGTACCGTTCGCTTCAAACGCCATCACTTTATTCACTTAGCTACTGAATCCTGATAGCTATTTGCTTGTGTATTGGGGTGAAGTTTAAATTCGTTTGGTGTTGTTTTACTTGTATTTGCCCATTGTTATTTAAGACTGCAATTGATCAGTCTCATGTTGGAATATGTGCATCATGTGAGGATTGCCTCGATATAGCCTTAAGTCATAAGCTTTTTAAGCAAAGATGGATAGTGGAGTGAGTATCAACTCTGAGGAGTAGATACATCCAGTTGACGAGTCCCAAATAGGACGAAACGCGCGTCAAACTGGATTCCAGTGCTAGTCACCATCCATCTTTGCTTATAATACTTGTGACTTAAGGCTATATCAAGGCAATCTGCACAAGACGCACATATGCCAATAAGAGACTGATCAATTGCGGTCCTAAAGAGATCAGTGGGAAGATTCAATCAAACAATGCCAAGTGAATTTAAGATACAATAAAATTGTTAATGTTGATATAATTCATATAGAATGTTAACTTAAATCTGCATATATGTGAAGTGAAAATGTTATGATCCATGATCCGAATAAATATGGGTCAGATAGGGTGAGAGGAACAATAGTAGAATGAATCCAAAGTAAATGAATCATGTATAGGGGAGATTGATAATGATGTTTAACCAATAGTAATAATAATAATATAAATATATGGGAATGACGATAACAGAGACAATTATAGTTGACTACGAAAGGTCGTAAGCACAATAGTCAAATTAGGTCATTCAATAGATAAGATTACTATTGAATAATTGACCTTGAGATTGAACAGGGGAAGAGGAGTGGTTGAAGATATTTCGTCCGTACACTTAGCTCCGGTTTCTTCATCAGGATAGTTACTGCTTTAGCCGTTTAAAGGACTTGAAATGTGACAAGTTTTTGGCAAAAAATTACTGACTTTATAAATAATTGAAAAAGGATTGGTTTATACTGAGATTATGACCAGTTTGTACTAGATAAGCCAATATCGAGCTGTTCACTTTCTTCATCAAACTTTTGTTTAACGACGCTGAGAGGTGGTTACGAGCACGAAAATGTAAATTCCTAGAATTTCGACCAATATAACTCGCTCCACAGGTGCAGTCGAACTGATAAATACAAAATGACGTAGTCATTCTAGGTAATTCATCTTTTAGCTTCGGTGTAACCATTAGTTGTGTAGAAAACACTGATCGTAGTTCTCCGGCGTTGAATATTTTTTGGATTGTTCTGAATTATCTCTGAGTTAATATTTCGCTAGCCACATTCCCTCTGAATTGTAAGCGCATGAATACGGATTTCTTCCTCACCGTCTGTATTTTGCCTATTTTCACCTTCGTGATCATATATTTAATTATAAATTTTATACGGTAACCGTTCTCCCTAAGAGTATCATACAATGTGTTAAGCTCATTTTCAACTATATCCGCAGAACATATAGTGCGTATACAGTAATTAAGGGTTTTGATCAAGTCTCGTTTTTACTGTAGAGGTACAAAACTAAGGAAATGTGTATACTGCCCAGTCCATGTACTTTTTCTATTTAAGTTCCTTTTTAATGATCCATCCACTCTTTTAATTAAGACAATATCCAAAAAGTCTATTCCACCATCACTCTCTTCTTAAGATGTAAACTGAATGGCTGGATGCACTTCATTAAATCGCCTAATAACCTCTTACTGTGATGTATTATCTTTACACAGAAGATGAACGTGTCATCCATATATCTATAGTAAAATATGAATTTTTGAATAATCTTTTTTTAGTGGACCATTTTCTAATTTTGGCTAGAAAAATGTCAGCTAGTATAGAGTCCAATGGTGAACCTATTGTAACACTATCTGTTTGTTTATATATTTCACCATTGAACATGAAATTCACATTCATGGTGCATTTGAGTAATAACTATTTCAACAGTTGAAATCATGAGTCAGTTGAAGCTAGACCACCATGGAAAACCTGGAAGCACTAGACGGCCGTTTCGTCCTATTTTGGGACTCCTCAGCAGTGCGCATCCACGACCCCGTCTCGCT
This sequence comes from Schistosoma haematobium, assembly GCF_000699445.3. Lineage (NCBI taxonomy): Eukaryota > Metazoa > Platyhelminthes > Trematoda > Strigeidida > Schistosomatidae > Schistosoma > Schistosoma haematobium. The sequence goes on along the minus strand of NC_067197.1, from coordinate 44,575,598 downwards.
GGATTTGAACCCAGGACTTATCAGTCTCGCGCCAGGCGATTAACCAGTGCTTCCAGGTTTTTCATGGTGGTCTAACTTCAATTAACTCATGATCTCAACTGTTGAAATTATTACAATCTCCACAAAACCCCTTCTGATACTATTAACTATTTCACAACATTCACCTTGTTATGTAATTCATTCCACTGCATATTAGGGTAAAACCTGGTAAAGATGTAATTGAAAATAATATTGTTCGTTTATATCTATGTTGTTCTAATTTAGAAAATGGAAATTTCTCAAATTTTGAAATCATTTACTTGTTCATGTATCCTTTTTTTTGCACGAATTTGAATCGGGATCAAATCAAATTGTGAATCAGCAATAAGTTGAACAATGTTCTAGTTGAGTTATCTTCTCTCTTTCTTTCAAGCTTGTCAACCAATCACTTGATATAATCGTTTTCGTTTCTCTATCCAAGGCAATTAGTCTCATTTCGAACTGACGAGTTCCTAGACTTAAGATTAAACTAGTAAGCTTATCATGTTAAGGCTTTAATCTAGATTGAGAAAAGTTATTTACCAATATTTAGTTTATGTGATTCATTTTAATATTCCCTGAATGTCATATTTTCACTTGACATGTCAATAGTTGTCCTATCATTTTCTGCACTCAAATTATTGTTAATTAATTATAAGCTTATGGTGAGACTATAATTTATGGATGACCTTTGAACGAATCTTAAATGTCAGAAGGGGTTTTGTGGATATTATAGTAATTTTAATAATTGAATTCATAAGTCAATTGAAACTAGAACAACATGGAAAAACTAGGAGCACTGGATGGCCGTTTCGTCCTAATATGGGACACCTTAGCAATGCGCATCCACGATCCCGCCTCGTGAGATTCGGACCCAGAACCTATCAGTCTCGTGCTCAAGTACTTAACCACTAGACTAGTGAGTCTGTATCCAACTGTGTTAATGTCTAACTTCAACTAATCCACGAAATTGAGCGGTACATCCACCTTTGTCATCAGTGAGTTACTATCTCACAACAAACCCGGTTGAATGATCTTGATAAATATTAACCAATCAGGCAACAGTCGGTATAGAGTAAAAATATGTTTTAAAAAACCAAAGAATTAGAGTGGATACGCTTCTTTCATATGGTTTTAAATCTTTTTGAGGCTAGAAAGAGGCTTAGCAGTTTTGAAACCGTAAGGTATACGATAGATATACTCATCCATATGGCTCCATAGTAGTCGATCTCTAGAGCCATGATAAGCTCGCAAAAACTCCTTCAGCGTCGACTACAAATGTTCAATATTGTTTGTGTCCATTCCGGTGGTTGGGTCCACAAAATACCGCTTCTGGACGACGAAACGATGCACATAACTAAGTCTATGTATATATTATAATACTCGACATCTCATATTCACGTATAAGTGGTATAATCGTTGTAACCTGTTGGTTTCTAACCCGTTGGAAGTGTCCTTTTTGAGATCTGTTGTATATTACAAGGACCTGTGAAGTATATTTATGGAAGTGCTACTTACCCAGTCTTCTTTAACACTACGTCCTCTATTGAATTTTCGTTTTCTAACAACTTTTTCATTTATCCCAACGATTCTCCCGTCTCCCCTGAACGACTCGTGTAAGCTTGTCATTTTTACTGTGCATATATCTTTACAATACTCACCACTAAATAAGCAAAGCTTCAAAAACATCTGCATAGGTCGCAGCCAGTGTTACTGGTGCTTTTATTACCCAGTGTGCAATAACTTTCATAATTTGTCTTAGTCTAGATTTGGATTGAGTGAAGAAAGTTCCTATTCTAGCAGAATTCCTCCAACATATATTACATCGAAAGACAATGACACGATAGTCTGCACAAGTCATTTGATTAACACAATCACAAATGAAAAGAACTTCTTAGTAGTTCCATTTGTTATAGCCATAAAGTTTTAACGTCTTCTCTAAAATCCACCGTGAACCGATCGTACATGAGCATCAGGTACTGAAATAGGCACTGTGACCTTAAAATGCCTCAAATGGTTCTAATTGGCTCGTCCATAAATGCCGTATTTTGATACACTTTAATTTACTAAAAATACATTATAGTTTTGTAATTCATGTATTGAGTCAGATGAATTTTTAAGTTCGAAATGTAAAGGTGGATCACATTCTTATCATATAAAAGTATATTATATTATGGACTCCAACTTCAAAGTCTATACTTAATCACGTTCCTACTAACAATTATTTCACTGATTGATGATATGTTTGATCTTCCGTTTCTTACAGTTTGACGGTGATTAACTCTATGTACAACATGAATCAACCATCTTAACTTTAGACATCAAACTACTATTACTAGATAAACTTCTTTCTTGGCACTATTTGTTTTAGTGAGTTCATCACTGAAGAGCAATGCTTGAGAAACACCTTTAATAGATGATAGACAGAAAGTAAGTAAACTGTTATCTGTTTGCGATCAATCACCAAGAAGTTCGTTTTTAAAAATTGTTAAGAACCATAAGATTGTTCATTTGCAATTCATCAAACTCCTAATAAAAATTACGATGCTTCCATAAACAATCAAAGGATATTTTGATACAGATTTCAGTCAGTCAGTAAGCTACAACGTAGGACCAGGCACATACATGTATCGGTACAAGTTGCTATACTTCACTCATTAGCAAGATGAACATCAAACTCATAGTAGTTAATTCAATAGTAGTAATATAGAAAAGAAGTATTGGATATAAGGATATAGTACAGGAAGAAAGAATTAGTTCGTAGAAAGATATCAAGCGACTTAAATCTCATAGTTTAAAGGAAGACAAAGAGTGTATACACCTACACCATTCTGATCGATTCTGAGCCATGTCACACACAGTCTCAAACCATTGGTTACGATAGTCACGTGGACCCCAACAAAGTTGTCTGCATCTACGAACATGGCTCACACCACAAGTTACTGACTTCAAGAACTGATGCCACAATTAGGTTTGGTCTACACGAACATTCTTCCAACCAGACCCAACACTAGTCAGCATTGCACGTCGTAGTAATCGGTGTTCAGGCCTCAATGTGTGTCCTATTCACTTCCAGCGCTTCTTCCTGATTTCTTCCTTCTCTGGGATCTGGTTTGTTCTCTCCCACAGTACGTTGTTGCTGATAGTGTCCGGCCAACGGATCTGAAGTATTTTGGGTAGACATTTGTTAATAAACACTTGTACGTTCTGGATGATGGCTTTCGTAGTTCTCCAGGTTTCTGCCCCATACAGTAGAACTTTCTTGACATTTGTATTGAAAATCCTGACCTTGGTGTTGGTTGACATTTGTTTTGAGTTTCAGATGTTCTTCAGTTGTAAATATGCTGCTCTTGCTTTACCGATCCGCGCTTTCATATCTGCATCAGACCCACCATGTTCATCAATGACGCTGCCCAAATATGTAAATGTTCTTACATCTTCCAAATCTTCTCCATCAGGTGTAATTCGATTGTTGCATATTGTGTTGTGTCAGAGAATCTTGCTTTTCCCTTTGTGTGTGTTGAGACCTACCGCTGTTGAGGTTGCTGTTACACTGGTCGTCTTCTCCTGCATTTGTTGTTGCGTATGCGATAGAAGAGCTAGATCATCTGCGAAGTCTAGATTATCCAGCTGCATTCTAGATGTCCACTGTATCCCATGCTTCCCCCCAATTGTTGAAGTTTTCATGATCCAGTCGATCACCAAGAGAGAGAGAGAGAAAGGATGAGAGTTAGCAACCTTGATTGACACGCATACGAATTTGAAATCATACGACGAAATATCACAGGTGGGCACAACCAAATATATATCCGAACACAAAATTAGAACCATACAGTAAATACTTCAATTGCAAAATATTCATCACTCGTTTCAGACTTTGCTGTTCCTTCGTTTCTGTACCAATCAATATTTGTTTTCATTCTGTTCTCCTATATCTTGTTAACGCTCTACCACCAAACATCTCAGTTTCAACTGATGAGTGATACATACTACTTATATCTATCGACATCAGTAGGATACACTACACCATCACTGGTTTTTTTTGTAGTCTAATTTGAACTGATAAAAAGCCAAATATTAAGGTAGCTAGTTATTAAGCCTTTAATTTGCTACTGATTCGAATAATTATTTAACAACTACTAGACATTTGCAGCATGACTATCTGTATGTCTACTTATATATATTTCAATAGTTGAAATCATGAGTCAATCGAAGCTAGACCACCATGGAAAACCTAGAAGCACTGGATGGTCAGTTTCATCCTATTGTGGAACTCCTCAGCAGTGCGCATCCACGTTCATGCCTCGTGAGATTCGAACCTTAGACGTATCAATCTTGTGCGCGAACGTTTAACCACTAAATTATTGAGCCGGCATCCAATTGTGTTAATGTGTAACTTCAACTAATCCATGAAATTTAGCGATACACATATATATTTGTTATGTCATATAATTGACCATATAAACAGATTCATTACTGAATTGATTCATCCAGTTCAGTGAATAAGTTATGCATTCATCTAATCTATACAATATCTATATACACTTAGTTATACTGCATTATCCTTTAAAATTATATTATACAACCGATTGAATCATGGAAATATTTTCAAAAAAAAACAAACAATATTCACTAATTTCTAAGATAAATCAACTTGAATTATATAACACTTACTAGAGATAATTAGAAGAAAGAGAAAAGAGAGAGAGAGGGGGAGAAAGAACGAGAGAAAACAATAAGCATTAACTGGTCACCAAACAAAACATACCAATGATAATGTAGAAACAAGAAAACAAAACAAACATCATCAATTCAAAGTTTCAATTTATTTATCATAAAACATGATTGATGTGTGCTAGTTCCTCTTTTTTTCGCTTACTTTTTTTCTTTTTCCCCTTTTTTTTTCATTTTCCTCATGTATAATGACATACTTGTGTATACATGTGTCAGAATATGATCCCTTAACAACAACAACAACAATAACAGTAACGTAAAGAAAAATAAAAGAATAAAACAAAGAATGGATGAGATAACTTTATCGTAGTATAGATATACAAATAGGAATAAATTACATATATCACTATGCATATATTTATACATCAAAACAAGTACAAATAAAGAGAGAAACAATGACGAGTTGCATACACACACACATACACGCACACACACACATACGCGTGCACTTGCGTGTAAAAATAAATATATCGTGCAGGCCAGAGAACTTGATTGTGAAAAGAGAGACAGAAAGGGAGAGAAAGTGAAAGAAGTAATTGTCAAGATATATTTCATAATAGAAATAAAACAAAACTATATTATATCGAATTGTTAATAAGAGAGAACATTCATTAGAATTAATAAAATAAACAATAACAAGATAAATGTGATTACATAACTGATTATGTTTATGCAATATGAACCTTTAGAGAGAGAGGGAGAGGGGGAGAGAGAGAGTAACCAATCAAGGAATGATCATATATGTATTGCCTCTTTTATTGACAACTATTAGATATTAAACACTATCAACTATTCAAATGAATCCCCTTCTATAATTCGGTTCCCGATTAATATTTGTTATATAATAAACAGATCGATCCACATCATAACAGTTTACAATCATTGTAATATGAGAGAGAGAGATTGATTATGATCAATTATACATATCTATATATTATTATTCAGCAGTAACAACAACAGTGATAGCAACACAATAATTAATAAAAAGACAATGATACTACTTAATATAAAAACCGTTTAAAAAAAAAAAGAATCATTTGCCTCGTTTTGAAAAAAAAGAGCAAACAGAAAAAAGAAAGAGGATCTATTAAAACAACATGATCAACAAATAATCTCATAGTGTATATTGAAAGATAAAGAAACAATAAGAAGATCATGTTTACAATGAATTATAGTTACTAAGTTTCATTATCAAATAACAATACGATGTGTTCTTATGTTCAATAGAAACAAACAAGAGAGATAGAAGTAATAAATAAATATATGTATAATTACAATAATATAGAATTGAAGAAATCTTAAATGAGGAATATTACATAATATAATGTATTATTATATCATATACAACAATATTATCATTATGTAATGATTATAAAGCTGATATAGAAGTATAAATATAACACATTAGCCTAAGAGAACATTTGCAAAAACAAAATAGAAAAGAAAAAAGAAAGTAAAAAAAAGAGAACCACGGTCAAAACGACAAATAATAAAAAAAAAACAAAAAGAAAGAAAGAGAGGGGAGAAAAGGCTATCACATGTATACATTGTATGTTTGATTCATTTGTCTAGACTTGAACTGACAAATAGACAGCCGATAAGAAAAAAAAAGGAAACAATCAAAACTAATGAAAGAATATACAGACTAATTCATAAACACAGACTATATATATTCAGAAATTATTTATACCCTATAGAAGAGAATTGATAAATAAGATCACAACGGCATTATGAGTTAACTTATATCAAATGAATATTATTATGGCTTCAATTGTGTAATCGTATAATCTGATCAAATAGTCAAATTTATTAAGAAAAAAAAGCCAAATAACTTCTATGCATATTGAACAGATAAGAAAGAATATGACAAATATCATGTTTACTATTTCGCATCATGAGGAATTGGGTATTTTTTTATATATTTAAATTTATACTACTTATTAGTAGTTGAAAACTAATTTGACAAACAAAATTGAACTGTGCATAAATGAGGATAAGAATTTTGAAAATGTTAGCCATAGCAACTATTTTATACATGAATTATTATCATTATTATTATTTCTGGAATCGATGAAGAACAGAAGCAATACTTTAAAGCTAAGATCAAATGCTTTATCCAATCAAGACAGTAACAGTATTATTCGTTTGTATGTATGTGCGTTAAAAGTATATTAGAAATTGGAATTATCTAAGTAACATTGAACAATTTACGAAAAAGAGAATTACATAATGAACAATAAGTTGCAGGTAAGTAGACGGCTATATATATGTATATATAAAGCACTTGATTTGTGAAAAAAAAATTCCAAAAAAAAAGGAAGAAACAAAAAAGGTTGAAGAAACCGGAAAGAATATGAAGAAATCTAGTAGGCATCTTACACTTACACACACACACACAGAATGTTTGTTTATAAATGTGTATAGAAAAAAAGAGGAAGAAATAAAAAATATATGTAGATATATGAATGATTCGTTCCCTTTTTCCTTTAATTTAGTTTGATTACATCACATCTATAATAAGAGTTTTACATTGACATATGTATATTAAATATTCTCCATATTATCAGATAAAATGTATACATTAGAATTAGACATTGGATTATTAGCTGGTCGGCTTTCAACAATAATATTTCTATGAATTAAATAAAAATAAAAACATTTCATTAAAAACAGTAGAACGATATCAACTGATTTAATCATGAAATTGATGTCAATCAATCAGTTAGTTAGTTATTTTCTGAAGAAGTGACTTACATTAACTGACGAAACGTCAAAAAGTCTAATTTTTCTAATTATTGGGATATGTACAAATATATTAAGGTTTTTTTAAAGTTATAACAATCTACTCAATGTTGAATTTATTCAAAATGGTCAAGTCAAACTTTGGTAATGTCAATCACGAAATCGATAACATCAATAATGGCCTACTACTAGAACAACTAGGTTAACTGTTCTTGTCATCTAGATATTTCAATAAGTTATCTGCTTTCTTATTTGTTCTCATACACATCATTAGGTCTGTCAATCGTATAAACTAATCAGATACTTTTCTGAAAAGTGTACAACTTTTCGTTATACAAATTACAAAAGAGTCCAATCAGAGATATTGTGATTGTTGGTAATATGTAATGAAACTGATGTATATTATTTAGATGTCGATTGATTGAATTGTCAACCTTTAACTGGTAATCATTCAAGATCAACCAAGAAGTAAGAAATGGAAAATTGATGAAATACTTCATGCTGAGAAGTCTATACTACACCAAAAATATAATAGTGAATAAAGTTAACAATAATAATAATAATAATACATTTCAAAGTATAAAGTTGTTTAACGTGAATTAAAATTCTACAAAGACGTAATGGTCATGTCAAAATTGTAATCACATGTAGTGAATGAGTGCGAAATAGAATTATTGCTCATTCAGCCCAACCACTAAATGCTCTGGTGGAAAGTCACTTCTTCCTCTCTAAATACTCCAAACGCGTATAAAATCACTGTCAGGGAAAAGTCCTACTTACTGTATTCTCGTGGTGGTGGTGTTGTTCACAACCTTTAAAACATGAGAAGCGAATATCCGGAGCTTCAACTGGGTTGGTGGATATGGAGGATCCACCTAGAGGAGTAAGATAACCATTCCAAATCAATCGTGCACATTGTCTAAGACATCTTAAGGAAAAAAAAGGCGTATAATAAACCTATCGTTGGTCACTGGCTATCATGGGATTGCATCTTTTAACAGTGCCCCACTACCTTCTGGATTAGACCTTTATGTTGAAAGTTCCGGGTGTAGCCCCCCCCCCTAAAAAACCCAACCTGCTTCAGTTTGGGTACCCGGATAGTATAGTATCTCAACCCTTACACAAATCGAATGATTTATGTGGAGCAAATCGATTTGGTGCCTCCTTTTACCAATCTTTATGCAGTTAAATAAATAAATTATATAAAATAAAGAATAACTAACCGATTGTATCCTAATAATCGATAAATATTTTCTTTATCATTAATTTCTTGAGTTAACTGTAATTACAATTAGAATATGCCAATAAGTTATGTATAAATGTACACATTGTTGTATGTACAAATTATAGTTATACAGAATAATAATAATAATAACGTATGTATATCAATAATTGATCAGAGAAATCAGTTCCTTAGCCAATTCAACAAAAAAGAAAACAGAAAAACAATATATACATATGGTGGTGGAGATGATTTGTAACTCAGGTGGATGATTTCAATGGAGTTTTGATCTTTGTGCTGAATGGTTTGATCGTGGAGTTTTCATCATTACTCTAAACGATATTATCAACAGTACAAACTTTAGGTATAAGTGAATTGTTCAAATTTCTCTACACGTTACATTGGTTGAATAAAGTGATCAATTTCTAAAATCATTTCAGAACACTATCGAGCATGACTTTTAAAAAGAGAATACAAAACAATTACCCGTACAATACAGGAGTATATAATCAACTTTGAACACGTCTTACTTTAAATTAATCTACACAATCAAAGAAACTAGTTCAAAAGGAAGTTGATTCAAAAAGCGTATCCATTGCTCATGGCTCAAAATCGTTTGCAATGGAGCAGGCGCATCCACTCTTTGTGTCCTCCCAAATTCTAATCTTCTGAATTCCTCATATCCCTTTCTTTTTTTTCTCTTTCCAAATTTATTTCACTGCATTATACTCATTCAATAACAACTTCAAATCCTAATCTTTCCGATTACTGCTTATACTCTTACTGCCTCTACCACTATGGGATTTGAATCAGCAATCGTATCTGTGTGCTAATGTGGTATGGCAAGTTGAACTGATGTACATACGTAAGAAGTTCTACTTTGTTACTGACTGACTAACTGATCCATTGCTGAGGCGTTGGTAATCCACCAATTCAAGCACAAAAACTTTGTGTGCAAAAATGATACGTAGAAACCTGTCATCCTTCCCCACTCCTTTCTGTAATATGTTTTTTTAATTAGTGTTTTGTAATTTTATTGTTAGACTTTGACAATATTTCATAATGATTATGACCCATCAAGTGAACAATTCTGATTCGTAAACTATTTTCATTCTTCTATCCTTCACTAACCCCTGATTATTATGTAACCTCACTTGACAATTGGAGTTTTCGAATCCCTTTATGATGCAATCTTTTCTATCCTTCTATAAACTTATATACTTACTATACAACTATAAATATGAATGTACAGATTAAGTAATTGATTTCATAGCGAAGAAAATTTTCTTCGCTAAATTCGAGGAAAAGTAGACTGCCTAAAAAAAATTAACAGAGTATTGGACAATTATAACTTAGATGTATACAATTAGTCTTCAAGGTATAATTGATAAACTTACAAATGTTCTTATCGATCCCAATTTTGTCCTGCCTATCTTATGTAATATAAATCTTTGTAGAATATTATACAGATTAATTCTATCGATCACTGAAATAATTTTGATGAAATAATACACAGATTCAGCCAATCATTCGGGTAGAGACAGGTATCTACCTCAGTAAAATGGAAGATGGTCACGGAATTTCGTGGATTGGTTGAGGTTAGACATTAACACCGTTGGATGCCCGCCCAGGGTTCTAGAGGTTAAGCGTTCGCGCACGGGCGGGATCGTGGATGCGCACTGTTGAGGAGCTCAAAAGTAGGACGAAACGGCTGTTCAATATTTCCAGGTTTTCAATGGTGGTCTAACATCAATCAGTTTGTGATCTCAATCAAAAATCCAACTTTTGTATTCGTTTCTAAAGTATATAACTGTACTACTTACAAACTGAAATAAGTACACAAACACTGAATACATAAATACCGATGATCAAATAGATATACTAAGGTAGAAAAAAAAGAATAATGGACTGACCTCTCCAGTAAAACTTTTTCCTAGTAGACCATGTGGATGAAATACAAGAATACTATCTCGAAGACATACTATGAAAATAAATAAATGGATAAGTGAGATCAAGAGAATAGAAAGTAAAATAATCAAAATAATAACATACAGACATATGTTTATAATAACCCCTATACTAGTAATTAACAAGTGCTCGCTAGTGACTAGTTTCGTGAGGAAATTCTCGGAGTTCAAGTGAGAAACTGTGACCAGTGGAGCTAATCCGTGTCGGGTAGAGACAGGTATCTACTTCAGTACAATGGAAGATGGTAGCGCAACTTCGTGGATTGGTCGATGTTAGACACTATCACCATTGGGTGCCGGCTCAGTGGTCCAGTAGGTTAAGCGTTTGCGCGCGAGTCCGAAGGTCCCCGCGAGCGGGATCGTGGATGAGCACTACTGAGGAGTCCCAGAGTAGGACGAAACGACCGTCCAGTGCTTTCAGGTTTTCAATGTTGGTCTAACATCAATCGGTCCATGATCTCAATGAAAAACTTATAATAATCAACTTGAAATCATACACCAGTCAGCAGTAATTCATTTGCACAAGTTTTAAATTCGCATAATTAATAGTTTTGCCATAAGGTTTCTTTCAAATAGTTAACAAGTGTTCATCACGAACTAAATTCAATTTAATGAACTACTGATTACTGGGGATATGGTATAATGGTTACGGGACTATTCAGTGGTGCATACATATCACCAAGGATGGGAGCTAGGAATTTCAAATCCTGCTGTGATTTCATTATCTTTAGACGACTAGGTTGGAATCTAGAAGTGTACATTTTCAATTATAGTCTACTTTACTGTAAAATGAACCGATTATATGCTGAGCATATCTAGGCAAATTAGAAGTCCGAATTCAAATAGCACCATCTCTCACGAACAAACAGTGAATAGTAACTTATAAATTAGACGTCCTACACGAGAGAGTTGTTAATGCTCCTAGACATGGTCTCACCTAACACACTACTGTGTCAGAAAGACACATGTGGGTATACCATTAATTTACTATTTTCACACTTCAAAGGCTTGAGGTGTGCCCTCCTCAGAAAACCACCTGTCTCGGTTGGGGTACCCGAGTAGTATCACAGCCCACATACAAACCACTTAACTTGTGTGGCGCATTTGTATTCGGTCCCCCTTTGTACCAATAGTTATATATTCAAATAAATAAATAAATAAAGGTAATAAACACAATGAGAATATTAACCAATTTCTACTTACCAATAGATTCAACTGTGATTCCATTAAAATCTAAAGTTGTGGCACGATGACGACTGGATTTAATTTGACCATTTAAGCTGACAACTTTAGCACAATCTATGGTGAAATTGAGAGAAGAAGACAAATCAAAGACAACAACGAAAACATTAAACATGGAAACATCAAGACAGATGTTTTCTTCTAGTCAGAAATAATTCAAATAGTCAACACAGCAACAAACCTATAGAATATCAAAGGTCAGGATATTCAGGTTAACCAAGCTGAGATGAATACTGAATTACAGATAATGGTAAATAATAGACCATGGTTTATCACAAATTGAACAGAACTTAAAATAAGTGTCATTTTAATCATTTATTTAATTAAATACATAAACATTGGTACAAGAAGGCACCAAATAGATATGCGCCACATAAATCACTCGACTTGTGTGAAATCTAGGATACTACTCGGGTGCCTAAACTGAAGCAGGTGGTTTTCTTAGAGGGCCACACTTGGAGCCTTCGACCTAAAGGTCTGATCCACAAGGGAGTGGAGCGACGTCAGGAGATGCAGTCCCAGGGTAGCCGGTCACCAACGATTAGTTCATACGCCATTTATTCTTTCAAGATACTGGAGCCCATGTGCACCATAGGTTTGGAATTAGGGTTTTCCAACTACCCTATGTGGATCCTTCGGATAAAGCTCTGGACATTCACTTTTCGTCTTCTCAGTTTCGCAAAAAAAAAAACGAAACCTCCGCCACGAGAAGGCAGTGATTAGGACTTCCCTGGCAATGATTTTATGCATCTACAGGCTAAAAGCCATAAAGATTTACGGTTGTTAAATTGTCCAATGATCCCCATTTGGGACATCAGTTCCCCAATTAGTGTCAGTTTATGATAGAAATTAGCCTTGTTTTAAATCAAAAACGCGGAAAACAAATAAGCTAGAACAACTCATGAAACTGTTGACAGTGCATAATTTATTTGAATCATTTTCTTAATACTAGCGGCCATGATGATAATAATCGAAATTAACCTGGTCATAGGTTTAAAATGGAATAAGATAATGTCAAATGATAATCTACGCCAAAATAGCTATTAAAAAGAAAAGTATGGAATTGAAGATTAGACCTGATTAGTGTTAGAATTATTTGAAGATGTAGTTGGGTTTGTAATAATCTTTGAACCTTATTGTTTGTGGGAAGGAATAGTGATAATATCCAACTATTCCGATCAAAGTAATAAAAAGTGAAGTTTGAATGGGCAACTCAGTGCATTGATTAATAGATCATCAAAACACTCGTAATGTATATTCTGTTTCCTTGTCAGTTTGGCAACCACAGATTCAAATAAAATTGACAACAGGATCTTTAAATCAATAAACTTGGAAATACGACTATAACCCACTAATAGTAAAAAAGAAGTATTAACTTAAAAGGTAGTGATTTATATCGAATGACTGTACATATTTATGATCAGCTCTGTCAACAAATCCGCTGAGATTTGTTGCAGTTCAACATAAGAAAACCAATTATGGTTTATTATGTTGGTAGGTGTAGACTACCTGGTTGAGATCTGAATGACGATAGCAACCGATGGTTAGAGACCTTGAATGTGACATGGATCAAAATCGTTTGCAATTGCTCAGGTCCATCCACTCTTTGTGATCTCCCAAATTCTAATTTTCTGAATTCTTCATTTCGCTTATTTTTTCTCTCTCCAAATTTATTTCACTGCATTATACTCATTCAATAACAACTTCAAATCCTAATCTTTCCGATTACTGCTTATACTCTTACTACCTCTACCACTATGGGATTTGAATCAGCAGTTGTATCTGTGTGCTAATGTGGTGTGGCAAGTTGAACTGATGTATGTACATACGGAGTTCTACGTTGTTGCTGACTGACTGACAGACTGATAATACAATGTTGAGAATTACAATAAGATTGATGATCTGTAGGTTAATTAATTATTCATTCTATGAAATGTAGGAATGTTCAATACTGGAAAATACTACTAATAAATCATAAGAAGTAGGGAACCAAGCGACTGCTCATAATATCTCTATGTCTTCTAAAGACGATATATACTTCCGGTAAAAAAAAAATATCTACACAAAACAATCGATTCCCGATTAATAGTCAGTCAGTCACGACGTAGGACCAGGCGCATATGTGCATCGGTCCAAACTGCCATACCTCATTAACACAACAAGATAAACACCGGATTCATAGAAGTAGTTAATTCAGTGGTGGTAATATCTAAAAGAAAGATCAAGATCGAAAAGTTATGAAAATTGAACATATATACTACTACTACTACTACTACTACCTATTCAAATTTCAATAGAGTAGAACTGTTATTGACTTAAACAATACTTACCTAAAAAGCATATTAATATAGTATTATGCTCTAATTGTACAGTTTCAACAACCGGTAGAATATCCTCGGCTATTTATGTATATTGAAGAAAATTGATTATGAAAATGGAATTTTGAGGACAAAAAAAAACAAGAAAAAAGGTTAAATGGGGGGAGAATTTGTTTATAATTAATACAGTACATAGAGATCATGTTCAGATTAGTGAGACTATGCTTTAACTCATATATTATTCATGTGAGAATTTGAAACTCTAACAAGCTATTCAAATTGAAGTGTAGGTTGAGTACAATTGAAAAACAAATATGTTTATTGAGATCAGTCTAGGTAAATGACTATAGTAAAGACAACCAGTGAACTGATTGATTGGGGTCTATCGCGTTGTAGTGGCATTGGACCATAACCACACAATCCTCAAAGCTGAATACGAGATAACTCAGAAAATAGATACTCAATTTTTAATGCGGAGAAATACCTAAAAATGGAGAAGGCGCGAACAATGAGTTGAATGGACTGGAGTTGGTCGGATGGCATGGCTCGACCATGCAGGCGTGGTCCATCTGAATGTTACCTTATATCTTCTATTCATATTAAATATATTGTTCCTTCTCTAGCCCAACCTTGTTCTACATCATGTATTGGTAATTGATACGATACAGTGAGTTGGTGTAGTCGATGGTGTGACTTCCACGTAAGATCTTATAGATTAGGCAGTTATATCATGACAAATCTACAATTTTAGGATTAGGTCTATTATTAGAGCAGTACTAATATAATAGCAGACCATAATTCTACAGCGTTACTTATTTGGAAAGTTTATGATAACTGGTGGATCTAGTCTCATGAAATCTAGTCACAGATTCATGAAACTTGTTTGTTATGGTGAAGAAGGTTAGTAGCCCAAGTGTATCTCCCATTTGGAGAAGTAAGTAAACAATGATATGTTTAAGGTCAACAAGAACCAATCAACGTCGAGGTCTACAGGACAAGCTGTGAACCATATGTGGAGAAATTCGAATGCTTCACTTTTATCTGAAGTTTGTGCTGATGATGTTGTTCAGAAAAACGATGAAAGCTCCACGACTAAACCATCCAACTCAGAGAACAAAACTCCATTAAGAACTCGGTTGGATTTTGTTAACAGGAGTCCTTTGTAGGGTAAGCGAGAAACCTCTATCTCAACCAAAACACGAGTTTGATCCTCAGTAAACTCCTCGAATATTTATTATTATTATTAAGGAGCATCGACTAGAATGAACCCATATACAAGCTAGAGATCTTATATTATTCAAATTAGATGTGATTATAAATTAGGAACAATGAAATGGATTATTACTACAAGCAATCAACCTAATGGAATAGGCTCAAATTTACAAGGATGTGTTGTAAAGTTATAATCCTTCATCATCAATAATCGATACGTAATTTTTAGTTATATTAATGCATACTATTTATTATTGTAGTCGTGTTTTAATAATTATCATATTGCATTGCATGTTCAAGATAAGTTTCATCTTGTTTAATTTACTCCTATATTCACGATGCTGTACTTGGGTCACGAAGAAGAAAATGCTCCGCACACACAGGGAGTTGCTCTGATGTCGTCCAAAGAAGCATATAAACTACTTTTATGGTGGGAATATCATAAACCCAAGATCATCAAAGTATCTTTTAAAACAAAGGAGGGAATCATAATGAATGTTATTCAATGATATGCATCGAACAATGATAGCAACAACGACGATAAAGATCAGTTTTACGAGAAACTGCAATCAAACATAGTGGAGTGCCCAAGAAAAGACCTGACCATCCTGATGGGAAATCTAAACGCCAAAGTCGAAATGGAAAACAACGGTTATGAAGATATCATGGGGCGACATGGACTGACTGGGAGAAAGAAACGAGAATGATGATATAATTCCACATTTATGTGCATCGAACAAAATGGTTATAGGCGGCACTATATTCTCACACAAACATATACACAAAGCTACATAGGTCTCTCTGAATTACATCACGGAGAACCAGACAGATCATATCTGGACCACTAAAGGATTCAAGTCAAACGAACACGTGAGGAGATGATATAGCTTCAGATCACCACCTGGTTGTGGCCAAGATGAGACTGAAGTTAAAGAAGCAGTTTGCAACAGGAGAAACAGCCTTTCTTTGAGATACTGACAAACTCAACAAATTAAATATAGCTCTCAACAACAGGTTCCAAGCTTTACAAGATCTACTGAAAGAAGAGGCTACTATCAAGGACATTTGAAAATGGATCAAAAAAGCACTAACTTCAAAGTATCAGGAGGTTCTGAGCCGCAAAAAGGATCATCATAAGGAATGAATTTCTATGGAACCCCTGGACAAGATTCAAGGGAGAAAAAACGAGAAGACAGCAATTAACAACAGCCAAACAACAACAGAGAAATTTAAGGCCCAGACCCGTTACACAGAAGCAAACAAGAGAGTTAAGAGGAGCATTAGAGCTGACAGGCAGAAATATGTGAAAGAGTTAGCAACGACAGCGGAAAAAGCTGCAAAAGAGGGAAATATGAAACAACCATATGATACAACAAAGAAGCTAGCAGGGAAGTATGGTAAACCAGAGCGACTAGTCAAGAACAAATGCAAGTTCGTTACTCAGATTTAAGAACAGCAGATAAGGAACTTTGAAGAACTCATGAATAGAATATTCCCACAGAATAACTTACACAAATCCAAGTTAAAATATTCACTAAAAACAGGAAGACGATACTCAGGGCAAAAGGAAAAGCAGCAATCCAAACAACGCACTAAGCCGAGATTTGAGTAAGAATTAAAAAGAATGAATAGCAAGCAGAAAAACCAGAAAGAAGAGTTCAGAGCAGAGTTGGTTGAGGAACTTACTACCAAAGTTAGATTTCGATTAAGAGCTATACGCTGACTTAACATAGTTGTCACATCTTATTAGTAGAGTGATTACTAATAATCATTCCAGATATTATAGATTAGAACAAGACATTTGGAGGAAAGAATTGATTAATTCATCCATCCATCGTAATGATGGTTTAAATATTAAAGAGTTTGATTTTCAGCTACTAGTTAACAGGTTTGATTCTCTCTCTACCTACATAAGTGTAAGAGTAACCGGGTAGTAGTATTGACCAGTATGACGAAAAACTCTATATAGAAACATTTACTTGGTAATTGAACAACACTGTTGTTATTATCTTTATCATTACAGTTTAGGAATGATGAAGAAAAAAAATTAAACTCACGTAAAAATAGAGTATTCTTTCGTTGTAATTCAGCTTTTGTTTGATCTGATTTAAGAACTACTTGTGTTTTATTAGTCAACCTAATATTATTACTACTCGTTAATCCAACTGAATCATTTAATCCATGAATATTTTCTGAATGTGATATTACAGAGTGAGGAGATGTAGATGAGTCCACTAATAAACCGGAATGATTTGGAGATACAGAATTAGTTGTTGTTGTTGTTGTAGAAGTAGTAATAGTCGTGCTAGTAGTTGACGCCATTGCAGTGACAGAAACAGCAGCAGCAACAGAAGACACTGAAACAGGAGGAGGAATAGATGAAACTACTGGAGGCATCTGTGGTGGATTAGGTCCAGAATTATTTAAATCAATCAAATGTAAACGAAAACGTTGACCTTCTCGACCTTTACGAGAATGATGTCGATAGACTCCAACGCAAACAAATGGTAGAGGAAGATTTTTCACAATCAGTAAATCAAAATTTAATAAAGGTGAAGGCATATCAGGAACAAATATCTGTTCATAGAAAAGAAATTGTTAAAACAAATACAAATATTAGTAGGTAATTACTCAGTAAGATTTATTAATAAGGAAAGTTATGAAGATTGTTAAATTTTACAAATTCCCATAAAAGATTGAACCATAAAATACTGAGTAGCTGCTTTATCCCAGTATAGAAATCCTCGACAGTATTCATTCAAAATCAACCAGGGATATAACCCAAGACTTTCCGACCTCTTGCCAAGCACTTACTTAATAATTTTGTTATGATTAGTGATATCTAAGATCTGATATTTGGAACACAACATGCTGCGATTAAAAACCCTAAAATGACTACTTGGACGAGAATACAAGAGTGGAAGAAAAGGTCAATTTCGCTACCGGATAGTATATATATATATATCTTAGCCAGTAGTGTGTGTTTGTCCTTCAGGTCATTTTCGATTGTAATCAAGTGATCTCAATCGGCTACTTCTGACTGGCTCAATATATCAGGTTTACACCTCTAACTTGAGTTAACATAAACCGTAGTGAGCAACAATGCCTATCTATAACCAATGAACGGACGAAGTTTGATAGACAGAATTTCATTAGCACAAATGAATACGTAGTCAAAAACAAGATATTTCTAGATGATCGATGAATATCAATATCTTGAACCTACAGATTGATTGCTTATTTATAATAATCTTTCTAGATTCAAATGTTTGAGGTACGGCTTTCATGATCAGCGTAGATACATCATCGATGTACAAGGAGGATCGGATGCAAATGTAAAAACGAGCGTTGGTAAAGCAAGGGTCGCATTTCTACACTTGAAAAACATAAGCAAATCAAAACAACTTTCAACCAATATCAAAGTCACAATCTTCAATATGAACGTAAAGAGAGATCTACTGTATGGAGCTGAAAATTGGAGAACTACAACAACCATCATCAAGAAGGTACAAGTATTTATAATTAGTTGTCTACGCAAGATACTCAACATCCATTGGCCTGATACCATCGGGAACAGCGTACTGTGGGAGAGAACAAACTAGCTTCCAGCTGAAAAAGAAATTAGGAAAAGACGATGGAAATGGATAGGACACACATTACACAAATCATCAGAATGTATCACAAGTCAAGCCCTAACTTGGAATCCTGAATGGAAACGGAAAAGAGGACATTACGTCGGTAAGTACAATCAGATATGAAAAGGATGAATAACAACTGAAAAGAGCTAAAAAGGATTGCCTAAGACAGGGTTGGATGGAGAATGCTGGTGGGCGGTCTATGCTCCTCCACGAGGAGTAACAGGCGTAAGTAAGTAATTTCTGGGAACTATTAATCAACTAACATTACACTGTATAACTATCCAGTTACTAGATTATGTATATCTATATCCCTCTTATCATAAACTTTTTTGACCTATAGACTATTATTATACAATTCACTATTCCTAAGTTATGTTCAGTTTATTAACTACTGTCTCCCATGTTCACAGCCATTTTTTGAGTGATCTTGTATAAATTTTATTTTCTATTTTATGATATGATTAGGTCTGTTTGGTTGGTATATAAACCAAGTATCTTTGAAATAAACAATTTGCATAATGGATTCTGTTATTAGCATTCTGGACTCAAATGGAAATGACTCGGTGAACAAATGATCAACAAGGATGATAGGCTATTATTTCATGCCAATCGATATGTTATTGGTTTAGCATAGTATTTCGATTGGTCAGTAAGTCATGTGATAATTAGCCGGGCATATAGTTACAACAATATTTGATCCAAATAGTTGAATATTAGGTATGTTATTATTATTATTAGGCCAGTGTTAGTTATAATAGGTAATTATCTAAGCTTTCAATAAAAATGTCAAGACAGTTCTACTGCATGAGGTGGAAACCTGGAGAACTAAGAAAGCCATCATCCAGAAGATAAAAGTGTTTATTAACAATTGTCTATGCAAAATACTTCGGATACGTTGGCCGGACACTATTAGCAACAACGTACTGTGGGAGAGAAAAAACCAGATCCCAGCGGAGAAAGAAATCAGGAAGAAGCACTGGAAGTGGATAGGACATACATTAAGGAAAGCACCCAACTGAGTCACAAGACAAGCCCTCATATGGAATCCTCAAGGCCAAAGGAAAAGAGGAAGGCCAAAAAAACACATTGCGCCGGGAAATGAAGATAGACATGAGAAAACTGAACACGAATTGGATGGAACTAGAAAGGAAGGCCCAGGACAGAGTGGGTTGGAGAATGCTGGTCGGCGGCCTATGCTCCATTGGGAGTAACAGACGTAAGTATAGTAAGTAAGTAATCTAAACTTTCAAAAATAATTAACATACTCTTTTAATTTCAATAAATGATGATACAGGATTAAACCATTCCATAATTAATATTTCATTTGTCATAGCTGCACATAAATATTTAGCACCATTAAATGGATTACGTGTAACATTAGCACGTAAACATCCTTTTGTATCAGGCATTTTTTTTGATGGTGAAAATCGTCTAATTAAAATAAATGAAGAAATCAATAAAATAAATGATAAAATAGATTGATACAATAAAGAAATATACATAATGGATCCATTCATAACTATCCATTTATCAATTTATGGATAAAAGATTCAAACCGTTCTCAACATATCTAGGTTTGGGTAACTAAAAGGCAACGTTGCCCTTTACAAAACAGTATATATTGTTCAAAACTGAACACTTACGCATGTGATCTATGTGCGATCACTAATACATGATGTTACAGTGTATCGATATTTATTTATTTGAACACAGAAATATTGATACAGAGGGGCATAGAATACATATGCGCCACACAAGTCACTTGATTTATGTGAGTTCTGAGATACTCCCCAGGTGCCAAAAAAACCGAAACAGGTGGTTTTCATAAGGGGAACACCACAAGACTTTGACCTGAAGATCTAATCCATAAGATAGTAGAGCAATGTCAGGAGATGAAGTCTCATGATAGCCGGTCACCAATAATTGGATCATACGCCGTTTGTTACGTCAGGATACTGGAAATCATATGCACCACTGATTTGTTGAAATCAGGGTTTTACAACTACCCTAAGTGGATCCTAGGTGTTCACCGACCCAGATAAAGCGCCGAACATTCGCTTATCGTCCTGTCAGTTTCGTAAACAACACCTTTGCCGTAAAAAGACAGTGAGTAGGACATCTCTGGTAGTGGTTGTATGCACGTGTCCATGTCAGAGTATTTGGAGAGGAAGAGTTAACTCTCCTCACCCTCGGTCGTACCAGGTATTTGGGGAATCTTAAGTATTAATACAATTACTGAGCTATCAATCAGATACAGAATCGTGAATATGAAAAAGTTATACATCTATACAACTCTCAACCAATAATCGAAGGTCAAGAATACTATATCTGTCTGATGATGTAATCACAATACACCATGAAAGAAAAAATAAAGCAAGGAAAATGGAAAGAGAAAACCACATGATAGGCATTAAAACTATGTCAGTATAATTATGGGACCAACGATATTTATCACAATAAATCTTAATTTATATTTCTCTTCATAAAATAAATCGGCGAGACTATAATTTATAGATGAAACCATCAGATATAAGATAACGAGTCACGAATTTCGACGCGAAATTCATTCATATATCTGGCTAAATAGAGTTTTGGCATCATAACTAATGTCAGTTCATGATGAAAACCCCAAATCTAGTTCCTAACCCCTAACTATCAACTGTAAAATAAGAACCCTCATTTAGTCCTAATCAGATGTCCATTCTCAAGGTTCCTTCAGTGTCACTCAAAGGTCGTCCATAAATTATAGTTTCACCGATCTGGTTTATTAATTGTCAAAAGCTTTTCCATATACTACTATAATTTACCAAAATTATTAGTATATTATGGATGGACGTATTTGCCAACACAGTATATGGTATTACTCCTTAGAACTAGTCCTAAAAAGTATTCATTTCATTAACGTGTAATATAATCATTGATATACAGGTTTATCTGAATTATATATTCATGGTTTTGGAGATTCGGACACCAATACATTTATTATGGATTTCAGTAACTATTAAGAATCAATATTGTTACACAGAACCATAAGTAAATAGTAGATGAACATACACTTGTACTGTAGTGAACAATATAACACCAGTGGGGACAATCGAATATATTTGAACATAAAATTACAGAACATCTTAATCAAATCTAAGAATCATACAGTAAATATTTCATCTACAAAATACTAGTCAATTTTTTTGATGGAGTTTTGTTCTCTGAGCTGGATGGCACGACCAAAACCATCCAGCTCAGAGAACAAAACTCCATCAAAATCATCTACCTGAGTTACAAATCTTCTCCACCATCTCACTAGTCAATTGTCTCAAACTTGACTATTTCTTATGCAAATATCAGTCCATCGTCTCAAATCTCATTATTCCTGCATTTTCATACTAATTGCTTTCCATTCTCGTTCCTTGCTTCTCGATCTTCTACTGCAATACGTTCTATTTCTGAACATAGATATATACTACTTATGTGGATATAAGTAGCTCACACCACATCACTGTGTCCGAAAACAAACGGACATCAATTTAAATAAATGACTATTTATCATATAGTTCATACATTAATTTTTGAACCCAAATAGAAACTAGCCACTATAACTTTTTTTAGAAACTTACTTAGGAAAAAGTTTAACGAATTTGCCAAATTTTGATGCAGCTCCACCAAGACCACTAATATTGCTACCGCTAACTCCGCTACTACCCCCAACTGTACAACCACTACCACCACTCATTGAATGACCTTGAGATTTTAATTTCATTAAAGAAACCAAATTATGTGCATATAATTGAGGATGACGACCAGATAGTGACATCATAGTATCTCGAGTAATCGATAACCATAAACAACGACGTGGAAATAGCTAATTGGAAAAAAAAAATCAACCAGGAATAGGTTGAAGAAACATTTATAAGTAGATATGTGACCATTTAAAACATCACTGATCTAAGTTTCTTTCATAGTTTCATTGAATTATGTATACAAAGAAACTGTATAATTACTAGTATTATTTCTCCACTCATTGTGTGGTGAGGTCTTATTTCGTATTTATGATCCAGGAAATTGTTTTCTTGTTCTTTTAAATATCCACCATTGAGGTTCAGAAATAAGCCTGAAAGTCCTGGATCAATTTTTAGCCATTTTATGTTGAGTAATACAGTTATTACATTATTATGTTAGTCAGATTGTATATATTGAGTTATACAGAGTAAGTTTAAGTGACTAATTACCATTAGTTGAGAAGAGTATTCATAATTCTGAATGTACCGAAGTAAAATTAATCTGGTGCTAATCACTAGATAAAAGGATTAACAAACAACATGTTCTTATAAACGCACTAAAAGCAACGTACAGCTTACTGTCGTCCAAAAATACGGGAGTGGTACACTTAATGATCAATTATTGGTCTAACCATTAACAACTTGTCGCGAAACGGAAAATCCTGCGTTAAGTTTCTAATGAAATCATAAATGAGCACTGTTGAAGAGTCAGACACATAAAACGAATATTTAACACATATGTTCCTCGGTTTCTTACTCAATCAGTCAGCTACAATGTAAGACCAGGCACATATATACATCAGTGCAAGTTGGCACAAAGTAATTTCAATCTCACAGTTTAAGGGATGACAAAGAGTGTATACACCTACTCCATTCTGATCGATTCTGAAACATGTCATACACAGTCTCCAATCATTGGTTATGATAGTCACGTGGACCCCAACAAAGTAGTCTGCATCTACCAACATGGCTCACACCACAAGTTAGTGACTTCAACGACTGATGACACGTTTTGGTTTGACCGTTCCTAACTTTTTTCCAACAATCCTCAACACTAGTCAGTATTGCGCGTCATGGTAATCGGTGTTCAGGCGTATGTAACATGTGGTCCAACCATCTCAGTCGATGAATATTCACAACTTCATCAACTGATTTACCATCAATCCCTAATACATTGTGCGTCTAACCTCACTATTACATACCTGATGATCCCAGCAGAGGCGTTTTTAGTGCTTCCTTAATTAAGATCAATAGTTAATGTTGAGGTTGGACATTAACATCGTTGAATGTCGGCCGGCTCAGTGGTCTAGAGGTTAAGCGTTCGCGCGCAAGATCGAATACCCAAGGTTCGAATCCCACCTTCAGAATCGTTGATGCGCACTGCTGACGAGTCCCACAATAAGGACGGAACGGCCATCCAGTGCTTCCACGTTTTCGATGGTGGTCCGATATAATCTGCACAACTCCATACTGGTACTCCATAAAAATGTATACTTATAAAAAGATTTTATAGGAGGATACTTCTTTTTTTATCCACAATTTTTAACAAACTTCTTTTGTCTAATATGAGACTAGATCATCACTGATCCATAAGAATATGATCAACAATTTGTAATTAAAATCATCTTTCTTAAAGTGTAACATGAAAGATAAAAATTAAATTAATTTCAGCTTACTAATTCTAAAGAATTCTCAGAACGTCCTTTCAACTGTAAACAATATATACCATCATTTGTACCCAATAGGATAACTTGACCTATATAAAGTAAATGAAGTATACATTAGATATAAATCATTAGAAAAGTATTTATATAAGCCGGTCAGCCTATCGCGTCAAGGGCTTAATCTAAATTAGACAAGTTATCCTCAGCATTAAAAGCGGGTAGACAGATCAAGGAAGTAACATTGAGTAATACATCTAATCATAAATTATAATTGCTTAATGAAATACTAACAACATTTTATTGGCTGGTCTGAAATGTTATTCTAAAATGTAACAATACAGACAATTATACAAAGCTATGAACTGATATTTTACAATAGTTAAGTAACGTTAGCAAAGTGTATCTCCAGTTTTGAGAGAACTGATGTTTTCTGTGAGTTTTTCAAACGGCATTGAACGACCGTTTCATCCTATTATGGGACTCCTCAGCAGTGTGTATCCATGATCCTGCCCCGCAAGATTCGAACCCTGGACTTATCAGTTTCCAGCTTTTCCATCGTGGTCTAGCTTCAATTAACTCATGAATTCAACTATTAAATTGCCACGATCTCCATAAAACCCCTCTCTGATTATAATCATCATATGCTCACTAGTGACTGTCTCCAAGAGCTATTTCTTGGAGTTCTAGTGAGAAGCAGTGACTAGTAGAGTTCTACCAGGTCTGTTGTGAGATAGTAACTCACTTAAGAAAATGGTGAATGGTGGCGCAATTCCGTGGATCGTTTGAAGTTAGACATTAAGATGGTTGTATGCCGACCCACTAGTCTAAAGGTTAAGCGTTCGCGCGCGAGACTGATGGGTCCTGGGTTTGAATCTTGCGGGGCGGGATCGTGGAGTTCCATACTAAAACGAAACGACCGTCCAGTACTTACAGATTTTCTACGGTGGTCCAGCTTCAATTGACTCATAAATTCAATTATTAAAGTTATTTTCTTGTTATACTATTAACAGGAATATATTTATTTTAGTGAAACTATAAAGCAAAGAAATACACATTGTATCATGCATAAAAGCATCAATGATAATCGATTAACATATGAGTTTAACGACAGCGTAGTGGTTAATTCTATGATTTGTTTCTTAACAGATTATAAGCTCTGCTTTTTTCAGAGTAAGCGCTCTATAGAACAACGATTTCATAAGGGATGATCAGAAACATGGAGAAGTGTATTCAAAACGATAGCCGAAGATCAATAATGTAAAAGACAACCCACATAATCTACAAAACAACACTTCAGTTCGACAGATAGTGTAAAAAAAAACACTCAGACAAAAAAGGGTAGTTCAAACTAGATAATGAGAATCCATGAAATGGTTACAAAGTCATATAATTCAACATTTCGATCTATGTAAGTAAACGAATGATAAACTTTATTGGTTATACAACCTCATAACATTATGCCCATAATCAAGCATTCGCTCACTCTCTTTGTATATAGATATCATATTTCAATTATTGTCTTTCGTTTTATTAGATATTTAATTAAACGGAATATATCAATAAAGATATAAAATAAGAAAGATTGGTTCACGGAAGAGTTCTCTTTTTTTTTTTCGGCGAATTCATTTACAAAGCTGTACAATCGCAAATATGTATACTTATTGTTTCAGGATGATAAGAATTACAATTAACGATGGACTATATTTAAATTCATAGTCAATAAGGTTAGGAATAAATTGTTATGCTTAGTACATCAAATTGCTTGGATGTTTAAACTGATTTAATGTTTTTAAAGCTACTCAATTCATAACCTTTAGAAGCAAAGGTGAATAGTGATTAGCAATGGAATCCTGGACGCGCGTTTCGTAGCTAAACGGATAACGCGATAGTGCTTGAAGCGATCGGTAGTGTGTTCAAATCCTGTAGTGAACATCACTACGATGCAGGTACATCCAACTGACGAGTCCCGAGTAGGACGAAACGCGCATCAAACTGGATTCCACTGCTAGTCATCATCCATCCAAGCTTATAATGCTTTTGATTTAAGGCAATATTGAGGCAATCCGTACAGGATGGATATATACCAAGAAGAGACTGATCAATTGCAATCCTAAACAATGGGAAGATACAAGCAAACAACACCAAGTGAATCTAGTCAATTCATGTTTTCATTGCTAATGATAAGCCATATGAATGACTTACGTATAAACAGGAAAAGTGAATGATTAGCTCAACTGGCTATTTTGGAACGATTCTTAAATTGTATAGTAGTGAATAATTTATAGTTTTACAAAACATTGAAAATCTATCGCTAATACTAAATGGGATATTATCAGTTATATTAAAACATGAAATAAGAAAAACTGGTTCAGCAGAGTTCTCTATTCGGCGGATTCATTTACAAAGCTCCACAGTCGCAAATCTAGTTGGAGATTTTTAGCAAGATTTTTTCCTACGGGATGGGGTTGCCGACCGTATGTCCAATCCTTCTCTTTTACCCGGGCTTGGGGACCAGCAGTAACTCTAGAAGAGCTACAGGCGAAAGTGGAAGCAGATATGAAAGGGATGGATAGCAACTGGGAAAGATTGCCCAGGACAGAGTTGGATGGAGAGTGTGCTGGTGGGCGTCCCATGCTCTTCCGCGAGGGAAACAGGTGTAAGTAAGTAAGTAAATAATTAAGTATAATCGCAAATATGTATATGTTTCAGGATGATAATAATCATAATAATAGTAATAAGCAAATTCTGTTAAATATGGTAATAGGTGAGGTAGAATAAACAATCACGAAAATTAACAACAGTTTTATTGTTAAGAGCTTGAATATTCATCATGAAGGTAAATAAAGAAATTGTAATTGGGAAAGGATAGCTCAGCAAGATAAGATAAAATGTTGAATATGGAATGAAATGTAATCAGGAGGATCATAGAAACAGAAGCATTCCAGTTGAGGGTAAAAAGGTCTATAGAGAAGATAAGAAGAAGCGGGTATCTATGATGGAAGAAAAGTGAAAAGAAAGAAAATGGTGAGACATTAAGACCATGGTAGAAGAAGAGGTTGTACACCAATTTCTTTGAGACACACAATTCTTGTTTTCCAAGATGTATGGCTATTGCTACGGCAATGTTAAGAAGATGTGATATATCATTCTACCTCATTGTTACCATGTTTAATAGAATTTTCCTATCACCATTATTGTAATTAATGTAATTATCAGTCAGTCAGTTAGTAACGACGTAGAACTTCGTACGTACGTACGCACGTACATCAGTTCGAGCTGCCATATCACATTATTGTGATTGTTGTCATCCTGAAACAATAAGTGTACATATTCGTGATTGTACACCATTGTAAATGAATTCAATCAATAGAGAACTCCCTTTGTTGAACCAAATATACAATGATTATTTTTATTACCATTATTAGCGGGATTAATCCATGTTGCAGTTGAATTAATCTTCAATGGACAACCTTCAAATACTAATGAAAAACAAGCACCCATCTGAAATAAAAATTTTAAAAAAAGTAATAAACACATTAATAATCATCAAAATAAATGATGTACCATAGTTATCTACATATAAATTCTGCGAAACGTAGCCATTAAGGGTACAAAACACTCCTAAGCTACTAGTATTTGATCACATATTCCCTAGAAATATTGCGCGCATATGCAGGGATCACCGAGTAAGTAATAGTAAAGTTCGACGTACAGGATATTATGGAATGATGGTAAATCAGTTGATGAGGTTGTGTATATTCATCGCATGAGATGATTGAGCCACGTGTTACGTATGCCTGAACACTGATTACCACGACGCGCAATGTTGACTAGTGTTGGGGATGGTTGGAAGAAAGTTAGTGGCGGCCAAACCGAAATGTAGCATCAGTCGTTGAAGTCACTAACGTGTGGTGTGAGCCATGTTGATAGATGCAGATTACTTTGTTGAGGTCTGCGTGACTATGGTAACCAATAGTTGGAAACTGTATATGTCATGGCTCAGAATCGATCAGAATGGAGTAGGTGTATATACTCTTTGTCGTCCCTTAAACCATGAGATTAAAATTGCTCGACATCTTTCGTTCCATGAACTAATTCTTTTATCCTGTACCATGTCTTTATATGCAATCTTTCTTTTGCATATTACTACCACTGAATTAACTATTTCTATGGATCCGATGTTCATCTTGTTTTGCTAATGAGGTATGACAACTTGTACCGATTCATATATGTGCCTGGTCCTAGGTTGTAGCTGACTGATACTGCCCCGATGCCTAAACCGAAGCAGGTGATTTTCTTAAGAGGTCACACCCGGAGCCTTCGACCTAAAAGTCTGATTCGCAAGGCAGTGGAGCAACATCAGTAGATGCAGTCCCATGGTAGCCGATGACTAACGACTGGTTCATACGCCACTTGTTCCTTCAAGATACTGGAGCACATGTACATCATTGGTTTGGAATGAGGGTTTTCTAACTCCTCTAGGTGGACCTTCCATATCCACCAACCCGGATAAAGCACCGGGCATTCGCTTTTCGACCTCCCGATTTTGTAAACAACAGTAATGCCGCGATAATGCAGTGAGTGGGACCTCCCTGGTAGTGGTTGTATGCACGTGTCCATGTGAGAGCATTTGGAGAGGGAGAGCTAACTCTCCCCACCCTCAGCCATACCACGGCAGTCTATATTGTCCCCACTATCTAAGAGTTCAGTGGTTTATAAAAGCAACTTCTGCCTACAATATAGTTACAATTAATAATGTCATAAAAGTTTTATCAACCAGAATGAAATACTTAGAAATCTTAAGACAAATATCATACAACAAAAAATTTCGAACGAACGACAACTGAAAGTCAGCACATCACATATAATATTGATTAGTTAATCTAATGTCAATTATAGTTTAAACGAAGTTCTTCCTTTTCTTCAAACTATAATATATATGACTTGGATTTTCTGGTCTCATCATTGACTATCCTCAATAACTAACAACTCTGACTATTGTTGAAATAAATTTGGAAAGATCAGCAGCAACCGATGCATTTTCAGTTTGGATAGAATCTAGTCAATATTATTATTTGCGAAAAGTATGAAACATAATTTTATTATTATAAACTGTTGTAGAGATTTCCGAATTTAAAGTTTCACTTCACAAACTAATTTTGGTTAGATAACTGGAAAAATCAGGAAGCACTAGTAAGCTACTTCATTCTTATTTGAGATACTTAATTAGTGTGCACCCATCGGACAGAAAGTCAATGGTGTGATGTTAAGTATTTTCGCAAAACATTAGCGTGCTGGGTTCGATACATTGTGGGATCATGAATGTATGCTATGAGGTCTATTCCAGGTCAAAGCAGTTATATCATGCTACCGGGATCCCAAAGGTTGATCTAGTAGTTAAGCGAACGAGCGCGAGACTGATAGGTCCTAGCCTCGAATTTCCCGAGGCAGGATCGTGCATGCGCTCTACTGAAGAGTCCCATACCAGGACGAAACGATCGTCCAGTACTTCCAGATTTTCCATAGTGGTTTAGCTTCGATTGACTCATGATCTTAACTATTGAAATTACTATAGGATCCACAAAAACCCCTTTTAATATTAATTCGAGTTAAACCGTGATGTAAAAAAATCTAGTCCGAAATTCATTTCTCAATATACTACACTTGTACATACTACCTAGCGGAATGAAACACTTAATTGAATAAGTAGGCTGTAGTATGGATTTAATGTTAGATGAAAATCTGTAGTTTAAAGCGTAATAATGAGAAGTGATTAATAATGCATAATAACCATTGGTAAAACGATATATAAAGTAAAACCTTACATTTCCTTGTGGTTTAGATAGTGGTGTTGAAGATGTCAGCGAAGGGAGCGGTGGAGGAATCGATGACAGTATTTGACCTGGGTAGGACACATCCTTATTAGGACAACTTATTAATTCAATCATAGATGAACGTGATATTTTCGTCTCATTTGCCTTAACAGGATTTATAACAGAAGAAATTAAAGCGGGTGAAGTGGCGATTTTCGATATTGTAGTAGCGATCGTATCACTATTATTAAGAACAACCGAAGTAACAGTAGGGGCAGGTACACGTCTATGTAGTTTCACTGATGAAACAAGTGGTGAGTCTTTTGAGAAGTTGCTGTTGTGGGATCGATTATTATTATTATCATTACCGTTTAAGTTACCACTCAATTCTATACTGGAAACCATCTTTAAATGAGGTTGCAATGCCAGAGGCTGATTTGAAGGTAGATATGATATTGATGCAGTAGTTCTAATGGTTTCTGTATCTGTGATTGGTGTTGTTAGTAAAGTTGACGGTGGAATAACACTGCTAGCTATTTTCTGATAATCGTTACTGCATATCTCTTGATCATCTTGTTTTGGTAAAGAACCTGTTACAAGTGATGTCGATGATGGGAATGGATGAATATCTGAACAAGGTGATAAACTAGACCGATAAAATAATTTTTTCCTATTCGTATTCTTTTCTTTTCTTTGAGGTATCAATTGTAATGATCCACCAATATGAGATTTCCCTTCATTTGATATATTACTATAAACAATATCATCTACTTCTATATCATCACTGTCAATTGGATGAATATCAGTGGATATAGATATTGGTGCTGGTTTTGATAACAAACCAATAGTAGGTGAAGTAGTAGTAATGATACTACTACTGATAGGATAAGTAGCATGTGTGTTTCCCATGATGGTTGATTTAGAACATATTAAATCTATTGTCCCCGTGGTAGTTGTACATTTTGTTGTTATTACTACATCTGAAGTATATGCAGTACTTGTGCCTGATGGTAGAGATGTGTAATTCTTAACAGAAAGATTATCTTTATTATAAACAATATCTTGTTTCTCCAATTCGGATAGTTTAGTCTATTAATAAAAATAAACAGAAAATAAAAATTAATCATAAAATGATAATCGAATATCTATTTGGTCAGTCAAAAAATTAACAAATATACGTAATTAATAGGTTTCTATGCAAATGTAAAAAATCAATTTAGGAGCAAATAATTCTTCATCAAACTAAGATGGTTCGGATACGTGTTAAGTATCCCTTAACCACCACCGCCCACCCTTGTCTACCTCAACGTGTGAATTATGTTGGTATGAAAGTAAGTTGCAAGAAAGCTAGATGGGATTAAACCAGAAATAGTTGCATCAGCTCATAAATTCACTAAATGTTGAACAGAACCTTCTTGGAATTCTCATGGGAACCAGCTTGTATAAATTGATTTCTCTTGACATGGTATCTTTTCAGGCAAATTAACAGAACAATATCTAAACCTGTTAAAATAAATCATTATTGCATTTGGAATATACCCTGGCACAGCTGAGAGTGAGGAGAGTCAGCTCTCCCTCTCGAAATCCTCTCAAGTGATCACGTGCATACGATCAACTAACAGGGAAGTATTACTCACCAACTTCTCGCGGAATCGCTGTTCTTTACAAACTTGAAAGCACGAAAACTGAATGTCCGTAGCTTCAACCCGGTTGGTGGATGTGGAGAATCCACCTAGAGGAGTTGGAAAACCCTGGTTCCAAACCATGAAACTACATCCCCTAAAGTTGCTCTGCTGCCTCGTGGATTAAACCTTTAAGTCAAAGGCTTGGGATGTGACCCCCTAAAGTAAACCAGCTGCTTTGGCTTTGGCAGCCGGTCAGTATCCTAGCCCTCACATAAATCGAATGATTTATTTGGTGCCTCCTTGTACCAATATTTACGTGTTTAAATATATAAATGAAGACAATCAATTCTGAATAAATATCGTACATAACTTTTGTAGTCGTGATGTAAAACAGTATCTTCATTTGTATAATTAACAATAAACAGTTATAGAAAACAATATACTCTCATTTACCTTAACTATTTGGTGGATCATAAGTTTCAGATCAATTCTCTATATGATGAAACTGATCTGAACACAGACATATATGAGTATTATTAATGTTTATTAGTTTTACGATTCAATTGTATAAGATTTACATTATTTCTAATATCTATCTTCTTTGGTTCATATTCATTTCAGTCACATGTTTAATGTAAGCTTTATTAATGCATGAAAACTAAACACCTAGTTGAAGTAGATGAAATTGGTGTCCAACCTGTAACCAAGTGGCTAATATTGAGATGTTTCGGTCAGTAAGTACCTACTTCTATTTATTCGATTCAGCAACTATGTAGAGATTCGTAAATTAGGCTCTAATTCATAATTTACAAACTATTCATACTACCATCTAGTTGTCTATATTGAAGTAACTCGACCGGAGAGATTCAGCATGACACTTCACTCCGAATAGCAAAGCATAGTATTAAAAAAAAAACTATTTAAAAAACTTACTGTCTGAAAATCACTTTCTGATTTCGTTTTGTCGTTATTATTATTATTATTATTATTATTATTATTATTATTATTATTATTATTATTATTAATAGTAGGAATAACATTGAAACTAGCTGGTACAAAAGACGATGACATAGGAGTAGACGGTAATGAACTAGATACTTGTACATAATCTTTCATATTCATCATTAATAACTTCAGTTGATTATCTGTTGTAACAGTTCGTGTAGTAAGTGTATTACTAACAGCAGGAGAATGTGGTTGAATATTACTACAAACGGTAGTCGTAATAATAGGAGTAGGTATATCAATCGTATGCTTGGTAGATAAACTAATATTATCCGGTTTATAAGTAGTAGATATAGTTTCCAGATTTAGTTTCATATCAGATTTTATTGATGAATCATTATCCAATATTGTATTATCTTTCACAAATAATGGTAATTCACTACCATCAAAACTATCATTTATCTATAAAGAAAATAATTCGAGAATTCTCTTATAAACAACATTGAATGAACACAATGATTTAATAATTGTTCTAAGCAAACTTATCAATGACAAATAATTGGAGGTAGACAACAGGAAATTTTAAACCTAAGTATTATGCTAGTTGGCATACGTCAGAAAGGCGTACCTGAAATCTAGATGGAACTGACGCTCCCTTTGGTATTCAAACTTGCATCACTCAGTTACAATCTAAGAGGTTAACACCGAACTACTTGAATTACGACTAATCCCTTGTAGGACTGAATCATTATCATTGATTTATCAGTTAGAAGTGATCAAGGTCATGCTTGTGTAGTCCTTCAGCGTGGGTTGGATGTTACTAATTAATGGAGACACCTCAATCTTACAAGAAGTCAGTCGTGGTCTGTATGACAGTCTAAAAACCTAAAGCTGAGTGAAGTTATTTCGAGTCCAACATTATACATAATATCCTAATATGGTACACGAGAGGTCGAATCATTCAGACTAATAGTTATATTACGATAGGATTGATGTCCTGGTATGGCCAAGAGTGGAGTGGGCCCGCCCTCCCTCTCCAAATGCTCTCACACAGCCACGCGTATACAGCCTCTGCCAGGGAAGTCCTACTCACTGCCTTCTCACAGCATTACTGTTGTTTACGAAATTGAGAGGACGAAGAACGAATGTCCGGCGCTTTAACCGGATTCCAAACCAATGGTGCACATGAGCTGGCTCCAGTATCCTGAGGGAACAAATGGCGTATGAACCAATCGTTGGTCACCTGTTACCATGGGACTAGGTCTCCTCACAATGCCCCACTGTCTTGTGGATCAGACCTCCAGGTTAAAGGCTCGGGGTGTGGCCCCCTAAGAAAACTACCTGCTTCGGTTTAGGCACTCGAGCAGTATCACAGCCCTCCCAAAAATTAAATGAGATTTGTGTGGCGCATATGTATCTGGTGCCTCCTTGTACCAATGTTTATGTGTTTAAATAAATAAAATAAATAAAGACATAATTCGATCAGAACTGAAGAGCTACATAAAAACATTATTGGCTACTCACTCAATGAGCAAACAATCAACCTAGCTGAGACAAACTGACATATTAGTGAAATTAAAAACGGATTACATTTGATGGTTTCAATTAGTTCAAAATGATTTATTCCTCTCACGCAGAGTATATAATTAAATAATTATTTGATTATCAAGTCTGACAAGTTCTACTATGGAACTCCTCGGCAGTGCGCACACAGATTATCTGAAATCGGACCATGTGTCTTTGGGATTAATTGCGAACGCCACAAATGACATTGGGCTTCAAGAGTCAATCACGATTCCTGAGTCAATTCCGTCAGACAAGCGACCAAGGCTGATAAGAATTCTAGGAAAAGTGATCAACATTTGTCTAGGTGTTGATACACACCAGTCATAAATTAATATTTTGCATCTAGATAGGGAGAAACGAATCTCAAGCAAACTTGTATTGTTACTCAAGGTATTCAAGGAACTGTATTCTCAGCGTCCTCAACCAATAGGATTACGTTACCTGAGCACTTTGTGTTTTTGATGGAGATTTGTTCTCTGAGCTGCCATAAAGTAGGACGGAACGAACTGCTGCACAGTAAACTCGTCCTTTGGTTGGTAGATGGATACCTCGTCTACGCCATAAATGACGCAAGTTGGCAAAACCTAGTCGAGACTTCTGTATTCGTGCTGAGATTTCGTCACACACCAGACCACAAGGACTGATGAGACTCCCAAGATAAGTGAAGTGGTCAACACGCTCAACTATTTCACTCCCTATCATTAGTTCGGATGTCGATACAACCCAATCCTGAAGTAACATTTTGTATTTCAAGGCGGGGAGAATCGTATCTCGAACATCCTCACATTATTGCTTTTATAGTGGTCAAAAAGAATAACAACTCACTTGACCATTTATGATGACGTCTGTTTTATCATATACAAGTCCATTTTGTTTTTGTTTAACAAATGAATTATCAATTTTACCATTCTTAATATTAACAACATCATCATCATCAATATGATTATCATTTTGTATATCATTCAATTTTCCATTCATTTGATTCAATTTAGAATTATCTCCATTAAGTAAAATCGAATTATTGTTTAAATGATTATGTTTTATAAATGTAATTCCTCCATTAATCGATTTTTTATCTTCATCATGATCATGAGTAGTAGTAGTAGTAGTAGTAACAACATTAGAAATGATAGTAGTATCTAACTTCATTACATCTTTCTGATCATCAATTTGATCGATTTTATCTTGTTTCATTGTTTTAATAATAGAAGAATCTTTCATTATATTCAAAGTATCGGTTTTTGTATATAGTTCATTTGTTATTCCATTAGTTAAAGATTGACAATGATGATCCAAATTATTATCATTATTATTGTTACTAGTTAATTTATTTGATTGGATATTAGTCAATGCAGATAATCCTGTTGGAAGTACAGAAGCTCTAAACGAATAACAAGAACAACAACAATAATAATAATAATAAAAAGAAAGTAATATTATATGAATATTATTGGGTCTATAGAATATACATTGACTATGAAGCGTATTCAGGTTCTCTGCTGAAATGTTAGTGATTATTGATTCAAATCTTGAGTAAAACTATTGATCTTATAGTGTAACATAAGAACCTATTAAATTCTTTCATTGTCATAAGGTCCTGGTATTTCTTCAATTGACAGATAATTCCCATTTAAACATTAAAAAAAATCAAAAACACAAAGTTCAGCGAAAGGATCTCTTTTCAACGAGCTATACAATCGTTCATATATATATATATATATATATATATATATATATATGAAATCTTTTTGTTAAAGTACTAGTTCCATGAGAAAATGTGAACACGAATAACCAACATCACATAATAGAAAGATTGTAATACTAGATTACGTAATACGAATAATGATGACTTATAACCGGATGAGTACTTACGAATAAAATAATGAGAATATGAGACATAAGTGAGGGGCGAATCCAGTAATAATAATAATAATGACCATAACAATAGTAATTATAATAATAAAGACCAAGATAACGATAACGATAGGACGCGATTCTTTAGTACGCATAGTTCTGGCTTGAGCTCATGGATGGTAAGAGCTTAGAGTATTTTTTTAGGGACCCCCAAATGCCCTGGTACGGCAGAGAGTAGGGAGAGTCCGCTCACCCTCTCCAAGTGCTCTCACATGACCACGCGTATAGAGCCTCTACCAGGGAAGTTCTACTCACTGCCTTCTCGTGGCGTTACTGTTGTTTACGAAATTGAGAGAACGAAAAGCGAATGTCCAGTGCTTTAACCGGGTTGGTGGAGATGGAGAGTCCACCTAAAAAAGTTGGAAAACCCTCATTCCAAACCAATGGTGTACATGTGCTCCAGTATCTTGAAGGAACAAATGGCGTATGAACCAATCGTTGGTCACCGGCTACTATATGACTGCATCTTTTGACGTTGCTCCACTGCCTTGTGGATCAGACGTCTAGATCAAAGGTTTGCAGTGTGACCCCCTAAGAAAACTACCTGCTTCGGCTTGGGCAACCGGACAGTATCACAGCCCTCATACAAACTAAGTGAGACTTGTGTGGAGCATATGTATCCGGTGCCCCTCTCTACCAGTATTTATGTGTTCAAATAAATATTAATAATAATAATAATTTTTAGGAGTTGGATACGAAGAAATCTAGGTAGAGTTGAACGAATCGTATACACAACCTTAAAACCAAACTGTGAATCCGTAGAATGATTACAGTCGATGAGGTGTTCAAGTATAGAACTCCTAACTGCCTTCTTATCGCCCTTGTAAAACCAAATTGGGACGTGTTCCCAGTTCATGTTTTTAATTTTTAATGGCAAATTATATATCATTATTCAGTTCAAATTGTTTTGTGAAGAATATTTTGATTTAGAAAATGTATTCATCTCAAGTGAAATATCGCCGAAAACTGAGGAGTGAGTTGTTTCATCATAATACATAATTTTTCACAGTAATAAACACTTATGATGCAATCAGCGAGAGAACTCAGGAGTTTTAAGTTACACAGCGAACCCTTATCCATTAGAACCACTAAGTTATTGTGCAATGGTATAATTTCTGCTTCAATCTATTCGAGATGTAATAGAACAGAAACTGAACATCATTGATAAGAACGAATTAACTTCCGCTTTCTAAATTTCAAAAACAACCTGACATAAATCACTAATGAGATAACAATTATATTCTAATTGGAAAGGGTTATGGACAAGCACAGTTGATGAGCCCCATAATAGGACAAAACAACTGTCCAATATTTCCTAGTTTTTAATCGTATACCAACCGAGATCAATCTATGGCTTTACACATTTGCTTCAACGATTGATTAAGTTAAACATTTGGGTGGATAAGTTGCACTGGCAAAGAAGTAAGGAATATATATAAGCTTTTATATGGCCTATTGTCAACATGTTATATCCGGTGAAGATTAAGTTACAGGTAATTTCCGAGGACTATTCATGGACTAATATTCTATAATATCCTTATTGTATAACTACTCAACAATTACACTATGTATATTTGTATTCCTTTTATGATAAGCTTTATTTTGACCTATAATTTATTATTGTACGATTTACGCTTCTTAAGTTATGTTCAGTTTATTAACTAATGCCTCCCACATTCACAGCCACTTTTTGGCTTATTTGTGTACAAGTATTATTTCCTATTTTATGGTACGTTGAGGTTTGTCTGATTGATATATAAACCAAGTATGTCTGAAATAAATGATCTGCTCTGATTCGGAAGCTGGTATTGTGTTCTGGACTCAAGTGGAAGGGCTCGTAGGACATAGGACCAATAAGGACGCTAAACTGCCCACACCGGTTGAACGTCATTGGTTGGCCTAGTGTGAAGATTCGTATAAGTCGTATTCGGATTGGTAGATAAATCGTGCGATAGAAAAACCAGACATCCAAGGTCATAACAATTGGCGACGGGGATTTTGGCAACAAAATAATAATAATAATAATACAACAAGTGCTGACTCAGATTTTGGAAATAAATTAGCTGTTATAATTGCCGGTGATTTTTGGCGTTAATATTATTATTGGCACAAAAAAATGTCGATTTCTTTAGAACAGTTGCAGTTAATATTACAGCTACAGCACCAGCAGATGTTAGCCTTCCAACAACAACAGAACCAGCAGATGTTAGTCTTGCAACAACAACTATTTGAAACAGTTTTGGGCAGACTTTTCATTCAACCAGAAAATAAGGAATCTATTTATGTTGCAGATAATGGTGCAGCAATGGACAATTCAGAAGCATATCCTGTGGAGGATTCACATCCCTTTATACCTGAATCAGAACGTAATATTTGTAACGTATCCGGCTCACAGCAAGAAAATACTGTTCTAAATGCTCATGAAGTTGTGACAATACCAGATGATCAAGAACCAGATCCTGTAGATGAAGCCCAGAGTCCAGAATTGAATGAAACGCTACTGGTTCTGTCTA
The DNA here is from genome assembly GCF_000699445.3 of Schistosoma haematobium. NCBI lineage: Eukaryota > Metazoa > Platyhelminthes > Trematoda > Strigeidida > Schistosomatidae > Schistosoma > Schistosoma haematobium. The sequence goes on along the minus strand of NC_067197.1, from coordinate 44,536,689 downwards.
GCTCTGAAAATAAACTCCAGCTCGAACAAAATTGTGATCCACGTGCTATTAGTCGAGAAAGCTGTGGGGACTCGTATTCAGAAAATAACTGGGGCAACACGATGAACCCAACTGTACCAAATGTTACTCAAAATAATTGGGAGACAAAAATTTATATTGAACTGGATTATCTAATTTCTCATGACAATGTACTAGATATGGGTTCTTATAATAATGCACAGAATTTTGATGAGATTTCTTATAAAAATGAAAATATATCGGCTGTTTCAAATGATGGTCAAAAATCTAATTTAATTTTGTTAGGCGTTGACTTTCTTAATGACTCATTATCTACTAACGAGATTCATAATGAATTTGGAAGTAAGGACCCCAAGTCGATGGTCGTTCATCATCATCTAGTCATTTTTAGTGGATTCTCCATTCAATACGAGAAACATGGTTTAATCAAAGTCCTATTAGTTGTAATTTGGAGACATAAGGACCCAACATTATTTCGCGGAGGAGGAGAATGTTGGAGTATTTATAGTTACACATAATTTTTTCTAAAATCAGAATCTAAACTTGGAATCTTAAAAAAAAGGGAGGTGTTATATCCGGTGAAGATTAAGTTACAGGTAATTTCCGAGGACTATTCATGGACTAATATTCTATAATATCCTTATTGTATAACTACTCAACAATTACACTATGTATATTTGTATTCCTTTTATGATAAGCTTTATTTTGACCTATAATTTATTATTGTACGATTTACGCTTCTTAAGTTATGTTCAGTTTATTAACTAATGCCTCCCACATTCACAGCCACTTTTTGGCTTATTTGTGTACAAGTATTATTTCCTATTTTATGGTACGTTGAGGTTTGTCTGATTGATATATAAACCAAGTATGTCTGAAATAAATGATCTGCTCTGATTCGGAAGCTGGTATTGTGTTCTGGACTCAAGTGGAAGGGCTCGTAGGACATAGGACCAATAAGGACGCTAAACTGCCCACACCGGTTGAACGTCATTGGTTGGCCTAGTGTGAAGATTCGTATAAGTCGTATTCGGATTGGTAGATAAATCGTGCGATAGAAAAACCAGACATCCAAGGTCATAACACAACAGTTATACGATTTACTATTCTCAATTTATTCACTAAAGTCTCTTATACTCACGGCCACTTTTGGTTTAATCTCATGTAATTAATATTTTTTTTCGTTTTATGGCGTGATGATGTCTGATCCACTTGTATATTAAACTACTTAAGTCAGAAATATACGATTTATGAAGCGAAGGCTGATGTTTGTATTCTGGATTGAGCGAACAGGGTTATGTGAGAAATTTACTATACGGAGGATCAATAAAGACTAAGAGTTGACTCAAAGCTTATAACTGTTTGATGAATCATTGGTCTAGAACAGGGACAAGGTTATATAAGTCGTTATTCTGATTGATGAGTTTGCCATGTAATGTTTGACATGTCATGGGACATCACAAACAAGGATAGATAATGATACTTCTCTGGAACACACTCTTAATGATTAAAAAAGATACTTTCAAAAAGGAATACTAAGAAGTTAATCAGTGTCATTATCAATGATAGTAACTAAGTTAGTGAAAATATTAACAATTACAGGTTTAAAAAAATAACAACAAAAAACAACAGTCAGTCAGTCGGCTACAACGTAAGACCAGGCATTGGTCCAAATTGCCATACCTCATTAGCACAGCAAGATGAATACCAAATTCACAGAAGTAGTTAATTCAGTGGTGGTAACATATAAAAGGGAATTCGCATATGAGGATATAGTACAGGAAGAATGAAAGATATGAAGCGATTTTAATCTCATAGCTTAATGGAAAATAAAGAGTAAACAAATCTACGTCATTGTGGTCGAATCCGAGACATCTCACCTAGAGTTACAAACCAATAATTACGATAGTCATGTGGACCTCAACCAAGTAGTCTGCATATAACAACATGGCTCAGACTAGAAGTTACTGACTTCAAACACTGATGCCACGTTGTTGTTGTTTGTAAAAACAAACAACACAACAACAACGACAACAAAAAGAATGCTTACTAAACTTACCCTGATAACCAAGCGAATTTTTGAGCAAATTTCAATTGTCTTAATAAAGACATTAATTCCCTAGTATTCAATAAAAAACAAAAGAAAATATTAATGAAAATTTCGAAAAATGTATATATTTTGATGATATAACAGATAAATAATTAATCTCGTTAACTCTTTAGTTGAAGAATTCGAAGAGGTTAGTTTAAGCACAAGATGGTCTTCATCAAACGATGATAAAGTGTGAATAGCTGATGAGTTCCATTTTAGGATAAAACAATTGTTTTAAAGTGTACTTTTAGCTAATCAGTCAGCTACAACCTAAAACCAGGCACATATATACATCGATCCAAGTTGTCACACCTTCATTAGCACAATAAGATGAATACGGAATTCATAGAAGTAGTCACTTCAATGGTAGTAATATATAAAAGAAAGATTGCATATAAGGATATGACACAGGAAAAAAGAATTAGCTCGTAGAAAGAAAGGTATAAAATAATTTTAATCCCACTGTTTAAGGGAAGATGTCATACACAGTCTCCAACCATTGGTTACTTGGTCGCGTGAGCCCCAATCAAGTAGTCTGCATCTACCAAGATGGCTCACAACACAAGTTAGTGATTTTATGAACTGATGTCATGTTTTGATTTGGCCGCTACTAACTATCTTACAACCATATCCAACACTAGTCAGCATTGTGCGTTGTGGTAAGCGGTGCTCAAGCATACATAACAAGTAGCCCAACGATCTCAGTTTATGAAAACTTACAACCTCATCAACTAAGTGTGCCTGGTTTTTGATGTTGTTATTACTATGCGACGAAACCCAACTTCATGTATCATTTAATAAATGTAATTCTTTCCAAAGAAAAACATTCTTTCACATCACTCCCTTCTCTCTCTCTCTCTCTCTCACACACACACACACACACACACACCAAGATCACTTACAATTGTCCTGTTTTGATACAATAGCCCAAACCCAACAAGCCAGTAGTACAAAACCGTGACTTAAAAAGAAATCTTTCCAACCCCCTCATGTTAATATTAGACATATGCGTACTAGTGACTAATTTTAAGAGGTAATCTACTGAGTTCTAGTAAGAATTCGTGACCAGAAGGGTTTTAACAATGTCCGATGGCATAAGATAGCTAGGTTGAGCAATACCGTGAATTGATTGTAGCTTGAAACATAATTCATTGGATTCCTACTCAAAGGTTTAAAAGCCTAAGCTCGCAATGAGACGTGGTCCAGGGTCCGTCCGATCCCTAGTGTGGTCGTAGTTGCAGGGTGTGAAAAAGTTTAATACCATAATGAAACGTTAACCTGTTTAAAACTCCCTCACATCAATAATAAAAGTTACACAGAAAAAACAAAACAACCTGACCATATGAGTGCTTGTGGATGTGTAAGTTGGTACTGCCGCATTAGAAGGATTAATGGCTAATGAATAAAAGTACTAAGTGTATTAAAAAACGATGTGATTTTGTTTAAGCCTGAATCAAGTATGACATTCTTCTGTGCGGAAGAGAGACGAGATTTTGCCAACTTTTATCTTATTTGTGTAAAAAAAATCTTAACTTTCATAAAAGTAAAACGATAGCCGAAGTCAAGAAATGATTAAACAATGATGACGTATAATGAAGACCAAACTACAAAACAACTTCTCTTTTAGATTATCTGTTTAACATTCAATTAAAATAAAGAAACCGATTGTTTTTAATTAAACGTTAGGTGGTAATTCAATGACTAAGATGTTTGACTTCGAACCCTGTTTCATCTACTTTGGCTAAAACAACTGGGTATTATCATTAGCTTTCACAACTGAAGTACAACTTGAAGTCGAATCCGTTAATTTGTAACTGGTAAACAAGTTAATAGTCAGTTTATCGTATGAATTAACAAACAGTCTGTAGAATAAAGATTTCTAACAATTCAGTATAATGTTTATGGATGGATATATTTCCAGAAGTTGTATAGACTACATACAAACTAATAAGTGAACTTAATGAGATCCATAAATCAGACAGTCTACAATATTCAGTTCTAAGGAGAATAAATGTAACCTTACATAACGGATTTCAATGAAAACTGAAAGTAATGATGATCCTTCGAATAACTAAAGTACAACACAGTGAAATATTTTTAAAAAATCAGCTGATTGAGTTATAATAAAAACCAACTAGTGACCAATCATATTTTGAACCAAATTTCCTTCATTTAATAGTTGAATTTATGAATCAATTAAAGTTAGATCACCATGGAAAACCTGGAAGCACTGAACGACCGTTTGTTGTGAGATAGTATTTCATTGATGACAATCATGAATGGTGGAGCAACTTTGTGGATTGATTGAAGTTATACATTAACACCGTTGGATACCGAATCAGCGGTTAGGCGCTGTCGCGTGCGAGACTGATATGTCCTGGCTTCGAACCTCGCGAGGCGAGATCGTCGATGTGCATTGCTAAAGAGTCCTATACTAAGACGAAACGGCCATCCAGTGCTTTCAGATTTCCCATGATGGCCTAGCTTCAATTGACACATGATCTTAACTATTAAAAATTACCACAATATCCACAAAATTCCTTCTCATAATAATCATCGTACGATAACTAGTGACAGTCTCCAAGAGGTATTTCTTGGCGTTCTAGTGAGAAGCAGTGACCAGTGGAGTTCCACTGCGTCTGATGTGAGATATTAACTCACTGATGATAGTAATGGATGGTGGCGCAATTTTGTGGATTGGTTGAAGCCAAGTATGAACACCGTTGGATACCAAATCAGTGGTCTAGTGCTGTCGCGCGTGAGACTGATATGTCCTGGCGTCGAATCTCGCGAGGCAAGATCATGGATGTGCATTGTTAAAGAGTCCCATCCAGTGCTTTCAGACTTCCCATGATAGTTTAGCTTCAATTGACTAATCCAACTATTAAAAATTATTATAATATCCATTAAAAAAAACCTTTGATTTAAATCAATTTGGTTATGATCAGTAAAAGATGGGATAATTTATCTTTTCACTAGAAAATAATTTATCGTTCTATGGTATAAAAAAAAATAACGATAAGGGATAAAGGTATTGATTTATGCTTAAACATATACACATATATGTATATTCCCTTTTATCATAATTTATCCAATCAAAATGTATTTTTATTGTATGCCTGCTCATATTTTGTGTCTTGGCAATAAGAGATAAAGGAAAATAATAAAAAGAATCAAAAATCGATGAAAGTAAATGATGAAATACATTTTCCTTTTTATAAAGAAATAATTTACTGATAATGATGGTGGTGATGATTGAGAAATAAATTTAAAAGATAATGATGATAATGTCGACAATTTGGTATAAAGAAGGAGGTGGGACACATTAACAATGAGAATCATGAGGCGACAAACAACAACAATAACAACTATGTTACCTAGTTAATTGACAGAGACAAATCAGTAACAAAAAAAAGAGAATGAAAATAAATAAATGGGAAAAAGTATAACATCGATTATTGATGAACTCTTTGTAGTCTCTAATATGTATGATCCAGATGAGTAAATCTTCTTTTTTCATCATTCAAAATTGTTAAGACAATAAATCTGATATATTCCGATGACAATAATGAATGGTAACTATTGGGATCTATTTATAGACTAATATTATATATATTCATATTGTATAATTGTTAAGTAATTAAGCCCACAAATGGCATGGTACGACCAAGAGTAGGGAGAGTCAGCTCTCCTCCAAATGCTCTGAAGTGGTCACGTGCATACAATCACTAACAGGAAAATCTAACTCACTGCCTTCTCACAGCATTACCGTTGTTTACGAAATTGAGAGGAAGAAAATCGAATGTCCAGCTCTTTAACCGGTTTGGTGAAAACAGAGAATCTATCTAAAAGAGTTGGAAAACCGTCATTCCAAATCAGCCATGCACATGAGCTCCAGTACCTTGAAAGAATAAATGGCATATGAACTAATTGTTGGTTATCGGCTACCATGGAATTGCATCGCCTAAAGTTGTTCCACTGCCTTGTGGATCAGATCTTTAAGTCAAAGGCTTCCGGTGTGACCCCCTGAAAAAAAACTGCCTCCATCGATTTGGGCGCCCGGGCAGCATCCCAGTCCTCATATAAATCGAATGATTTATGTGGCGCATATCCATTCGGTACCTTCTTGTACCAATGTTTATGTGTTTAAATAAATAAATAAGTAACTAAATTATGCATATTCATTTATACGAACATTCGTCAAGATTAGAACGAATAGTTTTACAGCCACATTTAGCTAATTCTTGTACAAATGTTGTTTCATATTTTATGATACGTTGTGGTCTGTCTGGTTGATATATAGACCGAGTATGTTTGGAATAAATGATTCATATTGCAGAGGCTGAGATTGGGGTTCTGGACTCAACTGGCTGGGCGGAAAGCAGGACCAATCAGGACTCTAGGGTGCTCGCACGTGTTTTATGCGTCACTGGTTCGATCGACAGCTCGCTGCTCTCTGATCGGCGGTATCGTTTCGTTATACAGTAAACAGGGCAAACAGGTTCACAAGTTATAACAGTGGTCTATTTGATTTGTATATAAACCCAGTGTGTTTGGAACAAATGATTCATATTGCAGAAGCTGAGATTGATGTCCTGAACTCAACAGGCATGGCTAGTCATAAAAAAGAACTGGTAAAGACTCTAAACAGCTCTTACGGGTTTATATGTCATTGATTCGGACGATACATCTCCATTCTCTAATTGGCGGTATCATTACGTGTATGTATTAATAGGGCACAAGGCCATAAATTATAACAAAATCGAAATCAATTCGTTGGATCGTAGGAAGCATGTTTAGTACTGTATAGTTAAAATTGGTCGATAAGATGGAGATTGATTTCAATCAAGAATGATATGAATAGTAAAACCACCACTTGAACATTATCATAAAGTTGATTGTATATGTATCTATATGAACATATGACTGTAAATGTATTTCACATATATGTACAGGTCAATAACAAATCAACTTAAGAAATAATAACGTTATTTAACATTATGGATAGCGTCTAGACAAAGATTCGGGTAGACTAATACATAAATAAGAAATTTCGTCTGAATTTGATTGGATAGTTTCATAGTATTTGGGCGCCGAGTTGATGTAAGACATTTAATAGGAAGCGAATAAATTCAACCTTTCGCCTGATAGTCTGATCTAAGCTTATTTCGTTTCTCTTTAAACTAATACATAGTTCATAATGGACAATGGATATTATTGTTGCAAGTATTGACAATGACAGTTTTATGTTATAAGTTTTATCTCTGTCAACAACAAAACCCCCTATCTCTAGGACAAAGAATATATATATAAGCATAGTGGTAAGTAAATGGTGAATAATAACATCAAGAAGTTAACAAGTCATATGACGAATATATGAATCCAAAATATCACTGGGCGGAGAGAAAAAAGAAAGAAATCTCATGACATTAATAAAATATAATCCTTTTGTCTATGTATATAGTGATAACAATAATAAAGGCAAGGGAGACAAACCGATAAAGAACAAAGATAAAAAAACGAATGAAATGAGGAAATGTAGTTCACAAAAAGAAGAAAAAATGTAATAAAATAAAGTATTACATAAAATCTAAGAGAAATATGGTATTTTCGATTAACACTTCACATACGCACATATGCGTACATCTTATGAAGATTATCAGAACTATGTGATGATATATATTAGTGTAATACATTTCAAACAATCTGATCATACATTATATACTTGTTAAGAACATTTGTATATAAAAATAAAAAGTCGACTAGACTAGAAATGGAGGATAAGAGGAGACAAGGATAATAAAGAAACAATATAAAGGCTTTGGGTTAGAATCATGAGAGCGGAATCATAGATGTGCATTTCTGAAGAGTCCTACAATAGGATAAAGCGGCCATTCAATGCTTCCAGGTTTTTAATTGTGGTCTAACATCAATCGATTGATCTCAATCAAAAACGTAATAATCGACACAACTCCATACTGATAATGTGAGAACAATTTGAAACCTCATCACTCTGGATAATAATAAGCTAATAATACCAGGGTAGGTTTATGGGTGAGAACAAACTGTTTTTGAATACATATAGAGGGGGTGAATTTTCGTATGGCTAAGGCTTTAATAAACCGTAGTATATACCCTTTTACACTTTTATACAACACCACAAAAACTATTTAATTATTTTAACATATAGATATTGGTACAATGAGGCACCAAATACATATGAGCCACATAAATCTCATTTGATATGTGTGAGGGCTGTGATACTGTTCGGGTGCCCAAACCAAAGCAGGTGGTTTTCTCAGGGCATCACACCTGGAGCCTTCGACCTAAAGGTCTAATCCACAAGGCAGTGGAGAAACGTAAGGAGATGTAGTCCCATGGTAGCCGGTCACTAACGATTGGTTCATATACCATTTATTTCTCACTCCTCACTGTCGACCGAACAAGGACATTTTGGGGATACTACTGTAGTACATAAAATTAACATTGGTAAACCGATAAGCAATAAGTTTTAAAAAAAGTATCATTTCTTAAATAATTTTCTGAATCATTAATATGTTGTGTTTACAGTGTAATATGATTCAGATATTTTGCATTAATTTGGTTGATGAATGTTGTACTATGGATGAGTTTGACATTTGTAATCAATAAGTGATTCTTTGAGTAATTTATCAGTGATTATAACATATTTGACTGAATGATTAGATCATGAATGATTTCAACATGAAATTTATAACAGTGTATCAAAAGAGTAATCTATGACTGAAGACACAATGTCGCGCCAAAATGATTCTTTTATGTTGATAAGTCTATATATATACCACAACTAGTAAGAGTTTGAATTATCTCATTATGATAATCAAGAGTGAATTTAGATCAGTTAATATTGGCATATATATGCAACTTATGCGAATAGCCATGAGGTAACCAGTTTATAACAAATCTCTTTTTATATCTGTAAAGAACACACGTTTTTTCAGCGTCAATGAAGCTTTAATAACACATTTATTATGATTATCCTGTAAAAGTGGAATCTTAGTTTTTTTTCTACAGATCCACATTTCAGTAGTTAATACTGATGAGAAGAAAAATTGTTTAAGCATACATCAAACGACATCACGTATAAACTTTGTTGCCTTGGTACGGTCGAAGATGGGGGGCACTCTCTCTATACAAACGCTCTGACATGATCACATGTATATAACCACTGTCAGGGAAGTCCTATCCATTGCATTCTCTTAGTGCGAGTGTTGTTTACAAAGTTGAGAGCACGAAAAGTAAATATTCGGAGCTTCAACCCGGTTAGTGGATATGAAGAATCCACCTAGTAGAGTTTGAAAACCTTTATTTCAAACCAAAAGTGCACATGAACTCAAACATCTTAAGACAATAAATGACATATGAACTTATTGTTTATCACCGGTTACCATGGGACTGTATGTCTGTCTTGTAGATTAGACCTTTAGATTAAAAGATTGGAAAGTGAGTGACCTCCTAAGAAAACCAACTGCTTCAGTTTGACTAACCGGGTAGTAACCCAACCCTCACACAAAGCGAATGACGAATTATGTCACATACATATGTCTGATGCCTCTATGTACCAATGTTTACGTGTTTAAACAAACAAAACCAAAAAAATATAAACAAGTGGTTTATACAACATCAGTCAGTCAGCTACAACGTAGGACCAGACACATATATGCATCGGTCCGAGTTGCCATACTTCACTCATTAGCACAGCAAGATGAACACCGGATTCATAGGAGTGGTTAGTTCAAAGGTGGTAATATATAGGAGAAAATTTGAATATAAGGATACAGTACAGGAAGAAAGAATTAGTTCGTAGAAAGAAAGATATGAATTGATTTTAATCTCTTAGTTTAAGGGAAGACAGGGAGTGTATACACCTACGCCATTGTGATCGATTCTCAGCCATGTCGCCAAGAGTCTCCAACCATCGGTTACGAAAGTCACGCGGACCCCAACAAAGTAGTCTGCATCTACTAACATGGCTCACACCACAAGTTAGTGACTTCAAGCACTGATGCCACGTTTTGTTTTGGCCGCTACTAACTTTCTTCCAACCAGACCCAACACCGGTTAGCATTGTGCGTCGTGGTAATAGGTGTTTAGGTATACGTAATACGTGGCCCAACCATCTCAGTCGATGAAGATTCACAACCTCATCGACTCATTTACCATCATTTAATAATACCCTGCGTCTAACCTCACTATTACTTACCCGGTGATCCCAGTAAATGCTGGCAATATTTCTAAGGCATTTATGGTCAAATACTAGAAGCCTACGAGTATCTTCTACTTTTAATGGGTACATTTCGCAACCGTAAAGTAAAACAGAACGAACTGCTGTGAAGTATACCCACTCCTTAATTATTACACGGATATCTCGCCTTCGCCAAAGGTGACGTAAGTTGGCAAAAGCCAAATGAGCTTTTCGAATCCGTGCTGAGATTTCGTCAGACACCAACTCATTAGGGCTGATCACACTTCCAAGATAAGTGAAGTTGTTGACGCATTCCAATACTTCACTCCCTATCCTTAGTTCAGGTGTCGACAAAGGCCAGTCATGAAACAACAACTTGCATTTCGGGAAGCAGAAACGCATCCCAAACATCCTGGCATTGTCGCTCAGTGCTACCAATAGACTCTCCATTTTATCAGCGTCTTCACCAAACAGGACTATGTCATCTGCGTATTCTAAGTTAATAAGCGGACACCTGGAAGGAGATCAATGCCCGAAAATTTAGTCGACAAGAGTGTTATTTCCATCGGTAGGTCTATGATAAAAATAAAACAGGAATGGAGATAGTGGAAGCCTTGCCGGACACCATTTGAGGTTGCAAAAGCAGATAACACTTCGCCATAAGCTCTCACTCGACTAGTAGTGTTCGTGTAAAGAGCCTTCACAAGGTTTATGTACTTCTGAGGTATACTTTCCAATTACAGACACTGCCACAGAACCTCTCGGTGCACAGGGTCAAACGCTCCTTTCAAGTCAAGAAAGACCACCATTGTCGGACGCTGATGAGCATGTCTGTGTTCTAGACGCTGACGAATGATGAATATGTGGTCAATGCAGCCATGACCAGGTCTGAAGCCAGCCTGATTTCCTCGTGTTTGCAGTTCACGAGTCTTAGTTAGGCGTCGGATAATTATTGAGGCTAGTATTTTAGATGCTATGTTAGTCAAGCTAATCCCTCTATGGTTATCACAGAATGACTTTGACCCCTTTTTATATATTGCGATAATCAGTTATTAGGACCAGTCAGATGGGATTACGTTCAACTCCCAGATTTTAGCTTAAAAAAACTAGTCAATCAAATCGCAAAAACTGGACCATCATACTTAAAGACCTCTGGAGTTAATCCATCTGAATCAGCTGCTTTTCTTCGTTTCAGATTAGGTATAGCTTTCCGAAGTTCAACTAGAATTGGGGAACCTAATTCAATGTTCTATTCAGACTGGTTGGGAATGGTGGGTAGTTGCAGACTAGCTGAAGGCCAGTTGAACTGCTCTTTAAAGTGTTCCACCCATCGTTCCAAACGTCTGGGTTGAGAGCAGATAAGAGAATCGTCTTTTTCTGAGATCGTTTCGCTTACACTTGACTTGTTAATTCCAGTTTCTTTAATTAGTCCGAAAAGCTCGCGGCCTTTTCCATCTATTTCGCCTTCGAAATATCGTTATATAATCTTATTTATCTAACTCCAAATATAAATTGAGCTAAAGATTGTTTTCTGAATCCTTCTCGTAGTTATTAATATTTTGTTGTTGCTGTTGTTGTTGTTGTTGAGAAGCCATCATCATATGTAAAATCTTTATTTAAAAGTTCGTAGGAGATTTATAGTTGAATTCACATAAAGGTCATTATAGATCTATATCGATATCAAGAAATCATAAATTCCTGTCTTATCAACTCCCTTACGATTCCGTGAACCACATTAGAAAATAATTTTTTTCGCAAGTTTACAATAAACAAAGTGAACTGGGTGAGACTATAATGTATGAACGAGCCAATCAGAAGCGTTTGAGAGATTTAAAGGTCACAGCGCCTATTTCAGTATTCAATGCTCACGTACGTTCGGTTTACAGCTGATTTTAGAGAAGTTATAGTAGAGCAGCTACAGAAAATAGGATTACTCAGAATTCCCTTTATTTGTGATTGAGGTAATCTAGTGACTACTGGACCTTCTGCAGACTACCGTGATGATGTTGTATTTCAATGTAATATATTTTGGAGGAAAGGGAACATTTTCCCCCGATTCCGATTGAGACTAAGACAAACTATAATAACTAATGTAATCTGGATAATAAAAGCACCATTAACACTAGCTGCGACCTTTGCAGATATTACTGAAGCTTCGGCAGTTCAAGCGTATGAATATTCAACACATATATGTGTAATAAAAATGACAAGCTTGTACGAGTCATTTGGGGGAGCCGTGAGAATCGTTGAAATAGACGAAACAGTTGTTTGAGAACGAAAATTCAAACATATGATGGGTCATCTCAAAAGGACATGTCCAATGGGTTACAACTAAAATACCATTTGTACGATAATATGATCTGCCGGGTACTACAATATATATGGATGGATGGAGAGTGTACCGATGCCTACATAGACTTAGTTATATGCATCGTATCGTCGTCCATAAGCGGTATTTTGACCAACCACTCAAGTGCATATAAATAATATTGAAGCAATATAATCGAGACTGAAAGAATTTTTGAGACCTAATTATGGTTCCAGAGGTCGACTATTATGGAGCCACATGGATGATTTCCTGTATCGTATGCCTTATCATTTCAGAACTGCTGAATTTCTTCCTAACCTTGAGAAGTTTTTCAAAGAAGTATGTCCATTCTAATTTTTTTGATTTTCTTTAATATATGTTCACTCTATACTGACTGTTTTCTGATTGGCTCAAATTTCTCAAGATCACTTAAGATTCGTTCAAAAGTCGTCCATAAATTAGTCTAGCTGAAATTTTTACTGTTATTGTGTTGTGTGCTACTGAGGTCAATAAATATAAGTAATATGTATTAACCATCGAAAATGGGATGCCTGAAAATAGAAGGTTAAGAAGATCGGAGAGAAGAGAATCAGAACAGAGAGTGATTGGTATGAAAATGAAAGAAAAACAAAGTCTGAGACAATTGACGGATATTTTGTAAATAGAGTATATACTGTATGGTTCTGAGACAATGTACTTTTATGTTCAAATACATTTAGTTATACCCCCCCTCGCTTATGTTCCTATCAAACAGATAACAATATATTGTTTAAAGAGATTGATAAAAACCATTGAAAGAAGGAGGAAATAATAGCATGACGAAAAAAAAATAAAAAGTACACATCTTAAATTGCCTTAGTAGCCACCCTTTCGGAGCTGAAACTTGGAGAACTACAACAACCACCATCAAGAAGGTACAAGTATTTATAAATAGCTGTCTTCGCAAGATACTCAACATCCATTGACCGGATACCATCAGCAACAGCCTTCTGTGGGAGAGAACAAACTAGCTTCCAGCTGAAGAAGAAATTAGGAAAAGATGATAGAAATGTATAGGACACATATTACGCAAATCATCAAACTGCATCACGAGGTAAACCCTAAATTGGAATCCTGAAGGGAAGCGTAAAAGAGGAAGGCCAAAGAACACAGTACGTCGGGAAATAGAGGCAGATATGAAAAGGATGAATTACAACTGGAAGGAGCTGGAAAGGATTGCGCAGGACATGGTTGGATGAAGAATGCTGGTAAGAGGCCTATGCTCCTTCACGAGGAGTAACAGGCGTAAGTAATCAGTAATCAGTACCCACCCTTCCGAACTATACATATAAGTTAATAAATAAAGATGTATGATTAACATTATGGTTGAAAAAAAAAGAAGTAAACACTTACTCTCCGGATTTCTCTGGATAAAACTCATGACCAGTAGAATTGACAATATCATTTAAATCCAATTCTTTTTGACTGACTAATCTGTTATTATGATTACTACTATTAGTAGTACTAGTAGTAGTATTTGTCATAGTAGAATTAATTTTTGTATTCTTATTTAATACATCCATATGATTAAGATCACCATTTGTCATTTGACTATTTAAGTTAGTTCCATAAATTGTTGATAATGATAATTTCTGTGTAGAAATAGTATCCATAGAATTATCATTTGTATTTATACGACTTAATGTTGGTGAAATACCTTCAATCTTATTTGTATTCGATGATAATTGACATAAATTCATCATATTTATGTTTGATAAATCATTTGGTATAATTATTCTAAAATGAATAAAAATAGAATGGACAAATAATCAAACTGATGTTTTGTCTTTAACGAAACAAAAACTCCGAAAACTCCTCAGTCAGTCAGTTACAACTTAGGACCAGGCAAATACATGCATCGGTCCAAGTTGCAATACCTCATTAACACAGCAAAACGAACACCGGATTCGTTGATACAGTTAATTCAATGGTGTAATATATAAAGGAAAGATTTTATGTGAGGATATAGTATAGGAGGAAAGAAAGATAAGAAGTAATTTTAATCTCATAGTTTAAGGGAAAACCAAGAGTATATACACCTACGCAATTCCGATCGATTCTGAACCATGTCACATACAGTCTCCAGCCATTGGTTACCATAGTCACACAGACCCCAACAAAGTAGCCTGGACATACCAACATGGCTCACAACACTAGTTAGTGACTTCAACGACTGATGCCACATGTTTTGGTTTGGCCGCTACTAACTTTCGTCCAACCAGACCCAACACCAGTCAACATTGCGCGTCGTAGTAATCGGTGTTCAGGCATACGTAACACGTGGCCCAACCATCTCAGTCGATGAAGGTACACAACTTCATCAACTGATTCACCATCATTACCTAATACCATGCGTGTAACCTCACGACTACTTACCCGGTGATCCCAGCGGTTAGTCATCACTATCAAGGTACAATCTAACATAGATAACCATTGACCCAAGTCACCATACCACATATACATGGTGAGATGAACTTAGAAAGATGAATTGCAAAAGTGATCAAAGCAAAACATTAACAATGATAATGAAGAGAGAACATTAGAAATATATAATTGGAAAAGATGGAGTGATCTGAAGAAATGTACGAAGAAATACTAGAATTTCAGATAGAAATGAAGATAAAGAATGAAAGTACTATAAATAATTCTAAACTATGCCATTCGATGTTTCTAAGTAATAAACGCATTCATCATGTGGACTCCAACCTCTCATAATCATTACGAATACATAAAATGAATGATTTACATATGATATACTTCCTTTGATGTCATATGCATGGTTCACAGTCATAACAAATAATCGGACATTCAAAGTACAGTGGATTTCATAAATGGTATTCGAAGAGAAATTATAGACTTAGAAATTTCCAATCTTATCAATATTGTTATATAACCAAGTATAGTAATTTGTTCAATATTTTGATATGGTTTACAAATTACCAATGACTTTACAGATGTATGGAACTTCCCTTCAATTATAGAACATATAACATAAATCATTCAGAAAACAGTGCAAATCAATATTACGTAGAACACTTTATTTCAATAATGCGCCCAAATAGTACGGCCGAGAGCGGTGAGAATCAGCTTTCCCTCTCAAAATGCTCTCAGTGGTCACGTGCATACAATCACTAACAGGGAAATCTTACTCACTGCCTTCTCACAGCATTACTGTTGTTTACGGAATTGAGAGGAAGAAAAGCGAATGTCCAACTCTTTAACCGGTTTGGTGGAAACAGAGAATCCATCATTCCAAACCAATCGTGCACATAGGCTTCGGGATCCTGAAGGAATAAATGGCGTATGAACCAATTGTTGGTCATCGGCTACCATGGGATTGCATATCCTAACGTTGCTCCATTGCCTTGTGAATTAGACTTCTAGGTTAAAGGTTTGGGGTGTTGTCCCCTAAGGAAACCACCTCCTTCGATTTGAGCACCCGGGAAGTATCCCAGCCCAGCATCAACTTTCATGATGTTTATCAATCACACAGAAGGTAAACAGATACACACACAAATAATAAGAATAATGAATAATTATAACTGAAAAATTTAAACAAAACTTACTCATCTCGAATTCCACTATCATCTGGATCATCATCCTCATCTTCTAAATCTTCTTCACCCTCAGATGAACCATGAATTCGAAATCCAAATTCACTAATTCGATCGCTAAGTGACTCCTGACGACAAAAATTAACAACAATGATAATAGATTAAAGAAATAAGTAATAAAAATATCAACTTTTCCTTTAAAAAAATGTTTAGTTTTAACAAGAAACTCCTCAGTAGAAAATAAAGTCAGTCATACACATGATCGAGACCAGAATATAAGTACATCGGTTGAGATCACAACATCATACAGACACGAAAAGATACTATATATATATATATATATATATAATTATATATATATATATATAATTTTATTTTAACACATAGATATTGATACAAGGAGGCACAGAATACATATGCACCACGCACATCTCATTCGATATGTGTGAGGGTTATGATACTAATCGGGTGTCCAAACCGAAGCAGGTGGTTTTCTTAGAGGGCCACACACAGAGCCTTCGACCTAAAGGTCTGATCCGTAAGGCAGTGGAGCATCGTAAGGAGATGCAG
The DNA here is from genome assembly GCF_000699445.3 of Schistosoma haematobium. NCBI lineage: Eukaryota > Metazoa > Platyhelminthes > Trematoda > Strigeidida > Schistosomatidae > Schistosoma > Schistosoma haematobium. The sequence goes on along the minus strand of NC_067197.1, from coordinate 44,519,884 downwards.
TCACATGGTAACCGGTGACCAACGATTGGTTCACACACCATTTGTTCCTTCAGGATACTGGAGCCAGTCCAACACTAGTCAACATTGAGAGTCGTGGTAATCGGTGTTCAGGCATACGTAACACGTGGCCCAACCATCTCATGCGATGAAGGTACACAACCTCATCAACTGATTCACCATCATTCCCTAATACCCTACGTCTAACCTCACGATTATTTACGCGGTGAACCCAGCAGATGAGGGTACATAAATTAAGAAATTATAACTTCAGATTTTTACAGATATTTGAAATCCATAAAGTTGTCATGATTTTTTCAAGTAGAATAAAACTAAAGAATAGTAGCACATCTACTTATGCTATCATGAAAAACAAAAAGATAAACTTTGCAAGAAGTAAAAAAAAAATCGATAAAGTGGAGCATTTTAGTCGATATCATATTCACAGATCATTATAGTCGCTGTGTATTACTTTGATAATGGAAATATTGACAACAGATGGCATAATACAAGATACATTCAAGGATATTGCTGTTGGATTTTCTATCTGAATTCTAAATGAATTCAATGATCGATAAAATGAATGGACAAGTATAAACATGTATCATGTCTATTTTCATATCCATTTTAAGTTCGAATAGTAGGTGAGAAATTATGAAAGGGATACGTTGTCGGAAGAAGTCAGTCAAGAAGCTAATCAAGGTTAAGTTCAACATATCCTTGTATGGATTAGAAAGACAATCATATACATACCTTTCGTACTACAGAAATTAAGAATAGATGGGTTTTTTTATTTGAGAATATATATTCAAATATAAATAGAATTAATCTTACCGGATGACTACGATCTAAATAGAGTAAACCATCAGCGGCTAATAAATCACGATCAGCCACACCTAAATCCCATTCATCTGGATTATCATTATGCACATCGAGACAAGCATATGGTGGAGATTCGGAAATCTTTTCTGAATCAGCAATAATCTTTTTCGATGTAGAATAGTCAAGTTCTTTGTTAAGATTGGTATTATCTCGACAATCATCAATTTCATCTTGAGCCATTATACTAGATAAATGTGATTCAATTGTAGTCACTGTACCACGATCAAATGACATTGGTGATATACGTTCTGGTGTATAATGTACAATATCATTTAAATCATCCTCTTCTCCATTATTATCATAATTTATATGATCACTGATTGATAAGTGTTGACGATTATATTGTTGATCATTTTGATGTTTCTCTGCTTTCGTGTAATCATCAATACTAATTGATTTAGGAATGTTATCATGATTTGATGCATTTGTTAAATTGACAGATTTATTAAATTCGACAACAGATGAATCGTTAGACTGAGCATTTGTACCATTGACTTTAGTAGTAGTAGCAGCTATTGTTGTTATTGTTTTACTGACGGCAACACTTTGAGTTACAGTACCAGTCATCCGACAAAGATGATCACCATTCTCAGGACTTATATTATGATGTGCCACATGAACTGAATGTGCTTCTACAACATGCGGCTAGAAAAGAGAAGCGATACAGACAAAACAGTAATTAATACATTCTACTTACTTAGCATTACTGAAAACAAATTATTCATTATTGGATATATACTACCCAATACTAGTGTAACTGAATAAATCGAAGGCTTTAGACTATGAAATGTTCGAATACAATCGAAGAGAAGATGAATGTATACCAAAATTCGAAATGCGTTTCGTAAAGACTACATAAGGATCTTTTACTAATGAGAACCGGTGAGCAAAAAATTTAACTTCGAAAATGTCTTGTCGAGCGCTATTTAAAAAATTAGTTTTGGAACTGACTTTAGACAGAAAGTTAGCACATTAAAATATTTAGATCATATTTAATTTTCAGATTTCTATGAAAATCTATTTGCTGGCGCGTCATTGAAAACTGAGGTCGAATGGAAAGCAATTTAGTCTTATAAAGGGTCTACCAAGACCGTCAGGAGTACTAACGGTTTAAGTGCTCATCACAAGACTCTGATATAAAATTAAATCCTTGTATAGGTCGTAGGAGTAGACTTTTGTAATCCCAACTTCATAGTGATACCACCTACAGACACTAATCGTTAACACGACTGATAGAAAGATTATCTATATTTTAAATTTAAACGTTTGATGCAACGTTAGGTCTCAAGATACACAAAGGGAAATGCAAGATTCTCTGATACAACACAACACGCACCAATCCAATCACACTTGATGGAGAAACTTTGAAGGATGTAAAAACCTTTACATAACTGGGAAGCATCAGTGATGAACACGTTGGATCTGATATAGATGTGTAGGAGCGGATTAGCAAAACAAGAGCAGCATATCTACAACTGAAGAACATTTGGAACTCAAAACAACTGTCAACCAACACCAAAGTCAGAATTGTCAATACAAACGTCAAGACAGCTCTACTGTATGAGGTGGAAACTTGGAGAACTACGAATGTCATCATACAGAAGATATAAGTGTTTATTAACAGTTGTCTATGCAAAATTCTTCGAATCCGTTGATCAGACACTATCAGTAACAACCTACTGTGGGAGAGAACTAACCAGATCCCAGTAGAAGAAATCGGGAAGAAGCGCTGGAAGTGGATAGGACACACATTGAGGAAAGCACCTAACTACGTCACAAGACAAGCCCTCACATGGAATCCTTAAGGCCAAAGGAAGAGAAGAAGAACAAACCACACATTACGCCGAGAAACGGATACAGACATGAGACGAATGAACAACAATTAGATAGAACTAAGAAGGCCCAGGACAGAGTGGGTTAAAGAATGCTGGTAAGTAGCCTATGCTCCATTGGGAGTAACAGTCGTAAGTAACTAAGCAAAGTAAGTTTGATACAATGTGTTTTGAAAAACCGTGAACTGAAGTTTGTTGATAGATATTAATGTTCAGTAATAAATATCTTCAAAATGTGATAAAAAGAATCAAAGTATCTCCATGGAATGTGAACTTGCATGATACAGTATAATATTATAATTAAATTTGTTACTACCAACTTTGTGTCATATTAGACCTTCAATATTAATCAATTATTGAGTAGTATGTATTGTGATATAAGCCAATATCTATAGTGATAATCAAATCCTATCGATCAACTTACAACGTAATCACATTAGATTTAGTAACATAACAGTATAATATATTGTGTTGGATGTTACAGTGATTTAAATATAAGTAAGCAACTAAAGCAAAGAAAAACAGTTACGATACAACTTGAAACTACAATATATAAAACTAGAAGACATATGTGAGCAGCAAATAACCATGGTTAAAGACCTTGGATGACATGGCATAGAATTAGGTAGATTAATCTACTCTTCAACTTCCCCTAGATCATGAATTTTAGTAATATAGGTTTCACATAGTTTGTTCACTGTTATATAATAAACCCTTGTGGGCCAGGGTAATTTTACATTGGTTTTCAGGAGAACCAGACTCTTATGTGACAACCCAAACAATACTGCTCAATCCCGTTTAACAGGAGAACCAGACACTGTATACGCTTTAACGCTACAATCTGAATAGTAAAGCTCAATCCTGTGGCACAACCACACAGGTGCCAAGCACCCTGGTGGACCATTCGCACCATTCATATACACATTCACTTCACATGTATAATAATTATTCCGATTAATAATCGCGTGAATCAATTATGCACAACACGAATAGGTCAAAGTTGACCTATTCCGCTAACACGACAGTCAAACTCATTACTGTTAGCAATGACGACACGCCGTACAATGTCCCAATGACAATGACTCTTGAGAACACTGAAAAGTAACTACCAGTATAAATGAAATCAGATAACCAGCAAATCAATTTTGTACATGAACAGTCAGCAAAAGTTGCCAAAGTAATGCCCAACCATCCACAATACCAATGGCGAACCTCCAGACTCATATGAGACCTTCAGCCCTACATTGTCATATAGCTTATACTGCATACAACACATATGTAGGGTAGTAAGCGAAATAGCCCAACCTGAAGCGTTAGGGCCTAAATAATACTTAAAACCCACTGTCTGTTGTCGGAATACTATAACTAGACCACCAAGATCATTTTTATCGCATTTGTGAAATTTTCATTTTTCCGACTTTTCAGACCCTGAGTTAGGGGCAGTATCCTTAAATCTATATGTAAAACTTACATAGCTAGACTAAACATAAATATCATAAACTCATAATTAATTGAATAAATATGTGCCAATATCAAATTAATAGTTTCTAATATTAATAATGTTAGATCAAACATCATAACTGATTGATAACTAACTATAAAAATGAATATTTTAATACAGTAGATTGATAGATCGGTTGACAGTTCTTAAAAATATAAACAACAGTAAATATAACTAAGTTGATTCGACAAAAACTAATATGAAAATATGTAGTATCTAATTGAGAATTCATATGCTTTCTAAGCAAAGATGAGTGGTGGTTAGCAGTGGAATTCAGGACAAAGCGTGTTTCGTCCTATTTGGGACTCATTAGTTGTATGTACCTGCATCCTAAAGTAAATGTGTCACTCTGGGACTCGAAATAGATAACACGATGACGTTTGAAGCAAACGATACTGGGTTCGAGTTCCAGAGTGAACATCAACACTGAGATGCAGGTACATCCAGCTGACAAGTCCACTATCCATCTTTACTTATATAGCTTGTGAATTAGGATAATATCGAAGCAATCCGCACGAGATGCATATATGTTAACAAGAGATTGATCAACTGCAGTTCTAAACAACAATGGGAAGATATAAGCAAACAATACTAAGTGAATTTATTCATATGCTTAGTTTAGAAATAGTTATGGTTATATAGTAATCAATCATTTAGTATAGAGATTGTCTCGTACATAAAAGACAATGATAATAATTTATTTTATACACAATAGTAGAATAAATGATCATGAACAACAACAAAAAAACACTGTCTTCTTCATGATTGTTAGTCTTTTGTATTCAAGGAGACATGAAAAAAAACAGAAGAAAAAATGATCTTGTTCTCTGAGGAAGGAATGTGATTAGAATATGAAAGTATCCGGCATGATTAATCACCAATGTATATCAGTCTGCTAATATTGTGTAATACGGATTTAAAGTCTTTTTTAAAAAAAAAGCTGATCGTGGTCCAAAGGATAAGTGACGAAAAATATTTGTGAAATCAAGATAGGGATTCACAAAGATTATTGAAAATTATTGAGATCATGAACCAACCTAAGTTAGGCAATCAATGAAAACCTGGCGGCACTGTACAGGTGTTCTGTCCACCATCCTAGTAGTGATTATCATTTACTCATTAGTGACTAATGTCAATAGGTGATTTCTGGAGTTTTAGTGAGATACCGTGAACCAGTATAGTTCATTCTTGTCGACTATGAAGAGATAGATCGCTAAAAACAATGGGAGTTAGTTGTAAAATATCAAAAAATAATTGTATTTGGAGATCAAATCTATTCGATGCTGACTCAAATGTCGGGAATTTAAGTGCTTACTGCAAGATCTGAATGTTGAAAAATTCAATACCTAGTGCGACCATAGATATACACTGTTGATGAGCCTCATAATAAAACAAAACAGCTCTCCAGTATCCCTGGTTTTCAATGATACTCTAGCTTAAGTTGGTTCGTAATCTGAATAATTAAGTAATAACTGATTAATGGAATGAGTCGAATAGACAGATATAATCCGTGTTGCTAAATTTTATTGTATAAATAGTGCTAACTCAATGTACATAAAGTCAACATTTAAACTTATGATATAGAAGGGGTAATTTGTATGATATAAAAACACTGATTTTTACTATATTTATGAGTCATAGTTTGTGTGTAACAGCCAACAGTCAGCGGTTTATTTTATTGTCTCATATGAACTGATCTACAGACTCAATGTACACCGACAAGCTAACACACCTACATTGTAATGCCTTCAGTCAGTGAGCAACAACGTAAAACTTCGAACTTACGTACATCAGTTCAACTTGCCATACCACATTAGCACAGAGATACAATCGTCGATTCAAATCTCATAGTGGTAGAGGTAGTAAAAGTATAGGCAATAATTGAAAACATTAGGGTTAGAAGTTGTTATCCGAAGAGTATAATACAGTGAAGTAAATTTGGAAAGGAAAAAAAAAGAAAAGGACATGAAAAATTCAGAAGATTAGAATTTGGGAGAACACAAAAAGTGGATGCACCTGTGCCATTCCAAACGATTTTGAACCATGTCATTCAAAGTCTCTAACCATCGGTTGCTATCGTCTCACGGATCCTAAACAGGTAGTCCACATCTACCAACATGGCTCAGTCCACTTGTCAGTGATTTCATGGATTTGTGTCATGTTTTGGTCTGGCCGTCCCTGGTTCTCTTCCAACCTACTCCTACATTATAAAACATCGCACGTCCGGGCAGTCGGTAGTTGAGCATACGTTACACGTGTCCCATCCATCTCAACTGATGAAGTTTTACTACTTCTTCAATTGATTTGCTATCCTTTCCTAGTACCCGTTTCCTAACAACATTACTTAATCGGCGGTGCCAGGATACACGAGCAATGCTTCCAAGACACATATGATCGAATACTAGTAACCTACGAATATCATCTACTCTTACCGGCCATGTTTCACAGCCATAAAGTAGGACGGAACGAACTGCTACATAGTAAACTCGTCCTTTGGTTGGTGGACGGACATCTCGCCTACGCCATAAATGACGCAAGCTGGCAAAAGCTAGTCAAGCTTTCTGTATTCGTGCTGAGATTTCGCCACACATCAGACCACAAGGGCTGATGGGACTCCCTAGATAAATAAAGCGGTCGACACGATTTATGACTGAACTAAGAAATAAAAGCATATAATAAAATTAGAATATATATAGTAGTCTGTCTAATAAACATCAGTTATTCATGGAGCTTCCATGACATGAACAAACAAAGAGTGGTACTACACCATCCACGCAGATTAGTATAGATGTAGCCGAATGGATAAATCCATCAAAATCCAGTCAAATTTAACGAAATAACTAACTACAATTTGACCACTCTCATTCGATTAGTTTCCTGTGGTTCAACTAAATTAAATAATAATATACACATATAGATTGACTTTTTAAAGGGTAGTAAACATTTGACCTAAACTAACACTAGTTATGCATTCGAATTATCTATAACTAATAATAGCCAGGTTATCAAAAACAGACCGGTTTGTTAATATTAATTATAAAATATTAAAGCAAAGTACATCATGAATATTATTATTGCTACCAACATAGGACTACCATATACATTAATCTAAAACTAATAGTAATGTGCAGTTGAATTGATCAACTAGAAAATCGACTTGATATATATATATATATATATATATATATATATATATATATATATATATATATATATATATATATAAGTTATCGATATCTCTAAAGAATTGCTTACATCCACTGGCTATAATATATATCAGAAATACTAAGATCCAGTAAAGTGTATTCGAAGGCAGAAACGATAATTTAATTGGTGTCACCATCTTGAGATATCAACTCAGATAATCTGAAAAAAAAACCATTACGAATTCCATTCCGACTGTTGTTGCTACCTTGATGTGGTGGTCGGGCTTGCATATCGTAATAAACTAATCAACCTATACTGGCTGGAAAAATCGTTCCTCAAGGTCCTACCGTACCAAACACGTCAGTTGAAGAACGTTAAGACTAAAAGCAACAAACCTAAGGTTCGAATACGAACTCGTACTTCTGACTGTACAGAGGTGTGACGGCAGTAAGCTGTTTTCTTCAGACAACTAGCATAATAGCGACGATGCCTTCCCACAAAGAAAGATGGGTTAGAAAAGGTCCACCCCAAAAAATGCATACCTCGCCTTATCCCAAATATATCCGTCTCCGACGGTAAGGTCCCAACAAGTACGGGGTTAACACGGAAATCACTCACAAAATGGTCGTGTGTGACCGACCACAAGCAGTCGTCCCTTGGGCACTGCGGTCACGCTCTCAGGTCAATAACACTACCTTTAATCCAATTTCGTTTTCAGATACCTCCAGAAGAACCCTTCGACGGTGTGGGTAACCGGGAAGTGATAACCCTCCACATACCTCCAACACCACTATACATATCACTTACGAATTCCATCCTAGTGGTATTCACTTCGTATACTGATTTTCAACTCTGGGACAGAGGTTTTCAGTTTATAACATGCCATCATAATATGAATGATAACTATAAAGGACTGATATCTTTCAGCTCACGAAGACTCAACAGTCGGAGTCCTAGAGATAGTGCGACTCAATGATTTGTATCATTATCAAATCTAGTAAGGAATAGAAGCCTCTTCATTATTTGATTGTATTTTCTTTTCTTTCCTTACTACTTTTAAATATTACCGATCTATTTGTGTAATGCTTGTTGCTTTCTATTGCCCAGTTGTACTGGAAAATACATATTACCAGTAATGTATAAGGCAAAATAGTCGACATAATAATAAATATGAATGGCAACTCAATTTAAATAAAGGGGATGTAATTTTAGTAATAATCCAATTCAGACATGTGAAATAGCTGTCATCAATAGCATTAAATGATTGTTACTGTCGAAATAATCGGAGTTGAAACTAATGTACACCAACCCAAAGGTTATACTAGTTAAGCACTTTCCATGAAATCTGAAAGTCATAGTTTCGACCACTATCAGGATCAGGGGTGGGGGTATACAGCGACTGTCAGGGAAAGTGAATGTCCAGCGATTTAAGCGGGTTGATGGATATAGAGGATCCACCTAGAGGAGTTCAAAAACCTTCATTCCAAACCAATGGTGCACATGGGCTCCAGGATCTTGAGGAAACAAAAGGCGTATGAAACTATTGCTGACCACCGGCTACCATGATATTGTATATCCTAACACTGCTCCACCGCCCTGTGAATTAGACCTTTAGGTCAATGGTTTCAGGTGTGGAACCCTAAGAAAATCACTTGCTTCGGTCTGGGCACCCGGAAAATATCATAATCCTCACAAGAGTCGAATGATGAAGTGCGGCACATATACATTTAGTACCCCCTTCTACTAATGTTTATGTTTTTTTAAATAAATATATAAATAATGGGATTAAACAAGTGTTAATGAAAGTCGTAATTAATTTATAATTACAGAGATACAAATCCAGCAGCGTTGTTAGCCAATCGAATTTCACAAAATAGCTATGCTTTTTAATATCAATTAGGGAATTTAATAATTGAACAACATTTTTATAAAAAATAAATCAAGATAATAATGAATTCAATATACTCTACATAAAGGCCTGACCTCAGACAACTATTGAAAACCTAGAATCACTGGATAGTTATTTGGTTCTAGTATAAGCCGCTTCAGTGATGCACATTCTGTAAACTAGATGGCAGTACCACATTACAAATCAAAAATCCAGAGATCCAAACTATTGAATGCCGCGTAAGTGACTTGAACATTAAGCGACAAGAGTAAGAGACTTAAAGAGCCTAGCTTCAACTTTTTTTGGCGTCATGAATGAATACTGTTAGAGTCTCATACTAGTTCGAACCTGCTTTACAATGTTTTCAAGGATAAATTGGTTTTCTGAAGTCATACACTGATATTAACTATAAAGTTCAGTGAATTATATAAGTCTCTTATGGTAACAATATCATATATCATGGTTCCGATATCGCCTCGACAATCTTGACGACTAACAAAGCTGGCAAATAGTCAAACTAATCGAACTGAATAATATGCATAATTATGAACTACAGAACAAAATTCTTTGTTCAAACAATAACACTGATTATAGACATAATTTATTATGTATGAATTATAGAGTGGGTCAGATTAAAACTTAACTAAATAAACATGGTTTTATTTATATTTTACTAATGCAAATAGTTCAGAAATCGAACAATATATATGTATAACCTACTGTGTTGAATTTATCATTACACATAAATTACAGTTTTAATACAGAATATTACCAACTTAAATTATCAAAATATTATTTAAATATAGTGAAACATGTAGGTTAGCTGAACTCCAAATCACGCATATCAGCTAACTCCCGACCGTTGTTGCTACCTTGACGTGATGGTCAGGCCTGCATAGCGTGATGAATCAATTGTTCTTCAAAGTCCTACCATGCCAGACACGTCAGTTGAAGAACGGTAAGACTAAAAGCAATAAACCCAAGGTCCGAAGGTGAAGTCGTACTGCTGACTGTACAGAGGTGTGACAGTAGTAAGGTGTTTCCTTTAGACAGTCAGCATAACAGCGATGATGCCTTTCTACAAGGAAGGATGGGGTTAGAAAAGGTCGACCCTAAGAATGCACACCTCATCTTATCCCACATATATTCGTTTCCGACGGTAAGGTCTCAACAATTACGAAAATTACTGACAAAATAGTCGTGTGTGACTGACCTCAAGCAGTAGTCCCTTTGGCACTGCGGTCGCTAACACCATCTCTAATCCAATTTCCTGGTAGTGACTGTATACGCGTGGCTATATGAGAGCGTTTTGAGAGGGAGAGCTGATTCTCTCCACTCTCTGCCATACAAAGAGATTCGAGGGCTAAGTCATATGATTTAGCTCTGTTTCGTATAAACCTTAACAAACTGAAAAGTCCCTTGACTTCCTTGCATAGTAATCCCAGAATGCGTTGGACTGAGTAATGTTGCTTCGCGATAGTTCCGTGAGAAGTGAAAAGTCCATTAGTTAAACTTGTCCATTACTTCACTTATCTTGGAAGACTAATAAAGCATAATGAATTTATATCTGAGTTAGCATTGTTCAAATAAGACGAAGACTACAAAATAAAGACTTTAAATAAGTTTATGAGCAGGTAGTGAGTCTTCATCAACTAAGGTAGTTGGAAGATGTGCTACATATCCTCAACAATCTCCTACTTCGATAGAATAGTCAGTTGGAAAAAAAGTAAGAAACAATCAAACCAAAACATGTTATCGGATCATGGATACATCAATTGTAGGACTGAGACTTGTAGGTTGGCACATAAAATGTGTTAAGGATTCATATGATCATCTTAACTAATCATTCGACACATTGTGTGGTATGCCTTAAAATAACTTCACGAACTATTTCATCATATCATCTATATCTGACCTTGTTCAATATCACTGATGACACTACTATCTTAATCATTTCTTCGCATTGAGTTGTGACGCAACAACATGAACTAATAAATATAAATATATACTTCAGACTGTACATCCCTTGATTGACTGAATTACAAAGGTAAAACTAGCAGAATCTAACCTTTGAACCATTCAATCTTAAATCTCTTGATAATAACTCAACTATCTTTCGAATTCAATTCATCAGAGAGAGAAAAAGAGAAAGGGAAAAAGAGAGACTGAACTATTTGATCAATATATAATCGAGTGAATTGATCTGTCAAAAATGATCAATTAATATTCCCCTATTTGGAACAAATTTCTTAGAAATTAACAAAATGAAAGTTGAAACAATGAAATGAAGTTCATATAATGTAAATAGATATATAACAAGATGAGAAAGTCTATATTTTAGATAGTTGACAACAAGAGATTTAAAATTTAATCATGAATAATTTATCATTTAATGGTGAATTAAAAATGGAGTAATTAAACTAATTACACCACAGATACATAAACTAATTCAAACGATTATGAGTTCATCTACTCTGAGAACGGAACAAAGACTCTGTAACCAATGAACAATAAGCTAGATATTCTGATAGGTCCCGAGCCCCGCCAACTACAGAGAAAAGTCGAAATTTGGGGTCTTGGTCTAATCGACTAATCAGCCATGTTCTGATGTCACTAAACTTCTGCGATTGGAGACTGCAGATTAGAATAAGGGCTTTGAATTGATCTTCAGTAAGCTACTTCAATCGGAAGCGTTCGTATTCACAGTTGAAGATATCCACATGCGTGAGAAAAACAGCGTCTTCGTTCATAGTCAGCTTCAAACATCGATAACGTGCGTTGAACAGTGAAGAGTTATCTCCAAACTGTTGACTTAATGACTGAAAGGTGTCTGAGAATGAGCGATCACGTGGATTTAGAAGCAGAATTAAGTTACAATATCTATCTTATTCACTAGGACCCAGTTTTCGAAGTAGAAAGCGGACTTTCCAAGCGTCATCCTGATTAGCAAAATCAAATTTGAATAAGTCTTCATAACGTCGAATCCACATATCAAATGTGACATTGGATTCAGGATCATAATGAAACTCAGAGATACTGCTCGCGATACCATCAACTGACTGTGTAGTAGTAGTAGTAGTAGAATTAGAAGTGCTTAGTTGAGTGTTAGGCGTATGTTTTTGCATCTGCTAACATCTACATAGGTTTCAGCTGTTGCTCGACAAATAATTACACTTCTGAAGGATTAATGTTTGCGATAACCCCGTCGCCAAATTTGCTAGGTTTGAAGTGATTACGAGTTCATATGATCCGCGAACAGAACAAAGACTCAGTGACCAATAACCAATAAGTTAGATATTCTGATGCGTCCCGGCCCCACTAACTAGAGAGGGAAGTCGAAGTTTGGAACGGGGAAGTATATTCCGCAAGTATCCAGAAGTATAAGCGACAACAACAGACACATCAAACGTATATATACAGCATAAAACTGTCCTTGGGAAGAGTTACAAAATAGTATGCTAAAATATACAACGGACCAATAACGTTAAAGATTCTCCCAAATGGGAAATATGACATGAAGTTGAAAAGAGCGCTTTTAGCACGAAAACAAAGAAATTCAAATTTTCAAAAGAAAAATACAAAATTAAGGTATTTACCAAGTGAGTTCTGGGGACCTAACATCTCCAACACTAATAACAAATATAGTTTATTTATGCCCTCACATGCCCTGCAACGGCCGAGGTTGGGGAGAGTCAGTTCAAACATCGCCACGCGCATAGGGCCAGTACCACGGAACTCTCATTCACTGCCTTCTCGCGGCATTACTGTTGTTTACGAAATTGAGAGGACGAAAAAGCGAATGTCCTGTACTTTAACCAGGTTGGTGGAAACGGAGAGTCCACTTAAGGGATTTAGAAAACCCTCATTCAAAACTAATGGTATACATGAGCTCTAACATCCTAAGGAAACAAATGGCGTATGAAGCTATTGTTGGTCACTGGCTACTATGGGACTGTATCTACTTATGTTGCTCCACTTCCTTATGGATTAGACCTTCGGATAGAAGGCTCCGGGTGTGATCAATTAAGAAAACCACCTGTTTCAGTTTGGATACCTGAGCAGTATCACAACCAACACACGAATCAAATGACTTGTGAGGCACATATGTATTCGGTGCCCTTTTTTAAAAATATTTATGTGTTCAAATAAATAACAGAAGTGGTAATCGAATATCTAGGTCAGGATTTCACTGTGGAATTTACTTGGTTTGGGTATGTATAATAGTTAAATATTGATATGTCATTGTAAAACAAAACCCAAATATACTTCAGTATTTCTGGAAATAAGAAAACATTAATGCATTACTAAAATAGTATTACTAAACAACTTACTTCAGAATCAATAGGTAAAAATCGTGCTTCCAATGAATCTTGTATGATGGTATGTTCAGTAATTCCCAAATACTCTTGCTGATTATAGTTTTCAGCTTCTACTTTTTCATCTTGTTGCTTATCTACACTTTTCAAATCTTTATCTTCATTTAGAAACACTTCTTCAACATCATCATCAACACCGACAAAATCAGATTTGTGTTCTACACTAGCAGCTGATATTAAAATATTAGCTTCATCGGCCCCATTCAAATCATCGTCATCAACAACTGCTGCTTCTGCACTAACTGATGAAGAAGTCGATGGTGATGACGATGATGATGATGTTCTAGAACCTGGTGATGTAGGAGACGACGAATTGGAATTTGACAGAATAGTAGTTTGATGACTTCCTGAAGTTAAATCAGTAGATACTGGATCTAATAAATCTAGTTGACTTGATGAACATGAACTACGTGGTGATGTAGAAGCAGAAGAAATGCTAGACGAATTATTCGATGTAGATCGACGATGTTGTTGGTGTTGTAAATGATGATGATTTTTATGTGAATCAACTACTGTAGTCAACGATAAATCATAAGTGGTTGTTTGAATATGCAATGGTTGACTGATACCAGACGAATATGATGATGTAGGCGTTTTCTGTATAACATTTTCAATATGTTTTGATGTAGAATTATTTAATTGATAACTTAATCCAGGCGGTTTAACAGCTGGTGTAGCAGTTGGTGCTGATGCAACATAAGCAGGAAATGGTGTAGGCAATTCATCCATAATACGTATCTCTTCTAAAATTGATTTTGATGTAGATGGATGATAATTTGAATTCAATTTATCAATATTAAGTTTATTATTCAAAGCAGTACCATCATTGATTATTGAATGTTCAATTAGAAATTGTTGTGGTCTAGCTGATTGTATACGTTCCATAGGAGAAATAATAGATGATTTTTGTACAATTACTTCAGCAATAGTTGTAGTTGGTTTTGATAAAATAATTGGTGATAATTGATCAGATTTCATTTGTTGTGATTGCCATGGTGTATGCATTTTTATTAATGGTTCTGGACGATTTGATGATGTTGAAGTAATAGGACGTTTTATATCCGATGATGATTGATTATCAGTTGATGATATTTGAGGTACCTATAACAATCAATATTTTGAAGAAAAATAGATTTAGAAAAAAAGAAAAAAAAGAGGAGAAAAGAACAGTCGATAAATTTCAGTTTAGACACAATCAGATCCACAATTGTTGATAAAAAGTTTAGATTTTTTTCCCCGCCAAAAACAAACAAACAAAGATAGCATGCTAATGATAATGTTATAATGAATCAACTAGATAATAATAATAATAATAAAGAGCATGAATAATGAGAATACAAGCTAAAATATTGGTAATAAGTCAAGTTAGTATGTTATGTAATAGAGAAAAAAGGAGGAGGAGGAGGAGGAGGAGGAGGAGGAGGAGGGAGGAGGAAAATTCCAATTTAACTGTAATACAAAAAATATCAATGATAGGCATACTTGTGAAATGAATTCAAGAAAATGTGCAAATTCAGGGGGGAGATAACAATATGTATCACAGTTAACTCTTCTCTCTCTCTCTCCCACACACACACACACGCACGCACACACACACACCATATTTATACATATATATCCCTTTCAGTGTATAACTAAATTAAATGTTCTGTTATACATAAACAACATGACAACAATAAGGAATTTGTCATTCAAACATTGAAAAGTAAAACGTACTAAGTCAAATAACAACAAAAGTGAATAAACAAATGACAACAAGAAATCTAACTATCAATTATTAAACAATGATATACATTGCGGGATACAGTTTGAGTAGTAATAATAATAATGATAATAAGTATTGCTATTATTTACAAAATATATCTTATTATTTTATGATCAATACAATACCAAGCTATAAAGGGATCATCACTAGATGCTATTTCAAAATATCTTTACTGACATTGTAAAGTGATAAATACCATTCCTTATGGAACATCGCCTAGCAACGAATTGTGATGAAAAAAAGTATATATATATATATATATATATATATATATAAGAGATAATGCCCAAGGCATGCAATCCGCACTTAATCAGTTGGCAATCAGTGTCCGTAGGTATGGTATGTGCTTTGCATCTTCGAAGTGCAAAATACTTCTACAAGACTGGCAGGATTCCAATCCTGTACTCACCTTCGATGGTGAGCAGATAGAAGTAGTCGAGAAGCTCTTGTATCTAGGTCGCTGCATAAGTGCTGGTGGGGGTGTGAGTGATGAGATCAATGCACGTATAGTGAAAGCCAGAGTGGCTTATACCAATCTGGACCATCTTTTGCTCCTTGGTGATGTTAGTCTGGCTGTAAAAGGTCGGATCTACAACGCGTCGGTGAGAGCAGTTTTGCTCTATGCTTGTGAAACCTGGTCTCTCCGAGTTGAGGACGATAGAAGACTCTCTGTGTTCGATCAAAGCTGTCGCCGAAGGTTTACTGACATCCAGTGGCAACACCGTGTTAGTAATGCAGAGGTTCCACGAATGTCGTCCCAGAGAATTCCATGTCGTGCATTATTTGCCGACTCTGGGACTGGTTGGAAGAAGCGGAGAGGTGGTCAGTGCATGACATGGTGTCGTGGCATGAGAGAAAGCTGCAAAGGACTGACTGGGGTCCGAGAGATGGTGCTACACAGTGGCTAGAGACGTTATCAGATATGACTCAGAATAGAATCCGTTGGCGATCATGCTGTAACCTTTTACTTTCTTCATAAAAAGTGGTTGTGTCTCCCTTACCTGAAAGATTTCTTCCGATTGTACCTTTCCGTTCCCTCATTACTACCACACTACCTTACACTAATCTCTTCGTTATTGTTCTCTTTTTTACGCTCCTTACCTTTTTTTCTTTTCTCTTCGAATTCGCATTGTTTTGTGTGGCGCATATATATTGGCGCTCTCTTGTACCAATATTTATGTGTTCAAATAAATAAATAAAGATAGGTAAGTTCTAAACAAAACTGAAACAACATAATCGACAAGTTAAACTGTTTTTGGTAGTTTTGTTTTCTGAGTTGGATGTTTTGATCGTGGAGCTTTCATTGTTTTTCTGAACGACATCATCATCAAAAACTTCAGGTAGAAGTTTGTTATGTATTGATAAATGAATAGATTTAAAAGACATTTTCACGAAATTGAATATTAGGTTTTCATGATATTTTCTTATATCAGTTCTGCAACAGATTATCTATTGCTACATATGATTCTCTGAGCTCAGAGAACAAAACACCATCAAAATTCCAAGGATAGCGTTTAACCAGTTAGCATATTGACTCATTCATGTAACAATTCTAATAATTTTGATGAGTGGTTGGAGGTAGTCAACAAGAAATCTTGGACCTAGTTTCTGTGTTACTTGGCACACGTCAGCAAAGTGTACCTGTAATCTCGAAAGAACTGCTGCTTCCTGGAGGATTCGGTCCGTCAAGTGTTAACGTCTCTGACAGTGAAGCTGGATGAAACGGGATCGAATCCGTTAGAGAGCATCAGTTCCTTGAAAATCACAGATATACAGTGCTGACGAGTGCCAAATAGCACGAAACGTAGCTCCAGAGTTTTTCGTCCTAAAATGGGACTTTTTAATTGTTTAAATCCATGAGATTCAAAGGAACCGAAACTTGACAGTCACTGTACGATCTTTAGTCCATGAACCGACCACGATAGAAAGAACAACATTTTAGTCATAAACAAAAATCAAACATGTTGTATTTTGAGAAACTCACTGATTTGGCTAATGCTAAAAATTTCTAATTGATCACACGTACTATATAGCCAGTAGGACTGATAACCTATTTCACTAATTCGCACACTAACCAACGAACAAAAATAAAGATCTTAACGCTTATTGGTACTTGAGCCTTTTCTAACTCAGAAGCCAATAAGACTGATGATAAGGGAGACAGATTAGTTCTTTAATGTACCCAAGTCAATTATAACACAAAACTTACACAATAATATAGTGGAAATCTCAGACGACATAGAACACCAAATAAGAAATCGTATATCAAACCCAATCATAACATAAGTAGTAGACAGTGGATCAAGCAGTAAATAATTAACCAGGAATACTTAGGGAATAATAAAACATCACAACAATCAGTCAGTCAGCTACAACGTAGGACCAGGCACATATGTGCATCGGTCCAGGTTGCCATACCGCATCAGCACATCACAACAATCAATAGGTCTACTGAAAGCTTATAATAAGGGGAACATAGAAACGTAACAATCAATTTATCTACTGATTATAAAATAAAAACATAAATAATAATAATCCAAAAATAGCTCTGAAAGTTTCACCTCCAATATTCGTCCTACATGAAGATTTATGAAACAGTCAGTTCAGTTGAAACAAATCAATGTTTAAATTAGAATAGCGAAAATTCCCAATGGATTTGGAATTAATCATCAAAATATAAATATCACAGAGCGATAATAGCCCCCTATATATAATTGGACTATTAAATGAAGCCATAATGAGAGAGCATTGACAGAGTAAACTTAATGAGATTCAAAGAAAAGAGAGCTAAACAACACAAAACTTACAAATTATCAACATATAATAAGATGCTTTTGTTATACAGTAGACTTAAAATAACAAACACCAGAGAATAAAATTACTATAGTTGTTGTAAATAAAGATACATATACATGAACATGAAAGTGAAAAATAGGGATGTGGCTATATAGAGCTCAAGGTCTCATATAAGACTAGAGATTAGTCATTGATATTGTGGATGGTTCGGCATTGCTTTGGCAACTTTTGCTGACTGTTCATGCACAAAATTGATTTGCTGGTTATCTGATTTCATTTATACTGGTAGTTACTTTTCAGTGTTCTCAAGAATCATTGTCATTGGGATATTGTACGGCGTATCATCATTGCTAACACTAATGAGTTTGACTGTCGTGTTAGCAGAATAGGTCAACTTTGACCTATTCGTGTTGTGCATAATTGATTCACGCAATTATTAATCGGAATAATTATTATACATGTGAAGTGAATGTGTATATGAATGGTGCGAACGGTTCACCAGGGTGCTTGGTACCTGTGTGGTTGCTCCACAGGATTGAGCTGTACTATTCAGATTGTAGCGTTGAAGCCTATACGGTGTCTGGTTCTCCTGTTAAACGGTATTGAGCAGTATTGTTTGGGTTGTCACGTAAGAGTCTGGTTCTCCTGAAAACCAACATAAAATTACCCTGGCCCACAAGGCTATATATATATATATATATATATATATATATATATATATATGATTTATTAACTTGTCACAAACCTTATACCATTATTAAATCAGAAGGATAGATATAGGGTGAAAAGCTAGGAAAATGAGTTCTTAAGTGCTCATACTCTTATTATTATAAGATAGTCGTTCGAAAATATCTGAAAAATGGGAACTCAGTAGAGAAGGGAAGTATGTACTGTTATTTTAGAGCTTTGTTTTTATAATTTATACTTTTTTCAAAGAAAAAAAATAGACTAGTGTGTATCTACAACTGACTGATCAATGAATAGCGACCAACATTCTATTCTTTTAGTACTTCAATGTTAATCAAATCGTTTCGTTCAAGCTGTTATGTGACCACTAGTCTTAGTAAATCGAAATCTTGTACATAATGTTGAGATGTTAACTGGCTGGATGGAGTCAATAGGAGATCCTGAACCTACGATTCAATCAGCAATGAAGGACTAGTAGTACATTCTCAGACTTAGGTTTGAATCCCACAGAGAACACTAAATACTAACTAGCGACAACTAGCATAAAACCTAAGTCGAATAGGGTTTCTGCTGTCTGCTCTTAAACACCCAATTGTATTCAACAACAATGAATCATAACAATTACTAACTGACAACAGAATTACAGGTTCTAAATTCATTTTGTTACTAAGCCATATCACCGTGGTTTGTGTAAATGTGAGTCAGTATTCGACTCCAAATAAGGGCCTGTTTTCACACGTAAGAATAACATTTCAACTTTTACACTTCAGCGTATAACCAGTCATAAATAGTCATCGTCATTTATTAATAATACAATGAGGACCAAGTGATAAAACTTTATACCAGAATAAGAAGAGTGTGTTCAATCGTATAACTGCTAATTTCACTACACATCTACGAGTTACAATCAGAAAACAACTTGACTGAGAAGACTTTCTCAGTTGAAGAAAAATGTAGAATATTATACATATGGGAAATTGAATCAAACTCAGTATACAGTTTAACGACAGTTAGTCAGCCAGGTACAATCAGTGTAGAGCCTAACACCAGTGTACACTAGTCCAAATTGTTCTACCAATTAAGCATGACAAAATTAACAAGACAAGCCTTTACCATGAGGCTGTTATCTTCAGAGGCAATAATGTCAGCAACACATAATTCAAAAGGAAGTGATTAATTAGAGTTTTTCTTCAACTGACCAACAGTTTGTTATTTTAATGAGATTTGGTTGGTTGCTGTCTATGATTGTGTGGCCGTTGTTTGCACGGTTATTTTGACTGTTCTCTCCCTTAGCTTTCTAGGTTAGAGATTAGATCAGGGGACACAGTGATTTAGTGAAACAAACTCAACTAACTGAAGGTCGAGTGCCTGTGACTTCAACTGCATACAAACTATGCATCATAACTAGTTATTACATTGTGCCACTGCTGTAGTGAAAAAAACTTAGTGAAGAAACCGAATTATTCTCTTATGCGAAATCACACAGTGCTTTTGTAAAATATGAAGATCATACATTAAATACAACATCTGCAAATCTTCTTTTAGTTGACCATTACACACTTCATCATTCTTCTAATTCCGTTGTTATTCCGACAACTCTCTGTTTTCCTTCCTCTTCTCTTTATTTCAATCTTCTGTTAATAAACATTCCACTGCCAATTCCTACCAAATACTACTTATATCTGTCCGCATAAGTAGCACACACTACTACTACTAATACTAACACTAATACTATGATATAGATATTAGGCCATTATAGAGTCAAGAACACAACAGACAATTTCAGAAAAATAACGACACAAAAAAAACAAGCAAGTTCTTAACTCATTTTAAAATACAAATGCAAACAATGATATTTATATGAATGATACAAGAGAGACAGAGAGAGAGTATGTGTGTGCATGTGTGTAACATGTAAACATGGGACCGAATCCATTCACTTTTACTTATTCATTAGTTTTAGCAGTGAAATTCAGAATAAATATTCTAACTGTTTTGAAAATTTGTTAATTTAGCGTATTTCCATAGTCCACAGGATCATGTACTCTATTTCGAACAATATTCTGTGTATGCATAGGATACAACTCAGATAATTAAAGCGAAACGAATCAAGTGAAAATTAAAAAGTTACTCTCAAGTGGTTGGAGAACAAATGCTAAAATTGATGAACGGTCAATCAGTTACAACGGAGAACCAAGCATATTCATGCATTGATACAAGTTGCCATACCTCACTCATTAGCACAATATGAACACCAAATTCATAGTAGTTAATTCAGTGGTGTAATATATAAAGGAAAGATTCTACGTAAGGATATAGTACAGAAAGAAAGAAAGATATCAAGCGATTTTAATCTCATAGTTTAAGGGAAGACAAAGATTGCATACACCTACACCATTCTGATCGATTCCCAGCCATGTCACACACAGTCTCCAACCATTGGTGACGATAGTCGCGCGGAACCTAACCAAGTAGTCTGCATCTACCAAAATGTCTCAGACTAGAAGTTAGTGACTTCAAGCACTGATGCCACGTTTTGGTTTGGCCGCTCCTAACTTTCTTCCAACCAATCAGAACACTAGTCAGCATTGTGCGTCATGGTAATGAACAGTGGATTCACTGTCATAAAGAGAACTACAGTTTCCACAAACCGAACATACACATTACAATATAATATAATAATATATGTATGTAACATACTATGCTACTTAATATAATAAAACTATTCAGAAATTTTATGCAATTGGTACCCTTTATGAATTTGACAAAAACCAAAACAACTGTTGAGTCGGAATAAGATTAATTCATTATATCTTGCTGTTGACAGCCATTGGTGGTATTGAAATGTAACATTAAGGTACAACAGAATGTGAAGCAATTGACATTGACGATGGAAAGAATTAAAATGATAAAGATTATGAATAACAACTATATGCACATTAACTCAAGTTCAGGAGGTATGAGGTTATTTAGAGATGGAATTCAAATAGTCAGAAGAATTTAATGGATAATCTTACGCACAATGAATTTAAACCGAAAGGATCACAATTACCTTATTTGTACGGCTTACCTAAAATACACAAACCACATATCTCGATAAGGCCAATACTGTCTATGACCAAGTCACCTAACCAAATAAAATGAATTCATATTATTCAGCACTAATCATTGTTCTTGCTCTCTCTTCAAGAAGAACAAACATGATCTTAAAGTAATACTACTGACAGAACTATAGTAGTAGTACTACTACACATAACAGTTTGTATTTGAATCACATTAAAAATAAGCAAAATGTAACAGAATAAATAGTGAGAAAACGTTATAAAGATGTGCACACAGATAGTTGTCACAGATGGTAATATATAAAAATGACTAACATGCTAAAATGAAGCGTATGTAATATATGGATGAATACATGTGCAGTGTTATATACACATGTATACCACCTATAAGTATACATAAATATGCGTGCATACTACATATACAAAAGAATAAAACCCACGTAACGACAAGCAACGAACGATCATTAGATGTAATATTTTGTAACTTTCAATAAAACGTAATTAAGTATAAGCAATAATCGTACACATCAAAAGTTAGTTGAATAATAAATGCGTATCTTTAGGCGAAATTCCTTCACTTAGAAAAGGTACCCCCATCAAAATACAAACATCATTAAGCAGAGTTCATTATGCATACAAACTCAGTGTAGATAGACTATTCATTCATACATACAAAAAAAAGAAGACATACATACAGATATGACCGAACGCGCGTGCACTTACATTCTGAGATCGAACAAGTGTGCGATCCTAAAAATTTGAAGATATTATTCGAATACATATTCATCATCTAACAAAATATACCTCATCTTGTAACATAGTAAAATCATCTTACTATAATGTTTTGGAATATCGTTATCGATCATAGATGTATGGACAGATGAGGTTGTGCGATAAAATAGAGCACGTACTACTACTAATAGTAGTTATTGTTTTTATTATTTAAACACATAAACATTGGTACAAGGAGGTACCAAATACACATGCGCCACATAAATCACTTGATTTGTGTGAGTGCTGGGATACTGTCCGGGTGCCCAGACCGAAGCAAGTGGTTTTCTTAGGTGGGCACACCCCGAGCCTTCGACCTAAAGGACTGATCCATAAGGCAGTGGAGCATCGTAAGGAGATGCAGTCTCATGGTAGCCGGTGACCAACGATTGGTTCATACGCCATTTGTTCCCGCAGTATACTGAAGCCAGCCCATGTGCACCATTGGTTTGGAAGCCGGTTAAAGCGCCGGATGTTCGCTTTTCGTCCTCTCAATTTCATAAACACTCCCGCCACGAGTAGGCAGTGAGTAGGACTTCCCTGGCAGAGGCTGTATACGCGTGGCCATGTGAGAGCATTTCGAGAGGGAGGGCGGGCCCACCCCACTCTTGGCCATACCAGGGCATTTGGGGGCCACTAATAGTAGTAACAAAAGACGGTAGAGATAATCATTACTTCTGACTGATTGCATGATTTTCTAAACAAACGATTACCAGTTTGATAAATAACTCAACGATAAATGTTATGTTATATTGTACAATTACTATAACTGGATATATGAAACAGAGTAAGGGTTAATAAAATGATAAATAATTTTCTATACCTAACAGAAGAAAATGCTTCCCTATTCAATTTGTGTATAAACTATTTTCATTTCATTGACAATGTAATTTAAGAATGGTACAATAGTGTTAGTAAGCGTTAGCATAATTATCATAATACAGATTAATTGTTAAGTCACTTTTGGCATAAGATTATTATGTAAGGATAGTCTCAATATTGCTATTAAATCACAGGGATTTTAAGCAGAGATGGATGGTGGCTAACAGTGAAACCAATTGTGATCAATTACAACCATAAACATCAATGGGAAGATTTAAACAACCAATGCATATGAATTCACTTCATATTGTTCACTTGAATCTTCACATTGATCTCTTTAGAACTGCAAGTGATCAGTCTGTGTGTATTACCTCGATATTGCCTTAATTCACAAGCATTCCAAGCAAACATGGATAGTGGCTGGTATTGGAATCCAGGACGCGCGTCTCGTCCAATTTGGGACTTGTCAGCTGGATGTACCTGCATCTCATAGTTGATGTTCACTTCGGGACTCGAAACCAGTACCGTTTGCTACAAACGCCATCGCGTTATCCACTGAGCTACTGATTCCTGAAAATCATTTGCTTGTGCAATGCATATAAATTAAAATTCACTTTAGTGTAAAAGCCAAGGGCTTAGTAGCTCAGTGGAGAACGCAATAGCATTTGAAGTGAACAGTACCAGGTTCGAGTCCCAAAACGGACATCAACTCAAAGATACATTTAGCTGACGAAATGCGTCCTGGATTTCATTGACAGCCACTGTCTATCTCTGCTTAAAATTTACCTATAGTTGGTTATTAAGTTATTTTACTACTTACATATCAATAAATTAGGCTCTTTACACACGCGTATTTCATATTTCATCTGATTGTATTTAAACAATAAAGAAAGTTACTAATCACAAAACGTAATAAATAGTTACATGAGTTTTGCCGGTGAGACTATAATTTATGGATAACACTTAAACGACGCTAAAGTGACCAACCAATAACTAGGACCGAATGAGGGTTATAAAGCAGTGTGAGGAATTATAATTAGGATTTACAGTTGATGGTTAAGGTAAGGAATTATTTTTAGGGTTTTCACCACGAACTGACATCAGCTATAATGCCAAAACGTTATTTAAACGAATGGGTGAATGAGTTTCACACAAAAATCCGAGATCTATTATCGTAGATTTGATTGGTTCGTCCATAATTGATAGTCTCACTGCTTTGTCTAACGGTACATATCCAAATTATTTCACTCTTATTTACAAGCTCCACACTAATGAATATGTAGTCCATTAGCATTGTAAATATATAAGTTATGTATTATATTGATTATACAGATATACGAAAAGTCTAAAATTGTGAAGAAATAACTATTTAATAATTATCAGTATGGGGTTGTAGGGATTATTAAATATGTTTGATTGAGATCATGAACCGATTGATGTTAGGTTACCATTGAAAACCTGAAAGCACTGGACGGATGTTTCGTTCTGTATAGGACTACTCAGCAGTGCATATTCACGGTGCCATGAGTGGGATCCAGTGCTTCAAGGTTTTGTAATGAAAGATCTAACACGTCAATCGATTCATGATCTCAATCAAAAAATTTTAATAATTCCTTATATCCAACACTTTTTGACGGAAATTATGTAAAGAAATTTTATTTTTGGCTAATTCAATAACAAAATAAACACTCCACAGTAGGACGAAACGACCGTTCAGTACTTCCAGGTTTTCGATGATGATCTAACTTCAATTGACTGATGATCTCAACTATTAAAATTTCAATAATATCTACAAAACCCCTTCTGATACTAATCAACATATGCTCACTAGTGACTGGCTTTAAGAGCTATTTCCTGGAGTTCTAGTGAGAAGCCGTGACCAGTGGATTTCAACCGGATCTGTTGTGAGATGGTAACTCAGTGAAGACAATGGTGGATGTATCGCTCAATGTCGTGGATTAGTTGAAGTTAGACATTAACACGGTTGGATGCCGGCTCCGTGGTCTAATGTTTAGGCGCTCGCGAGCGAGACGGATAGGTCGTGGGTTCAAATCTCACGAGACGGGACCACGGATGCGCACTACTGAGGAATCCCACGATAACACAAAACCGCCGTCCAATGCTTCCAGGCTTCCCATGGTGATCTAGCTTCAATTGACTCATGATTTCAACTATTAAAATGAATAAATAGAAGTTTGAAAATCATGTGAAATAACGAAAGAATTAAATCAATTCAATTCAATTTACTTTATATTCTTCATTAGGACTTTGTACAGGTAATTTATTCATTACCATAGGATAATCAGGTCGTCCAGCTAATAAAGCAGAATATTCTTCTTGGATTTGTCCTTCTTTTATATGTGATTTTTGTTGATTAGTTGAATTATTTGCATGAACAGATAAACGGTTGTTATTATTATTAGCAGCAGCAGCAGTAGTAATATTAGGATTACGATTAGTTTCTAATAATTTCAATGTTAATAGTCTAGTTAAATGTGGTTGATTGACAAATTCATACTGAAAAGATTTAAAAAAAAGACGAAATGAATTAAATATGAATACAATTATCAGTACTATTTTGGTGGGATTATTAACAGGTTGATTTATATTTATATAAATAATACTAATTGTATAATCTTAAATTATGATAAGGATCAGTGACAAAAATCTTTTTAATTTCCACCTGCGTACCAAATGGTTATATCTGTTTTACAGTCTATTGTGTTTTTTTTTTGTTTGCCACTTCACTGTCCCTCAAATGCCGTGGTACGGTCGAGGATGGGGAGAGTCAGCTCTCCCACTTCAAATGCTCTCACATGGCCTCGTGTATACAGCCACTACAACGGAAGTCCTACTCACTACATTCTCGCGGTATTGCTGTTGTTTACGAAATTGAGAGGAAAAAAAGCGAATGTCCGGCACTTTAACTGGATTGGCGGATATGGAGAGTTCACCTAGGGGAGTTGGAAAACCCTCATTCCAAAGCAATAGTGCACATGGGCTCCATTATCCTGAAGGAACAAATGGCGTATGAACTAATCATTGGTCACCGGCTAACATGAGACTGCATCCCCTGACGGTGCCACATTGCCATATGGTGTGTGACCCCCTAACGAAACCGCCTCCTTCAGTCTGGGCAACAGAGCAGTATCCCAGGGCACACAAAAATCAAGTGACTTGTGTGGCGCATATGTAGTCGATGCTCCTTTTCACGAATATTTATATCTTCAAATAAATAATAAAATCACTGTATGAATGACTGTTATTACTGGATTCGAAAAGACTATCAGATCATGCGAAAATAGCATTTAAAATTAGAGGATATTTGATTATTATCATTATCAATAATAAGTAAGTGGTAGGATTAAGTTATATTTCTAACCAAAATTAATATATAAGGAAAGAAAAAGAGAATCAATGAGATGTCATACAGAGTGAGTTAATACATATTTCTTTTTATCGGAATGGGGTTTTGTGGAGACTTTAGTAATTTTATAGTTCAACTGATGAGTCAATTAAAGCTAGACCACCATGGAAAACCTAGAAGCACTGGACAACTGTTTCGTCCTAGCATAGGACTCTTTAGCAGTGCACATCCACGATCCCGCCTTACGAGATTCGAACCCACGACCTATCAGTCTCGCGCGCGAGCGATTAACCACTAGACCACTGAGCCAGTTTCCGACGGTGTTAATGTCTAACTTCAACTAGTTCACAAAGTTGAGCCACTATCTACCATCGTCTTCAGTGAGTTACTATCTCATGACAGAACTTGGTTGAACTTTACTGGTCACGGCTTCTCTTTAGAACTCTAGAAAATACCTTATGAACCCAGTCACTAGTGAGCACATTATTATTATCGGAAGGGGGTTTTGTGGAGATTTTAGTAATTTTATAGTTGAAATCATGAGTCAATTAAAGCTAGATCACCATGGAAAACGTGGAAGCACTGGACAGCCGTTTCGTTCTAGTGTGGGTTTCCTCAGCAATACCCTTTAATTGATTGATGAATCCAACTATAAAATATTTCTTCCTACTTAACATCAATTATTTCCCTTTTGTTTATATTCGATGAAGCAAGAACAAAAAACCGCATTTCATTTAGATGCGTATTATCATCATACGATTATGTCAAGGTACAAATATTGATCAAATGAAATTGACTAAGTAAGTAAATTGGAAGATGAAAATGAAAAATATTCATATTGAAAAAAAAAAACAGAAAAAAAACATGAAAATTGCATGTTTCCATTAAATCGTGAAAAACGAAAACGAGTGACCTGAAAATGTACTTTGACTGAACTTTAGTTTGTTTGTTTTCTGGCAAAGATATAATGTTTGAAAGTTTTTTATTTATTTATTTATTTAAACACATAAATAGATATGCGCCGTATAAATCATTCGATTTGTATGAGGGCTCGGGTACTGCCCAGGTGCCAAGACCGAAGCAGGTGGTTTTCTTAGGAAGCCACACACGGAGCCTTCGACCTAAAGGTCTAATCCACAAGAAAGTAGAGTAACGTCAGGAGATACAGTCCCATTTCACACGCTATTTGTTCCCTCAGGATACTGGAACCTATGTGGACCATTGGTTTATAATCAGGGTTTTGTAAGTCCCCTCGATGGATCCTCCATATCCACCAACCTGTTTCAAGCGCCGGACATTCGCTTTTTGTCCTCTCAATTTTGTAAACAGCATCGCCGTGAGAAGGTAGTAAGTAGGATTCCCCTGGTAGTGGTTGTATGCATGTGGCCACTTGTGAGCATTTGGAGGGGGAGAGCTGACTCTTTCAGCTCTCGACCGTATCAGGGTATTTGGGCGTTGAATGTGTTATTTATCGTCAAAATCATAGACAATATGTGTTACAAAATCAGCACTAACTAATAGAGTAATTTATCAATAAGGAGAAAACTGTTATGTCCGAATGGAAATAAATAAATAGTAATTATTAGAAATTACTTATGGACTAATATTATACGTATATTCTTATTGTATAACCATTAGGTAACTATATTATATTGATATTCATATTGCTTTTATTATAAGCTTTTATTTGACCTATTGACTATTATCATACGATTTACTATACTTGAGATATCCCCAATTTATTAGTTACCGTCTCTCACAATCAGAGCCACTGTTTGCCTTGATCTTGTATTATTGTTATTTTCTATTTCATGGTATGATGCGATCTGGTTTATTTGTATATAAACTCAGTTTGTTTGAAATACATGATTTATATGGCGGAAGTTGAGATTGTTACTTTGAACTTAATGGGCAGGGCTAGTCGGAAAAAGGAACAATTGGAACTCTAGACTGTTCGTACAAATGTATCCATCATTAGTTGGTCTAAATTGACAATCGTATTTCGCGATATCGTATAAATCATCCGATTTGTATATTGTATAAGTTAACGACATAACTATAATAACTGCTAAAGTATAAATGCTTTCTTTAGTTGAATGGAGATAGTTCACAGAAAACCCTGCAAGTAGTCAGTCGAAGCTTAAATAGATCGATGCTAATAACTTCAATTATGAAATTGGTTAACAAAAATTTTAAATACACAAGAACAATAAATTTCCTTAACACTATAAGTAAGAGTTTCTGAAAAAGAAAGTTTTCTGTCCACTACTTACAACCATTTAACGTAATTTCTAGTCACGTAGATTAGAGCTGGGTATTGTAAATTATTCAATTAACGAGAAGGGACTAGATAAACACAATATTGGTTACCACTCAGTGATTAATCAATTATATGTATGGCTAAGAATATTAGACGTTTTCTTTAGAACATCTAGTTGATAAAATGTGAAATTATGTTATATTGGTTAATATCAGAGTGATTAACCATCCTCTATTAGTGAACCTCTAGTAATGTGGCTCTATAATATACCAATCTTAGTCATCCTGATAGAAATAGACGACAAAAATAAGCACTGTATACACATGTTCTGTACTGCATTGTGTTAAAAGCAATCTGATATCATCAATCAGGGTACATAGTACTTTCAACGACAAAAGCAATGATCGATCAAAATAAAAACTCAAACTTAATCATCCAGAAGACGAAATTTCAATCTTTTCTACCATCTTAAGTGGATTTAAGTCCTATAAGTACATGTTCTCTAGTATAAAGTAATTCAACATATTCATTCAATTTATAGTATGTTCTTTCCCAGTACATTTTCAAAGGTTCTATTTAATTATGTAATCCACTCAACATAACAGTGAAAACATATAGAACATTTACATCTCTCAACTTACAGGATCTACGTAAATGTGGACATTGTGATATCACAGCTGATTAGATTAATACCTCTACAACACCAATATATATATATATATACCATGACAAAGATCATCTAACATCTCTCATAAAGGTAACTTTTTCATGACATTAATCACAAATTCCTGATGAATATACTAACAAACTTAAAAATATACCTAAGCTCCTTTCTGTCTAATATAGACTCCTACCACTTCAAGTTAGTAAGTGTAAAACATGGTTCATTTAGATATCATCTAAATGAGTTATGCTAACATTAGGAAGCTGTTAGCGGGACATAGACTAGGTTAAAGCAAGCTCAATGCACGATTGCTTTGGTGCACGCTGATTGGCTAATTCTTATCCAATCAGCACTAGTCGATAGTTGGAGGATACTCTAGAATCTTCTTATGTAAAAACTATAAATACACTGACGTTTTATCCTATTGTGCTTCTGACTTCCATCTAACCTTGTTATTTGGAATATAATCTCTTCCTTTTCAACCGTGTTTTGATTTGGGGACTTGTCGAGTGAATCGGTGTCCGAGAATACTAAGCAATAGGAATAGCTGGGTCATAACCGTAAGAAAGAGAGATTTATAACAGAAGCATAATAATTCTATCTAAACTTCACAAAATACTATATATAGAGGAAAATAGGATTTAAGCTCAAAAGTGAATATATAATAAGTATAATCACATACTCGTAATAAAGCTTGAGCTGTTGGTCTTTTCTTTTCACTCTTTGTTAATGATGCTTTCAGGAAATTATGAAATTTCTGAGACCTAAATAAAAACATTCACATAAACAACTCATTAGAACAACTATAAGAATAGAAAAGGATATGATTACATAATATCAAGAGAGAAAAAAAACAATAAATAATCCTAATTATTTTACACAAATTAGGTTGTCGGAGATACTATCAGCAAGAACCTACTGTGGGGGAGAACAAACCAGACTCCAGTGGAGGAACAAATCAGGAAGAAGCCCTGGAAGTGGATAGGACATATATTATAGAAAGTACCCAACTGAGTTACAAGGCAGGTCCTCACCTAGAATCCTCAAGGCCAAAGGAGAAGAGAAAAACCAAGGAACACATTACGCCGAGAAATGGAGACAGATATGGGAAGAATGAATAGCAATTAGATAGAACTAGAAAGGAAGGTCCAGGACAGAGTGGATTGGAGAATGCTGGTCGGCGGACCATGGTCCATTGGGAGTAGCAGGTGTAACTCCAACTCCAGAAGTCTAATTGTTTCTTAAGAAAAATTAATTGATTTTAATTAATTAGGACGAAACGGCCGTCCAATGCCTCCAAGTTTTCCATGGCGGTCTAGCTTCATTTGACTCGTGATCTCAACTGTTAAATTACAAATATATGTTCAAAGTGTATGTCTCATAACCAAGTACATGAATTTGTATTCGGTTCATAAATTGTTTTTAAGTATAGCTAAGTTGATAGTGATCTCTGAAATCTTTATTTAGAGTGTTAACATGATATGCAGTATTACAATAAATCTCCCTAAATCTAGGGAGGGGATAGAATTTGTTTAATTTATACTTGGTATTAGATAAAGAATAATCCCAGTTGAGATCCTACCAAAAAAATCAGGAGGCACTACCCGCTGTTTGGACAATGAACACACAGAACCTTCGGGTTATGGACTAGGGGCTCGACCAAGCCACATTGGTATTCAATAATACACATTTTTAATTTAAGCTATCTGCGATATTATAGCGCAGCTATCATCCAAAGACCTTGGTGATGACTTTTTAACTTCTGATTTATCTTGGACCCTCATTGGTCATGACTCCTAACAAAAAGATTTCGAGGTGACAACCGTACTGTATCGCACGTCAATCGGAGTTGGAAATGGGTAACCCAATGGCCAAGCGCTCATCGTGAGGTCTAATAGTCTTGACCTCGACTCGTGACAGATTCATAAGTGCACGCTGCCGAGTCATCCTAGACAACGCCAACATAGCTATTCAGTTATCCTAATTTGCAATGGTAACCTAACTGATGTTAACTACCATAATCCCGTAATTGAATTTAAGCGAGTAGACTACATTATACGACGAATATTGAAGCCCTTCATTATAATTCTTCGAAACCTAACATATAACATTATATGCAAAGATGGATATTGGCTAGCAGTGGAATCTAGGACAAAGCGCGTTTCGTCCTATTTAAGACTTGTCAATTGGATGTACCTGTTTCTCAGAGTTGATGTTCACCTTGAGACTCGAATTCAGTAACGTTTTAATATTTTAATATTGTATCAATCAATACAGAAAAATTCACTGTATTGATCAGATCCTCCCCTCTACCACTACCACCACCACCACCACCAAACAACAATTAATGATACACATACATACAAACATAATAACACTAGAAACAATCACTATTCATAATAGTAATTGTTATATCCGGTCAAATGAAAATTTATTTTAACGAACACATTTTCAAAAGAGAAACTTAAATACATGTAATCACATAATAAATTTATGCATTATACATTTTCGAGAGAGAGAGAAAGGGGGGAAGGAGGGAGAGAAACTACACGCATAACAATTTACACCTGTTTCGATTAAAACACTTGACAACACTACTAATAACCAACACACACACACACACTCTCTCTGTGTCTCTTTTGTGACTAGTCAATATAGATAGATATGGATATGATTTGTCATAGAATAAATGATTATGAAATAGGAATTACTCATTTCAGGGTCTGAGAAATTTACATATTCTATACATGTATACATGTACTTAAGAACTAAAAGAATCAGACAAAGTAGAGAGAATAAGAAATGTAAATCTATAAATATATGGTATTGTAAAACGAATGTAAATGTTTATAATAAGTAAATAGAACTGAAATATTGTTTGTTTTAATACATTGAAATCTATGATTCATATAACTACTATTAATAATATGTGAATGGGTTACTTTTTTTCTGTCTCTAACAAATGTAGTGTTGAAATTTCAGTTTATGCATAAAGTTAAATAAGGTGAATATTTTATTTAGCCAGTGATTTCAAGTTTTCCATGCTGGTCCAGCTTCAGTTGACTCATGATTTCAACTATTGGAACTACTAAAATCTCCATAAAACGTTGGTACAAATGGGGCACCGAATATATATACGCCGAACACAATGATTCGTGTAAGAGCTGGGATACTGCTCGGGTGCCCAAACTGAAGTAGGTGGTCTTCTCAAGGGGTCACTCCCCGAGCATTTGACTTGAAAGTCTAATCCACAAAGAAGTGGAGCAACGTCAGGAGATACAGTCCCATGACACGGTAACCGACAGTAGGTCCATACGCCATTTGTTCCCTCAGGATACTGGGGCTCATGTACACGATTGGTTTGGAATGAGGGCTTTCCAGCTCCCCTAGTCAGATCCTCTATATCACGTTTCGTCCTCTCAATTTCGTAAATACCATCCCCACCGCGAGAAGGCAGTGAGTATGACTTACCTTATAGTGGCTGTATATGTGTGGCTATGAGTATTTGGAGAGGGAGAGCTGACTCTCCCCACCGTCGACCGTACCAAGGCATTCGAGGGGTGAGTGAGTACTGTTTACAGCCCAAATTGAAACAGAAAGTTGAATGGATTAAGATTGTGCTGAATCACTACCGCATCTCAAACTTACTGACCTTAACTTATCACTCATGTTGTGAAATGTTAAATTCATTAGTTTAATTTCATGTTACGTAATGGATTTGTACTCACAATAAAAGCTACAAAACATAAGACCGTCTTTTAGAAGTTAGGAAGATATGGGAATGTTGTTTAATGCCCTAGTACGGTCAAAGGAGAAAATAGCTCTCTCTCTTGAAATTCAACTATTTATAACCTCTGACAAGTAAGTAGTCCTACTCAGTTACTGAACATGGAGAATGATCTTTTAAGAAAGTGAAAGGAAATGTGAACAGTCTATGTTTTAGCCATGTTGGTGGCTACAGAAAGTCAACCCAGGAAGATTGGAAAATTCTGACTACCAACCAGTGGTGCACATACTGTGATGATGAATGGTGTATGAACAGTTTACCATGGGAATGGTTCTCATGACACGTTTTCTAACAAGCATTTTTAAATATGGTTTGATGATGATGGGTGCTCTCAAATAAAAAACTGGGTTAGAAATGGTTTTGACGACTTGAAAGTATAGTCGTAGAACCTAAGAGGCATATGCTTGAGGTTAGTCAAGTACGACAATTTTGTAAGTAGTTTTTGGTGTCTCAGATTTATACATTTTTGACATTGCCGTCAGTGATAGAAATCCGTAAGGCATGGAAAATCGTGCTATTTTTTTGGACCAACTGTATCTAAGCCCCCTCTTTCTATTGAGGTAAGGTATCACTGCCGAAGATGTTGGCTATCTAAAAGAGATAACTTACTGTCGTCACTCGCGGAACAATTAACAATTACCTTTGCTGCTTTTAATCTTAATGCTCCACAAAACAACCTATCATACAGAATGGTAGAGCCTAAAGAAACGAGTTCCAGATAATGATATGTCAAACCGACTACTATACCAAAGTATCAGTTACAGTTAAGTTAAAACAAAAGATTGATACACTTGCACCTACTGAAATGCTTTACACTAAAAGTCAATAGTTTTATGAACTAATATTCATTACATTGCAAACAACAGAACATTTGAGGGTTACATAATAACTGAACATACATCTTACATATATTGTGATTACCTAAAAAAATCAATCGGGAATCACAAATACATCAACTAAATAATTGATTACAGAATAAATAAATCCAATCAATCTACTTCTTTGTCAACTAATTAGATCACAACTATCTGAAATTAAATGATTGATTGGAAAAGAAGCAAATAGAAAGGAGAAGAAGAAAAGGCCAAATTATCAAACCAACCATTTTATTAACGATCACATGAGAATCTCAGACTAACCATATGATCTGTCACTTTTATATATATATACAACTCTTAAACTTTCGAGTATTTGTTGTTTTTTATTTTCTGCGATAAACTACTCATATTACTATTACTACTGTGGTGTATGTTACTTATGATGACTGATATAAGTAGTATATTAATACTAATCCGAAGTGGAAACCTTTGTAGCAAAATACTAAATAGATCAAGCTGTAGAGAATAGAAACGGGAATAGAAAAGAATTGTGAATAAGAAGAGCCATATAGAATGTGAAGGACAAATGATGAAAATTTGTAAATGAAGTATTCATATGTATGGTTCTCAAATTTTATAGAAGAACTAAAACACAGACGGTTGACTCCACTTGTGTTCTCGTTTACAACACTACTACTACTACTACTACTACTACTACTACTACTACTACTACTACTACTACTACTACTACTACTACTACTCATATTAATAATAATAGTAGTATTAACACAATCACATAACAAAGAACACTTTTTATGCTGTGTCAATCAGACAGGAATTCTTCCTTAGACGAAACGAATTGAAATCTGGTCAGAAAATGTTAGAGATAAATTAGTTATTGAATGAAACAACTACCAATCTTGAACTAGTAGGAATGTACTTCAAATAAGTTATTCTTCTAAAAAAAACCGATAAAAACATGTCATGAAGAATAACGATCAGTAACTGCTGAAAAAATGTAGTTAGAATATGTAAGCGTTACGTATGCCTATCACGACGGTCTGGATTAGCTAGTGTGGAAGTAGATTGGAAGAAAACGACTGGTGGTCACATCAACATATGACATTACTCTATGAATTCACTGACTATTGTTCGAGTCTTATGTTGGTAGATGTAGACTATTTGTTTAAGGTTAGAGTGATAGACAGGATCATATACATAACAATCAAAATATACACTTTGAAATAAATCAAATTCTCCTTCATTGCATTTTTATGTCTAACGCATATCTGAACAATCGTACCCTCAATAACAAAATATGATTTCCTGTTTTCTAGCTGACAATACTCATATTAACATATGATATAAAGCTTATAAATTAAAAATCTTTGAGTTGAACTACATAAGATAATAACTACATAAAGGATATAAATATCGTACATTAAAAGTGATCATAATGAAGCACGTACAACCTGCCCTCAAATGCCCTGGTACGGCCGAGAGTGGAGAAAGTCAGCTATCCCTATTGAAATGCTCTCACATGGCCACGCGTATACAGCCCTACCAGGGAAGTCGTACTCACTGCAATTTCACGGCAGAGATGTTCTTTACAAAGTTGAGAGCAAAATAAACGAATGTCCGATGTTTTAACCGGGCTGGTAGATACGAAGGATCTACCTGGAGGAGTTGGAAAATCCACATTCAAAGGCTCCGGATGTGGCTACCTATGAAAACCACCTGCTTCGGTTTGGGCACCTGGACAGCATTACAGCCCTCACACAGGTAGAATGATTTATGTGGCGCATATCTATTTGGTGCCTCCTAGTACCAATATTTATGTGTTTAAATAAATAAATAAGGTATAACCTACTATTTCACCTTTTACCTTAATCTTAATTATTTAATAAATAAATCGATTTACAATGTACCATTCACTGTTTATCAAAGTTGATTGTCAATAACATTTTTTCACCTGCGATTGTGTAATACATCAGGTTCGTACGAAATAACTTGAATGTACTTACAGTAGAAAACTTTACAGCTAACGGTATTATTTGCATAAAGAAAACCCATGGTTAATGGGCTTATTTATTTATTTGAACACATAAATATTGGTACAAGAGGGCACCAAATATATATGCGCCACACAAAACAATGAGAATTCGAAGAGAAAAAAAAAGGGGGTAAGGACCGCCAACAAAGAACAATAACGAACAGATTAGTTTAAGGTAGTGTAATAATAATAATAATAATAATAACAATAATAACAATAATAATAATAATAATAATAATAATAATAATAATAATAATAATAATGAGGGAAACAGAAAGTTACAATCAGAAGAAATCTTTCAGTTAAGGGAGTTACAACCACTTTTTATGAAGAAAGTAAAACAAGGTTACAACAGGATCGCCACTGGCTTCGATTCTGAGCCATATCTAATAACGTCTCTAACCACTGTGTTGCGCTATCTCTCGGACCCCAGCCAGGAAGTCGTGAAGGATCAACAAAAGCCAGCCCCTTGCAGCTTTCTTTCATACCACAACACCATGTCATACACTGACCACCTCTCCGCTTTTTCCAACCAGTCCCAGAGTCGGCAAATAATGCACGATGTGGAATTCTCTGGGACGACATTCGTAGAACATGTCCAAGCCAACGAAGTCGGAGTTTCAAGATGGTGACACAAATTGCATTATCATCTCCGTGCCTGAACACACGATACCGAACCTCTGCATTACTAACATGGTATTGCCACTGGATGTCAGTAATCCTTCGGCGATCCTTCAGTGATGACCAAACACAGAGAGTCGTCCAACATCCTCAACTCGGAGAGACCAGGTTTCACAAGCACAGAACAAAACTGCTCTCACCGACGCGTTGTAGATCCGACCTTTTACAGCCAGACTAACATCACCAAGGAGCAAAAGATGGTCCAGATTGGTATAAGCCACTCTGGCTTTCACTATACGTGCATTGATCTCATCACTCACACCCCCACCAGCACTTATGCAGCGACCTAGATACAAGAGCTTCTCGACTACTTCTATCTGCTCACCATCCAGGGTGAGTACAGGATTGGAATCCTGCCAGTCTTGTAGAAGTATTTTGCACTTAGAAGGTGCAAAACGCATACCATACCTACGGATACTGATTGCCAACTGATTAAGTGCGGATTGCACGACTTGGGTGTTATCGCACAGTAAGACAATATCATCCGCATACTCAAGGTCGAGAAGTCTTTCTCCAGGCAATAGATCCACACCACCATTACATACATTCATCAGAGCTGTTTCCAGAATGTCATCGATGGCAAAGTTGAAGAGGAATGGTGAGATTGGGCGACCCTGTCTAACCCCACTGCTCGAATGGAACAATGGAGAGAGGTGGTTGTATGTCCTCACTCTGCCTGAGGTGTTTTTATATAGGGCTTTTAGGATGTTAATAAACTTCTCAGGCACACCCTTCTTCAATAGACAATCCCAGAGAACAGTCCGGTCCAACGAATCGAAGGCAGCCCTGATGTCAAGAAACACTACGATTGTTGGCCTTTGATAAGTATGACGGTGTTCTAACATTTGGCGGAGGGTGAAGATATGATCAATACATCCTCGACCAGAACGAAACCCAGCCTGCTCCTCGCGAGCCAATCTTTCTCGGGTTTTGAACAACCTACGAAGTATGACGGAATCCAATAGCTTGGACGCAATCGGAAGTAGACTTATCCCCCGATAGTTGTTACAGGAATGACGTGAACCCTTTTTAAAGATAGGGACAACTATCGACTCATTCCATGACGTTGGTACACTCTCTAGTTCCCAAACCTTTGTAAACAACGTCGTCAATTCCTTAGTCAAAAAGTCACCACCATCTTAAAAAAGAGCCAAAGGTAAGTCATCTGGGCCAGGTGATTTGTAACGCTTCAAGAGTTGGAGTTCCTTGCGGACTTCCTCCTCGTTTGGTGGATCATTCGTCACCTGCCATGGAGGGCAGGACAGTCTGACCGATGTTGCCGGAGCAGCAGGCCAGTTGAACTGCCCTTCGAAAAATTCTGCTCATCGTCCAAGACGTCGATGGATGTTAGTGATTGGCATCCCATCATCCTCGCAGATTGTTTCACTCACACCAGACTTCTTGCTGACAGTGGTTCGGATGAGTTGGAAGAGCTTCCGGTAATTACCAGATGCAGCTGCTGCTTCCAGCTCATTAGCACGCTTCGACCACCAGGCTTCTCGGTCCTTACGCAAGCTTTGCCCAATTTCCTTACGTAACATCCTTCGTTTATGGTCAAACTCACGGTCACCCGGAGTAGACTGACGGCCTTCAATGAGTTGTAAGGAACCTGCAGAAACCCAATGCTTATAAGCGGGACGTTTCGCGAACCCACAACTGACTGTACCCGCCATTTTCATGGCGTCATGCAATTGCAATCAATGCTCATCTATACTTTTCGGTGGAATGGTAGCTAGCTTAGAAGCTAGCTCGGTTTGATACTTGATTGCAACAGAAGTTGCAACCAGCTTGCTAATATCAATCCGTTGATGGCGGTCACTTCATTGTCCACTGAAAAGTAAGGCAAGATTGGCGCAGACCAAGGCATGATCAGAGTCCAGATAGGTACTCCAAAAGGAGCTGCAGTCTTGTACACAACCACGCCAGCGGTAGCTGATCGCGATGTGATCAATCTGAGTCCAGGCTTGGGATGCAGAGGGAGGACGCCGGGTGGCACATCGGCGATGACTGTGCCGAAAGTTAGTGCTAGCCAGAAACAGGTTGTGGTCTGTGCACAGTTGCAGTAGATGGTCTCCGTTATCTGACCTGAGACCAACGAGTCCCCATCGGCCACCTAAACGACTCTCTTCTGTGCCTAGACGCCCGACCTGAGCATTCAAGTCTCCGGCTAATACTACAATATCTGTCGGACGCACTTTCTGGAGAAGAACAGACAACTGGTGGTAAAACTCATCCTCGATTGCATCCGGGTTGCAATCTGTCGGGGCATAGGCGGAGATGACGAACAGACATCGTTTCTCACACCGACTTCTTCTCAACTTGATGGAACTTCCTAATCTAACAGCACATAACCGACTGTTAATGGGGATCCAATTGATTAGTGCTGCCTCAGCTCTAGCGCTTAGTGCTACACCAAAGCCAGCAAGACCAGACGAAGATGCCACAGGGTCCCCGGATAAAGTCTGATTGTAATCAAAAAGACTTCGAACATCCTATTAAATATTAGTTCACATTTCAATATCATTATAATTTATGATCAAATGATAATGACTAATAATTATTAAAAGATATCTATACTATCATTTTACTTGAATGAATACTAAGAGAGAATCTATACATATAACTGTTCTAAATGTAGTTGCACTATCACTACTACTTACAAAATTCATCATGTTATTACCAGTATTAAAATAAAAAGAGTCATATTCCATATATTTTATAATAAACTTCTTTCACTAACGATCAATTTAACTAATAATCACACATAACAATACTAATTAGCTAAAACGTAAAAAGGGTATCATATCATTATTATTACTACTATTATTATTATTATTAATGGTATCAATTAATGAGAAATATGCAACACGAATCATCAAATGATGATCGTTTATTTATTTTTTTACATCTACATATAAATTACTACTTTTGATACTACTTAAACCCAATACTCCATTCTAACATATGATAACAATTGCCAATATATATATATATATATATACTCAAATAAAATCAATATATACAAGACATATGATTACAAACAAATGAAAAGGAGTAACATTGAATGTTCTCCTCTTATACAAAGCTTAAATCATACGATAAATTTAATTTTCATCAAGAAAAAAAAACAATCAAGCAAACAAACAAACATAGAAAATTCTTTCGATTTTGTAAAACTTAAAACATCTTAGAATCTAATTGTTCTTTCAAATGATAAGTAAGAATTTAAATGCGTTATTACCATTATTATCAAATAAACAAGTATAACATAACATTCTGTGGTCCTGAATGCTGTTAGAGGTATAAGGGAGGTTACCGATTCCCGGTAGCCCACATCATGGAAGGCTTCTTCTGAAAGTATCATAAAACGAAATTGGATTAGAGGTGGTGGTCTTAGTGACCTGAGAGCGTGACCGTAGTGCCCAAGGGACAAATAATTGAAGTCGGTCATACACGAGCGTTTTATGAGTAATTTTCGTGTTAACCCCGTACTCGTTGAAACCTTACCATCGGAGACGGATATACGTGGGATAATGTGATGTGTGCATTTTTGGGGTTGGACCTTTTCTAACCTCACCCCTCCTTGTGAGAAGGCAGAATCGCTATTATGCTGGTTCTCTGAGGGAAATACCTTACTGCCGTCATATCTCTGTACAGTCAGAAGTACGAGTTCACCTTCGGAACTTGGGTTTACTGCTTTTAATCTTAAAGTTCTTCATCCGACCTGTGTGGTATGGTAAAACCTTGAGGAACGATTATTCCAGCCAGTAGAGCTCGATTGGTTCGTTACGATAGGCAAGCCCGATCACCAAATCAAGGTAACAACAACAGTCGGGACATAACATTCAGTGAATAGGTGAATTATAAAAAGTGTACGGAAAGAACTACAATTCAGATGGGTTTACTGCGCAGCATTTCGTTCCGTCCTACTTTATGGCAGTGAAACATGGCCGGTAAAAGTAGGGGATATTCGTAGGTTACTAGTATTCGATCATAGGTGTCTTGGAAGTATTGCTCGCAAATCCTGGGACAGCCGAGTAAGTAATGCAGTTGTTAGGAAGAAGTTGGGAGAAAACTAGGGACGGCCAGACCAAAACATGGCACAAATCCATGAAGTGATTGACAAGTGAAATGAGCCATGTTGGTGGGTATAGTCTACCTAGTTGGGATCCGCAAGACGATAACAACCGACGGTTAGAGACCCTGAATGACACATGTCCCAAAATCGTTTGCAATTGCACAGGTGCATCCACTCTTTGTGTTCTCCCATATTCTAATCATCTGAATTCATGTCCCTTATTTTTTCTCTTTCCAAATTTATTTCACTGGATTTTACCCATTGAATAACAACTTCAAACCCTAATGTTTTCGACTACTGCTTATACTTTTACTACCTCTATTACTATGAGATTTGAATCGACGATTGTATCTCTGTGCTAATGTGGTATGGCAAGTTCAACTGATGTACGTACGTACGAAGTTCTACGTTGTTACTGACCGACTGACTAATCTAAAACTTAAATCACCAATAAAACTATTAATGATATCTAAAAAGATTAGTATAGGCTAACAAATAACGTTTATCGATAGATTTATCTTTAAAAGTAGAAGTATAAACATAGTGAATTAAGAGAATAAATAAGGTAATATATCATGTATGATTACATTACAAAACACTGGAAAACTTTTGGAACGAGAAATCCTAAAGAAAATTGAATTGAACTATGTTCAATGGACTGTTTGTAACTAACCATCCTTGAGAAAATCTTAGTTATCAGAAATTCTATGTTACAGTGAACTGGTATCAATCACATAAATATAGTAAAAATATTATAAACATTGCCTATCTTATGCTGGTATAGATGATACATCAAACAATGGCGGTACTTAAATTACACAGTTAAATAAATCCAAAAACAAATGAATAACTGCTATATTTGAAGAGATTACGAGTTCACCTAATCTACGAACGAAAAGAAGACTAAGTGACACAATGACCAAATAAGCTAACTATTCCAATGCATCCCAGCTCTGTTAACTAGAAAAAGAAGTCCAAGTAAGAAGAGGGGAATGTATTCACAAGCAGCCAGAAGCATGAACAACAACCACATGCACAATTCAAGCGTATATATACAGCATAAGTGTCCTTGGGAAACGTTACAAAATAACATATTAAAAGGAACAATGGACCAGTGACATTTAAGGTCTTCCCAAGTGGAAAATACGACATGAAGATGAAAATGGGCTCTTTTGGTGGCACGAAAATAAGAAATTCAAATCCTCAACAAGAACTGAGAATCAAATTGATATATGGTGAAAATTAGAGACAGTTGTAACTTTAAAATTGATATTAAAGAACTCAATTATTCAATCAGAATGTCATAAACAAACAAACCACGCGATCCCTTAAGTCCGAAAAGTGAATAGAATAGAATAGAACAAATATATCAGATTCTGATTAGTACCTTATAAAATGAAAACAAGAAAAACACAGTTTTCACTTACCATAAAGCTTTATTTCGAAGTACTGGTGGTTTGTAACTACGCATGCCAAGTATTCGTAAAGCTCTATAAATAAAAGAAATTTCCATACAGAAAAAAGTATTAAACTATATGATGATAGAAATTAAAGAGAAACTCTATGATAACTTCTCAGGTAAGTGGAAATCATTACGAAATTTACAACAAAGTGACATGATCAATTTGTAATATAACTTAGTTGCTATGTATAACGCATAAAAAATTAAGACTTTACATTTAAATCTATCCAAATTACTTGCCAAATCTTAGCTTGTTCACTTAAAACCATTGTGTGAAACTTGGCCGTGATACGACTTATCAGTAAATATTAAAGTAGGTGGAGCAATGTACGAACCTATAAGCTATTCAGCTAAAGGCTGGATCCTTTAAACTATCAAGCTTTATTTATTTGAACACATAAATATTGGTACAAAGAGATACTGAATACAGATGCGCCACACAAGTCACTTGACTTATATATGTGCTCTAATACTGCCCGGGGGCCCAAACTAAAGCAGGTGGTTTTTTTATAGGGTTACACCCGGAGCCTTCGACCTAAAGGTCCGATCCACAAGGAAGTGGAGAAACGTCGGGAGATGTAATCCCATGGTAGCCGATGACTAACAATAGGTTCATAAGCCTTTCGTTCCATCAGGATCCTTTAGCCTATATGCAGCATTGGTTTGGAATCAGGGTTTTCTAATTCCCTTAAGTGGATCATTCGCTTATCGTCCTCGCAATTTCGTAAG
The DNA here is from genome assembly GCF_000699445.3 of Schistosoma haematobium. Classification (NCBI taxonomy): domain Eukaryota; kingdom Metazoa; phylum Platyhelminthes; class Trematoda; order Strigeidida; family Schistosomatidae; genus Schistosoma; species Schistosoma haematobium. Next base: position 44,476,459 of record NC_067197.1, on the reverse strand, counting down.
CAACATTCTCGCCGCGAGATGGAAGTGAGTAGGACTTCCCTGGTAGTGGTTGTATACGCGTGGCCATATGAGAGCATTTGGAAAGGGAGAACTAACTCTCCCTACCCTCGGTCATTTGTAAACAATGCAATGGAAAATTTCAACTTGGTTATCTATACAGAACTTAAAGCTATGCTCAGATAGGTTGACTTGAGGTTATAGACCAGTTTCAACAAACCACAATAAGATTGAAATATCATAAATTAATTTAATTAAACTTTTGTTTTGTTGACTTAAAATTTGCTTACAGTAGTTATGTAGCTGAGGTTGTATTTACAGAACTAGACAAAATATTTTTATAAATTTCACAAAGAACGATGTGAAAATAAAGGATGAAAGAAAATACACAAGACGAACAGGTATCGAATATATAAAATGTTTGGTGTTAGACCAACATTGAAAACCTGGAAGCACTGGACGGTTGTTTCGTCCTACTCTGGGACTCCTCAGCAGTGCTCATCCACGATCCCGCTCGCGAGGACCTTCGGACTCGCGCGCAAACGCTTAATCTCTAGACCGCTGGGTTGGCATTCAACGGTGTTAATGTCTAACCTCAACCAATCCACGAAATTACGCGGCCATCTTCCATTGTACTGAGGTAGATACCTGTCTCTACCCGACACGGATAAAATCCCGAATCCCGCGAGCAGGATCGTGGATGCGAACTGATGAGTAGCACCACAATAGGACGGAACGGCCTTCCAGTGCATCCAGAATTTTAATGCTGGTCTAACATCAATCAGTTCATGATCACAACCCTATACTGATGGGTATGGAATACTTTCGAAAAATTTGGTCATGTGTAGTCTTTACTGTAATGACTTTTTTAAAAAAAAAGTTGATTTTCAACAGCTTAGTCTCTATTTTATTTATTGAAAATGGACCAATTCAGAATGGAATTACTAGACTTTATACTTAAAGTGAAGTATACGAAAAACATAAATTAGACCGTTAGTTGATACGAGTTTCAAATAGAACGAAATGCACGTCCTGGATTCTACTAACTACCATTCATGTTTGCTTATAAAGTTAGTTAATGCATTTAAAAATTCCCTTGAATGAATACAACCGCTAGTGTTGGTATTATTTTCAATTGTTGAACTGCTTCACAACAGGTAATATGCATAAGCCTAGATCCATACACCGGAAACAGAGAGAACTCCTTCATTTTCTTTTCACAGAAACACACAAAAAAAGTCAATACAAATTGTGAATTATTTACATATTATATTATGCACAAATACATATACAATAGCACACGTATCCAGACGAATGTAAGTTTTCTCTGTATATATATATATATATATATATATATATATATATATATATATATATATATATATGAACTAGATTATAGATTGGAAATAAGAAAAAATTATCTTTCTTTTTTTCAAAGATCATTTTCTTTCATGTTGTTTAGTCTACTCGATTGCAATAGATAATGACTGAAAGGGATTATTAAGTTTTTGCCAACAAAAAAAAAAGAAAACATCACCATCAGTAACAACCAAGTGACGATGATGATTGATTATCGAAAATCGTTGCTAATAAATTTGATAGAAATATCAGTATAATTAATACCGGCTTAGTGGTCTAGTGGTTAAGCGCTCGCACGCGAGGCTGATAGATCCTGGGTTCAAATCTCGCGGGGGCGGGACCGTGGGTGCGCACTGCTGAAGAGCCCCATATTAGGACGAAGCGGCCGTCCAATCCTTCCAGGTTTTTCATGTTAGTCTAGCTTCAACTGACTCATGATTTCAACTATTGACATTACTAAAATCTCCACAAAACCCCTTCTGATAATACAAATAGTCGTTGTTCAATTTCCAGCTGTTTAATTCATTTTTGGTAAAATATTTTTTCAATGATAAAAACAAAAAAAAGAAATCAGCAGCAGCCAGTTTTTTTCTAAGAGATAGGAGGAAATAAACTCTAGTAACCTTTTGTACATGGTTATTAAGATGAACTAATGACGGATTTATGTAATTCAATACACTTAGGTATACAGTTGGATTCATATCTGAAGACTATTCAATCTGGTTATTGTTGTGACTTGAAGTTGGATCGATTTTTACCCCGTGCCAATTGTTGTGTCCTTGACTGAAAGATTAGACAGCAGTGTAATATCGATCGAACCAAAGACGCGTATGACACGTAAGAAAGACTTAGAGTTCTGATTGGCCCCGCTTCCCTGTCCAGCCCAGCCAGTTGAGTCCAGAACGCAAGTCTCAGCCTCTGAGAAATGAATCATTGTATTTCAAGCATACTCTGTTTATAAACCAATCAACCCGACCACAACGTACCAATAAAATAGAAAATAACATTTGTACAATAATTAGCCAGAAGTGGCTGTGAATGAGGGAGGTAGCGATTAACAGATAGGGAATAATTCATGAATGGCATATCGTACAATAGTAGTTCATAGGTCAACATAAAGCTCATAATAAGAGGGGTATGAATATGAACAGTTTAGTTGCATAACAATTATACGATAAAAATATACTCATAATATTGGTCCATAAATGGAACCCAAAAATTACCATTTATTATTCTTATCGGTACACAACAGTTATTGAGATACAAACTAGATTCAGCGTTTGAGGTTTACCTATTCCACACTGTGAACCAAGTTAGGATTATCTTTTATCTTTACAATGTTGTCATCATTTCAATCAAATGTTTATGCTTCCTTCAATAAAAAAGAGAGTCGAAACAAGTACTTGTCAGTCTTGAGTGCAGTTAGAGGTATGAAGGCGGTCCTCAATTCCCGGTTTCTCACATCATGGAAGGGTTCTTCTGGAGGTACCTCAAAACGAAATTGGACTAGAGGTGGTGTTAGTGACCTGAAAGCATGACCGTAGTGCCCAAGGGACAACTGACTGAGGTCGGTCACACATGAGCTTTTTGTCAGTAATTTTCGTGTTAGCTCCGTAATTGTTGAGACCTTACCGTCGGAGACGGATATATGTGGGATAAGGTGAGGTGTGCATTTTTAGGGTCGACAGCAGCATCGCTGTTATGCTAGTTGTCTGAAGGAAACACCGTACCGCCACCACATCTCTGTACAGTCAGCAGTACGACCTCACCTTTGGACCTTGGGTTTACTGACTTTAGTCTCATCGTTCTTCAACTGACCCGTCTGGCATGGTAGGATCTTGAGGGACGATCGTTCCAGCCAGAATAGCTCGATTGGTTCATCAGAATAGGCAAGCCCGACCACCACATCAAGGTAACAACAACAGTTGGGAAACAAGTGCTTGATGCTTATATCATTGAATACAGATGTTTTGATTAAAAGATCTGAGAAATATAAACGGTGCTCATAGCCTTCAGGGTTTCCGATAGATGAACAAAATGCTTCTCCAAGCTTTATAACCCATTCTGGTGTATTCTGTCGAACTGCCAACTACATTGTACGGAAATATTCGATGTGAAAAATTCCACAAAACTTACAGAAAAGTAAATCAGTCGTAAGCAGCGTAGAGTCTGGCACAAATGTCTATTCAGTATAAGTTCCCCATTATACAACCACATGGAAATAAAATTATTAAGACGAATTTCAGAATAGTAGGAGTAGCAACAGTATCAGTCACAATAGAATGAATTTGTAAAAAAGAAAGCATAGGATAACTTCGAAACTCAAGTTTTAACAGAAGACAAAGTGTGAATGATTCTGTGTCACAGTGTGACCGATTCTAAGCCACGTCAACTAACATCAACAATTGATGATGATTATCAGGACTTAATTTAACAGACAATGACTTCATGGATAAATACCATGTTTTGTTACAGTCTCTTCTAGCTTTAGTTCAAGTTATAACTACTCCAACCAACATTGCACATCGAAGTAAGCGGTTTTTGTGGATATGTGTGATATACGCGAAAACCAGTTAAGTCGTCAGCTAGTCAGTAGCAACGTAGAACTTCGTACGTACGTACATCAGTTCAACTTGCCATACCACATTAGCACACAGATACAATCGTCGATTCAAACCTCATAGTAATAGAGGTAGTAAAAGTACAAGCAGTAGTCGAAAACATTAGGGTTTGAAGTTGTTATTCAATGGGTATAATCCAGTGAAATAAATTTGGAAAGAGAAAAAAGAAAGGGACATGAAGAATTCAGATGATTAGAATTTGGAAGAACACAAAGAGTGGATGCACCTGTGCTATTGCAAACGATTTTGAGCCATGTGTCATTCAACGTCTCTAATCATCGGTTGCTATCGTCTTGCGGATTCCAACCAGATAGTCTACACCTACCAACATGGTTCAGTTCACTTATCAGTACCTTCATGGATTCGTGGCATGTTTTGGTCTGGACGTCCCTAGTTCTCTCCCAACCTACTTCCTGCTTCCTTTCACTACTTCATCAATTGATTTGCTATCCTTTCCTAGTACCCGTTTCCTAACAACTACATTACTTAATCGGTGGTCCCAGGATACACGAGCAATGCTTCCAAGACACCTATGATCGAATGCTAGTAACCTATGAATATCCTCTACTCTTATCGGCCATGTTTCACAGCCATAAGGTAGGACGTAACGAAGTGCTGCGCAGTAAACACGTCCTGTAGTTGATAGACGGATATCTCGCCTACGCCATAAATGACGCAACTTGTCAGAAGCTAGTCGAGCTTTCTGTATTCGTGCTGAGATTTTGTCACACACCAGACCACAAGGGGTGATGAGATTTCCAAGATAAGTGAAGCGGTCGACACGCTCAACTACTTCACTCCCTATCATTAGTTCAGATGTCGATGCAACCCAATCCTGAAGTAACATTTTCAATTTGGAGGGGGAGAATCGTATCCCGAACACGCTTGCATTGTTGCTGAGAGTGGTCAGAATACTATATTTTGTCAGCGTCTTCGCCAAATAGAACTATGTCATCAACATATTCTAAGTCAACAAGTGAATCCAAACCACTTCAGACGATAGAGATTCATAATCTGAACCAATTTACCAATTTTACCTAATATATACATGTAAAATAATAATGACACTGATCCACTTATATGAATAGCTTGAAGGTGTTTGCAAAAATAAACTCAAATAGATACAAAATATTCTAAGAATTAAGATGAATTATGAGTAAATATATATAAGATGGTATCATAACTAACCTTAGTAACAGATAACTTGACAAAATATCTACAGATATTTCAGCTTAACATCATCATTATCATCATCATCATCAACATCATAGTAAACGAAAAGATTATTTTCTCTTTAGTGAACTTATTTGACCCATTTAAATGTGAAAGAGAAATTCTCTAATGATTTTCCTTAACTACAACTAATCCAGTTGATTTGGGCACTATCAAACTGATATACTTTTTTGATTGATATAGACTACTAACTTATTCAATCAATACACTACTCAATGATAAATCATAATCATTTGAAATTATTATTAATACCGTTAATATTACTAAAGATTTCCTAACCACTGGTAAAACATATAAATCAGTCAGCTACAACGTAGGACCATGCAAATATATGCATTGGTCCAAGTTGCCATACCACATTAACAAAACAAGATGAACACCGGATTCATAGAAGTAGCCACTTCAATGACAGTAACATATAAAAGAAAAATTGCGTGTAAGGATATAATACAAGAAAGAATTAGTTCGTAGAATGAAAAATATGAAGCGATTTTAATCTCGCAGTTTAAAGGAAGACAAAGAGTGTATACACCAACGCCATTGTGATCGATTCTGAGCCATATATAAAAATAACAAGGTCAAAATTAATCCATCTCACCTTCCTTTTTATTACTTATATTGTCGTATGAGTATTATGAGCTTTTAAATATAACACACTTTGATATTTATCCCGTTTAAATATGGAATACACAGTGAATACATGGCATGCTGATAAGCTTTGAAACTAGTAAAGTAAGCAATTACTTATTTACTAACAAAACTATTTAGAATAAGGGCCAGTGGCTCAAACTTTGGCCACTATAATGTCCCAGATCCGAACTCCATCACATTTACTTCCCCCAAACAACCTGGTACGATCGAGGGTAGAGAGAGTAAGCTCTCCCTCTTCAAATGCTCTCACATGACCATGTGCATACAATCACTACCAGAAAAGTCCTACTCACTGCATTTTCGTGACATCGATGTTGTTTACGAAAGTGAGAGGACGACAAACGAATGTCTGGCACTTTAACTGAGTTGGTGAACACGGAGATTCTACATAGAGGAGTTGAGAAACCCTCATTCCAAACCAATCGTGCACATGTGCTTCGGTATTCTGAAGGAAAAAACGGCATATGAACCTATTGTTGGTCACCGTTTACCACGGGACTGCATTTCCTAAAGTTGCTCCACTTCCATGTGAATCGGACCTTTAGGTCGAAGGCTCCGGGGGTAACCCCACAAGAAAAATCAGCTGCTTCAGTTTGGGCACCTGAGCAGGATTATAGTCCATATAAAGATCAGATGACTTGTGTGGTGCATATGTATTCGGTGCCCCTTTGTACCAATAATTATCTGTTCGAATAAATGTTATATATATATATATATATATATATATATATATATAGAGAGAGAGAGAGAGAGAGAGAGATCGAAACGATCGTTTTTAGAGAGACAGAGGGCAGTCACAAACAAGCTACTGACTCACCTAGAATACAGTACAATAAACAATTTTCAATTATTCACATAAAAATATTAAATTTATGGTATTTTGTCAGTCGAAATTAAACTTATAACTTGATTTCTAACAATCTTATCGGTTCGTAATTATGAATAGTTTAATAGAACTATGATAAATATCTTATGCTGCCTAGGATACACTACAGTTGATTGTTAAAGTGACAATTTTGCAACCAAATCAGAACAATATCAAATTAACTTAGCTACGATCCAGAAAATGTGTATTCAATATGTAGTAAATCGATACGAAATTGTATATTTGATGTAAGTATAGTTTAGCCTGATTTCTCATCTCACCCTATATAAACTTCAGTGTCTATAACAAAATTCTGTTCAATATAGTTACTGTGAGCAAAAATGACCTGCTTGTTTTGAAATTTGGAGATACGGTATCTTGAACAATTCCAGTCTAGGAGAAAACACATGTTTATTGATCACTGATTTTAGGGCAATTTGTGAAACATATTAGTCCATGATCAAAAATATCTAGATTCAGCAAACACTAAATCGTTACATCAGATATACTTACATAACTAAGAAAAAAAATGTCTCATGTACTCGGTTGTCTGAACCAAAGTACATTGAGCAAGATTCGAACATGCAACCCATAAGTGAAAAGCAAAACAATATGATTATTTATCCAACATGATTACTTATACATACACCAGTGATCGTAAACGTTTATGTTTACGCGGATAAGTGCTTACACAAGCAAAGATAAGCAGAAGTGATATGTTAAGGTTAGCAAATGAAAAATGTAAATCATGTATTTTTATGAGCAAATGACTATCTTATATACTTAGAACGAATGTTTGTTTCCATGACGTACAAACTATTATAAGCATTATGTAAACAAATGGGGTTGATTTTGTGTTAAGAAAAACAAAATTCGATATGAGACCACAATTACACAAAGAAGACTACAAAAAACCAATAATAAGTTGAAGAGTTGTCAAAATTTTCAATGTCAGGAGGATTTACAAAAGTTAACTGCTTGAATACCGTCAAAATAATTTTTCGTATATTGAACTGATACAGAAGAAATTACAACAGATATCTGTTTAATAAATCGACATACAAAAAGTTGTTATGCTGTGATGCTAACTATGAGCTATAACATACTTTCATTTGGCTTTTCAGATGTACTTAGTATTAAGATTTAAGTCGAAATAAAAACATGGTATAAGAAGTAATACAAATCAATACATAGTATCCATCTATAGTCATTGATTTTGATATTAGACAAGTAGACCCTTGATACTTAACTCCTTCAATGCTAAGCATGAATAACCAACCCTATCGTACAGCACTAATTTAAATGCTGTCAAACAATTGGGACGAGATTTACAAAATTGATATACACAAGAAGAATCCAAATTTTTAGTCACTTTTTATTTAAATTATCTCTCTTGTATATAGTATTAAAACTGCCAAATGTAAAACAACGAGGATAAACCCAGATCCCCAGTTAAGATAAGCTGATACCTCTTGATAATAAAGAGAAACAATTCCAAATACAACTTCAATGAACAGTTAGCACAAACTATTCTCCTCAACTTTTTGTGTCAACAACCTCCCTTTACTAGCTAATCTACAAATTAAATATTCAATAGGAAATTTAGTTATAACACCATACAAAATCAAACTAGTTTAACAACTAATGCGCATAGATATATTTGAGTATGCCTCTGGGAGTATAGTTAAGACAACTGTATATTAGGAGTTTATTATTTAGTTATTTATTTAAACAAAGAAACATTGGTACAAGGAGACACCGCATAGGCTGTGATACTGTCCAGGTCCTCAAACTGAAGCATGTGGTTTTCTTAGGAGGCTATACCCGGAGCCTTTGACCTAAAGGTCTAATCTACAAGGGAGTGGGGCAACGTCGAAAGATGTAATCCCATGGTAGCCAGTGACCAACAATAGGTTAATACGCTTTTTGTTCCCTCAGGATACTGGGGCTCATGTACACGATTGGTTTGGAATGAGGGTTTTCCGACCCCACTAGGTGGATCCTCCATATCCACCAACCCGGTTAAAGTGCCAGACATTCGTTTTTCGTCCTCTCAATTTTGTAAATAACACCCCTGCAGCAAGAAGGTAGTGAGTAGGATTTCCCTGGTAGTCGTTGTATGCACGTGGCCATGTGAGAGCATTTCAAGAGGGAGAGCTAACTCTCTCCATTCTCGGATGTACCAGGGCATTTGGGGAGAGTAGTAAACTAATAATCAAGGAAAAATCTGAGTAAAACCGATAAAGCAAATAATTGATGCACTTACAGATTATCAGTGATCAGATATTTTTTAAAATAGACTATCATTTGCAAATAATAAATTAGTTGTCACAGTGTAAATTAAAATGAATATATGAAAAATAAAGCGTAAAAACAAACCTCATAGGATGTAAATCAAATAGTGGAGGTTGTAGTTCAGCATATTCAATAGCAGTAATTCCTAACGCCCATACATCACATTTCTCATCATAACCACCTTTACGTTCAACAGCTGCAACTTCAGGTGCCATCCTTAAAAGCAAAAATATACAAGGTAAACTGACAGTATACATGTGAGTTTTTACTTTGTCAATGGAATAAAAATGGAAATAAAAATGTGACTTAAACGGAGGATTTTTCTTTAAAGTTGTATCCATCAACTGTATGGTTAACTTTTGCATAACGACAATCCAGTAAATTAGTCTATGAGATACTCTTTTCATTATTTACGTACAAGTTATTTAAAGAAGACAGAGATTATGTTTAGCAAAGAAGTGATAATCCCATAGTTATATACTTGAATATATTCATATAATGAATGAAGTCGTATTTAACGTGAATTATCTTTCCATAGGATCTATTTATGGCATGATAAGCAATGACTTTAATGAAGTTTTCAAGTCCATTCTGAATCAAAGCATTATACCTTGTATTATTTTTTTTAAAAAATCATTTGACTTCAACTCTAGAAGAGCAAGGAAGAAGTGAAACAAAAAATGTGTGCTTAATTATTAATCAGACAATAATAGAGAAGTGTTTTAAGTTTAATATCGATAGTGAGATCAAAGTCATCAGATGGAACAGAAAAAATTCAATGAAAATTGTAAACTATATGAAATAAGTCAAGTGTCACCACAGGAAAACTCCATATCAATTTGTGAGAGAGATGATATCATGGGAAAGATCTTAATTGATCTAGGATTAAGTGACCTATGGAGTTGGTTTCTACCAATCATCTAAGTCATTTAATCATGTTTATTTCTTTAAATATTTGTATGTAAGTGCTATATTTGAAGCGATTACGAGTTCACCTAGTCTGCGAATGGAACAAAGACCAATAAGCTAGCTATTCTGATGTGTCTCAGCTCCGCTAACTAGAGAGTAAAGTCCAAGTTCGAAACGGGGAAATATATCCCGCAAGTAGCCAGAAGCACGAGTAATCCTGACATAACAGTAAGTATGTTATTTTACTACATACAAAGAACCTATACGACTAGATAGTTTTTATGTCGTTTGATATCAGTCCAATTGTGAGCTTACTTCAATAAATCGATCTCGTAAGCTACCGACATCTAGGTATACAGTATTATTGCGTTTTATATGTCGATCAGGTCTTTTTTTTAGTTTAACCAATCAAAAACTCACTCACCAAACCATACTCCGCAACAATTCATTATAAAAACATACTTTCAGTATCGCATTTCAATAGATAACTTTCATTAAATCATTAACTCTTTACATTAAAGGTTGGTGGAAATCGTTCAATTTCTGCATAATACCTTGGATAATAGAATGATTTTAACTAAATCACCACTAAAGACCTGGAAGTAATGGACAGATGTTTCGCCCTAGTATGGGGACATCCTATCATCAGTGCATGCTCAGAGTCTCTCCAAGTGTAAAGCCCAAGAATTCTAGGCTTCAGGTCGCAGATCTACACTTTCAACTTTAGTAAATTTGTGATTTTATAGTAGATCAATTACATGATATATTGAACATAATAAACAGCCTCTGTACATTATTCATCTTATAGTTTTACTGCTGCTTGTACAAAAAAGGGTTTGTTCAAACGAGTACAAAGGGTTGAGAAAAATTCAATGAACATTCAATTAATAAGTTGGTACGTTGTTGAACTTTAGACAATTGAAAGTAAGAAGTAAAATGTTCTCAAGATTTAGATATCTTGCTTGCTAATTAATAGGGCGTACCTAAAACGTCAAGAAAACCAATTCTGCCCCAGTAGTTTGGAAGTGATATAGTAATGATTCAGTGGTTAAAGCACTCGGCTTTCATTCATTAAAGATGCAAATGTAAACCCCACTGCACTCACTCCAGTTTGAGCACCTGGGTAGTATCAGTAGAAAAATTTATCATATCAGTTCGGGACGGAGTTAGTCAGAGGTCCAAGAGGATATTTCAAGGTCAAAATCTATGTCAAACGAATGGACATCATCGATTATACTGATATGAAATTATTTTAAACCTCATTTTGCAACACTCCAAGAATGTTTTGGTTAACAGTTTGTTAGGCTTCTGAAGTGCACAAAGTAGAATAATTTGGGCAAGGTAAACTGTTACGCTTAGTGAAATAGAATGATAAATCCGTGTAAACAATACATTAGCTAAGCTTCCTTTCATTTCTAATATTACGTACACCTATACGATTATGTAGATAAGTAATTTCTAAAATATAAATCATTTTTGCCAGTAATTCTAGCAGAGAATCGATGTTCAAACTAGATCTTACATGAAATAACATTCAAATCACTAGCGGTCCCATTCTTGATTGCTAAACTGGCTAGATGACATAAATATATGAGCACAATAAGTACTCCCACTTTACCCTTTAAAAATATTCTTTTCATCATATCTCATGTAACGAAAGTGAGTTGACCAATACTTACCAGTATGGTGTTCCAATGAAAGAATTTCGACGCTGAATTGTCTGTGTGATTTGAGCTGCAACACCAAAATCGGCTGCAAGCAAATAAAGATAAACGAAATTTTTAAAACTGCAAGATTTTGCTATCATTACAGATAAGTGTTTCGTGTGACGAACTTTTAAAATAATTCCCAACTAGTTGGTATAAGTCATTTCGAGAATAAGAATGATTTGGTCGGTTATTTCTGCGAATTAAAGGTGACTGTTTTGTATGGCTACATCGCAAGAAAAATGATTCACTGCAAGTTGAATCCCTTGACTCTCACCGAGGCCAGTGACTATCTATTAAAGGTCAGAAAATGTTGTCGTGTTTAAATTCGAAACTTAGACCAAGATAGTTAATTGTAACAAGTAATAAAAATAACTAAGTATCTAAGGTGAAAGATTTGACTGGATAAGTTATTGTAAACAGTTAATTGCACCAACATCATAGTTGATATACAGTTACGTAAAAATGAGTTATACGGTTGAGAAAAAAATCCATAGGGGTTCTAAACTCAGTATTAGGTACTATTTCATCTACTTATCCAAAAGGGTACAAAAAATAGGCCACATAAGTGAATCGATCATGTTGTGAAAAAAAGGATTGTCGTAAATACCATAAGCAAAAAAAGACAGTATTAGTTGAAAGACACAAGGACAATAGTCTTTCAGGTATATAATTCCCCACTATAGCTAAATAACAACGAGTAAAATTAGACACATTTTGGCGATTATATATATATATATGGCTCGACAGAAGAGAAACGATGAGTCGCGTTATTCCTCAGTGATTTGTAACCGATGACCAAATACTAGTTAACGTCTGATATACAAACTATAATCAATCTAAGTGCTGTTTTCTCAACTTTTCTTAAAAACAGGGCAATTTGTGCATCAAATATGTGCGATCTCCAAGTGGGAAAAAATAGTGATTTTATCAAAAAGAAGGTTACGTTAAGTCGAGGAATGTTGGGAATTCAACTTTCCGTCAATGAAACGTTACAAATGTTAGTTTACTATTCAAATTTCTGAAACACGAACAACATATACAGCGAATAAATGAACTTGCCAATTTTGACATCACCGTCAGTCGTTAGTAGAATATTTGCACCCTACAAATTTAAAATCAAACAAATGTTACGGATTCATACTGTGCAAAAGATAGATTAAGTACATATAATAAACATTCCAAACAAATCAGTCAGTCAGCTACGACGTAAAGCCAGGCACATATATACATGAGTCGAAGCTGCCATACCTCATTAACACAACGAGATGAACACCGAACTGATAGAAGTAGTCATTTCAATGGTAGTAATATATAAAAGAGAGATTGCACATAAGGATATAGTACAGGAAGAAAGAATTAGAAAGGTAAAAAGTAATTTTCATCTGACAGTCGAAGGGAAGACAAATAGTGCATACACCGACACCATTGCGACCGATTCTGAACCATGTCACCCACAATCTTCAACCACTGGCTACGACAGTTGCACGGACCCTAACCAAGTACTCTGCATCTACCAACATGGCTCAAACCACAAGTTAGTGACTTCAAGCACTGATGCCACGTTTCGGTTTGGATGCCCCCAACTTTCCACCAAACATTCCCCAACACTGATCAGCGTTGTGCGTCGTGGTAATCGGTGTTCAAGCATACGTAACACGCGGCCCAACCATCTCAGTCGATGATTTATAACCTCATCAACTGGCAAATTATGAAAGACAGTTATCTAGGATAAAATTATCCTAAGATTCCAGAAGCACTAACTACGACCGTTAGTTCAAAACCAGTGAAGAAATTCACGCAATCAGTAGGAATATTTATAGCTTTCTAAACCAATCAAGACCCAAGTGTGCAATACTCAGTGCAATTACGAGTACCAGTGTATAGCAACAAATTATGACCACGGTTGCCAGCTGAAAAAAGGGTATGCTGCTTCATGTGGCCAGTTTTGTAGGTACATAACATTAATTCTACTGAATCGGTAAGTTGGAGAGAATAAAATGTTTTAGAAGCATAGCACCATAGAAAACGAAATCGAGTACAAAATGATATAAAACTATTCGACATTAACAGTAAGTTTTGAAACACCAATTACCTTAATATCACGGTGTATTTTCCCTGCTTTATGCATGTATTCTATGCCTCGTAACGTTTCCCTGGATACAAAAGCTATGCAATTCTCTTCAATGGGTCTCTGGATATCTATATTTCCGTATTATGCCATGAATCAAGACGCCTACTTGTGTAAATATCCTGCATAGAGAACCCTCCACAGAACTCCATACATATCCACAATTTATTATTTCTACATTTATTATAACGACAAGTACTATACCTGAAATAGCTACCGAAGAATTGTACGATGTTGCAGTGTCGACATTCGCGGAGTGTTTGTATCTCCTGAAGTATAGCACGTACATCATCCTTAGCATCGACTTTAATTATTTTGACAGCAGCGAATTCCTTTGTCCTTAACCGAATGGCCTGAAAACAATATATCACTTTACAGATGATACCTTGTAAACCTCGCCGTATGTGCCAGTTCCAATGCTTTGGATTAGTTTATATTCTTCCTTTGGGTCTTTATTGTTTACAAACTCCCTTATGTACCCTAACTTCTGCTCGCTAAGTTCTGATCTAACTGCCATTTTGAAGAAACTCCATCACTGGCTTCTGCACCGCAAACAACCAAACAGGCCGCTTTCATAATACCCTAAATCCAATATCTTTCTCACGAGCTTGTATGAATTGGTTGATTTCTTTGAGCTCGTCCATTGTTGTTTCAATGCAGTTCTAGATATCCGATATTTTTTAACAGATGGCAGTCTAGATACCCCAACAACAGTGTTGAACCTCGATCATATAAACTCCCTAAGATAATCCTAGGGTCGGAGAAGCAACGTGATCTTCTGATGAGTAGCGCTCATAGTTACGACAGTACTGACATTCAAGTAAGACCTTATATGTCTCTTGAAGATAGAACAAAAAAGAGTTAGCACTAACTGAACTAGAAACGTGTCGTCAAAATGGTGAGGAAAGTCTTCGATTAGTGGGTTTTCGAATAGTCAGGTCTTGGGAGCGAATGCTACCAAAGCTTGTATGGATAAGTTGTTCTCCCTAGAAGCTTTATGTGCCAATGCCCGTAGTCTAAGAAACAAATTCCATGAACTAGAGGCGTCAGTTAACAAATTAAGGCCACTCATTGTAGCTGTGACGGAAACATGACTAGTACAAGACATTGACATTACTCCTGAATTATCCGGATACCACTACCTAAGTGATAGTCATAGATGTGGAAAAGGAGGTGGCGTCCAATAATGTAAATATCTCCTCCACTACTTGCGAATCCCATGATAGTGGAGCTTTTGAAGTTATTAGCTGTGAGTTCACTTTCGAATGATGTACATTTATACTCGGTGTCAGCTATCGCAGCTAAATCTGCTTAGATGATAACTTTAATTTAGGGCACATTCAGCTATGGAGTGCAAATAACAGATGCTAGATATTAGGAGACTTTAGTGCACCTGATATTAGTTGGATTGAGATAGCCCCGGTAGGATCTAGTAGAGCATCTATATAAACCCACATGTTTTGGTAATCACTCATGCGACTGAGGATACTGCCAACCTAAATATCCTTCCATCGCTAACAAATAACAACCACGCTGTTTTGTCATTCACGTCTAGAGCTTCGACTTGAAATACAATCAGGCTAAGCCTCGCTCAAATGTACGGAGAGCTAACATACCAGCCATTCAGGAGTGCGCTGCCAAGACAGATTGGTCAGTAAATACTGGCTCATCAGTTGAAGATGCATGGTCCATATTTAAAGACAAGTTTAGTCCAGTTGCGGCCTCGTTTATATCATGACTGGTATCACGTAGATCTAATAATTGTCCACCATGTGGCTGGTGATACTCTGAAATAGAGGTTAACGAAAGTAATCACCAGGACATTCTACGCAGCCAATCTTGCGTTGACTTTCTCGAGTCAATCAGCGATGTCTACTCAAACGAAGGATAAGTTACCTGAGTTGGCCTCCTCAATGTGCTTTTACAAATTCATCTGCTCCAGTGGAGACATCTATATCGGGCGTACTACCAGGCAACTTAACCAACGAATGAGTGAACCTCTACCAGCTTGGTTTATAAAGGGCCAGATAAAAACAATTCGCAGTTCTATCTTGGCACATCTTATTGATAGTGGTCATGCTGTAGATAAATCGAAATCATTTCGAGTGATCTATCGTATTCTTCCACCATTTCCCAACGGAGTTCCTTCCTGCCTCCTACATATAGCTGAAGCCATAGGAATTCGTACATATAACCCCAATTTATATGTACAGAAGAAATTCATAACCCCTCTATCTCTTCTGTGGCCAGTTAAAACTTAACTAACGATTTTTTTCTAATTTTTACCATTATTATTTTGTTGTTGTTATTTCTTTATTTTATTCGACTTTTGTTATCACTAACGTTATTTTCACATCCATTATTTGTTTGTAATTTTCCGTTTCTTTCCGTTTGCATTCTTCACTATCTAATTATTTACACACTTCTTATTACGTAATGATTTTAATGTTTTGTGATTACTTCCAAGTATATTTAGCCACGTTTAACCTTCTATTCTCAATGCTTAACTATTGATAAGACTCTTGTTATCGTATTTTATTATTCTTACTACTATCAGTACACCTGTCTTCCTACTATCAATATGTATTTTTACCTATTATGTGTGGTGACTTATTCTACTTCATTGTGATTATTGACCCATATTGCCTTGATTGGTTTAACATCGTATAAATATTCATGTATATTAGAGTGAAGCCTGATGTCGATCTAACTGAAAACAATTTTTCGCTTATATGTGTTGTTATAACTAAACAAGTCAATAAACTTCTTGGACGTAGGAAAAAGAATCAGAATATGTTCATCTCTAGTGGCTTAGAACGGTACAGATTCAGTTATTGTAAGACTAGGAATGATTTTAAAGTGCTTATATGTAGTGGTAAATAATAGGCTATGGATTGTAAAAATAGTCAGAAGCGGTTATTCTCCTATACAAAACGGCGAACTCAGAGAAGCGATGGAATCCCATCACTTTTGATATAAAAACATCCCTTAATACTGGCGAGAAATGGTTCCAAAAAAGCTAAAGCTTTATCGGAATATTTTAGTAAAGTGTTTTCTATCAGCGATGAGAAACGACCAAAGATTAATTGTGATTGCAACTGCTTGTTGATGGACCCTGTATTTGTTGAGAAAGGTACTGTCTTAAGACTACTTCAGCATCGCAAACCTGACAAATCCAGTGGTCTTGATGATATTCATCTTAGGACTATGAAAACCCTAGTGCTGAACCTAAATCAGTCCAGACTCCCAAGAGACTGGAAAGATGCAATAAGTAAACCGGCATATAGGGCGGAAAGTAGAGACTGAGTTAGTAACTATCGACTCATTAGTCTGTAGCTTGGCGTCGAGTCGCGGTTGACTATGAACACCGCTACCAAGAAACACGTGCCAAGTAAATCAGAAGGCGAAGGTTGAACGTAACCAAATAAATCCATAAAATCTTCGAGAAGCCAAATATCAGAAGGCAGTTAATGGACCAAAACGAGATATATTTGCTGGCGATCTCGTGGTATCGAAAGGATACCGAGATCGTGCCAGGATACAAGCTTGGTTACAGAACGTAACCGAATTCGCGCGAAGTCACAATCAAAGTGTGAGAATAATGGATGCTTTTTAGCACAGTTAAACAAAAGCACATTAAAACAAACACTGGTACAGTTGGTTATAATAATAATTGTTTTTATTAAACCAGTCGTGTTCTCGTGATAAATGTGAGTCACTACAAGTCTAACCAGTGCAGTTGTTAAACTAATGGAAAAGATTATTCGAATATCTGTTATAAATTATGTGGAAGGGCGTAATTTTTCGTCCAGGGAACAACGTGGTTTTCGGAAAAACTTATCATGTTTCACAAATCTGCTCATTGCTCATTGGGTCCGAGATATTCCTGTAGATGTGATTTTCATAGATCTAAGGAAAACCTTTGATAAGGTCTCCCATTCGGGTCTCAAATTAAAGCTGGAAAGTTTTGGAATCCATTATCAGCTTGTAGACTGGAAAAGTGACTTCTTCCATGACACAGGACAGTGGGTGAGGGTAAATGTAGCTATCTCATCGAGGGAACCTGTAAAAAGTGGAATTCCTTAAGGCATAAGCCTAGGTCATCTCTTTTTACTTTATGTAAATAAATTACCAACTGTAGCCAAGTCATCCGTCCTACCCTCCGCCAATGGAATAAGTATTTGGAAATCCATAAACAGTATGTCAGAAAGAATAGTAATACAGGAGGTGTCATGGATGGACCGATAGTCACTAGAAGTGAATTCTAGTAAGAGTATGATGATGCAATAAAATAACTATGATGACTCGTATCACTGCACTGCTACAAAAGGCTATAGGGCAATATGGCCTATTCGCAGGTCTTTTCAGTATTTAGATGAAGAAATGTTTAGATTACTACGCTCGACTTTCGTGAGACTGCATATGGAATATGGAATTCAAGCAGCGATTCCTTGTTTCGAGTATGAAGAGGATATGCTGGAACGAGTTCAACGACGAGGGACACAAATGGTAACAGGTCTCTGGCCAATCTTGTGAAGACAGAATAATACATTCCGACTTATTTCCGTCATCTTACCGTAGAATACGGGTTTACTGAACGATGGCCTTGGTATTAACGTGTCTTATCTTTTCCTTCCTTCGAGGACTGATCATTTGAGAGGACATTCGAAGAAAGTTCAAAAACAGAGATCAAATCGTCTATATCTGAAGCGTTGTTTCTTGCACCGAGTAGTGAATTACTGGAACTCTCTACCAGCAAGATCTTCTAGTAATCTGCATAGATCAACGCCGTCGCGCCAATTTTATTTAACAGGTCGATACTAAAGATCAAGAACAAAAGTGCAACTGATATTGTTCACTGTGAAACCTTTAATGCAGAAACCTTCCAATTCATCAGCACTTTGTTGACCTTGATAAGAAACATCCTGTTCTCTAGGTGATTTCAGGTCCAGGACAAAAGTGTAACGATGAAACCTGTCTTTTAGAAATCAAAGAGTTTATTTGAACCGGCATCTTATAGTCCTAGCAAGTCGTTCGGCTTTCTTATGCTGTGAGGAGACTAGATGCATATTATCTGCCTTTCTTGAACTCGTATTTAGCTTGATAGAGGAACCTTTTTATTAATTCGTTACGTCACTTATTCATCCATTAGTTCTTCCATTACCCTTGACAGTTTTGAGGGTAGTACGGATGCTACGTGGCAAGCTGTGCTTTTTATATCTCCTCCTTTTAATAATGGGGAGAGATTTGCTTCGCTTGACTCTCTTGTGAGTTGATGTGAATCTAGTGAATGTTGAACAGGTCACAAACTTGTAAGCTGATGGCTTCTGTACACTGTTTCAGGAGAATAGGTCAGGTGTTGTCCTTGACTGTCCTTGGCTAAGGGGTTCTTGTCTCTTTAGTACTAACCCTGACACTAGAGTTCAGTGATGTTTCACGCAGGTTCCTAGTTCAGTTGGTCTATGAAGTCGGCATTGAAGATTTCTGTCACGTCTGATTTAGTGGGACCTGCGTCGTTTAGCGATCCAAGAGTACAAACACTCTGGTTTGTAGGCTCCTATTCAAACGTCCAATATATGTATTTAATAGTCAATGAGGTTATGGAAAATAAATACAACCCATCCAATTTCTTTGTGTTCATTCTCTATTTTTAAGGTTTTTATTATCATACAGTGTATGTTGTGCAGCAGATTCTCAATTGCGATTCTCGCGCTAGCTTTTCGACAGACGTTATTAGTTCAGACAACCCGTAATTAATGAATCATTTCCAACTTCTCAATAATTATATTTCTGCTGAGAATCCTGAGTAGACAACGTTTTATAAATACCTATACCATTTTGATGATGGTTGTAATAGTTATGCAGTAAGCCCATTGAATTATTCAAAACATGATGGCTGCATTTTAGGCCATTAACACGCAATGTAGAATTATGTGTAAAACAGGTTGAAGTTATGTTTGCACCTCAATCTTTATCTATCCACTCGTTGGTTGTAAACAGAGACGATGAATAACGTACCCACGGTCGATTAAAACTCGCAAAATACGTGTGGATATTGAACCTTTTCATACACACAATAACTCACTCATTCACTACCCAATATGCTTTATTTTGTGTGCTTGTTTATTTTATTGATCAATGACAACACATCATTTCGACAACCTGTGTTCTGGCTTTCGAATATTCTCAAGTCCATTTAAAGTAATACTAAGGGAATCAGCCAGCTAAAATGCTCAGTTAACAGGCGTACAATAGTACTGTCTTGATAGTTGCACTGAAGATTCTGATTTTGATGTTGGCTGACAATTGTTTTGAGTTTCACAGTTCGGTGCTTTCCTCAATGTGTGTCCTATCCACTTACAGCGCTTCTTCCTGATTTCTTTCCCCATTTGGATCTGATTTGTTCTCTTCCACAGTAGGTTGTTGCTGATAGTGTCTGGCCAACAGATCCAAGGTATTTTGTGTAGACAACTGCTAACACTTTTATCTTCTGGATGATGGCTTTCGTAATTCTCAAGGTTTTTGCCCCATACAGTAGAACTGTCTTGACATTTGTATTAAAAATTCTGTTTTTGGTGTTGATTTACAGTTGTTTTGAGTTCCAGATGTTCTTCATTTGTAGATATAATGCTCTTGTTTTGCCGATCCGCGCCTTCATATCTGCATCAGATCCACCCTGTTCATCAATGATGCTGCTCAGATATGTATGGGTTTTTATATCTTCCATAGCTTCTTCAAGTGTGATTCCATTGTTGCATGCTGTGCTGTATCGGAGGATGTTGCTTTTCCCTTTGTGTATGTTGATACCTAATACTGTTAAGGCTGCTGCTACACTGGCCGTCTTCTCCTGAATTTGTTGTTGCGTTTGCGATAGAAGAGCCAAATCATCTGCGAAATCTACATCGTCCATATGCATCCTAGCTGTCTGCTGTGTCACATGATTCTCTTCAGATGTTGACGTCTTCATGATTCAGTCGATCACCAGGAAAGAAAGAAAGATTGAGGGTAAGCAACCTTGCCTGACACCGGTCTTTACTTCGAACAAGTCTGTAAGCTGTCCCACATGCACGGTTTTACAGTTCAATCTCTCATAGGAATTCCGTATGATATTGGTTATTTTCTCAGGCACGCCACAGTGTCGAAAAAGCTTCTATAATATTGTCCTTTTTACGCTATCAAATGCTTTTTCGTAGTCAATGAAGTTGATGTAGTGTGATGAATTCTATTCAATTGTCCAGTTGAATCCAAGCTGTCTATTGTATTCCGTGCTTTTCTGAAAGATAGAGGTCTTTATAATTCATTGTGAGTTAGAGTAAAAGTGTGAATAAACAGCCTTGTCTGACTCCGGTCTCTAAATATATTGCAACTGTGAGCTGCTCTCCATGCTCGACATTTCAGTGTAGCTCGTCATATGAATTGCGTACGATGATAACGAAATTTTCAAGTACAATGTGATTTCGAATAATGTTCCATAACGTATAAGGAAAAATGTCGCTGATAAAAATACTTCTAGTAATCTGAGGGTGATTAATAATATTTCAAACAAGATTCTTAGTACTCGTGAAACCACTCCACTAGAAACATTGCAACAACTTGGATTGATTGGTCAGGCATTGGTCGCAAACATCTTAGTAATTTCAAAGAGTTATAGCTCAGGTATTTATATACTTCTTTATTTTTTATGGGCGTTATTTTTCCTTTTATTTTATGGTGAATGTTGAAATACGTTTTATGTTTGAAAAGATAACCCCGAGTTCTAACTGTTCTCTTTCACAGTTTATATAAATACTTATTCAATACTGGTCTGCTTTCTTTTGTCTATGGAATAGCACACTCAATTCTTCTTTTTCAGAGTAACCTCATTTGACCATCACCGCCGCAGCATACAACTATCGGTTGAAGCTATTGTCTCATGTAGCCAGTAGCCTTTGAATTCACACTGTTCATGAACGACGAAACTAGCCACCTCCTCTGGATGCAACTAGTGCCGGGATTGTCTTAACCCGTTTGTGCTTACGGCAAACTATTATCTCAATAATGACGCACATGTGAATACAAATCAATAAACCAATTAACACTGACTCAATAATTAAATAGCAATCAATCGGTTGAAATAGATAACAAATTGTACGCCCCTTGTCTATTTCCGACTAACCAATAGGCTTGTTCAAACACAGACTGCTAGTAACTAGTGATCCAGAGGGTAGCACCGTTGCTCAGAGAAACAGGTAATATAATGTCGAAAATCAAAACAATACATCCATATACACGTTTATGTAGAGTGATTAATTGACTCATGCATCACAAAACTGTGTTGTCCTCTCTTTTATCCTGACACCATTCTATCAGGTGGAATAGTCGCTTATCTCTTCACAATATCTTCAATATCTTCATGCATACAATACGTTTCGGCTGCTTTTAGCTGTAAACTTATTAGCACAAGCAAATGAGATATCAAGAGCTCTATGCAACAGTTCGTAATACTAAGAAATTCCTGTAAATTAATACATAGGTCGATGCAATGCTGTACTAGACAGCGTTCCACTACTAACTGCATTTATGACACTCTTAACTTTAACTCGACATTAAATCCATTCCTAAAAGATTCTTCCAATTTGTCCTAATGTGTTTTCCATTCGTGATGCATCATTCGATCACGCATAGTGAGACGATATATTCCTGTCCATTCAAGTACTGAAGCTATCATCATTATTAGCAGCATCGTCAGCAATCTAGCGAACGGGGTTATATCCCTTATCTATTCAAATAACTCCAAATGAAATTATGTCTTGCAGATAAAGACCGTTAATTCCAATATCCGTAGATCAACTAATACTTTGATTTCGTATTCATACTCCGTTGATCCACCCTGCCTCTCATAGGGTCGGAAAATCAGATCGGGAGGATAATTAAAACACCGTTCACAATTACGTTCAAATGCATGAAGCTTGTTATTCTAGTCTAGACTAACTTCGTCCTGCCTTTATTTTCATAATATGTAGCACTATCGTTGAATTTTCGGACAAGATTCGATGGTAATCGAGAGTAAAATAACAGACATGTACAAACATATAAAACCGTATCGAAGAACTGCATGCTTGATTTTAGAAAAATATGAAACCTTAACAGTCAGGAGTGTACTGAGTATCACCTCGTGACAATAAGATAATAATTTCGTGGTGGACGATTTGCATTTATCCTGAATCTAAGCACTGACGTCACTGTACGTCTCACATAAGTTTCCGGATCCATCCTAAATCTTACGGTTTGGGTTTATGCACTTAATGGAACTTAATTTGGGACGATGGTATTTCCATCTGCAAAAACGCAAAGGATGAATCATCTTGATAAGCCGCAGTGTGATCTTTGGGAGCCAATAGTTGAAAGCAACACCATTAATTAACAACAGACACTTCAACTCCTTCATCATATATGTGGTTCAAAGTCAACCAACGATTTTCTTGACACAACAACATAATAACCACGATCATCAAACGAACTTCTCAAATTCCTTTATTGTAGTCCTCTAGTCACAACTACGTTTAGAATAATTAAACTTTCCCCAGCCACACAATCTATCTGAGGTATACATTCGTGATATGAGGATACTTCCAACTCACAGCAAACTTGTTGGAGAATGTCACTCTGACCTTTGGTTGGTCGCTAAGGTGATATAACTGAAGGCTTAAGAGCATGTGAAGTAAACAAGTCACAATTTAATTTTAAACTTCTATCACTGTCCTTAACTTCTTCGGTACGCGATTTAAAAAGTTGACTTTACATTGTATTTCATATACTTCTGTTAACGGTGAGTGTTCTAATTCAGGTCTGCCAGAATCTTTAACCCTTTTATTTCAACAATCTCTGATAAATTGTCCTCTTTCTAAGCAGACAAACCACTATCTCGTTGGTTTTACGAAATTTAGTTTCCGTATATAATCAACGCCTAAGGAGTTTTTAATAGGTCTGGGCCGTTTTCCTCCACACACTGCTACAAGTTACTTTTTTATTTAAAGAGCTATTCTTCCTTATTGTACATGATTGTTCTCGAGCGGAAGGCTCATCCGTTATTGAGGGAGACCGATGTAATATTCCTGAAAAACGACTTGAGGAGTGGTTCACACCAAGCTCCACCAGTCCCACAAACCTTTGCTCAATACCATTTACATACAAGTAAAAACGCAACTTGGTTCGTTTCCTCTCTAATCGTGTGGGTTAGCGACTAGACACTACCTCTGGGACTGATATAGAAGTCAGATCATTCCCCTTATTCATAAACAACATCTTATATCTACAAGCTAGCAAATTAATGTCAGTTGCATCTTTTGGTTCTTTATTGCCCACTGTGTTGGTGATCCAGTGGTTCGGCTATATTTGTGTATGCACATCTTGAACACTGGCCCTGGTGACCTGAAAATGCCCTGTAAATTCAACGTGATGCATTAATTGCCGACGCTGAGACTATTTGGAGGAAGCGGGGAGGTGGTCAGTGCATAACGTGGGGTAATGTCATGAAAAAAATCTGTATAGGACTTCTATTGGTCTTTCATGAATCCCTGATTGGGTTGAAACACAGTGGTTCGGGACGAAACGAGACATGACTGAAAGTGGAAGCTGGTGGTTTAGTATATTTACGACAAACTACAGCATTTGATGTCAAATCTTTGGGTTAAGACTCATATGAATCAGCGTTCCGACCTTAGTCTTCAAATCTATTAAAAGGCATTTGTTCAAATTTCTAGTAGCCGTTTACGAAGTTTTCTAATTATATGTTCTTAGGGGATGCTTTCTCGTCTACTAATCTACTTTCTGAATTTGGATAGGTACCGACTAAGAGAAAACAATTTTCGAGTTAATGGGTTACACTTAAAAACTAGATATAAAGAAGTTGGCGAGGTTACTTCAGGAGCCGAAGAAGCAATATTTTTTAGCTGCTGAATTGTCTGCTACCCTTGAACTGTCAATATCATACTTCATTTTTCCGGTCTTCATCATTACCAGCGCCAATACTTAATTTTCGATCACAGCTGGGTTTCGGATCAGTCATATTTGATCAAACTTTTTTCATCTACTGGCTTGTTATTGAAATTTCTTACTCTTCGTCAACCACATCTTCGTAAGTTATCACATAATCCCACTACTTTCTCAAAAAGAAAAGTATTCTGTCGATTTCGAGAATCAGTGCAAACCCACATTGGAATTTCTTCATTATTCATCTAACAGACGCCCTGAACGTCTGTCTTACGTAAGACTATGGCCCAGTTCAAGAATCTCGTTACTTTCACTACTTAATTATGATCCCTGCAAATGGACGTTTGTTGATCTTTCTTTGATTTCAATCAGGACTTTTACCGCATCATTCCACACTGTTACTACATAAACTCTTATTCTATTATTTACTCTTACTTCAACGACTAGTTATTTTTAAATTCTACTTATAATCCTTATAATGTTGCTATTTCTTGTTTACATTCACAAATTGATTATCGAAACATTTACACATACTTTTTGATGTCAGTCTAATATTTTTCTAAATGTTGTGGAATCTGTTAACATACTGTGAACAACGTGTAAACGTTGTCGAAACTTTTTCGTATAGTGGCATTTGTAATGACAGTTTAAGCATCATCTTAATAGGACCGATGTGCAAATAATGTGTTTGTGAATAAGGATAATAATAGCCATCTAACTACAGTAACCCTTTATAAAAATGCCACATTATCTACTTTGTGATTTAACCATGATTCAGTTAGTTTGCATAAATTTTTAACTTCTATTTTTAACTTCCACATTACTTTGCACTTTAGTTTAGATTGCACTTACATTTATGTTATATTATTTCTTTTCCACTTGAATTCGCTAACCATTTGAACTGCTTTCAACATTTTTGCACCTGAGGTGTCATAGTCCTTGGTACTGTATCTAAATGGAATTATGAATTCGGTTATTGAGGTAGTTGTCTAAGAAGTTCGACATAGTTAACACCATGAGCAATAAAACGTTAAGTGCATTAGAATATTATCTTATCGCACTAGTGAAGTAAATTAACTATGGAATAGTTGTAAGTCGTACGAGTATTGAAAACAGTTCAACACCAGACCTTACATTAAGTAGATGAATATTTTCATGTCATAATTTGTTATATAGCCAAACAAATCAAATTCAGATCTACATGATTAGAACGATTTGAAGTTACTGACATTTCGTGATTATCAAGCGTATGTTAATTCCAAGACAACAATAATATCATGCATCTAAAGCAGCACTGCTCGTTTTCCACCAACTAATGTTCATTCGACGCTGTTAAGTTATTCATAACGACTTTTCCACTGACGTCGTACAGTATTGTTACAACATAACAACGACGCAGTTTTATTGTTACAACTGATGGAAGTAATAAAAAACTCAAATTGATTTATAATTGTTGACGGGTACAGGATTATATTACCGTGGCCTTCTTCATTCAACAGAGATGATTTTGATATACCATCACTACAAGTGATTCTTTAGTAAACATTTTAGAACCTTGTCATTTCAACTGGAGATTTAACGACAAAATCAGTCGTCCAAACCAACAGAATAAGCACTCAAAGGAATTCACGTACAAACTAAGTGCCACTGTCGAAGTTATCTGAACACTATCAAAGGCTCATGCCATTAGTATAGATACAAGTTGGGGTTTACACTCACCTTGGTTACAACTAGTTTTCTCTCTGATAATTACACGAGCGACATTGACAGTCAGACATCATTCTAACAGAACATCATAAGACAGCTTGTCGCCTGCATTTGTAGCTCGTAAGTGCTGAGTCGGCTTTCCGAGAAATGAAACGGAGACTCCAGAGGCCCTAGAGGAGCCAAAGAGTCCTAGCCAATCAGAGCATGATGGAGCTTTCTAGAATGCCAGCGTGGCGTGCTACTATTGGTTAGTAGCATGATATGTCTTTTAGCGGATTGGCTAAAATATGATGTTGATTTAACAAATGTTAACATCTATAAATACCAGTGTTTTCTGTACAAAAAGGAACCTTGGAGTAAAATATTTTCTCGCATACCTTGCGTCTTCTCACTTGTGTTCAGGTCGCTGTCTAGTTCTAGCTTGGGGGTTATAGAATAGCTTAGGAAATGAATATAGCGTTCAATTCACAAGACTTATCAGTAAGCCTTACTGGTTTCAAAATTTACGATGTTTAAATAAAAAAATAGTCAGTCCAACCAGCTTGTATGCGTTTGCAACTTTTCATCATCAACCCGTGGATAAGAATATGAAGAATTGGCCTGTTAAATTTTGAGGAGTTAAGTCTACGGCTGATCCATCTTGAATGCACTCATATTCACCTAATTAACATCAGTTGTCTATCAGAAATCCATGGAATTGATATCATTGTGTATTAAGAGCCTTCTTTGATTGTAGTTCATGGGACTAGTAGGGTCACTAAATCCTATCACAGTTTAGCAGAAATGAGATCAAAACGATCTCCCTGTAAATACAAAAGACGGATGAAACTTAACAAGCTGATCGCAACACTAGTCCAAGATTCAGGTTGTCAGCGAATTTTCTCCTATTCTTCAGCATATTATTATTGTAGGTGTACCAAAATTTAACAAATGTAAATACATGAAGCAACAGATAATGCTACTATCAACTTTTCTAACACATTTATTGTTTTTTCGTTTGATCATTACTAATCTAGGTACAAAATACTGGTTTTCTTCACACGTTGAACTGTTAGCCTTTGGTTAGTTTTGTATAATTTATTACGGCATTTTAAAATACTGTTATTGCAAATCAGTCCTTTATGTTATATTTGCTCTCCTTTTTACTATTAAATGGCCCGTACCACAATTTCTAGTTTAGGCTTGTTGTGAAGGGACTTAAAATCGAAATATGTTAAGTCTCCTTTTTAATCCGTCACTGTCGTCATATTTTTAACTTATCTTCCAACTTATTATTCTTCTGGTGACTTCATGATCGAGGTAAAACCATTTGGTCTGAAATTGATTGAGCTTTACATGAATCTAGTGAAAGAGTAATGAAGTGATAGTGAAGAAACATCAAACATCACCACAAACGATGCATTAATTTAAACAGTCGATTAGTTAAACGACAAAATGTGACATCAGATAACTTTTTGAAGATAATAATGGCTAATCTAAGTCAACTTGGGGATACCACTGAGGTTTCAGGCGCGGTTTCTTTGTCAATTTTCGATTTATTTTAAATATATCAACCAACCGGAAAACTTGCTTGTGTTCTTAGTGTGTTCTCTAAGAACAATAATTTTGTCTACTCTATCGGACGAGCCAGGATAGATGGTGGTATGATTCCAACGTGACATTATACAGATATGGGAGTCATATCATCCCTAGTCAACAGTTTACATCAGGGCTACTAATCAAGTGGCAAAGAATGGTAAGCCGGTATTGTCCCCCAAACAATGCTGCAACATCCCATCGAAACTTCGTAGCGCACAATGTGCTCGCCTATGACTTGATGTTTCAGCAGGGAACTCTGCATTGCAAGGTAACAAATCCTGTTTGCACATTAGGCATAGTTAAACCATATATATTTATTTTTCCACATTTTGCTAACTTATGTTTCTGAGTGTTATCACAGGTAGCCCAGGTGACGTTAAAGTGTGTTTAATCAGACAAGATAAATGTGTCCTTGACTCCGGTTGTGTATTCGACTAATCGACTTACCATCATTGTTTGGCCGTTGAGTTGGACTCCGTTTCTGAGCCTTCATTAACTTTATTTTTGTTTTTGGTTGCCCATTTTAGTCGGGGTTTTGTGAATCCATCGTCATAAAGTACGCATATTTCGTCATGACATAGCTACGTATACGAATAATAGTCAGCATTTGCAGTTTAAACGTTAAGGCAACAGTCTTAGAGCGAACTCAGGCATGGGCTACAGCAAGAAAATATGAAGTGTACATATCCTGGGAGCCGCGATAGACTTTTCTTTGTAGTGTTAGCATCCTTGTCCCATGAGTCAAAAGTTAAAACAAGCTGAGTGAATGACTGTTTTGTGTTTGTAGTCTGTCTGTGTCTGTGCCCCGTTTCAAACAAGCACGGCTATTTTTGCATCAGTCTTGGAGAGAAAAGGGGACTTCACTCCGTTTTTGATGGGGTGTCAAGGAAGTGGTAATATGGACACAATAGCACAGCCCCTTGGTACGTAGATTTATCCTGACGGAATATGGTCTAACGTGGTCCCACGTCTTGCTCTTATACATATTGTGGGTTATATGCATTGATGGGAAAACACCAAACTTACGTGCCTGTGTTACTTACCACTGTTGTGAATTATCGGTTATTCTTACTTAACATTAGTCACCCAGAAACCGTTTTGTGCGAAAACCACTGGATCTTGTGTTTGTTGTCAATGAGTTTATATTTTCTTCAATTTTTCATTCGTCTTGCTTTCCGGGGTCAAAAAAGGCTTAGTAAGATTTTTCTATACTCAAATATTGTCCGTAAGAATACCAACCTAACAAGACACACTAGTTTATTCCATCTACTGGGATATCACTCTTTGTGAACTACAGGCCAAACTTTTGACTCTTTTTTAGTGACCGAAAACGAGCAATCAGACCACAGGTAGTGAGTATACAGTTTAAGACGAGTGATGTCCTTCCGATCAAACCATGAACTGCCTATCTCAGAACGAACGTATCCAAATTTTTGCTATAAAATCAGGTTCGTTATGACGAATAATGTGCTTTTCGACAGTTGTGGAAGAAAAACGGACGAATAATATTCTAAACTTAGTAGATCTTCATTTCTTAACTTTACACAACTTGTTTAGCGATGCCAAGAACCGTCACCGGATTATCCTCAGCAAACGTTTTTCGCGTTCATAGTTCCCTCCTTTTTACGGTAACGTAAATATTGTAGACTTCGAGGCCTAATCTGTTACTTAAAGTTCTGGTCGCTTCTGCACACAAAGAGAGTTTTGAAGTAGAAGTTTACAGTTTAAGGCTGATAGCTTGAACTTGCGGTTAAGAAGGGTATAGAAAGAGGCAATAATGAAATACCCGTAGATTATCTACTTAAAACTCTCAATCTCAGCACAGACATCTACCAGGTAAGTTGCGTAATATTAGCCTAGTTACCACCAGGATGAGCTGTGCACCACCAAATAGTCTGTGTTTACATGCCTCATACATTCCTCTACGGCAGGTGACGGAATTTACCATCAGATTAGTTGTTAGAGACAAAAACTAGTCAGTATAAGTACTTTAATAGGCTGCTATAGGATTGTTGAGTGTGAGAGGATAAGAAATGTCAGAGATCGCTCTGAGTTGCCAAAGTGGTCTATAGACTAAGGTGAGGTACCAAAACCTTACATCATTAGGGTATTTATCTTCTAATTGTTTATCAGTCATCTTCCATAAACGTTCCCAGACTATGTGGTTATCAATAATATCCTAAGGTGTGTGTATATTACCCCAAAATATCTACACAAGAAGACTCGAATCAATTATTGGTTAGAGTGAAGGAAATTCAGGCCTTCCTACCATGAGTAACTACAGAATTCTAAAAGTTACTGGTAAAGGCATATCGTCTACGTACTATAGTGTCGATTCCAGAATCACGCCTTCTACCAAGAAATGCGGCCAGTTGTTGCTCCACTGAAACTCTGTGCCCTGAAAATAACATAGTATAATGGGGTTTCTTACCATTACTTATTAGCCTGACTCTGAAACGGTTCACGACAACTTTTAATACTTAATCTTGAATACTTATTGCGGAAATGTTACTCTACTGTACCACATTACCTCAAGCAGCATACCATTTTCTCGTAACTAGTTAGGAGAAGAGCAAGCAAAACTGTAGATGGACAAAAACCACTTATCCGGCAAGTCGATATAGACTGAACTTATAAATTTCGCAGTCCTGAAGGAAGACGGATTATTTTATTATGGAGTGTCACGTTACTCATAATACTGTCGAATCTAATAGAACACCAGCGCGTTCTGGAGTTATAAGTTCGTTTTGCTGCTAGACAATATCTTAGAGAGTCACACTTGGAGGTAAAATACAAGAGATCGTGCAGCATGAAGCCATTTAAGTAGGCTTTTGATCTGTTACACCGATGCCCGAAGTTTGCTCAATAAGAGGTTGGAACTAGCTGTGCACATTGGCCATACCAAGCCAGATATAATCGCAGCCACAGAAATTTCGCTGACGCAGGCTATAGACAGTATGGAACTTCATTTTGGGGGTTTTGCGTTGGTAAAAGCCGACAGAACTCAGAATCGTCAAGGAAGGGAGTAGCTCTATTCATTAGGAGTACTATCCCATTCGCCATTATCGACAGTGTATCCCATAAGTGTGGGACATGTAAGTTACCTAGTTACCGGTTGAAATGCGATGGACAAGAGGTGCTGATAAGTTTGGCCTACTGCAATCTAAGCTGTGAGGTAAATGAGGTTTTGCTAAACAGTCTCATAACTTGGTCACAAGGTGGTCGACATCTAATCCTAAGAGACTTTAATGCACCCACGATAGACTGGAAAAATCTGATGACCGAATTGTCGAAAAATTCCTTCGAGAAGGAACTAGTTGATGTGGTTATCACATGTGTTCTAGTATAACATGTAGAAGAAGCAACTGGGTACGACTTGGACTCTGAATCATCCCTACCCGATCTTATATTGACCCATCATGGGGATGGTGTCACAAACCCCGATTACACGCTACCCCTAGGTAAAAGTGATCATGCAGTTCTAACCTTTGACTTCCAAATGGCTGTCAAAAACGAGCACGCGTCAGCCCAACCCAGACCTAAAGTCTGGAAAGCGAACATACAAGATATTATACACTCAGTATCGTCAGTAGATTGGACAATAGGACCAGTTTCCGATTGAAACAGCTTGGGACGTATTTCGAAATTTGTACATAAACGTTACTACGCTTCACATCACTTGAACTACACCATTGGGGTCGAGGAACGCTAACATGGCTGAGTAGGGAAGTTCGCACCCTACTCCATATGAGAAGAATGTGTGATGGATTTAGATTACGGGATTATGATGAGACAAAATCTTGATGTCAAGAAGCTCAGAATACCTGTGTATCGACCCTCCGTCTAGACGGTCGTACAAAAAATGTCAAAGAATCTATAGAATGCCCTAAACGCTTGTATTCGAAGAAGAAGAGGAGATATTTCGGCACAATGGGGAGACAGTAATGCTTCATAATTGGTGGAGGACGATTATGGTAAGGCTTAAGTATCCTCAAACTATTTTAGCAATGTATACATCGTGTAAAAACTCTTCCTATCAGTCCATACAAATCACCCCACACATACTGGTCAATAAAACTATTAAAGAACTCGACACCTTTGGTCTGTTAAATAAACTTGACATAAGGAAACTCATAGAACTTGATGAACTGCATCTTGGGTTACTAAAGGAACTAGCTAACTTCGGTACCAACCGCTTAAGTATATGTTTTAACCTATCCGTAACCCAGGGTCGTTTACAGAAAGACTGGAAGAACGTCGTAGTAAGTCTTGTTTTCAAAACAGATACGAAACATAAACCCGAGAACTACCTACCTGTTAGCCTAACTAGTGTGGTTGTTAAAATTTTAGAAAAGATTATTTGGAAGGAGCTGTTTAAGTATCCCGATGAAAACCCAGTCCTTTCAGAAAAGCAGCATCGTTTTAGAATGGGTTATTCCTGTCTCACTAACTTATCATTGGCTCGTGAAATCCGGTGCGCTCTCAAAGACCAAAAGTCATCTTTAGACGTAGCCTATACTGACTTCAGCAAAGCTTTTGACAAAGATCTGCACAACCGGCTGTTATAAGTTAAGAAATGTCGGGATTGGAGGCAATCTATTGGTGTGGGCAAAAGACTTCTTAGTTGGGCGCAAGTTGTCTAAGTGGGAAACTGTGCTAAGCGGAGTGCTTCAGGGTATGGTTTCGGGGCCAGTGTTATTCGTCTTATATGTAAATGGCCTTCCTCATCTCCTATCATCATCGGTCTTGCTATATCCTGACGATATTAATATATGGAAAGCGGTATGAAATGACTTCGAGAAATTATCTGAATGGTCTCAAACCTGGCAGTTGCCAATAAGTACTTCCAACTGTATTGCGATGCATATTGGTCATCAAGGTACGGATACATAAGGCTGAATAACATTGAGCTGCTTCTTATCCAGACACATAATGACTTACGAGTCATCGTTAGCCATGGCTTAAAAACTACTACGCACTGCCGTGCAATAGCCCCTAGGGGTTTTAGAATCTAATGGTCAGTACGTAGGGTCTTTAGTCATGTAGACGCCAAAACCTTTTTGACTGTATACAGCATTTATGCGTCCTAAACATGAGTACTGCATACGAGTGGCTAGTCCCTGCCTATAAAAGAAACAGTGGGCTTTTGAAAAATGTTCAGGGAACAGCGACTAAGCTGATCTCCGGAATAGCGAAACTCCCGTATGGTGCTCGACTGGTTGAGCTAAACTTATTCCTGTTGTAATATCAAGAAACAAGAATTGACTTGATTACAGTTTTCAAATTGCTTAATAATAAATATGCATATGATATACCCCAACTTTTCTCGTCTTCCGAGACAGAGAATTTGCGAGGACACTCCGAAAACGTTCACAAGCCCAGAACAAATTACTTGTCAGCTGACTATCGACTTTCCCATAGAATCACCAACGAGTGGAATTCACTACCTCAGCAAGTGATTGAGGCTCCATCCATCGATTCTTTCAAAAAAGTTGGATCAACTGAGATACCATTATTACCAGGACTAACAGAAACCATCAAGCCTATTGTCCTTTCCAAACTAAAACTGAAATATATGGGAACATTTTAGTGCTTACGACATGTTAACTGAGGAATTGGTTGTAAGCGCAAACACTGACTTCGCCCGCCTTTTACTTCTTATCGGGAGACTTAGAAGTTCACTTTGGTATCAACAGAACCAAGGGACACTACGGGTTTTCTCGTGATCGCTCTGTAGTGGACCTCAGTAAAACCATTAATTAGTAGTTTGCACTTTGATGTTCCCGAGAAACAGAAACGGCCATTACAACACATTTTAATCGAAAAACACCCCTCTTAATTCACCAGAAAATCATAATGAATCAGAATTTTATTATTTCTAATCAACGGATTTTAGAATTTTTACTATATAAGACAGTGTAAAACTATGACTTCAGAAGCAGTTAATTGCAATAAAAGCTTATTATCATTAGAATAGCAGTTCTAGCATGAATTAAAATGAAAGGATGTAAGTAAAAGTCTAAACTTTGTCAGTTCACATCACTTTTTATATCTGCCACAATATTAAGTTCAGTGACCTCAGGTAAAAGCATACCCGCAATAGTTGAATTCTACCTTTGTCACCTCCGCGTGCTATGTTTCTTACTAGGACAGAGTATGATCGTGGAGTTAATACGTTTTCCCCTGAGGGACGACTCTTCCAAGTAGAATACGCCATAGAAGCTACAAAGGTTGTATTGTGTATTATTATTAATATTCCAAACAGCTGGGTTCAACTGGAATCGGAATCAAGACAAGTGAGGGTGTTGTTATGGCTGTAGAAAAACGGGTGAACTCGACTTTAATTATACCCTCCAGTATTGAAAAGATTTTTGAGGTAGATAAGCACATAGGTAAGCCATTTTTAGACGTCCATGATTCCACTTAATAATTAGTGAAAGTGACGCACTTAACCGCAACACACTATTTTGGAGCTTTATTTATAGCAAACATAGTCGTTAAAACCAAAGCTTGGGGCTAAAACAGGACTTGACTGTAATTTTCCTTTTGTTAAAATGATATGTTGAATAGTGATAAGTGACAGGTCTGTATTTAGATGACAAAGTTTTTCTATACTTTAACATGTAAGTAGCACATACAAAGTATGTCCGGGTAAGCTTATCCCTTGCCTCGTATCGTCTTAACCGAAGCGAAATTCATGTTCATCAAGCAAACCGTCTGAAAGACCCCACCACGTGGGTATATTTTTGTGGGGATGTCTAATCACATGAATTTTACAACGCAAAGTGAGGGATCTACGTTAGTTTCAAGGCCTCTCTTTACATAGATGGGATGTTTATAGCAAAGAACGAAAGGTTGACAGCCTTTGAGTAGGCATCAAGAGCTCTATTTGATATTTTCTGTTAAAGTAGTTTCACCTCATCACTGATCTATGAGGAGCATTGTTTCTGTATAAAATTTTAGTTGCTGTGTTACTTTTGAGGTTTTACGAAATACGTTAGCTACTAGCTGTTGATGAATGGCACATGTCTAGTCCAGTTAGCGATTGTACTTAATATATTCCCGTTTTCATCAAATCCCTTAACACACGTAGTACAGATTACAAATCGTTGCATTTCCTTATTTGAAGGATTATGCTGTAGAATCATTTGTTAGAGTAGAATGTATCTGAAATTCAAGACTACCTCAAACCTTTTGTATAAACTTACAAAGTATGATATACAACCTCCTCTTTCTTCTTTTCAAGGAAAGCAGAAAGTTTATACAATTACTCATTGTCATTTTCTTAAATCTTGTCTTGATATTATAGTAATAGTTGTAGCGGAATTCTTCAGTATAAGCGTAATTTGTCATCTAGAATAGGAATTCTTGATGCTGAATGTGTAAACAACTGTGAAGTACCTATGTGGTCAAGCAGAATCTGATACATATTCTTTTATGACGAACTGTCAACTCTCTTGTAATCGCCTGGAATACTGTATTTTCAAAGGCACTTTTCTATGTTAAGACATTTCAGTGGCGACGTAGGAAGAATAAAGGTGAGATACCATGAAATGAACTGCGTTTTTGTGGATGCTTATGTTCATCGTACTAACAGATTGTTCTTCTAAGATGTTAAGTCACTTAAACCCTCTGTCACATTGTAACGTGATCAATAGAGTTCGGTTAGCGTTAAAGGATTAGACAAATATGGCATTGGTTACCACTCAGTGATCAATCAATTTTAAGCGTTTTTATAACTTTTTTTTCATAGTCATTCGTTAAGCTAGATTAGGTTTAGTAGTCTTCTCATAAAATCCTTTATCTATAGATCCCTTGATTTACTCATCCTGTTTTTGCGGATAAATCTTTCGCCCTTTACTCATCCTGTTTAGTCGAAGTCACGAAAAATATGCTTTCATGATGAATTACTCGGTCTTCAGGATGAGTTAGGGTCAAAGGCCTGAGGAGTGACCCCTTAAGAAAACGGTCGGTTTCGGTTTGGGCATCTGGACGGTATCCCGACTCAACACGAATTCAATGTGCGTTTGTATTTTGGTGCTCCTTTGTACCAATGTGTTTAGATGAATAGATCCATGTAACCGGTCGAACCAATAAGTTCAGAGTGAATTTAGTTAAGCTTGTGTGACATAATACACTTCTGTGAATGTGATATCTCGGAACTATGTGGTACATTGCCGTTCCTACAGAAGTTGGAGATATCTTCCGCACATAAAGTGGTGTTTAAATTGTTTTTGGATCTTGGGTTTTCCCATCATTCTCCAAAGCTTCTGTGATGTAATGGTTATACCTGAAGCTATCTAGCTGTAACAGAGTTGGGTATCTTTTAGTAGTCATAGTGAGGAACTTCCTTCTGGCATTCGAGCCTTGCTAGTACCCAGTCCGCATCAAAAGTTGATCATGTACTTCAGAAAGTATTGAGACTCATCGTGAATGGATAGACGAAGACTCATTCTGGCGAGGAGATAAAATAACTTATTTACTGTCGTAAATCATTATGCATCGTAGATGACCGCTTAATGTTCAGAGAATGGGTGATGGTAGTGCTCAAATGGTTTCGTCCTCAAGTTCAACGATAATTTTACAACGGCAATCCAGGTATAAATCGTATGAAGTCCATTTCCAGAAGTTTTCCCCGTTGGTCACTTACTAACCTAAGAACTGCAGATTTTGTGGATGGCTGCACCAAATGTCAACAAGTAGCAAAACTCAAGTGCCTTCAGTTTCATGGCCACTACCTGAAGACCCATGGTCCGGAGTTTACATTGGTTTTGCAGGATCAGTCAATAGTACCACATATTTAGTTCACGTTGACTCATTCTCAAAATTGCCAGAGATTTTTCAAATGGTCCCACCAACAGTAACCAAAACTCTCTGGTTAATGACGAATATCTTTTCGAACAATGGTGTATCAGGTACTATGGTTTCAGATAATGAATTTTGGTCTTCTAGAGTCCCAGAATGACACTAGAAAAAAACAGACGGAACCTCCAGAACAAGTAAACCTACCTTCTAGAAAACAATCTTCCAGAAAACGGTGACAGACCATACAGTTTCAAGTGGACTCAGGGGAATCAATTAGAGTGCAGGTGATGTGGATATACGATCTCAAATTACAACTTATGGGAAGCAAATCAATTTTGATTGGGTTACAATACTTGTCCAACTCAGCTGGACCCAATTTTCCAAGTAACAGTTGAACTTTCCACTAATCGTCTTGCTTAGCAAAATCAAATTTGAAGAAACTCATACCATCTGAGTCATGTGACTAATGTAACATTTGAATCTGGTTCATAGTCAAATTCGGCGATGCTGTTTGCAATACCATCGGTAGATGCAACCTTGGGTGTAGGTACACTAACTATTCTCGCTGCTCTGTATTTTGAGTTCGTCATCAACTGGATCAATTTAAGCTTCTACTCTAGTAGTCATTTTAATTTGATAGGAACCATTTTTTATCAACCTTGTCTCTAGCTGATATGGATTCGAAGTAGCTTAGTTTCCCTTTTTCTTTGCTCCAAATCTCCGTTCGTGCACTGTGCTAATGGTCTCACTACTGTGAATGAAACTACTTCTACCCTCTTTTTTCTCCCTACCTCATCAGCTAGAGTAAAAACACCAGCTTTTTGATGTTGACCTAGAGTAATTGATCCAGAAAAAACACTAAGTTTGTCGATTATATATAAAAATAATGGTTGAAACATTTAAACTAAGTAGTTGTTATGGTCACAAAATATTGTAATGTATCGGAATTCCATGAAAAGTACTTGCACTGAATAAGTTACTGTAAAAGAATCTCAATCTAAATGATATTGATATGCTTCTTATGAGGTATAATTTGAGATTGCACAGATCCCCAGCACTGATAACTAAAGTTTTAACAATTTTTTAAAATTTGTTTTCGTCTTTCCTAATGCTAGCATGCGCTGTTAGTGGCCTTGTTGCTGATGCAAGAACCCTCATAGAACGTGCACGTACAGAAGCAGCTCATCATTGGTTCGTATACAATGAAAAAATGACTATTGAGGATGTGACTAAAGCTGTGAGTAACTTGGCTCTAGCATTTGGTGATGATGATATGGAGTCTGGTGCAATGGTAAGCAATTAGATTTGATATTATTTTCTTATTTGTTTTTCGAATCTTTCTCGGAATTCATCATGCAGTTCAGTGGTCTAATTACCTAACTATAAAACAGTGCTTTTTAACAGCTTTATCTCAATCTAAGCACTGAATGATTTTGTTATTTGTCACAAACAGACACTACTTCCCAAGTGAATATAACTTCAGGGTATCACTATTTTGAAGAGTGTTAGTCATTCAATTGGGAAAAGTGCTTTCATTTAGCTACGTTTCTTGTTAGCCGGCGACATCATCCACATACTAGCATAATTCATTTTTAACCATGAGATTTCTCCTAGATTTAAACTTAAGTCACTTTAGACCTCTACTAAGGGTCTTAACCAACTCCTGAACTTTCTCAAGTTAAGCCAAACACAGGAACCACATTGTTGTACTGCTAGTAACTTATTTGTTTAATCCTGCCGAATTGTAGCTTTGTTTAACAATGCTGGAAATTTTAATAGGTCATGAGACTGCTTCGATATTTTAGGTAAAAAATCTTGGTAAGCGCCTACACTTCTATTCAGTTATTGTAACCAATATGAATAGAGTTCAACATCCTAAAAGTTTAATGTTTGACTAATCAAACTATTGATATTCAACCTGACGTAACTAAAACTTCCAACCCCCTGGGAATCTTTTGATTAATACTGAAACCATAAGAGCCTCATCTTCTTATATTTTGCATACTACTGTTTTAAGTGGAGATGTCTAAGTAATATTTCCTAAGATTAACAGTAACTTTGGTTTTTACCAACTTAGTAACGAGTTTCGCATAAACTTGAATTTTACAAAATTACTTTAACTACTATTTAATACTGTAAGTAGGCAAATAATATTTCTTTATTTTTCGGGTAGTTTCATAAAGCCCTGAATGTATTTAGAAATAATGTATAGTGTTTAAATGAGATCAACCACCGATAAACTGACAGAGATATTTGCTTGTTGAGCATGATAAAAGAAATTTGAATGGGTTGTTCATTTGTAAGTTTATGTAATATGTTAAGTCATATAATCTAATCGACTATCCATTCATACAGTTATAATTAACTAATACCTTTTTAATACATATGATGATTTTTGAATATCGTAGTATTAACACAACTGAAACCACAAATCGATCTTAGTTAGACCACCATTGAAAACCTGGAAGCACTGGATGGTTGTTTCGTCCTAGTGCTTCTAGGTTTTCAATGGTGATCTAGCTAAGATCAGTTCGTGATTTCAGAGTTTTGTTACTAATCATGGTTATAGACTCTTACAAGCTTGTAAAAAGTTTATTTAAACTAAGGAATAAACCATCATTATTAATAAGTAATCTGTATTAAATCCTCATTCATCCACTGTATCACACGCTGTACATCGTGTTTTCCTGATTTTCTTTACACTTGGAAGCTGGTTTGTTCTCTTTCACAGCAGGTTGCTGCAAATGGTATCTGGTCAACGGACATTGGGTATCTTGTGTAGACAATTGTTTATAAATACTTGTACTTTTTTGCTGATGGTTGTAGTAGTTCTTCCGTTTTCAGCTCCGTACAGCAGAACAGTATTGACTTTCGTATTGAAGATTCTGATTTTATTTATTTAAACACATAAACATTGGTACAAGGAGGCACCAAATAGATATGCGCCACATAAATCATTCGGTTTGTATAAGGGCTGGGATAGTGCCCGGGTGCCCGAACCGAAGCAGGTGGTTTTCATAGAGAGCCACGGTCAGAGCCTTCGACCTAAAGGTCTGATCCAAAAGGTAGTGGAGCAACGTCAAGGAGATGAAGTCTCATGGTAGCAGGTGATCAATGGTTGGTTCACACGCCATTTGTTCTTTCAGGATCCTGGAGCTCATGTGCCCCATTGATTTAGAATCAGGGTTTTCCAACTCCTCTAGGTAAACCCTCCGTGTCCACCAACCCGGTTAAAGCTCAGGACATTCGCTTTTCGTCCTCTCAATTTCGTAAACAACACTAATGCCACGAGAAGGCAGTGAACAGGTCTTCCCTGACAGTAGTTGTATGCACGTGGCCATGTGAGAGCATTTCGAGAGGGGGAGCTGATTCTCCCCACTCTCGGCTGTTTCAGGGCATTTGGGGTGACAATTGTTTTAAATTTCATATGTTCTTGCTGTCCTTGCTTTGTCAATCCTCACCTTCATATCTGCATCAGATCCTCTTTGTTTATCACCACGTTATTGTATCGGTTGATCACTATGTAATGACCAATATCATGTTTTTCTGGTCGTTGATACTGACTAGATTCTATTGATTAAGAGGTTTCATTACTATCAGAGTGGTTTTTGTGGAGATTGTAATAATTTCAATAGTTGAGATCATGAGTCAATTGAAGGTAGACTATCATGGAAGACCTGGATGCACTGGATGGCCGTTTACGTCCTAATATGGGACTCCTCAGTAATGCGCATCCACGACCCCGCCTCGTGGGATTCGAACCCAGAACCTATCAGTCTCGCGCACGAGCGCCTAACCACTAGACCATTGAGCCGGTCAGCATCCAACGGTGTTATTGTCTAACTTCAACTAATCCATGAAATTGAGCGACATTCATTACTACCTACCTACCTACGGATTACCTCTAACCATATTATTTCAACATATAGAACTTGAAAAATTTTATATTCAATTCAATGTATGATTAATAATGTTTTGTTTGAACTGATGTTAACAAACTTCAACTCTTATGTTCCATTTTATGGTGATAATAACCCTTCATATTAAACTTTATCTATCGATTGACTTTATTCTGTAATAACAACAACAACAACAACAAAAACAAAATCGGGTTTAATGGTTAATTGCTTTGTTCAATTTTTCTTTTTGTTTTAATTCAAGATAATCATTACTCTTATGTTTGGATTTGATTTGATGAGTTTGTGTTTATGTATGTCAGTGTGTGTGTGTGTTTGCGTGTATGTGTATTTGTATATGTGCAAATGTGCACTGTGATTTTATCATAATCTACTATTAGTGGAGTAAATAGAATGATAAATTTCATTACCCTTTTGTTTTTTGAGGGTATCTCCATGTATGATTGATTAGTTTCTTTTCTGTACGTACAGAAACTAAATTGTATTAGATTTTTTGATTGAGATCATGAACGGTTTGACGTTAGATCATTGTTGAAAACCTGGAAGTACTGGAAGATTGTTTCGTCCTATCGTAGGACTCCTCAACAGTGGGCATCTATGATCCTTCCCCACGGGATTCGAACCCAGGATCTATCAGTTTGCGCGCGCACGCTTTACCTGTAGACTACTCAGACGGCTTGCATCCAATTGTGTTAATGTCTAAATTAAACTAATCCACAAAATTGAGCGACACATCGACCATTGTCTCCAGTGAGTTACTATCTCACAACAGACCTGGTTGAACTCCATTGGTCACTGCTTCTCACTAGAACTCCAGGAAATACCTCTTGAAGGCAGTTCCTAGTGAGCATATGTTGAATAATATCAGAAGGGGTTTTCTGGAGATTTTGGAAATTTCACTTATTGAAATCATGAATCAATTGAAGCTAGACCACCATGAAAAACCTGGAAGTACTGGACGGTCGTTTCGTCCTATTATGGGGCTCTTCAGCACTGCGCATCCACTGAGTCGGTATCTAACGGTGTTAATATCTAACCGCAACCGATCCACGAAATTACGTGACCATCTTCCATTGTACTGAGGTAGATACCTGTCTCGCGCGCGAGACTGAGTTCTCTGGGTTCGAATCCCGCCAGTGGGTTCGTGGTTGCGCACTGCTGAGACCACTGAGCCGGTCGGCATCCAACGGTGCTCACTAGTGACTGGCTCCAAGAGGGATATCATGGAGTTCTAGTGAGAATCAGTGACCGGTGGGGTTCAATTGGGTTTGTTGTTAGTAACTCATTGATGACGATGGTGGATGTGTCGCTCAATTTCGTGGGTTAGTTGATGTTAGACATACAGTAAATAGTTAATTTGCAAAATATCAATCAATTGTCTCAAACGTAATTGTTCTTTTTGCAAATCTCAGTCCATCGCCTCAGATTTCACTGTTCGTGCATTTTCATACCAATCGCTTTCCGTCCCCGTTGTTTCCTCCTAGATCATCTACTGAAATACACTTTATTACTAA
The DNA here is from genome assembly GCF_000699445.3 of Schistosoma haematobium. NCBI lineage: Eukaryota > Metazoa > Platyhelminthes > Trematoda > Strigeidida > Schistosomatidae > Schistosoma > Schistosoma haematobium. Next base: position 44,434,200 of record NC_067197.1, on the reverse strand, counting down.
CCATCGTTATATACTACTTTTGTGAATATAAGTAGCTCACACCACGCTGGCATTGTTAATATCTAAAAGGTTCAGTACGCACACATTTAAAAGCCTGAAATCCTACAGTTATTATCTGTTTAATACTGTTTCTATTTAATGATTTATTTATTTGAACACATAAATATTGATGCAAAGAGGTACCAAATACATATGCGCCACACAATACACTTGATTTGTGTGTGGGCTGTGATACTGTCCGGGAGCCCAAATCAAAGTAGGTGGTTTACTTAAGGGGCCATATCAGGGGCCTTCAACCTGATGGAAGTGGAGCAACTGTAGGAGATGCAGTCACATGGTAGCGAGTGACCAGCATTAGGTTCATACTCCATTTGTTCCTTCAGGACACCGGAGCCCATGTGCACCATTGGTTCGGAATCAGGGTTTTCCAACTCCTCTAGGTGAACTCTCCATGTCCACCAACCCGGTTAAAGCGCCAGACATTTGCTTTTCTTCCTCTGAATTTCGTAATTAACAGTAATGCCGCGAGAATGCAATGAGTAGGACTCCTCTAGCAGTGGCTGTATACACGTGGCCATGTGAGAGCATTCGGAGAGGGAGAGCTGACTCTCCCCACTCTCGGCCTACCAGGGCATTTGGGCATTATTTCACAATCATGCAATTTACTACTTATATCAATGCTTATCTGCAATACAAATTATTATAAATATATTTTTTGAATATTTTATTTACCAACAATAATCTACATAATTTTATCACTACAATAGAGTCGTCCATTTGGTGTTGCTCTATTATTTTCTGGAGTTGATGAACGTGGTCCACAATTGTATCATATGGATCCAAGTGGAACTTATATTCGATATGAGGCTAAAGCAATTGGTTCCGGTTCTGAAGGTGCACAACAAGCGTTACAAGAAATATATCATAAGGTTAATTGTTTTAAAATCTATTAACTAATTAATAATTGTTGTTGTTGTTGTTGTTGTTGACGTATTATTATTTATTGTGAATGTAGTTTTCTAGACGTAATACAGACTCATGCAGTTTAGCATTATCAAGCTACATTTTCAGTATATATGGAGATTACTGTTACTATCTGAACCAAAGCTGATGAACCGAGGTTTGAATCTACAACGTAATGGTTGAAAGTCAAGTACTTAAAGCTTTTAAACTATCATTCAATAATCATTATTTAAAGCTACAATCTCGTAACATCAGAGAAACTAAGATATTATGCCTAGAAACAATTGGGAATTTGGAGAATAATAGTAGCTTTTAGTACGTATTGTTACTTCTCATTTATTTTTTTTCTGTTATTTATTATTTGAACATATAAACATTGTTACAAGGGGCGACAAATACATGGGCCACACAATAATAATGAGGGGGCCATACCCAAAGCCTTTGATCTGAAGGTCTAGTCTACAAGGAATTGAAGCAACGTTAGCAGATGCAGTCCTATGGTAGCTGGTGACCAATAATTGGTTCATATGCTATTTGTTTCCTTAGGGTGTTTGAGCCCATGTGCGCGATTGGTTTGGAATGAAGATTTTTCAACTCTTCTAGTTGGATTCTCCATATCTACACTAAATACACTTATAATAACAAAGACTTCTCGTTCAATTTCTAAACTTTCAACATTCTTAACTAATTGAACATGAAAGGATTATTATAAATGAATTTTCACTACAAGATTAGTTTATACACATAAATCATGTTGCGGCGAGACTATAATTTATGGACGAACCAATCAGGTATAAGATAACAGGTCTCGGATTTCGGCGCGAAATTCATTCATCCTTTTGGCTAAATAGCGTATTTGGCATTTTAGATAATTTTAGGAATAACCACCAATCAGTTACTAATCCAGGTTGAGTTCGTTCACTAAATGATATAATATATCGGTATTGTAAGTTGATATGGCGGGATAGAAAGTCAAAATTTTCCGATGAGGCTGGTGCAAACATGGATCCCTAAAAAATGGAATTATTACTCGAGCAGCAGCTGAAACTTATCCGGATGTTAGCAGATGTAAAAATTACGCTTAATACACAACCAAGCATTTTTAATTCTGCTAATACTGCACTTTCAGTTGATGTTATCACGAAAAGTGTCTCTGAGTTTCATTACAATCCTGAATCCAAGCTCACATTTGATATGTGGTTTCGGCGTTATGATGACGTATGCAAACTTGATTTTGCTAATCATCAAGATGACGCTAAGAAGGTCCGCTTGCTCCTTCGAAAGCTCAGTCCAAGTGAACTAAATAGATACTGTAACTTAATTCTCCCTCTTAACCCACATAACCGCTTATTCTCGGAAACCGTTCAGTCATTAGGTCAAGAGTTCGAAAATAACTGCTCACCGTTCAACATGCGTTATCGATATTTGAAGTTGACTATAAACGAACACGACGATTTTCTGACAAATATAAGCATCATCAACCACGTATGTGAACACATCCGGTTGAATTCGCTAACTGAAGATCATTTCAAAACCTTCATTCTCATCTACAGCCACCAATCGCAAAAGTTCAATGACTTGTCATTTTGTCCTATAATAAGTAAAAGATATTTTAATCATGTTCGAAAAGAAAGCTCTTTGTCATCTTCAGTTTTCAGTAATAAGGATAGTAGGTTGGTGAACCAGTGTTAATCCTAACAGATTGCCTTCCAGTGAAGGTCCAGTTTCTCCTTGAAAATATTCACCAATTGTGCTGATACCATTTGTTTGGGTAAGGCGTTCCAATCATTGACTACTCGATGAGAAAAACGAGACCCCACTTTAAATTATTAGATCGTGGTTTATGAACCTACTTGCTATGACCTCGGAGATTATTAGTGCTGGAGGGAGAAAAAAGATAAGACATATTAACATCCAAATCATAATTAAAGATACCAAATGCCAGTATAAGGTCACCTCGTGTCCTACAATACGACAAGAGGAAAAGGTTTAGGTGTTTTAAACGCTCATCGTAAAGGAGTTTAGAAAGACCACTAATTTCATTCCCACACGCTAGACACACTCAAATGAGCTAGTATCCTTTACCAGACATGGGCTAGCTGCTTGAATACTCATGAATCGAGTTTCTTTCTTTCTTTTTTCCTCTTTCCTTTTCTTTCATGTTAACATTCCAATATATATATATATATATATATATATATATATATATATATATATATATATATATATATATAATTGATAATATCTCTCCTCTATACATCATTACATTTGTAAATAATTCAGCTGATAAGTAAATTGTACTTTTCCCTTTTTATTCTAATATTCAATGGTGAATGTAATTAAAGAGGAAAACAAACAAACAAACATCTTGATTTCATTACTTTCTCTGGAACAAAAGATAAACAAATAAATAAAGCTTACAAATTATCAATACTATTAATGGTAATAGTAGTAGTAGTAGTAGTAGTACTACTACTACTACTACTATTATGTAATCATGTGTGCAAATCAACGTATTATATTATTATTATTAGTAGTAGTAGTGGTAGCAGTAGTGGTATTAGTATTAATAGCAATAGTAGTAGTATTGTTAGTACTATTACTATTAGTATTAGTAGTAGTAATAGTGATAGTAGTAGTAGTAGTAGTAGTATGATTGCTAACTTGGTGCAATTCAACTGTTCTAATCTAATAGTAGTATATATCATTTCATTATTATTTTTACGATTATTTTGATCGTTTAAACACATATCATCTAATATTTATTTTTCCCTACTTCGGTTTTGGGCACCCGGGGGGCAGTATCACATCCCTCACACATATCAAATGAGATTTGTATGGCGCATATTTATTTGGTGCCTCCTTGTACCAATATCTGTGTGTTCAAATAAATAAATAATTTTTTCTATAGTAGTTTCCTTTATGCATTAATTATTGAATAGTTATTATTAGATATAAGTAATTATAATGATATTATTATTACAATTAAACTAGTTATAATTAATTCTATGTTAGGAAATTAATGTTATTGGAATAATACAAATCATTCCTTTAATGAATTCTTTCAGGAGAGAACATGTGATCCAGATTAATAATTGTTCATGTTGTATGATATAATCTATGTTGATTTATTTATTTATTTGAACACATAGATTTTGGTATAAGGAGGCACCAAATACATATGCGCCATACAAATCTCATTTGATAGGTGTGAGGGCTGTGATACTTCCCGGGTGCCCAAACCAAAGCAGGTGGTTTTCTTAGGGGGTCACACCCTGAGCTTTCGATCTGAAGGTCTGATACACAAGGCAGTGGAGCAACTTCAGGAGATACAGTCACATGGTAGATGGTGATCAGCGATTGGTTCATACGCCATTTGTTCCTTCAAGATCCTGGAGCCAGCCCATGTGCACCATTGGTTTGGAATCAGGATTTTCCAACTTCTCTAGGTGGATCCTCCCTGTCCACCAACCCGGTTTGCGTGCCGGGCATTCGTTTTTCGTCCTCTCAATTTCGTAAACAACAGTAATGCTGGGAGAAGGCAGTGAGTAGGACTTCCCTGGTAGAGGCTATATACGCATGGCCATGTGAGAGCATTTTGAGAAGGAGAGTGGCCTTTCCCCACTCTCGGCCGTACCAGGGCATTTGGGAGAAAATAGGAACAATAACGGGGCGGATTTGCATGCATATAGGATACAATTCTCTTCGAACGTATGTTGATTACAAAGTTATCAAACTATTGATCATAATGATGATGATGATAGTGATTATGATGCGGAAATGATTGTACAAAAAAGTGTGTTTTTACTATTTGATATTAGGAAACGTTTAAGCTTGCAAATGCTCTGATACAGTTGAAGGTGGAGAGAGTCCGTTCTCTCTCTTTCGAAATACTCTCATATAGCTACGCGTATACAGACAGCGAAGTTCTCACTGCCTTCTCGTGGTAAGGGTTTTGTTTACGATATTGAGAGGATTGAAGGCGAATGTCCCGATGCTTAGTGGATATGGAGGATCCACCTAGGGGAATTGGAATACCATGATTCCAAACCACTTGTGTACGTGGATTCCAGTATCCTGAAGGAACAAATGGGGTATGGACCTATTAATGGTCACCGTTTACCATGGGACTGCATCTCTTGACGTTGTTCCACTGCTTTGTGGATTAGACCTTCAGGTCTAAGACTCCGAGTGCGGGTCTCTATGAAAACCACCTGTTTCGGTTTGGACACTCGAGGCCACATACAAATCAAATGACTTGTGAGGCACATATGTATTCGGTACCCCTTTGTACCAATATTTATGCGTTCAAATAAATAAATCATTAAATAAAAATAGTGTTAAACAGATAATAACCGTAGGATCCTAGGCTTTTAAAGATATGTGTACTGAACCTTCCAGGTATTACCAATGCCAATACTTAAACACTTCATAATAAAAAGCTTGCAACACCTATTGTTTTCTTATTTATCCGTCTAGATTACAGCTTTAACTGTTGGTTCCATTCTCATAAACCCTTATTGATTTGGTAATATCTTTTAGAGTATTGGTGTATAGATTTAAGCACTTGACTTTGATCACTCCATTTATTTGGGATTGAGTAATCTAGTGTTATCATTGAGTTGTTGTAAAAACAGTGATGAATGGTGATGCAAAAGAAAGCATAGTGATCGTTGGATAACAATTGCTCACTAGACCTAATCTACTGTGTTTTTACATTCACTGACAATTCCAAACTGAACGATCACTAGCTTTACTGTTCTTTTTTGATCGAATGGGAGAAAAAATAAAACAAATATAATTGGAAACTACATAATGCCTAATTTATTAGTAAGTTGTAGTGTTTGCGGATATTACTTTCATTTCGTAGCATAATTTTCATTAGAAAATAACATCAGTTATGGGACTATTGAAAACCGAGGAGTATAAGGTACTAAAATATTTATTTGGTCCTAGTTGACTATGTTTCACCGGGGAACACTCTAGATTTATACTGGTATCAAACCTCAGGACCTTCGAGTATCCGAGAAAATATGTTATCTTGAGACCACTCTTCATCATTTTCAACTTTAGTGAATTCGTGAGAACTCGATCAATTATTTACTCTGGTTCTATACTACTTTGCGGCTGCGAAACGTGGCCATTAAGAGTAGAAGATACTCGTAAGCTACTAGTATTTGATCACAGATGCCTTAGAAATATTGTTCGTATCTGCTGGGATCACCAAGTAATTAATAGTGAGGTTAGATGCACAGGGTAAATAAGTTGATGAGGTTGTGAATCTTCATCGACTGAGATGGTTAGGCCACGTGTTACGTATGCCTGAACACTGATTACCACGACGCGCAATGCTGACTAGTGTTGGGGGTGGTTGGAAGGAAGTTCGTGTAGACCAAACCAAAACGTGGCATCAGTTCTTGAAGCCACTAACTTGTGGTGTGAGCAATATTGGTAGATGCAGAGTACTTGTTTCGGGTCTGCGTGACAATCGTAACGAATGGTTGGAGACTGTATGTGACATGGCTGAGAATCAATCACAATGGTGTGGGTGTATACACTCTTTGTCTTCCCTTAAACTATGAGATTAAAATCGCTTGATATCTTTCTTTCTGCCAACTAATTCTTTCTTCCTGTACTATATCGTTATGTGCAATCTTTCTTTTATACATTACTATCATTGATGTAATTACTATGAATTTGATGTTCATCTTGTACTAATGAGTGAAGTATGGCAACTTGGACCGATGTATATATGTGCCTGGTCCTACGTTGTAGCTGACTGACTGATTGATTTACTCTGGTGAATACATGAAATATTTAAAGAATAGTATTACGGATCTTTATACAGTATAAGTATAGTCCAAAGTCCAGTATACGAATCTGTACTTTGAGTTTTTTTCATACTTGAGGTAAGTAATATCCTCTTTCTGTGTATCTAACACGAATCGTATGTGTGTGTGTGTTTGTGTATGTTCACCTTCACAATTAACACTTAATCTGTTTGTTTGTTTTTCTTTTTACAAATGTTTATATAGAATATGACATTACATGAAGGATGTAAACATGCCCTATCAATTTTAAAACAAGTTATGGAGGAAAAACTGGATTCAACCAATGTTGAAGTAAGCTTATATACTTTTTATTGTTTCTTTTTTTACAAAGAAATCAGTCAATATGCAACTTAGTAACTGGTCAGACTCTTATATAATCCCACTTTGTGTCACACTTTCTATTCGAACTGGAGTAGGTTGTTCAATGGGGTTGGAAATTGTAATCTAGGATGGTTAAATGCAACATTCTTCCACTATTAAACCAATATTCTTACTTACTTACGCCTGTTACTCCTCTTGAAGGAGCATAGGCCGCTCACCAGCATTCTCCATCCAACCCTGTCCTGGGCAATCCTTTCCAGCTCCTTCCAGCTGTTATTCATCCTTCCCATATCTGCTTCTATTATCCTATGTAATGTGTTCTTTGGCCTTCCTCTTTTCCGCTTCCCTTCAGGATTCCAAGTTAGGGCTTGCCTCGTGATGCAGTTTGATGACTTGCGTAATGTATGTCCTATCCATTTCCAACGTCTTTTCCTAATTTCTTCTTCAGCTAGAAGCTGGTTTGTTCTCTCCCACAGAACGCTGTTGCTGATGGTATCGGGCCAATGGATGTTGAGTATCTTGTGTAGACAGCTATTTATAAATACTTATACCTTCTTGATGGTGGTTGTTGTAGTTCTCCAAGTTTCAGCTCCATACAGTAGAACTGTCTTGACGTTCATATCGAAGATTGTGACTTTGATATTGGTTGAAAGTTGTTTTGAGTTCCATATGTTGTTCAATTGAAAGAATGCGTCCCTTACTTTGCCAATCCTCACCTTTACGTCTGCATCTGAACCTCCGTGTTCATCGATGATGCTTCCCAGGTATGTGAAGGATTCTACATCTTCCAGAGTTTCGCCATCAAGTGTGATTAAATTGGTTTTCTCCGTGTTGTATTTAAGGACCTTAATTTTCCCCTTGTGTATTTTGACCCCTACTGATGCAGAGACTGCTGCTACACTGGCTGTCTTTATCTGCATAAGCCAATATTCTAGTCTAGTTAAATCATTTGAGTTTTTATTCAATATAGTCAGTTAACGTATCAGTATTATAAGGAGGGCTACAGTGTATTATTTCACTTTGTTACATGTGGTTTTATACATGCTTGATTGCTTTCATCTAACGCATCGGTTCTACTCTATGCTTGTAAAACCTGTCCTCTCCGAGTTGCTGATGTTAGACGACTCTCTGTGTTTGATCATCGTTGTCTCCGAAGGATTGCTGACATCCAGTGGCAACACCATGTTAGTAATGCAGTGGCTTGAACATGTTCTACGAATGTCGTCCCAGAGAATTCCACATCGTGCATTATTTGCCGACCCTGGGACTGGTTGGAAAAAGCGGGGAGGTGGTCAGTGTATGACATGGTGTCGTGGTATGAAAGAAAGCTGCAAGGGGCTGGCTTGTGTTGGTCCTTCACGACTCCCTGGCTGGGGTCTTGGAGATTGTGCAACACAGTGGCTAGAGACGTTATCAGATATGGCTCAGAATAGAAGCCATTGGCGATCCTGCTGTAACCTTCTTTTACTTTCTTCATTAAAAGTGGTTGTAACTTCCTTAACTGAAAGAATTCTTTCTGGTTATACCTTTTTCCCCCTATTTTTATTACACTACCTTACACCAATCTGTGGTCGTTATTGTTTGTTTTCTTATACACACCTTACCTTCTTTTTTCTCTCTTCGAATTCTCATTGTTTTGTGTGTGTACCAATATTTGTGTGTTCAAATAAATAAATAACTAATGATTATGGGACTCAGTAATCTAGGTTTGGTAAACGGTAACTCATTGATCAAGTACACAAGTTCATATGATCGTTTATTAAGTTACTGTCTGTTGTCTTCAGAGATGTTAATGGAACGGCTTAGTCAGTTAGTTATTTAGTTAGTTACAAGCAACATAGAACGTGCTACATATATGCATCATCACACCACATTAGGACAGCGAAATGAATCTTTTTACGGTAAAACCAGGGTAGTCGAATTCGTAACATTATCCATGGTAGTATGAAACGATAGACATAGAATATAATTCTAAAACAAAAAGAAGAATTCTAGGGATGTGAAGTAAAAGTCTTTTAGGACAATGTCAATCCATGTATACCTTTGCAACTGATTTAGAACCATGTCACCTAACATCGATAACCTTTGGTTACAGTAATTGCACAGACACCGATCAGGTAACCTGCAGATACCTACATGGCTCTACTCAATAGTCAATGACTTCAATGGACTGATACCACGTATTTTGTCCGCCTCTAGTTTCCTTCTACACCATCAAAAATCTTGCGTCGAGGTAGGCGATTCTTGGGCATACATAACATATATCCCAGCTACCTTAGCCGATAAAAATTCACTACGTCATCAACCGACTTTCCATCTTTACTTAATGTACCGCATCTAATCTCACCATTGCTCATTCAATAGTCTCAACATAAGTGAACTGGACGATCTAGACTTCGCAGATGATCTGGCCATTCTATCCCAAACGCAACAACAAATGCAGGAGAAGGCGGCCAGTGTAGCAGCAGCCTCAGCAGCAGTAGGTCTCAATATATACAAAGGGAAAAGCAAGATTCTCTGATACAACACAGCATGCACCAATCCAATCAAAATTGACTGAAACGATTTGGAAGATGTAAAAACCTTTACATATTTGGGCAGCATCATTGATGAACACGGTGGATCTGATGCAGAGGTGAAGGCGCGGATCGGCAAAGCAAGAGCAGCATATTTACAACTGAAGAACATCTGGAACTCAAAACAACTGTCAACCAACACCAAGATCACAATTTTCAATACAAATGTCAAGACAGTTCTACTGTATTGGGCAGAAACCTGGAGAACTACGAAAGTCATCATCCAGAAGATACAGGTGTTTATTAACAGTTGTCTACGCGAAATACTTCAGATCTGTTGGCCGGATACTATTAGCAACAACCTAATGTGGGAGAGAACAAACCAGATCCCAGCGAAGGGAGAAATCAGGAAGAAGCGCTGTAAGTGGATAGGACACACATTGAGGAAAGCACTCAACTGCGTCACAAAACAAGCCCTCACATGGAATCCTGAAGGCCAACGGAAAAGAGGAAGACCAAAGACATTACGCCGGGAAATGGAGATAGACATGAGAGAAATGAACAAGAATTGGATGGAACTAGAAAAGAAGTTCCAGGACAGAGTGTGTTGGAAAATGCTGGTCGGCGGCCTATGCTCCATTAGGAGTAACAGGCGAAAGTAAGTAACATAAGTGAACAATACTTTCAAAATACTTATTGATCAAACACTAATAAATTTCAAATGTTCTCTATCTTTTTTTACTACCATAAAGTAGAATAGTACGAAATATCCCATCAACATTTAGTTGAGAATAGGCAAACTGATATTACATCTATTCTACAAATGATACAATTTAGGAAAATCCAAGGTAGCTTTCGTTATTCGTTCTGAGACTCCGTCAAACACCTAATCCAATAAGATTCATGTTGAATCTTCTAAGATAAGTTATTTGATCGACATGTTCAGTGGTACAGAACTTCTTATTTTAAAATATTTAATGTATTTAACTATAACTTATTAGTTATATTCAATTTTAACTATAACAGTAATGATTGATTAATACTGAGATTGTAGTAATTTTAACAGCTGAATTCATGAGTCTATTTAAGCTGGATCACCATTGAAAATCTGGAATTACTGGACGGCCGTTTCGTCGTCCTAGTATAGGACTACTCAGCAGTATGCGTCCACGATTCCACACACTGGACTGTTTAAATTACTATGATCTCTACAAATCCCCATTATGATAATAATCATATACCGATTAGTGAATAGCTTCAAGGTGGATTTCCTGGAGTTCTAGTGATAAACTGTGACCAGTGGAGTTTGATCTGTGTCGGGTAGAGACAGTTATCCACTTCAGACAGTGGATGAAGGGTTGCTCATGATCATCGATCGATTGAAATTATTTATTAACACCGTTAAATGCCGACTCAGTGGTCTGGAGGTTAAACGTTCGAGTCCCACATGCGGGGTCGTGGATGCGCACTGCTGAACAGTATCATACTAGGACGAATTGGTCGTCCAGTTCTTTGAGGTTCTTAATGATGGTCTAACTTATTAACTTATTAATTCAACTGATCTATTTAATTGAATATCATATAGTTGTTGTTTCCTTCTATCCATTCTTTTTTCTTTCTTTCTTAAACCCATTACTTTTGATGATTTGTTAGATGGCAACTGTTAGTATCAAAGATAATTATCATTTATTCAATAAAGATGAAGTTCAAAGAATCATTGAAGAAATTAATCAACCATCATTATGATCATCTTAAACCATATTGAACTACATCCATTATGGTATTATATATACATATACATATTTTCATGAAACAATCCTGTTTTCTTTCTTTCTCTTATCCGTTTGTTTAATAGTAAATTCTGAATGAGAATGATGTGTATTGTTTCTAATTCGTTTGGTTTATTTGTATGTTTATGTAAATTTAATATAAAGTCTAATGTAGTCATTGAATTGTGATGATATACATGTATGTAACAAGTTGTTGTTGTTGTTGTTGAACGTAATGTCATCAGCTGTTTTTGTTGGGTTTTTGTTGTTTCAAAATAGTTCAATGTTGAATAAACTTTATTGATGTAAACTTAAATTAAAGATGGATTGTGGTTAGTAGTGGAATCCAAAACATGCATTTTGTTCTGTTTGGGATTTGTCACCTAAAAATACCCTGTTACGACTAAGGTTGGGGGGAGTTGGTTTTCCCTCACGAAATGTTCTCACACATGACCACGCGTATACAACCACTGACAAGGAAGTCCTACTCACTACATTCTCGTGACATCTCTGTTGTTTACGAAAGTGAGAGGACGAAAAACGAATGTCCGGCGCTTTAACCGCGTTGGTGCATATGGAGGATCCACCTAGACGAGTTGGAAAACCCTGGATCCAATTTAATGGTGCATATGGGCTCCATTATCGTGAGGGAACAAAAGACATATGAACCTATTGTTGGTCATCGGCTACCATGGGACTGCATCTGCTAATGTTGCTCCACTGCCTTGTGTATCAGACCTTCAGGTCGAAGGCTCCGGGTATGACACCCTAAGAACATCACCTGCTTCGGTTTGGGCACCCGGACAGTACTGCAGCTCACACATAAATCAAGCGACTTGTGTGGCGCATATGTATTCGTTGCCCATTTGTACCATTTATTTATTTTAACACATAGATATTGGTACAAGGAGGCACCAAATACATATGCACCACACAAATCTGATTCGATATGTGTGAGGGCTGTGATACTGCCCGGGTGCCCAAACCGAAGCAGGTGGTTTTCCTAGGGGGCCACTCCCCGAGCCTTCGACCCGAAGGTCTGATCCACAAGGCAGTGGAGCATCGTAAGGAGATGCGGTCACATGGTAGATGGTGATCAGCGATTGGTTCATACGCCCTTTGTTCCTGCAGGATACTGGAGCCCATGTGCACCATTGGTTTGGTTTGGGATCCGGTTAAAGCGCCGGACATTCGCTTTTCGTCCCCTCGTTTTTGTAAACACCACCCCCGCCACGAGAAGGCAGTGAGTAGGACTTTCCTGGTAGAGGCTATATACGCGTGGCCATGTGAGAGCATTTCGAGAGGGAGAGCGGACTCTCCCCACTTTCGGCCATACCAGGGCATTTGTACCAATATTTATGTGTTTAAATAAATAAATAATGTACCTTCATCTCAGTTGATGTTCACTCCGGGACTCCAGTGCTAACCACCATCTATATTTGCTTATAATGCTTGTGACTTGAGACAATATCGAGGTAATCGGCACATGCACCAATAAGAGACTGATCAGTTGTAGTCCTAAAGATCAATGGGAAGATTCAAACAAACAATACAAAATGAACTTATTGAAAACTGTTGGGTAGCGGTACTAACTAATGGAGTGCACTTAAGTTTCAAGGGCAAAATCGTGCTGTCAACTTTATAGGGGGTGTAGTTGAAGTAAGATTTTCCTCACGAATAAGCAGCATTGTTAGCAATGCTTTCTTCGTACAAACGGAAAAAGGGATTCAGAAAGGTCGATTTTAGGTATAGCACGGATTTTCTTTTCTTTTGGTAACAAAAAATGAAAATTGGTGTAACCGGTCTAAAGTAGTTATCTTCTAAGTTCTGGAGTTACCTTTCCAGGTAAATAACAACATCATTGACAATTCAGTTGTTTTCGTCCGTTAAGAAAGCGTATCTTTTCATAGTATAGATATCTGGGAATCGTTAACTACTCATACATCTCTAATAGTCGTTATCCTCCATGAAAAACGCTGATCAAAGTTCTATGAAGTGGAGTGTGTAGTGGTGAGTGCTGCATGCTAATTTCATGATGACCGAAATGTTCGTTATAGTCATAAATTAATTGTACGGTTACACTAGTTACAAATGTTTCGATTATGAATATATCTTAAATTTTGGTCACTGTATAGGTGGGATCTCGGAAAATTAATAATGGTTAACGGTTACTTGCTGAAAGTAGGATTTGTAGGTATGTGTTTGGAGGGTTTCTACATGTGCTAACGTGGAATTTGGCTCATCGAAGTATCCAACAACCAAAGATTAAGGGATATCTGATTGTTGTAATTTACATTACTCAAAGCATCTTGCTATTAACGAAGAAGGACTGTACAGTGATGGAGTAGATTTCCCAACTGCTCCCAATAGAAAGGTGGTATGGTTAAAATTTGTGATGTCTTAAAAGGAATTCATTCCTATTACATACTTGAGCAATCATTGGTGCAATTTAGCGATCAAACTATAATCTTTCATGTAGTAACCTTTATTTAGCCTCACTTTCCAACTGATTACTGGCATACTAGGACTACACAAAACAGGAGTTTCAAGTAGTTTACTACGTATACGTCACCTCAGTAAGCATCCTTGGTCTCTTGGGATTTGTGGCTTATGATCAAATGGGGACGTGTTGATATACAAGATACGCGAATTGTTTACAACCAGATTCACTTGGTGTTGTTTTACTTGTATCTTCCCATTGTTATTTAGGACTGCAATTGATCAGTCTCATGTTGGCTTATGTGCATCCTGTGCGGATTGCCTGGATATAACCTTAAGTCACAAGTTTTTTAAGCAAGGATGGATAGTGACTAGCAATGGAATCCAGGCCAAAGCACGTTTCGTCCTATTTTGGACAACCAGTTTTATCAATCAAAAGTAATCTAATTCCCTCATGAATACATTTCGTTATGTAACACTACTGTATGACCTTCATTATACATTCTTATGTTTGGAGGTAGAATAAAAGGACGAAGATAATATAGTTCTGTTTTGTCAAAATGTCTTGGAAATTCGAAGTCAACGCTTTAGATAACAATGTAAGAATATTAAGAATGAATTTTTATTACTGAAAATATAGTTGTTAGTTCAGGTCTAGTTTACATCAATGATTAGTAAATGAAGCAGAAATGGGTGAACCAGTTGATGGGATCAATATATTCACTTATGAAACGTCAACGTCCATTATAATATGGATGTCGTAATTTTGAAATGAATCCATCAAGTTTGTTTTATTTTCAGACTACGTACGCTATTCATTACATAGGTAAATCATCTATTAAAAGGTGAATATTTTATACACCAGCCAATTTTCAATCTCATTTCCTGATATGAACGTTTGAATGTAGAATAGATGAATAGCTTACTGATATTTGAAGACACTACTTCGAAGAGCCTCCGAACGTCCTGGTACAACCGAGAGTGGGAAGAGTCAGCTCTCCCTGTCCAGATTTCCCCACATAAGCACGCGTATACAATTACCCCTAGGAAAGTCGTAATCGCTGCCTTTTCGTGGCGGGGGTGTTATTTATGAAATCGAGAGGACGAAAAGAGACTGTCCGGCGATTTAACCGGGTTGGTGGGTACGGAGCATCCACTTTAATTTTATACAAAATTAAGTTGATTTTCACGATGAACTGATATGGTAGATAGAGTTTCTTTAAAAATTTAAGTAGACCAAGAAAGCTAATGTTTCTTACTTTGTGAATGTCTGATCACTTCACGATGAATTTCTCAATGTTCTAGTAGGAAGTTATAGTTTATGAAATCAGTCGAGATGGGAGTATGTAGTAGTAGTAGTGATATAATACAAAATGAATGAAATTGAAAATTCAAACCATTGTACAGGACAAGCTGTGAACCACATATGGAGAAATTCGAACGCTTCACTGATGATGTCGTTCAGAAGAACGATGAAAGTCCCACGACCAAACCATCCAGCTCGGAGAACAAAACTATCAAAATCATCCATCTGAGCTACAAGTCTTCTCCACCATCTCAGATTTCATGAACTATGAAACTTTAAAGCTTCTAGTTCAATCTTGTGTAAGATTCTGTGTACATACTGTAGTGAACGAGAACATAAATGGAGACAATGGAATATCGTTGAATAAAAAATTACAGAGCGTCTTAGTAAAATCTGAGAATCATACAGTAAATACTTCATTTGCAAAATATCCAACAATTGTCTAAGATTTCATTGTTCATTCGATTCCACAGCAACCATTATTTGATCTCCTGCCTACAGGCATTTCGATTGACGATACTTACTTGCACCTGTTACTCCTCGTGGATGAGCATAGGCCGCCCAACATCACTCTCCATCCAACACAGTCCTGAGCAATCCTTTCCAGTTGCTATCCATCCTTTTCATGTTTTCTTCCACTTCCCGACGTAATGTGTTCATCGACCTTTCTCTCCTCCATTTCCCTTCAGGATTCCAAGTTAGGACTTGCCTCGTGATTTTCGTAGTGTATGTCCTATCCACTTCCAACATCTTTTCCTAATTTCCTATTCAACTGGAAGCTGGTTTGTCCTCTCCTACAGTCGACTTTTGCTGATGGTATCCTGTCAACAGATATTGAGTACCTTACGTAGACAATTGTTTATAAATACTTATACGTCTTTGTTAATCCCGACCGAAGCTGCTACCTTGACGCGGTGGTCGGGCTTGCCTATCGTGATGACCCAACCGAGCTATATTGGCTGGAACATATGTTCCTGTAGGTTCTACCATGCCAGGCAGGTCGATTGGAGAACGGTAAGACTAAATCAGCAACTCAAGGTCTGAGGGCGAAGTCGTACTGCTGACTGTAGAGGGGTGTGACAGCAGTAAGGTGTTTCCCTCGGACAACCAGCATCTGCAGCGATGCTGCCTTCCCACAAGGAGGAGTGGGGTTAGAAAAGGTCGACCCTAAAAATGTCACACCTCACCTTACCTCACGGATTTCCGTCTCCGGCGGTAAGGCCCTTTGTAGAACGGAGGTAACACATTAAAAACCTTCCACGAAAAGGCCGTGAGCGACCGGCCTCAAGCAGTTGTCCCTTGGGCTCTGCGGTCACGCTCCCAGGTCGTTAAGACCAACACTAATCCAATTTCCTTTTCAGGTTCCTCAAGAAATACCCTTCCACGGTGTGGGCAGCCGGGAAGTGATATCAGCCCTCATACCCGTAACAGCACACGAGACCAAGTTGATCACATTCAAATCCTTGCTACACCTCCTAATACCTCTCTTATCTCCATGACTAACCCTTCTCACGTCTCTTTATCATCTCGCACCGCTAGGGCAAACGATTCGAGTACGTGGAACGCTATTCCTGGTCTCCTGAAACCATGCTCTAAACTACACGTAGGAGCTCTTAACGTCCGAACACTGTGCCAAATAGGACAACAGGCTTCCTTAGCTAGGACTTTAGAATCCCGCGCCATCGATGTGTGCTGCGTCTGCGAAACGCGCATACAGGATCCGAGTAGCGTCATTCATTTGACCTCACCATGCCAAAATAAAGAACCGACTCGATTCACACCTCGTGTATCTGTAAGCCCAGATTCTGCTTCCCGTGGCCTCGCCGGCGTAGGTATAGCATTGAGTCCTAGGGCAGAACTAGCATAAGGAAAAACATCTTTTAACATGGAGACCCCCTAATTCGTCCCAACGTTGGACCCAAATAGATCACATCGCTATCAGCCACCGATAGAGGGGCTCGATAGAAGACTGTCGCTCATTCTGGAGCACATGCTTAGATTCAGATCATGCTCTAGTGCGAGCGCGTATCTGTCTGCGTCTTACTGGACGTAGGAAAGACGCTGCAAGGAAACCTCTTAGAGGCCTACTTAATGATAGTCAAGCTAAGAGTATATTTCAGGAACAACTAGGAAAACAGTTAGGCAGCCGTGTATGTGATGCCCACCCCGATGCAGCATGGAATGATATCCGAAAAGCTGTGGAAACAGCAGTGATATCTGCTAGTACGGTAAACCGTAAGGTTAGGGAGCAACACTGAATCTCAGCAGCATCTATCCCACCGATAGATGCTCGGAAACTCATTCCACCT